>NC_134121.1:14833445-16316570 GCF_040939455.1 Microcebus murinus | reverse complement strand
ATGCAAATGAAGAGAAATATATTGTACAAATTCTATATAAAAAGTACAATTGTGTGTGGACTTTTTTTTCCTCCTCTTTCCCCTTTTGCTCTTTCTCTTGCAAAGATTATACTTGGAGTTTCTAGCAAGCCCGAACTGATGGGAATTATAGACTCTGCAGGCCTCAGGGTTGAATAGAATCAGGAAGGTTCTCCAGCCCCTGCTCTGAGCGGATCATCCTCTTACCGTTCTCCCCACACCAGCCTGGCTGCAGCCCCCAACAAGGAACATGCCCTCCCCTCTGCACAGCTATCCAGAGGTTCGCACACACAAATGGTGTCCCCTACGTCATCTTCTCTCCAGCCACGCACCCCCAGTCCCCCCGCCCAGCCTCAGCCTGTCCTGTAGCTCGCAGGATGCTGCCGAGAGGAAGATGACGGGGCTCAGGCTGTGGGGCTCGCTGCTCTCCAGGGACTGGTTTCCTCCTGCTGCCTCTGGCCTAGTGTGCACCGGTCCCTGGGTCTCCTTTCTCCTTCCTCCCTCATGTCTCTGGTATGCCCATGCTGCTCTGGTTTGCCCCCGCTTCTTAGACACGCTCCTGGGGCCGAAGGTTTCTCTGATCTTCTCAGATCAGAGAAGACCAGCCCCCACCTTGCTGAGAGCTGGGCTTAACCAACTTCTGAGGCCCCTTTGTTCCAGCCCCACAGAGTCTAACTCGCCCCCTAAGCCCCAGCTGCCTTTTCGGGAGCCTCAGCCAGTGACCTGGACCCAGCTCTGCCCTTCTATCCCCAAGGCAAGAGGCATGGCACTCAGCAGAACCGGGTGCCCCCACGGCCTGTGCAGCCCCAGAGTCTCCTGAGAGCCTGGTGCTGATATGTTTGCCCTGCCCACCTCCCCTTGCCGCCTGAGCACACTGGGGCTTGACTCTGAAGAGCAGGTCTGTCTGTCCTAGCCCTGCCCTGCTTAGCCAGAAAGCAGGAGCAGCGGTGCGGGGGGTCGCTGCGGAGACTGAGCCAGCACTTACAGACTAACGGAGGCTCACAGAGGGACAAGGCGGGGTGGACCCCAGCTGCTTAGAACTGAAGGAAAGTGTGGAGTTCAACCAGCTGAGCCTCCTCATTTGATAAAGAAGCCGTGAGAGGCCAGCTTGGAATTGCGCCGGAAGCGGTGGAGAGCTGGGCCAGCCCCAGCACCGTGGCCGCGTTCCTGCACTCACCAGCACCCAGCACCCTGCAGAACCAGGGTGGGCCTGGTCGCAGGGCTTCAGGTAGGCCGCCCAGCCAACACCCCGGGCTCTCAGATGCAGCCAAATCTAAACATGGCCCTGTGCACCTGGGGTGGACCCTGTCCTTTACCTAACTGCCATTCCTACCCACTCCCCGCCTTCCCTGCTGACAGAATCCAGTGTTTTGCAGGTGGTGACTGGAGATACTTCGGTCTCAGGAAAGGTAGGACTTTCTGCCGGCTCAGGAGAGTCCTGCTGGATTGAAGTCCCTCCTGACAATCTCATTTCTGCTTGAGCGACACTCTCCTTCCCAGCCCCTCTTGTGAAGCCGGCCAGCGGCTCTGGGGAAGGCCCTGCCCGCTCCCTTTGTGCCCAGAGCAGGGCGCCTCAGGCTCCCCCTCAGTCTTGCCGCCACCAGGTAAGCAGCAGAAGCTGAGAGGCCAACACCTGCGCTGTCGGCACAGAAAGACGGCAGTCTGACCCCTAATGACATCGTTTGAGTCCCTGATTGAGCCCCAGAACTACCAACCTGCAGACGTGAGAGGGAGAGAATGCTTGTGGTTGGGAGGTCTCTCACTTGCAGCTGAGAGCATTCCTGACCCAAATTTATGTGACAGTTTGGCTGCAGTAGGTTGAAATAATGCCATAGCTGTCTGTCTCATCATATTAATATGAACAGCATATGGAAAGGAAATGGGTAAAAATTCCTGAAATATGCCAGGCGTGACGGTGCGTGCCTGTGGTCCCAGCTACTCAGGAGGCTGAGGTGGGAGGATTGTTGGAGGCCACGAGTTCAAGACCAGCCTGGGCAACATAGTGAGACCCTGTCTCTTAAAAAAACTAAAATTCCAGAAGTGCGAGGCCTCTGATAGTGTCCAGTCAAGCCGCAGGTGGCATCGAGTTGCACACACTACCGAACTATTCTTCTTTCTAGGGATTCTTGCATACAGAGCTTTGCCCATGCCCAACAAGTTTCCAGACTCCCAGTGTGGGAGCACTGACCCAGGGTTTGTTGGGATTTCTTCAGTTGCAACTTAAACTCACTCCAAACTAACTTAGTTTAAAAGGAGAATGTATCGACTTACAAAACCGAAAAGCCCAAGGGTTGCATCTGGCTCTAGGCAAAGTTGAATTCCAGGCGCTCATAGATGTCAGGTCAGTCTGTCCACCACTCCCTGCCCTCCATCCCCCTCGCCCCATCCTCCTTCCCTGTTTGCCCCGGTGGATTTCACTAAGGAGGTGAACGTGAAAGTACCAGGTGCTGGTTCTCCGCCACTGACCGCCACCGATCCTCTGGTGGACAGAGCCTCTCACCGTCCCATCATGCAAGGCTTCCCCAAGCCGTTAATTCATGTCTGCTAGCCGTGATTTAACTCACCATTTAAAGAGGTACTTGGGAGACCCATGAGTGTGCAGGTTGTCAAAGTGAGGAGCAACACCACATCCACGATGCTGGGCAAAAGCTGCGCCTGGGACATCCCACGCAGCCACTGCGAGTCACGTCTGCTCGGCCACTCCACGACTCAGCAAGATGACCCCCCATGTGGCGGGCAGCGTATCCGTCAGTAAGCACAGAAACTCACAACAGACGTGGAGAGAGACATCTGGAACAACCAAATTTGAAAACAAAAGAGGTTAAACGGAAAAGAATGAGCACAAGTCTGTCAAGCAGACGCAAACAGAAAACCAGGATCGTTTAGTATTGGGCGATATATCAATAATTCAAGACAAAATTCAGCTAGGCAAAAAATCATTTCATGCATCAATATTGCTGTGGCTAAAAAAATATAATTTGCAGTAAAAAATATATAATACTTTTCTGTACCAAATCCCACGAGAAATTAGTATCAGGGAAAAATGGCTGGAAATTTGCGGAGAATTAGGCAAACTCACTAGCAAGGGGAGACAATATCTTTCTCAGTTACTAACGCGTTATTTGCAAAAAATGAACAACACTAGAGTGACTGAGAAGACAGTCTTGAGGAAGGCTTCACAGCAAACCTCCGGGACTGCATGGGGGAAATCTCCTGAGGAAAGGGGCAGTGGCCCCACAGGCCTGCTCCTGTCCCTGAGGGTCCCCTTCCTGGGGAGAAGGCCATGGAGGGGGGGCAGGGGCCATGCCATGCTGGCTTACGGGCCCCGCACTCCCTTTGCCCTGCAGGCTGGGCATGGACAAACCTTTCCCTAACTCCCCACAGCTCAAGGAGGCCTGGCGGGGCTGGGACGCCCACCCAGGCGAGTCAGATGGTCAAGGCAGAACAAGCAGGACTCACAGCACAGCCGAATTTTCAGCCAACCTCTGGCCAGCTCCCGACACACATAGTCAGGGGCTCCCCGCTGGGAGGAAGCACCCTCCGCACGGGCAGCCCTTGGGGACTCAGAAGGGGATGGAACTGCCCCCCGGCCCATCCGAGTCCCACTTTCTCTCTCCAGGTCTTCCAGACCGATGAACAGCGGTTGTGTCCAGTTCCCTCAGGGACACCCTCCACCCAGCCTGGCTTCCTGGCACCACCAGGGCCACGAAACAGTCAGACACCATCTCTCTGCACCAGAGTCTTCTGGTAGCTACTAACACTGACCTAGCCTTAGGTATAGTAAGTGTGCGTGTCGGTGCTGTGTGTGAACGTGCGTACTTTGCACCACACAGAGAAGGCCATCTTTTCAGTGCCCCTGGGAGATTCATAAAAATGCCTCCTCTTTCAGCCCCACTCTATTAGATGTGCTAGACATTACATCTCTTCCCATATACTCTTTTTTGGTTTTTGTGAGACACAGTCTTGCTCTGTCGCCCTGGCTAGTGTGCAGTGGCTCGTCATAGCTCACTGCAACCTCAAACTCCTGGGCTCAAGCGATCCTCCTGCCTCAGCCTCCTGAGCAGCTGGGACTACAGGCATGCACCACCATGCCCGGCTAATTTTTCTACTTTTTGTAAAGACGAGGTCTCACTTTGCCCAGGCTGGTCTCTAACTCCTGACCCCAAGCAATCCTCCCACCTCAACCTCCCAGAGTGCTAGGATTACAGGCGTGAGCCACCGCAGCCAGCCGCCATATACTCTTTTAAGAGGAACTGACCCCCTTCCCATCCCAGGCGGAGAGGTGAGGAAATGACCAGCACTCGCGACTGCGTAGGTGATTAGGCCAGGAGTGAACGCCAAGCTGGCGCAATCGGATCTTTTCAGAAATTTGGATTTTAGGACACAAAGACTGTGGCAAACCCTGGATCTAAAGAGTTATGTAGCCGGGCGTGGTGGCTCACGCCTGTAATCCTAGCACTTTGGGAGGCCGAGGCAGGCGGATTGCTCAAGGTCAGGAGTTCGAAACCAGCCTGAGCGAGACCCCGTCTCTACCAAAAATAGAAAGAAATTAATTGACCAACTAAAAATATATATACAAAAAAATTAGCCGGGCATGGTGGCGCATGCCTGTAGTCCCAGCTACTCGGGAGGCTGAGGCAGGAGGATCGCTGAGCCCCGGAGATTGAGGTTGCTGTGAGCCAGGCTGACGCCACGGCACTCACTCTAGCCTGGGCAACAAAGTGAGACTCTGTCTCTAAATAAATAAATAAATAAATAAATAAATAAATAAATAAATAAATAAATAAATAAAAATAAAGAGTTATGTAACTCGGGGCTTGTGGTCACGTTGAGCCATGTTCAAGCAAGGGGAGCTAGTCGATAGGGTAGACACCGGAGCAGATGGGAAGAGAGAAGTGTAGTGAGGCGTCCACGGCCCTGGAGTAGCTGCCCGCTGCTGCCTTGTTCCCCGGATGTCCAGCTGCAGTTCATGCATTTCCCTTCAGTGAGAGTCCCCCTTTTTACTTGAGATAATGTGGGTGGGTTTCTCAGTAAATATTTTTAAAACAGAAACTGGGTGATAGAAATGTCCTTAAATTAGATGGTAGTGTCATGGTGATGGTTGCACAACATAGTTAATATACTAAAAACCACTGAGTTATGTCTTACTTTTAAATGGTGAATTTTGTGTTACCTGAATTGTATCTCAATAAAAAAAATTTGAAAGCAGAAATTACATGCCATAAAACTAGACATTAGTAATAAAAGATTTAGAAATCTAACCATCGGAACAAGGGAGGGGAAGGGAAGAAAACTATCCTAGATCATTGTTTGATCAAAAAAGAATTCAAAAGAAAAGCGTGCAGTTACACACCATTTTGAAATTAATCACAGTGAGAAAATATAAAATTATGTGTATGTTATAAGAGAGGGATGATCAAAGCTTTGTTCAAGGAAAATCATAACTAAGTGCATTTTTATTAAAATAAAGCAAAGTTTTAAAAAAATTACGTCAAGAAGTTAGAAGTCAAAAAACAAGATAAGGCCGGGTGCGGTGGCCCACGCCTGTAATCCTAGCACTCTGGGAAGCCAAGGCGGGTGGATTGCTTGAGATCAGGAGTTTGAAACCAGCCTGAGCATGAGCGAGACCCCGTCTCTACTATAAACAGAAAGAAATTAATTGGCCAACTAATATATATATAGAAAAAATTAGCCGGGCATGGTGGCACATGCCTGTAGTCCCAGCTACTCGGGTGGCTGAGGCAGGAGGATTGCTTGAGCCCAGGAGTTTGAGGTTGCTGTGAGCTAGGCTGACGCCACAGCACTCACTCTAGCCTGGGCAACAAAGTGAGACTCTGTCTCAAAAAAAAAAAAAAAAAAAAAAAAGATAAACCAAGGTAAGGTAACAGGGAGAAATGAGTGAAAATTTTTAAATAAATGTATGAATTAGAAAAAAGAAAAAAAACAAAACAAAGTGGATAAATGTGGGTCTTAGGTGTGTTGGTCACAGTGCTGACAAGTTCACCATCCTTCCTAAAAGTGGCCATCCCAGCTCCAATTCTCTGCTGGAGAGGCAGACCCTGGGCTGTTCCTTAAGCAGGAACATCTGATAGCATCTGAGAGCATCTGATAGCAACTAGAATGAAACCTTGACCAAGGGAAGCTCGTGGACAACCAGACACAAAGAGCTCTGCCAACAGTGGCAATGGCAATTAGTGTGACAGTAGAGTTTGAAGCCATAAAAGAGAGAGGGACAACTTTGACTATGTAATAGTTAGAATAGTTAGGACTATTACAAAGCAGGTATAGGGGAGCTTGTTTGTAAGCACGTTGGATTGTAACTGAAAAACAAAACAATAAAGGTTGATTCCTCCCTCATACTGTACATTAGTATAAATTCCAGAGAAAGAAATACAACTGACCAATAAACACATGAAAGGATGTGCAGTCCCACTTGTAATTAAAGAAATGTAAATCAAAACAATTTTTTTTATCCATGAGGTTGGTAAAATCTAGAAAATTCTACCATATCCAGACCTTTTCTCATGTTGTTGGCAGGTGTGCAAACTGGTCAGCCTTGCTAGAGGATAGTTGGGCAGGATCTATCCAAATGCTGCATGCATTTACCCTTAACTTAGTGGTTTCACATCCAGAAATTTATTCTACAGAAACCTTAGGACACTTGTAGAAACATGTATCACAATGTTCACCACAGCTTGTTTGTAAGAGCAAAAAAAAAAAAAAACAAAACCAAAATATCCATCAGTGGAGGATTGGATGAATAGGCTATAAAGAATTCCATTTCCAGCATGACAGCATGAGGAACTCTACAGGCCCATTTCCCAGCAAAACTGGTAAAAATTATTTTAACACACACACACACACACACACACTACAACTTTGGAAATGGTTATAAGGACATACATAAATGGAGAAATATTTATTCAAGAAAGTCTAAAATTCAGTAAGAATTGGAAGAATATGTAGAGAATATCAGTAAATATAGTCATGTGTTTCTTTAAAAAGGACACACATTCTGAGAAATGCATCATCAGGTGAGTTCTTCATGTGAACATCATGGAGTGTACTTACACAAACCTACGTAGTATAGCCTGTTGCTCCTAGGCTACAAACCTGTACAGCATGTTTCTGTACTCAATACGATAGGAAATTGTAATACAGTGGTAAGTATTTGTGTATCTAAACATAGAAATGGTACAATAAAAACATGGTATTATAACCTTATGGGACCACCATGATATATGCAGTCTGTTGTTAACCGAAACATTGTATGTGGCACATGACTGCATATAGAAACTTTTCTTAAAGAGAGCCAAATGAAAATTCTGGAGTCAATAAGCACAATAGCTGAAATGAAAAATTCACTAGAGAGGCTCAACAGTAGATTTGAACTGGCAGAAGAAAGAATTAGCAGAATTGAAGATATATCAATAGAGATTATACAGTCTGAAGAAGAGAGAGATAAAAGAAAAGAAAAGAAAATGAACAGAGCCTCCAAGAAATGTGGGACAGCATGAGGTGCACAAATATATGTGAAATGACAGTACCAGAAATAGAGGAGAGAGAGATGGGAAGAAAAAATATTCAAAGAAATAATGGCTGAATATTTCCCAAATATATTGACAAGCAATCTACACATCCAGGAAGATCAATGAACTCCAAGTAGGATAAACACAAAGAGATCCACAAGAGAAACATTATAATAACAATGCTGAATACCAAAAATAAGGAGAAAATACTGAAAGCAGCAAGAGAAAAATGACTTGTTGCAAGTTAACTGCAATAGGATTAACAGCTGGCCTATCAGAAACAAGGGAGATCAAAAGTCAGTAGGATAACATATTCAAAGCACTCAAAGAAAAAAACTATCAACTAAGAATCTTATCTCCAACAAAGCTACCTTTCAAAAATGAAGGCAAAATAAAGACATTCCCAGATAAACAAAAACTGACTGCATATGTTCCTTGAAGACCTGCCTTACAAGAAATACTAAAGGAAGTTCTTCAGGCTGAAAGCAAGTAACCCCAGATGGCAATCTGAATCTACATGAAAAAACAAAGAGCACTGGTAAAGGTAATTATGCAGTTATAAACAACAGTATAAATGCATTTTTCTCCTTTTAATGAATTTAAAAAGCGATTATAGGACAGGCACGGTTGGCTCATTCCTGTAATCCCAGTATTCTGAGGGGCCAAGGCGGGGGCAGGGGGATTGCTTGAGGCCAGGAGTTTGAGATGAGCCTGAGCAACATAACAAGGCTCCATACCTATATAAAAAGGGAAAAATTAGCCAGGCATGGTAGCACCCATCTGTAGTCCCTACTACTCAGGAGGCTGAGGCAAAAGGATCACTTGAGCCCAAGAGTTTGAAGCTACAGTGAGCTATGATTGCATCACTGCACTCCAGCTGGGGTGATAGAGCAAGACCCCATCTCAAAAAAAAAAAAAAAAAAAAGCAACTGTATAAAACAATACATATATAATGCATTGTTGGACCTATTACATATAGAAATGTAATATATTTTCCAATAGCAAGATAAGGGAGGTGGGGGAGAGCAAAGCTGTACTGGGCTATGGAAATGACTCCAGAAGGTAACTCAAATCCATAGGAACAAATAAAGAAAACTAGAAATGATAAGAAGATTAACATAACAAAAGCTATAAAAAATATACTCACTCTCCTCTCAGCCTCTGTAAAAATCACAAAATTACATAAAGTAATAATTACAATGATTTACTGTTGGACTTATAACAATTATAGTTGTAGTATGTACAATAATAATGCCACAAAAAGGGGAAAAGGGAAAATACTATATAGGAGTAATGTTTCTATATCTCATTGGAATTAAAGTTAAATCCGAAGCTGATTTTGATAAATTAAGATGTATATGGTAAGCCCTAGATCAACAACTAAAGAAATATTGCCAAGAAAAGTGAAAAAATTATTATAAAAATGTAAATACTCCCTAAAAAAAAAAAAAAATGTAAATACTATATTAGAAAATATTCACTTAATGCAAAAGAAAGCAATGAAGGAGAAACAGAGGAACAAAAAAAAATGTGACATATAGAAAACAAAAAGTATTTGCATGTACCAGTAAGAATTGGGGGGAAAAAGTAAAATGGCAGACATAAATCCAATATCAACATAGCAACAATAACATTATCAATATCAATATATATCAATAATAACACTAAATCCGAATGGATTAAATAACGCAATCAAAGGAGAGATTATCAGACTGAATAAAAGACTAGATCCTACTATATGCTGTCCACAGAATGAATAACTTAGATTTAAAAGCACAAATAGGCTGGGCGCGGTGGCTCACGCCTGTAATCCTAGCACTCTGGGAGGCCGAGGCAGGAGGATTGCTCAAGGTCAAGAGTTTAAAACCACCCTGAGCAAAAGCAAGACCCTGTCTCTACTATAAATAGAAAGAAACTAATTGGCCAACTAAAATTATATAGAAAAAATTAGCCGGGCATGGTGGCACACACCTGTAGTCCCAGCTACTTGAGAGACTGAGGCAGTAAGATTGCTTGAGCCCAGGAGTTTGAGGTTGCTGTGAGCTAGGCTGACACCATGGCACTCTAGCCCGGGCAACAGAGTGAGACTCTGTCTCAAAAAAAAAAAAAAAGACCTTACTTTCAATAGTGGATGGAACTAGGCAGGAGAGCAACAAGGAAATTGAAGACTTGATCAACACTATAAATTAACTTGACCTAACAAACAGCTATAGAACATTCTACCCAATAACAGCAGAATATGTAATTTCTCAAGTGCACATGGAACATTCTCCAGAACAGACCACATGCTGTGCAATAAGCAAACCTCAATAAATTTTAAAGTATAAAAATAATACAAAGTATGTTCTCCAACCAGAATAGAATGAAATTAGAAATCAATTATTATTATACTGTTGAAAGAAATTTGGGAAACTCACAAATATATGAAAATTAAACAACACAGTCCTAAATAATCAGTGTGTTGAAGAAGAAACCAAAAGGAAAATTAGAGAATACTTTGAGATGAGTGAAATGAAGACACAAAATACCAAAACTATGGGATGCAGTAAAGTAGTGCTTAGAGGGAAATTTATAGTTTAAACGTCTACATTAAAAGAAAGATCTCAAATCAATAACCTAAACTTCCATCTTAAAACAATGGTAAAAGAAGAGAGAATTAAGCCTGAAGGAAGCAGAATAAATATTAGAGTGGAAATTAATGAACTAGAGAGTAGAAAAACACAGAGAAAAATCAATAAACCCAAATGCTGATTCTTTGAAAAGATAAAATTGAAAACCCTTTAGCTAGATTGACCAAGAAAATATGAGAGAAGATTCCAATTACTAGAATCAGAAATGAAAGAAGGGGCATTACTACCAATCTTACAGAAATAAAAAAAATTAAAAAGGAATACTATAAACAATTATATGCCCACAAACTAGATAACTTAGATGAAATGGACAAATTCCTAGAAAGATATAAACTACCAAAACTGACTCAAGAAGAAATAGAAAATCTTAATAGGTGTATCAGTAAAGAGATTGAATTTGTAATCAAAACATTACCCACAAAGAAAAGCCCAGGACAACATGAGTCTAGTGGAGAATTCTAACAAACATTTGAAGAATAATTAATACCAATTGTTTACAAACTCTTCAAAAAACAGAAGGGAAGACTTCCCAACTCATTCTATAAGGCCAGTATTATACTGACACCAAAACCAGATGAAGACTGGGAAGCTATGGGTTAATAACTCATGACTATAGATGCAAAAATTCTCAACAAAATACTAGCAAACTGGCCGGGCGTGGTGGCTCACGCCTGTAATCCTAGCACTTTGGGAGGCCGAGTCGGGCGGATTGCTCATTGCTCAAGGTCAGGAGTTCGAAACCAGCCTGAGCGAGACCCCGTCTCTACCAAAAATAGAAAGAAATTAATTGACCAACTAAAAATATATATACAAAAAAAAAATTAGCCGGGCATGGTGGCGCATGCCTGTAGTCCCAGCTACTCGGGAGGCTGAGGCAGGAGGATTGCTTGAGCCCAGGAGATTGAGGTTGCTGTGAGCCAGGCTGACGCCACGGCACTCACTCTAGCCTGGGCAACAAAGTGAGACTCTGTCTCAAAAAAAAAAAAAAAAAAAATACTAGCAAACTATATCCACATCATATAAAAAGAATTCCACACCATGACCAAGTAGGATTTAGCACAGGGATGCAAGGTTGATTTAACATCAAAAAATCAATTAACAGAATGCATCATATCATAAAATAAAAAAACACACTCTGGGAGGCTGAGGCGGGCGGATTACTCAAGGTCAGGAGTTCAAAACCAGCCTGA
Organism: Microcebus murinus; assembly: GCF_040939455.1. NCBI lineage: Eukaryota > Metazoa > Chordata > Mammalia > Primates > Cheirogaleidae > Microcebus > Microcebus murinus. Next base: position 16,305,203 of record NC_134121.1, on the reverse strand, counting down.
GCAAGAGGGAGACACTGTCTCTACTATAAATAGAAAGAAATTAATTGGCCGACTAATATATATAGAAAAAATTAGCCGGGCATGGTGGTGCATGCCTGTAGTCCCAGCTACTTGGGAGGCTGAGGCAGCAGGCTTGCTTGAGCTCGGGAGTTTGAGGTTGCTGTGAGCTAGGCTGACGCCACGGCACTCACTCTAGCCTGGACAACAAAGCGAGACTCTGTCTCAAAAAAACAAATAAAACAAAAACCAAAAAAATAAAATAAGATAAATAAATAAACAAAAACTACATGATCATCTCAAAAGATGCAGTAAAAGGCCAAGCGGGGTGACTCACACCTGTAACCCTAGCACTTTAGGAGGCCAGGAATTTGAAACCAACCTGAGCAATATAGTGAGACCTTGCCTCTACAAAAATAAATTAGCCGGGCGTGGTGGCGCATGCCTGTAGTCCCAGCTACTTGGGAGGCTGAGGCAGAAGGATCTCTTGCGCCCAGGAGTTTGAGGTTACAGTGAGCTAGGACTATGATGATGCCACTGCACGCTAGCCTAGGCAACAGAGCAAGACCCCAAGACCCAGTCTCAAAAAAAAACAAAACAGAACAAGCATTTGACAAAATCCAAAACCCTTACTGGATAAAAACAGTCAACAACTAGGTATAGACGGCAACCTCCTCAACCTGATAAAGGGAATCTAGGAAAAACCCACTAATATCATACATACTGATGAAAAGAGGCTTTCTTCCTAAGTCTGGAACAGTACAAGGATGTCCACTCTCACCACTTCTACTCAACATTGTCAGGAGATTATAGCTAGGACAGCTAGGCAAGAAAAAGAAGTAAAAGGCAGCCAGTTTAGAAAGGAAGAAGTAAAACTATTTCTGTTTGCAGATGACATGACCTTGTATATGTAAAATCCTAAGGAATCCACTAAAAAACTACTAAAACTGATAGATGAACTCAGCAAGATTGCAGAGGACAACATTAATAGCAAAAACCAATTGTATTTTTATACACATGCAATAGAGTTCAAAAAATGAAATTAAGGCCGGGCGCTGTGGCTCACGCCTGTAATCCTAGCTCTTGGGAGGCCGAGGCGGGCGGATTGCTCAAGGTCAGGAGTTCAAAACCAGCCTGAGCAAGAGCGAGACCCCGTCTCTACTATAAATACAAAGAAATTAATTGGCCAACTGATATATATATAAAAAATTAGCCGGGCATGGTGGCGCATGCCTGTAGTCCCAGCTACCCGGGAGGCTGAGGCAGAAGGATCGCTCGAGCCCAGGAGTTTGAGGTTGCTGTGAGCTAGGCTGACGCCACGGCACTCACTCTAGCCTGGGCAACAAAGTGAGACTCTGTCTCAAAAAAAAAAAATAAATAAAAATAAAAATAAAAAAAAAAATGAAATTAAGAAAGTAATTCCATTAATAATAACACCAAGAAGAATAAAACACTTAGGAATAAATTTATCAAAAGAAGCATAGAATTTACAGTATGAAAATCACAAAACATTGTTAAAACATTGTCTAGAGAAACTAAAGAAGATCTGCCATGGGTTGGATTGGTTTGTCCCAGGGAAAACTCATGTTGAAATTTAATTGCCAATGTAATGTTGTGTTGGAAACTTTAAGAGGTGGGGCGTCATGGGAGGCGTTTGGGCTATGAGTCCTTCACTCCCTTAGGTGGCTTGGTGCCATTCTCCCAGCAGTGAGTTCTCCCGCTCATGAGACTGGATTAGTTCTCATGGGAATGTGAGAGTGGGTTGCCATAAAGTGAGGAAGCTCCCCAGGATTTGCCCTTCACACGCGTTTGCTTCCCCTTTGACCTTCTGCCATGTTATGGTGCAGCAGGAAAACCCTCTCCAGACGCTGAGCAGACGCAGGCGCCATGCTTCTTGAACTTCTGCAGAAGTCCTGCAGAACCATGAGCTAAATAAACCTCTTTTATTTATAAATTACCCAGCCTTGGATATTCTGTTATAGCAACGCAAAGCACACTAAGACAAGATCTAAATAAATGAAAAAATATCCCATACTCATGGATCAGAAGACTTATTTTTGTTATGATGGTAATACCCTCCAATTTGATCTACAGAGGGAAACCCACTGGCCTACAAACTTAGTGGTTTATAACAACAAACATGTATCATTTCAAGTTTCTGTGGGTCAGGAATCCAGGCTGGGTTCCTGTGGCTCGAGGTCTCTCCTGGGCTTGCAGCCATCTCAAGACTGGACTGGAGCTAGAGGATCTATTCACTCACATGGCTGTTGGCAGGCTCCGGGGCCTCACAGGCTGTGGCCTAAGGACCCCAGCTCCTCGCATGACGCTCGTGCTTCTCCATAAATGGGCTCCCAGCACGGCAGCTCGCTTCCCTTCTACCCACCACACAAGTGAGCCAAGAGCAAGAGCACCCAGGTCGGAAGCCACAGTCTTTTTATGACCCAATCTCAGAAGAGACATCCCATCACTTCTGCTTTATTGTTTGTTATCTGCAAGTCAGTAAGTCCCACCCACACTCAAGGAGAGGGGGTTATACCAGGGCTTGAATTCCAGGAGGCAGGGGTGACAGGGGCCATCGTGGAGGCCCCTCGATGGCCACAGTGCCCATCATTCTCTGTCCTCACAGCACGGGGCACTGTGTGCACATATGCTGACATGAGTGCGGTCTTGGGGCCAGCATCTCCCTATTCAACTGTAAGTGCATGGTGCTAGAGACAGCGTCTGTTTTGGTCATCACCGCGTGCCCAGATTAGAGCACGGGGCCTGACACCAAGGCACTCACCAGATATTAGTTGTGTCAATTAGTTGGGAACAATAAATATCTTTTTCTTTTAGAGAACCTCTCTCTGTTATTGAGGTTAACCGTTGAATGTCTGACAACGTAGGTAGGAAAGTGTGGAGTGTGATTTTTGAGGAATAGGCAAGGCATAGAGAGGAGGAAGCCTTGTCTATCCGCCCTCCCTCTGTACCCTTTGAATTCTTAACCACAAGCAAATGTTCTTTTCACAATCAAATTTTTTAATAAAAGACACGGTCCATAAAATCATAAATGAAGAGACAAATGACAAACTGGAAAAATATGTATGACATATACAACAAAAGGTGGTTTTCTGGAATTTATAAGAAGTCCTTATAAATAAATAAAGTAAATCAACCCCCCAACAACAACAACAACAACAAAAAAAATGGGCAAGAGCCAGAAACGAACAATTCCCAAAAGAAAAAATACAAATGACCAATAAGCAAATGACAAATGTTCACCTGCACGAGTAATCAAAGAAATGCAAGAAGGAAAAGGAGGAGGAGGAAGAGAACGAGATACACATATTCACCTACCAGACTGGCAAGGCTGAAAAACAATGGCAAAGCCGACTGTGGGTGGGTGCTGCTGGTGAGGGAACCTGAGTCTCTGGGTCCCCTCCTGGGAGCGATGTGGGCAACGGGGTCAGAGTCGTAGAGTAGCGAGCGCTCTGCAGCTGCTGTTCCCCCTGGTAGAGACTGACCCGTGGAGCCATTGCCAACACCCCGACACGTGCCTTTTACAGCAGTGGAGACCCTGAAAGCATCCATAGTAGAGAATTTATTAAATGTGACTAAAGGCTGGGGCATAGTGGCTCACGCCTGTAATCCTAGCACACTGGGAGGCCGAGGCGGGAGGATCGCTCGAGGTCAGGAGTTCGAGACCAGCCTGAGCAAGAGCGAGACCCCCGTCTCTACTATAAATAGAAAGAAACTAATTGGCCAACTAAAAAATATATATAGAGAAAAAATTAGCCAGGCATGGTGGCGTTTGCCTGTGGTCCCAGCTACTCAGGAGGCTGAGGTAGGAGGATTGCTTGAGCCCAGGAGTCTGAGGTTGCTGTGAGCTAGGCTGATGCCACGACACTCACTCTAGCCTGGGCAACAAAGTGAGATTCTGTCTCAAAAAAAAAAAAAAGAAAAGAAAGAAAGAAATGTGATTAAATACTATGCAAGTAATTAATATTGCACAGGTATATTTATTGACATGTAAAAATATTTTCCACATAGGCCGGGTGTGGTGGCTCACGCCTGCAATCCTAGTGCTCTGGGAGGGTGAGATGGGATGATCATCTGAGATCTGAAGTTCAAGACCAGCCCGAGCAAGAGCGAGACCCCGTCTCTACTAAAAATAGAAAAAATTAGCCGGGCTTGGTGGCACATGCCTAGAGAGACCCAGCTACTTGGGAGGCTGAGGCGGGAGGATTGTTTGAGCTTGGAGTTTGAGGTTGCCGTGAGCTACGATGACGCCACGGCACTCTGCCCAGGACAACGGAGCGAGAAGACTTGTCTCAAAACAAAACAAAAAAATAAATAATTCACCACATATAATTAAGTGGAACAAACAAGTTATAAATAACGTCGACAATCCCACTTATGTAAGAAAATACATACTTTTGCCTATAGAGAAAAGACTGACAAAATTTGCAGTTATGGGAAATTATATCTCTTTTTGCTTATCTGTTTTTGAATTTTGTCTACAATAAATGCGTAATACTTGTATAATAAAAAGGGAAAATAAAGTGGGTTTTTTTTTTAACTTTCTATTGTGAGAGTTGGCTTTTTCAAATTTTGTTTTTAAATTTGTCATAGGGTTTGGCTTTCTGGGCTCCGGGCTGGAATATGTGGCAGGTTTCCTGCTTGGGGAATTGTGTTTTTCCAGGTTGCCTGAGAGGCGCTGGCAGTTTGGAACAAACAGGAGCTGCCCATTTCTCATGGAGCCCTGGCCCTGGGCAGCCCCCTGGGCCTGGGTCACCACACAGCCCTGGACACAGGGACCCCACTCACCAGCCAGCTGTTGTGGCCAGGCCTCATGCCCCACTCCACGCTGAACAAAGCATCCAGGCCTATGTATTTAATTCTACCCGGATTTACAGGAGCACTATAATGCGAGCCTCTGTTGTTCTTGCCATTTTCCCTGTGCCATGCAAGTTTTCGTCTCTCATTGTCTCACTCAGTAGGAGTAGGCATGTGACCCAGGGCTGGCCAATCAGAGCTTTCCATTCCCTTGCTACAGTGATTGGCCCATGGTTGGACATGTGACCTATGTTAGCCCAATGAAACTCAGCCCTGGGACTTTTGCTACAGCCATAAAGAAAGAGAAGTTTCTTTCCTGGGGTTGTTGGGAGAAGACACCACCAGCCCAGGGCTGCTGATTGGCCTTCCAGAGCCTGTCTAAGAATAAAGACCTCTCATGTTTTGTCTCCTAGCACAGCCAACCTGAGGCCAGCTATCCTGGACTTCTCAGTCCCATGAGCCAAGAGATTGCCATGTTTGCTCAACTACTCTGAGTTAGGGTTCTGTCACTTACGACCAAAGGAGACCTAACTAATTCGGTGAGCTAGGAGCCAGGTGCTGCATGAGGCCCAGAGACATGGTGGTCACCCAGAAGATCAATGTCTGCCTTCCAGAGTCCACAGCCCAGCAAACCCCAGCTTCCTCCTGACCTTGCCCGTGACCTCCCCAGCAGGCCCGCCCAGCAAGCCAGCCCTCTGGGTGCTCCCATCCGAAGAGTCCCTGCAGACTTTGTGAACTCTCCCACACAAGTCCCTCACTGGCAGAAGAGCAGGAAGTTTTGTGGGTTTTTTTGAGACAGAGTCTCACTTCATTGCCCAGGCTAGACTGAGTGCCGTGGTGTCAGCCTAGCTCACAGCAACCTCAAACTCCTGGGCTCAAGCAATCCTGCTGCCTCAGCCTCCTGAGTAGCTGGGACCACAGGCACGCGCCACCATGCCCGGCTAATTTTTTGTGTGTGTATTTTTTAGTTGGTCGATTAGTTTCTTTCTATTTTTTTAGTGGAGACGGGGTCTCGCTCTTGCTCAGGCTGGTTTTGAACTCCTGACCTCGAGCAATCCACCCACCTCAGCCCCCAGAGTGCTAGGATTACAGGCCTGAGCCACTGTTCGAGGCAAGAATAGCAGGAAGTTGAACTCACTTTCTCCCAAAGTGCTTGGCCTTAGGTTCCAACCTTCTTAATGTCTCCCATTGTAGCTTAAGTTTTGTGTAAATTTTGCATTCTTTACCATTATGCTTCAACGTTTAAGAAATGTTTTCTTAGTGTGGTGGCATGTGTAGTCCCAGCTACTCTGGGCTAGGGTGGAAGAATGGCTTGAGCCTGGGAGTTCCAGGCTGCAGTGTGCTATGATTGCACCTGTGAATAGCCACTGCACTCCAGCCTGGGCAGCATAGTGAGACCCTATCTACCGGGGAAAAAAAAAGAAGAAGAAAAATGTTTTCTCCAAAAAAATCTTTGAATACAAGTAAGATACACCCTGCTTATCCTGTGCCTTTTGAAAACTAGACCTTATCAGATTTATGACTTATAAATATTTTCCCTCATTCTGTGGGTTCTTCTCACTCTCTTAATAGTGTCCTTTGATGCATGAAAGTTTTCAATTTTGATGAAGTCTAATTTATCTATATTTTCTTTTGTTGCTCATACTTTCAGTGTCATATCTAAGAAAACCATTGCCAAATTCAAGGTTATAAAGGTTTACTCCTATGTTTTCTTCTAAGAGTTTGATAGTTTTACCTCTTTGATCCAGTTTTAGTTATTTTTTGTATATGATGTTAGGTAACAGTCCAACTTCATTCTTTTGCATGCAGCTATCCAATTGAGTCAGCCACACAGACCCCTGAGAACCGGGGAGAGGGTGCACTCTCACTGTTTTGGAAAGGACAAACCTACTAAAGACCAGACCCAGTTCAGCCTGGGATGGTTTGGGTCTGGGAGGATGGGGAGGGGCTGACTGGGAGAAAGGGTATCACGCATAAAGCCTGAACAAGAAGGCAAAGCAAGGGGCAAAGAAACTGGGGGAGGGGGTCCGAGGGACTTGAGGATATGGGGATGGGGACGTGCAGGCTGGCCGGTGGGGCGCTGGGGCTGGGGAGAGGCTGAGGCAGGAGACAGGAGGAAGTCTGGAGCCCAGGGCCCTTCACCCACCCCACCTGGATGGCCCCGGGGGGTGGGGGGGGTGATCCCAGGGGGTGACAGGGCTTGAGCCCGACTGACTCTGTTCTCAGCTCCTGAGAAAACAATGGGCCCCACGCCTCACCTCTAAACAATAGTTGTGTTTCCAGGCAACGTAGTGCAGCGGTCAAGCCTGTGAATTTAGGAGCCGGAAGGTCATAGCCCAAGTCCTGCATGTGCCACAAACCAGCGCAGGATCTTGGGCGAGTCGCTGAGCCGCTGAGCCCCTGGACAAACAAAGGAGGAAAACCCCAGAGGGGCTAAAGTGAGTTAAGTCTTGCAAAGTGCTTAGACGCACTTGCGCACTACATGCCAAAGGTCACCTAGCGTCGCATGCCCAGGAGAAACTAGGAGCAGGCAAATCTACCTGAGATGTTCGATGACGCTTACTTTGTAATTCTTCCCATATTTCACGAGGAGGATGTATGCACTTGTGAGTAGAAAACCCAAAGAACGGAGGATTCGGGTCTCTGTTCTCACCCTGGCGGGCTCCTGGGCCGGCGCAGGAGGCAGAGGGCGAAGGCCACACTATTGGTTTGACCCGAGCGTGGCCAGGCCGTGCCTGGCTCGGAGCCGGCTCCCGCAGGAAACGCTTGCTGCAGGGAGTCCGGCCCGGCCCAGCGTGTCTGGGGCTGCCTCCCTGGGAAGAGCCAAGGGAGGCCCTTCTCCGGGATGGGCTTTGGGAACGGCTTACGGGACGGGACCCATTTCACAGCCCCAGAGTCACCTCCGAGGGGGAGTGTCCTGCTCGGGGTTTCACGCCCGTTTCTGGGGAGCCTGGCCCAGGCTCGCTGCGTCCCCTCGCAGAGAGCTGAGGTCCAGGTCCAGAGGCCATGGGGGTCTGAGACGCCTGGTGTCAGCCTGGACCTGGCTGGAAAGTCACACCCGCTGTCCGGCCGCAGGCGTGGGCTCTGCCCGCCTCCTTGGGGGGAAGCTGGCATTGTGTTCTCAGTGGCCGGTTGTGGAAAAGTCGCACGCAGAGAACCGGGTAAACAGGGAACCGGGGGCCGCCGCTATGGGAACCGCCGGGCGGAGGTGGCAGCGGAGGCTGGCGCAGGGCGACTGCGGCTTGGCCCAGGCTCACCCTGGAGCCAGGAATCTGCCAACGCTGAGCCAGGGGGCCTGGGGGGGGGGCGGCGCGCCCAAGGAGGTCTGAAGTTCCCCAAGGTCACCCGGCGAGTCAGAGCTGGGGCCAAGAGCAACACCCAGGCCTCCCAGCTCTGGCCCCTCCGCTCCCTGCTCTCCTAGCCGGGTAGGCTGGCAGGGGAACAGCAGGAATTTCATTTTGGAACTATCATTTTGGTGGGGGGGCGTTGGGGACAGCCCTCATCCCTCATGTTCTAGACCCTGGCCTTGACTGCTGCCTGGAGCAAGGAGCCATCCACAGCCGGGTGAGACTGGGGGTGGCTCCAAGTTCTGCTCTGTGCTGTGTGATGCCCTTCAGGGTCCCCGGCACCTGGGAGACACTGGCGCCCTAGGCATGAGCATGTGGAAAGTACGGGACACGGAAGGCCCGGGCACAGGGGAGGGGCTAGCACACGGCAGGGTCAGGATCAGAAGCATCCAGTGGGTAGTTATGTCACGCTACCAGCGCTCCTTCCCAAGGGCCCACGACACGAGGGACACCCTTATTCAAATGGCCGGCGACGCGCTGTGAGAAGGGGAGTGTGAAGCGAGGCGAGCTGTGGGTTCACTGATTACGCTTCCTCAGGCGAGATGCGGCCATATCCCTTTGCAAGTGGCTGGACCCGGGGCCATCTCGGGGCTTGGGGGTGAGGTCAGTCCGCTCTCAGGAAGCTACTGCTTCCTGTTTCCAAGAATAAGGATCAAACGGCATTTCCCTCGAGACTCTCCCAGCTACCCAGGAGGGACTAGTCCGCTGGGGCCCCGGGCTCTCACCCGGCCCCTTCGTGCCCCAGGAGCTGAGTGTCTGGGCTGCTGCCCATCAGCACACACCTTGCGCCCGTCCGCCTCCCCGGAGGAGGGCTGCAGCGGCCCCTCGGAGCCTGGGGCTGGCTGGGGCTGGGAAGTGGCCTGCCTCCCTCCCTCCCGTCTGGGCTGTCACTGCAGCTCACGCAGAGCTGGGCTCCACTCAGCACCTGGAAGGGGGTCCCGACCTGGCACGCTCCCGCCAGCAGCGGTGGCGCCCGTGTTCCTGCCTGCTCAGCATGGCTTCCTCTGGCTGCTGCGTGTCACTGTCCTTTGGGAAGGACATGACGCTGGCTCAGAGCACATGACCCCATGCGTTAGGGGGATCGGCTCAGGAAGGGACACCCACATCCCAGGAGAGCGCAATGGGAGACTCAATTCAGAAGCTTTCGATAAAAAACTCCCTCCTCTGGGGCGGCCACTCGAGTGTGATAGTGGGTGGGAGAGCTGGCAGCCACTTTACCACCATGAGGGGGAAACCCTGCTGAAACCTGAGCCACAGTGCAGGGAGCACAGCCCAGAGACAGAGACAGAGGGAGACTCCTGAAGACATCACTTGAGAACCCTTGATCCGGCCATTTCTGGAGCCATCTATCCCCTGCATTTTCAGTGAAATGAGCCAATGACTTCCCATTTGTGCTTCAGCCTGTTTGAACCGCGCTTCCGCCCCTTGTGATGAGGAGACCTGACCTGTCCAGCACGTCAAGCTCAGACTCTCCGCTGGACCTGCCGGGGCTTCCCAGGAATGTGGCCGGCTCCCTGCTGGGCCCCGCCAGCCACTCTGTCCTCACTCAGACCTTCAGTGACAGCCAGGGGCCGAGGGAACCTGGAGGCGAACCCGGAGAGGGGCCGGTGGCTGAAGGCTGGGTAGAGGTGGGGAGGCCAGGAGCAGGGGAGGGCCGTGGCCCCAGAGGTCCTGGCAGTCCTCACGTCCCTGTCCTCTTGGGGATCCTGGGGGAGCAAGTGAGGCTCCGCTCCCCACCCCTGCTCCCCATGCCTGACGCAGCCGTTCCAGCCAGAGCAGCCCCCTGGTTCCCCGTGGAAGGTTTCCTCTGAGCAGAAGGTTCTCCCCAGAACCACATGGAAACACCACAGGCCTGGAACTGGAGGGAGAGAGCCTCCCCCTCCCCCAGCCACTGCGCAAGAGGGGAAACTGAGGTCCAGAGAGGGGCTGGGGTGTGTGGGAACTCAGTGCAGACTGGATTGGGGGTCTCTTGGCTCCTGGGCCCAGCCAGCCTCAGCCGGGCCGCTGCCCAGCCTCGAGGCCTGGGGCGGGAGGTGAAGGTGAGCTGCTGGAGGGGGGTGGAAGACTGTGTGTGTCTGATCACGTGTCTGTGCGTCGGTCCCTGGGCTGGGCAGGGTCTGAACATCCTGTGACAGGTGCTCCTACTTCCCTTGGAGCAGCAGGTGCCTCAGACAAGAAGGCGGCCACAGACAGGCCGGCCTGCCCCAGGCCGTCTGCCCCCAGCAGCCATCTCGGTGTGTGGGCTCCGGCCCTCTCCTCCTCCTCATCCTCCCTCCAGGTCCCCACAGCCAATCTCTCCAACCTTGGAGGGGTGCTCCCTCATGAGTGGAGGGGTGCTCCCTCATGAGGGGAGGGGCCCTCATTTAGAGGAAGGCAAGGCAGGGACTGTGGATTCGCGGGGGTAGGCAGGGGAGATGACTGTCGGTTTAGGGCAAAGGCCACGGCTAGGGCCGGGGACACCCCCCAGCAGCCGGCAGACGCTTCCCCTAGAGAAGCCAGGCTCCAGGCCTGCAGCCTGCAAGGGGCTTCCCCTCCGGGGGCGGACTGGGCCATCCTCTCCAACTGGAGGGGCAGGGCAGGGTGTTCCCAGGCAGGGGCGTCTGCCTCTGTGACTTCTTTGGTTCTCCTCATGACCTGGCTTAGTTTTTTGTTTTTTGTTTTTTTTTTTTTTTTGAGACAGAGTCTCACTTTGTTGCCCAGGCTAGCGTGAGTGCCGTGGTGTCAGCCTAGCTCACAGCAACCTCAAACTCCTGGACTCAAGCGATCCTGCTGCCTCAGTCTCCCGAGTAGCTGGGACTACAGGCATGCGCCACCATGCCCGGCTAATTTTTTCTATATATATATTACTTGGCCAATTAATTTCTTTCTATTTATAGTAGAGACGGGGTCTCGCTCTTGCTCAGGCTGGTTTCGAACTCCTGACCTCGAGCAATCCGCCTGCCTCGGCCTCCCAGAGAGTTAGGATTACAGGCGTGAGCCACCGCGCCCAGCCTGGCTTAGTTTAAGTGAAGAAATGACAGAAGCATCAAATGACTTTCTCTTTTATCTTTTCTTTTCTTTTCTTTTTCTTTTTTTTGAGATGGGGATCTCACTATGTTGCCCCAACTGGATTCGAACTTCGGGGCTCAAGTGATCCTCCCTCCTCCCCGCCTCAGCCTCCAGAGGAGCTGCTGGGACCACGGGTGCTCCACTGTGCTGGGCCCACACGTTTCTCTCTCCCTGGTGTCCAGGCCCCTGTGTCCGGGCTGGCAGAGGCTGGCGGGGAGAGAGGTTCCCCACACTGTGCCCGCCGGCTGGGCTGGGCAGGCAGGTGCCCAGACTCGGCCTCTGTGGGCACCTTGCTGTTCGCCCCTGGTGCTGACGTTCAGAGCCCCATGGTGCGTCTTCCCCGAGATCGAGGCTGGGCCCGGGGTCAGAGGACGGTTTGATCCAGAGTGGACTTGGCCTGGGATCAGGGCTGGAACAATCATTCAAACGCCATTGGGGACAACACACTGGCCTCATCTGACCGGGTCAGGGGCGCGATGAGGGGAGGAGGCGCAGAGAGTTTGCATTTTCTCAGGCTCGAAAGGCCCGATCAGAGGGTATTGGCCATGTGATGTGGGCCAGATTGATTTCTAGAAAGACGAGGCCATTTTTGAATGAGCGTGTCTGAGAGAGGACCAGTCTGCCTGTTTCCTCCCAGCCCTGACAAGACTGGGTTTTATTATAGTCATCTAACTTCGGTTGGTTTAATGTCACACAAGGGCACGTCCAGCTGTATACACGTACGTTTCTATTATCGAAGGGCGACTCTTTTCCCTCCCCAGCCAGGCCTGCTGCCTGTGGGCCTGGCGTGGCGCTGGCCCGGGCCTCGCCCCCCCCTTCCCGTGAGCAAGAGCCTGTGGCAGGGGCAGGGCCGCCCGTCCCACGTGGTTCCTACCCTGTGGCTTTGCTCTTGGCGTTTCCATGGAAAATGTCATCACACAGGCGCGCATTGTTCTCTCGCCCTCATCTGTCTTCTTCCTGGTGGCGTCTCTCCTGTGACTCCAACGCTCCCTCTCTTCCGCCCCCGTGGTGGCCGTGCTGTGTGGCCCCGGGAAGCCTCCTGCCTCTCTGGGCCTCGCCTCCCACCCGGGCAAGGGGGAGGTCGGAGGAGATGACTCGGAGGCCCTTCCCAGGCCCAACCCCCTGCCAGCTGCTGTCCTGTTCTTTCTAGATGGGGCAGGAGCCACACTCTCCCTCCCGACGGCTCCCCAAGGCGACGACCGAGGCAGCGATTCCTCTGTGTGCCGTGAGATGTTTTATGCGCCGTGCACGGGTCCGTCGCACCTCGCAGACAGGGCGGGATGGCTCAAGGCCCTTCCATTCCTCGGCTGTGCCCCAAGATGCCTCTCTCTGCCTGGTGGCAGATCAACACCCCGACACGTAAGGCGGCTGGAACTGGCTCCGGGCTCCGTGCCCAGCGCCTCACCTCCCCGAGCCGCACGACTCGGGGGGAGGCAGAGTCCAGCATCATTCCCATTGCTCAGATAGACACACGGACAGCAGGGCCTGTGCTCCTAACCTCCACACTACACATCCTTTAAAAAAAAACAAAACACCCCAAAACTGCTAGGCATGGTATGCATGCCTGTAGTCCCAGCTACTCAGGAGGCTGAGGCAGGAGGATCGCTTGAGCCCAGGAGTCTGAGGTTGCTGTGAGCTAGGCTGACGCCATGGCACTCTAGTCTGAGTAACAGACTCTTTCTCAAAAAAAAAAAAAAAAACCCAAAACCAAAATCACCAATACAGAGTATTTGCAACCCAGGAAGCTAAACAGAAAGCCTTAGGGGCCAAGGTCTCAAATGTGATCCATCTTGGTGGGGCTCCAGCCTCTACCCTAAGTTCCAGCTCCCTCACCCGCACTGGCATTTCATGCGAGGGCTGCCAGGTCCCGAGGTGTCAGCCTGCTCCCCTCCCTCGCCCGCCCGAGTTAACGCCCCGCCACAACATCACATGGAGTCGCGGGCAGCTCAGGACTGTGATTCATCACTTCGGCTGCGAGTGAGCTGCGTTTCTCCCTTTTCCTTTCTTTGTTCTCCCTGAGAAACCTGCGGTGGGGGCGGCCCCCCAGCCTGTTGGTTTCCACTCGGTTGGCCGGCCGCTGCATCCAGCTGGGGGGATGGGCACCCCCAGCAGTTCTGATTCTCACGCGACACCCAGCCGTGTTTCTTCCACCGTCCCAAAGTCGAGCAGAAACCACGGATGGGCACAGTTACCCCTGAAATCCGCCGGGAAGGGGTACGGAGCAAGTGGCCATCACCTGTCAGCTGACCCGGCCTCACCGGCTTTCCTGCCAGGCCTGGGGCAGGTCTTGTCACCTGTCAGCTGACCCGGCCTCACCGCTTTCCTGCCAGGCCTGGGGCAGGTCTTGTCACCTGTCACCGGCTTTCCTGCCAGGCCTGGGGCAGGTCTTGTCACCTGTCAGCTGACCCAGCCTCGCTGGCTTTCCTGCCAGGCCTGGGGCAGGTCTCGGTTTCTCCAGCGGATCCTACACCTGAAGCCATCTCCACCCCCCAGGTCCTTCGAGCAGGGTCATGGCTCAGTCACACGCACCCATTGAGCGGAAAGGCAAGTGGAGTCACCCACACCACCTAGACTCTTCCCTTCTCTCTTCCTCTCTGTCTACCGAGATGAGAGCATAGAGGTGAATTGGAATATGCTGTCACTTCTCTGGGAGGTCACAGATGGTCACAGATGGCATTTATTGGGTATTTGACATGTGTCAAGCATGGGCCCAAGGACCTGTACTGCTTGAGACACATTCGGCCGGATGGAGGAGACAACCCAGATCCTGATTGCTTTGGATAAAGGCTTTTTCTTTCTTTTTTTTTTTTTTTGTGACAGAGTCTCACTTTGTTGCCCAGGCTAGAGTGAGCGCCGTGGCGTCAGCCTAGCTCACAGCAACCTCAAGCTCCTGGGCTCAAGCAATCCTCCTGCCTCAGCCTCCCGAGTAGCTGGGACAACAGGCATGCGCCACCATGCCCAGCTAAATATATATATATATATATATATATATATATATATATATATATATATATATATTAGTTGGCCAATTAATTTCTTTCTATTTATAGTAGAGACGGGGTCTCACTCTTGCTCAGGCTGGTTTCAAACTCCTGATCTCAAGCAAACCTCCCGCTTCGGCCTCCCTGAGTGCTAGGATTACAGGCGTGAGCCACCATGCCCAGCCTGGATAAAGGCTTTTAAAATCATCCCTCATTCAAGCTAGCAATGCGATGTTAAATAAATAAATAATCCTCCCTCAGAAACGAGAAGCCTGGAGGTCAGTAATGTCCGGCTGTTCTGCAGCTCAGCAACGCTCCCACCCTCCTCTGCTCAGCCATCCTCAGTACTCGGGTTTTATATCCTCAAGCTGGAGGCCTCATGGCCACAAAACAGCTGCTGCACCTCCAGGCATCATAAACCCTTCACAGGCAGGAAGTAGGGAAAGCAAAGGCTTCTGCCTCTATATTTTATTCAAGATTCCGCCTCTATATTTTATTCAGGAAGCCCTCAGTAGACTTCCTCTTCTTCCTCCCTGGGATAAGAGATGGCCCACACGGCCAACCTCAGCTGCCAGGAAACCTGGGAAAGCCAGTATCCTGTAAAGAGGGTGGGCATTGCTGTGACTGGCTTAAGCCACTCGTGATTCATGCGCTGCACCTGGGCACTTTGCTACCTGGAGCAAATTCAGGACTCTGTTAGCAGATGGGGCGGGTATCTTTGTTGGGTGGCCCACTAACAATGCCACGTATTTTCTCAATTAAAATCATGACAGCCCATTTTACAGATGACGAAACTGGGACCCAGAGACATTTAGCAACTTGCCCAAGATCACACAGCTAGTAGTTGGTAGGGATTTAATCCCAGCTCTATCCCCGCAGAGTGTGCTCTTTTTTTTTTTTTCTTTTTTTTTTTTTTTCTTTTTACTAGTGTTTGTCTTGTGTTATGAGTGTGCTCTTAACTACCACCGTAGCCGTAGGTACCCTCTGCTCAGGTAGATATCACTCCAGACCATGACCCTCTTGACGGAAGAGACCGCGTCTTCTTCATTTGTCTGTTTCGGTGGTGTCCTGCAATGGACAGAAGCCCGACTGAATTGATTTAAACACAAAACTGCTTGGTTTTGATGCTCGCTGCTTTGTAATATGTTTTAAAACCAAGGGTTTAAACTTGCTAACACTACCTTTAAAAAATACACCTCTCTTTTCTTCTGTATTGTTTTCCACTTGCCCGTGCTGGGTTCCTGATGTCCTGGGCAGAATTCCAATGTAAATATCACCCATGATGGAAATTTGGGGGAAGAAGAGGAGGGTGAAAGACCCATTGAGGCCCCGAAGAGTGTCAGTTCCTCATTAATTGTGGAGCCATGGAAAATTCTTTGTTCCCGCCCGTTGGCTTCTTGCCTCCAGGATCTGGGTGGGTATTGCCCTTGGCCAGCTTCCTGGTCAGGTCACAGACGGTCTGCTCAGCCGGGGAGTGTCCTGAGGAACGGAGGCCAGGCTGGGTCCTTGGGAGTGGACGCAGGAAAAACCGAGCTTCGGCGGCCCGGTGGGCCTGCGCCGGCCGCTCTGCGAGCACTGTCTCGTGGAGCACTCCCGAGGACTCTGTGGGGCTGGGACTACTGTGTTTCCCATTTTGCAGTGAGAAAACTGAGGCTCAGAGAGGTAAAGTCCCTTGGCCAAAGTCACACAGTGGAGCTGAGACTGAAGCCAATGGATTTCTCAGGTGGAGTCTTTTACCTCGCCAAGGGGGACCGGTAGGGGCCTCAGGGGGCTTGAAGAGAATGCTGGGGGACAAGGAGGCCCCGGGCCCATGCATAGAGCTTTCCCCGGGCTATACAACTCGGTGGCACCAGCAGGGGCTCTGCATCAGAGCCGGTTAGGAGCCAGCCCTGCACTGCCCAGGGACCTGGGACAAGCAGTCCAGCACCTTCTGTCCCCAGCACAGCGGCTGAGAGCCTGGGCTCTGCGGCCACACAGCCTGCGCCGAAACCCTGCTCCACCGTGTGCCAGCTGTGCGGCCCTGGCCTCGCTGGGCGTCACAGAGCCTGCCCTACAGGCCGCTTCTAACGCATAAGTGATGCTCTGAACCTGACCCTGCATCGGCAAGGACGCAGCCCTTCTTAGCTCCTTTTTTTTTTTTTTTTTTTTTGAGACAGAGTCTCACTCTGTTGCCTGGGCTGGAGTACCATGCCGTCAGCTTAGCTCACAGCAACCTCAAACTCCTGGGCTCAAGCCATCCTCCTGCCTCAGCCTCCCGAGTAGCTGGGACACAGGTGTGTGCCACCATGCCTGGCTCATTTTTCTATTTTTAGTAGATACAGGGTCTCACTCTTGCTCAGGCTGGTGTCGAACTCCTGACCTCAAGTGATCCTCCCACACTGGCCTCCCAGAGTGCTAGGATTGCAGGCTTGAGCCACGGGAATCCAGCCAGCAGTTGTTATTTTATACCCTCAGACCTGGACAGGGCAACTGGTGTCAAAGGCAGACCCCTCCTGACCCTGTCCTCTCTTCCACCCCCAGCAGCTGCCTTTGTAAATGATTGACTCAGGAGGGCCTGGGCTGATTTGGATATGCAAATAAGGGGTGTGGCTGGGGGAATTAGAGGCAAATGGAACCCAACTTGCAAATTTGGGCATTTTCTTTTTTTTTTTTTGAGACAGAGTCTCTCTGTCACCTGGGCTAGAGTGCCAAGGTGTCAATCTAGCTCACTGCAACCTCAAACTCCTGGGCTCAAGCGATCCTCCTGCCTCAGCCTCCCGAGTAGCTGGGGCTATAGGAACACACCGCTACGCCCAACTAATTTTTCTATTTTTAGTAGAGACAGGGTCTCACTCCTGCTCAGGCTGGTCTCAAACTCCTGACCTCAAGTGATCCTCCTGCCTGGGCTTCCCAGAGAGCTAGGATTACAGGCATGAGCCACCCGCCCCCAGCCAAATTTGGGCATTTTCATGGAGTACAGTTGTTGAAGACCAGGGTACAGAGCCCACCTGAAGTTCCCCTCCCACCTTGCACCCCATCATGTCCAGAGGGCAGCCTGAGGCCCAGTGACACCCAGCATACCCAGCTGCTCTGGGAATGGCCACACTCATCAGTCACACAGAATCCCTTGGTCTGCTGGTCCTGGGCTGGGTTTGCCATAAGCCGTGGCTTTGGGAAGGGATCCCAGAGAGGTAGAGGACATGCCAAGGTCACCCACAGGGCCAGCCGGGTCAGCCCCAGAGTGGGTCAGCCCCACCTGTGCGTCTGCCCCAGAGGCTGGCCACAGCCCAGGCGTCAGGTGTCTTGGACCCAGTGCCCAGCTCTGCCACGCTGGGGACCTGGGTGGCTTTGCCAACTTCCCCCACCTCTCTGGGCTCCCGGGCCCCACCTGGGAACTTGGAAAGAACCCAGAGCACTTGGGGCTGACCTGGCAGATGCCAGGCCTAGGCCCTGGGCCACAATGACAGGATATCCCCAGGGAGCTGGGCTGGCTGCCCACGCAGGGAACACCGGGGCGGAGACCTGGCACCCGCTGGACGAGAAGGCCCAGAAGGGCACTGAGGAGGGGAAGTCAGGACAGCGGGGCCCGAGAGGGAAAGAACAGGCCAGGTTGTTATGGAAACCACCATGACAGGCAGTGGGGGCAGGGAAAACTGGGTGCCTACACATAGAGACCTGAGTTTTTCCAGGGCTGGGTCTCCCACCACTTTATCCTGGCCGGCAGTGTGAGCAGGTTCCTACCAGGGATCCTGTGAACTCCAGACACTGTCTGTCCCAACCCCACTGCGCGGTGACACTGGGTTGGGGGGGAGGGAGCTGTCCCAGGCTTCCACGTCCAGGGCAGTGCGCAGGAGAACCCGGCCTAGTGTGAGGGCTTTTCCAGCCCCCCCAACAACCTGGCACCAGGCCTGGGAGCAGCCTGTGGAGGAAGCTGCCCAGCACCCCGTACCCCTGCACACAGCGGGCAGGGCTGGTCCTCCAGGCTCAGGGTGACCACAGTAAGCCTTGCCCTCAGGTGCCCCCAGGCCAACAGCTTCTTCCCCATACCAGGGAGCAAGGCCCTGATCGCAAAATTCCTTTTCAGGTTGTGCCTTAAAGCTTACAATTCGGTCATGTGTAACAATTTGCAAGGCAAATAGGGGTTTTGTGTTTTATCTACACATAACTCACAACCAGCTGTGGCCCTGAGGGCAGACTGGTCCCGCTTGGCCTGGAGCAGGTAGAGCCCCCTCTCTGCCAGGCAGGGCCTCTGGCCTCGTTGCCAAGGTGCCCATGGGCACAGCACGAGACTAGCTAGAGACCGTGTGTGTGCCTGACACTGTGGCAGAGAAAGTAGCGCAGAGCTAGGAGGGACCTCAAGCCCCCATGTGGCATGGGCAAGTCCCAGCCCTCTCTGAGACTTAAACCCCTGTCCACACAATGGGGGTGCTCTCTGATGCACCCCATGGCAAGAAGACACACGCTTCCGGATGCAGAGATGCTCATTCATTCTTTGACCTTCTAGTATTAGCATTTGTACCTCATTTCTTTTTCTTGTCTTGTTGCATTGGCTAGTACCGCCTTCATTTAACCACTCTCTTTGAGAGTCTAGTAAGTGCCAGGCACTGAGGTGCAGTGATGAGTGCTACAGACACAGTTTCTGCCTCAAAACATTTCCAACCTGGAGGGCAACTTTATAATGACCTTCATGCACTGGTCTGCCCGGGAGAGGCTTCCTGATGATTTGGATGCAGCCCCTGCCCTGGAGGGACACAGAGTCTGGGTGCTGCAGATGAGAATTCAGACAAATACTGAGGAGACCACAGATGGTGGGCTGATTGGGAGGTGCAGGTCCCTGGCTCCTCCGGGTAACAACCTGGGCAAAGGCAGGGGAGGGAGGCAACCTTGGAGGAGGCACAGAGAAGACAGGTCAATGTGACTGGAGTCTCAGATGCGGGGGACAAGGACATGAGATGAAGTTGGCAAGGTGGCCTTAAGGCCAAGCTAAGGAGTTGATTTTTTATTTTATTTTTTATTTATTTATTTATTTACTTATTTATTTATTTATTTTGAGACAGAGTCTCGCTTGTTGCCCAGGCTAGAGTGAGTGCCGTGGCGTCAGCCTAGCTCACAGCAACCTCAAACTCCTGGGCTCAAGCAATCCTGCTGCCTCAGCCTCCCGAGTAGCTGGGACTACAGGCATGCGCCACCATGCCCGGCTAATTTTCTATATATATTAGTTGGCCAATTAATTTCTTTCTATTTATAGTAGAGACGGGGTCTCGCTCTTGCTCAGGCTGGTTTCGAACTCCTGACCTCGAACAATCCGCCCGCCTCAGCCTCCCAGAGTGCTAGGATTACAGGCGTGAGCCACCGCGCCCTGCCAAGGAGTTGATCTTAATTAAGAAGACCAGGGAGTCCTGGAAGCCACTTGAGCGCAGCCTGGCTGCTTTGGAAAGAGGATCCGGTCGAGGCAGAGAGGAGGCAGGTCTGGAAGGAGCAGGCCGCGTGGTGCGTTCTCCCTTCCTGAGGTCCAGGGGTGTCTCTGTCTACCACTGGGAGGGAGAGGACAATTTCCTCTCTTCGGCCTGGCCTGGCCGGGGAGATAAGGGGGTGAGGACAGGAAGTTGCCTCAAGGAGCTGAGGCCCAAGGTCCCCAGCCCCACCCTATGCAGAGAGTTCCTGCAGAGGTGGCTGCAAGAGGGAAGGCGGCAAGTCCCCTCTGGCCAAAATGCCATGGTTCAGGTGTCCTGGGCTGGCTGAAGGCCCCTGGGAGCCTGCTCTGTCTCACTGGTGACAAATCCCCACTTCCCTCGGCCCCAGAGACCAGCGTGTGCTCCATCCGGGAAGAGGCTCCGGACTTTTCCCACCTTAACTCAGTCACTCAACCAACACCCTTCCGGATCCCTCCTGGAGCGGCTGCCCTCCAGGGCGACTACAGACAGGGGAGCAGAGAAGACAGAGAACACCCGGGGGGCCGGGGTGGGGGCGCCGCACAGGGCTGTTGGGGTCCTGCTGGCCTCAGGGGTTGGGGGCTTCCAGGGCTGTTAGGACTGGCAGGAATTCGCCCGCAGAAAGGAGAGGGGTTCCAAGCAGAGGGAACAGCATGAGCAAAGACCCAGAGGGAAGAAAGTGCCTACTATGTACAGGGACCCAGCTGCGGCCCAGTGTGGCCCCCATGGGAGGCAGGAAGTGGTGAGGAACAGGCTAGAGACCTGGGGGGGACAGCCTGAGGGTGGATGGCAGGCTGAGGGGCAGGACTGAAGAGGTGGGAGGGTGGGAGTCGGGGGTTCCTGGGAACCCCATCTTAGAGCACAGGGACAGGCTGGAGGAGCAGGGTGTGAGCGTGGCTCTAGGTCAGGGGGGGCCTGAGCCCAGGAGGACTGATGGGGGCACATCTGGGACTTGCATGGAGTCCCCAAGCCTGAAAGACTGAAACAAAACAACTTGGGGTGAGGGTGAGGTGGCAGATGGGGGTGGGTATCTCCCACTCTGAACACCTGGGGGCAAAGGGCTTCCCTGCCCCTCCCCAAGGGGGGCTGTCAAATTGGGAGGGGCATGGGACCTTAAGACAGCGGACTTGATGCTCAGGTGACATCAAATAAGACACATGACTCTTCCAGCGTCTGAGACACCTGCTCACTGAGCCCTGGTGACCCCTCAGAAGAGGAAGGTGAGGTCCCAAGCCTCCAAGCCCGTTTGCATTTTGACTCAAACCCATTTACAAACCAAAGCCGGGTGGTGGCAGGGCACCCCCGCACTGCTCTCTGTCCTATCTGGGGCAGACCCTGCCTCGGCCACTCCCACTGTTGGCACTGACATGGCAGATAGGGAGGCTCAGGCCCGGGGACGGGCAGGCACCTCCAAGACAGCATGGCCAGGCCAACTTTGCCAAGTCTGTTCCCTTAGCCCAGAACACTTTTCCCTGCCTTGTTCCTTCTGATTTCAGCAAAAGTGTAACCTCCTTCAGAAGGCCTCCTGATTTCTCTGAGAGACATCCCCACCCCTGCCATGTGCTCCAGGGACCACCAGCCACACAGCCGTCTACCTCTGGGTGTACTTATTTGGGATTCCCAGCTTGCTCCCTTCTCGGGTATGAGATCAAGCAGAACAGGGACTGGCCCTCCAGGGCCTGGTGCATGCTGGGATAAATATTCTTGAATGAATGAATGAACGAATGAAGATGGATAACAACAGGGGTAGAATACCCAGGTCTCTTGCCTTCCCACCCCCATCCCCCGCCCCCAAGAACCCAGCCCTCCCAAACTCCGGCCCAGCACCTATCCCCTGATCTATGGCTCAAATTCCTACTTCCACAGTCCTGGAGCAAGACCCTTCCCCAGGGCAGGGGCAGAGCCCCCATGAGGCCAGGCTGCCCCAGGGGCACTCCCTGGCTTTTGAGGAGACTGCCTAGGTCCTGGACAAGCAGAGGCACCAGCAGCCAAACACTGAGGAAAGCCATTGACTCCCGAAGAACAGGACACCTGGGCTGGGCGTTCCAAACATCAGCCTCAGCCTCTCTGGCTTCATGTCCCTGTTTGAGTCCCTTCTTTTCCCTGGGCCTCAGTTTCCTCTTCTGCACAAGACCTTAAGGTAGGTCTTGATCTCCGGGAGCCTCCCAAGGGGTCTCATTCAGAGCCAGTCAAAAATGAGCAGGGGGTCAAGTGCAGTGGCTCAGGCCTGTAGTCCTGGCACTTTGGGAGACTGAAGCAGGACGATCACTTGAGCCCAGGAGTTGGAGGTTGCTGTGAGCTATGATCGCACCACTGCACTGCAGCCTGGGCTAGAGTCTCTTTTAGAGACTCCTTGTCTCTAAAAAAAAAAAGTGTGTAGGCCTGCGCGGTGGCTCACGCCTGTAATCCTAGCTCTCTGGGAGGCCGAGGCGCGAGGATCGCTCAGGGTTAGGGGTTTGAAACCAGTCTGAGCAAGAGGGAGATGCCCATCTCTACTAAAAATAGAAAGAAATTAATCGGCCAACTAAAAATATATAGAAAAAATTAGCCGGGCATGGTGGCGAATATCTGTAGTCCCAGCTACTCGGGAGGCTGAGGTAGGAGGATTGCTTGAGCCCAGGAGTTTGAGGTTGCTGTGAGCTAGGATGACGCCACGGCACTCTAGCCCGAGTAACAGAGTGAGACTCTGTCTCAAAAAAAAAAAAAAAAGTGTGCAGGAAGAGAGTGAACACACAGGGTTGGGGCAGCCAATGAAACGAATTTCCAAAGAGGGGAGTAATTTTAGGAGCTGGAAGAACAGTCTTGGCCCAGAGGAACAGCATGAACAAAGGGGTGAAGCTAGAACGTGCAAGGCCAGTTTGGAGAATTTGGAGGGGACAGGTTTGCGGGGCCTAGTGCAAAATAAAAATGGAGACCCCCGGTTTAAAAAATGGAGGGAAAAAGTGTCATTGAAGGCACTAAAATATAGAGCTCTTACTTTCTTGTGGAGTCTCTCTCGACTTGTCGTGGTGTTTTAAAAAAAATTGCTATTCAATCTTCTAAGTAAAGAAAAATTTAAATTTAAATTATTCACATGAATTTTACCATTCTTTATTTTTTTCAGTGCCAGTTTCAAATGCAAAATTGAGGGCATTCAACTCATATGTGTAATCACTAAAATCACCAATTTGTAGTCCATAGCTTTACATGCATATGTATTTTGTTTTGACCGGAGCACTGCAGTTGCTGCATGACATGAACTCAGCTGTCTCCATGTCACTACTGAAATGCACACCTGCTGCCAGCACTCTGCCGCTCGCTTACTCATGAGTAAGGAAGGACCGAAAAGCAACGATAGGCAGACTCATCTTTGCCCTTCGTTCTTTTTTTTTTTTTTTTTTTTGAGACAGAGTTTCACTCTGTTGCCCTGGCTAGAGTGCTGTGGCATCAGCCTAGCTCACAGCAACCTCAAACTTCTGAGCTCAAGCGATCCTCCTGCCTCAGCCTCCCGAGTAGCTGGGACTATAGGCATGTGCCACCATGCCCAGCTAATTTTTTCTATATATTTTTAGTTGCCCAGCTAATTTCTTTCTATTTTTAGTAGAGACGGGATCTTGCTCTTGCTCAGGCTGGTCTTGAACTCCTGACCTTGAGCGATCCTCCCACCTCAGCCTCCCAAAGTGCTGGGATTACAGGCGTGAGCCACCGCGCCCAGCCCTGCCCTTCCTTCTGTGCATCACTTTTCATGTAAGTGAAGGGCTGATGCAGGGAAGTCATGTGAGTAAGCAATGATCTACCAGGGATCCTTGATCTTTTGTGTTTCTCAGAACAGTATTGCCTTCTTTCTGCACAAAGCGAGTTCAGGTTCAAACCGAATTCATGGTCTCTCAGCTGTCAGCCCCCCAACTCAGTTGTAGATGTAACACACTTACCTTCGACTCAATTTGAGTCCATTGAACTCCCACACATCAGGAGGCCATCAGAATTTTGTGCTCGCAGAGCACGGAGAATGCCATATGTGAGTGAGACAGCATTTTGTACATCTCTCCTTGGCTCACACGCACGCTCCGTTGTTCCATCGGGATTCACTTACCAGGCACAAGTTCAAAGATAAAATTACCCTATTAAGATTTTGAAGGCCCAGGCCGGCACGGTGGCTCACGCCTGTAATCCTAGCACTCTGGGAGGCCGAGGCGGGAGGATTGCTCGAGGTCAGGAGTTCGAAACCAGCCTGAGCAAGAGCGAGACCCCCGTCTCTACTATAAATAGAAAGAAATTAATTGGCCAACCAATATATATAGAAAAAATTAGCCGGGCATGGTGGTTCATGCTTGTAGTCCCAGTTACTCGGGAGGCTGAGGCAGGAGGATCCCTTAAGCCCAGGCGTGTGAGGTTGCTGTGAGCTAGGCTGACTCCACGGCACTGTAGCCCAGGAAAGAGAGTAAGACTCTGACTCAAAAAACAAACAAACAAACAAAAAAACCAGAATTTGAAGGCCTGGCTCAGTGGGTGGCTCACGCCTGTCATCCTGGCGCTCTGGGAGGTTAAGTTGGAGGGATCACTTGAGTCTAGGAGTTTGAAACCAGCCTGGGCAACATAGTGAGACCCTTGTCTCTACAAAAAGTTTGTTAAAAAGTAGCCAGGTATGGTGGCGCACACCTGTAGTCCCAGCTACTCAGGAGGCTGAGGTGGGAGGATTGCTTGAGCCCAGGAGTTCGAGGTTACAGTGGGCGATGGCCACACCACCACACCACCGCACTCCAGCCTGGGCAATAGAGCAAGGCCCCATTTCTAAAAAAAAAAAACACTTCGGAGCTAGCAGAGCATTAAGCCCAGTCCAGTGGGGGCCCTCTGACTGTGCCATGAGGCCAGTCCTGAATGCAGATGATGATAGTACTTATTCCAGGGTTGCTGTGAGGATGAAATGGGTGTAATCCATGAAAAGAGTTTAAGCACAGGGCCTGGCACATGGTGAGTGTTCGACGCAGTGGCACTATTCACAGATATTTCCCCTCCACCCTGTGGCTGGAAGGCTCCTCCCCCAGGCAGGCCATGGGTCTGGGCCCCTGGGGAGAGGCAGAGCTGCCCCAGGCAGGCCTAGCACCCTAGTCCGACCTCCTGCAGGGTCCTTTGAGCCTTGGCTCTCCCCTTCGACCCCTTCCCCACACCAGCTTCTATGGGGACTTTTCTAGAAGGCAAATCTGACCCCATCTCTCCATTGCTTAAAAAGCCTTCAGTACAAAGCCCAGGACATTGCATGGACAATCAAGGCTCCCAGTGTCCTAGCCCCATCCTCTGGCCTACCCTCTTGATCCCGCGTTGCCACCCCCTGTGACCCAGCCATGCTCAGGGACTGGATCACTATCCCAGGCACACGCCTAGAATGTCCCACCTTCAACTCAGGCTGGTTTCTTCTGTCTGCAAACTCCCTCTTCTCCATGTGACCAAACCCCTCCAGGGAAGACCTACCTTTCCTCTGTGCCCCACCCTGACCCCCACAGGTGAGATGGGCAGGTAGTCCCCCACCAGGGAGGTGGCACACTCTGCCACCATTGGTTCCAAAGAGGAGCTGGGAAGAGCAGGGACCGGGAGCCAGGTATCTGGTGGCAGGGAGGTGGGGAGAGTAAACCTGCCCTTTGGACAGTCCGCTGCAATTATGTCGCCCTGGCCCCGGCTGTTCTTTTCTGTCCAGGTACACAAAGAGGGCATGCTACCGGCCCAGTCGCTGGGGGGCATGCAGCAACTGGACAGGTAGCTAGAGCATGAAACGACTGCGTGTGAGTCTGTGGGAGCTTGGAGGGCTGTCCAGAAGTTGTGATGGGGGCGGCCAAGCAGGTGGGCATGCTGACAGGTGTGTGAGCCGGCCACGGTTGCCGGCAGCTGTCCGCCCTGCCAGTGGTGGCTTGGAGGTAGGGTGGGGTGGGTAGGAGAAAGGCAACACAGGCCAGGCTGCCAGAGCAAACAGTCAGGCCTTCTGGCCCTACCTTCTAGCAAACACCAACCCCCAGCTGAGGGTGTGGTGGAGAGGGAGAGGCTTGGGGTTAAGGTCTCCAGGACTGGCAGAGGGGAGTCAGAGCCCAGGATGTGTGTGTGGGAGGAGGACAGGAGTTTTCTGGCTGCTTAAATGTCCAGAGCTCCACATTTCTGGGAGAGAGGTCTCTAGTGGGGAGCTGTAGAGCTCTGTCTCCTGCCAAGTCCTGGCTAGTATTTTTCAGGGCAACTTAGGGATACAGGTGGGACTGTCTTTGCATACTGCAGTGGTGGTGGTGGGGAAAGGAATAGGGTGGAAATATCTAGGGATATTGAACTTGAGATCTAAAATGTCAATCTGGAAGGAGCCACAGCAGGAAAACCAGCACTGCTGCACCTCGGCAGCAGCAGGCTGAGGTCCAAGTGCTGCCAGAGTCAGCCTGGACCACCCATCAAAGCCGAGAAGGGGCATTCGGTCCCCCGGACCACCCATCAAAGCCGAGAAGGGGCATTCGGTCCCCCGGCACAGGCAGGAGGCAGGAGGAGCCCAGTCCTGTGCCAGGAGGAAGAGATCGGAAGCTGGGGGTGCACACGGGACTGGAAGTTGAGGCTGGGGGTGGGGGACAGGGAGGTGCAGGTGCAGTTATCTGGGAAGGCTTCCTAGCTACAAAGGCACTGTAGGGGTTGGGATTTGAACAGCTATATGGGCTCAATCCTGGAACCTACGATCCTGTGCAGCCCCGGTGGACCTCAGAGGCTGAAGTTCTGCACAGCAGAGGCCGGCTTGGGTGGGGGGACAGAGGGCGGCGGGGCGACACTGGCTGGGTCTCTCAAGCTGGAGCAGGTGACAACGGTCAGACTGTTCTCTTTGCTCCTGCTTTCGGCGGGGCAGGTGGTTTCTGCCTTCCCACCTCCTCCTCCTCGGACTTGCAGCCGCTCCTCCCGGCACCCCGGAGCTGTCCGAGCTCAGGGAGCGCCGGAGTCGCCGCTCCTCCGTCCCTCCCCGCCCCTGGGCCAGGGTCACGCCCCCGGGGCCCTGAGCTGAGACCCCTCACCCAACCCCCTCGGCCTCTCTAGGGCGCCCCGCCCCTACCCCGGCAGACGCGTTTCCTGCAGGGGTGACGGTGTGAACTAAGGTAGCAAGCCCAGTTTTCGTGACTTTCTCACACGCCGGTCCGTCGCTAAGGGCTCCGGCTGTGAGGAATAACCGCTCACGGCCGGGCATTTGGAAAAGAGTAAAGAGATCGCAAACACCAAATAAGGAAAACATCAGGTAGTTTCCTCTGGAGGAGACCCGCTTATTCCTAGGCTTTGGGTTTCTTAGATTCTGGGTCACACTTCGCAGAATTCAAGCAGGGAAGTAGGACGCCCCTCTGTGGACTCCTCCATTTTGCAGGTCCCCACCCGCACCGACACCCCCACCCGCACCGACACCCCCTCCCGCACCCGCACCCCCAACCCCGGGCCCTGGAGCAGCGCAGAGGAGGCGCACGCGGCTGCCCAGCTCTGCGGACAGGGACTGGCCCCTCCAGGCCCCGCGCCCTCGGCTCCCCCCAGCTCGGCGCGCTCTCCGCCCGCGGCCTCAGTTCCCGCTTCTGCAGAATGGGCGGGCGGCCGCGGCTCAGCGCCCCGGGGCGCGGCGGGGGCGGGGCGGCGGGCTCTAGGGCGGCCGGAAGGGGTGTGAGTGCGGGGGCGGGCCCCGCGCCGCCCCGCCCCGGGGAGGGAGCCCGGGTCGCAGCATCCTGGCGCGGGCCGCGGCCGCCGCCGCCACTGCCGTCGGGGAAGGTCCCAGCGCGGTCATGGCCTCGCGCAGCGCCCGCGCGGGCCCGAGCCCCCCGCGCCCCGCGCAGTAGCCCCGGGAAGAGGCGGCCTCGACGGCGCAGACGGCCGGGCGGGCGGCATGGAGGCGGCGCACCTGCTCCCCGTCGCCGACGTGCTGCGCGGCTTCTCGGTGACCGCCGAGGGCGGCCTGAGCCCGGCGCAGGTGACCAGCGCGCGGGAGCGCTACGGCCCCAACGGTGAGCGCGCGGGCCGGGCCGGGCCGGGAGCGGGGGCCTCGCGCGCCGCTGTCTCAGTTTCTCCTGCGGCCCCGCGGCGGCGGAGCGGTCCTCTCCCCACCCGGCTCTCGGCAGGAAGCGAGGGCTCCGGAAACCTCTTCAGATGCTCTTGGGGCGCGCGGCCACTTCGCGGGGGTGGAGGGTGGGGGGCTTCCGGCTTGGGAGGCCAGACGTCTCCCCCGCCCCCCAGGGTCCTTCCCGCTTCCCACCTCCACCCGGGTCCCCGCGCAGCCCTGCAAGCCTCGTTCCGCCGTCGGCGGTCAGTGCAGGACCCCGCGCCGCGCCGCCCGCGTGGTGCAGGTGCTGGCACTGAGACCGCCGGCGGCGGACGGCCCGAGACTCTGAGCCGGAGCTTCCCAGCTGGCCCCGAGGGTCTCCTCCGAAGGCTCAATAAAACCCCCCAGAAGGTGCAACTTGACAGCTGGCAGCCTTGGCGCCCCCACCCCCACCCCCTGGTCTTCCTCTTTCTGCAGCCCAAAGCGGATGTGGCTGGCGGGAGCCGCTGGGGGCTTTGAACTGCTGAGGTGGGAGACCCACCCTCCTGGGGTGGCAGTCAAGGCCTCTGGGGGGTTGCCAGGGGAGGCCTTTCCCTCGCTGCTGCGTGACCTGCAACTGCACCTGCCCCTCCCTGGGTAGGGAGGGAGCCTTCGGGCCCCTTGCTGTTCCGGTGGAGGGGCATCATTTCCTCCTCATCTCTTTCAAACGAGCGTGGAGTTCTCCTTTTCTGCCAAAAGGCACAGCGAGTCCCACCAGTCCCACTGTCCAGATGTGGCCTGCGCATCTGGAGGCCCCGTGAGGGTGAAATATACAGAGGTCCCCTCCCAGGTTCCTTGCGAGCGGGACGGCTGTCTGGGCACTCACCCCTAAGCACCCAGCAGAGTGTGAGGAGCCCAGAGAGAAATGTCCCCTCCATGCCCAATGTGCAACCTGGGCCTGTGTCCTTTTGAGACTTGGGGGCCTCACTCTCTCAGGGTTCCCAGCCAACCCGAGGGGAAGGTGCTCTGGCCGGGGTGACCCACGGCTCAGGGCTAGTTCCAACATTCGGAAGAGCTGTCAGAAAAGGAGCCTTGGGTTTGTATTGGTTTATGAAAACCACCTCTTATATAAATATTATCTTTCTGGAGCAGAAATCCTTTTTCAAAAAAATTAGTTGCTATATTTAGTTGAGCTGTGGGAGGAACTGGGGAGATAAATATTATTTAGTATCCCCCATTAGTGACTTGGCAGGGAGGGTGTCCTTCCCAGCGGGAGAGCAGGGCAGCAGGGTCTCCCCCTGCCCCCCGGGAGGGTGGGGGCGGGTGGGGGCAGGCAGGTCTGCGGTCCCACAGCCTCTTTGGCGCTGCTGTGGCCCCCAGCTTGGGAGTCCCGGTTCCCAAGGGAAGCTGGAGACCCCGTCCTGGGTTCTGTCCCTGGAATCACACAGATTCTGTCAGTGTATGACCCGGGCCAAGGTCTCCCTCCGTCTGGGCATCTTGTCTTCCTTGGTGCAGCAGAGGAGGAGCTGACTGGGAGGGAGGGAGGGAGCCCCCATCCCCCACGTGTTGTCTGGGTGAGGAGATCTTGGGTGCTCTGGCCACTGGACATCTGTGTGAGGTGGCGGGTGAGGACGTTGGCTTGGCACGGTGCGGAGGTGCACACGGGGTGCAAGCGTGTGGGGGGTGTGGTGGGAAAAGCTGGGGAGGGGGCATTGCTGAGCTGCCCTGGTTGCTCTGAGCTTTGACAGTGTCAATAATAACAGCGAATTCACTGAGCACGTATTATGTGCCAGGTGCTGTTCTCAGCATTTTTCATCTATTATCTCAGTTCTTCCCCAAAACAACTCTATGGGGTAAAGACTGTTGTCATCCCCCATTTGATGGAGGAGGTCATCACTGAGGCACCCGGAGGTTAAACAGCTTGCCCAAGGTCACGCAGTAAGTGGTAGAGCTGGCATTGGGTGCCTCACCTCTCTGGGCCTCAATTTCCCAATCTTTGTATAGGAGGATCACGAGTTCTACAAGCTCTGGAACCTGATGTCAGTGCCTATGCTAGGAGTTTGGGTCAGCCTGGCAGCAGCTTTGCCCCCAGCCCCCTGGGGGCCCCAAAGGGTCTCCCCTCAGGTCACTGATCGGCTTCCTCAGGAAGTGTTCCAGGACCCTGGAAGTGGCCAGGTGGGCAGGGGGAGCCAGCTGCCCCTTCCTGCCTCGGCTTGAGAAACAGGCTGGGCGTCCTCCATTCTCTGCCAGCAAGCACAGCCTCTGGCCGGGGCTGATGAGGTTTTGAGCCCTAGCTGTGCCCCTTCATAGCTGTGCTGTGCTGGACAAGCCACTCCACTCTCTGTGCCTTGTTTGCCTCCTTCTTGTAGGTGAGGCTACAACAAAACCCATCTGATAGGGTGGTTTGTGGGTGTTTAGTGAGGTCGCGTACACTGTCATCCTTCTCGTAGCAGAGGAGGCAGGGTGCTGGGGCCTGTGGGTGGAAGGGACACCCCAGGGACTAGCGTGCTCCCCCCACCCCAGGAGTCCATGCACCTGCGAGGTCGTTAGCGCTGGAAACCACAAGGAAGTCATTTGCTTAAGTCCTGAAGTTTGCAAATTCTGTCAGGGGAGGGAGGAAGGTAGGCAGGGGCTAGGATCCCACCCTCCCACCTCCCCCACCTCCCCCTCTTCCCCTTCCTCCCCCTCTGCAGACGGAAACCTCAGCGCAGGGGGTGGGGAGCGTTGGGAGCATTAGCAGTGTGGGCAGTGAGCTCCCCAGCCAGGAGCCCCCCCGTGCACACAAAACCCCGTCTGTCCCACCCTGTCTAGAGATGGGTGCTCTGAGGCCACGACCGGGCAGTGAGTGGGGAGGCTGCTGGCCCTGGCACCTTTGGGAGCCCACCGTTGCAGGTGCCAGGGCGACCCAGAGCTCAGCTTCCTTCCGGGGTGAGGCTTTTACGTCTTTTAAATTTACCTTTTGAATAAAAATTTGCAGAGTGCAACATTCAAGGCGCACAAAATGTATATAGTACAGCCCTGTCCCCAGCCGCCCATTCTCAGTGCTCCCACTCTCTTGGGCCTCCTTGCCATGGCATTTTGTGTACATGCACATATGGATCTGTGATCTGTGATCTTCTTTTACACGGGAGGGAGAAGATTGTAAGTGGCTCTGTCCCTGCTTTCTACTCAGTAGTCGTTCTTGGAGACGGTCCCATGAGGAGCATCCTTGGGTGTCCTAGTGGCCACGCAGGGTTTTGTCGAGTTGTTGTTCCATTGATGGACGCTTGGGTTGTTGGCAGCCTCTGCGGTCACACACAACTTTACAAGGAATGTCCTTGTCCCCACATCATGGCACACACTTAGGAATGTCATTAAAGGACCAATTCCTAGAAGTGGAGTTGTTGGGTCAAAGCCGGTGTGTATTTTGAATCGCGACAGCTGTTGCTAAATTGCTCTCCATGGGGCTGTACCGATCAACTCGCCCTTTCCCCACCGCCTCGCCCACGCAGTGTGGCACTGGACATTTTGATCTGTGCCAGTCTGGTGGAGTAGTGTCCTCTCATGGTTTTACGTTGCACGTTTCTGTCTACGAGTCAGTTTGGGCAGACTTTTTGTATATTTAGGGGGTCACTGATTTCCTTGTGTCCATGAACGAGCTGCTCATCTCCTTGCTGGACGTGAGCCAAGGCAAGAGGCCTGGCGGGGTTGGGCATGTCCTGCCACGTGGGCCTGCAGCTATAGCCCCTGGGGAGCCCAGTGACGTGGGAGTCAGGCGAGATCCCAGGAGGTCTCGGGGGTGGTCTCTGTTCAGGGGAGCTTGCGGAGGGGCTGTGCTGGGCTGGAGCCTCCCTTCGTCGGCCGTGTGCTGCCTACCGGCGCAGTGGGTGGATGGTCCCAGAGCTGCCAGGTGGATTTGGACTCCAGCCAGCAGTATCTTGGCTATGGCCTTATTTGCCGCCCTTGACCCAGGCCCCAGCTGGTGCTGGAACTCAGGAAACCCATATGCATGGCCCACAGAAAGCAGGCCAAGAGGAGTGGGGGAAGTCTGGCGGAGGGGGTGATCTGAATGGCCCCGCCCTAGGGGTGGCCTCGGGAAGACGTGCCCCTTCTTGAACTTGGTATAGCAGGGATGGAGCCCTGAGATCTCCTAAGGGCCTTGCGGGCTGTGAAACCCACTGGGGTGTGGCCTGCCTGCAGCCTTGTGGCAGCTCAAGGTCTTTCAGGCTTCCCCCTAGTTTTCCTGCTCACTGGCCCTTGCTGGGCAGCCTTACCCCCCAGGAACAGCATCAGGCCTGCCCCAGCTGGACCCCCTCACCCCTTGCCCCCCGAGGCAGGGCCAGGTCTGCCCCACAGTGCAGCTGGACACACAGATGTTGAGCAAACCCTTCGCGTCCAGCTCCAGGAGAGCCAGGTGCTGCCAGGCCCCTCTGCGGGGCAGAGAGCCGCCTCCCAGGGCCCTGCGGCAGCCCCCGCACAGCAGGGCCGGGCCGTCCACTCTGGTGGACCCTGGAGACACAGGCAGGGCCAGGTGGGCTTGGCCGGCTCTGCCCAGCCAGGGCCTCTCCCTGACTCTGCAAGTGACTATTTAATTGCTTTGTAAATTTACCTTTGAGGAAGACCTCAGCGAGTACTTGCCTCTCCCAGGTAGAACTGACATTTAGAAGCTGAAATACCAGTTTCCAATGTTGCGAGAAGGAAGGAGTCGTGGGGGATTAGGGGAGCGGGTGGTGTGTGGTACCTGGGGGCAGCCCGCAGGCAGCCCTGGCCCTGCGCCCCCTTCTCCCCAGCTCCTTCTCCCAGCTCTGGCTGCCTGAACCCAGGAGCAACTGAGTAAACAATCGCTAAGCACCTGCCTGGTGTGGACCCAGTGATGACTCAGCCCCTGCCGCCCTGGAGCTGCCTGGGGGGCGGGGGTAGGGGGCAGCCCAGTACTGACTGACTGTCAGAGAAGGGCCAGGTGACATTGGTGGGGGGTGTTCAGGGAAACCTTCCTGAGAGGGAGGGGTTTAGATGAGACGGGAAGGGTATCTAGACGGAAGGAATGGTGCAAGCAAAATATCAGAGGAAGAAAAGGTTTAGCAAAACGTGGAGGTCATCAAAACATTACATTATGCCTCATAAATGTAAACAGTTATGATTTGTCAATATTAATATTTTTTAAAACACAAGGGGGGAGTGGTGGCAATCCTGAGGCTTGGCTGGCAGAGGGACAGACGCATGTCCAAGATACGGGCATGATTCTGGAAGGGCGAGCTGGGGTAGGTCCAGGAAGGCTCTGAAGGGCATGCTGAGGTTGGTCTTCATTTTGTAGGCCAAGGTCAGCCGTGAAGGTCTGCGAGCAGGGCAGAGGCAGCGTCATTCGTTGGTTGCAATTTTGTACTGAGCACCTACTATGCGCCAGGCACGGTTCCAGATGCTGGAGGAGCTGCAGTTAACGTGTTGCTGTCCTGGGGCTCGTGTTCTAGTCACTGTGATGTGGCCAGAGCTTGTTCACTGTGTGCTGTGCATCTGCAGAGCGCCTTATGCACGTCGCCTAATCTTCATCGCGTCCTTATAATTACTATTATCACCCTCTTTTTGCAGATGGGGAAAACAGACCCAGGGGATTAGGTGCCTTGCCAGTGGCCACAGAGCTACCAAGGGATAGAGCAGGATTTGAACCCAAGCCCTCTGGACCAGATTCCTTGCTCTAAGCCACAAAGCTGCTCTGATCACATCCCTTTTGTCCCCAGGACCCACAGGCTAACATCCCAGGCTCTTCCAGGCCGGCCCACGTTGGTCGTCCGTGGGCTCAGTCTGGAACACAACCCAGAGCAGGGTGGCTGGGAGAGGTCACCGTGGGAAGGTTGTGTGCCCTGGGCCAGCCCAGTAGACGGCACCCAGAGGTGGCCAGGGCAGGGGCATCCTCCCACTGAACAAATGGAGCGTCTGGCACTGCCGAAGGCCCAGTGGCTCAGTCCCCCAGCATGTGGCCGGGACATAGCAAGCGGGAACCAGCATCTTCCGGGGATGCCCGGGGTGGGCGCTTCCTCTGCGGCCCTGGGACCCGTCCATGTGAGGGGAGGGTTGGGTCCTTCGGGCTTTGGTGGGATTGACATTTGAAGCAGACCAGGCCAGAGCAGGCAGGGCCTAGTAACCCCCCCCCCCCAGTACCCTCCCGTGAGCACAGCAGAGCCTTTTGGACAGGGACGGTTCTGGCTGGGGGCTCTGGGGCCACTACAGAGGGGTGGGATGATTGATGGAATGGGGACATCCAGCCCCAAAGTCAGGACACAGGCTGCCAAGTTTTTCCAGGTGACCTTGGCTGGGCGGTAAACAGAGCAGCGGAGGGAAGGCAGGACGGCCTAGGAGTTAGCACAGGAGGCCCAGAGCAGGAGGTGGAGAGCCGGGCTGCCTGAGCTCCAAACCCTGCCCTGCCTCTTCCCTGCTGTGTGACCGTGCACTAGTCAGTCAACCTCTCTGTGTTTCAGTTGTCTTCTGTACAAAATGGGAATAATAATGGCATCCTCCCCCTCAGGCTGCCGAGGGATCATGAGAGAATAACGTACCCATGAGTTAGCACTGCGTCTACTGTGCTTGTCTGCCGAATGTCTCACGTGCTCGGCCCCAAGGCCTTCCCGTTTATTCTTGGAGGTGATGTGGGTGAGGCACCTGGTACATTGCTTGGTACACAGTGGGTGCTCAATAAATGTGGCTTTTAATAGTAATGATGATGAAAATGGTCACAGCAGCCCCTCAAGGTGGGTAGGGGGCCCCGTCTTCCACGTGAGGCTCTAGGTCCCACAGGGAGTCGCTGCCCAGGCAGGACTAGAGCCTTGCCCTGTGGCACGTGCAGGGCAGCCAGGGCAGCCGCTGGGACGTCATGGCTGCCCGAGCCTCCCCAGATGGGGGCGGGGTGCAAGGGGGCCTGGTCTGGGCAGAGGGGGCTATCAGTCAGGGTCAGATAGCTGATTGCACTGAACACCCTCAAATCCCAGTGGCTTAAAATGCTAAAGGCCCACTTCTCACTCCTGCCGTATGCTGTGACAGGCTGGTCGTCGGGGGGCTCCGTGTCTTCCTCCCGCTGTGACTGAGGGTGACAGAGCAGACACCGTCTCACAGATCGCTCATCGCTATAGCAGAGGGTCACGGAGCCCCCGGCCTGTGCTGTCCAGTACCCGGCCACTAACCTTGCATGGCTATGCAAGTGAATGAAAGTTAAGTGAAATTAAAAATTTAGTTCCTCTGTCACACTGGCCGCATGCCAAGTGCTCATAGCCACATGCGGCCAGTGGCTGCTGTCCTGGATAGCACAGATAGAGGACTCTTCCGTCATCACAGAAAATTCTGCCGGACAGTGACCTAGAGAGAGTCTCACACCTGCTGGCAACTAATAGGCAAACTTCTCTGAAACTCACTCGGGGGCCAGGAAATGCATCCCTACTATGTGCCCACAAGGTGGGGACACCCAGACATGTTTGGGGAACAGCATAATGACCCCCAAAGAGTGGGTCCTGGGTCAGTGTGGGTCAGAGGGCAGGAGGGGAGACCCAGTGTGGACAGGCTGAGGAAGGAGAACTTGGGGGACTGGCCAAAGCAGGCAGGAGGCATCTTGGGGGGCGCCTTGGTCTCGGGGGGCCGCTAGAGCTGGCGTGGGTGCTCTGTGACATGCTTCCCAACCGCAGGCCTTGCCCAGAATAAATGCCCTAAGGGGTGTCGTGGCCTAGGGGATACATGCCTGGCGGAGGGAAGGGTTAGGGAGACAGCAGGAGGGATTCAAGTGGGACTTACGCATCAACTCTGCCCTTGGTCGGGAACCCTGGAAAGACAAGGGCTGTAGGAGTCTCTTGGTAGAGCACGGCACAAGCCACCGGTGTGTGCCACTGATGTGTGGCACTGTCCCCTGTTTCGAAGCTGGGGCATGGCCGAGGTGACATCTGAAGGACCCTGCTTCATTGCAGAACTGGCCCAGAAACCAGGCCTGGCTCTCTCCCCACACCCCCTCCCTCCGCCTTTCCTGTTCGCTTCAGCTAAATAGATCAGAAGGAAAAAAGTCTGTTTGATTTTAATCTCGACGCAGGACACTGGAGATTACATTTTCCACGGAAAATGTCAGCCGTTGCCTAAAATAGGGCTTTGGAGAAAATGCTAGAAAGTGTATTTTTAGGTTATCTATTTCCCTCCTGGATTCCTGTAGTCCAGTGGGCCGCTTGTTACTATCCATGGTTCAGATGGCAGGTGCGGAGCCCCAGCCTTTCAAACAGGTGGTCTGGGGCCAGGGCTCCCGCGGGGAGAGATGCTCGCTGGCCAAAAACAGGTGGACAAGGCAAGGACCTGTTTCTGGTGTCAGGAAGGAAGAGCCAAGGGTGGGGGCTCAGGTTTGGCATGGCTAAATGCAGGCTCCTGGGAGGTGCTGATGCTGCAGACCTGGGGACTGTCCTCTGAGCCAGGGCTCAGTTACACTGTGGCCCCGGAGCAGGGAGCCCATCCCAGTCCACCCTCTGGGGCCTGGCTCCCGCCCCCTGCACAGCCCCAGAAGACCTGTCCTCGCTGTGTGGCCTGCCCAAGCTGCGTCTCCACTCTGATCCTCAGTCCCGCATCCAGGCAGCAGGGCCGGAGTGCCACCCTGCCTGCCCTCCACGCTGTCGGGATGATTCAGAGACCTGGTACAAAAGGTGCTTCAGCAAATGTGGGGCGTGAGAAATCAGCACGGAGTGAGGCAGGCGCTGTTGGTGTTTGGAGACAACGTTCTTCCAAGGGTAGTGTGGGGCTAGGGCCGGGGGTTCCTCGCTGCTGGGGTGCTGTCTTCAGACATTGGCAGGTGTTGCTGGGGGGGTGCTCTGGTCCAAGGGGAAGCCCCTGGTGGGGTGGGGCTCAGAGGGCGGCTCAGGGGGACACCTTGTCCAGGCGTTGCTGGGGGGGTGCTCTGGTCCAAGGGGAAGCCCCTGGTGGGGTGGGGCTCAGAGGGCAGCTCAGGGGGACACCTTGTCCAGGCGTCCCCACGGAGCAGGGACGTCAGAGGCTGGGTGAGCAGCGGGAGCCTGAGCCAGTGCTCTCGATCTGAGGGGGGCTGCCTTGCCGTGGGGCGGGGGGCACTGAACAGGACTGGGCGGCCTTCCGAGAACGAGCAGGGCAGGGGAGCTGTGAGAACTACTGACTCCGTGTGCCTTCAGGGTCCCTTTGCTTCTCCATTCCTCAGTTTCCCCTTTGTGAAATGGGGGAGGGGCTGGACTGGGAGGGCTGGAAGGGCCCTCCTGGCTCTGGTCTCATCCCAAGGTGAGTCAAGCCGCCCCAGGTCTTCCTCAGCCTGAGTGGGGTGGGTGGAGGGGTAGAAGCGTCTGGGCTCGCACCATCCATCTGTGACCCCAGAGAGCCCCGGGGCTATGTCCAGTTCTTGGTGGGGGTCTGGCGGGGCACAGTCGGGGGGGGTGTAGCCCGGACTCCTCCAAGACCCCCCGTAACCCAGTCGTCTCTTCTCTCCTCCCGGCTCCTG
This sequence comes from Microcebus murinus, assembly GCF_040939455.1. Classification (NCBI taxonomy): domain Eukaryota; kingdom Metazoa; phylum Chordata; class Mammalia; order Primates; family Cheirogaleidae; genus Microcebus; species Microcebus murinus. Next base: position 16,268,169 of record NC_134121.1, on the reverse strand, counting down.
CGGCTGCCGCGTCTGCAGAACTCCCGACTGAGGAAGGTGAGGCCGGGGTCGGGGTGGGCTGCTGAGCTGGGGGTGACATCCTTGGGCCACTCACTGTCAGGTTGTGACTTCCCCCTCCTCAAAGACTGAGGCCTTCCCCAGCCCCCCAGCATTGCCCCCCTGAGCCTTTTGGGGCCTTAGGCTCTCCCTCTTTAACCTGCAGGGGGGGAACGGGCCAGGAGGTCTCCGAGGCCGTCCCGGCTCTGAGTGGGGAGGTGGGTGGGTTGGGGGCCCAGCCTCACGCAGCACCCTTGTTCCCAGGGAAGTCCCTGTGGGAGCTGGTGCTGGAACAGTTTGAGGACCTCCTGGTGCGCATCCTGCTGCTGGCGGCCCTGGTCTCCTTCGTAAGTAGGGCCCTGGCTGCGGCCGCGACTCTGGGGGGCGCGGGAGGGAGAGCCAGGCCTTGCTGTGCTCAGAGGCCCAGCTGGTGGCGCAGCCATGGCGTCTCTGGGCCCTCCCCACCCCCGGCCTGCTCAGACTTGGCTCCCCTTGCCTGAGCCCTCACAGCCCTCCCTGGACTCCCAGCTCCCTTCTGAGCCCCCAGCCCTCTTACCCGCTGGCTGTCAGCGCGGGCTTCCAACCACAAGGCTGTCCCCGCGCCCCCTGCTTTGGCCCAGGGTCTCTCTCCCTCAGCACTGCTGATGTTTCGTTCCGGACAGTTCTTTGTGGGGTTGGGGGGCTGTCCTATGCATTGTAGGATGCCGAGCAGCACCCCTGACCTGTGCCTACTGGATGCCAGTCGCACCTCCCAGTTGTGGCAACCAAAAATGTCTTCAGACATTGGCAGATGTGGCCGGGGGCTGGGGTGGGGCGTGCAAAATCAGTCTGGTTGAGTGTCACTGCCGTGCCCCTTCCGTGGCTGCCAGTGCTCCTGGGACGGAGCTCGGAGGCCTGAGCCTCTCGCGGCCTCCTCGCGGCTGCTGCCCTCTGCTCCTCCCAATCCCTGTGGCCCAGCCCCTCCTGGACCCCCAGGACCACGGGGCCAGGGCGGAGGGGTAGGGAGGGAGACATGGTTGTCATTAATGGTTGAGCAGCAGGGACCCGCGGGCTGGTGACACAGGGCTGGAAGCTGCCACCCTGAGGAATGTGGTTCCTGTTCCCGGCCCCACCCAGCGGGGCCTGGGAGGAGGCCGCACCTTGGTGACCCAGAGTGTGGAGCAGCAGGGCACTTCGGGGACTGGCTCTTCCCCTGCGGCCGTCAGGGGCCCAGCCAGTGGTGTGTGGCCCTTCTGGCCACTGTCTTTGTGGAAAGCAGGGACTCTTACAAAAAACTACCCATGAAAGCGCCCCAAATGGCTGAGCTGAAAGGGTGCTTGGGCCCCATTACAGCACAGATGGACCCCCATGGACAGGGGTGGCAAGTACCCACTTGGGCTAACAAGTGGCAATGGGGCCGGGCGCGGTGGCTCACACCTGTAATCCTAGCACTCTGAGAGGCCAAGGTGGGTGGATTGCTTGAGGTCAGGAGTTCGAAACCAGCCTGAGCAAGAGCGAGACCCTGTCTCTAATAAAAATAGAAATTAATTGGCCAACTAAAAATATATAGAAAAAATTAGCCAGGCATGGTGACGCATGCCTGTAGTCCCAGCTATTCGGGAGGCTGAGGCAGCAGGATTGCTTGAGCCCAGGAGTTTGAGGTTGCTGTGAGCTAGGCTGACGCCACGGTACTCTGGCCAGGGAAATAGAGTGAGACTCTGTCTCAAATAAAATTAAAAAAAAAGAAGTGGCAATGGGACTCGAGCCAGGTCTCAGGCCTCCCAGGCCTAGGACGTGTGGCTGGAATTATGTAGGCCTGGAACCGGAGCATGCGTCAGCTTCACCCCACTTATTAAAACACAGATTACTGGGCCCCACCCCAGAATTTCTGACTTAGGGGGTCTGTGATGGGCCCCGAGAACTGTATTCCTATCACATTCCTGAGTGCTGCTGCTGCTGGTCTGGGGCCCACACTTTGAGCAGCACCGCCCTAGGCAGAGGGTGAGGTCCCCAGCTGCCCCACGCCCCTGGGGGTTGGCCTCGTGGGATGGGGGCTGTGCTGTGGGGTGGGCATCCTACGCCAAAGCTTTCCTTAGCGTAGCCTTCTCCAAGCCCAGGGCTCCCCAGGGGTGTCCGCCCCAAAGCTGGGGAGCAGACAAGAGATCCAGGGTACAAGGCAAAGGAGAGCAGGTCCCGGCCCCCAGCATAGCCCGGACTCACCAGCTCTGATCTCGCAGGTCCTGGCCTGGTTCGAGGAGGGTGAGGAGACCATGACAGCCTTCGTGGAGCCCCTGGTCATCATGCTGATCCTCGTGGCCAATGCCATCGTGGGCGTGTGGCAGGTGGGAGGCACTGGGCTGGGCCTGGGCCCTGGGTCTCCCAGCTGCTGCCTGTGCCATGCACCTGGCACTGGAGTCCTGAAGGGCCTTCTGCCTCCAGCTCCAGCCCAGGCCCCAAGGGTGTCGCTCGGAGGGGGTTGCCTGCAGGGACAGCAGGGACTGACGGCCTGCCTGCCTCGTGTCGTGCAGGAACGCAATGCCGAGAGTGCTATCGAGGCCTTGAAGGAGTATGAACCTGAGATGGGCAAGGTGGTCCGCTCGGATCGCAAGGGCGTGCAGAGGATCCACGCCCGGGACATCGTGCCCGGAGACATCGTAGAAGTGGCAGGTATGCCGGGAGCCTCCTTTCCGTATGCGATGCTGGGGAGCCCCGTCCCGCCCTGTGCCTTCATGTCTCTGGCTGTGTATGCAGGGGGGCTGGCTGGCAGATCCCTCTGAAGCTCTTTGGCCCAGACCTTGTTGGACAGATGAGACTGCGGGCCAGGGTGGCAGGAGTCCCGCTGAGGGACCACAGCTCACACGCCTGCCTTCCGGCCCCAGCCTTGGTTCCTGGGAGCCCTCCTGGCTTTCCCCAGGGGATGGTGCCCCAAGCCACCCTCAGCCAAGCCATTCTCCCCGCACAGTGGGGGACAAAGTGCCTGCCGACCTCCGTCTCATCGAGATCAAGTCGACCACGCTGAGGGTGGACCAGTCCATCCTGACGGGTGAGGCCCTGAGGCCGGGGCCCAGGGGAGGGCCGGGGGCCGGGGGTGGGCGTGTCTTCGTGTGGGGCTTCTCATATCTGATTCCATGCCCAGGTGAATCCGTGTCCGTGACCAAACACACGGATGCCATCCCAGACCCCAGAGCTGTGAACCAGGACAAGAAGAACATGCTGTTTTCTGTAAGTCCCTAGGATACCTGGGGCTTTGCCCAGACAGTGAAACCAAAAATAACAACGTTAAGATTAATTAGTCAATGTCCTACTGGAAAGAACCTCATAGATTATTGACAATGCATGCAAATTTATAGTAATAATAATAGCTTGTATTTACTGAAGGCTGTGCACCCAATGCTGTTTTAAGCCTTTTACACATACTAGTTTATTTAATCCTTACAACAAACCTTTGAAATAAATACTCTTGTTATCTATATTCTCCAGCAAGGAAGCAGGCACAGAGAGGTTAAGTAAGTTGCCCAAGGTCACACAGCCAGCAAGTGGCAGAGCTGAGATGTGAACTCAGACATCTTGTCTCCAGGGCTTGTCTTCTCTTTTCTTCCTACCCTAAGGTAGGATACCCTACCTTAGCCTGGGGAGAGGCAGAGCTCACCTGTGATCATGCACCAGAAAACCTTCTAGAAGAAAGAGGGTTACGAAAGTGGTGGAGGAACAGTCCGTTTCTCAGATGGGAAAACTGACACACAAGGCGTGACGCCAGGTCCCCCTGGCTCTTCTCAGGGAGAGCCATGGGAGCAGCTTTGGTGGGAGAGACCTACCACTGCGACCTCAGGAAGAGTTAGCAAGTGATATTCACACCTGCCCAGCAGCAGACTGAAGCCAGTACGGAGTGTTTGGGGACATAAGGAAGGGGGGGGACACAAGGAAAGGTCAGGCCAGTCAGACAGTGGCCCAGGGTACCAAGTTATAAGGCACTAGAAAAATTCCTGGAAGCGAAGAGAAGCAGAGAAAGTGATATTCACGCAGAACTCCTCTTGAGGAGTTCTAGTTGCATGGAAGCTCTGGGCAGGCTGTTTTGGGGTGGAAGGGGGGCCCTGGGAGGCATGCCCAAGCGTTAGCAGTGTCACTAAGAAGCTTTCTGAGGAGGGTGGTCTGGCTGCCAGCAGCACCTGCTCTCTTGCCAGCCCCAGCGGCACATCCATTTGGAGGGGCACTGGGTTATTAGCCTCCTTGGAGCTACTGTGGCTTGGGCCTCTGTTGGACCATTTTACAGAGGAGGACACTGAGACACAAGGCTGTCCCTTACACTGGGACTTGGGGATTTTGCCAGGGCCTTGCAGACAGACGAGCTGAGGCTCAGGTTTTCTGGATTCTGCGGTGAATATTTATGGACCGTCTTCCTAGGTTCATGGTCAGCCACACCCCTGTGAGGCTACAGAGGTGGTTTGTGGATCACATTCTGGTGGGGGGGTGTCCGTGCTGTGCTGGTTAATCACGGTGTTGATATCAGCCCTGGTTTTGCATCCTCTGTGCCAGGCCCGGTGCTGGGCCCTGGGGCTATGGCGATGAACCAAAGCTCTGCCTTCCTAGAGCCGACCCTGTCATGGGAAGGCAGCACTGACCCAGTACACAGGGAGCTACGTAAGTCTGGAAGCCCTAGCGGCACGGAGGAAAAGAAAGCCAAGCAGGAGGACAAGGGTCCTGCTCCGTCCTGAAGGAGCCAGAGGTCTGGGGCCCCAGCGGGTGCTGAGCAGCCCCTTCCCCCTCCCCCTCTCGGCCAGGGCACCAATATCGCGTCGGGCAAGGCCGTGGGCGTGGCAGTGGCCACGGGCCTGCACACGGAGCTGGGCAAGATCCGCAGCCAGATGGCGGCGGTGGAGCCAGAGCGGACGCCACTGCAGCGCAAGCTGGACGAGTTCGGGCGGCAGCTGTCCCGCGCCATCTCCGTGATCTGCGTGGCCGTGTGGGTCATCAACGTCAACCACTTTGCCGACCCGGCCCACGGCGGCTCCTGGCTGCGTGGCGCCGTCTACTACTTCAAGATCGCCGTGGCCCTGGCTGTGGCTGCCATCCCCGAGGGCCTCCCGGCTGTCATCACCACATGCCTGGCACTGGGCACAAGGCGCATGGCACGCAAGAACGCCATCGTGCGGAGCCTGCCCTCCGTGGAGACCCTGGGCTGCACCTCGGTCATCTGCTCCGACAAGACGGGCACGCTCACCACCAATCAGATGTCTGTCTGCAGGGTGAGTGGCTGCGGCCAGTGTGGCGTTGCTGTGCGAGGCCGGGCAGGCTGGGCACCCTCTCTGGGCTGCTCCCCAACCTCCCTTCTGGGGAGGGATGGAGGGCAGAATCTGCGGGTTGTCTCATAGATCGGGGAGCAGGTCTGAGTGTTCACGGGGCAGGCTGAAAAGCGGACGACGCCTGGCTTGACGCATGTCACTGGGGCCTGTGTGTCACTGTGGGGCCCTGGCCGGGGCTGCTGGCAGCCTGGGAAGGAGTGTATGAGCCCTGCCAGGTAGCCATAAAAGAAGCCACGCTGGCCCTGGACCTGGGTTCTATCCCGCTCCATCGTGACTCTGTGCAATTGATGCCTGTCACCAGATATGCTGGTTCCCGTGACCCGGGAAGAGCCAGAGCAGGAATTATTCATTCTCTGGCACTTGATCCCACATCCCGGGCCCACTGCCCACATGCTCCAGGGATGCTGGCTGAGACTCCAGCAGGCCCGTGGGGCAGAGGGCCCCTCCTGACCCAGCCAGAGGGTGGGTGGGGAGATGGTGACGGCTATGGGTTTCCCACCCTTCCCCGGTTCCCCATCGCTCCTCTCCCACCCCTGCTCCAGCAAGCTGCCAGAGCTGGGCTTGGGAACCCAGGCCCTGTATTCTGAGACCCCAAGGCCCTGTAGAAGCCCATCAGAGGCTGCGGTAGCCCTGACCTGCTAAAATCCCTAGTAGAATTTTATTTGAGCAGAGTGCTCCTTGACTAAAATAAAGATTTAAGCCAGGCACAGAGGTTCTTGCCTGTAGTCCTGGCTACTCAGGGCTGAGGCGGGAGGATCGCTTGTACCCAGGAGTTCAGATCCAGCCTGGGCAACATAGTGAGACCATCTCTAAACAAGATAAATTAAAAAATATATAAAAATTTTAAAAGCACAGTATAGAGAAGTTGTAGAGGCCTTACGTGCTGGATAATGGGCTATGTTTGCTGGAGGACTGCCCCCAGGAGCAGGGAGAAGAGCCGGAAGGAAGGGACATTTATTAAGCTCCTGCTGGGTGATGGGTTGGCCATTGCTTGAGAACGTGCAGCAAGGCAGTTTCCGGGAAGCAAGAACTGTCTCCCTAGCAACAAGGAAATAGGCTGCCCTGGGAGGGGTGAGCCCCTGTCCCTGAGGTGCACAGGAAAGGGCTGGGTGACGCAGCAGGCCCTGCGGGCAGGGTCTCTCTCTCTGGGGACATCTCTGGACTGGAGGGACTACATCTCGGAGAGGGGTGTGGGTTTCTTCCCTTGAAGGCCAGGAATCTTCCCCTTGAAGGAGAAGGAGAGGCAGATGGACTCTTATCGTGATTTCTCCCCTCGGTATCTGTGGAGAAGCTGGAGCTCAGGTGCTTGGCCAGGTGTCACAGTGAGATGGTCAAGGACCCAGGCTTCCTGCGCAGCTCAGGGTCCCTCAAGCTGGCAGCTGCCCCCAGAGCATTGAAGAACTTGCCCTAAATCCCCCAGGAGCCAGGGCAAATGGACAAGCCAGAACTGGACACACCTGGGCAGAGCAGACAGTTCCCCACCTCAGCCTGGATCTTATACTCTTTACTTCCCCCCTGGAGGGGGAGGGTAGCTGTGCTGGTGGCTCTTGAGTGGGGCAGGAGCCTGCAGGACCCCACCCTGGGGTCAGGCTTTATTCAAGCTGGCAGCCCAGGGAGGAAGGAGGTGACCCAGTCCATCTGCCACGCCCCTGTGCTCCCCAGATGTTCGTGGTAGCGGAGGCCGAAGCGAGCTCCTGCCGTTTGCACGAGTTCACCATCTCGGGTACCACCTATACCCCCGAGGGCGAAGTGTGAGTGCGGGCAAGAGGGCGGGGCTGGCCGGTGGGCGGGGCTACATGGGACTGCAGAGCACTCTGGGGAGGCCTGGGGGCGGGGCCGAGCGGCGGGGCCCCTCCCAGGGGCGGGGCCAGGGCTTGTACTGACTGGTCTGGGCTCCGCAGGCGGCAGGGGGAGCAGCCTGTGCGCTGCGGGCAGTTCGATGGGCTGGTGGAACTGGCGACCATCTGCGCCCTGTGCAACGACTCGGCGCTGGACTACAACGAGGTGGGCCCCTACTCCCTCTCATGACCTTTCTAGCATCCAGGCGCTCTGGACAGACCTTTTTCCCAGTCTCAAAGCTCACAGAGTGGGTAGTCCCTGCCCCTTGGGAATACCACACCCCAGGAGTGTGGTCACCCCACCACACTCCCCACTGCCACCCCTTGCTACTCTTCAGAGTGGTTTTAGAACCCTGCCCCTCGGGCTCGTGGGCTGTGGGGGACTGCAGTGTAAGGGGCTGAAGGGCCAGGACTTCCCGGGGGGAAGAGATTGCAGGGCAGGACTAGGGAGGGTGTTTAAAGCAGATGGCACAGCCTAGAAAAGGCCCTCCGTCTGTAAAAGCCTGGTGTGATTTGGGCATTGAATGCCATTCATGTGGCTGAAGCAGTGGAATGGAGCTTGCTGCCCGAGCAAAAGTCCTTGGCCAGACCAAGGCAGCTCCCATGCCAAGCTGAGGGCAGCAGAGAGCCACTGAAGAGTTTTGAGCAGGAGAGTGACATGGTCAGATTTGCATGTGCAAAAGATCACCCAGGCTTCTGGGCAGAGGATAGAATGGACAGGACAAGACAGGAGCCAGGAAGCCCTGTGTGGGTGTCCAGGCCAGAGAGATGCTAGCTGAGCCCTGGCTGGGGCCTTGGGGAGAGGGGAGAAGGTATGGGTTGGAGAGGTTTGGAAGCCAAAAGTCCTGGGACTTGGGGACTGGTTCGGTGAAAAAGAGAGGGAGGAGGTCAAGGTAGCTCCTGGTTGCTGTCCCACCTGGGGCTGGCAAACATGGGGAGAGAAGGAGGTGGCCCGAGGGGTCTCCAGGGAACACGGTCCAGCAGGCAGCAATTAGACGTGTGGGCTTGGAGCTCAGGAGAGAGGTCTTGGCTGGGCTCGGCACTGGAGGTCCCGAGCATGGGATGGAGGCAGGAGACATGGGGGGGTCTCAAGGAGAGCGGGTGGGAGGGAAGGAGCAGGGCCAGATGGAAGAACCTGGTGAAGGAGCCTCAGAAAGCATGGCCAGAGAGGGCAGTGGAGGGCAGCAGTGACACCAGGGGTTGGGGTAGTGGGTGAGTGCCAGTGTCAGACACCACCCTGACCCTGGGACATTTGGGCTGGGAAGGGCTCTCAGGACTGTGCAGAGGAGATTGCAAGGAACTGCAACAAAGGGAGCTCCAGGAGGCAAGGAGTGAGTGAGGCTGGGGCCACCAGGCTGGGGCCACCTGCCCCTTACTCCCTGTCCCTCTGTCCTGCCAGGCCAAGGGCGTGTATGAGAAGGTGGGAGAGGCCACAGAGACGGCTCTGACTAGCCTGGTGGAGAAGATGAACGTGTTCGACACCGACCTGCAGGCCCTGTCCCGGGTGGAGCGAGCTGGCGCCTGCAATGCGGTGAGCAGGGTTGGGGGGCTCAGGCTGCGCACTGCATAGCTGGGCCTTCTGGGGCATCTGGAGAAGGAGAGAAGAGAGCAAAGTCCTGGGAGGCTTCCTGGAGGAGGAAGGACCTCAGACCCTTAATAACACTTGGCTAGGGAGAAAAGCAGAAAAGGCTAAGTGTGGACAAGGGCTTCAAGTTGGGGTGCATGCAGTATGGTCAGGAAATGGCAGCTTGTTGGCAAGGTGGAGGGAGGAGAGGCAGGTGGAGGCCTCGAATGCCAAGGACGGAGGAGTACAGATGTCATCCCACAGAGCAAGAGGCTCTTCTGGGATGATCAAACAGCTGGCAAGAAAGCAGGCAAGAGTTACCGGCTCTGTCCCTCACGCCCTGACTTGCTTGGACCCCACAGGTCATCAAGCAGCTGATGCGGAAGGAGTTCACCCTCGAGTTCTCCCGAGACCGGAAGTCCATGTCGGTGTACTGCACACCCACCCGCCCCGACCCCACAGGCCCGGGCAGCAAGATGTTTGTGAAGGTGGGGGCCTGCCTGTCTGGCCTGGGGCCCCTGCACGTCCAGGTCCCTAGTCCCCCAGGTCCCTGGGGGACCTGGTCCCAGTCCTCTGCAACACTGGAACCTGCAACTACAGGAGACATGGGGAGGTGTGAGCCCGTTGTCCAAGGATGAATCAGAGTAGGGGTGTTCAGCGCACTGCAGGCAACTGGGGGCAGGATCCAGGCCTAGTGGGGATAAGCCAGACCCAGGGGACAGAGCCCAGTCCCTCGCATGGTCCCAGCTCTGGGCTGAGGGTCACTGCCTCGCCAAATGACCTTGGGGTCGTTCATCCTCCTCTGTGGGCCTCGATATCCCCATGTGGACCACAGGGTAGAGCTAGAAGTTCTCAGAAGCCTGTTTGCCTTGATTGATGATTTAGAAATGGTTGGTGCCACCTTCGGTGCTCTATGTTTTGGAAACTGAGTCTCAGGGAGGGAAAGGAGCCAGCTCCTATCTAGATGTCTGTCTGCTTTAAAACTGAAGTAGGAATCCCAGCCCTAACTTTATCCCACGATGGAGGTTTTAACCCCTTTTTGAAATGGAAAGGCTTCTATATTGGGAGCTTCAGCCACTTTTGAAAAATTAGTGTCTGGGTGACCTTTTGGGAGCAGGAGAAGCCGTTGAAGGAATATCTCAGAGGCTATTCTTGGGGCTGGGGTGAGTTCCACAATGAGCCCCTGAGGCTGTGGAGCCACCTGTCACCCCCAAAACTGCCTTCCCGAGGCTGCACCCCCCACACCCTCTGCATGGTTCTCCTTCTGGTCCCCAGGCAGGGCCCAGCCTGCCTCCTGCTGCTGAGGCCTCTACAGCATTGGAATCCCAGTCATGCTAGGCAGGCAGGGAGGCAGGACCTACAGGGGACACCATTCCCACCCCTGCCCCCCAAATGCTGCAGCGGGCCTTCTCAGCTGTCGGCTGATAGGGGAAGGGTGCCCCTTGGTGGGTGGCTGTCCCACCGCCCCCCATTCCCTTAATGATTTCTTACAGTGAGATCCACTAGGTTCCCACTGGAAGCTTTCAAAGAATGGGTTCTGGTCCATGCCTTGCTGTGTGTACCCTTGGATGGCCTTTCCCCGTATCATGGTCCCAGTTTCCTCAATTTGGGCAGGGTTCTGACTGATGGATTTGCCTCTCCTCCCCCTCTCTCCACTCCTCAGGGGGCCCCCGAGAGTGTGATCGAGCGCTGCAGCTCCGTCCGTGTGGGGAGCCGCACAGCCCCCCTGACCACCACCTCCAGGGAGCAGATCCTGGCAAAGATCCGGGACTGGGGCTCAGGCTCCGACACGCTGCGCTGCCTAGCGCTGGCCACCCGGGATGCGCCCCCGAGGAAGGAGGACATGCAGCTGGACGACTGCAGCAAGTTTGCGCAGTACGAGGTGGGTGCCGGGAGCCGGGCGTCTCCCTGCCGCAGCTGGGCCGGTGGCGGGTCGGGGATGGGCTCAGGCCCCGCTCACATCTGCTCCCTCCCCACAGACAGACCTGACCTTCGTGGGCTGCGTGGGCATGCTGGACCCGCCGAGGCCCGAGGTGGCCGCCTGCATCACGCGCTGCCACCAGGCGGGCATCCGAGTGGTCATGATCACAGGGGATAACAAAGGCACGGCCGTGGCCATCTGCCGCAGGCTGGGCATCTTTGGGGACACGGAGGACGTGGAGGGCAAGGCCTACACAGGCCGAGAATTCGACGACCTCAGCCCGGAGCAGCAACGCCACGCCTGCCGCACCGCCTGCTGCTTCGCGCGGGTGGAGCCCACGCACAAGTCCCGCATCGTGGAGAACCTGCAGTCCTTCGATGAGATCACCGCCATGGTGAGGCCAGGCCGGAGCCCGGGGAGGTGGGGAGGCGAGGGGCCGCAGGGCGGGGAGAGGGCAACCCGTGCAACCCCCGCCTCTGCCTCATTCTTATTTTTCTCTAACATTTTATTACAAAAAAATTCAAAGAGAAATTGAAATAATTTTATAGCGAACATCTACATATCATCATCTAGGTTCCACAGTTCACATTCGATTATATTTGCTTCATCACGTATCCATCCATCTGTCCACCCTGTATCCAGCCTTATCCACCTATGCTTTTTTTTTTGAGACAGAGTCTCGCTTTGTTGCCCAGGCTAGAGTGAGTGCCATGGCGTCAGCCTAGCTCACAGCAACCTCAAACTCCTGGGCTCAAGCAATCCTTCTGCCTCAGCCTCCCGAGTAGCTGGGACTACAGGAATGCATCACCATGCCCTGCTAATTTTTTCTATATATATATATATATTAGTTGGCCAATTAATTTCTTTCTATTTTTATAGTAGAGACGAGGTCTCATTCTTGCTCAGACTGGTTTCGAACTCCTGACCTCGAGCAATCCGCCCGCCTCGGCCTCCCAGAGTGCTGGGATTATAGGCGTGAGCCACCGCACCCAGCCTCTATCTATTTATTCTTTTTTTTTTTTTTTTGAGACAGAGTCTCACTTTGTTGCCCAGGCTAGAGTGAGTGCCGTGGCGTCAGCCTGGCTCACAGCAACCTCAATCTCCGGGGCTCGAGTGATCCTACTGCCGCAGCCTCCCGAGTAGCTGGGACTACAGGCATGCACCACCATGCCCGGCTAATTTTTTGTATATATATTTTTAGTTGGTCAATTAATTTATTTCTATTTTTGGTAGAGACGGGGTCTCGCTCAGGCTGGTTTCGAACTCCTGACCTTGAGCAATCCACCCGCCTCGGCCTCCCAAAGTGCTAGGATTACAGGCGTGAGCCACCACGCCCGGCCTTCATCTATTTATTCTTAAAATGCATTTCAGAGGAAGTTGCAGACAGTGGTGTACTTTGCCCTCATGCACTTTAGGATGCATATCATTAACTAGAGAGAGATTTTTGTGCAAGGTTCTCTTTTTCCTTTTTGAGGTAAAATTGCATTTGATGAAATGCACACATTGTAAGAGTGTCATCTGATGAACGTGGTAGCATGTGCATGCACACCCCTGTATAATTCACATCCTTACCAAGATAGGAAACACTGCCGTCAACCCACGAAGTCCCCCCGGGCCCCTTCCTCATCCGTCCTCCGTCCTGGACAGGCAACCACTGCTCCGACTTTTTGCCACCACACATTAGTTTTACTTGTCCTAGATGCATTTTTGTGTGAATGGAATCACATGGCGTGTAGTCTGGCTTCCTCCTTTTGAGCTCTGTCTGCGTCATTGTGGGCGTCAGTCCACGGCGTGAATGTGCCACAGTTTATCTTTTCACCTTTTGGGTGGACGTTTGGTTTGGGCCCAGTTTTCCTTCTGTCTCGTTCTTGACTGCTGACCTGCTCTTCAGTTCTGATCCGATTCTTGACCTCGGGCCCACCCCTTGGACCCGACCTCTGTCATTAGTCTTGACCTCTAGCCTAACCCCATCCTTTGCCTGGACCTCAACCCTGACCCCTGGCCCAGGCTTGACCTGAGCCCCAACCTTGACTTGACTGCACCTGCAGCCTGCCTCTTGACCTTGCCTTTGACCTCTGTGCTGACTTTGCCCCTGTCCTTGACATTGATTTCATTGAACTCTAACTCTTAACTCTGAGCTTAGCCCTGATACAGGTCCAGTCTTGATCCCTGAAATCAACTTTGACACCTTCCCCCCAACACAGCGTTTTATATTGACCTCAACTTCAATCTAGCCTGCAGCCTTGACCTTGATATCACTTCTAATGTGGACCATAACCTCTGACTTGGCTTATGACTTTGACTTGGCCTTCATCTTTTACTATAGTACCTCCCTGACCCTTTACTTGTTCCATGACCTTGACCTCACCCCTGTCTTGACCTCAGCTTCATCTTTTAACCTCAGGCTCATCTTCTACCCCGTGTCCAACCTGAATTTCATCCATGCCCTCATCATCCTCCCACTCTCTCCCTATCCCATCCCATCATCTTCTCTGACCTTAGACGTGAGACTCTCCCCAACCTTGCTTTGACTGCACCCCTTGCCCTCCCCTCATCCGCAGCCCAATTTCTAAGTTCATTCTCGAACCCACCATTCGTTCTGTCCAGCTGTCAGCTTCCTTGGCGACATTCCACAAGATTGGGGGTGGGCTGAGTTGAGGGGGGTGGAGGGGGGAGGGGCAGTTGCTCAGGCGTGGCCATACCTGACCCGCCCCACAGACTGGCGATGGGGTGAATGACGCCCCAGCCCTGAAGAAAGCGGAGATCGGCATCGCCATGGGCTCAGGCACTGCCGTGGCCAAGTCGGCCGCAGAGATGGTGCTGTCAGATGACAACTTTGCCTCCATCGTGGCTGCGGTGGAGGAGGGCCGCGCCATCTACAACAACATGAAGCAATTCATCCGCTACCTCATCTCCTCCAACGTGGGCGAGGTTGTCTGGTGAGGCCCTGCGTCCCCTGCTCCCAGCCCTCTGGACCAGCTCTGTGTCCCGGAGGCGGGCGCATGCCTGTTCCTGGGAAGGGCTGCAGGGATGGGGGCACAGGTGCCCTGCCCTGGCTGGGGCCCTCCAGGGTCCCACCTCAAGGTGGCAGGGGTGAGGACACCTCCTCATCCTCCAGAGGCCCTGGTGACCTATGGATCATAGTGTGTGTGGTCTGTGGTCCACTGGGAAGGTGGGGCTGGTGGGCGTGAGGCAGAGCCATGTACATACACCCTCACGCACATCAGAACTAGCAGAGTGCGGAGGGGCTGATGTGGAGATAGTGAGTGAGCTCCCCGGCCTTCGGTATGAGCAAGAGCTGGACCCTCCGTCTGGTGGGGCCCGGGCCTGCTGGGGGTTAGAGCCCATGACTCTGGTTCCAGCATCTTCCTCACGGCAATTCTGGGCCTGCCCGAAGCTCTGATCCCTGTGCAGCTGCTCTGGGTCAACCTGGTGACAGACGGCCTACCTGCCACAGCCCTGGGCTTCAACCCGCCAGACCTAGACATCATGCAGAAGCTGCCCCGGAACCCTCGAGAGGCCCTCATCAGTGGCTGGCTCTTCTTCCGATACCTGGCTATTGGAGGTGAGCAGGGCCCCAGCCCGCTGTGGGCTACAAGCCTTGTGTCAGGCTTGCAAACTGCAGAGAGTGTGGCTCGGTCCGGCTCATGCCCAAAGAAACCGTGTGGCCTCATGCAACTGAAAAGAACAGAGCGCACCACAGGCGTGGCTGGATCCAGGCCTCAGACAGTATCGCTGGCATATTTTGGCTCTGCGTTCTCAAGCAGGCATCCCTCGGGGTGGTAGAATGGCTGCTACAGCTCCAGCCCTCCTGCTCACTCCATGATGACCCCAAATTCAGCAGAAGAGAGAGCCTTTTACCATACAGCTCCCTTAGTAATATAAAAGTCTCGGGCTTCTTCTCATTGGTCCAAATTGGGTCACCTGTTTATCTCCCTAGCCAATCACTGTGGCCAAGGGCGTGGCAGGCGCTGACTGCCAATCAGGGCCCACCACTGGCACCGAGGGTAGGTGCCTGCACAGCGCATGGCTTAGAGAGGGGAGGGCGGAATTCCTGAAATCGCTGGGAAGGGAAGTGGGTGCCAGAAACGGCATGCCGTCCACTACAGCCCGTCTCCTCCTCCCTCTCTGTAGTGTACGTAGGCCTGGCCACGGTGGCTGCCGCCACCTGGTGGTTCCTGTATGACGCCGAGGGACCTCACGTCACCTTCCACCAGCTGGTGAGCAAGCGATGGCCAGGGAGCCTGCTGGGGTTAGACCCGAGGTAGAACTTGCAGCTCGATTGTTGGGGTTCCGGAGGAGAAGGGTCCAGAACCCCATGGTTGGCCAGCGTCCTTCCCCACCCCATACGCATATGTAAACATGCACCGCCCAAGGAGCCACGTGCAGAAGCCGCCAGAAACCCAGAGACGTCAGCGCAGCCCTTGAAGTCATAGGAGAGGCTGCTCCCTCTCCCAGTTGGTTAGGTGTCTTCCCTTTGTCAGGGGACCCCCAAAATATCAAGAGGTAAGAGGAATGAGCCCCAGGATGATGGGACTTCAGGCAGAGGACCAAACTGAGGGGATCAGGAGTGGAGGGGGCGTGTGCAGGGGGGGGCCTTCCCCTGCAACCAACAGATGTTTCTCGGGATCGGGCCCACGGACCTCTTGCAGGCAGTGCCCACCAGGGGCCGGCTCAGCTCAGCACAGCTGCGGGAGCAGGTGCGGAGGCCCTCAGCTGCCATCTGTCAGTCTGTCCTCCGTCCAAGCAGCCGACTCGTCTCCTTTGCTTGAAAGAGCCTCCGTGACTTAGGTCCCTTGTTTGGAGTGCAGGGCCGTGTGAAGGGTGCAGGCTGTTCTCCCTCGGAGTGTGCCTGCCTCATTGCCTGAGCAGGGGCAGCCCAGGGGCCACTTGCCTGTCACACACCAGCCCTCAGGCCTGGGGGCAGTCCCTTCTGGCAGCAGTGCAGAGCCGAGGGCCCCGTCCCAAAGGCTGGCCCCTCCCAGCCCTGGGGTCAGGAAGCTCGGGTCAGCCTGGACGCCTCTGCTCATTTGGCTCCTGTGGGAGCAGCAGAGTGGAGAGTGGGGGATGTGCTGCCTTCTTCCAGCCCTGTCCCTGCTACCATGCTTCCTACTAAGGATCCCAAATCTCTCAGGATGCACCGCCCCCTTCTCTCTTCTGAGCCTCAGCCCCATATATCCGGCTAGATACCTCCTCTGTGATGTCCCACAGGTCTGTTGCAAACCCAGAGTCCCAAACCCAGCCTGTCACCTTGTCCCCAAACCCATCCCTCTCCTCCACCTCCATCCCAGTTCCACTGCCTGCCAGGTCACCCATGCCGGACACCCGGGAGTGATGCTAGCTAGATTCCCACCTGTCTCCCACACTCACCACCAATCAGGTAGAACTTTGAGCTTGAGTTGTTGTTGGAATTTCAGGAGAGGGGTCTGGAGCCCCATGGTTCCAGGAAGAAGCCACCAAGAGGCAGCAGAGTGGTTAAGAGCAGGTGGCATGGAGCCTGGATCCAGTTGCTTAGGTTCACACCCTAGTTTCACTACATGCTAGCTGTGTGATTTGGGGCAGGTTACTTAACCTCTCTGTGCCTTAGTTTCCTCATCTGTAAAATGGGAAATAATTGTTCCTACCTCATAGGGTTCTCGAGAGCATGAACTGAGTCAATACTTGTAAAATACTTACGATGGGACCTGTTGCATAATAAGAGCTATTTAAGTGGCAATGAAGTTAATAAAACCTAAAGGGGACCTTGCAGTGAATAGGAAATAGGCAGCAGGCAGGCAAAGGGCAGGCAGAACAGTGGCTTCGCCAGTAGACATGGGCTCCGACAGGGGCTCCCGTGCTCCTCTGAGACAGAAGTTCCATCCCTGAGCACCTTCTTTTCTTTTCCGTTTTTTTGTTTTTGAGACAGAGTCTCATTCTATTGCCCAGACTGGAGAAGATTGCCGTGGCATCAGCCTACTCAGCAACCTCAAACTCCTGGGCTCAAGCGATCCTCCTGCCTCAGCCTCCCGAGTAGCTGGGACTACAGGTGTGCACCACGATGCCCAGCTAATTTTCTTTTCCATTTTTAGTAGAGACAGGGTTTTGCTCTTGCTCAGGCTAGTCTTGAACTCCTAACCTCAAGCAATCTTCCCGCCTCGGTCTCCCAGAATGCTAGGATTACAGGCGTGAGCCACCTTGATCAGCCCTGAGCACCTTCTAATGAACGATTCTGGAGAAATGGGCTCCAACAAGGGATCCCATGCACCTCTGAGACAGAAGTTCCGTCCCTGAGACCTAATGAACGATTCGGTCTGTAACCCTGACCTGGGGCATAATGTGTGTGTGCGACAGGTGCTCACCGATGAAACCCAGAAAGTCCGCACTAGGCAGGGTGTTTATGGCAAAAGCAGCAGATCTGTCTAAACATCTATGTATGATCCTGTTGGTATTGTCATCCATGTGCCTCAGGGTGTAAAGCATGCATGTGCCCAAGTGGGAGGTGTGTGTCCCTGTGTTTGTGTGTACATGTGTGCATAAACCACCACGATCTGGGAGGGCGGGGGCTCAGGGCTTGTAGCACACCTGCAAGAGGAGTCGTTCCTCTTGGTCATTGGGTGGGTAGAACTAGGTTCAAAGTTTAGGACATTTTCTCAGCACCAAATAAAAACGTGTGCACTTGCCCCAAATGTTGTAGCTTGAGTTTTGGGGACAACTCCTACTGTTGATTTTAAAGAGACAAGATTCTTCATCTCTTTGTTCAGATAAGAATCTAGCCAACCATAGTCTTTTGTTATGTGTCTTCCTGCGTGAGAGAGAAGAGGAAGGTGCGCCGTTGCCCTATCTGCATGTATGCATTGTGGGGAAACACGCGTGTGGGTGTATTTACTGGACTGACCACAGGTCAGAGAGCCGGTCGTCTTACAGAACACTTTGAGGATTATTAATATTTTCACAGCACACAGCACACAGCCCCGATTCCTAAACCGTTAGTTTAAAAGATCCCTGTGTTGGCCAGGTGAGGAGGCTCACACCTGTAATCCTAGCACTCTGGGAGGCCGAGGCGGGCGGATTGCTCCAGGTCAGAAGTTGGAAACCAGCCTGAGCGAGACCCTGTCTCTACTATAAATAGAAAGAAATTAATTGGCCAACTAAAAGTATATAGAAAAAATTAGCCGGGCATGGTGGCGCATGCCTGTAGTCCCAGCTACTCAGGAGGCTGAGGCAGGAGGATCGCTTGAACCCAGGAGTTTGAGGTTGCTGTGAGCTAGGCTGACGCCACAGCACTCACTCTAGCCTGGGCAACAAAGCGAGACTCTGTCTTAAAAAAAAAAAAAGATCCCTGTGTTCAGGCTGTGTAAGGTGGCTCACGCCTGTAATCCTACCGCTTTGGGAGGCTGAGGCTGGAGGATCGCTTGAGGCCAGGAGTTTGAGACCAGCCTGAGCAAGAGCAAGACCTCATTTCTACAAAAAATAGAAAAATTAGCTGGGTGTGGTGGTGCCTGTAGTCCCAGCCGAGGCCGGAAGAGTTGAGCTCAGGAGTTCGAGGTTGCAGTGAGCTATGGTGGCGCCACTGCACTCCAGCCTGGGCAACAGAGCAAGGCTCTGTCTCAAAAAAATAAAAAGGAAAAAAAAAGATCTCTGTGTTCAGATTAGACACCCAAGAACAGATTTCTATCACTGGAGAACTGAGCTGGTTAACGGTTGGCAACATTCATGCTCATCCCCATGAAGAGGAAGAGAACAAGACAGCAGTGCTCCCAAATGTCCTCAGTCCAGCCCCTTATCTCAGCGGATTCTGCGAATAAGGTTTATGAGCAGAAAGAAAACTGTCCCCTGGGGTTAGAGAGGCAAAGGCCACTTCCTTTATCTGGGCCTGACAGCGTCTTACTAATTATGGAGAAGCCCTGTGTGTGTTGAGGCTGCGCTCTGGCGATTCGTGAGTCTGTGTCACGAGCGAAAACCAGACCTGGTAGGGCCGGATTTCAGCGGCAGAAATGGCGTGAGGTGTGAATGGAGTCTATTTAATAACCGTGAATAGGGCACCTCATCTTCTATACCACAAAGTTGAATTCCATTCAGGCCTGAGTTTGTTGTTTTTGACTTTCATGTGCGTTTTCCTATTTGGTGGTCTCCGTTCATTACTGCCTCCACCTCCTGCACCGCAGGGCCCCATGCGCCCTCTGGGTAAAGTCCATCCTCCCCCAGCCCCAGGGCCCCTGCCTAATGCCAGCTGTTCTCCCTCTGATCCACCGATCCCTGCCCAGAACAGTCTACACTTCCTGCTCTGTGCCCAGCTTCTCCCTGGCGCCATGCAGCCCTGTGCCCTCCTTCCTGGGGGGGAGCAACCCACCCGGGCTCCCGGGCCCCCTGTGGGAGTGCTTTGTCCATTGGCTGTGCTCAGGTGTGGGCCGAGGGCAGGGTGAGGCCTCTCCCCTCCACCCCCAGCCACTCCCTGACCGGCTGCTGTCCCTGACCCCATCCCCGTGTCCTCAGAGGAACTTCCTGAAGTGCTCCGAAGACAACCCCCTGTTCGCCGGCGTTGACTGCGAGGTCTTCGAGTCCCGCTTCCCCACCACCATGGCCTTGTCTGTGCTCGTGACCATTGAGATGTGCAACGCCCTCAACAGGTGGGCTGGGCAGGGGGTCGGGAGCTGGAGTTGAGGAGTGGGGGCTGAGGCTTAGGAGTGGGAGCTAGGGGGCCCAGGGGTCCAGGATTGGGGCCTGAGGGTCAGGGGGGTCCAGAGGGGGATTCCGGGAGACAGTGGAGGCCAGAATCGGGGTCTTAGGGACAGGGGCTGAGCCTGGTGTCTGAAGAAATAGAAAGGCCAAGATTGGGTCTGAGGGACAGAGAAAGGGGTCCCAGCCCAGGACAGGCTCTTCCACACGGGGCGGAGCCACCGCTGGGCCTCCGTGTCCTATCCTGAGCTGAGTGCCCCGTGCCCTTGGCAGTGTCTCGGAGAACCAATCACTGCTGCGGATGCCGCCCTGGCTGAACCCCTGGCTGCTGGCAGCTGTGGCCATGTCCATGGCCCTGCACTTCCTCATCCTGCTCGTGCCACCCCTGCCCGTGAGTCTCCCTGCCCCCTACTCCATTTCCTGGGGAGCCGGGAGCACATGGTGCCCAGACATCACAGGCCCTGGGCTGGTCACCACGCCTTTCTGGAGCCCTCTGCAGTGAAACCACCTGCAGGACAGGGACCTGAGAGGTCTGGCTGGCCACCACCCTCCAGATGTGTCTTTAACCTACAGGAGCTCCCAGACTTGGGGGACAGAAGAGGCAGAGACTGGCTGGGGTGGGAGGGAGGCCACGCTCTCTCCCAAGGCAGAGCCCTGGGGAGGAGGCTTGGTGCTGAGGGCAGGGACAGGGAGGGCACTGCAGGCAGAGGAAACTGGGCAACTGGGGGTGGGACCTCAAGGGACATCTTAGAAGTGCTCATCAAGAGTCCATTGGCGCCCGGGTGGGAGAAGCTGGTGGACGGCTGGGGCACGGGGCAGCGCTTTGAGCAGACCTCCCTTCCCCTCCCGCCAGCTCATTTTCCAGGTGACCCCTCTGAGCGGGCGCCAGTGGGTGGTGGTGCTGCAGATATCCCTGCCTGTCATCCTGCTGGACGAGGCCCTCAAGTACCTGTCCCGGAACCACATGGACGGTGAGTGGGAGGCCCCAGGCCTGCCGGCCCTGCTCCCTGCTGGCCTCCAGCCTGCCTGCCCACCCGCCCCTGCCTCTGGGCTGCAGCGAGGACGCGGTGCGCGGAGCCCCCCTTTCTGTGCAGAGGGAGACGTGTTCTTGGATCACAAAGTGGAGGATGCGAAGGGGCTCTGGTGGCTGTGGCCTGAGGTGTCTGCAGGGTCTCACGCTGCAGGGGTCCTGGGCTCACTGGGCTGCCGATGGGAGCACTGCTCAGGCCACGCTGCCTCGCCGTCCTCACCTGCCACCACCTCCCGCACGGCCAGGATGCTGTGGCCTGCCCTGGGCCTTGGCCTCTGACCTTTCTGCCCTGGCCTGTCTTTATCCAGGCATTCTCAGGACAGTCTCCCGGGCCTGGAGTAGGCAGCCGCTGACCACCTCCCGGACCCCGGACCCCACCGGGTTGGCCTCTTCGGTGTCACCTTGTGGGCGGGGGCGGGGCGAGGGTTCTCTGTTCCTAGGCTCACAGCACTGGGTCTGCTTCGGTGCAGCTGTGGGGACACAGCAGCAGCGGTCAGGTGGGGAGGAACAGGCTGGGGCATGGGGTCCCTCCACCTACCCCAGTGGGCTCAGAGAGTGGGGATTCTAAACTTCCCGAGGGCGAGGGCAAGGGAGGCAAGATTGTTCTCTTTGTCAGAGCTGCTCAGTGAGGGAGGAAGCAGGGTGAGCTCCTGTTCCCCGGGAATTTGCAGACAGGCAGTGGCCATGTGGCCGGACTGCTGTGGAGGGGCCCGGCTTGGGCCAGGCAGTGGCTGAGGCCGGCCTTGGGCAGCCAGGTTGTTGGGGGCCACCTCTGGCAGGAATGTGTACTGGCCCCCGGGGAGGGGCGGGGGTGCCTGTAAATAGGTCATGTGCTGTCCTTCCATAGGGACTGAGCAGTGGAGCTGCCCTACCATGCGTCTGTCCAGGGAGTGGCCAGACTCATATCGGGGGCTCACCCAAGGGTGGTGGGTACTCAGCTGAAGCAAGGCCTGTTGGGGTCCATGGTGGTGTTGGGAGCTGGGTTCTGGCCCCTGCACGGTTCTTTTCTGGCCTACCCTCTGTGTCACCCCCTGGGAGTTGCAGAGAGGAGGAAATGGGTCTGACGCCAGAAATTCCATCCTCGGGGGCCCAAGGGAGGCATCCCGTCTCTGGCCAGAGCACCAAGAAATCCTCTGACCAACTTTGACCACACTCATTCACCTGCCAGGCCTGCCCTCCTGGGAACATGGTTAGCTCCATGGCTCCTTTGTCTTTCTCAAGAGACTTCCCTAGTGGCCACAACTGCCAGGGAACTGAACAGATTTTGAGAAAATTTATTAAAAAGTGACAAAATTCTGGCTGGGCACTGTGGTTCATGCCTGTAACCCCAGCCCTTTGGAAGGCCAGGGTGGCAGGAGTTCAAGACCAGCCTGGGCAACATAGCAAGACCCCCATCTCTACTAAAAAATAGAAAAATTAGCTGGGCGTGGTAGCACATGCCTATAATCCCAACTACTCGGGAGACTGAGGCAGGAGGGTCGCTTGAGCCCAGGAGTTTCAGGTTGCAGTGACCTATGATGATACCATGGCAATCTGGCCCAGGTGACAGAGTAAGACCCTATCTCAAAAAAAAAAGTGACAAAATTCTGCCTGTGGCTAAAATTACTAAGCGTGGAGAAAAGCTTATGTCTGGGATGCCTTTCAGCATTGGCTGCTGGACATTGGCAGATTCCTGGGCCTCATGGGAGGAAGGAGAGGGCCCCTAGCAGGAGTGGGCAGGGTAGAGGCGCTGGGAGGGAGCAAGTCCTGCCAGGCCTGGAGTAAGGGATGATTTCTAGAAGATTCCAGGTTAAAGCAGAGGGTAGAAAGGATGGAATTGAACCTGGTGGAACAGGGCTGGTGAGCACTGCTGCTGGAGCCGAGAGTACAGGGCAGAGAGGTGAGGCCTAGAGGGTGGCAAGGGCCTTGCATGCCTAGGGAGGGACCCTGGACATTACCCTCAGGGCAGTGGGAGGCACAGGAGGGGTGTAAGCATGGGAGGGACATGTCGGCCCTAGAGGGCAGGCAGGAGGTGTGAGACTAAAGCAGGGAGGCTGGTGAGTGGGGTTGAGCGGTCTGGGGAGGAGACAGAGTCCCAGCCCTGATGAGCTGGGTCCCAGGCAACGCCTCTGCCTCCACCATGGACCTGAGAAATTGACCATGGTCCTTTGAAGTTTGACATGCTGGGCTGCTGGAGTGGTGTGGGACCCACAGAACGGACATGGGCGGGGCACCTGTGGCCACATCTGAGAGGTGGGGTGGAGGGGCCCCCAGGAACGTGCTCCCTGGGAGCCCAGGCAGCTCTGCCCAGTTCTGCAGTCCCTCGGGCCTCCTAAAGCCAGACGGGGCGGGGGTGAGAGAGGGGACCCTTTGCTCTCAAGGCAGCCGGGTGGCCTTTTAGGGAAGTTTTGCTGAGGCCTGACGCTATGGCTCCCCAATGATTTATGAGGGAGAATCAGGGATGTGGGTCAGCCCCAGGGGTTTGGGGGGTCCTCTTGCCCCGCCTCCTGGCTCTGCCCAGGTGTGGCTGAGCGGCTGTCAGGGAGGCCTGTGGGCTGGGCTGTGGGGCTGGGGGCCAGAGAGGCTGAGTGGGGAAGACCTGGGAGGGTCCGGGGTACCAGGCGGGTTTGGGCTTTACTCTGAGGCCGGTGAGGAGCCATGAAAGGGGATGATGGGCCGGTTCGGGCTTTCCCGCGATGCCAGGGGCAGAAGGGTGATGGGGAGGCGAGACTGGGGCTAGGGGCAGGACCAAGAGGCCTGGAGGCCTGGTGGGCAGCAGAGGACGAGAGGTGGCTGAAATCAGGCTGGATGTGGAGTGGGTGGGGGAGGCTAGGCTGACTCTGATTTCTGGGCTTGATGGTGGGTGGCGGGTCCCCAAACTAAAAGCCAAGAGGATAATATTCACCGTGGTGGGTTGGGGGTGTTGACAGAGGCATGTGTGGCATGAACGAGGCCTGGGGGCACCCAGTGAGCAACCGGGTTCCGGGCAGCAGCTCATGGGGCCAGCAGGGCTGGGGCAGACAGAGGTCTGGAGCAAGGGAGGCAGGGGGGGTGGTATTCTGGGAGAAATTGAAGGAGGAAGGGGCCGGAAGGAGTCAGCCTGGATGTGTGCTCTTACACACGCATCTTAACATGCTCTCGGGTTTTCCTTCCAGAAGACAAGAAGCAAAAGTGAGTGCTGGGAACAGAGTGGAGTCTCCCGTGTGTACCTCGGACTGACGGCGCCCAGCGTTCGCCCCCACGCCCCGCCCTGCCACCGCGCTCGCCCACTTGCCCACCGGGCCCTGCTGGACACGTGACGGGCCCCAAGCCAGAGCTGGCAGCAGATCCAGAGGTCCAGAGCCCCTCTCCGCCCACGTGCTCAGGCACATTCCGGAGCCCGCTCCCCCCGGCTTGGAGGCTGGGCGTTTGCTTGGTGACTGGTGCCTCTGCGCTGATGGAGGACTCCTGGGGCCCCTCTCCCTGGCTCTGACCTCTCCCCCAGTGCCTGTGCTGGAGCCTGGTTAGCCCTGCGGAGGAGTCGAAGGGGGCCATGTGGGCCCAGCTGTGCAGAGCCAGGGCGGGCAGCCCCCTCCACTCCGCTCTGCCTCCACGAAGTCGGCTCCTGAGAGCTTGAGCCTGTTTCTGTTTATATGTGCAGGCCCCAGGGGGTTGACGGGTCAGAGAGAGGGACACAAGGCACAGGGAGGAGGGGCAGGGCGAGGACCCCCTTTCCCAGGAGACGGACTGGTCTGCCTGCCTCAGCCGCCTCACTTCCCGAACTCAGGTCTCCCTGCCCCAAGCAAATGAGACGTTACAGAGTCTGGGTGTGGCCTGGTCTGCCGAGCAGAGATTGTAAGTGCCATCCCTGTCCCTGGTGCCTGTGACCCTGGACATCCTCGGGTCCCTGACCACTGTGCCCTTTCCCCCACCCCGGAGGGTGGCCATCATGCTGTCTGCACAGCGGGGTGACTGGTGGTTGCTCCTGGGCTCCCAGCCTCACTCTTTGCTCCCCACAAACCCCCGTGTGCCAAAAGGATGTCACTGAGGATGGCTAATGACCCAGGGGCACTTCCCCTCCCCACTCCCTGATGGAGGAACGCATCGCTGCGTGGATCCTGCATGGATCGGGTCAGATGATACGGCATTAGATGGACAGACTTTTTCTCTTAACTCAGCTTTTATTCCTTTGACAAAAGCTAGCTAGGTGTAGCAGAAGACAGTGAGTAATGACTGTCCATGTATCTTTGCCCCTCCTAGAGAGTGTACAAAGTGATTATTTTATACATAAATCAAGACTCACGTTTTTGTCCTGATCCCCAGAATCCTAAGCCCTCTTAGCCTGCCTGGCAGGCAAATGGTCTCCACGTTCTGCAGCCCCCTCCCCCTCCCCTCTCTCGCAGTTTGGGTGGGGGGTGGTTCTGCTGCAGCAGAGATTCTCTGCTTCTTTCCTGGGGTGGGGGGAGGTCTTAGCTGGGGCAGAGCCCTGTACCGCCCTGCTGACGTGCTGTTTGTTAGGGAAATAAAGGTTGTGTTCCTTGCACAGCGTATGTTCCTGGTGTGTGTGTTCCCACATCTCTGCCCACTAGGCATCTAGCTGCCACCTGCCCCACCCCCACCCCAGGAAATCCTGGGGGAAGGTCTGGGGCTCCCACCTCAAGAGGATCATCCTCTTGGCCTCCAAGACAGGACTCTGAAGAGGCTCTGGCGTTTCCATAGCCTCGCCTGAGCGGCAGGTGCAGGGCAGGGGGCCTTCACCAGCCTCGGTCACTTGCCCCGCACATGGACAGCTCTGAAAGTTGGTGTGCACGTTCAAAGGCCTTTTCTGCACTTTATGACTTGCATGTCACCAGCGAGGAAACCAAGGCTGGGAGGGGTCCGTGATGGGGCCTGGGCAGGGCTGGTCCTAGACCCTGAATCTCAAGGGCCCCTTGCACCCCAAAGAGGGCCCAGCCTGGCTGTTCTGTAGGTCCTTTCAGCTCTCCCTGAGGTTTCTCTCTTGCTGTTTCCCTCCCCTCCCCGAACCCCAGGATCCCACCCACCTCTGGCCCTTCCAAGCCCAGCTCAAGGCCACCTCCCACCTCCCCATGGCTTCACTCTGGTCACAATGCCCAGGGGCCTCTTCGAGAGAACCAAGGCACCCAGGTGGCCCTACCTGCCTGGGAACAGGGGCTCTGGGAAGGGAGTAGCCACATCCCCTGTGTCCCTCATTTCCCTCAGCTGGAGGGAAGATTTCAGGAAGTCTGGCGTCTAATCCTCTACCCATCTGTCCTAGGAAGGAGACTCAGGCCTGCCCACAGGACTAGCGGCAGGACTGACTACATGGTTTGCAGGGCCCATTGCAAAATGAACACCTGGACCCCTGGATCACAGCAACTGCAGAACATTAACCCAAGCACAGAGCCGCTCTGAGCACAGGCCTGGTGCGGCCGCACAGGTTACAGGTCCATGAAGCCAGCTGAGACAGAGGAGGAAGGCCCCTAGGGAATGCCCACGATTCTTTGGGGGTGGGGGTCAGGGCTTGAACGCAGCTCACAGCAGCAGCGCGTGGGCAGAAGGATTCAACCTTCCACAGGCTCCCTCTGTAAGACCTTTCAGACCACACAGAACCCTTTCATACACCTCCCATCCCAGGTTTCAACCAGCCCTGTGAGATGGGCCAAGCAGGGGCTATGGCTCCATTTTACAGATGAGGCGCCCAAGGCCCAGAAGCGGCTGTGCCTCGCCCGGGTCCCTCTGAAGGTCTGGTGTGCCACATGGTGGTCTCCCGGCGGAGTGTGGAGCTAAGATGGGCCGGGGGCAGGCATGTGAGTCTCTGGCCTTCCCTGCGGTGTCGCCTCCAGCCCCACCCGGGCCTGCGCAGCCCAGCTCTGTCCGGCCCACAGCATGGCGTCCGCAGGCCGGCGCGGGCGGCCAAGGTAAACAGAGGTCGCCTCACCTCACAGCTGCTCGCCCAGGAGGGAATTCCCGGGCAGGCCCCGGCACACTTCTCACTGCAGCTGCCAAAATGCCCATGGGGCCCCTGCCCCGCCAGAGACCAGGGCTCTGTGCTCCCCAGACCCCCGTCCCCTCACCGATGTGGGAGGGACCAGGTCGGGGCTGGAAGGGTCAGGGAATGGAATGGCAGAGGCAGCGAGGAGAAAGCGACTGTGCGCACGAAGGCCTGCGCCTGAGTGTCCACAGCGGCTTGATCCGTTACAGGCCCCAGATATCCCTCAGCAGATGAAGGACAAACAAACCGTGTTATGTCCGCACAACACAATTCCCCTTGATAAGAAGGAGCGAGCTACCCATGTAGGCAGTCACATGGATGATACTTAAAACCAGGAGTCCTCAAACTTCTTAAACAGGGGGCCAGTTCACTGTCCCTCAGGCCATTAGAGGGCCGTTGGAGAGTGTGGCGTACATTCCACACATGCGCACTGTGGGCCCAGGACGAGTCGGCTGCTAAGCAGGACAGGCAGCGGTGGCAAAAACACTGGGCAAGCCAGATAAATGTCCTTGGCGGGTTGCATGTGGCCTGCAGGGCCATGGTTTGAGGATGCCTGCTTAAAACCATCGGGCAGGGTGAGAGAATCCCGACACAGAGCACAGCTCCCGCTGAGTGGTTCCACTTGCCGTTCTAGAGAACTGATCAGTAGCAACAAAGCAGATCAGTGATTGCCCAGGCCTGGGGGTGGAGGAAGATAGACCACAAAGAGGCAGGAGGGAACGTTCTAGGGTGATGCATTTGGGGGATGGCTTTGAGCATTTGTCAAAGCTCATCAAACTGTGTGCCTGAGTGGGTGCATTTTATTGTATGTGTTACACCTCAATACAGTTTGATTTAAAAGGAAAAAAAAGGCAGGAGCCAGAGAGGCAGCGGGTGGGCATGTGGCTGCCAGTGGGTATAGAGGTGCCAGCACCATCGGGACAGGACACTGGGGAGGAGACAGCACCTCCAGAGCGAGTGCTCAGTGTGTGAGGGGAAGGGCCTTGGCCACCCCAGGAGTGCTCTTGATCCAGGGCAGCAAGAGGCTGGGGACTGAGGGGAAGTGGCCCAGACAACGGGGGGAGGACCAGGAGGATGAGGCACTTTAGACTCTTGCAAGATCCGAGCCTTGGGGAGAAGCCAAGCCCGGGGGCCACTGCTGCAGCCCCAGGGTTCCCCATAGGAAGCCACTGCCCTCCCTCAGCCTCCTCTGTTCCAGGCGGCATCTGAGGGGCTGTGTGGCATTGGGGGAGTCCCCGGGACACTGAGGCAGGCCTAGAAGGTGTGGGGGCTTGGACTGAGTGTGGGCCTGCACCCTGGGCCCCTGAGTGGCTCTGGAGACCTGTTGGAGCCCGTGCCCACTCCCTGGAGGGCTCGAGCTGGCCTCCAGGCCTGGGCAGTGGCTCCATGACGGGCACCGGCCCCCTCCACGCTCACAGCTAAATTTAGCCAGGCTGGGGAGGCTGTCTTGGGGCCGAGCACTTGGCAGCAGGGCTTTGTCTCCCTACAAGGCCCTGCCCAGTATCCAAGCCGGCCACCCGGCCTTTGGGCTTATAAGGCAGGACTGGCGGATTTCAAGTGCTGGAGTCTTCGAGAGGGCTTGGGGCCAAGGCCCCAGACTTTGGGGAGCCTCCTTCCCAGCTGCCAGCAGACATGGGAATGACTTGTGTGTGACCTTGATACTCAACTTCCAGGGCCTCAGTTTTCTTATCTGTAAAATGGGGACTCTAGTACCTACCTCACAGGGCTGTTGTGAAGAAAACCCTGCTGAACTCCAGTGTGTGGAACTCTGACCTCCGCCCTGCTGCCTCCCCCACCCCCACCCCCACAATGCCTAGAACAGACAGGTGTCTGGCCCTGAGGATGCCGCAGCTGGGGCCGAAGATGGGAGAGCACAGGCCTCGGATCACGCATTTTAGAACCAATGAATGAAACGCTGACCCCATCAGCTGGCTGACTCGCTCTCACAGAATTATTAGCAGGAAAATGAATTTGGGTCATTGGGGTGCACTTTGGATGTGACAATATCCCCAAATGAGATGTCCTCCAAGCCAGTCTGCTTTCTGGAGGGCCAGAGCCAGTGCCCAGGCTGTAGCAGAAGCACATGCGTGTGCTCCTGGCGAGTCTGCCTGCCCGTCAGTTGATCTGCCCGTCCACAACCTGGCTCCTCAAAGGAGACGGTGGTGTGAAAGGGACATGGATTGGAGAAGGACTGCCTGACTTCCTTCCTCCCTCCCTCGTTTCCCTCCTCCCTCATGGCGGGTCTGCCACCCCCCAGCACACAGCATGCAGTGTGCGTGTCAGGGAGAAAGGTGGGTGCACAGGGACCCCAAAATGGCTCAGACACGCTCAGCACCCACCGCACTCCCCATCCTAAGCAGCTCGTGTCCTGGAACCACCTAGTCTAACTGCCGCAGGGGCAGCTGGGAAAGGGACTGGTCCTTTTGTCTGGGGTCAAGATCAGGCGCCAAAGGGACCCGGCCACCACAGCTCTGGCTCCCAACATCTCTGGATTTTCCCTTAGAAAAGCCCGGGGGTGAGCTTCTCCCTCCCTCTCTCGCTGGGCCGGCAGAAGCCCTGCGTGGGGTGCGGCGGCAGCGGCTCATCTCTCTGAGGAGGAGGGACTGGCCTGGGTGCTAGGAGGGGGTTCTGTGCCTGCCCTCCGTGGGGACCCCTTGCTGTCGGGGGAGCAGCTCCATTCAGACTGTGCTGGGATTCTCAGCCCGGGCCTGGCTCCCTGCCCAGGCGATTGCCAGCTACTGGCCAGGAAGAAGGCTCCTTATCAGCCCCAGGGTGGGGCGCCTCCACCAACTGCGGGAGGTGGGGCCCTGCTTCAGCCGGAACCTCCAGTGCCGCCTGGGTGAGCTTGGGCAACTCATTTCTCCTCTCTGGGCTCCAGTTTCTTCATCTGCAAAACAAGGGGGGACGGGGAGGCCTCTGGCCCCAGAGAGCTAACGCAGGACCCCCCCATCCCTCCCAGGGGAGGATAGGGGCTGCACCCCACACTCAATAGTGGCCTCAGTTCTCTGTCCCCCTGTTGTTGGCCCCGTCCCCTAGGGGCCTCGACCTACGAGGAAAGTGCCCTTATCGTCCCCGCTGGACAGAGGCGGCTGCTGGCCGGGGAAGGCAGGGGACTCACCCACGCCCCACAGCCAGCGAGTAGCAGAGCCAGGGGCAGCCGAGGCCAGGCTTTCCCTGCTGGGTCTTGGGGCCCCCAACAGCAAGGTGTGACAGATGTGGCACATGCCTTGTGTGTGTGCCTGCCCCCTCTCCCTCCCTGATGGTTGGGAAGGATGTCAGCCCAGCGCTGAGGTCCATCGGGCACAGGCCAGGCTTGGACCCAGAGGGACGGGTGGATGGAAGGTGGTCTACAGTAGCAGTCCCCAACCTTTTTAGCACCAAGAACTGGTTTCACGAAAGATAATTTTTCCATGGATCAGGGGTGGGGGGCATGGGTGTCATGGTGGGTGTGTGGAGCTCAGGCGGTGAACATGGTCTGTTTCCTAATAGGCCACAGACCGGTACTGGGCCACGGCCTGGTGTTTGGGGACTGCAGGTCTAAAAGGACGGGGGTGGGATCCCACTCAGGAAGTGTCAGGTAGCAGGATTGCAAGTGGCCCTCCTTCCTCTCTGCCCTACTCCCTGTAGACCCCCAGGGACTGACTGCCAACCCTGGGAGGGGGGTGTTGGTAGAGGGCGACGTGTGGAGATATGGATGGGTGTCTGGCTTTGGACGGTGGGCTCCAGCCTGAGGCCACTCCAGCTTCCCCTAGGCCCTGGCCAGAGCTCCGTTCTGCCAGGTTTGGGGTGCGGGATGGCATGGGGGGGGGGACTGATAGCTTTATCTTTGCCCCTGTGGTGGGTGGCTGGTGGTTTCCTGCCAACAGCTCCTGTTTCCGGAGGCTTAGCAGGGCCCAAGCGGAGCCAGGAGGGGCAGTGGGGCTGGGCCTGGGTGGCCCCACCGGCCCCGCCCCTGTCTATCTTTGGGAATTTATTTGTCCACAGGCTCGGCTGGCCTGCAGTCTATTGCCTTCCAGGGGCCAAGAGCTGCTCTGACCACCCAGGGATACTCTTTCCCAACCCAAGTCCTCCAGCTGACCTTGAACTGCTGCCCTCTGGCCCCATCTGCCCTGCCCTGCTCTTCCTAAGGGGCCGGGAAGCCCCCAGGAGCTCCGCTGTCAACGTGGGTATTGGTGCCCCGCTCACCCTGAGAGCGGAGGCCACACAGGGGGCTCAGATCTGAGCCCCAGCCGGGCCCACCATGGCGCGGCGGCTCCAGGACGAGCTGGCTGCCTTCTTCTTCGAGTACGACACTCCCCGAATGGTGCTCGTGCGCAACAAGAAGGTGGGCGTTGTCTTCCGACTGATCCAGCTCGTGGTTCTGGTCTACATTATCGGGTGAGTCTGGGCCCCTCCTGCCGCCCTCTTGCACAGCCCCCAGCCTGCGCCAAACCCCCAGGCTCTGGGGTGCCCCCCGCCACACCAAGGGCCCCCTCTTTCCTTCCATCCATCAGTAGGCCTTCCCGACAAGCTTCCGTGCTACTAGAAAGGACTAGAAAACCCTGCTAACTCACCGATGGAACAGATGGGAACACTCAGGCAGGAGGGAAGGAAGCCCTGCCTCAGGTCCTGTGGGTTCTGAGGAATCGGCTCAGTGTTAATGGCTCCTTCAAGCGGTCACAGGCCTTTGAGACCAGGGCCCCACGAACCACAGCCACTGAGTTCCACCTGTGACCTCCTGCCAAACCAGGCTGCTACCAAGAGACAGAGGCCACATCCCCTTTTACAGGCCAGAGAGAACAGACTCTCCTGCCACCTGCCCTACCTAAATTAGGGACATTGTGGGGTGTCTGAGTCCCCTGGAGCAGAGAAATACTCAAATTCTGAACACCTGGTGCCTTATAATGGCAGCATGTTAGGCAGAGGATGGAGGTCACTTCTGATCCTAGAATGACAAATCCTTCCTTTCTGGGCATCTCTGGAGCTGTCTCACTCCCTGCTAGGAGTGTAGGGTCAGAAGCAGGGTGGGACTCCTGAAGTCTGGCTGTCCTGGGGACCATGCAAAGGCCATTTTCCTGAAATCAGTCTGGCTGGCCCTGGCAGGGGCTTGCACACGTGAGTGTGCTGTGTTGGCATGTGTGTGTTACGTGGATGCACATGTGCCCCACCCAGAGCTCTGTGTCCATGCACATGCCCTCAAGTGTCTGGGTATGTGCCCAGTGGTGTGTCCCTGGGCCTGGTTGCCCACATGTGTGTGCCCTTATGTGTGTATGTGGCTGTGTCCAGGCCTGCCTGTGCTGAGGTGCTGGGTGCCTGGTGCATGTCCCCTGTGTGTGGTGCATCACGTTCACTCACAGTGACTCTGCAAAGGGCTCCTGGAGGCCCCAGGGCCACTGAAGGGAGCTCAGCCCCTGCTGGGGGCCTAGGGGTGCCTGGCAGCCCCACCCAGAGTTTGCTGAGCAATTCTGAGGTCTGTGCCCCTCTGGTCTCCAAGTCCCCATCTTTGCTGTGGTTCCAAACCAGGACTGCTAAATGGAGCCCAGAGCAGGCTGACCAGGGGCCCAAAGAGTGGTCCCCCCAGAACTTCTGGCATGCCAAAGAGCCTTCCTGCTGCCCCACCCAGCCTCCAAGGCCTCAGAGCTGGTCAAGTGGAGCCAGGGCCAGGACTCAGCCTCCCTCCTGTTCACAAACCAATTTGACATCTGCAATGTCAGTTGAGCTTGTGAGGGAAAATGAGACGCAGAGAGGAGCAGGGCGGTTTCCAGGTTCATGGCAAGTCAGCAGCAAATCCAGGGTTAGAGGTGAGGCCTCCTGAACCCCGGGCCTCTGCTTGGCTCTCCCTTTTCCCACCAACTCAACGGTTCTGGGGAACCTTTCTAATGGGCCCTCATAATGGGATGCCAGGCACAGGGCAGGCCTGAAAGCCCACCATTAGCTTCACTCCTGATCCTCCAGGCAAGAGAGAGGTGACCCACTCAGGCCCAGCCTGCCCCTCCCCCATAGAGGGTGGGAGTACATTGTCCTCACTCTGACCTCCACGGCTCCCTATTTCTGCTTTCAGATCAGCAGCTGAGAGCAGTATCAGGGCCTCTTGTGTGTTGGTCACAGACTGTCAGAGTGGAAGGGACAGTCCACATCCCACCCCACCAGCTGCAGCATATGCCCCAAACTGCCATCCAGCCCTGAATACATACTTGCACTGACGGGGACCTCACTACCTCTCTCTTCCCCTTCTTTCCTCCCGAGACAGTCTGTTTCCAGATGGATGTGGCTCTTCTCAGCGGGGCTCAGAGGCACAGTGCTGTAGTGGGTAAGAGAGAGGCTCAGCTAGTAAGAGAGAGGCTAACCAGGATGTGAACCCAGCTGCATCTGTATGGCTCCAAAGTCAGCCTTGATATCCTGGAAAGGAAGCATTCCCAGAGAGGGGTACTGACCTGCCTGAGTCACACAGCAGAGTGGGACGGCATGGAGCCCCTACTGTACCTCAAGCCCAGGCGTCCTGCTCATGCCTGGGCTGTGGCTTCTGATGGCTCTGGTGCCCCCGTCTGGCTGCTGCCCGGGGCTGCACTGATCCCTCAGCTGGGAGCCCGCAACTGCACATCAAATCCCGACCCAGCTTGGACTCGGTCTTGGCATCTCAGGCCTCAATTTCCCAACTGTTCTTCCACAGGTCAGGGATCGCAGCGACCTCTCTAAAGATATTGCACTCAGTGTGGCGGTTTGCTTTTTCCTGCAGAGAGCTCTGCTTAAGTTCCCTCTCCTTTCCCAGATGTCTGCATGTCTGGTCCTGTGGGCATTGCAGGGGGACAGAGGAGGGACAGAGAAGGACAGCCAGATCCCCGGGGCCCCAGAGATACGACAAAGCCCAGGTGGGGGATGGGTAGACACGGAGACAGAACTGGACAGAGGGACGGACACTGGAGCACAATGACTCAGATGAAGGGAGAGAGGGCCTGAGACCTAGAGGTGGAGAGTTACTGAGGCAGAGGCAGAGCAGCTGGGATGCCAAGAACACAGCCAGACTCTGAAGAGGGAAGCTGAGGCTGTGGTCTCTGTGGTTGTCCTCTTCCAGGAAGTGCAAGTGCAGGGAGCGCATGGGCCTGAGATGCTAGGAGATGATGCTCTTTTGGCTCCATTTAAGCTGTCCCCTAGAAGGTGATGAGCTCTCTGTCCCTGGAGGTGTGCAGGCAGTGTGCTGTCATCCATGAGCCAGCAGGCCCGTGCTAGAGGTGTGATCAGACATTTTCCTGCCTGGGGGGCTCAGGCTGGGAGAGGAGAGGGGTGGTCTGGCTGCAGCACACGGGAGGGTCCCCAAAGGGATTTGCGAATGTTGCCTGGGGAGAGGGACCTAGGAAGCCTTCCTGTAGGCGGTGACATGATGGTAGAACCAGCCATGACTCAAGGCCTAGG
This sequence comes from Microcebus murinus, assembly GCF_040939455.1. NCBI lineage: Eukaryota > Metazoa > Chordata > Mammalia > Primates > Cheirogaleidae > Microcebus > Microcebus murinus. The sequence goes on along the minus strand of NC_134121.1, from coordinate 16,234,507 downwards.
GCTGTAGGCAAGGTAGGCAAGATGTGCTCTCAGCTTTCCCCCCTGGCCCTGCTGGGCTTCGCCTCACCTCTGTCCCCCTCACCCCCCGCGCCTCCACACAGAGCTCTTCAAATCACACGTTCTGAGATCTCCAAGTGGACCATGGAGCTCATCAGTCAGGGACAAGGATAAATATAAATGATTGCTGGGAGAAACACACCAGGGGGACAGAGGCAGGACACAGGTGGGCGGAGGGAGAGGGCAGAGCTGAGGATGAGTTCCTGTGTCAGAAGCCCGGTCAAACAGGATTTAAAGGAGGCGTCCGGGGCACCGAGAGGTTTATCTGGGAAATCGGTGTGGGCTTCAGGCCTGGCCGGACCCCCCAGGACGAGGGCACAGGAGGAGGAAGGTCTAAGGGGAGATGAGGAATGCAGGCTGGTCCAGTCTGGGTTCTCAAAGGAAGCTGCCCAGGATCTGGCTCCTCTTCTTGCTCTACTGTCCTCTGTGGAGGCTTCATTCTCAGGCAGGTTCTCTAGGTTCATAGTGGCGAAATGGCCGCCAGCAGAGCCAACCCCATGGCACAAGACGCCTCCTCCAGAGGTCCTGCCAGAGCTCCAGCCCAACTCCTATTGGCTGGGGTCGGGTCATGTGCCCAGGCTAGACCCAATCATTGTGGCCGAGGAAATGGAATGCCCTGATTGGAGGAGCCTGGCGCGGGCCCCTTCCTGGTCCAGCCTTCCTGTGGAGGAGAAGGGCGTGAACCAAGGTCCTAGAAAAAGAGTCTTAAGGACCACGCTCAAGGGAGCGTAAAAGGAGCCCAAGGGAGAGGATGTGGAGGGCTGAGCAGGGCCATGGCTGAGGAGCATGGGCTTTCTCCTGCCGGCGGTGGGGAGCCGTGGAGGACGGCTACAGGAGAGGGGCTGGGGCGGGCAGGGGCTGGGGTGCAGGACCCTGTGAAGAGGCACAGGGTGAGGCTGTACCCAGGGCAGCGGCAGTGAGCGTGGAGGACAGATGTCATCATCCTGCAGGCCCCACACCTGGGGTGGCCACTGCTTAGCTTCTGTCCGTCATTGCCATGGGGGGACATGCACCCAGCACGGCCAGAGTTTCTGACTTCTTGAGCGAAGTGGGAAATTGCAATTTATGCATGAAAGAAACCTCTCGATTTTTAGAGGTTGGCGACTCATTCAAAGAATTTAAAAGCACACATTGTTGGCTTGACTTGTCTGCGGGTTACCTGTTTATTAACCTCTGAGCCCTTAGTGCGGGCCCCAGCTGTAAGCTCAGATCCCTCCCAGGCCTGGAGTCCAGTTTTGCCCCTCCCCAAGGCTGCTGCTGCCTGACAGCCTGCGCCCCATCAGGTCAACTCTTGCCTGTGGTCCCTGTGCCCCTGCAGCCACCTGATGTGTCCTCCCAGCCCTACGGCAGAGCTGCCCCCCAGCACCTGCCCCAGCTCCCCCCATTCTCAGCCTCCCCACACCCAGCCCCTCTGGGTCCTTTGATGAAAGCCCAGACAGAGGACAGGAAGGACTGAGGGACCCAAAGAACATGGCGTTGCTGGGAAAGGTGGCCATGAGGATGATGCCCAGGTGTTGAGCTTAGGCGACAGGGTAGGGATAGCACCATCCTCCATGACAAGGACACAGGAGGAGCAAGTTCTAAGAGGAGAGGAGTTTAGGTTGGTCCAGTTGAATTTCTGTTTGTATAGTGGTTAGCACTCTGTGTTGAGATAGATTTCATCCACCATAACAATCTCCCTTTTTAACCACTTTGGTACTAGCGTCAACTATAGTCCATAGCCACAGATGAACTCGCACAGCCGAGCATCGACTTTAGCTGACAGCCATGATATGACTTTTCTAATTTTTCATTTATCAAAATAAAATTGGCCAGGCGTGGTGGCTCATGCCTGTAATCCTAGCACTCTGGGAGGCCGAGGCGGGTGGATTGCTCGAGGTTAGGAGTTCGAAACCAGCTTGAGCAAGAGCGAGACCCCGTCTCTACCATAAATAGAAAGAAATTAATTGGCCAACTGATATATATAGAAAAAATTAGCCGGGCATGGTGGCACATGTTTGTAGTCCCAGCTACTTGTGAGGCTGAGGCAGCAGGATTGCTTGAGCCCAGGAGTTTGAGGTTGCTGTGAGTTAGGCTGACGCCACGGCACTCACTCTAGCCTGGACAACAAAGCAAGACTCTGTCTCAATAATAAATAAATAAATAAAATTGTGAACATTTAAAAATAACATAATGAGTGCCGGGCGTGGTGGCTCTCGCCTGTAATCCTAGCACTCTGAGAGGCCAAGGCAGGTGGATTGCTCGAGGTCAGGAGTTCAAAACCAGCCTGAGCAAGACCCCGTCTCCACTAAAAATAGAAAGAAATTAATTGACCAACTAAAAATATATATACAAAAAAATTAGCCGGGCATGGTAGCACATGCCTGTAGTCCTAGCTACTTGGGAGGCTGAGGCAGTAGGATCCCTTGAGCCCAGCGGATTGAAGTTGCTGTGAGCTAGGCTGATGCCATGGCACTCACTCTAGCCTGGGCAACAAAGTGAGACTCTGCCTCAAAAAAATAAATAAATAAAAATAACGTAATGAAAACATACATGTATATGTTACCTATTCTGATTTACATTACAAGTAAAGCTGCCTGTAAAGTAAAACAAGCTTTCAGTGCTTTCAAGCTTTCCTCATCACACAAGAGCAAAACGGATTTGTTGTCAATGCACAGCACAAACTATCGTGTGGACTATGAGTGCCGGCTGTGGGCAAGGTTTCGCGGCCAGTGACTGCTGTACTGAAATGGTTAAAAAATACAATGCTCTGGTTTTTAGTATATTCACAAAGTTGTGCAACCATCACATTAGATAGCTGTGCAAGTAATTCCAAAACATTTTCATCATTCCAAAAACAAACCCCATACCACTTAGCAATCACTCCCTTCCCCCATTTCTCCTCTTCACTGCCTACTTTGCTCATTCTAGAAATTTCATACAAATAGAATCATACAATATGTGATATTTTGTGTCTTGCTTCTTTCACTTACTGTAATGTGTTCAAGGTTCGTCCATGTTGGTTGGTTGTAACCTGTATCAGTCTTCATTACTTTTTTTTTTTTTTTAAGAGACAAGATCTTGCTCTGTCACCCAGGCTGAAGTGCAGTGGCATGATCATAGCTCATTGAAACCTGGAACTCCTAGGCTCAAGCAATGCTCTTGCCTCAGCCTCCTGAATAGCTAGGACTACAGGCGAGTGCCACCATGCCCAGATAATTAAAAAAAAAAAAATTTTTAGAGATGGGATCTTGATACATTGTCCAGGCTGGTCTCAAACTTCTTGCCTCAAGCAATGCTCCTGATTTGGCCTCCCAAAGTGCTGTGATTACATGCATGACCCACTACACCTTCATTAATTTTTATAGTTAAATAAGATTCCATTGTATGAATAGATCACATTTTGTTTATCCATTCATCAGTTGATGTATGTTTGGGTTGTTTCTACTTTTTGGCTCTTATGATTAATGATGCCATGAATATTTGTGTACAAGTTTTTGTGTGTACATAAGTTCATAAGTTTTTATTTCTCTTGGATATATATACCTAGGAATGGAATTGCTGTGTCAAATGGAATGCCATGTTTAACTCTTTGAAGCATTGCAGGACTGTTTCGGAAAGGGTCCAGTTGAGCTTGAGGTACCTGTGAGACATCTCAGTCCAGTTGGAGATGTAGACATTTATATACAGATGGTTCCAGACTTGCATGGTTCAACTTATGATTTTTTGACATTGTGATGGGTTTGATCATAAGTTGAGGGGCATCTGGACTTGTGATGGTTTGACTTACAATTTTTTGACTTTGAGGCCGGTTCATTGGGGTATTAAATGCACTTTTGCCTTACAATGGGTTTATTGGGATGTAGCCCCTTTGTAATCTGAGGAGCATCTGTATAAGTTCCTTGAGTGCAAGATTTTGTTTGTTCACTTCTGTATTTTTAGTGTCCAGACCAGTGCTTGGCACATAACAGAGACTTGATAAATACATATTTGTTGAATGACTAAATGAACGTGAGGACTTGAATCTCAGGGGGGAGTGCAGATCTGGAGCTAGAAATCTGGGGATGCAGAAATCTGGGTATCATTATGACAGCTCACTAGGGGCTCTGCCTAGGCCATGAGTGGAAGCCAGGTGACTCGGAGCAGATGGACATTGAAAGAGGAATTAGTGTAGGAAGACCAGAGACTGTGAAAATAGGAAGTTTTAGTCAGTGTGTGCCTATTGCATGCCATGCACTATGCTAATTTTCTTAAAGAGAACGTATAGAAACTTCCCCCAGTGAACTAGATGCTTTTGTCTCCCTGGGCCCAGGACTGAGTACATAGTAGGGCCTTCCTAAATATTTATTGAGTGAGCAGCATCTTTGAGGTAGGTGCCTTCACCTCTGTTTTACTGAGAAAACCAAGGCTCAGAGAAGTTTAGTCTGTACCCTGAAGCCACACAGCTGGGGAGCGGCAGGGCTCGTACCTGACCCTTGACCCCTCCCTTCTTCCAGGAAGGGCCATAGGAAAAGAGTCCCAGGACAGGGTGTTGCTGAGGACCAGGCGGAAAGCCTGGGAAAGATTATTTCTGGAAGAGGAGCGGCTTTTGAAGATGCCAGTGTCTTTGACATCAGGGCCCCTTGGTGGCCTTCCCGAGTGGTGACAAGGCCAGGTCACAAGGCATGGCTGTGGAGGAGTGGGCCTGGCACCATAGTCATTCTATTAATATTATTACCAGAACTGAGGTCATCAATGCCAGACTGGGCTTTTCCCTTTGACCCTCAAGACCGGCAGCCCCAGGGGCAGACACAGCCTGCAAACATTGCATCAGCCCCCGCACGCAGGCTCAGTGTGGCTCTGCTCGCCCTCTGCGCCCTGGCTCCTGGGAGAACATCGAAGCCAGTGCTGCTCAGCGGAAGTGGGCAGAGTCCTGATGACCTCAAGCCCAGGGTCTGCTCCCTGCCTGGCCTCCGACTCTTGGGAGGGACACTCCCCCATGCCTCAGTTTCCTCAACTATGTTATGAGTTGGTACCGCCCAGAGAGAAATGCCGCTAGGATGTTGGAGGTAGGGGTGCCAAGAGGGAGGGAAGTGGTGTCACCTGCAGAGGGGTTCAGAATAGGGAGCAGCTCCCCCCCCCACCCCCCGCCCCGGTCCTTGCAACAGCTCCCTCAAGCTTGGGCACAGAGCCAGAGGCCTTCCTGGAAGAAGGGACCTAAGGAGTGTGGGGGATGGGTGATGCCCCCACTCTCCCTGATAGGGCTGGAGGCAGCACGGCAGGCTCAGGACACTGAGAATCAAGGACCTTTATCACGCCTCACCTGTTGCTATCTGGGACCTGCAGGGGACAGCGGTGACCATGCCTAGGCTCGGGGAGTGTGTGGCTTGGCTCTAGCGCCAGGGTGAGAGAGGGGCTCGGAGAAGAGGAGACTGTGGGAGGGGAGAGGAGGACATTGGTAGGCTGCCTCCCTGGGGCCTGGGGCAGGGGGACAGCCCTGGAGAGCCAGTGGTGACTCTGGATCTATGAGGCCTGGAGAATTCTGTTACCAGACCTGAGCCCTGGGGTACAGGAGAGAGGAGTGCATGGCTTGGAGCTCTGCTTGGACAGGTGAGCTTGGGGTAGGGTTAGGGGTAGAGGGGGCATGACACATCTGCCCACAGGTGTACTCAAAGATATGCCCTAGACGTATACAACCACCCACCTCAATGTGCACCACACACACACACACACACACACACACACACCTTAAATCTCCATGAAGAACGGTTCCTGAAGGAAAGAGGATCACACCCTGGAGAGAGATATTATCTGGGACTTTCATTTGTAAGCAACAGAAACCAAACGCAAACTGGCTTAAATAAAGGAAGGGAATTTATAGGCTTACGTAACTGAAAAGCGCAGAAGTGGATTTTCAATGACGCTTCAGGCATGGCTGGACCCGGGTGCTCAAACAACATTGTCAGGAGTCTGCCCCTCTCCATCTCCTGCTGTGGCTTTTCTCTAGGTGGGCTTCTTTCTCAGGCTTGCTGTCTCCATGAGGCAGCAAAATGACTAACCACGGTTTTAGTCTTGCAGCTGCCCTGCTTAGCCACCTGGCAGAGAGGATGTTTCTTTCCCAGTGATTCCCAGAAAAACCCTGGCCTCGTTGCTGAAACTCCCTAGGTCATGTGCCCAGCCTTAGACGCATCACTGTCACCAGGGGAATGGAATATTGATTGGCAAGCCTTGGCCATCTGCCCACCTCTCGGGCTAGGAGAGAAGTTAACCCCACCGAACCTTCCAGACTGGAAGTGGAGAACTCAAAGGAGCAGGAATTCTGAATGCTGGGAAGGGAAGGCCAGAAGTTCCCAAGAAGCTAGGAGACCTCTAGCCCAAGCCACTCCCACAGGGGCCTCACCTGGGGGGCTAGATGCGGCAAGCCCTTCAGAGGGCCACTTCCTCCCTCTGTTTCCCTTCCTGTCCCCCTTCTCAGAGGATCCCAGCATGGCTTGGATAATAATAACAACTAATGTGTATACAGCACTTACTGTGTGCCAGTCCCCTTTCTAAGTGTTTTCACATGCATGAACTCATTTAACCACCACCACAGTACCATTATTATTCCCATTTTATAGACGAGAAAACTGAGGCACGGGGGGATTTACTAGCTTACGCCAAATCACACAGCCCGTGAGTAGGAGACCTGGGTTTCAGATCGAGGCTGCTGGGCAGCAAAGGTTGAACTCTCGGCCAGCATGCTCTGCTTGGTGGAAGAACCTCAGGAAGGAAGGAGCTTCCTGGGAAGAAGGATTGGGGTTCAAGAGACTTGGCCTCCAGGTCCCAGCAAACTTTGCTGGCTGAAAAGGATGTGAAAGTGTCCTTCTTCAGTAGGTCTCCTCCCTGGGAACTGGTATGTTCACAGTGAAAAGAATGGTGGGACTTCAGGCACAGGCCGGCAGGGGGCGCAGGAGAAGCTGTCCTGCCTCCTGCCCAAGACTTTGGAGCTTTAGGGGCAGACAGGGCTCAGACATGAACCAGGGACAGCCAGGGTAAGTCCATGACACGTCCAGCTGGTGCCACAACCACAACTCCCCGTGGCCCCTGTCCCCCAGGTGGGTGTTTGTCTACGAGAAGGGCTACCAGACGTCGAGTGGCCTCATCAGCAGTGTATCTGTGAAGCTCAAGGGCCTGGCGGTGACCCAGCTCCCCGGCCTCGGCCCGCAGGTCTGGGACGTCACTGACTACGTCTTTCCCACCCAGGTGAGCCAGCTCGGGGATGCACCTTCCATTCGCAGGGCCTGGCTCAGAGCTGGCTGGGGCTGTATCCCACCTCCCTGTGGGACCAGTCCAGCTCCTCTCTCTCTCCGGACCTCGGTTTCCCTAACCGTGAGGGAGGGGCAGAAGCGGCCTGGTAATGTCACCCCACTTTGACATCGTGGGGTGCAGAGGCTGCTGGATGTTGGGTGGGTGGGCACTAGGGGCCTGCTGGGGCAGTGTGTGGGTTCTCAGGCTGTTCTCCAGCTCCCAGCCCTGCCCCACCCTCCCCCTGCCCCTCACTTCCAGGGGGACAGCTCCTTCGTGGTCATGACCAACTTCATTGTGACGCCATATCAGGTTCAAGGCCACTGTGCAGAGGTGAGGACTTCTGCCCACCCCGCCTGCTTGGACCCAAAGGGGAAAATGACATGGAGAGGAGGTCCCCGTGGGCATTGGAGGTGAAGCCAGATAGGCTCCCCGCGGGGGTCGAGATGGTGGAACCTCAGACACAGATGCACACAAAGTAACCGTCAGCCACGGCAGGGCTGAGCCTCCCCTCCCAGCTGGGTGCCAAGCAAGAGGCTGCGTCCTAGTGCCCCTCCCCCACGCCCCAAGTCCCCACTGTCCGCCAGCTGACATTGGCAATGGGTAGCTGGGCATGAGCCCAGAAGGGTCCGTGGCAGAGCAGTGTGGGGGCGAACTGGGGGGAAGGAGGCTGTGAGCAGGGGTCACCCCAAAGAGGCCTGAGACTGCCCCATGCCTTCCCTAGGGCCCTGGGGGTGGGGGGAGGCTCTTCTCAGGACCCCACCCAAGGGGCCTGGGGCCAGCAGCTCTCCCCTCCCCCAGCACCCGGAGGGGGGCCTGTGCAGGGATGACAGTGGCTGCAACCCTGGGAAGGCAGAAAGGAAGGCCCAAGGTAAGGTCGGCCTCCTGACCCCTCCGTAGCCCCCTCAGCCCCAGGGCCTGCTGTCCTACTGCCTGTCTCGGTGCTGGCCTGCCTCTCGCCACACCCCTCCTGCCAAGTTGGTCCTTCACTGGGGGACTCCCTAGTCCCTTGGCTCTCTCCCCCTGCCGCCTGGCTTGGCCTGCCTTACCCCAACCCAGTCGCATTTCTGTCCTCGGGCTCCCTCTCTTGGGTTGTCCATCACTGGGGGCTCCTGGAAGAGGGGACTGGGGGGCCTCCTCTGCACCCCTGGCTTTCGGGGAGCTCCTAGGGCTTTCTCCCTCATTCCAGGCATCCGCACGGGCAAGTGTGTGGCTTTCAATGACACTGTGCAGACATGTGAGATCTTTGGCTGGTGCCCCGTGGAAGTGGATGACACTGTCCCTCGGTAACACCCAGTCCTTTCAGGGGGCCGGGAACAGGGTCCCCAGTCCAGACAGGGGGGGGAAGGATCTGTCTCCCCTTTCCCTGACCCCACCCTCACCCTATCCGAGCAGCCCAGACCAAGCTTCCCCCTGTCCCCTGGTCTGGGGCTTGTGAGTTCAGCATTACAGCACCCCCGCCCCCCACTGACCCAGGCTGCAGGAAGACTCTGCATGCTGTCACCCCTCCCCCACCGTGCCAAGCTCTGCGTGGGGCACGCAGGGGGCCTCCCGGGGAGGGGCGGCCAGTGAGTGTGGTCTCCTCCAGCCCTGCCCTTCTGCGAGAGGCCGAGAACTTCACTCTCTTCATCAAGAACAGCATCAGCTTTCCACGCTTCAGGGTCAACAGGTTCGTGGGAAATGTGGGCAGAAATGCAGGCGGCTTCCCGAGGCGGCTCCAGCTGGTGGCAACTGTCTCTGGCCCCCCCTGATTCTTGCTGGTTTTGCTCTGGAGGCAGAAACCTGGGCCAGGCCCCTGGGGGTGGGCTGCTGAGGGGCATGCTGGACCCAGAGCTTGGGGGCGTGGTGGCCACCCTCCCAGCCCTCACATTGCTGCTGCCAACGTCCTCCGTCCCCATAGGCGAAACCTGGTGGAGGAGGTGGACGCTGCCTACATGAAGACCTGCCTCTATCACAAGACCCTGCACCCTCTGTGCCCTGTCTTTAAGCTTGGCTATGTGGTGCAAGAGTCGGGCCAGGATTTTAGCACCCTGGCTGAGAAGGTATGGGGGATGGTGCCAGGCAAGTGAGGGGGGCTCTGGGTCCCGGGATCATATTAATAATAAGGCTTTCCAGGCCCGGTTAATCCTCCCAAGCCTCTGTGGTGTGGGCTGAGTATATGTGCAGTCTGTCGCCTGACGCTGGGGCTCCTGGAGGGTCAGATCTGTGTCTTCAGTGGGGCCTGGAGTAGACCTGGCACAGGGGAGGTGCCCAGGTTGAATGCACGTGGGCAGGCATTGGCGCCTTCTTGTTTGCCGACATCCTGCTACTTAAAAAATATTAGATAGAAGCAACTTGAATCCCATGGCCCTTGGCCCTGAGAAATCCCAAGAGCCTCACAGTCACCTGGGCTTCCGAGAGAAGCAGTACCTTCTCATGAGCACAGACCTGGCTGGCTGGGTTCAAATCCCGGCTCTGCCCCAACAAGCAGCTTGGCCTCAGACGAGTCTCTTAACTTCAGCGTGTCTGAGCTTTTGCACCTGTCCAGTGAGGACAATAATGGCACCAGTCTCTTGGGGCTGTCCGGAGGGTCGAGTGAGTTCATAGCTGTGACTGCACTTCCGTACTGCCTAGCACGTGGCAACCCTACGTACCTGATCCCACGAGCTCCTTATCATCCCTGCTCTTGCAATTGCCTATCCTGGGATGGAGATCAGTCTTTTTTCTGTGATGTTCCCCAAAACAAAACCCACTCACAACACATTGGTCTATAGCAGAGGTCAGCAAACATTTTCTTTCAAGGGCCAGACAGTAAATATTGTCAGCTCTGCAGGCGGCATGGTCCTGTGCCAACTACCCACGTCAGCTGTCGCAGGGGGCAGAAGCAGCCACGGACCATCTGTGGACAATGGACGTGGCCAGATTCGTCTCACGGCTTCAGTTGGCTGCCCCCTGGAAGGGTTTACACCGTAGCAACACGTATGACCTAAAAGCTGCATGCTAGACACCTCCCCATCCCCCACCCCTGTTCCTAAATATCTCCTGCTATCTCCCACTGGAAATTTCTCAGTACCAGCCTCGCACCAGGTTGCCCAGCTCCCTGCCCCTTTCTCTGCCCCCCTCTTTGCCCCCCAACTCTTCTCTTGTTGCTCAGCCCTCCCCCACCCATCTTGTTGCTTGCCCTGCCCAGAGCAGCTTCGCTTCCTCAAGGGGTCCCTTCCCAATCCACGTTTTCACAGACTCTCTCTCTCTCATTCAACAACTGTTTGCTTACCTCCCACGCTGTCACTTGTGCTAGGAACTCAGGAGCCAGTGACATATGAGACAGACAGCTCTGTCCTCCTAGACCTTACAGTCCTGGAGGGGATGGATTAATACATAATCAGACAAAGTAAACATATGGTCGATTACAAAGCGACAAATGTTCCGAAAGAAAACACACAGTTCTTCCCACAACAGGAGGGAATAATAAGAACATATTTTAGATTAGGAGTGGTGGGCAGGGAAGGATGAGAAAGAGCCAGGATTGTGGGAAACTAGGGGAACAGCATGTGCAAAGGCCCTGAGGTAGGAAGAATTTGTGTTCTAGAAATGGTCAGAGAGCTGGAGTGCGGAGTGTGATGGGTGGGTGGTGAGGGTGGCAGAGAGGGTGGCAGGCCCTCTGCCCCAGAACAGTGTTTCAGTGTCTTTTTTCAAACAAAAGTGTTCCCTTTTTGAGAGCGTGCTGGTAGCAGGTGTAAGACAGGAGGTTCTTGATCCTAAAATCCCAGATCGTAAATGCCCATGTTCCTGGTAGGGTGGAGTGGTTGGCATCACCATCGACTGGCACTGTGACCTGGACTGGCACGTGCGACACTGCAAACCCATCTACGAATTCCACGGGCTGTACGAGGAGAAAAATCTGTCTCGAGGCTTCAACTTCAGGTGCCTGCCAGCGCATCCTTCTTTGCGCTCCTGTGGGATTTTCTACTCTCAAACCCCGTGGGGCTGAGCAGGTGTCCCCAGAGGGAAGCTCCCATGCTGCTGGCTGAACACGCAGGAGGCCAGCAGGGAGCAAGACCCCGGAGTCCTGAACCCCCTGGCCCTGGGTCTCAGTCCCCTCGAGGCCCCCCTGGCCGGGGCTGGCTGGGGAAACTGCTGACATCTGGGGCTGGGGCTAGAGTTGAGCACGGCATTGCTGGGAGCCCGCCGGGGTTGGGATGGGGCTGCCTTCACGACCTCTCAGGGCTCCCAAAACCCTGATGCTCTGAGAACGCCAGGCCCGAGACAGTTGCCCATCAGCCTCCTGCCACCTCCTCCCTCCTCCAAGGTTTGCCAGGCACTTCATGGAGAACAGGACCAACTACCGTCACCTCTTCAAAGTGTTTGGGATTCGCTTTGACATCCTGGTGGATGGCAAGGTGAGTACCCAGCGTGAAGGGGTTGGCAGCTGAGATATATTCTCGGTCCCTGTGAGTGTCTTCGGGTGCCTGTAGTTACGGACGATAGATGGGTTCCTTCCAGTGACAGATGGGGCTTGGGGATGTTGAGGACTGGGCTTTGCAGCCTGTGACTGTGCCTCCCCAACAATCTCTCTGGGTCTGGGGAGGCAAAGCCAAGGTCAAAACCCAGGTCTCCTGTCTGGCAGCTAGTTCCCCGTGTAGTGTCACGACCCTGCAGCAGACGGTGGGGAGAGTTCACGGCCAAGGGGTTGGGAAGCCCCTTGTCCCAGGCTTGGCCTTTTCCAGCCTGGCCCCTTCTGACTGTGACCTTTCTCTCCTCCCTGGGTCCTCCCAGGCTGGGAAGTTTGATATCATCCCTACGATGACCACCATTGGCTCTGGGATTGGCATTTTTGGGGTGGTAAGTATTGGGGTCACTGGGTCACTGTGCTGAGGTCAGCCCCTCTTCTTCTGCCTCTCAGTAGCAGCAAGCCCCTCACCCTAAAACTTAACCCTAACTTTCGATCATTATTGAGCCAGAAGTTGCCCAGCCCATCACTCAAGACCCGTGGTGTACCTAAGAAAGCTCAGGCCCAGAGCTGGGGCCCGGCAGAGCTGGGGTGGGGCTGTCTTGGATCCCTGAGGGTCCTGTGGTGCCTCCTTCCCCCACCAGGAAACTGAGGTCTGGAGAAAGGCAGCTTCAGCCAGGGCCACTCCAGGGCCAGCCGTCAACCGGGACTGAGCTGGGACGCGGAGGGCTCTGTAGCCACCCCCGGATTCCCACGCTGTACCTCCGCCTCTCCCCACCCCCAGGCTACGGTTCTCTGTGACCTGCTGTTGCTCCACATCCTGCCCAAGAGGCACTACTACAAGCAGAAGAAGTTCAAATACGCAGAGGACATGGGGCCAGGGGTGGTAAGAGAGCTTCCTGAGTGGGTCCTTCAAAGGCCCCAGGCCCAGGGGTCTGTTTTGGGGCGGTCAGCTGCTTCCCCAGGGCTGACTTCCACCCCTCCTCAATGCATACACAGGGCGGGCGTGACCATGCGGCCACCAGCTCCACCCTGGGCCTGCAGGAGAACATGAAGACATCCTGACCCTCCGGCCCTGGCTCCTGGCTGGATGGAGGGCGAGGCTTTGGGCTGGGCCCCAGCGGGGTGTCCCTCTCAGCCAGGCAGACACCAGTTTGCTGGCAGTCAGAGTGGACACCAGGAGAGACCTGTGTGATTCTGGGCTCTGACTCCAACCACACGCCCCCAGTCTCAGGCACTCCTGGTTGGGAAGGGTCCCTCTCACACACCTGTACCCTGGCTTTGTGCTTCTCTCTCTGGGACCTCATTGTCCATCCACTGCCTCGATTTCCCTAGATCTGTGCTCTCCAGTGTGGCAGCCACTAGCCACAGGTGACCATTTAAATTTAAATTAAATAAAATGGAATCAAATAAAAAATTTAGTTCCTCGGTTGAACTAGCCACATTTCAACTGCTCAGTAGACACATGTGGCTAGTGGCTGCCACACTGGATGGCACAGAACATTTTCACCATCACAGAAGCTCCCGTTGGACAGCCCTGTCTCTTCCTGGCCTCAGGTTTCCCTGGGGAGTTAATTGACAATGCAGACCCTGGGCCCACCCTAGACCCCTTGAACCAGAAGCTACAGCGCTGGCCACATGATCTGCATGGACAGCAAACTCCCCAGGCCATTTTGGGACCCACGTTTAAGAACTGCTGACCTAGAGCTTTCTGATTGCACGCTCCTGATTGGGTGCCAGACTTAGCCCTGGGCCTGTGCCACCTGGCAGGTGCAGGCATTGAGCAGGGTCTCAAACTCCCCCAGCGTGTGTGTAGTATGCCCACATGTCACATGGTGTCTCATGCACACAAGCTAACGTATACACCACCCACGTGCACACAGCTGTCCGTCCACACGGTGTATCTGAACAGCGTGGGACCTACAAACACAGCCATCTGAACACACCTACACACCCGGCACCGACACACGCATGGTCTGTGCTATGTCACCTCCCTGGGGAGATGCTTCTCCCCAAGTGTGTCTAGCCAGGACGGCCCTTCTAGCCAAGAACCCTTACTCTGCTACCTCGGGTTGGGGTGGGAGCCTCGGCCCCAGCTCCCAAGGCCTGCCTGGCTCTGTCTGAACACAAGGTCCGTGGAAAGCCATGGGGGGGGGCGTATAATAAAAGGAACGAGGACAAACCTCTACCTTCTGTGCTTTCTGTCCAGACCTCTCTGAAACTCTGTGTGCCCACCTGTGAAACGTGGGGCCGGAGATCTCTGAGGTCCCTCCAGATGCCCTGCTGGGTAGCAGCGAGCCCCTTCGTATGCCCTGAGCCCAGCAGGGTCAGTGCCAGCGGTCAGCTCACCTCTGCCCGTGGGCTTCTATCATGGCCCCACAGGACACTGGCACTCGTCCCAATCCTCCACAAGCCCCTCCCATGGTTGCGATAGGCCTGGCACAGGGATAAGGAGAGAACCCCAGGAGTGGCCTCAGGAAATGGGGGAGGAAGGGGCTGGCCGGCCCAGGTGGGGGACCTGAGGGAATCCCAAAGAAAGAGACAGTATGGAAGGACACCCCAGGGGCCCTGCTGTGGGCATGGCCTCCGGTCTGGAGCCACATAGGATCTCTTGGCACCTCCATCACCGTGCTCTGCCTAGACCAGCGCCGTCCACTGGAACTCCCTGCCGTCATGCGAACGTTCTCTATCTGCACTGCCCCATGTGGTAGCCAGTAGCCACAGGTGGCCACTGAGAACTTGAAATGTGGCCAATGCAACCAAGGAACTGAAGTTGTTATTTTATTTACTTTTAATTAATTTGAATAGCCACATGCCACTAGTGGTGACCAGATTAAACAACACAGGCTAGCCCCTCCCATCTCCCTCGGGCCCTTGGCCTTTTGCCCTCCTCCCAGGGAAGAACCCTGTCTCAAATTTCACTAGACAGGAACTCCCTCTTCCGCCCTCCCTCCCTTCTCCAGCCCCACCTGCTTTCGTACCTCCTGCCCCCTTCCCTCCTGCCCCTCTTCCCCCCAGCCCAGACATCTCTGGCAGAAATTGCCCCTTCTCCTCCCCCCACTGCTGCCTTCATTTCCCTCTTCTGCCTCCTCCTGGCCCAAGTCCCTCTGCGGCTCTCCCCGCTCTCCCTTCATTGCCACTCTTCCAGAAAGACCAGTCCGCTCTTCCCTCTGCAGTTGGCCTCCATCCTACTACTTCTCCTTGCTGCCGTTGCCAAGGTCACCAATAGGGTCTTTGTTGCCAAATCCAAGCAGACACTTAGCCCGTGGCCTGTCCAAATCTGACACTGTTGCCCAGGCCCTCTGTGTTGAAAAATTTCCTTCCTTGGCCGGGAGCGGTGGCTCATGCCTGTAATCCTAGCACTCTGAGAGGCCAAGGCGAGAGGATTGCTAGAGGTCAAGAGTTCGAAACCAGCCTGAGCAAGAGCAAGACCCCCTTCTGTACTATAAATAGAAAGAAATTAATTGGCCAACTAATATACATAGAAAAAATTAGCCGGGCATGGTAGCACATGCCTGTAGTCCCAGCTACTCTGGAGGCTGAGGCAGGAGGATTGCTTGAGCCCAGGAGTTTGAGGTTGCTGTGAGCTAGGCTGACACCATGGCACTCACTCTAGCGAGACTCTGTCTCAAAAAAAAAAAAAAAGAAAGAAAGAAAGAAAAAGAAAAATTTCCTTCTAGCAGCTCCTGGGACCCACTCTCTCCTGATTTTCCAGCCTGGGTGGTGTGCAGGGAAAAGACAGGCTTCAACTGCAGCTCAGCTCACTGTGTGTCCTTGGGCGAGTTGCTTAACTCTCCAAGCCTCCTCTGTGGGTCAGGGATAATAATAACCTTTACTAGCGTTGGGGTAAGATATGGTATGGAAAGTGCCTAGCACAGAGCCTGGCATGCAGTAGTGCTCTGCCCATCAAGCTATCTACCCTTTCATTGGTGGAGCCAGGTAGTTGTCCTTGGATGTGTTTTCTCCCTATGGCAGTACAACCCTTGGTTCTTGGCTGGACATGTGCCTGTCTAGAATGGAAGTTGCATTTCCCAGCCTCCACTTGCAGCTGGGTCTTGTCATGTGACTAAGTTCCAGCTAATGAAATGCATGTGGAAGTGTCATGTGACAATTTCTGGGGACTTTCCTTAAAAGAGAGTTGGTGCAGATCCTTTGCCTTCTTCTTCATCCTTTTCTCCATCCCACTGCCCATCATATATATGTGATGGCTGGAGCTCTAGCTGCTATTCTGAAAGAGGTCAAGAGCCACACCCAGAGGTTGCTTGAATTATTCATTCAACAAACATCCATTGAGCACCTGTGCCATGTTAGGCTGTGTGCTGGATGAATCAGGTACAGTCCCTGCCTCCAAGCAGCTCCCAGTCCAGATGAGGAGGAACAGGAAAGTAAACAGATGGTGGGTACAAGGAAGTCCCTAGGAGGGGTTGCTAAGCCATGCTGGGCAGTGGAAGTCATGGGGAGTGTGTTCTGGAAGAACATGCATTGAATTGAGCCACGAAAGACAAGAATTTAGATAGGCAGGTGGTTAGGAATAAGGTTCTAGAGGGCTTGATTGGACCTATTCTCAGGGCAGTAGTAAGCCATGGAAGATTCCCCAGCAGGAGTTGACTAGTTAGACCTGTGTTTCTGAGAGATTGTTCTGGCTGCCAGGTGGAGAAAGGCTAGTGGGAGGTGAAACTGGATGGGGTGGGAGGCTGGTGAAGAGGCTGCTGCAGCAATCAGATGCAAGCTGGCGGTGGCCTGAGCTCAAGGGAGGGGCGGAGAGGTGGAGAGGCGTGGACAGATTCCAGGGATATTTAACAGGCAGCATAGCAGGAACTGGAGATTGATTGGACGGGGCAGGAAATGGGTAGGTTGCAGGTGACTCCCAGGTTTCTGGCTCCAGTTTGAGACAGGGACACAGGAGGCCAGGTGTGACATGGGAGAGACATGGGGCTCTGTCTAGGGCAAGTGGTGGTGAGACGTGCCAGAGAAGTCACAAGTGGAGAAGTTGGCATAACTGAACCATGAGCTGGTGAGCTCGCCAGGGGAGAGGTGGAGGCAGAGCCTCCAGGAACAGCCACGGTGGAGGTCACCACGTCCTGTTGAGTTCCCTCCATTCCCTCTGCCCCAGCTAGGCCGGCCATTCCTGGTGCTGCTCACAGAGCCCTTCCCCAAACATGCATCCCACTCGGACCCCAGCCTGAATGCTAAACTACCTCCTCGCCTCCCTAGCCCCCAGCCAGGAGAAGGCTAAACAACTGGGCCTGCCATTCGGCCTTGCTCCCATCCTTGCCTCATCATCTGTCGCCCACTTCACCCTGCCACTCCCTGGCTCGCACCGCGCCTCAGCCCCGCAGGGAGGGGGCGCTCTTGCCCCTGCAGGCCGGGATGGGGGACAAAGGGTTTGCGGGAAGCACCCGTACTCTTCGGGCTCAGCTGAGGGGCTCACGCCGCGGCCTGGAGGGATTTTGGGGGACCGCAGGCGTCAGGAGTCCGGGCGCCGGGGGCGTGGCGAGGTCCGGCCCAGCCGCAGGGGGAGGGCCCCTCCCGTGCCCGCTCCCGCCGCGGCCCCTCCCCTCCGGAGCGGGCGGGAGTCCCGGGCGCTGATTGGGCGGCGCCGGGGAGGCCGCGTGGCCGGACCAATGGGCGCGGGCCGGGCGCGGCGGCGGGCGGGGGCGCGAGCGCTGCCTGGGGCCGCGGCGCCGGCGGTCTAAGCTCTGGGATCTGGGCTCCGGCAGGGCGGCGGGCCGGCGGGCCGGCGGGGCGCGCGCCGCGGGAGCGAGCCTGGCTGCCCGCCCGGCGGCGGAGACTGTCGCCTGGCGCTCAGGTAGGGGTCTGCGGGGAGGGGTTTGGGGCGGGGAGCGGGGGGACCAGTGTCTGAACATCTGCCCCGAACCTGCAGATGCGAGGCCGCATCTACGAGGGCAGCCGGGACCGTGTCTGCGCCGGGATCCTTCCCCTTCTGTCTATGGGGCCAGGTCTGCGGGGTGCCTCTCAGAGCCAGCTTCCGTCTGCGCCGGCAGCTGGGACCGCGTTTATGCGGGCGCCCCGCCATCTGCGTCCCTTCCCCAGCTCTTGTCTGCAGGACTGCAGCCGTACCGGGCGCACTCTCCACCCCGCCCCAGCTCTTGGCGGAGGTCGTGTCTTGGCTGAGTGGGCCCGAACCGGTGCACCCACGTGTGGCTCTCCGCGGAGTGCTCCTCCCACGGCCCTCCCGAGAGTCTTCCTTCAAGAGCTGGGGGCGGGGGGTGGGTGATGAATGGGACGGATGCGGCGTGTGGCTTTAGCTGCGCAGTCTTCCCCTGACTGGGGGCGGCGGAGGCGGGCGCTGCGGCTTCTGGGGCGGGGTAGGCGCAGGACTGGTGGCTCGGAGAGTGCACACGTGCGCCGGGACCTCTGTGTGGTGTTTGGGGGCGGGTGTGCGCGTGTCACGTGGACACAGGAGTGTGCCTGTGTGTGCGAGGGGGTGCGTTACAGGATGGAGTGGTGTGTGAGGGCGGGTCACGCGGACATGGGCGTGCGCCTGTCAGGGAGGGGTGTGTGCTCTTGTCTTGAGGGTGTTACAGAGATGACACAGGTCACAGGACCGAGCTTTGGTGGGTGCCCACAGGGCTGTGGTCTGCCAAGCGGGCACAGGACAGGGAGAAGCCTACGGCTCGTGTCCTTGACAATCCCAGGGAAGAGGCACTGGCCTCCCCAAGGCCTGCCCTCCTTCATCCAGTACATGCAGATTGAGCACCCACTGTGTGCCAACCTGTGCCCGAGGCCCACACACCCTGGGACCCTCAGCCTTCTCCTGGGTCTCCTGCCCTCAGTCCCCACAGCAGCCAGAAAAGTTGTTCTAAACCTCATCCAACTGAGTCACTCCCCTGCTCAAACCCTCCTCTGCCTTTGGAGGCTTCCTGGTCTCTGTCCATGGAGTCTCCCCCACCCCCAAGCCCTGAGTCCCAGCTAGTAAACCGTTCTCTGTTATGCACAGTGTGAACTTCCATCCTCTTGCAATGGTCCTGCTCAGTGGTCAAAAAGGAGCTTAAATGCCACCTCCTCCAGGAAGCCAGCCCTGAAGCCAGCACAGGGACTGACTAGGTGGGCCTTCTCTCCCTCCAAGGATGGTAACTCCTCGTGCCACTTGGGTGCCTCTCCACTCTAGCCACATCAGCCTCCTTGTGCATCTCCAACAGAGCAAGCACTGTGCCATCTCATGGTGTTTGTGCAGCTGGTCCCGCTACCTAAAGTGCTTTTCCCCAGATGTCTACACTGCCTGCTCCCTTACTTCCTTCAGATGTCTGCCCACATTCTACCTCTGAAAGGCCTTCCCGAACCACACTGAGTCAGTAGCATCCCCCAGCCGCTTACTGTTGATCCCGCTTACAGGGCTGTATTTTTTTTCACAGCACACACCACTTAACATACTGCATATTAATTGCTGGATTTCTTGTTCATTGCTTCTTGCATCCACTAGAAATGAAAGTGTACGAGAGCAGGGACTTTGTCTTTTTGGTTTACTTCTCTATCTCCCGGCACCTAGCACGATGCCTGGCACGTGCTTGATGAATATTTATTGCATGAATGAGTGACTGTGGATTTGCATCCGAGGAGTCTGTGTCCCTGGCTGCTCTCCAGCCTGCGAGCCCCCAGTCTGAGGCTAGGTCTCTTGCTCCTCTGTCCCCCAGATTCCAAGTTCCTGGAAAGCCAGGTCTAAGAGAATTATGGCCATATTTGCATGTTAGAAATCCTCCCTCTAGCAACTGGTGTGGAGGATGGGGTAGGGAGGGGAGGGGGTGTGAGCCTGGGGGCAGTGGGAAAGGAAAGAGGAGGTCAGAATCTAGACTTTTTAAGGGGCTCAACCTGGTGGGCTCACCCAGCCAGCAGTGGGGAGATCAGGGAGGGCCCTCAGAGGGGGCTGTGTCTGAGCTGTCCTCCAGGCAGCAAAGGAGAGGGAGGTGTGTTCCTGGCAGAAGGCACAGCTTGTACAAAGGCCTGGCAGCAGAACAGAGTCTGCAGTTTGGGAAGCTGTGAATAGTGTGGTGTGTCTGGAGTGGAGAGTAAGTGGCGTGGGGGGAGCAGGGATGTGCGAGAAGGAGAGGGTAAGTGCTAAGGAGGGCGCCCAGATCTGGGGCCTGGGTCCGGCAAGAGCTGGAGGGTGCGGTACCCGTGTCTGTGATGGGGACAGAGGAGGAAGAGCAGAGCTGGGGGAAGATGCTGAGTTGAACTGGGGTCCCGTTGGATCTGAGATGCTCAGGAGCAGGGAGGGGCAGGAGGCAGCTCACTGCAAGAGTTGGCCTGGAGGCACAGACCTGATGTGGAGGATGAGGAGGAACAGAGGGAGAGGATGAAGCCGGAGACCATCGGCCTGCAGGGGTGGGCCGAGAGGATGCGCTGAGGGTAGCTGTGCTGAGTCAGGCACAGAGCCCACCTTGGTGCTCGGGGGCTCCCCAGGGATGGTGGGAGGGGGCGTCCTCGCAGCAGGCGTCCTCAAGCATGACTTGGCACCAGACGCCTGGGCCTCCCTCACGGGGACTGAGTCATCCTAGGCAGGGGCGGGAGCTGCGGAGGGCACCGTTGCCAGGGACATCCAGACACTTGTCAGGAGCATAAACACAGCTCCAGTGAGGCGGACTAGGGATGTCCGGACCAGCTTCTGTGTTTGGCCTGGGTGGCCACCACCTCCTGTGGCTTTCCCTTCTGGACCGTCTCCTGGTCAGGGCCACTCATCCTATCTGCCTGGCCAGTAGCTGGTTCCCTGCCTCGCCTGGCGCTGGGGTCCACAGCAGCCTTCCAGAACTCAGATTGAGGCTTGACAGGTGCTAAAGTCTTCCCAGGCGGGGACGCTTGAACCGGCGTGGAAGACAGCAGGGTGACCTGATCTGTCCTGCTGGGCCTCCAGTGAGGGACGCAGGTGGATGGGGCATGTGCTGAGGAGGAGGAGACCAGGCCAAGTGGGCATCCAGAGCCAGGGCCCTGCATCCCTGGGAGTGGCCGGACACTCGGGGTGGGGCACAACCTGACTGGAGTGGATGTGCCAGGTCATCCTGGAGCCAAAGGGCAGATACAGGGATGTACTTTGTACATCAAGTCTCTGTCTTTTTTTTTTTTTTTTTTTTTGAGACAGAGTCTCACTTTGTTGCCCAGGCTAGAGTGAGTGCCGTGGCGTCAGCTCCTGGGCTCAAGCAATCCTCCTGCCTCAGCCTCCCAAGTAGCTGGGACTACAGGCATGCACCACCATGCCTGGCTAATTTTTTCTCTATATATTATTTGGCCAATTAATTTCTTTCTATTTATAGTAGAGACGGGGTCTTGCTCTTGCTCAGGCTGGTTTTGAACTCCTGACCTTGAGCAATCCTCCCGCCTCAGCCGCCCAGAGTGCTGGAATTACAGGCGTGAACCACCACGCCCAGCCCAAGGCTCTGTCTCGGCGGCTTTTAGACGCAGACACATCCCAGCCCCACAATGCTCTGGCACAAACCGCTTCTGTATCCACAGCCTCATTCACTTCTCACCATAGCGCTGAGTCGGCAGGATGGTGCGATTCACATCTGTGGGATTTACACATGAGGAAACTGAGGCTCCAGGAGGCTCAATGACTTGTGCAAGGCAGTGAAGCACCGGCTGGGAGGATGGTGTTGGAGTAGCATTTTCCAGTGAGGGAGGCCTGAGTCTGGCCATTCTTGGCCACAGGACTAGGCCAGTCTCTGGGAAGCTCCCCATGCCCCTAGAAGTCCTTGCTGTGCTCTGGGCGCAGGTTGCAGCCTGTCTGTCCATCTTTCTGTTTGCCCACGTGGCCCCTGGTTACCCACTGAGTCAGTTCATATAAAGGGTCTACTGAGGTCTCAGCTTGGGAAGGGTCTTGAAAGACCCTTTGGGGACATACAGTCCAGCCCAACAGGCAGCCCCAGGCATCTGGGATCAAGCTCCCGTGGGCCCCCCAGGGGTGCAGGCCCGCACCCCCATCCTGGGGCCCATGTGCGTGCAGCTTCCAAGCGCACAGAGCGCACTTGTACACACACACCGACCACACAGAGACTTCTGTGTTCACGCAGATGTGCTCCCGTGTGCGGGCCCACAACACACACAGACACACGCCGTCTCCCCGGCCCGCAGCTCAGCCCACACGCACTGCCTCACGCGCGGACGCATGCCCTCACACGCAGGGCTTCGGGCGCCAGGCCCTGTGGCCCGGACGCGGCAGGAACCTCGGGCCTCCCTGGGCCGCCTCCCTCACAGACGCGCTTAGTCACCTGAATTTGATCCAGGCGGGAGGGAGGGATGGAGGGCCTGACGTCAGCTCTCACAGCCGCCTTCCGCCGCCCGCGCATCCATCTGGGCCACAGCGTGTCCCGGCAATCACAACAGCAGCACAACAACAACTCCCTTTCTCGGAGCTTCCCTCGCGGGGCGGGTCCTGCGCTGCGTCCCTCATGGGCATCCACTCCTTCCCCCCTCAAACGCTCCGGGAGGGCTGCTGGCCCCATTTTGCAGATGAGGAAAACCCAAGGCACAGAGGCAGAGCCACCTGCCCAGGGACTCACAGCCAGGAAGGGGCTCAGCCTGGCCACCGAGACTCAGAGCCTGGGCGGGCGCTAAGCCAGGTAGCAGGGCCCCTGGCTGGAGCAGGAAGCCGCCCGCCTGCTCTCTGTGATCCCAGGCCCAGCCGCCCCTGCTGGGCCTCACTTTCCCCATCTGAGAAAGGAGGGAAGGGAGCTAGAGACAGAAGGAGGATGGTGGCCTCTTGCTGGGATAGCAACCTCAGGGAAATCATACGCAAATTTTATGGGCCCCGGCAGCCTGCGGCTTCTGCCTGTGGGGGCTCTAAGTCCCTTGGCCCCTGCCAGGGAGCAAAGAGTGGGAACTCCTGACTGGTTCATTCCCTGATGTGGACTGGGGCCTGGGGATTTTTGGGGTCCCCTCTCTGACGCTGCTCTCTCATCTGTCTAGTGGGGACAGGGCTGTAATGATCACTATGGCAACCACTCATTTATTCTACAAATATTTATCGAGCTCCTATTATGTGCCAGGCACTGCAGAAGACACTGATGATTCGGAGACAAGGCAGACAAGAGCCCTAAACTCATGGAGCTTATATTCCGGTGGGAGAAACAAGGCCTACCGAGTGAGGGGAGGGGCCGAGGGGTGGGCCACCTCCTGGGAAGGGCCTGGCCGGGCTCTGAGGGCTCCTGTCAGCCTTGGCTTCCTCCTTCCTGCAAGTAGTCTGGTTTCCAAAGCCTCCCTGAAGCTCCAACCCCACACACTGACCCCTCTCACCTTCTCCAGGGAGGCCTCCCTGATATTCCAGCCTCACCAATCCCCCTCAGTCCTCTAGGCCCCGTGCCTGTTCCTGCTGCCAGTCTGGATCCCCTTCTCTCTTCCTTTCCACATGTCAGCGTCAGCCTCTGGGCTTCCGCTCTCTCAGCGTACTGTGTGCCAGGCACAGGGGGTCTGGACAACACCTGTACCCACAATCTACTCCCAAACTTTGCTGTGGGTCTGGGAAATCTGGGAGGATGTGGCATCCACAACACAGATGGGGAGACTGAGTCTCAGAGCCTGGAAGGAGCTTGCCTAGGGTAGGCTGGTGGGCAGGACTGGAAACCCGCCCAGGCTCCTCCGTGGCCAGTGGACTCCAGCCAGCCCTGCCTCTTTGACATCTGTCAAAGCAAGGGCATGTGGGAGTGCGGGGTAAGACAGGCACGACGCTCCATGAGACCCGTGTTCTCTAAGTCACCGTGTGGGTATAGAGGAAGTTACTGCCATTCAGGAAGGACAGAGGGTCAGGAGTCCACTCACTTCCTTTTCCTGAGAAATGCCTGAGTCTGGCCCAGGAAAGGGGAAGAGGACATCAGGCTGGGGTGGGGCCAGTACGCAGCGTGGGGCAGAGGTGGGGTCCCAGTCTGAGTGTCAGGGTTGGGGGGGTGGTTGGGGTGTAGCCCAGGGTCATGGCTGAAGGTGACGGCGGGGGCTGAGGCTGGAGGTTGATTTGGGGCTCAGACTGCAGTAGGTCAAGGGTAGGCGTGAGGCCAGGCCAGGGGCAGTATCTCAGCCTGAGCAAATGCAGCAAACCTTGTGGCCACATGAACAAACTGGAAGGAAAAACAAGGAGAGAAAAGACATGACCTTTTAGTGCAATAAAGTCTTGCTTGACAGCCTCCAAGGCAGCAGTCCCCTCTAAATGACCCTGTCCTGGGCTGGAAGCTCTGCTGGGGAAGGGAAGGGAGTAATGGGAGACTTGCTCTTTGGCCCTGGACATGGCAAGAGGAGTGGGAGCGCTGGAGCCCCCGGGGAAGTCTTCCTGGAAGCAGGGAGAGGGATGGGGTAGGGGGCTGAAGTATCAGGGAGGCCTCCCTGGAGGAGGCGGGTGGGCTGCAGCATCAGGGAGGCCTCTGCATTACCGGTGCCCAGCTCAGCTTCCAGGAGGCAGCGCTGGAATGCTCTGCTGTCAAGGGGTGGGGCTTGTGAGTCACTGGGCTGCATGCCGTTGGGGACTGAGTTGACCCTAGACTCTGCCCCTCCCAGTGCTGCTGGGTCTTCTGCCCTGTCTGTCTGTCCTGACTCCAGAGTATCAGATTCCCCCTGCTTCCCCGTGGAGCCCGTGGGCAGGAGTGACTGTGCCTGTTTTGCAGGTAGGGGTACTGAGACCTGGAGGGCTGGCATGCAGCACAGCCAGATTGGTTCCTGGAATTCACTCAGTTACCAGCAACAGGCCTGAGGTTGGGTGCTGGCAGCCCAGGCAGAGGGAACAGCTAGAGCAAAGGCACGGAGGTGGGACCCAGAGGCTTGTGGCTACAGGGGGAGAAGGGCTTAGATCCGCCCTCTGTGCCCCGTAGCCAGCCTGACATCCAGGAGTGACGCCTTCTCTGCTCTCTTTTCTCAGGTTCCCAACGAGGCGACACGGACAGCCCCCTGGACTGAGGCAATGGAGGGGGGCCCAGCCGTCTGCTGCCAGGACCCTCGAGCAGAGCTGGTAGAACGGGTGGCAGCCATCGACGTGGCCCACTTGGAAGAGGCGGATGGTGACCCAGAGCCTGCCAGGAACGGTGTGGACCCTCCGCCACGGGCCAGAGCTGCTTCTGTGATCCCTGGCAGTGCTTCAAGACCGCCCCCAGCCCGGCCCAGCCTCTCAGCTAGGAAGTTCTCCCTGCAGGAGCGGCCAGCAGGAAGCTGCCTGGAGGCCCGGGCTGGGCCTTATGCCACGGGGCCTACCAGCCACATCTCCCCACGGGCCTGGCGGAGGCCCACCATAGAGTCACACCGCGTGGCCATCTCGGACGCAGAGGTTGGTGGGGCAGAGCTAGGGGTTGCTTATGAGCCCTTCGGTAGGCCTCAGTGAAGACTCTTTTCTGACCCCATCTGTGCCACACAGCCATCTAGCTTTGGTTTGTATGCCCTCAGAGCTGGGGAGCTCACCACCTAACAGTATGGCCTCTTCTCACCCAGTGGAGCTCCAGCTGAGCAAAAGGCTGCCTCCTGTATGTCCCACCCCCAGCCCAGGCCCAGGAAATAGGTTTCTGCCTTGTCCCCTAAGAAGCCCTCGTACAGCCTGGGCAGCATAGCAAGATCCCCCCCCCCCCAGCTCTACAAAAAGTTTAAAAATTAACTGAGCATGGTAGCATGTGCCTGTAAGCCTAGCTACTTGGGAGGCTGAGGCAGGAGGATCACTTGAGCCCAGGAGTTGGAGGTTTCAGTGAGCTGTGATCATGCCACTGCACTCCAGTCTGGGCAATAGTAAGACCCTGTCTCAAAAAAAAAAAAAAAAAAAAACCAAAAAAAACACAAAAGTCCTCTTAGAGATTTGAAGATAGATGATATGTCTCCTTGCCCCTAGGTCTTCCCCAGCTTGAGCCTCTCACCTCTCATCCTGTCCCTTAGAGTCTTCTCTGACTCAGAAGCAGCCAGCTTGCTTCCAGCCTCTGGGCTCCTGCTGGCCTTGTCCTTGCCGCTTAGATCTGAAAGTGAACTTGGATCCCACGCAATGTACAGATTTCAGAGGCCAAGCTTTTTGTGCCTGAACCAAGGCGTTCAGTCCCTGTCCCCAAGGCTCCATGGTCTTTCTTGTCCTTGCAATCTAGACCTCCTTATCCAGCTGCTTCTGGAAATAGCTGCTCGTCGGTTTCTCACGGATTGGGGCCTCTCAGACCCCAGAATCCAGGCAGGAATTAGTGCATTTTCCCTTCACTGTTTCCTACCGAGCAAAGCATAGCCATGGCTTCATCGTTCATTTTTTCAAACACTATGCAAGTCTTCTCATCACTTAGGATGGTGATGGCGCCACCAATTTCCCCATCCAAACTCAAAAGGTTGGAGAGGCCAGGGGGTCCAGGAGCGAGGGGCTTGGCGCCAGGACTGGGCCCCGAACAGGCTCCTGAGGTGGGAGCAGTGCCACCTCTGGATCAAGCTCTGCCTGATTCGGCCTCCCTTCCCTGCAGGACTGCGTGCAGCTGAACCAGTACAAGCTGCAGAGTGAGATTGGCAAGGTAGGACTGGGGCAGGCCAAGAGCAGTGGGGGCTTCAGGACCCTCTTCCTGGCTCTGTTCCTTCTCCTCCGTGGGTGGGAATGTGAAATGTGAAGCAGAGCCAGGGTGGAGATGACCCCTGATTCTTGACACCCTCCCCCCAGGGCTCTTGATGGATGACAAGGAGGGACTCAGGGGGACCCGGAGCTGTGTTGAGCAAAGCAGGGCAGTTACCAGGGCACAGGAATCCCCTCCCCATCTGCCTGAAATTTATGTGCATGAGCCGGCTGGTGGTGGGAGGCCCAAGATGGGATGCAGGAGGAGGGAGCAGAGCTGTTTGTGCTCCCCATTTCCTGAGCTAGTCCTGGGAAGGGTTGCCCTGTCCAGGCGGGGCTGACCAGCGCCTATCTGCAGGGTGCCTACGGCGTGGTGAGGCTGGCCTACAACGAAAGCGAAGATAGACACTATGTGAGTCTGGGGATACGGGGAGGTGTTGCCCATACCAGGCCCTAGAAGCCTGGGGGTGGGGCAGAAGTTGTGCTGGGGAGATAGAGGACAGGGCTCTCTCTGAAGAGAGTGAGCTCCCCGTCCTTAGGGGTGTGCAAATGGAATGAGCTTCCTGACCCTGGGGATATGCAAGCAGAGGCTGGATTCCTCTGCAAGGAGTGCTCTGGAAAGGCTTGTTGGGGGAATAGGGTAAAGGCCTAGACTCAGATACGGCCACCTCCTAACCCAGCTTAGCCTGGGCCACACCCTCGGTTTGTGGCAGACGTCCAGTGTGCCTTTCTGGACCTCAGTTTACATGTAACCAGCCTGTGCTAGCCCCTGGTGGCTGCACAGGAGTGATATTTCTGCTTGTCCCTCCTTAGGCAATGAAAGTTCTTTCCAAAAAGAAGTTACTGAAGCAGTATGGCTTTCCACGTATGTATCTCTCTGGTCCTGTCCTTGGGAGCTCCTAGCCTGGGGGGTCAGAGGAGGAGAGGACCTCAGTTCCAGCTAGTTTGGGTTAGGGATGGGGGTGGGGAGACAGTGTAAGTGAAGGCCTGGGGATGGAATGTGCTTGGTGGGCTGGGACAGAATTCTCGCTTGAGGCTGGCTGCAGGTGCACAGTGAGGCCCAGCCACCTGGATCCGGGGCTTGACTCTCCTTGCTGGTTACAGGCCGCCCTCCCCCGAGAGGGTCTCAGGCTGCCCAGGGAGGACCAGCCAAGCAGCTGCTGCCCCTGGAGCGGGTGTACCAGGAGATCGCCATCCTGAAGAAGCTGGACCACGTGAATGTGGTCAAACTGATCGAGGTAGGAGGTGGTGGTGAGCAGGGGGAACCAGCCTGAGTCCCGTGTGCTGGGGGCGCAGATGTGGCTGGGTGGAGGCCTCTGAGAACAGGACCAGACTTGGGGTGGGGCTGCGGGGAGACCTCGAGGGTCAGTTCAGGGTGGTCAGGGATGTTCTTAAGTTCTCACTGAGGGGAAGGGCTGCCCCAGAGGTAAGAAGTGAGCCCCTCATCACAGCAAGAAGGAAGAAGGTCTGGATGCCATGTGATGGGCCAGAATTGGGGGTCAGTGATTTCTGAGGCCCCATCTGTCTGACCCCTGTGCAGTTCCTGCTTCACTGTCCGGGGTGGGTGCAGAGCATACTAGAGGTCCTGTAGTTGACAAGGACAAGGAGGTCTGGGACCACCCTGCCACACACACATGCCTCCTTAAGCCCCACCCCCATGTCTGCTCCCTCTAACCAGGTCCTGGACGACCCAGCTGAGGACAATCTCTATTTGGGTGAGTGACCCAGCTCATTCCTGTAGCAGCTCACCTAGGGCTGGTCCAAGGGCTCCTGGGGACACGCATGACCTTCAGGTGGGCCATGTGAATGCACTGACTCCTGGGGGCAGAGGCAAAACCCTATGCTCAACCCCTGGATTCCCTCGCCCAGCCTTGCCAAACCAGGCCCAGGATATCCAGTTAGATTCAACAAATATTCCCAAGCCCCCACTCCCTGCTCCCCACTGATCAGAAAGATTGTGAATCAGCTCTGGGCTCTGCACTCACGCAGATGCAGGAAGCAGGCTATGTCGGTTCCTAGACCCTGTCTGTGCCTCAGTTTCCTCACTTATAAGGCAGAGATAATGGTATTTGTCACATAGCTTTGACGTGAGCAGTAAATGAGTTATCATATGCAAAACACATTAGTTATTATCCTTGTTAACATTAATATTATTATTTAAGTTCCTTGTGCCTGGTTTAGGGTTGGGTTTAGCAGAGATCTGAGAAAGTGGGGCAGAAGGAGAACTAACGTAGGAATTAGTGGCCAAGGCTTTAGTCTCCACTCCCTGCCCTACTTGCCTATCTGCTATGACCTTCAGGAAAATTTCTGCCTCCTCTCTGAGCCTCAGTTTCCACCCCCATGAAAGGGGTCTATGCTGATGCTGATGGTCCTCACCCAGCACCTGGGGAGCAGATGAGGCAGGTCCATAGCAGACCCCACTTTCATCCATTTATTTCCTCTGACATCCTGGGTTCCCTGTCCTGTTCTCCCTCCAGTATGCCTGCATGCCCGTCCCCTCTCCTACCCTCCGGAACAGGGCGGGACCTTGGCATTGGCTGCTTTGCCAGCTAGCTACACCTTACCTTCTTGTCTTTTCTTTCAGTGTTTGACCTCCTGAGAAAGGGGTGAGTTCCCCGTCCCGATCAGGCAGGTCAATTCTTATCCAGGCCTTCCTTTCCCTCCCTGTGTCCCCAGCCCAACAGTCAGCTACTCTAGGAGAAATCAGAGAACTAGGCCCTTCCCCTGGGGGGCTCTGGTCTTAGGGGTAAAGAAGAGACCAAGAGGACCATCCTCTGAAGGCTGGTGGAGGTCAGTGAGGCTAGAATAGTCAGCGAGGCCCCTGGAAGGAGGGGGTGGGTTTTGAGCCAGGCCCTGAAGAACTGGGAAGAAGATTTGCATGGAGGAGAAGGGGAAGAAATTAGTGTTTTTTAGGCAAAAGTATAGAGGTGGGACTCAAATCTTACTTGCATTCAAATCACAAAGGGTGCTTTCAGCTTTACAAACTTTGAATTGAGTGTGTAGGACTCCTCCATTTGCTCCCATTTATGAAAGAGAAAGCTGAGGATCAGAGAGAGTAAGTGGCTTGCTGAAGGTCACACAGCAAGTCACTGATGAAGCCGAGTCTAATAGATGTCTTTCCTGTATGATTTTTCAGGGTATTTAGAACAGAACAGCTGACATGGGGTGGTGGGCACGGGGCTGGGTGGTTGGGGACCCTCACTGCCAAGGGCTTGAAAGCAGGCTGTGGCTTGTCTCTATGCCTGGGGGGCTTCCTAAGACCAATTTGGGGAAGGGGGCAGGGAGTTGTGTCCCTTTAAGATTCAGGGGCTTTCAAACATTTTGGACTCTATTCAAAACACAAAATATATGTTTATATTGTCCATATCTGTAACTGAAATCAAAGTTCTACAACAGTATATATCTTTTTCACATGTCATACGTTCTGATATATTCTACTTCGATAGGGCAAAAAAAAAAAAAGCAGTTGCCACCCACTAGGTTGATTTCATGACCCTCTATTGGATCTGGATCCACAGTTTAAAAACTGCTCTAAATGGCATCTTTGCAATTGTTTGATTATAGACAATAAAGATCTTAGAAGAAGGAATATGAAGCCAATCAGAAATTAAGATAAAGCTAATTTGAAATTATAGTGACTGAAAAGGGATATTTATGTCTATGTGTGTTTTACAATTTTCATTATATGGGAGAAAAAGCTAATATCTTGGGTTCTAGGCACCCATGTGAGCATAGGGTTCCCAGGATGTCCCCAAGGGCCTGAAGAACGGCCCAGCCCTGTTCCCCTTCACCTGTGCCCACCTTTTGGCATCCCGATTCCCGCTGAACACCCCTCCCCCCATGCTTCTCCATAGACCCGTCATGGAAGTGCCCTGCGACAAGCCCTTCCCCGAGGAGCAAGCTCGCCTCTACCTGCGGGACATCATCCTGGGCCTCGAGTATTGTGAGTCAGGGGCAGCCTGCCCCCTGCGCCGAGGTTAGGGCATCTGGGAGCGGCCGGCCCAGCGGAGCCGGTCCTGAGCGGACCTGTCAATCAGCCGCAGTGGGGGCGGGGCGTGGGCCTGCAGGCGGGGCCCAAGGCCTTTCAAGCGGGATGGGGGTGGCGGCAGGTTTCACTGGGCATGCGCCGGGTCTTTAGCTGGTGGGGGCGGTGCTGGTGCCTGCACCACGTCGGTGTGCGCCTTGGGTGTTCTGTCTGCAGCTTTCCTCCGCTTTCTTAGCCAAGCATGGCCTCTCCACAGGGCCTCGAGAGATGTGGGAAGGAAGGGATTTATGTCCAGCTGCTCCGGGGGGAGTGTCCTGGCACGGGGCCCGTGGATGGTGGCAGGGGGCGTTCAACCATGAAGGGCCCTAGGGTGATGAGAGCTCAGGACAGCAGATGTTAGTTAGCTTAGCCGCTATCTCTGGAATTCATTTACTTGTTCTCTCATTCATTTCATTCATTCACTTCATTTGGGAGTACCTACAAAGTGGCGGCTGGGGGCAGAGATGACAAAGACCCAGATTGGACCTCACCGCTTAGTGGGAGGGACAGAAGACTGAGCAGGCAGATAATAATACAGTGTGGTGCCTGCCAAGACCGGGGAAGGACAGGAGCACCCGGGCCGGGGGAGGCTTCCTGGGAGAGGCTCCGTGTGACTAGGGTCCTGAAGGATGGCTAGGAGTTCGTTGGCCAGGGGTTTCGGGGGATGGGGGTGGGAGACAGTATGCCAGGCAGAGGCACAGAGGGGAGCAGGCCGTGCATTATTTGAGTTTGGGGAGACGTTCAATCTGGTTGAAGCCTCCAGTGGGCGGGGGCTGGGGGGGGGGCGAGGTGGTTACTGAACTATGATGCTAGAAACCCTGTCCGGGCCACGGCCACAGCGTGAGGGCTGGGAATGCCTCTCTGAGGACTGTCACAACTTCATCCTGCGAGCCTCAGTGTTGTGAGGCCCCGAGGGCTTTGAGCTGGGGGTTGTGTTGGGATTTACGCCTTAGAAAGCTCTGTCTGGCAGCTGTGTGGTGGCTGGATCTGAGAGTGTCATCGGAGGGTGAGAGACAGCCAGCTGGCCAGGGAGGAGGCTGTTTCTACAGCCCAAGTGACAGATGGTGAGGCCTGGATTAGGGCAGTGGCAGTGGGGAGGGGCTGGGAAGGGGGTGGGGTGGCCAGCACAGGGTGACTGACTGTCTGGGGAAAGGAGGGCGCCTAGTCACCTATGGTGCTGGCCTGGGTTGGGTGCCGGGGTGCCACCCATCTCTCCAAAATCTTAGCTTGGTTTGTTGGAAGCATATTCTCTCCCTGGGGAACAGGGCGGGGACCCAGCTGAGGTTTGACCTGCAGTAACAGGAACTGTTACTGTTTTTATCCTGCTTGAGCCTCTTCTGTGCCCTCAGATGAATACTCTTTATACATATGGGGAAACTGAGGCACACGTAGGGAAGGGCTTGGGAGAAAGTCCCTACCAAAAGCCTAGAGGTGTGAGATGGAAAGGGGACATTTTACTCTCGGTATGGTCAGTGGCAGGCACGGTCCTATACTGGCATGGCTCCACCTCCTTCCTGTTTTGGGCCCCTCTCTCCCCCAGCTGGGGGCCTGCTGTCTGCCTTCCACTGTCCCCCTCAAAACAAGCTGGTGTCGTCTGGGTACTGGGTAAAGCCTCATCAGGACCCAGCTAATCACAGTGAAGGGCTCCCCTGGAGTGGATCGGGTAGTGCTGGCGGCTGGCCGGGTGGACACGCAGAGGCACGGCGAGCTGAAGACCTGCCTTGTGACTCTGGCCCCACCAAGGGAGAGCTGCGCTGAGAGGGCTGCGTGTCAGGGAGGCCCAGGCCCGGCTCTTAGTCCGTGGGGGCTGGTGCAGCAATGCAGGGGATGTATTTTAGGAGTTGAGCTTGCAGGACTTGCTGATGCACTGGGCGTGGGGTCTGAGAGAAGGAGAAGCTGAGGATGATCCTGAGGTTTTTGGCAATGCTGATCTGCCTCTCACTGAATGGGAAGGACTGGGGAGGAGCAGGGGTTTTCTGGGGGTTTTTTTTGTTTGTTTTTGTTGCGGGAGGTGTTGCAGGCAGAGAAATCCAGTTATCTATCTACCTATTTATCTACTTATCAAGATTGGAAATCCACATGGAGAAAGAGCCTGGAGTTCATGGGGGAGGCTAGGTTTTGAGAGAAGAATTTGAGACCTCAGCCAGGCGAAGAGGCTCACTCCTGTGATCCTAGCACTCTGGGAGGCTGAGGCAGGAGGGTGGCTTGAGGCCAGGAGTTCAAGACCAGCCTGAGCAATATAGTGAGACCCTAAAAATAGGAAAATTAGCTAGGCATGGTCTTGTGCACCTGTAGTCCCAGCTACTCGGGAGGCTGAGGCAGGAGGATCACTGGAGCCCAGGAGTTTGAGATTGCAGTGAGTTATGATTATACCACTGCACTCTAGCCTGGGTGACAAAGTGAGACCCTATCTCAAAAAAAAAAAAAAAAAAAAAGAATTTGAGACCACTTTTCATCATTGACTGTCCAGCCCCCTGAGCTTCTGTGCGCTGATGGGCATGTGTCAGATTCCTCATGTGTGCCTGGCACATGGTAGGCCAACAATAAAAGGCCATTGGTGCTGTGGTTAATGTTATATGATGCTCACTTTCTTGGCCCCCAGCCTTCCTCTCCTCCTTCTCCTCTCTTTTCTCTGTCTTCCCTCCTTTTCAACATCCTTGGGTCTGTTGGTCCAGGGGAAAGTATTTGCTAAGAAGAGAGTCCGCAAGTACGTGGCTGTGGGGTGGGGTCAATTTCTTCTCTTCGTTGGAACATGCCTGGGCATCTCACCCTGAGCTGCCCAGCCCTTCCTGGCAGTACTGGACCCAGGAAGCAGGACGGGCTCCCAGCCTGCTAGAGATGGCCAACCCTCAGCCCAGCCATGTTCATCCTGGTGGTCCCAAGGCTGGGGTGCCCTCCCTCTCTGAAATGCCATCATCCCAGATCCCTAGGGCCAAGACAGTGCCTCTGTAGGGTATCGAAGTTCCCACAGTCTAACCCTCAGTCCCAGGAGCCGGGACATCCTTGACCAGGCTGGGCAGGGGACAGAACCGTGTAGGGTGGTGGCAGGCTTCGGGCTTGTAGGCAGCACTCAAATGGGAGGGGCAGAGACGGCCGATGGAGAGCTCCCTTCCCCCAGTTTCCTCTGATCTCCCCCACCAGCAACAGGTACCTTGTTTGTCATGGAGAGAGCACTGGACGTAGAGTCCAAAGACTCCTAAGATTCTAGTCCTGGCTCTGCTGCTGAGAGCTTGGACTGCACTTGCATAGTAGAGCAGATGGCCCTTATGTCCTCTTCTGAGGTCCTCATGAGATAGGAGTGTGCGTGGGCTGGGATGCCCTGGCTGGCTTCCCTGGCTGGGCAAGGGAGGTGCAGGTTGCTGGGCATCCATCCCCTAGGCCAGCGCTCGAGCCGCCTCTCTCTGCAGTGCACTGCCAGAAGATCGTCCACAGAGACATCAAGCCCTCCAACCTACTCCTGGGGGATGACGGGCACGTGAAGATTGCCGACTTCGGTGTCAGCAACCAGTTTGAGGGCAACGATGCTCAGCTGTCCAGCACGGCCGGGACCCCGGCATTCATGGCCCCCGAGGCCATTTCTGATTCTGGCCAGAGCTTCAGTGGGAAGGTGACTTCCAGGCCCTGGGCCAGGTTGGGCTTCGGGCAGAGGGGTGGGACAGCTTGCGGCAGGGGCCTAATTTGCAACCTGAGCATGCCAAGGTCCGTGTGTCTAGGCCTCTAGGGAGTGACACATCTGCCTCTTCCTTGGAGCATGACAAACTCCCCACCTTTGGCCTTCCTTTGTTTTCCAGCAAAATGGCCCCAAATCTGCCCTGCAGGTATTTACTGCCAGTTGCTCTGTGCTGGGTTCTGAGCTGGGCTATGGAACAGGCAGAGAGACTCCAGCCCTGCTTCCTGCCCTTCTGGATGGTGAAAAGGGCAGGAGAGCTTATATTTTGGGGATGTCAGAGGCTCCCCTCAGATCTTAGACATGGCAGGCTTTGAACTTGGCCTTGAAGAGCAGGGAGGATCTGAGCAGGAGCTAAAGCCCAGAGAACATACAAGAGAACTGAGGGGCAGGGGCAGAGTGTGGAGGACCTGGAAGTTTGGGCTTCCTCCTAAGCGACAGGCGTGTAGGCTGAGCATTCTGAGCAAGGGGTTACACGGGTCGGCGTGTTTCCCGGGGCCCACGCCCCTTCTCGACTGTGGAGCCAGCGCTGATTGCCCCACTGCACCCTGCCAGTGAGGCTGTGGCGTGGCTGAGGGGCGTTTGCACACGTGTGTGGGTGCAGAGCCCAAGAAAGAGGTCAGGGACACAGATAAGGATTTTAAAAAATGTTTAGTTTTGATACAATTCTAAATTTACAGAAAAGTTGCAAGACTAGTACAAAGACATTCCATGTATCTTTTTGCCCAGATTCACCAATTATCAACATTTTGTTCCATTTGCTTTTTTGTCATCTCTTTCTATTTATATGTGTTCATATTATATCTCTCTGAGCCATTCGGAAGTTAAGTTGGAGACGCTATGGCCTTTGTCACTCGATATGTCAGTGGACATTTCCTTAGAACAAGGACATTCTCTTACATAACCTCAGTGCAATGATCAAAGTCAGGAAATTTATCATCGATAAGGGTGACATAATCTACAGGCCTTATTTAAACTTCATCAGTTGTCCCAATAATGTCATTTATAACTTTTTCTAGTCCAGGATCCAATCTGGGTTCACTTGCCACATTTCACTTGTCTTGTCGCTTTGGTGTCGTTTAATCTGGAAGAATTCCTCGCCTTTCTTTGTCTTTCCTGACCTTGTCATTTTTGAAGAGAACAAGCCTGTTACTTTGCAGAGTGTTGTCGGTTTGCATTTGTCTGGTGTTCCCTGGTTGGATTCAGATGATGCATCTGGGGCGGGAATCCGTAGGTGGAGATTCGAGAATCACTCATGTAAGAGAGAAAGCGCACAGCAGGAGGAGGCGTGGGGTCCTGGGGGCGGGGGATGGAGAGAGAGCCCGTTAGAAGCCAGGGTGTGGGGGAGCCCGATTGTGCTTGGGAGCCTTGAGGAGTCATGGCACTGGCACGGGATGTGGGGACTGGACAGGGCTGCTTCCTGTGTCAGGAAAGGTGGATTGTTAGAAGGGAAGACCCCCCGAAGCCAGAGCCTGTTTGTGAGTGTAAGTTTAATACATGCCATCATTCCTGCGGTATGTCCATGGCATGGTGGCGGCAAATGTGACCCTGTGGATAAAGGGGGCTTTGCACCTATTGCACCAGACATACCTGGTTTGGGTCTATCTCGAGGAGACTCAGGACCCTCGGAGAGCAGGGGACCTGTTCTGATCACCCCTGTGTCCCCAGTGCTCAGCACAGGGCCCAGCATGGAGCATGCACCTGGGAGTGTTTGTTGAGTGAATCCATACATGATTGAGGAAGGAGGTTCCCCGCAGGGCCTCTCTCCCACAGCCCACCGGAGCTGGGTGGGCGGGGAGCGGCCATACCTGTTGGGGGACTGATGTGAGCGTGTTTCTTTCTAGGCCCTGGACGTGTGGGCCACTGGAGTCACACTGTACTGCTTTGTCTACGGGAAGGTGAGTGCAGGCGAGGCCAGCAGAGCTGGGGCGGGCCCAGACCCCAGACCCCGACCCTGAGCTGGACCCAGTGAGCCAGGCGTGGGTGGCAGATGCAGGCTCTTCTTTTGTGTCCACTTCCTTTGGAAGGTGGCTTTTGAAAGAGCCCACCTGGCTCAGAGAAGGCTGAGGAAGAAGAGGGTCTTTCTGTTTTTCTCTGATCCCCTTGGGAGAGATTCATGTGGCGTCTCAGAACAGCAGACATCCAAGAGGGGGTGCAGACGGTGATGTAGGCCCCTCTCCAGCCAGAGTGCCCCTGTCCCACTGCCCCTTGGTGCCATCTGTTCATCCATCCATGCATTCACTCAATTGTTTGGTTTTTTTTTGAGACAGAGTCTCGCTTTGTTGCCCAGGCTAGAGTGAGTGCCGTGGTGTCAGCATAGCTCACAGCAACCTCAGACTCCTGGGCTCAAGCGATTCTCCTGCCTCAGCCTCCTGAGTAGCTGGGACTACAGCCATGTGCCACCATGCCCGGCTAATTTTTTCTATATATATTAGTTGGCCAATTGATTTCTTTCTGTTTATATTAGAGACGGGGTCTCGCTCTTGCTCAGGCTGGTTTCGAACTCCTGACCTCGAGCAATCCGCCCACCTCTGCCTCCCAGAGTGCTAGGATTACAGGCGTGAGCCACTGCTCCCGGCCTCAATTGCTCATTCATTCAACACATCGTCCTTTACTCCACCTCTGAGTCAGGCTGGACCTTGGGGACATCCAACACCGCCATGACCGAGATTCCGTGTGCAAGTGCCCCTACTCTAGTGACCGCACTGAGAGGCAGGAGGGAATCTCAGCGAACACGTTTCCAAACTCCAGGCCCTGGGAGTGGAGGCCTGGCTGCAGGTGGCTGTAACGCCTGCGGGTACACCCAGCCTCATAGCTCCCTCGGCGACTCATCCATTTGGCCGATGTTTGTTGAGCCCCTGTGGTGTGCCAGGCCCTGAACACGCCAGTGGAGGTCCTTCCTGCCTATTGGAGGGCCCAGCGCTGCTCCCCACGCCTGGCCCCCAGGGAATGAGGGCCAGTCCCCCAGCTCGGGTCAAGGCCCTGGGCCCACATCCTTTGTGTGCCTGTCCCCCCGCAGTGCCCATTCATCGACGACTACATCCTGGCCCTGCACAGGAAGATCAAGAATGAGGCTGTGGTGTTTCCTGAGGAGTGAGTTCCCACCTGGGGGGCCCCTGGGGCTACCACCCCTCCTGGGGAAGATGGTCCTGAATTATAGGAGAGCTTTTGCCCTTTGAAGACCCCACCCCAGCCTGCAGACCTGGGGGGGAGTGCTGCTCTCTGGAGAGGGCCCCTGAGCAGGTAGAGGGGTGGGACTGGGGAACCAGGGTCTCTGAGATGTCCTTGTACAGATGGGAACTCAGAGACCCAGAGTTGGGCGGGATGACCCCAGGTCTCTCATCCAGACCACTCCTTCACTGCAGGCCTACATGGGGTCGGTGGCACCAGCCCGTCGCAGCTCCTGGACTCCCGGGGAACTTCCACGCATCCCACGCGGGGTGGGGGGACCTTCAGGGTGCCAGCGTGCTCCCCATTTCACGGAGGGAAGGGTGGATGCTCGGAGGAGTTTTCAGTGGGGCTGGGATGTGGAGCCACTCTCTCCTTCCATTGTCGCTGGGGTCTCTGGGCCCAGGGAGACTGTCTGGGAGGGTCCCTGCTCACACTGTGCCAGCCTGGGCTCCCTGCTCCTCGTTTCTCAAGGCCCTCTACCCTCTGCTCAAGGACTAGAGCAGGTCAGAAACTGAAATGGGACTTGTTCTCGATGACTCCTGCTCTCTGGTGCCCATTTCCTGTCTGGTCCCCTTACCCTGTTGAGTCCACCTCTTACCTGTCCCTGGGGTCCATTGCCACCTGCAGCCCCTGCCCCGCATAGGCCTCAGGCCCTCTCCCCAGACTGGTCCAGCCGCCTCCTCTCTGGCCTCCCTCCAGTCCGGCCAACACGATCTGACTGTATCTCCTGCAGAAAGTTCACCTGAGGCTTCCCACAGCCCTGAGGACGGAGGTCCCTCCCTGGCCCTGGCATCCCAGGACCCTGCATTCTGCTACCCGCTCGTCTGCTGGCACAGCAGTCCCTTCCCCAAGCCCCAGCCAGCTGTCTTCCGTTTCCCACCTATCCTTTGCTTTCCTGTCTCTGTGCCTTTCCTCCTGCTGTCCTCCTGCCAGGGGTAGCTTTCTCCCCAGCCCAGGAGTTGTAAAAGGGATGAAGCATCTAAGACAGCAGAGAGACCAAAGTCAGCTGTCCCGAGGGGGGTTCCTCCCTCATAGGCTTGGACGCCTGGGCTGCCCAGTCCAGGTTGACATGGGCTGATCGTGGTGCTGCTTTCCCTTGCATCTCCCACCCCTGCCCGTGCTCTGCTGGGTGGCGCTATACCAACCTGCTAACCTCTCTGGGCCTCAGTTTCCTCCTCTGTCAAATGAGAGAGGATCTTTCCTGGCCACCTCCCAGGTGCAGGAAGGATAAGATGGTGAGTGGGAGTGCAGGCCCCTGGTGTCCCATAGAGACTCTTCTCACGGCGTTTTTACCATCTTTGCCACCCGGGGGCGGGGGTCCTGCACCCACGGAACTCCGTTTGTGTTTGTGGCTCCTGTCCTGCTGGGAGACAGGGAAGGATATCCCTGTCCTACTCAGGGAAGGATATCCACTTCCTTGTTCTGAAACTCCCTGAGGTTCTGAAACTCCCGGCACCTTAGGGATGTCCCTCCTGCTGTCTGGAGCTCTGTCTGTCCTCCCATCTGAGGATGAGGGGCAGTGTGTCTCTGGTCACAGGGTGGGGAGGAGAGGTGAGCAGGGAGGGGCCTTGTCAGCAGGCTCACCATCGGCTCTTTCCTTCCCCGTCTCTAGGCCGGAGGTCAGCAAGGAGCTCAAGGACCTAATTCTGAAGATGCTAGACAAGAATCCCGAAACACGAATTGGGGTGCCAGACATCAAGGTGGGGGAACTGGGGGTCTTGGGTTGGGCTGGGACACAGAAAACAGGCCTGTTTCCCCTGCTGTAGAGACCTCCCCCAGGACGTGTGTGTATGGGGTTTGGGTTTGGGGTTTGCGAGGTCAATGTTGGAAGAATGCCTGGAGTCCCCTGCTGACTGTCTGCCCACGGCCCTGACCCCTCCCTGCCCTCCCGGCCTCCGCAGTTGCACCCCTGGGTGACCAAGAATGGGGAGGAGCCCCTCCCCTCAGAGGAGGAGCACTGCAGCGTGGTGGAGGTGACGGAGGAGGAGGTGAAGAACTCCGTCAGGCTCATTCCCAGCTGGACCACGGTGGTAAGAGGACAGGGGAGGGGTGGGGGGCTCCCTTGTCCCGGGAGGGCCTGGGGAGCAGCCTGTGCACTGCCCGAGACTTGCTCTATGCCTGGCCCTGTGTGGGGACAGAGGGCTGCATGTCAGCCAGTCATGACATTGGGCCACCGGGGCCACTATTCCTCCAAAGGCCCCTGGCGAAGGAGGTCACGCCCTTCAGCCTCATGGCAGGAAGACAGCCCATGTTGCCCTGCATGAGGCCCCACACACGCTCGGCTGCAGCCATGCACCCCAGAGTGGCTGCCCTGGAGCCTTGGGACATCTCCCTCTGCCTGGGAGCTCCTCCCCAGACGTCCGCACTCCTCACTTCCTCACTCCCTTCTGGTCCTCACTCCAAAGTCACCCCCTCAGAGCAGGGAGTCTTCCCTGGCCCCTTATCCCCAGCGTCAGGCTCCCCTGTGTCACCCCTTACCCCCTTCCTTTGTTTTACTTTTTCCTCTTTAGCCCCAACCACTGACTAACATATTGTGTATTTCACTGATTTGTCTTCCTTATTTTTTGCCTGTCCCCCACCTAGAATTTAAACTTCACAAGGGCAAGAATTTTGGCCTCGGTGTGGCCCCAGTGTTTAGAATAGTGTCCAGCTGGCACATACTAGTGTTGATGGGATGCATGGATGGATGGATAAGTGAGTGAGTGAGCAAGTGAAAGGATGAGTGCACCGCAGGCTCCATGCACGTGTGTGTGAGTTGACATGGGACTGTCCCTGTTGTGGAGAAGGGACAAAGGCAGAGAGCCAGTGTGCGGCAGCTGCTCCCCTCCTGGAAGCCCCACTGGTTTGGTCATCGCTGCCCCTGGCAGCTCGCCAGGCCTCCCTGCGCTGCCCGGCACAGCCTCTCCTTGGGGCCGTCCCTCCCTGCGTAGCTAGAGGGTGTTTCCCAGTGGCACTTCCAGCCCTGTCCCTCCTCACACGTTCAGCCTGGTGTTGCAGACCCTTCATGGTCTGGTCCTGGCCTCTGCTCCCTTGTCCCTGCTCCCTGGTGCCTAGGTGGCACCAGGCTCCTTGCCATTCTGTGAGATCACCCCCCGCAGCCAGCCCTCTGTGCCATTGCTTCTGTCGTTTCTGATTGAAACGGGACCCCCAGCGGGGCCCACCTGGCAGCTGCTGTCTAAGGAGTCAGAGCAGGGGGCTGCATGCGAGCTGCACTCGCGTGTCTGGGAGCCAGGGCCCGTGCTCATGCTGACGTGTCCTCCCCAGATCCTGGTGAAGTCCATGCTGAGGAAGCGTTCCTTTGGGAACCCGTTTGAGCCCCAAGCACGGAGGGAAGAGCGATCCATGTCCGCTCCGGGAAACTTGATGTAAGTACTGCTGGGCCGGACCCTGCTGGGTGCGCCCTGACAGGCCGAGCCCAGAGCCAGCGGCCTTGGCCAGTCTCAGAGGTAGCCTTGTTTGCACCTCGGTCCTCAAGGCTAGTTAGGGCCAGAAGGGACCTTCATGGCCCAGCACAGACTTCTAGAGATGAGGGGCTCACTCAGCCCCTCCATGGGGCAGGAAGACCTGTCTTCAGCTGGAAGCTTGACATGGTCACACTCTCCCGAGGCATCCAGCTCGGTCCCCTGGGGCTCACGTCGGTGGCCCCGCAACTGATGGCAGCCTGACAGAGGTTTACAGATGGGCTGGTGTCGGCTCCTTGCAGGAGGGAGGGGCACTGTGCCTGGCCGGGGCCCGGGGGCAGTGCTGCCTGCAGCCGGTGCTGAGGCCGCGTGCCCAGGCAGTGCTTTGTGAACACTTGTCCCTGACACGTGGGGACAGGCTGGCCGGCCTGGGGAGAGGAACCCCCCTGTGCAGAAGGCTCCCTGCTGTGAGCCACACCTGTGGGTTCACTACATCCTGGGAGAGGCCAGAAAATCAGTTCCCCCAAAACCTCTGTGGCCTCGTCCTCAGTTCTTCCACCTTCTTCCGCCACAATAAAAGTTAGTTTGGGATGCCAACGAGGCTGGCTGGAGTTTGTACGCAGACCTGCAGAGAGAAAGTCGTGAGGTCCCGAGCCAGGATGCCGTCCTGGGTCAGCGGCGGTCACCTTCCTTTGTCCTGTTGCGGGCGCCGCAGGGAGGAGGGCTGGCGGGAGTGGTGCCCCAGCCTGCTTTGTGGTGGAGGCGTGCCCCCCAGAAAGGAGGGTGCTGGGCTGTCCAGGTGCCCCGGCCTCTCGGGCAGCAGAGCGTCCACTGTGCCGTCCAGGCACCGGGTGCTGGTCCTGTGCGGGGCCTCCCTCCTGGAAGTGGGCTTTTCAGAGGCCCAGTGGGCACGCTGGTGTCTGCTCCTGCTCCTGCCATAGGTCGAGTGCACTCAGGGATGTCCCCGTAATGAGGTGTGGGGCCTGGGAGGGGCCGGACAGAACTGAGCTGCAATTTCCCCCTCTTCAGTGAGGTGGCTGGGTTTGGGGAAGGAGTTCCCTGAGCTCATCTAGATCTGCGGGCCCCTGATGCTGGAATTACACCTAGCCTAGGGGGAACATGTACCATTTGACATCTAAATGGGGCCACTTTTGAGAGTGAACAGGGAAGCTATTAATACTCATGCGGGGACAACAGAAGAATCAGGACGGTGCCCGGCAAACCTGATCCCTCGAGCTCGGGCGCCTGTGCCCCAGCGCCCCCTAGTGGTGGGACGAGCCAGTCACAGGATAAAGACCTCTAGCACCTCCTTTGTGCTCCACAAACTGTGATTGTGACAAGACTGGGCTTAATACTTTCCACTTATAAAATTCTGCAATTCTGTGGCCTAAGTTTAATTTTGAAAGCAGATTTAACCTCCATTATGGAGGCCCAGCATTCGTCCTTGATAGACTCTGTTTTTTATCCTTTGGGATAATTGTTGATACTCTTTAGTAGAGTTAAGTGGGATTGGTCCTTTGTTTAAGGTATCTAAACCCGGCTGGGTGCGGTGGCTCACGCCTGTAATTCTAGCACTCTGGGAGGCCGAGGAGGGAGGATTGCTCAAGGTTAGGAGTTTGAGATCCTGTTTCTACTAAAAATAGAAAGACATTAACTGGCCAACTAAAAATATATAGAAATAATTAGCCAAGCATGGTGGCGCATGCCTGTAGTCCCCGCTACTTGGGAGGCTGAGGCAGCAGGATCGCTTGAGCCCAGGAGTTTGAGGTTGCTGTGAGCTAGGCTGACGCCACGAGTAAAGCTCTAGGCCGAGTAACAGAGTGAGACTCTGTCTCAAAAAAAAAAAAAAAAAATCAAAACCCTTTCATCATTGGTTATTTTATAAAGAGACATCAGACTCTGCCCTGTGAACACGGCAAGGAAAATGCAAAAGGAAAGCCCCTGTCCCCAGCCAGGTTGGCCGGAGAGGTCAGCACCGAAGGCCCTTGAGCTGGCTGACACCTGGGGCTGAGGGGCCTCAGCTGGGCCAGAGCACGGGAGGCTCCGGAGGCCTGAACCGCAGGAGGGTGTGGGCAGCTGCCAGGGTGCAGGGAGGCTACACACGGAGGCCAGGCTTGGGCAAGTGGGTGAGGGGATGTGAGAGATCGTGGGATTCAAATGTCTGAGTGTGCCCCCCTAGTGCACGTTGTGAGCCCTGAGGTCACTCTGTCCCTGGTGTCCCCTGAACAGGAAAGAAGGATATGGTGAAGGGGGCAAGAGCCCAGAGCTCCCTGGCGTCCAAGAAGACGAGGCTGCGTCCTGAGCCCCTGCATGCGCCCAGGGCCGCCCGGCAGCACACTCATCCCGCGCCTGCAGAGGCCCACCACCCTCATGCGACAGCTGTCCCCGCGGGCAGGGGGCCAGGGACCGCGGCCCCTCTCCCGGCCACCTCCCCCGTCGTGCCGCATGACCTCCACGCACGCACGTCCAGGGACAGGATTGGAATATGTGTCATTTGGGGTTTGGGGGGCAGGGCTCCCACAAGGCCGTCCTTCTCCTGGCTCTCCCTGGCCCCACCCATTCTGGGGGGAAACCAGGCGCCCAGGGAGCCCCAGAAACCCCGCCCAGGGCAGGAGGCAGGAGATGGAGATGCTTACTGCAACGGAAGAGACCTCCATGGGGGGCTGGGCAGGCCTGGCTTAGCTGCCACACGCACACGGAGCGGGGTACTCTGCCACTAAGGGTACACAGAACGCTGGTAGAGAGGTTCTGACCCCTCGGTATATTCTTGGGCCTCACTGGGGAGAGAGGGTCAGTATTGGAGAATTCAGATCACTTTTTTATCTTTTACTTTTGTTTTTAACCTGGGGGCAGGGGGGAGGATCTCTACTTAGGAACATCTCATGAGCTTTCCTACAGCTTTTGGGGGGGGTCCCCAGCACACCCCGGCATTATTTGAAAGCCAAGTGGTTGGACTGACCTGCCTGGATTGTGTTTTGCGTTTGGTGCCATCTGGAAAACAGGCTGAACTGAATCAAGCTCTGAGCAAAGGCCTGAGCTGGGGGCACCGCAGCTTCCCTGTCCGTCTCACGCCCTCCCTGCATGGCTCCCCAGAGCCCAGGCTGCAGAAGAGATAGCAGGGGCCGGCATCAACCCAGGGCCATGGACTTGTAGATCTGTGGCCTTGCACGTGCTGGAATAACTGGAATCCACTCTCCGATCCTACACTGGCCTACCAGGCAGCTGCCCTCACGTTCCCACAATGAAGGACAAACCGCCCAGGTTGGAGGCATTGCTTGACACTGAACCCTGGAGGGGTGTGCACACTGGCAGGTGGCCTCTTTGCCAACTGCCTCGCCCCAGGACAGTCAGCGGTCAGCCTGCTCAGAGCAGGAGTGCTGGAGCACGTGTGTGGACATGGCTCTGCTGGAGCAGACTGCGTCTTCTCTCTGAGATCAGTGGCCGGCTGGGCATTTGCTGACCAGATGCACATAGAGGTGGACCTCCAGAGGGAAATAACACAGGACTACTCAGATACCTCTGGAAACATGGGTTAGGTAAAGGATTTCAGCCACGTGTGCGGGTGTCATATTGTAGGAGGGCTTGTTTGGAGGAGGGGGAGGCTGGGCTGAGGGAGGGCCCGCGTCCTGCCGCATCTCTGTGCCTGTGGGTGTACGTCGCGCCTCCACGCACACATGCGTGTGCGTGCCCATCTGCTGCACACAGCACACTCGCATGTCTTGCACCAGTACATGCATTTGTTATATAGTTTCTATGTCTATTTAAGGCTAGGAGCAGAATGCGGCCCATTGTCAATGGGTCCACATTTCTCCCTGGCTTCTCTGCACTAAGGCAGAACGGCCCAGGGCTTAAAAAAATAACTCGGTACTGTTTTTAAGGACACTTTTATAGAGTTCATGGAAGGCACTGAGCATCTCTGGGAGCTCCTGGTTGCAGGGGGCTACAGCGATTGGACCCAACCTTGGAAAGCTCAGAGATGGGCCCAGCTTCACCACCATGTCAGCGCCCATCACTCAGGGTTTTGGTTGGCATCAGTGTTTCTGAATGTAGCACAAGTGATGAACAAACTCCATAAGAGTGTTTTAAAAATTAACTTCCCAGGAAGTGAGTTAAAAATAATAAAAGCCCTTTCTTGAGTTAAAAAGAAAAAAAAAAAAAAAGGCTTTGTGTGTACATTTCCCGCATCTGGCATGTGTTCTTTCTCACCGGCTGGACCAGCTGGCTTGGCTGGCTTTTCTGGAAGGGTGTGAGGCACCCTTGCAGGAGGTGAGAGGGCAGGAGAAGGGGTGGCTCAGGAGGGGGAGTCCAGGATGCAACTCAAGCCCCTGG
The DNA here is from genome assembly GCF_040939455.1 of Microcebus murinus. Lineage (NCBI taxonomy): Eukaryota > Metazoa > Chordata > Mammalia > Primates > Cheirogaleidae > Microcebus > Microcebus murinus. The sequence goes on along the minus strand of NC_134121.1, from coordinate 16,189,702 downwards.
GTAGGTCCTATGGTCCCTCCTGGGGAAGGATGGGGAGTCTGGGAGCCAGTGGACCACCCACAAGGGCACCTGCCTGTTTCACAGGGGCCCAGGAAGGCCGAGGTCTGGTCCAGGTGAGAGCTGTCACCACTTCTCATGGGACGGAGGTCCCCATGGAGCCTCAGAGGAATGCCTGTGACACAGGTCCAGTGTCCTCCCTATGCCCCCATAGCCTTGGGCACTGGTACAGGCTTTCAGGATCCTGAACCCCTCCAGGGCCTTGATGAAGAGTCATCATTCAAGTCAGAGCTTGAACCCAAGCTTCGCTACCTAATAATTGTGTGACCTTTGGCAAGTCACTGGAGGAACCTCATTTTCTTCATTGGCATAATTTGAATAATAGCACCTGGTTTGTGGGTTTGGAATGGAAAAAACACACTGTTTTCAACTCTGCTCTCACAGCACAATAATTGACACAGAAGACAGCCGTGACCAAAGGTGTGGGGGTCATTCCACACACACCAAGCAAGCGGTCAGTTCTGCAGCAGACACCATCTGGGCGTCCTCCAATTCAATTTTAACGCCTTCTACCTGGTGATGGTGTCAGGTCCTCTGGCGTGAGGGCTCAGTCCCCAAGACTGTGCCGACTTCAGACACCAGTTACAAGGCGAGGCCTCTGGAACATCTGTCTGACCAGCTTCAAGTTGGGGCTCCTGTGACCCCCTCCCTGGGTCAGACTAATTTGCTAGAGGCCTGGTGCCTCTCAGAGATGCCTTGGGACTCTGGATCCCACAGACCCTTTGTCTCTGCCCTCTGCAACCCCTGATATCCTATGGGCTCTCCTCAGCCTGGGGGAGAGGAGGGAAGGGTGGCCAGGGCCACTGAGGGTTCCAACTTTCCCAGGGGGACACCCCAGACACAGGGTGGGACTCACATAAACACTCCTCAGGTTATGGAGTCACCTTGCCACACGCAGGCGTCACTCACACAGCCCCCCCTCAGGCAAATGAGCAGGCCTGTCTCGGGCCGCCCTCTGGGCACTGGGACTCTGCTGAGGGAGCCCAGTGCTGGGCCTGGGGTCCACTGAGGCTCAGGAGGGGCCTGTCCTCAGTCTCACCGCAGAACAGAGCCCTGGCCCTCGAGGAGCCCCTGCGCTGCTCCAGCCTCCTGCTGGACTGGGCCCCTGAAGGCACCGTGCTGCTTGCTCCACGCCCCTAGACACACGGACATAGCTCTGCTCTCGGGGGCTTCAGACACATCCATTTCTCCAGCTAGGAGGAGCCAGCAGAAAAAGCCTGGGTCTTGTCACTGTCCAGGCTGGGCTGCCAGCCCCTGTCCAGGTCGGGCTGACCAATTCATCATTCATTAGCCTATCCCCACTTTGTGTGGTCAGCCTCCTGCCCTCCCAACTGCACAGGCCCCGCCACCTCCAAGAAGCCTTCCATGGTCCATAGTGGTGTGTGGTTTGGTGTCTGGCCCATTTCCTACAAGACTGGGGCCAGGAAGCAGGAATCACAGCTTTGCCAACTGGCTGAGTCACTTTCACAATGTATGCCTGCCCCTCACTGCTCCCCCGTGTTGAAGACCAGTCGAGGAGCATCTCTCAGGAAGCCCTTTTCCTGGCCTGTTTACCTCTGGCCTTTTCTGGTTCTCTGTGTCCTGCCCCTCAGCCTACAGACTTGCTCAGGCCTATTAGGTAGAAAGCAAGTATCTGTCCCCCTTGATTTCTGAGGGCTGCTGCTCCCCACTCCGGGTAGTGTTGCCTCTCAGATGCCCTCTGCATGGGGCTCCCTGTTCCGTTACTGCCGGCCTCACTCAGCCCCACCCCAGCAGGACTGGTCACTGTCCTAGCCATGACCCATGTGATTGGCTGATGCCCTCTGCACTTCGACCCCCAGTCCTTTGGTCTCTCCCACCCTCCATCCCCCAACACACACACACACAGCCTGTGCACAAGTCTACACTGAAGGAATGAAACAGGGTCAGCGGGGAACTGCACAACTGCAGGGCACTGGCTACACTTCTCACTTGGTTTCCCCGCAGAGTTCAAGAGGGATTATGTCTCAGGTTCTGGAGCGTTCACAAGGAGAGGACTCTGCTTGCCCTCAAGTGTCCCCCTCTCCTTTAAGGCGATCTGTGCCATCATCCACCTACCTCCCTGGGAAACCCACCCCAAAGATGAGAAGGGCTCCCCACCCACTGTGGTCTGCCTGTCCCCTCCTTCCCCACCCTCCATTCCCAATCCAGTCTGAAGCACAAATTAGTTCTCAACCTGGTAACACGCTACACTCTCCTAGGGAGCTTTTAAATCATGATGCCTGGGTCCTACCCTGGGAAGTTCTGGTTCAAATGGTCTGGGGTATAGTCTAGGTGTAAGGATTTTTTTTTTTAATTAATAGACTTTATTTATTTATTTTTTGAGCAGTTTTAGGTTTATAGAAAGTACAGACAGTACCCATACACCCCTTCAAACTCTGCTTCCTGCCCCCCAGTTTCCCCTATTATTAACATCTTGCATTGGGGTACACTTGTTATAACTGATGAGCCAATATGGAGACATTATTATTAACTGAAGTCCACAGTTTACATTAGGGTTCACTCTGTGCTGTACATCCTATGGGTTTTGACAATGTATAATGACACACATCCACACTTACAGCATCATATGGAATAGTTTCACTACCCTAAAAATCTGTGCTCCACCTGTTCATCCCTCCCTCTCCCTCCTCTCTCTGACAACCACTGATCTTTTTTTTACTGTCTCCATAGATTTTGCCTTTTCCAGAATGTCATATAGTCAGAATCATTTAGTATATAACTTTTCCAGTTCCCCAGGTGATGTTAATGAACAGCAAGGGTTGACATGAGTAGCCCTGGTCTAGGATTTGGCGAAGAGGGTTGGTAGATCGGTGCTTTATGTTCCTAAATCTAGCACAGGCAAAGGTCTCATGTGCTTTGGTATGTCCATCTATCCATCCATCCTTTCAATATTTTGTCCAGGGCCTTTCATAACCAGGCACTGAGTTAGACACTAAGCCAAACCAACACGGTTCCTGCTGTCATGGCCCTCACAATCCACAGCAAGAGACAGCCATTAATCAAGTTGCCATGTTGAGTGCATGGATGATTTTGAACGATGAGTGCTGACTATTGTGCTGATCAGGGACGGAGGGAACACAGGAATGGACCTGGCAGGTTGAGTCTGGGGTGCCTTGAGACATTCAAGGGAAGAGGTGCAGGTAGCAGTTGGACATGCAGGTCTGGAGCTCAGAGGAGAGGTGAGAACTGCAAATGGAGAGGTGAGGGCCCTTGGGATGTGGATGGCAGTGGGGTTGGAAGCCATGCATGTATGCGAGGAGATGGACTGGGGTGGAGGTGAGCATGGGTGAGAAGACAGAGGGCCCAGGATCGAGCCCTGATGAACTGTCACTGTTGGGGGAGGAGAAAGAACCTGCAAAGGCACTGGAGCAGGAGCAGTGGGGAGGTAAAAGGAAAACTGAGTGTGGCATTATAATGGCAGGGTGTCTATGATGCGGAGTGGTCAAGGGAGAAGAGGGGAACAGAGAAAGGGAGGGAAGATGGTCCTTTTAGGAATTTAGCTATGTAGCGGGGGGGGGGGGGCATGGATATAGTACCCCCACCAGGAGCAGCTGCTCCGTGACTTTCTCTTTGACTATGGAAATTTCTCCTTAACTATGACTTAGGGGTCTAGGATGTGGGGGTCGTGTGCCCAGTGTAAACGTGCATTAAATAACATCTCTACCGTAATCAGCAGGGCATCACCTCAGGCCGGTGGGCCTCGTTACCAGTCTTCAAGCAGCATTTGATTTCACCTTAGGAGCTCATATAACCTTTCAATGGCTTTTCCCTTTGTTACTCCAGGAGAGACAAGATTCCATTATTTTTATTCCCCTCCTCCCTGAGTTGGAGAAGGAGGGAAAAAGGAGAGGGAATGGCCAATTTCAGTTAAAGAAAACCCAAAAAGGAACCTTTTAGAAGACCCTGTTAATATCCTCCCCGGCCCACTAGCCTCCCCTTCACAAACTTCTCAAAAGAGTGGTCCACACTGCCTCAACTCCAGCCATTACTCTGCTTTTGCCTTCATGGACATTGGTCTCTTCCAAGTCACCAATGGCCAAGGAACCTCTAGACCCAAGCTAAGTTCCAATGTCAAGTTGTGGTTGAATTTGACACTTGATCACTCTCTTCTTAAAACTCTCTAGTCTGTCCCAGTGTCCCATTCTCCTGGTTTTTTTTTTTTCTTTTTTTTTTTTTTTGAGACAGAGTCTCACTTTGTTGTCCAGGCTAGAGTGAGTGCCGTGGCGTCAGCCTAGCTCACAGCAACCTCAAACTCCTGGACTCAAGCGATCCTCCTGCCTCAGCCTCCCGAGTAGCTGGGACTACAGGCATGCGCCACCATGCCCGGCTAATTTTTTTATATATATATCAGTTGGCCAATTAATTTCTTTCTATTTATAGTAGAGACGGGGTCTCGCTCTTGCTCAGGCTGGTTTTGAACTCCTGACCTTTGAGCAATCCGCCCGCCTCGGCCTCCCAGAGAGCTAGGATTACAGGCGTGAGCCACCGCGCCCGGCCTCTCCTGGTTTTTTCTATTAAAAATTATCCAGAATTTGGAAATAGTGAAAAGGACTACACAGATGTCCTCTCAGTGCAGTGCCAGGTATTATCCAACATGCCTTTTCTACCTGGGGAGCCATCTGATTCTCTAGGGATGTGTAGCTTTGTTTGATTTCTTATTTACTAGTTTTTTTAAGAGACAGGGTTTTGCTCTGCCACCCAGGCTGGAATTTCTGAGCTCAAGTGATCCTCCTACCTCAGCCTCTCAAGTAGCTGGGACTACAGGCACATGTCACTGCACCCAGCTAAGACTTCTTATTTACTATTTATTATTTATTATTCTTTTAGGGACAGGGCTTCACTCTGTTGTCCAGGCTGGAATGCAATAGTGTAGTCATAGCTCACTGCAGCCTCCAACTCCTAGGCTCAAGTGATCCTCCTGCCTCAGTCTCTTGAGTAACTGACACTACAGGTGTGTGCCACCATGCCCAGCTAATTTTTTTTATTTTTGTAGAGATAGGGTCTCACTATGTTGCCCAGGCTAGTTTTGAACTCCTGGCCACAAGTGATCTTCCTGCCTGCCTCAGCCTCCTTACTCCTTATCTACTATGGATTAGGGTATTTTACAACTCTATGAGAGTAGAGGTTACTTTATAGAAAATTCATAACATGTACATAATTCTTATCCAGTAGCAATGCAAATGTCTGCTGTCTGGTAGAAAAGGGAACCCCAAAGGTTATAGTTTCTTGCCTTGTAGAGCATTAATCTGCCTTGTCAAATGCATCTCAACATTCCTTTGACTGACCAACTATATTCATTCTCAATTTCTCTTTTGAACTAGTCTTGATATCTTACTAGTTTCCTCACTCATTAATGAATGGATAAGCTTTGACATGTGTTCATTTTATATTTGTTTGAGAGTCATGTGTTTTAGCTTTTTGAAAATTATTTTTTACCACCTCCTAAATCCTTCATGGCTCCACCTCAGCTGGCTGCACCAAGGACAGGAAAGGGGGGCAGGTGAGTTAGGTGACCAAAAGGGGAAAGACACAAAGGGCTTTTCTGACAGAGCCTAGGAGCCTTGGTATTTATCTGATGTCCTGGCTTGCCCTGGACTCCTAGTTCACCTGCCAGCTAAAGCCCTGCCAGGGTGCTGGTTCTCACCTGAACTGCACTGAACTGCAATGTTGAATCCTCCCTGAATCAAATCCTCAAGCAACAAGGCTCCTACCCAGCAGGGACAGGGGCCTGCCCAGCCCCCTCTGCTGGCCTCGTGGTGTCCATAGTGGAGGAGGAATTGCTTCTTCCTCTGTCATCCCCCACCCCACAAGCCTAGTAATGGTGGGACCTTGACTGTCACCCACAGCTGGCCATGCCAAGTACACACTTTCTTTCACATGTTCCTTAAAATACACACAAATGCATTCCATGCATTCAACCTAATTTTGTAACTATTTTGTGTCCCATTCATCAAGGAAAACTAGTCCTCTAAAGCGCTCTGCCTTTTTTTTTTTTTTGAGACAGGGTCTCATTCTGTTGCCCTGGCTAGAGTGCATTGATGTTATCATAGTTCATTGCAACCTCAAACTCCTGGGCTCAAGTGATCCTCCTGCCTTGGTCTCCTGAGTAGCTGGGACTATAGTGAAATGCCACCACATCTGGCTAATTTTTTCTATTTTTAGTAAAGACGAGGTCTCACTCTTGCTCAGGCTGGTCTCCAACTCCTGAGCTCAAGTGATCCTCTGGCCTTGGCCTCCCACAGTACTAGGATTATAGGTGTGAGCCACTGTGCCAGACCAAGAGCTCTGTGTTGTGTTTGCCCTGTGATTTAACCCAAATTTAAGAAAAACTATGATGTACTGCACCCCTTCTATTAGATCCTGTATCTATATATAATTATCTCATTTAACCCTCAACCACCTCATTTGGAGATGGGTAATATTTTTCCATTTTACTGATGAAGGAACTTAGGCTCCACAGGGTTCAGTGGCTCACCCAAGGCCACACACCATGTGTGGGGCAGGGCTGGCCAGATTGACGCCCAGGTGTGTCTCATGCTGATCATGCTCTTCCTTGGCTTACAATTATTTGTTCCTCCATGGTCAGAGCTGGTAGGGCTCAGAGACCCTGGGGTCCCACCTGATCACTCACCAGGCAGGAAACCAGGCCCAAAAAGGGGCCAGGACCAGCCTACGGTTACACAGGGAGGAAGATGCAAAATCAGGACTCAAAGCAAAAACTGACCAGTGGTGCTCTCTGGAAGCCAACACTCCTTCTCCCCCACTAGGCTCTCAGAAAAATATCAGCAGGAAACCATGTTCACAGGTCTACAGTGGATAGCACCTTCAGGAGTCAGGAATTTGAGGTCTAAGCCCTGGCCTTTGGGCAGGTCACCACCCTCTTGGAGTCTCAATTTTAGTGTATTTTGGGGAGACCTGAAAGAGACAAAGGTTGGCAAGGCAAGTAACTTTGTAAATCTGCAGATTGCCCAGAGGTGATATACCAAGGCTCACTGTGGGCTCTGGAGCCAGACCGTCTAGGTTTAGGTCCAGGTTTTATTCCTTAAATAGCCTGTCACCTTGGCTACATTTCTGTGCCTCAGTTTCTTCATATGTGAAACAGGAGTACTAATAGGACCTACTTCATGGGGTTGTTGTCAGGGCTCAAGCGCTTTGAGGTGTCTGGCACCTAGTGATCGCTTGAGTACAGATTTAGACCCGTAACCCGGACTACACCGAACTCCTCCAGATCCCGTCCCCTCCAGCAGGCCCCGCCCCCGTCCTCACTCGGTCCCGCCTTCTCCTCACCAGGTCCCGCCGCAGCCGGCCCGGGTTCCTCCCGCCACCAGGGGGCGGGAACGCTAAAGCCGGCCTTCTGGCAGAAACAGGTGACGCTCTAGGTATCGGTGGCGGCTCCTCGGTGGCCACTGGCGGCGGCGCTCTAGCCGGCGGGTGTGCGGGGCGGGCTCTCAGTGGTGCGGCCGGCAGGCAGCGATGGCGGCCGTACGGGGCCTGCGGGTGTCGGTGAAGGCGGAGGCCCCGGCGGGGCCAGCTCTGGGGCTCCCGTCACCTGAGGCAGAGTCCAGTGTGGACCGTGGCGAGCCGGAGCCTATGGAGGTGGAGGAGGGCGAGCTGGAGATCGTGCCGGTGCGGCGCTCGCTGAAGGAACTGATCCCGGTACGGGCGGGGGGCGGGGAGCGAGGAGGAGGTTGCGGAGCGAGTGCCCTGCGCCGGAGGGGGCCGGAAGGGGCCGGAAGGGGAGGCGGCGGGAGCCCTGGCCCGGGGAAGTCGGCGGAGCTGGCGAGAGGGGCGCGAGCGCCCGGGGGGCGGGGGCGTCAGGCTGGAGGAGAGACTCGGAGCTAGAGAAAGGACGCCGGGGCGCCGGCAATGGGTGTTGAGGGGGCTGGAGGTGGGGGGGAGGAGGGGGCTGGAAGATAGTTGAGGACACCCCCTCCGCTGCCCCTCTGAGCCGCGCAGTGCAAGGGAGCGAGGAGGGGCTGACATTGAGATAAAGGGGAGCCCTGCGCGGGAACGGAGCCGGGAGCAGCCCCGAAGGAACTGTGGGGTGGCGGCGGCATCTAGGTCTCCTTGTGGGTCCTGCCCCAGAGGAGTTGGTATCTGTTAAACATGGCACTCGCCCTTTCTCTTGGGAGGGTTGGAACTGTCAGCAACAGAAACTCTCTGTTTCTGTTGTGACTTGAGGGTCATCTTGCCTCGCGCAGCTCCACTGCTGTGTAGCAAGCACCTACCCTGTGGTCCCAGCATCTGACCTGTAATGAAACCACAATATCACAGGACCAATAGTGATCTTTGGTCCCTTCTTTACCATAATGGGGACGGTGAGAGGTGTTTTGCTTGTGGTTTGATAGTCGTATGTCCAGTTCTTAGAGCTGGTCTCAGGCCTGGATGGCTCCTCTCATGTACTTAATTTATTACCTAACATGAACTACTTTTTACCAGTCTTGCTTTTAAAATGAAGATATGGAAAAAAGGCTAAGGTAGGATCACTAGAGATGGCAAATGATAATGACTGTGGTTAATAACAATTAACATAAGGGCATTTTACCATTAAAATCATTGCATTATATCGTTTATGCCAGGTGCCTAGGCCTGAGACTATAGTATTGGCTACTCTGGGAGGCTGAGGCAGGAGGATCTCTTCAGCCCAGGAGTTGGAGACCAGTCTGGGCAACATAGTGAGACCCTGTCTCTAACAAAACAAAAACAAATAATAGGCCGGGCGCGGTGGCTCACGCCTGTAATCCTAGCTCTTGGGAGGCAGAGGCGGGCGGATTGCTCAAGGTCAGGAGTTCAAAACCAGCCTGAGCAAGAGCAAGACCCTGTCTCTACTATAAATAGAAAGAAATTAATTGGCCAACTGATATATATATAAAAAATTAGCCGGGCATGGTGGCACATGCCTGTAGTCCCAGCTACTCGGGAGGCTGAGGCAGAAGGATCGTTCGAGCCCAGGAGTTTGAGGTTGCTGTGAGCTAGGCTGATGCCATGGCACTCACTCTAGCCTGGACAACAAAGCGAGACTCTGTCTCAAAAAAAAAAAAAAAAAAACAAAAACAAATAATAAATATCACTGCAGTTGTGAAGTAGAAATTATCCCTTCATTCATTCAGTTCAACACGTATTTATTGCATGCCCCACTATGTGCCAGGCACAACCTTAAGTGCTTGATCAAGATCAAACTCCCTCTTGGAGTTTATGTTCCAGTTGGGGACACAAGTAAATAATTTCCTTAGTATTAAGTGCTATGAAGAAAATAATGTTAATAGAGAGTGCAGGGGTGAGGAGTGTGAGCAGAGCTATGATGGGATGGCCAGTGAAGTCCTTTGAGATGGTGACATTTAAACTGAACCCTAAATGACAAAAAGGATCCACCCATGTGCACATTGAAAGGGAGTGTTCCCAGCAAGGGCAATAGTTAAGTGCTGCAAAGGTTCTGAGATGGGAACAAGATTGTTGTGCTGGAGAAATAGAAAATTCTGTAGCACAAATGGAAGAACAGTTAAAGAGATCAGGAAAGTGGGCAGATATTATGGAGAAAATCTTGGCCCAGAGAGGTCAAAGAAATTATACAGTGTTCTATAATTAGTGAATATCAGAACTGAGATGTTAGTCCTTGCTCAGTTTCCAAATCCCATCCTCTTTCTATTGCTGGGTGCTGTATTTTCTCCAGGAGTTCTAGGTGATCCTGGACTTTCTGCATTTTGGTGGAAGCTTGTGCTCCACCTGGTGGCCTGGCTTGGGGAATTTGTCCAGTCTGACTGGAGAGATAAATGACTGCCTAGTCTTTGACATTTTCTTCATGAAAGCCTTTAGATTTTCTTTATATGGATACCTTCAGCTGATGGAATTACTTATGGTTTTGGACAGGTTCTGACTTCTTGTTAGGGTGGTTTATTGATACCGTGGAGTCACTGGGATGGGCTTCTTAATAAGAGGTTGTCAGTGGTGGGAGAAGGTTGTTGAGAATGACTATTTATTCAAAAAGACTTGTGGGGGGGGAAGGGGGAGGGGGGGAAAGGGCAGTTATTGAAACCTTAAAATTTAAAATTTGTACCCCCATATTATGCCAAAATAAAAAAAGAACCAATTGTCAGACTGTCTTTTCTCCTGGGTTTTCTTTAATTGCTGTCAGAATTTCTCACCCTTTCTCTTTGTGTTAGGACACAAGTAGAAGATATGAAAACAAGGCTGGCAGCTTTATCACTGGGATTGATGTCACCTCCAAGGTAAGACAGTTATTTATTCAGTTTGATAAGCAGGTGAACTTAATGAACTTGGTCCCTAGAACTTACAGAATGTTAAATATTCTTTTTTACCTCCTTTTTTCTTCTGTTGCTGAATTAAAAAAAAAAAATTTTAACTTCATGTTACACAGTGATGCCTTTATGCATCCTGAAAACATCTAGGCACCATTTATGTGTTCTTGGATCCATGAAAAGATAAAATCACAATATCTAGATGCCTGTGCTTAACCATTTCCAAGAAAAAGTTTTGTATGGGGAATGTCTTTTAAAATGTTGTGTCCATTCTTTAAAAAAATGCGTGCTGTTTCCACTTTAAATGAAATAAAACATGAAAAGTGCTTGGCACGTAGTAGGCCCTTAGTAAATGTTTATATTCCTTACTGGTTGGAGACTTAGAAAAATAGGGTTTCCTGGCCAGCTGTGGTGGTGCACGCCTGTAATCCCAGTACTTTGGGAGGCTAAGGTGAGAGGATTGCTTGAGCGCAGAAATTCAAGACCAGCCTGGGCAATATAGCTGGACCCCATCTCTAAAAAAAAAAAACAAGCAGGGAGTGGGTACCTGATTGCCTGCCTGTCTAAACTTTGAAGGCCAAGTCAGCTGAATTATTTTCAGTACCTAAGAGTGTTGCCTTTTGTCTAGTGATTGCTATTACCAGATTATGGCCTTCATTTTGACACCTCATAGAGTCAAACCTATTATATTCGTTATTGTAAACAGTCAGTACATATTTGTTGCTTTAATCAGTGATGTCCAGTTTAGAAATTCTTTCTTTTTTTTTTTTTTTTTTGAGACAGAGTCTCGCCTTGTTGCCCAGGCTAGAGTGATGACTGCCATGGCATCAGCCTAGCTCATGGCAACCTCAAACTCCTGGGCTTAAGCAATCCTGCTGCCTCAGCCTCCTGGGTAGCCCAGCCTTAGACATTCTTTCTGATTTTAATGTATGCCATTAAGTTTGGAACAGAATTCTGAATTATAATTCTGAATAATAGTATATATTGCTATATTAGATGCATAAAAGCAAAAATAAAAATAAATGTCAGCCGGGCGTGGTGGTTCACGCCTATAATCCTAGCACTCTGGGAGGCTGAGGCAGGCAGATTGCTCGAGGTCAGGAGTTCGAAACCAGCCTGAGCAAGAGTGAGACCCCATCTCTACTATAAATAGAAAGAAATTAATGGGCCAACTAAAATATATAGAAAAAAAAATTAGCTAGGCATGGTGGCACATGCCTGTAGTCCTATCTACTCGGGAGGCTGAGGCAGGAGGATTGCCTGAGCCCAGGAGTTTGAGGTTGCTATGAGCTAGGCTGACACCACAGCACTCACTCTAGCCTGGACAACAAAGCGAGACTCTGTCTCAAAAATAAATAAATAAATAAATATGTCATACTTATCTTTTTATAGTTTGTCTGTGTCTCAATGTGTCTCAGATTACTTAAAGGCCAAAAGAAAGAGAACTGATCATCTGTTAGACAAGAAAATAGAATAAAGTGAAAATGTTTTCTTAGTGTAGTTGAAAAAGAAGTAGATAGTTCTTAAGCCTAACAGTTTGCCATTATATGAAACAGGTCTATGGGGAAAAGGGTGGTAGTCCCAGAGTTGGCACTTAAATTGTTACTAAAGGAAGGTATATTGTTGTTTGTACTTGGAAAACTTCAGCGAAGAAAATTAGCATAACTATTGAGAAGTAACACAAGTGTTGCTGCTTTACCAATCCTCACAAGCTTTCAGTAGTCCGACCTTCAGTTAGTGTGGTAAAGTTGATAGACAGTTAGTGAAGGGTTCCTGTGAGCCATCAGAAACCCGCAGTTGGACCTAAATCTATTTTAGCTCTTGGAAGAAACTTAAAAACTGATTAGTTTTTTTCAGTGATGCATCAATGCTACTTGTCACTTAAAGATGAAAACTGGCAATTCCATGGACACAAAGGCTGGAAGAGTTGAGAGAATTTCTTTGCCTCAGTGTTATTTTTAAACAGGAGCTAGCTTTAGGGAGTGGACTGCTGAGGCACGCACAATGTGGAAGAGCGTGATGAGTGTGATTACCATGCCCGCAGATGATGTGAAATGGTGGTTGTGGAGGAGCTCCTAGAAATAGCACTGGAATCAGAAGATCTGCTGCCTTAACTAGCTGTAGTACCTCCGGCAAACCTTTTGGCTTTTTTGTCCCTCAGTTTCTGCATCTGGAAAATTGGGATGTTGAGATTGTTTAATTGTAATTTGTTGGCCTAATTACTAACAATAAATGTCAGAGAACTTTATAAATTGTAAAGCACTATTCATTCACTCAACAGATACTCATTGAGTTCCTACAATGTCCCAGGCACAGTAATAGGTTGTGATAGGATGGAGGCGATAACAAATTATAGCAGAATTAATATAAGCCCTCCCAGCCACTGAATGTGAATATCTGGTTCTCTGCAAAACTTAATCAAAGCACAGTGGTCACTGATGCATCATGTTGTGTTTGTGATTTAACTTTCTTCCTCCATATTTAACTTCTTTGACTTTTTCTGTACTTTCTAGGAAGCAATTGAAAAGAAAGAACAGCGAGCCAAGCGCTTCCATTTTCGATCAGAAGTAAATCTTGCCCAGAGAAATGTAGCCCTGGACCGAGACATGATGAAGAAAGGTACAAGGTGGTTTTTTTTTTTGGGGGGGGGGTGATTTTCCACATTTACCTAGAGAACAACTTTCCCTGCCATCACCTCATGCTTCTGGCCTTGCCTTGCATGTCTAGTCCTTATCCAAATACTCCCAAAGGAAGGTACTTGTGAAATTGTCATTTCTAAGGGAACCTGTTAAAAATTGAGATGCTATCAGCTGTCTCAGATATTAGAGCTGGAAAAAAAGATTGTCTTATCTGAGGAGGCCCAGAGGAAGTCACTAGTAAGTGGCAGAGCTGAGATTAGAACCTATGCTTCTAAGGACCCTTACTCATTTTTTGCTTTTGGCATAGAGGTATTAGCTTTTCTTTGCCTTTAAATGTTGTAAAAGTGTATTATAGTGAGACCTTCTTTTAGGGGAGTTATAGCAATTTTGGGATTGGTGGAGGAAAGTCATTAACACTTCTATTGACCAAGCACGGTGGGTCACGCCAACACTTTGGGAGGCCAAGGCGGGAGGATCACTTGAGCCCAGGAGTCTTGAGACTAGCCTGAACAACATAGGGAGACCCCATCTCTACAAAAAATAAAAATTAGCCAGGCATGGTGGCACACACCTGTAGTCTCAGCTCCTTGGGAGGCCAAGGCAGGAGGATCACTCGAGTCCAGTAGTTTGAGGTTGCTATGAGCTATAATGATGCCACTGTGCTCTAGTCCGTCAGTGAGACCCTGTCTCCAAAAATAAATGAAATAAATAAGTAGCTCAGTAAACATGTTGAATGAATGAAAGACTAGCTACTATTTTGCTTTCTTACTAGATACTGTGCTAACTACGTTTTGCATATTACATATTTTTTCATTTTCTTTTTTTCTTTTTGGAGACAGACAAGAGTCTTCCTCTGTTGCCCAGTCTGGAAAATAGTGGCACAATTATAGCTCACTGAAACTTGGAACTCCTGGCCTCAAGTGATCCTTTTGCCTTGGCCTCCCAGAGTGCTGGGATTACGAATGTGAGCCACTGTGCTCAGCCTACATATTTTTTCTTATTTATTTCTCGCAACAACCTTATGAGGCACATATATATATGTGTATATATATATATATTTTTTTTGAGACAGACTCTCACTTTTGTTGCCCGGGCTAGAGTGCTATGGCATCAGCTTAGCTCACAGCAACCTCAAACTCCTGGGCCCAAGTGATCCTCCTGCCTCAGCCTCCCAAGTAGCTGGGACTACAGGCATGTACCACCATGCCCGGCTAATTTTATTTATAAATATTATATTTATAAATAATTAGTTAGCCAATTAATTTCTTTATATTTATAGTAGAAACGGGGCCTTGCTCTTGCTCAGGCTGGTTTTGTTTATTATTTTTTTTTTTTATTTTTTTTTTTTTTTGAGACAGAGTCTCACTTTCTTGCCTAGGCTAGAGTGAGTGCCATGGCGTCAGCCTAGCTCACAGCAACCTCAAACTCCTGGGCTCAAGCAATCCTCCTGCCTCAGCCTCCCGAGTAGCTGGGACTACAGGCACGAGCCACCATGCCCGGCTGATTTTTATATTATATATATTAGTTGGCCAATTAATTTCTTTCTATTTTTATGGTAGAGACGAGGTCTCGCTCAGGCTGGTTTTGAACTCCTGACCTTGAGCAATCCGCCCGCCTCGGCCTCCCAGAGTGCTAGGATTACAGGCGCGAGGAGCCACCGCGCCCGGCCTCAGGCTGGTTTTGAACTCCTGACTTTGAGCAATCCACCCACCTCGGCCTCCCAGAGTGCTAGGATTATAGGCGTGAGCCACCGCGCCCAGCCTGAGACATATATTTTTATCCTACTTTACAAAAGAGGAAACAGGCTTTAAGCAGTCTCATGATTTGCCCAGGGTTATGCAGCTAGTAAAGGTAGAGTTGGGATTTGAACCCAGGTTTATCTGACTCTGAAGTCTTGCTTTTAACTGCTTTGCTCTATTGCTGTGTAATGTATGATACCATACTATAGACCCAAACCTTGTCCCTCCACAGTCAGTCCTAGTAGGCAGAGTAGCTTAGATGAAGAGCTCAACTCTAGAAGCTGCTTTTACTCTTTCCTTCATCACAAGTTCGAGTCAAAGGTAGACCTTGCTTCCCTCACAGGCTGGGGTTCTAGGCGTCTGCTTTAGTGGATTTCTGTTTCAGGAGAAGTCTTGTGAAGGCCAGTGACAACTGTACAGCTTGACATTCTTGTGCTTGCATAGCCTTGGCCAAATAGACATTTGAGCCCTCTTATGTCTCTGCCTTGAAAGGACTGTGGTTTCACCATTCCTGCTGATTCCTGGTTCCCTGAATATTCTTGAGACAGCTTTTGTCTGTTATATTAATAGTTCATTCCTTTCACTCTGCTTATTTGCCTTTTCTTGTCCCATGCTTCATTTGGTTTAGGTGTCACTTCCTCTGTGAAGCATATTTGTTCACCCACTTGAAATTCTTTCTCACCTCTGTGGGAGCTCTTCAGGTTTCCAAACCCTCCTAGAATCTAGTCTTAGTTTCTTTGTGTCTGTGGGCAAATTGTTGAGCCTTTTTAAGTCTCAGTCTCCTTGTCTGTAAAATGGGAATATGATATCTATCTTAATAGGATTGTTTGGTTATTAAGTTTTAATTTAAAAAAATTTTTTTTTCTTTTTTTGTAAAAGCAATTTCGATCTCATGATTCTAAAGATACTCCTTAAAATGGCAGTAGGCCTGCTCTGGAATGTCAGCTGGGGAAGGTTGCTCATTTCAGTCTCTTTTTTCCCCCCCATTGCAACAATTTAATAAAATTATAAGAGCAAAAAGTTACATTTCCAAAGTACCAAAACCTGCAACTATCTCACAGAGCAGAGCCTAGAGATCCAGGAACACCAGGTGGTGTAGCTGAGCAGGGCTCTCTAGTCCCCCTTCCTCAGCATCTTTTACCCTCCTGAGAAAGCAGCATTTGGAGCCTATATCATTTGTGGTTTTCTCACTGGAGTAAGAAATACAGGTATCTGTGGAGGAGGGGCAGTCTGAAAGGTGGTGGAGCCAACAGCCAGGGCAAGACTTCAGGGAACGTGAGAAAGGAGGAGCTGTGCAAGGTACCTCTGTCCTTTGGAGCTGTTACCCACCACCCCCCATACTGTGGACTGTCTACCGTGAGGCAGGCTTGGAAGAACCTGCCTAGGGGAGGATGGGTGACTTCTAAGGCAAAGGGGAAAGCTGCCTCCTGGGCTCCCCACCTCCAGCTGCAGAGCTGGTTTATGATACTGAGAAAACCCCTGCATTTTGCCCTAGAGCCAGGGCTCTGGTGAGTTATAGTAGGAGAAGAGTTACTAGCATGGCGAGAGGGTCCTATTTTACTTCATTCTTCTGGACCCCTCCACCCCACTCACACCTTTTGCACAGGGGACTGAATAGGCACAACTTTCTTTCCTCATTGCTTCAGATGGCCCTGGGTGTAGACTCAGAGCAGGAGGACAGCAAAGACCATGGCCACCCCCAACCCTCCCACCACAATGTCATTGTGGCCATAGAGGAGACAGGAAAGAAGGATGGCAAAGGCCTGGTGGAGATTGTCCTCACATGTCCATCATGTCCTCACATGATGATTGTGAGGACAGCAGCCCCAAACTGCCTAATGGTGTAAAAGATGAAGCGCTGGCCACATGCAGAGCAGACTGAGAGAAGCAGGGCATGGACAGCAAACTTGCTATGTTGTCCCATGAAGAGGTCCCCTCTAGAAGGGCACCCTGCCCTAGCAGTGAGCCTGCTGTGAAAAGGCAGGAGAAGGAATTGACCCTAAACATTGTTTGTACCAGTGACATAAGCAAACAGGGCATCCTGCTGGTTTGAGGTGAAGCTGTCAAAAGCAATGTAGCTTGCCAGGAAGATGAGGCCTGAGAGTGTGGTGGCTGGACAGCTGAGTGGCTCTGGTCTACTGGACAGCAGAAACATGCTGACCCCAGTGGAGATGAGGCCAGCTGTCAGGTATTCCCCATGTTCATAGCTGCGTCGAGACACCAGCTTTCCCATCAAGCTGACATGACAGGGATCACCTTGGAGGCCTTGGCCAGCACCTGGGTGGGGAAGCTGAGAAACTTAAGCACCAGCTGCTAAGCACATTTGACAGGCTGGCAAAGGAGTACCAGTACATTGGTGCCCTATGCCGGAGCTGCTTGCAGAGGATGCAGGAGAAGCCAGCCATAATCAGTGCCAGCACTCGGTTCTTTAGCACCAGGATCATTTCAATCTCTTCATCTAGGGAGCAGCATTGCCTAGGGTAGTGTTTCTGAACCTTAGGGAATGTTGCTGTCTATCGCAAATGAGTTTAAATTAGAATTAGGGGTAGGGGAGTTGTATAGATCCTGGAGATAGTTACTGTTTTTATATTTTCCCAGGTAATTTTAATGTGTAGCCAGGATTGAGAAGAATTGGTTTCGTGGTTATGAACATGGATTCTGAAGCCCAGTTGCCTGTATTCAAATCCTGACGTGTTACTTTTTTAGCTCTTGTCCTTGGGCAAGTTATTTAGCCTCTAAGAACCTTAGTTTCCTCATCTGGAAAGGCAGATAACAGGAATTCTTATAGGGTTGTTGGGAGGTTCTAACAAAATGACAGTTCTTAGAGTCGTGCCTGGCACACGGTAGGTGCCCAGCAAATATTAGTTATTACCATTAGGTTGTTATTATCTGGCATTCTTCATCTTACAAGCAGTCGTAAGTGACCCAGCGTCTTTGGAGAATGGAGAGATTGGAATAAGCATCTTGACTCTTGTAGCCATACCAGGTGTCAAGTTATTTATTATTCTTAGTATCAGCAACAATAATATGTGGGCAATAGAATACAAACAGTAACTCAATGACAGCAATGTTGGGACACAGACACACACATACAGACATAAACAAAGGCCAATGATAACATTCACATTTCTTAATTAAGTGCTTAGTCTAGCCAGTTACTTTGCTATGTAGTTATCCTTTCAACACCCTGTAAGGGGAAGATATTTATCATTTCCATTTTATGATGAGAAAACTAAGGTGCGGAGAGGTTGAGACATTTGCCCAAGGTCCCACAGGCAGGTAAGTAGCAAGGCCGGGATTTGAAGGCTGGTCTCACGAAGCCTGTGTTCTTAACCGCTCTGCCAACATTCAGGGACATGGTTTGTGACACACTACACTAGTCTATTCTGCATCAAGAGGGACTTGCTACTTTTAAATGACTTACTGTTAAGCAGCTTCCATCTCCTTATCCCCATGATCAAAGCCCTCATTGTTGGAAAGGAGGCGAGAGGTTATCTAGACCAATCTCTTGCCCAGCACTGCAGACCTTTTGGCAAAGTTGCTAATGGTTCTTTGGCCTCTGCCTGAATGTTTCTTAGTTATGGCATGAGAACTATTTATGAGGCAGACAACTTTATTTTTGGATACTTCCTTGCGTTGAGCATTGCCTTCTAGTAATTTCTGACTGTTAGTTACTGTTAGGTTAGAACAATATACTGTGTGTCCTTCTTTTATTCACACACTAATCCTTCATGTAATGGAAGTATAGGCTTACTGCCTACTCCCTAAACTTTCTTTAAGTGACATGTTTTTCTGGTCTGTATTCTCCAGACTCCTTCCAGTTTCTGCATGTTCTTCATAAGGTGAGGTGTAGATTCTGGATATGATTGGGTCCATGGAAAGTATGGCAGGACTCTTACCACTGTCCCTGTCCCAGCCATTTCAGAGTGTTGTCATCTTCTACTCAACCAAAGCACCTAGACCTTTTCCCCAGAAACTGTGCCCATCAAAACAGTCTTTCTCGTCTTGTACTTGAGACACTTTTTAAAAGATTACTTTTTTATTTATCTGTATTAAATTATATCTTACTGATTTCAAGCCTCCATTTTTTTTTTTTTTTTTTTTTTTTGAGACGAGAGTCTCACTCTGTTGCCCAAGCTAGAGTGCTGTGGCATCAGCCTAGCTCACAGCAACCTCAAACTCCTGGGCTCAAGCGATCCTCCTGCCTCAGCTTCCCAAGTAGCTGGAACTATAGGCATGTGCCACCATGCCCGGCTAATTTTTTCTATATATTTTTAGTTGGCCGATTAACTTCTTTCTATTTTTAGTAGAGATAGGATCTCGCTCTTGCTCAGTCTTGCTCAGGCTGGTTTCGAATTCCTGACGTTGAGCAATCTGCCCGCCTCAGCCTCCTAGAGTCCTAGGATTATAGGTGTGAGCCACCATGCCCAGCCTCTTTTTTTTTTTTTTTTTTTTTTTTTTTTTTTTGAGACACAGTCTCACTCTCTTCTTGTCTGAGCTAGAGTGCTGTGGCATCAGCCAGGCTCACAACAACCTCAAACTCCTGGGCTCAAGCAATCCTCCTGCCTCAGTCTCCCAAGTAGCTGGGACTATAGGCATGCATCACCGTGTCTGGCTAATTTTTTCTATTTTTAATTGTTTGGCTAATTTCTTTCTATTTATAGTAGAGACACGGTCTCCCTTTTGCTCGGGCTGGTCTTGAACTCCTGAGCTCAAGCAATCCTCCCACCATGGCCTCCCAGAGTGCTAGGATTACAGGCATGAGCCACTGCACTCAGTCTCAAGCCTCCATATTCAGTCTGTTGAGTTAATTTTCATCTTACGTCTACCTTTCAACTTTTAGTTCTATTCCTCGCTTTGTATACTCTCTACTTTGATGTGCATGGCTTCTGCTTCTTCATCCAGTTGTTGGTAAATGTTGAGCAGCATAGTCCTATATCATGCCATGAAACACAGATGTATTATATATATATTTTTTTTTAATTTTTTTTTTTTTTTTTGAGACAGAGTCTCGCTTTGTTGCCCAGGCTAGAGTGAGTGTCGTGGCGTCAGCCTAGCTCACAGCAACCTCAAACTCCTGGGCTCAAGTGATCCTTCTGCCTCAGCCTCCCGGGTAGCTGGGACTACAGGCATGCACCACCATGCCCGGCTAATTTTTTTATATATATATCAGTTGGCCAATTAATTTCTTTCTATTTATAGTAGAGACGGGGTCTCGCTCTTGCTCAGGCTGGTTTTTTGAACTCCTGACCTTGAGCAATCCGCCCGCCTCGGCCTCCCAAGAGCTAGGATTACAGGCGTGAGCCACAGCGCCCGGCCTATTTTTTTTTTAATTTTTTTAATTTTTATTTATTTATTTTTTTGAGACAGTCTCACTCTGTTGCCCGGGCTAGAGTACTGTGGTGTCAGTCTAACTCACAGAAACCTCAAACTCCTGGCCTGAAGCAATCCTTCTGCCTCAGCCTCCCAGGTAGCTGGGACTACAGGCACGTTTCACCATGGCCGGCTAATTTTTTCTATATATGTTTTTAGTTGGCCAATTAATTTCTTTCTATTTTTAGTAGAGACAGGATCTCGCTCTTGTTCAGGCTGGTTTTGAACCCCTGACTTTGAGCGATCCTCCCGCCTCAGCCTCCCAGATTGCTAGGATTACAGGTGTGAGCCACTGCACCTGGCTGCATGTATTAATTATAAATCTTATTCTGTTATCATCAGGCCCACATTTCATTTTATTGTCATGAGGAACTGGATTTTACATGCCTTAAAAAACTTGAGATCGAATACCATCTATGGCATTCTTTGACTTCCTTGGCCTAGTAATCCTAGCAAAAAAAGAAATGAGGTTAGTGTAGCTTCTTTTCTTTCTTTCTTTTCTTTTTTCTTTTTTTTTTTTTAAGACAAGGTCTTGCTCTGTTGCCCGGGCTAGAGTTTAGAGGCATCATCATAACTCACTGTAACCTCAAACACCTGGGCTCAAGCGATCCTTCTGTCTTAGCCTCCCAAGTAGCTGGGACTATAGGCATGCGCCACCATATCTGGCTAATGTTTATTTTTTGTAGAGATGAGTTTCCCTATGTTGTCCAAGCTGATCTTGAACGCCTGGGCTCTAGTGATTCTCCTGCCTTGGCCTCCCAGAGTGTTGGGAATAATTATAGGCATGAGCCAACATGCCTGGCTAGTTTGGCTTTCTTCTTATTGGACTCATATAATTTCCTGTGGGAAAGACTTAGGTTTTTAAGAGATCGTAGATTCTAATAAGCTTTTTCAAATTTCAGAGACTGTCAGTAAGCTTTTCAATTTGTGGTTTGGGAAATTCTCTTTTCTCCCTTTATGATAATCAGTATAGGATTAGTCTTTCTCAAGGCTTTAAGGTACTTCTCTCTTTCCCTGCAACTTTTTAGAGATTACTGCCTAATTCTCAAATCACAGCAGTGTGTTTGAGTTAGTACATTGGGATGTAATTCTAGACTAGAAGATCTAAATCTATTAAAACTAATTCTTATGCTCTTGTCACCTAACGGGGGTTTTTTGGTTTGTTTTTTTGTTTGGGGGGGGCAGGAGGAAGGTGGCTAAGAACTTAATGGGTTTTGATTCTTCTTTTGTGATACCTGTTCCTCCAATTAGTAGAATAGCAAAATACGTCCACACTTCTGCCTTTCTTGCATCATCTTGCCAAAGCAGTTTTGCTCTAAACACTTATAAAAAGAAAGCTGTCAGCATTTTTGATGAGCCTGTTCACTCTGGACCTTTTCTTCATTAGATACTTTACAAACAATTCATGCTCACTAAAGAAAATTTGGAAAGTAGAGTAAGAAGAAAAGTTGCCTACAGTCTACCACCCAAACCCAGTCATTGTCAACTTTTTGTGTATTCTTATCTCTTTTTTTTCTCAGAAACAAGTTTATTTATAACCGTTATAAAGTTGAAATGCTGAAACTTGTTCACTGAAACATTTTGCCTTGAATTAATGCTTCACCTCCCAACATTTATATTAAAAATTCACACACACATGAAAATGGAAAAACTGCAAATACTTGATTTCTGTCCCGTTTTTCCACTCAAAATCATATACCTAGGTATCTTTTGACTCTGTGGGGAAAAAAAAATATCTAAAACTCAGAACTACCAATAACAGGAAAACGAGAATTTTTTTTTTGAGACAGGGTCTCACTTTGTTGCCCAGGCTAGAGTGAGTGCCGTGGCGTCAGCCTAGCTCACAGCAACCTCAAACTCCTGGGCTCAAGCGATCCTCCTGCCTCAGCCTCCCAAGTAGCTGGGACTACAGGCATGTGCCACCATGCCCGGCTAATTTTTTGTATATATATTTTTAGTTGGTCAATTAATTTCTTTCTATTTTTATTTTTATTTTCTTTCTTTTTTTTTTTTTTTCCTGAACTCAAGACTTGGCATCTTTCTATTTTTAGTAGAGATGGGGTCTCGCTCAGGCTGGTTTCGAACTCCCAACCTCGAGCAATCCGCCCGCCTCGGCCTCCCAGAGTGAGAATTTTTTTTTTTAAAGAATAAAATGTTTCCCCATCATAGTAGATTCTGAAGCACGTTCTCCATGTATGTGGCGTGCTAGCTGGATGTCTTTTGGCATAATTGTTACATGTTTTGCATGGATAGCATGCAGGCTGGTATCTTCAAAAAGGCCAGCCAGGTAGGCCTCACTTGCCTCCTGCAAAGCACCAATAGCTGCGCTCTAGAAGCACAGATCTGTTTTGAAGTCCTGAGCAGTTTCTCTCACAGGAGCTGGAAAGGAAGTTTGCAAATCAGAAGTTGGGTGGACTTCTGATAACATGTAATCACGGAGTGCTGAGGTACAAACCTTGTAGCGATGAGGTTTCTTCGCCCCTCCAGTAGAGGGCGCACTCGTGTGAGCGGCTTTTGTAGCCAATTGCTTCCTGGGTACTTTAGCACTGGTGGATTTGCAGGCAGTCTGCTTTGTAGGAGCCATGGTATAAAGACCTTACTTACCCACCTTCTCCTTTGGCTAGAACTTGGGGAGCTAGAGGCCTTGTGATTGGTTACTTTTTTCTTGGGATTTTCTGAAGTCTGCTTTTCTAAAGACTTGAGTTTTGTGTCCCACACCTGTCATTCATTGTCATCTATCCCTGTTAGAAAATCCAAGATGATACCTTCACCACTTGGCTTGTAGACAACATTCAGTAAAGGTCCACTTTGCATTCCCAGTGCATCTGTTCACTGCCACCTCAGCAAGTAGCCCTTTCTCATTGGTTGGACATAAGTCTAGGAGCCTTCTTTGTTGCCTTATTTTATGATGAGCAGTGACATTGTCAGCAAGATGAGGAAGTGTTGGTCATTCTCTGTTGGCAGTCTTCCTCAAATTTGGAGCTTAATCAAGTCTCCGTCTGTAGTGGGTCTGACCACTGTCAGTTTGGTTCTCTTTTGAGAATGAACCTTTCTTATCTTCCAGCTAATTGAAACTAGTTTATCTCTGCAGTGATAATGCTTTTGCATTTCTTTTTTCATATCTTTATCTGCTTCTTTTGAAGAAAATTGTCAACTGCCCAGTTCTTTTTTTTTTTCCCCATGACAGGATAGCATTGAATACCCAATTCTATGTATCAGTCTGTTTGAATTAAAATAGACATTTGAGGCTGGAAGTTTTGTTCCTTAACACTCTTTCTCTTTTGTTTTTAAGGTATTTCCTTTTCTTTAATGTTGTTGTAATGTTTTGTTAGAACAATGCTATGATGCCCTTGATATTTGCTTTTGTGGGGGTTTTTTCTGTCTTGTTTTCAAGATTAAGTCCTTTTTATCTAGTCAACAAGTCTTCTACCTCATGTTTCTCCCTGATCCTCAGGCTGTTTCCTCTACCATCACCAGGAGCTCTCTTTGTTCTTTGTTATCTTCTGTGGAACCAATTCCTTACTTCCCATGAACTCTTTTTCTTCCAAAGTCATGGCTTTTAGCTTGAAGAACTGAGAAAGTTCTCTGGACTAAATAAACCCTCATTTTCCATCCAGCAGTTGGACCTCTGTTCAGTCTTGCACCGATAGTCACGATTAAGGATTTGCTAGGTTCATAAGCCTTGATAGTGTTTCCGTCTTTATGAATATGGGCGGTCAGGGAAGCACTCACCTGATTTAGTCTAGCCATACCTACATGGGCTTCCATTAAACCCATCTCTTATTCTTTAGAATGAAGTGACAAAATAAGTGTTTAAACCCTTGGCCGTTTTGTTTGTTTTATTTTCTTTGAGACAATGTCTTGCTAGATTGCCCAGGCTGGTCTCAAACTCCTGGGCTCAAGCCATTCTCCTGCTTCAGCCTCCTGAATAGCTGGGACTACAGGGCATGCCACCACACCCATAAAACAATTATTTAAAAAAAATATTTTTATCTGTAAGTATTCACATGTACTTTATTTTAAATCGAAATAATATACAGCATATAAAAACATGCTTGGAGTAGTGGACACTGAATTCTTGACAGAATTACTTCAGAGAAGGAAGGGCAAGAAGGGATGTGGGGAAGTTATGCAGGCCCCACTTTTATACATATTGTTTTATTTGCCTGAGATCTTACAAGGAATGAAGCATAAAGCTAGGTGGTACATATACAGGTATTTTAAAATTATTTTTTCTTATCAGTATATTTACATTTTTGCAAGTAAGGTTAAAGGAGGAGATAATGTACTTAAAATATTTAGTAAAAAAATTACACTGTCCTGATAGTGTTAAGGTTTCTTTTTGACCACAGCCTTTACCCTTTCTCCCTCCTCAGAGGTAACAGTTATCAATGTAGTGTAATTCATACTAGGCCTTTTACTAGGTATTTGTGTATACAAATATGTACTCTTAGAAAATTTATTGTGGTGTTTTGTGGGTTTTAAGTGTCGTCACTTTGCAATTTTTTGCAATTTGTTTTTTTCAGTTAATAATGTGTCTTAGAATCTTTCCATGGTATGTAATAAATTATCTCATTGTTTTTTACCACATAATATTCTATAATATGGGTATGCCATGATTCATTTAATATTGATAAACCATAATTTATTACTCTAATACCTGCTAGGTTATTTAGAAATAGTGCTGCAGTGAACATGTTTGTGTGAGCTGCTTTGTGAACCTACATGTATGTGTTGTTTAGGGTAGATACTGAGGAATGGAATTCCTAGGTTTACAGGCTGTGTGCTTAATTACATTTTTAATAGACATTACCTATTTGCTCTTCGGATTTGCTATGCTAGTTCTTACTCCCACCATCAGGGAAAGTTAACTCTTTTGCCACATACTGTTGACACTTCATACTAAAAGATGTAAAATCTAGTCAGTGAAAACTGGCATCTTATTTTAATGTGCCTTTTCCTGATGAATAGTGAGGTCAACCTATCTTTGTCATGTGTATATTTGCCTTTGTTTTTTCTTTTATGTAAATTGCCTGTTCATGTCCTTTGCCCATTTTTATTTTGGATTATCATTTTTTATTGATTTGTAGATTTCTTTGCTCTAATTTCATGCTTTGGCATGTTCAGGGGCAGCATCTTTTTCAGAACTGTCCCCCACTATTGTGTATTTCTTTTTTTTTATTTTTTTTTTATTTTTTATTTTTTTGTAAACAGACAAAATCTCGAACACATGTCTTGTGTTTCTTTTTGATGCACATTTAAAAATTTTAGAATCAGCTTGTCAAATTCAATGAATAATCCTGTTAAGTTTGCTAGTGCCTTGATTGTTATAGGTTAATATGCGGAGAGGTATCATGTATTTTATCAGCACCATTTGTTTAATCTTTCTGAGATTAATATGCCTGTTCTGAATTAAATCATATGTTTAATGCTGTTGTTTAGTGAAAAGTTTTAAGTTTACCCTGTTACATCTCATGTTCCTTTGAAATAATTGTTTTTTTCTCTCAGCATATTTCTTTTCTAAATGGATGTTATCTGAAATATTATAAAGGAGTACCAATGAGATGTGCAATAGCAGGTAGGAAAATTCTATCATCTTTTCTGTCTTGTTTTTCTAGCAATCCCCAAAGTGAGATTGGAGACGATCTACATTTGCGGAGTAGATGAGATGAGTACCCAGGATATCTTTTCCTATTTTAAAGAATATCCTCCAGCTCATATTGAATGGTTGGATGATACCTCCTGTAAGTACGCTCACGTTTTCTGTTGACTATGCTTTTGTTGTTGATTTTTAGAGATTTTGCTATCCAAGATAGTGAATGGTTATGGCCCAGACTACTTGTTTATGCCTAACTTCTGTCCTTATCTTGGGAGAGAAAAAATTGCCCAGTGATGAGAACTAGCATGCCTTAGCCAATCTGCCAGCTTATACCCCATGGGTATTCCAAGTCAGCCTACAGATGGTGACCAGGACTCTAAGAATTTGATTACTGGCATCTGAGTCTAATGTACATTATTGAGGGCTCTGCAACACTCACAGTTACTAATAAAGGGGTAGATTCTACCTACATAAATTTGGGGCTGCATTTTCAGGGCTTTGGACTTTGTCATTGCTACCTGCTATATAGTTATTCAGAGGGCTGCCTGTGTCTTAATGTCTCTGACCCAAAAACCAAACCATACTCAGACCTCTCACCTTTGCTAGCCTTGAACTGTGTTTCTGGAACATCATCTGCTTGCCCTAACCTAACAAGTGAGCTGGCTAACTTGTGAGTTAACTGTCATTTTTAACTTGCCTCCCTTCTCCAAGTCTGGCTTGACCTCTGGTAACCACTTTACTGGCTTCTTATCTTGACTTCTAGTCTGGCTTCACTTGCTATCAGCTGGCTGACCTGCTAGGTAGTACTCTAGATAGCAGCCTGGTTTTCTTGACTGCTCTCTTAAGAAGGTGTGCATTCAGTGTTTTCATTGAAGGGGAGAAGCATTGAGTAAAAGATTTTTTCTCCCTTTTTCTTTTTGCTTAACTTACACTATCCAAATCAGTGGTCAGCAGACCTTTTTCTATAAAGGGCTGGGTAGTAAATATTTTAGGCTTTGTGGGCCATGTGGTCTGTGTCACATCTACTCAGCTCTGCTATAGTAGCATGAAAGCAGCTGTAAACAGTACATAAACTAATGAGTCTGGCTGGTTTTCAGTGGAGTGTTATTTATAAAAACAGGTGGTGGATGTATAGTTTATTATGCATTAATTATACCAAAATAAGGCTAGTACAAATATAAATAAATAACAGGTAGTAGGCTAGATTTAGCTTGTGGGTTATAGTTTGCTAACCCCTGATTTAAGTGATTAGAATTATAGCTAGCGAATATTAGAGTTGGAGGGACCCTTGGAATTATCCAATTCAGCTACATCATACTGTACATCAGAAACTGAGAAATAGAGGAAGGAAATTATTTGCCCAAGGCCACATGGCATGTTAGTAACGGAAGTGAGACCTTCATTTCTCAAACTGAGATATGGGGGACATATGAGAAATGATCTTTTAAACATAAAGAGGTTTTTTTTTTTGTTTGTTTGTTTGTTTTTGAGACAGAGTCTCACTTTGTTGTCCAGGCTAGAGTGAGTGCCGTGGCATCAGCCTAGCTCACAGCAATCTCAAACTCCTGGGCTCAAGCAATCCTACTGCCTCAGCCTCCTGAGTAGCTGGGACTACAGGCATGTGCCACCATGCCCGGCTAATTTTTTACATATATATATCAGTTGACCAATTAATTTCTTTCTGTTTATAGTAGAGACGGGGTCTTGCTCTTGCTCAGGCTGGTTTTGAACTCCTGACCTCGAACAGTCCGCCCGCCTCGGCCTCCCAGAGAGCTAGGATTACAGGCGTGAGCCACCGCGCCCGGCCAAGAGGTTTCTTTTCTATAAGACTTCTCAAAGATTTTTTCTTGCTAAATTCTCTTCCTTAAAGAGACAAATTCAATTAGTTGCTACAAAGCCAAGTGGCTGTCATGCCTCCATTGTACATATCCCATGGATATCTTCATCATACATACTTTATGATGGGGGAATATCATTTACCATGTTCAGATGACAGAGAACAGTAAAGGGCTCCCCGTAGAGGGCCAAAGCCTTGTTACAAAGGATAATCCAAATTTATTTGACAGTTATTATTTTCATCAAGAACTGCTGATACTTACATGTCACTCACTGTCTTCCATGCAGTTTTAATATATAGAACCCTTTTTCATGGAATATTTAACAGTTAGGAACCCAGTTTGGGAATGCAGTTCTATGATAATTTTATCAAAGAGGTCTTATTACCATTTCCTATATTTCTTTTCATTAGTTGGTTTGTACGTTTACTAATGACAGTCTGTAGGTAGATGAGGCTATAGCAATGAATGCAATGCAGATCTCTCAAGAAACTTACCATTTGGATGCAATCTAATGTTTTGTTTCACATTTTATTTTAGGTAATGTGGTTTGGCTGGATGAAATGACTGCTACACGAGCCCTTATCAATATGAGCTCTCTGCCTGCCCAGAATAAGATGAAAAGCAGGGATGCCAATGAGGACAAGTCATCTGAGAAAAGTAAAAAAGGTAACTGAACACAAAGGAGTGAACTTTGGATTTCTGAGCAGAGTGTTAAGTAGCATATCGTCAGGTGTTTCTGAAATAAGGTGTGGTGCTTTGGACATCAGTTAATAGGAGGAGAAAGTACAGACTTTTAAATTTATACGAGATGGTTCATCTTGTCCCTCACGTTCCATTTTAGACAAGCAAGAAGACAGTTCAGATGATGATGAGGCTGAAGAAGGAGAAGTTGAAGATGAGAACTCAAGTGATGTAGAGGTTAGTAATAGGACAAAGATATATGTAAGGTTTTATTATAAAAAACTGCTTGCTCTCTTTTTTTATTTAAGGCTTAAAGACTTAGTAAGTTGTGTTTTTCCTCTGGCTTTCACCATTAGACCTTCTGAGGGTACACCAGTCTCTTGGCCTTTAAGTTTGTGTGGATGTGACAATTCATCTTGAGATCTTGGAATAGTACTCACGCTTCTGCATGAAAGAAAATGATTTTATTGAGAAATTCTTTAAAGTGTTATCTAATTGCTAAAATTAAGAAAAAGCAAGTAATGGCATATTTCCTAATGGATTATGTACAGTTGTTAGAAATATTATCATGTGTTCATTTAAAAAATATTTATCAAGTACCTATAACATGCCAAATTATAGGCACTAGGAATATAGCATCAAGCAAAAAAAGTCCTGGCCCTCTTGGAGTCTGTATTCTATTGAGGAAGACAGAAAATTTACACAGATCCACGGAGATACAATGTAAGGAGATGTTGAGTGCTGTGAAGAAAAGAGGGTAAGGGACTAGAGAATGATAGAGACTGTTCTTTTAGGCAAGTTGATCGAGGGAGACCTTTGATTTGAAATTCTACAGAGGAACTAGCGCTATAATGCTATAAGTATTAATGGCAGAATACTTTCTTAATAGTAACTTTACTACTGAAGAAATTTGAAAAACACTTTAATTTTTGTATTAAAAATGCTCTTTTTTCTTAAGTTGGACACATTATCTCAGGTAGAAGAGGAATCTTTGTTAAGAAATGATCTTCGTCCAGCCAACAAACTTGCTAAAGGAAATAGGTTATTCATGAGATTTGCTACAAAAGGTAATTTGATATTTGGTATTGATTATTTTTGATCAAAATGATTTATTATTGAGTGATATCCTTCTCTTTTGAATAGAAGTTAGATCACATAATCTCCAAGTTCCCTTCAAACTATAATAATCTGTGCTTTTGAAGTAATGGCTTGCTACTTGAATTGGAATTTCTGACTGAAAGTGAATATTAGCTACTTGTATGTATGTTTTTGTGGTTTCTGGCTAAAGTAAGTTATTTTCTGTTAAAGCTGATGTGCCTCATGTGCTTTCAGCCAGTTATCATTTAATCTATGAAAACATTATTTTTTTTTTTTTTTTTGAGACAGAGTCTCACTTTGTTGCCCAGGCTAGAGTGAGTGCCGTGGCGTCAGCCTAGCTCACAGCAACCTCAAACTCCTGGGCTCGAGTGATCCTTCTGCCTCAGCCTCCCGGGTAGCTGGGACTACAGGCATGTGCCACCATGCCCGGCTAAATTTTTTTTTTTTATATATATATCAGTTGGCCAATTAATTTCTTTCTATTTATAGTAGAGACGGGGTCTCGCTCTTGCTCAGGCTGGTTTTGAACTCCTGACCTTGAGCAATCTGCCCGCCTCGGCCTCCCAAGAGCTAGGATTACAGGCGTGAGCCACAGCGCCCGGCCTTTATGAAAACATTTTTAATTATACTTTTTATTATAGCAACATCCTCCTGGACATTGCTAATGTGCCATACATTCCCTCCTCATAAGACTTTATGCACATTGACTTTTGGTGGGCATTGAAAATATAGGTGTGTATACACATACACACACAGTAGTTTTTTTAATCATTTGAAAGTTAGTTGGAGATAAAAACCTTTCACCCCTAAACACTTCAATATATATTTCCTGAGAACAAGGACATTGTCTTCTACACAGCAGAGTTATCAAAATTAGGAAATTTAACATTAACACAATATTACCTAATCTATAGTCCATATTCAGATTTCATCATTTGTTACAAAACTATACTTATATCAGTTTGGACTCATGGATTCTTATTCCATGGATTATCATCCATTAGTAGTATTATTTTGAGTCATAAATTATCTTGGATTTGGCCAATAGAGCCCCTTTAAACTGTATTTTGATATGCCCTGTGATTCTTTAAGCACTTTCTTACTTTCTGGCACAATAAAACATCTTGTTTTTCGAGACTCATTTTGAACTTTACCTGCTCCAGATCTGGATCTGGAATCGGCCATTTCTCCAAGGCTGGGGGGCATGGGTTTTTTGGGGGAGGGTGATAGTGGTAGTGAACAGACTGGTTTGTATTGCCATTTGACCCATAGGCACTGGATGCATTTACAGTGGGGTTTCTCCTTTGCAGTCAGAGTGCCCAAGAAACTGTTTATGAATAACATAAACTGCCTTTATGTTATCGCTTTTGACAAAAATGTGATCACTGACCACCTTTTTTTTCCTATTTATTGGCATTTTAACTTAAATGTGATCTTTCCACATTTGCTCATTTGAGTGGCTATTTGAATGCATTCTAGATGTATAATGCTATGCTGTTTTCTTTAAGCCATTTTGAGGAATACCACAGCAAGCTGGAAAAAAACAATTTACCAGACACATGGATTATATGTAGTCTGTTTCTTCTTTCTTTGTTTCTTTTTTTTTTTTTTTTTTTTGAGACAGAGTCTCACTTTGTTGCCCAGGCTAGAGTGAGTGCCGTGGCGTCAGCCTAGCTCACAGCAACCTCAAACTCCTGGGCTCGAGTGATCCTTCTGCCTCAGCCTCCCGGGTAGCTGGGACTACAGGCATGTGCCACCATGCCCGGCTAATTTTTTTTTTATATATATATATCAGTTGGCCAATTAATTTCTTTCTATTTATAGTAGAGACGGGGTCTCGCTCTTGCTCAGGCTGGTTTTGAACTCCTGACCTTGAGCAATCCGCCGGCCTCGGCCTCCCAAGAGCTAGGATTACAGGCGTGAGCCACAGCGCCCGGCCTTCTTTCTTTGTTTCTTTCTTCCTTCTTTTTCATTTCCCTTTCCATTTCCATTTCCTTTCCTTTTTCTTTCTTCTGTTTTTTTTTTTTTTTTTTTTTTTTTTTTTTTTTTAAAGAGACTCGCTCTGTTGCCCAGGCTGGAGTGCAGTGGTGCAGTCATAGCTCACTGCATTCTCCAACTCCCGGGCTCAAGGCATCCTCCCACCTCAGCCTCCCCAGTAGCTAGGACTATAGGCACTTGACACCATGCACAGCTAATTTATTTTATTATTATTATTATTTTTGTAGAGATGAGGTATCTCTATGTTGCTTAGGCTGGTTTCCACCTCCTGGTCTCAAGCAGTCTTCTCACCTCAGCCTCCCAAAGTGCTGGCATTACAGGAGTGAGCCACCACGCCCAGCCATGATCTGTTTCTTTAACCCTGATTTTGTGTTGTTGGAGTGTTGTCATTCAGAAATGAGTATCGGGCCGGGCACGGTGGCTCACGCCTCTAATCCTAGCTCTCTGGGAGGCCGAGGCGGGCGGATTGCTCAAGGTCAGGAGTTCAAAACCAGCCTGAGCAAGAGCGAGACCCCCGTCTCTACTATAAATAGAAAGAAATTAATTGGCCAGCTGATATATATAGAAAAAATTAGCCAGGCATGGTGGCACATGCCTGTAGTCCCAGCTACTCGGGAGGCTGAGGCAGAAGGATCGCTCGAGCCCGGGAGTTTGAGGTTGCTGTGAGCTAGGCTGATGCCACGGCACTCACTCTAGCCTGGGCAACAGAGCGAGACTCTGTCTCAAAAAAAAAAAAAAAAAAAAAAAGAAATGAGTATCATCTTTCAGGGAGCAGCAAAAAATGTTACCTTTTCAAGAAAGTCTTTTTGATTCCTGAGTTCCTGTTATGACTAAAGCTTTCTTATGCCTCTTGGAAGAACCTTATATCTTGTATTGTTGTTTATTTTTTAATTTTTCTCTGTTAAGTCAGCTCCTAAATAGTAGCTTAACCTCATTCATCTCTGTATTTTTTTTTTTTTGGAGACAGAGTCTTGCTTTGTTGCCCAGGCTAGAGTGAGTGCTGTGACATCAGCCTAGCTAACAGCAACCTCAAACTCCTGGGCTCAAGTGATCCTCCTGCCTCAGCCTCCCGAGTAGCTGGGACTACAGGCATGCTCCACCATGCCCAGCTAATTTTTTTTTATATATATTAGTTGGCCAATGAATTTATTTATAGTAGAGACGGGGTCTCACTCTTGCTCAGGCTGGTTTCGAACTCCTGACCTCAAGTGATCCGCCCGCCTCGGCCTCCCAGAGTGCTAGGATTACAGGCGTGAGCCACCACGCCTGGCCTCATCTCTGTATTTTACTCTAAGTTTTACTCTGATCCTCTCCATACTGCATTGTCTTCGTAGGCATTCAGAGAGTGAATGTTTATAGTGGGTCTTTCCTTTTTTTGGCAGATCGCATCAATCTTATTGCAGCTATGGAAAACATTGTGTGTTTTTTTTTTGTTTTTTTTTTGAGACAGAGTCTCGCTTTGTTGCCCAGGCTAGAGTGAGTGCCGTGGCGTCAGCCTAGCTCACAGCAACCTCAAACTCCTGGGCTCGAGCGATCCTTCTGCCTCAGCCTCCCTGGTAGCTGGGACTACAGGCATGTGCCACCATGCCCGGCTAATTTTTTATATATATATCAGTTGGCCAATTGATTTCTTTCTATTTATAGTAGAGACGGGGTCTCGCTCTTGCTCAGGCTGGTTTTGAACTCCTGACCTTGAGCAATCCACCCGCCTCGGCCTCCCAAGAGCTAGGATTACAGGCGTGAGCCACAGCGCCCGGCCTTTTTTTTTTAACCATTCAACATTGTCTTCACACCCACAGGAAATCCTAGGTAATTGTTGTAATTAATTTTTAGATGACAAAAAGGAACTTGGAGCAGCTAGAAGAAGTCAGTATTACATGAAATATGGGAATCCAAATTATGGAGGCATGAAAGGAATTCTTAGCAATTCATGGTGAGTCCAAAACCTTAAATATAACAGTTTAACTAGTACTTAAGCTTTTCTTAATCCTCCAGTTGATATTCTGTAATGGAATGTCTAAACCTCATGCGGACTAGAAGGAACATGAGGAAAGAATTCAAGATTCTTAAATGTGGTAAATGATGTGAAAATGCCGAGTTTCAGTTTCATTTAAAATATGTTTCGGCACTTAACCTTGCGTCAATGTGTAGTTCAAACGAATTAGTGGATTTCAGGGTCCTTCCTATTAGTTTTTGATTATGTGCTTATTGTGGCAATGTTGCAGGAAGCGGAGATATCATTCCCGTCGCATTCAGCGGGATGTGATCAAGAAGAGAGCCCTGATTGGGGATGATGTTGGCTTGACGTCGTATAAACACCGACATTCCGGTAGTTGCCTGCTCAGCTCTTGGGTAGACACATGTTTGGCTCCCGAAATCATATTTTTATTCTTAATACAGTCTTTTAAGGTTCCAAACTTTATCATCCTCTCTTCCTTGCCCTCACCCTCTGCCAACATATAGGAAAGTAAGTCAAGTCACGATTAATTTTGAATTGCCCATACAAAGAGGTCAAATGATTTTATAAAAGCTATTCTAATAAACAAAGATCAAATATGACATAGGGAAATTTAAAACAAAATTTTCTTTAAAAACTAATTTTTCTATTAGTATCAACAACTACATAAATTTTTTTTATTATTATTTTATTAGATGAGCTGATTTTATTGTTCCTTTTCTCAATGAAAATAGGCCGCTGTTGAGTGCTTTATGCTTATTGGCTGTGCACATGAATGCCTCAGAAAAGTGGGATATCATGACTTGGGTTTCTTTTGGGGGGTGTTTATTGTAGAAGAATCATTTTCATTATGTTTTATCAAGATTTGTTTTTATTTTGAGCTTAATCTATGGAATCTTCTATGTGCTTTATAGAACTAGCCAAGTCAGCATACAGATAGCATATACACACATTTATCATTGTAATGGGGACAGAAAAAGATGAAGTCTATATGTTTTTATTTAATGTATATATAAAAATTATAATTTTGAGATCTGAACATTATATGCATACTTTTCTGTTACTGTTACATAGTTATACTTTTCCAGTGCAGTTATTGTAAGATATTTTTATCATAAACTCTTTATATCCATATTAGGGAAATTAAAAAGCAAACTGTCCCTAATTCTAACACCCTAATATGACAACTGATTTCATCTTACATTTTTCCCATTTGTCTATTTTCATAATAAATATTATAATTCTTATGAACACATAGATGATATCTGCTTCCATTTATCATTAGTGTTTATGAACTTTAAAGTTACAATTGATTTCATTATTCATGGTGGTTATATTCTATAAAGTCACTTCAAACATTGAATTAGCAAATGAACCATACAAAACCTCTGGTCATGTCATTTTTGTCAGTTGATCAATATGTAACCTTGTTTTACATGTCTTTAAAAACACCTTATTTAATATATATTGTTAATTTATTAACATTGAGCTCATGGCCAATAGCACTACAGCTCATGCCTGTATGAAGCTTATCTAACACATGTGGTTTCTCCATAAGACACAGCACAGCCTTCCTGCATTTATGAACACTAGACAGCTCTTCAGCACTAGGCTGGGGGGCTATTTTAAATGGTGAAATCACCAACAAAAACCACAAAAAATGTGAAAAATGTGGCACTTAATAGACTGTGAAAAGGGTACTTGCTTACAGTGTGAGATGAAACAGGAAGGCAGAGTGTTGCTTTGTTTGTCTTCAGCTGGGATCATGCATGTCTGGTGATTTGAATTTTTTTGCACTCTGCATGTCTGGGGATTGACTATGAAAGGGCTGCGAGTAGTGATTTTGGAGTTACAAATAAATTTGGCAAATTTGCAAATACAAAATCTGTGAATGAGTGTCAGCTGCATTTTAAATGACTTTATAATATTTCATTAGGCTGCTACATCATACTTTAACTGTTCTCCTATTGTTGTTATCAGAATAGTATCCAGTTTGGCACTATTATAGATAATGCTCCAGTAAAATCTCAGGGATGGGAAGTCCACCTTCTTATTATAAAAAGATCACCAGTGTAGAATAGAAAATTAAACTTTAGCACTTTTCCTAATGTTTTTTGGTTAAATTTCTTCAGGATTAGTGAATGTTCCTGAGGAACCCATTGAAGAGGAGGAAGAGGAAGAGGAGGAGGAAGAGGAGGAGGAGGAAGACCAGGACATGGATGCAGATGACAGGGTGGTGGTAGAGTACCATGAGGAGCTCCCAGCTCTCAAGCAGTCCCGGGAACGGAGTGCATCTCGGCGGTCCAGTGCCAGCAGCTCAGACTCAGATGAAATGGATTATGATCTAGAACTGAAAATGATTTCCACCCCTTCACCAAAGAAAAGCATGAAAATGACTATGTATGCTGATGAAGTGGAATCTCAACTGAAAAATATTAGGTAAAAAAAATTTTTTTATCAATGCTCGCTTTTATTTATTTATTTTTATTTTTATTTTTTTTTGAGACAGAGTCTCACTTTGTTGCCCAGGCTAGAGTGAGTGCCATGGCATCAGCCTCGCTCACAGCAGCCTCAAACTCCTGGGCTCAAGGGATCCTCCTGCCTCAGCCTCCCAAGTAGCTGGGACTACAGGCATGCGCCACCATGCCTGGCTAGTTTTTTCTCCATATATTATTTGGCCAATTAATTTCTTTCTATAGTAGAAAGAAATTCTACTATATATAGTAGAAAGAGCGGGGTCTCGCTCTTGCTCAGGCTGGTCTTGAACTCCTGACCTCGAGCAATCCACCCGCCTCGGCCTCCCAGAGTGCTAGGATTACAGGCGTGAGCCACCGCGCCTGGCCTAATGCTCGCTTTTAATTTGATTTTAAATACTAAATAGTAACTTCTTAATTCCTCATAATTTTTTCTTTGCACTGTGAGTTTTAAATGGAAATAATAAAATCGTTTAATGACTCAATGAATTGTAAAAATTTGACAATTGTACTATCATTTATGAGGCATTTATTCTTCATTATTTATGTATGCCTAAAAGAAACTGCATACTTGTATTTTCTGTTCCCCATTTCAGAGCAAGATTATGAAGAGGGGGTCTTAACTATTTATAAGTCAAAAGCCCAACTGGATTATAAATCAGAACCCAACTGGAATAGAAGTGAAATATAAAGAGAAATCTATACACAGATGTGCTGTAAGAATATAGGCGGTCCTAACTCATATTTTGGTTATGAAAGCAATTTAGCTCATCTTACAGGAAACAAAAGCAGGTGCTGAATCAGGAAAACCCCAATTATTTTTAACATTCCTCTTAATTTTTTCTTTTCCCTGGTTTCTTGTACACTGTGCTTGAGTCTTGAACAAGTAACCATTTGAGAGGATGTTGGCAATAGATGATCCATGGAAGAAGTGTTGGCAAACATGAAAAAGCAGACCTAGCCATAAGTATATAGAAAGTCCACCTAAACTGTGTAGCCACGTGCCCATAGATAAATCCACTTATCACAGAAAAATGAATAATTCCCCGAATCATCTGTTCAGCTAGCTTCTGGCCCTTGTATCCATCTGCGCAGATGCTCCAGCATGACTGGGCGAGGAGGGGGCAGTGGAGTATGGGCTGCAGGGCAAGGGCCACTGAGGCTCAGGAAGAGTAGGGACCAGGGTCTGGTCCTCTGTTGTCCGAAGGGCCTGCCAAGTCTGGGAGTCACCTTCTAATTTTATAAACACTTTTATCTATTCTAAGCATCCAGTTTTCCCTTTGTACAAGCAGTGATCCTTGTTTAAAAAAACAAACTATAGATAATATAAAAAGTGAAAACCTTCAGCACAGCATATTATTCTATCTATGTGTATCTATGGATACACAAAAATTCATTTTTAATTCCGAAATTTGAAAATGTAAAGAAAAGTACAGAGAATAAAATAACACACACCCATGTACCCACTAGCTTTTTTTAAATAAATGCTAACAGTTTAAAAAAAAAAAAAAGTGAAAACCACCTGTATTCCCATTCTTTCCTGATAATAATGACCATTAGCAATTGAATGAATAAGGTTTCAGCTATTTATGCATATACCTAACATGGAGAAACTATAGATATATTCATATAAAAATATGAGTATAGAAATGAAGTTCTGTTACTTATGTTTCGCATTGTGCATTTTTCATTTAATATATTGTAGACATTATTATTTTTTTAACTGTATGTTGCCTGTTGTTTGAATATATCAGGATTTACTTAATTCCTTTTTTGGTGGATTTTTTTTTTTTTTTTTTTTGAGACAGAGTCTCACTCTGTTGCCAGGGCTAGAGTGCCCTGGTGTCAGCCTAGCTCACAGCAACCTCAAACTTCCGGGCTCAAGCGATCCTCCTGCCTCAGCCTCCCGAGTAGCTAGGACTACAGGCATGCGCCACCATGCCCGGCTAATTTTTTCTATATATATATTAGTTGGCCAATTAATTTCTTTCTATTTATAATAGAGACGGGATCTCACTCTTGCTCAGGCTGGTGTCGAACTCCTGACCTTGAGTGATCCGCCCGCCTCAGCCTCCCATATTGCTAGGATTATAGGCGTGAGCCACCGCGACCGGCCTTGATGGATATTTAAGTTTTTATTTTCTTACTATTACACTAAATTCCTCAAAGTCCAGTTAATGTGCAGAATAATACATGTGTTATTATTGGTAACGTGGTAAGTATTGCTTGTATAGTGGTAGCGTGGTAAGTATTATTGGTAATGTGGTAAGTATTGCTACATTTCTTTTCAAAAATGTTTTAATCACTCATATTACCACCTGTTACCTATAATCATTAGCTATAATCATTCATTCTAATCTCTGCTAGTTTTGTGGACCAAAAAAAAGTTATTTTAATGTGCATTTCTTTGATTACAAGAAAGGATGAGCAGATTCTATGATGACACATAGTGTATCCACAATTCTAAGAGTTAAAATCTAGGGATGCTGTCTAAAAGATGTTCTTGGTGGTGTGGTGTATTTGGGGGGAAGGAAAAAGACCACTCAAGCTGATTTGTTTGCATGGCCTTGTACACATCTTTATTTTTAGTTTTCAGAGAACTTTTTGGTAGAGAATGCCACCAGAATAATGCTAATAGCTAGCATGGTAGCAGATCTCTTTGATAGAGATGTCTGCCCTTTAAAGAAAGGAATTATAGACTCTTGACTATAGCCAGTTACAGCATGGATGAACAGAGAGTCCCATGTTCTTTGTAGGCATCTACTTAATGTTTGTTCCATGAGAAGAGGACTTGTAGTTATATGCTGTGTGATAACATACATATATCATATGTGGAAACTACCTTGGAAAACTCAGGAGCCTCTTTACTCTAACCTGTCTTTTTACAACAGGTTGATCATGGGTTTTGTAAGCAAATAATTGTCAGTGTATAGTATTTGTAAGTCAGCGTTGGCCATATTAGATTTTCTTAAATTTGTTTCCTTCAAAATATGAGATTATTTCCTAGGTCTTGTCTCACACCTGCAGTTAGTTAACTGTGCCCCCCACTCTTTTTTATTTTAAAGGAACTCCATGAGAGCAGATAGTATATCCTCAAGCAATATCAAAAACCGAATTGGTAACAAATTACCATCCGAGAAATTTGCAGATGTCCGACATCTATTAGATGAAAAACGTCAGCACTCACGTCCACGGCCACCAGTCAGCAATACTAAGTCAGGTATTGTTCTTCATTTGTTTCTGTCCTTCATTCTGAGCTCCAGAAAGCAAACTGGGGGAGGGATATGTTCTTGGATAAAACATTGCCATTTATGAGCTGAATTAGTTGTCCTGATTTGTCACATCTAAATCTGGGGCTAGGCATTGGAATTTCAGAACACAAAAAATAATCAGACTTTTGCAAAACTAACTTTCAATATTTTTGTCCAAAACAATTACAGTTGTCCTTTGGTATCTGTAGGGAATTGGTTTCAGGACCCCCCCCAACAGATACCAAAATCTTTAGATACTAAACGCACTGATGCTTAAGCCCCTTATATAAGATAACATCATATTTGCATGTAACCTACACATACCCTCTCGTATTCTTTAAATCACCTCTAGATTACTGATAATACTTAATACAATGTAAACAGTTGTTATTCTGTATTTTTTTAATTTGTATTATTTATTTTTAATTTATTTATTTTTAAAAACAGAGTCTCATTCTGTCCCCTGGGCTAGAGTGCCGGGGCATCAGCCTAGCTCACAGCAACCTCAAACTCCTGGGCTCAAGCAATCTCTTCCTGCCTCAGCATCCCAGGTAGCTGGGACTATAGGTGCATTCCATGATGCCTGGTTCTTTTTTTATTTTTAGTAGAGATGGGTCTCCATCTTGCTCAGGCTGGTCTTGAATGCCTGAGCTCAACCAAACCTCCCCCCTCAGCATCCCAGAGTGGATTACAGGTGCAAGCCACTGTGCCCAGCCTGGTTTTGTTTTTTCAAGTATATTTAATCTGTGGTTGGTTGAATCCATGGATGTGGAATCCACAGATAAGGAGAGCCAACTGTATTTTACCCTGTTGGTCATTGGTATACTATATACACAGGAATAATAGAAATTAAGTTGGAGGGTTGTACAAATGGTTAAGAGTTTGCACTAGATCATTTATACGTGCAAACACTCATTCCACAGGTATTCGGCTATGCCTGCCAGGTGTTGGCAATGTTGCAAGTCTTTGGAGGGGATACAGAGCCATCGTAGCCCCATGTTGGAGGGGAATTGTGGAAGGCCTCTTAGGCCTCTTAGGCCTTACAGCTAGGCTTTAGAGGAGGAATAGGATCTCAGGTGGCAAACCTAATCTTTTGAGGTGGGGGGTAACCCGATCTTATATCTATTTTAGATAAATAATGTGGTGGCGGAGTGGGTTCAGGTAGAGAGTTAAATAACGAGGGCCTAGATGAGGTCAGGGACAGCGGGGACAGAATGGATGAGAACCGGAAGCCTTGTGGGAGAAGACTCAGTGCTGGGGTGAGGGAGGAAAGGGAAAGGAGCCCAGGGGCTTAGGCTGCGTGACTGGAGAGATGGGGCGCTACTCTCTGGGAGAAGCTAAAGTGAGATGGACAAGAGCCCCAGTGCAAGGCCTTGCTGATGAATGTGTATCTTCTGTTGCTGTTGTTAGAAGGAACTCAAGAGGACAGGCAGACTTCTGAGGGATTAGAAGAAAAACAAATTTGGGACATCTTGCCTTGATCCTTTGCTTTTTGCCAATCTCATTATGTTTACTTATTAAATGTAATAAGTACATTGAAAACTACTTAATTTGTTCAGAGATTGTGCCTCTGCCCTCAGGGAGCTTGCAGTATGGTTTGGTAGCTGAAATTTTGTAAATTATTTAGTGTGCTAGGTTCTATCACAAAAAGTTGTTTCTGCTTCAGAAATTTCTTTCTAGAGCAATCAGCGGAGGATTTTTACCCCTGATATCCCCTGTGTCCAAATTTTTCTAGGGGAATCCAGATTGATTATGAAGAGGCTTTTAGAAGCCTGATTGTGTCAGGGCCCTGTGTCCTCATTTGGGGAAAGTTGGTGCCAGATCCTTTAGAGAGCTTGGGTGGACAGTACAGAGAGCAAAGCACACACTTGGTCACAGCAGTGCTTGTTTTCTTTTTCCAGATATACGCCAGCGGTTAGGAAAAAGACCATATTCTCCAGAAAAGGCTTTTAGTAGTAACCCAGTTGTTCGGAGAGAGCCTTCTGATGTACATAGTAGACTGGGCGTTCCCAGGCAAGATATTAAAGGCCTCTACTCTGATACTCGGGAGAAGAAATCAGGTTGGTAACACTTAAAACCGATGGGAATGGGAATTGGGTAAGAGCAGAGGACAAGGGTATGTGTAGCATAGAAATACTTTCTTAGAAGGTGAAAAACAGTAAATGCCAAAAATAAATGATTCTTCCTCTTCTATTATGATTATTGTCATCATCAACATCCTCTTCCTCCTCCTCAGTCATAGTGCTAACATTAAGGAGAGTTTAGAAAATGGAAGGAAAAAACCATACTTCTATTTCTTTGCTTTTAGTACAAATCCTTTCTTTCGAGTTTTGCCTGTGCTATTCCAGTCTTTGTCCATAGACATATCCTATTTTTTTCATGCAGCAGTTTATCGTAATCATTTTTACACGTTGTTGCATTCATAAATAAAACTTTTAATTTCCGTACAGTGTGGCTATGTCACAAAATTCTGAACATGTATTTCTCTATTGCTAGATTTTTCGAAAATATATTTAAAAAATTAATGAATAGTGGGAAGAATCTCTGAAAGTTTACAGGGTAGTCCACCCATCAATTTGCAGACTATTAGAGCTGGAAAGGATCCTGGAATGGGCCAATCCTGGCAGAATGAGGTGACACCGGGGTGTCATCTCAGCAGGGAGGGGCAGATATGGGAGGAAACAGCCTCTCAGGTGATTCTGATGTGTCTAGCTCAGGGGGGCCTGTCACCAACAGTGAGAATTTCCCATTTGGTCCAGACCCCTCTGTTTGCAGGCAGGGGGCTGCAGCCGGGGAAATAAGGTTACCTACCCAAGGCTGCACAGTGAGTCACAAGTACCTCAGACTGCCTGCGTTCCCTGCACATCAGCTGTTGGCAGTGTTCCTGTTTCCTCAGTACTACCCTGGCTCTTGGTGGTGACTGCCGAACTGAAATGTTGTCTCACCCAAACAGGTAGCTTATGGACTCGCTTAGGATCTGCACCCAAGACCAAAGAAAAGAATACGAAGAAAGTGGATCACAGGGTGCCTGGCACCGAGGAAGATGACTCCGAGCTGCAAAGGGCATGGGGGGCTCTGATTAAGGAGAAAGAGCAGTCTCGTCAAAAGAAGAGCCGGTTAGATAACTTACCATCTCTCCAGATTGAAGTTAGTCGGGAAAGCAGCTCTGGTTCAGAGGCAGAGTCCTGATGCCCTGGGGCCTGTGGCAGCTGCCCTAAAGCCTGACATTCTTGCACAGGGTGGGGCGCACAGTAGGAACCTCCCCCTTCAGGAGTTGGCACCCTCTTGCTCCTACTCCTACAGTCACCCTCAGCTCTTGCTGCTTCAGCAAGACATCTTGAGAATGTGACGAGCTTTGAAGGGCATCTCTCTATCTTTTGCTGCAGAGTTATAGTTCTGGGCCCTTGATTCTTTTCCCACAACCCCACAGGCTTTACCCTTTGAGAAAAAGGCAACCCTCCAGATTTTGTAGACGTTTTCTTAATATTTTTAACATTGTGTCTTTTAAAAGAAATGTTTTACACAGTTCATCCAAAGAGCAGAGAACTGAACTTCTCACTATTGCCTTGGCCCTGACAGCTGTTACCAGCACCCTTTTCCCAAGAAAAGTCAATTCCCAGGTGCTTATTGGACAGCCTTCGAGGGGGAAGATGAGGGAAGCTGCCAGCTCACCCTTCCGGGACCCTAGTGTGGGGGCGAATCTCACGGACCTGACCTCAGAGGTGCACCAGTGCCGCCCAGGTAGATAAGAGACGCAGCATTGATCGTGCTTCCGTTCTTCCCTCGGTGATTCCTAATGTTAGGGGCCTCTTACTAGCTATCAGCTTGATGTGAAGATCAAGTTCAGTGCTGTGGGAGTTTTAGAAACAAAAAACTATGACTTCTGGATTTGGGGTTGATTTTTGTGCTAGGGGTGGGGTTGTGGGTTAATGTTGAACAATTTTTAAGTCTGTATTATGTTTAAAAATATTAATGATTTAAAAGTTTTAATTTTTATATGTGGAAATTCTTCCTGTTGGCTACAGGGGAAGCTCAAGTGGTGTCTTCTTTTGTGCTGTTAAATATATATTATATACTTTGGAAGAAGGCAAAGAGAGGAGTCTCATTATTTTTAAATGCTCCTAATTGTATAGTCTGTTTGTTGTACATAGAGTTCAACTTGCTTTTCGGCCCACTGTAGGAAAAAGAGTCCATCCATCTGAGATGGGGCCCTGTTGTTTATTATAACATTAGAAGTGATACATTGATATTTATTTTTTCTGTCTCCAAGTTGTGGCACCTGAAAACTTTGTCAAAACTGGCAAATAAGATATTGGTTACAAAAATTTTAGTTTGTTTAT
This sequence comes from Microcebus murinus, assembly GCF_040939455.1. Taxonomy (NCBI): domain Eukaryota; kingdom Metazoa; phylum Chordata; class Mammalia; order Primates; family Cheirogaleidae; genus Microcebus; species Microcebus murinus. Next base: position 16,146,381 of record NC_134121.1, on the reverse strand, counting down.
TTTTAAACTTGTTTCAGATTATTTTACCACAAAAAGAAGGTAGTTATTTTGTCTTCCAGTCTGATTTTTATTTTGAAGTATTTAATTTTGTATTCCTCTGCAGGCTTAAAAAGTAGTGTTCCACTTCAGTCCACTAGAACTCGGGAGGTGGAGATAGTAATAAGCCTTTGTCCCTTTTTTGATGTCACAGTTCTTCACCTGCCTGGAGTGTTCTACACTCAGTGCAACCCTGAATCCTTGAAATCATTACTTGTGGCTGAGCTAATGATCACCTTGATAGTTGATTACACTGTGGTACAAATGAATGCAGAACACTGTTGATAAAGTAAAGGGCTGTGAGACTTGAGGGCTGCAACAAAAACTGTGTTGTACCATATTTCGTTGGTTAACCTGCATTTTCTCTCTCCCTTTAGAAAGATTAGAGCATATAATCATGATATGTTTCAGTTCTTTAATAAAGAGGTAGTTCTGGTTTCTCTGCCAGTTGAGACCCAAGGTTTCTGAGGTTTCTCACTCAGCTTTTCTTGCCCTGTGAAGCACACAGCTGAGAGCCAGGTTCTTAGGAGGGGTCCAGCCTTGGGGAATTGATAGAGTGACAAGTGCAAGGGCCTGAGAGTCAGAGACCTGGATGCTAATCCCTGGCTCTGCTCCTTGGACCTGGGCCTCACTTTCCACATTTAGCAAATGAATGGGCTGGTACTTCTGGCCTTTTTGGTGCATATAAGTGGTGTTTTTACTCTTCCCAAAGCTGTGACTGCAGTAGGCTGGCCAGCACTGGTTTCTGTTGCAAGTGGAGGAAGTGTCAAGGAGATGGCTGAGGGCTGTATGTGGTCGTGGACAGGGGCTTATCCCCATCCCATTACAGTCTGGTTCTGCTAATGGGACAAAGATGTCCTGTGGTCAGGGTCCCAACCGACATGGTCTCTGCAGGGCTTAGAATGTGCACCTTTGCAGACTTAACCTTTTTGTCTGCCAGTCATGACCCTTACCAATAATGAGGCCCATTTGTTCCATGGCCTTTCCACAATCACACAGGGAAGACATTCTGGAAGGGGGTGGTGTACAGTTAAAACTGGTCTTTGATCCAGTGCAGTTCTCACAGACACAGAGAAAAGACCCACAAAGGCCTTATTAGCTTCTCTCACTCACTCTCCTGCCCACACTTAGGCACTCAAATCTTGCAACATCTTGAGTTTGCCCCAAATGGCCAGGCCTTTTCTTTGGAGTTCAGGAGTGAAGATGGACAGTCAGGACAGTCCCCTGGCAGGCACTTGGCATACTTTTATCCTGGACACTCCCCATATGTGTGGGCCGCAGGGCCACACGCTTTTTTGTATTCCTCTTAGTCTTTATATATAGGAGATTTTAAATACATTTTTGCTGCTTGATAATAAGTGCAGATACCTCATTTCTGTTTCCCCCCTCCCCCTTTGGAGAGCTACCAAGTACCCAGGAGAACTTGTGGAGCCCACCACAAGATGTAAGCTCCCCTCGTCCAGCCCCCAGTCCGATCCTAAGAATCCCTCCCTTCAGTTCGACCGCTGTCCTGTCCCACTCCATCTGTACCGCAGCCTCTTCGCTGGTGTCCGTCCTGTCACTCCCTCTCCATTTTGTACGCTGCAGCAGAGATAAACTTTTGTTTGTTGTTAGCAGCAGTGTAATTTACATATTAACAGCATACAGTTCACCCATTTAAAGTGTACACTTCAGTGGCTTTTGGTATGTTTACAGAGTTGTGCAGCCATTACCATAATCAACTTTAGAACAGTTTCTTCACCAAAAAGCCCCTGCCAACCCCTGGCAACTACCAGTCTACTTTCTGTTTCTATGGATTTGCCTGTTTGGGACATTTCATGTAAATGAAATCATGCACTATGTGTCTATTTTTGATTGGCTTCTTTTCACTTAAAATATTTTTGAGCCTCATCCATCTTGTAGTTATATATCAGTACTTCATTTTTTAATGAAGTTAAAAATTATTAATTGCCAAATAATAGTCCATTATATGGATATACCACATTTTAGTTATCTGTTCATTAGTTGATAGACATTTGTGTTGTTTCCACATTGGCTATTATGAATAATGTTGCTGTCAACGTTGATTTGTAAGGTTTTACGTGTACATGTATTTTCGTTACTCATGGGTTTATACTGAAGAGTGGAATTGCTGGGTCATATGTTAACTATGTTTAACCTTTTGAGGAACTTACAACTGGTTTTCCAAGGGATTGTATCATTTTCCATTCCCGCCAGCAATGTATTATGAGGATTCTAGTTTTTCCACATCTTCACCAATACTTAGTGTTTTCCAGTGTGAAGTGGTATCTCATTGTGGTTTTGATTTGCATTTCTCTAATTGTAATGACGATGGGCATTTTTTTTTTAAGGTAGCAATAAATTTATTGAAATGAAAAGACTCTAATTTGGAGGTGCTATAGGAAGATACATGTTGTTTGTTTTACTTTTTTTTAATTTCAAGAAAATATGAAAGTTCAAACATTTTGGTTACATTTTATATCTTTGCCTCTCCTTAGCAAGGGTTAGAGGTATGACGATGGGCATCTTTTTGTGTTCTTCAGGATGAACTTTCTTAAATGTAAATCTGATCCTCTGCTTGAAACCTTTCCAGAGCTTAGCCATTGCCCTTGGAATAAATTCTAACTCCTTTGAGAGCTTATAAGGCTGGTCAATATCTAGTCTCTGGCTTCTTCTTCCCATTCTTCCCTGCCCTCCGCTCACTAGTTCCCTGGATCAGTCTTGATCTCACCATCCTCCCAGACTTCGCGCAGTGCTGTTTCTACCCCCAGCAACATACTTCTCCCAGTCCTTCCCTCCTGCCTCAGCCTCAAGGTCTTAAGGAAGCAACCCCCACCTTCCAGAGCCAGGCTATGGTCTCCTTCTATGTATTCCATGGCATTGCCTGGGGGGAATCTTGGCTCATTCCAGGATTAAGATAAAAATTGAGTGTAATTAAAATTCCTCTTGGAAATCCAAGGAAGGTGCCATGTTGAAGACCAGCTTTGTGAGGTCCTGTGCAGTCAGTTCTTGCTTATGTAGGAACAGATCACTGTTTCTTTGGTTGAACACCAAGTGAAGTAGTTGGCCTGTAGCTAGGACCATGTTGTGCAAAAATTACTTATTTTTGGATGTTAGAATCACCCTTATGCAAGAAGCTCATTTGAGGAGCTTGGGGACAGGGTCAAGCCACGGAAGCAGCAATGGCACAAGCTCACCAGGCCCTCCCGCCTGTCTGTGCCCATTGAGTGAAGGAGGGACAAGTGAAATGGCCCAAACGACTTACAGTTGTCTTCTTTTTCTTGTCCTTTTCTTTCTTTTTTCTTTTTTTTTTTTTTTGAAACTTTTCCAGACAAATACTGTTATGTTTAAGTGAATTGTGTGTATAATGCCAAATCACTGTACCCCTCAACCCAGCACACCTATACACTGGACTGTAATTTCCTGTTCCTAGTCTGTCTGTTTTACTAGACTGTAAGCTCCACGAGAGCAGGGACCATGTCTGGCTTGTTCATCGGAGTTTCCCTAGTGCCTACTACCATGCCTGACACTCACATGTCCTCCATAAACATGTAATGAATTGTAAATCTCCCAGGGGAACACCTCCATCCTCAGAGGCCCTGGGGCCCTTACAGGCTACACCTTGTTTTTCTGCCATGTGCATACAACGCTTTGTTTTCGTGTTTTATTTTTATTTCTAGCCTGTGAGCTCTTAATGAGCAGGTGTCTTCATGTTGTTATCTCTGTATCCTCTCACCAGCCCAGCCCAGAGTAAGTAGTGTTTCAAAAGCGTTTGCTGAATGAATGAATTGTGTTAACCCAGCCAAGCTCTGGCATTATTATCTGCAGGCTAGTCTAATTCTAGAAGAGACAGCCAGATTCAGGAAGGGGAAGACTGTTCAGAGGGCGTATACTATGCTTGTATAAGAAAAAAAAAATCTCATTAAACAGACCTTAGTAAACTTCACATTTTGATGATCTGGCCATATTTGGAGTGAAGCTTACCGAGCTCTATAAAGAGTGTGCTAGAATCATGCAGTCGTCCAGAATATTTCTTAGAAAAGCATCCATTCGCCCCGGGACAGAAGGAAAGGAAGCTTGGCAGGTGGGTGAGAGGCCCCGAAGAAGGACCGTTGAGCCAGTTTCTAGCCTCTGTCCTATTGGTGAGGAAAGTGACGGCAGTTCAAAGCGTGTAAAACGAAACAGAACTCATTCCTGGCAGCAGCTCTTTTGCCTAAAGCAGCAATTCCTCAGACTTCTCACTGGAGGCGTTGTAAAGGTTATGGCAAAGTGCTAACATGGATTTAAGTCAACAGCAAATCATGGCTTCACAGATTAATAAGTTAGCTGCACAAGTAAGTTTGATACATAGGTATAGTATTTGCTTTAAACCATGTATAACAAGTAAATTAGAAGTTAAACCATTTTTTTCTTTTAAGAACTAAAAGGAGAATGCTTTTGAGGATATTGAGGATAGCATCCTCGCTTCAGAGCAGATTGTTATTTGATAATATGACCAACAATAAACATCTAGAACTTAATGTTTATAAAATAAATCTTAGAAGAAAAGATACTGTAGCTTTTTTTTTTTTAATGAAACTCTGTGAACATTTCACAGAACTTTGATGTTCCTCAATTAGGAAAACGCTGCCTCCAAAAGCCTATTTTAAGTAGCTGTGAGGCATTGAAATGGAATTTTGCTGCACTATAAATTAAACTCTAGAGTATATACCCAAAGTCAGTGCCCTGCCTCAGGATTCTCATCTGAGCAATGCCAGAGGCCGTCTCTGGACGATTAGATTCTTAAGTGGTTGAGACTTCTTGTCACCTCAGACTGTTTGTCACCCTCACCAGTGACCAGTGTAGGTCAGTGAGGACGAGAGACCCACACCATTGGCAGGAGAGGATTCATGGCCTTCCTGTCCCTTCTGAGAGTTGCGGTGGTGGTATTTAGTCCTGTGATGTGTCCCTCATGGGCAAGGGTTCCTCAAAGGGCCTGTAAGAGGCAGGCGGCATTTTTAGCTCAGGTAGGATGTGTTTTGGGGAAAGTCAAAAAGGGTGGTGGCTAGAGCTGGGGTGGGGCCCTAGCGGCTCGTTCTACCTCACATATTCAACTGCAAAAGACTGAGCAAGTCCCTTCATCGCTCTGGGCCTCGGTTTCCCTGTCAAAGGAGGGGCTCCACTGGGATGATCTCCAGGTTTCCTTCCAGTGCTAATAATGTGTGTTCAAGGACCCTTGCTGTACTTTCCAAGGAGCATTAGGATGTAAGTCAGACAGGAAAGAGGTAGGGGCAGGCAAGAGGCTAAGCCCTTGGACCTTCCCCCTCTCAGCCCCTGAATTATGACAGGACAAGAGGATCCTCTCCCAGTCCTTCCATCCCCTGTACGTACGGGCCCACACACATACTTCAGTCCTTTATTTGGGAGATTTTTGAGGAGGTAGGCCAGTATATTAGTCTTCTTGGGCTGCCGTAACAAAATATTGTAGAATGGGTGGTTTAAACAACAGAGATTTATTTTCTCTCAGATCTGGGGGCTGGAAGTCTAAGATCAGGTTGCCAGCACGGTGAGGGCCCTCTTCCTGGCTTGTTCAGGGGGCCTTTCCTTGGTGCCTGCACGTGTACCTTATAGAGCCACCAGTCCTTTTGAATTAGCACCCCACCCTTAAGACCTCATTTAACCTTAATTACCTCCTAAAAATCATATCTCCAAGGACAGCCACACAGGGGTAGGACTTCAACATATGAATTCGGAGGAGGGTACAAGTCAGTCCACAGCCCCCAGCAGTGCAAGGATCCCAGTCTTTCTTTGTGGAATGAGGTCTTCGTTTTTTAAAAGCTCACAAACCCATGGATCTGAAGGCAGGAGAGTTTATAGTGGTTCATACTCATGGTTCTGGAGGAGACAGACCTGTTTGAGTCCCAGGTCTGCCACTTACTAGCTGTGTGGCCTCTTTGGGAGCCAGCATCTTCATCTGTGAAATCAGGGTGAGCGTGTAGGGTGGCTGACAGGGTCTGATGAGGTGGCACTGAGCGTGGTGCTTGTGCCAAGCGCTCAGTCAGTGGGAGTGATGACACTGCTCTCGGTCTTCCCCCGCACCCCTGCAGTCCTGGCTCGTCTCAGCGGCGTCCTCACTCTTCCAAATTCATCCTTCCCAACTTCTAGGACTCAGAAGGCAGTAGGCGATTAGAACCGTTTTCCACATCTGGAGGCTGTCGGCAGGCTGTGCGACAGGCCCCACCCAATGACAAGTACACACTTCAGTGCTTTTGACTCACTTGTAGGACAGAACAGGCAGCCCTTGCACCTTGTGCTGAGCATGTCTGTATCCCTGAATGGTTTTTGAAGCTTTTATTTTGAAATGATTTCAAATTCAACAGGAGTTGCAAGGGTAGAACAAAGAATATTATGTCATGTTTTATCATTCATTCTTTCTCTCCTCTCTACCTTCTCTTTTTCTTCCCCTCCTCTCTGAACCATGAACTATCTGAGAGATATTTGCATTCATCATGCCCCTCTACCCCTAAACTGTTTTAGTGCGCATTTCCTAAGAACAAAGACATCCTCTCATAATCTTCGATAGTATAGTTCTCAGATTCAGGAAAGAGTTGCTAATTTGTACTTCAAGTTTCAATTTTGCCAACTGTCCAAATAATGATTTTTGACAAATAATGATGTTCTGGTCCGGGGTCCAGTCCAGGATCAGGCACTGGCTTTAGTTATGTCTGCAGTTAGTTACTTTTAATCTGGAGCAGTTCCTCAGCCTTTCCTTATCTTTTATGACATTAATGTTTTTTAAAAGTGCAGTCCAGTTTATGTTGTAGAATGTCCCTCAAGTTGGTCTCTGAACATTTGTTTAAAGTACAATGAATTAGGAAACCACTTTCACGGTTCTCTTGGTTAAATGTACTGCACACTCAGCCTCATACTAGGTGCTGTGAGGGGGCAGCATTACACAACACAGCCTGGCCCCTGACCTTGGGACCTTAAGCTTGGGTTTGTGGGGAAAGCATTTACCGTCAGGTGGGCTAAAAGGGCCCCTGTATGTGCTCATGACTAGAGACACTGACCAGCTTGGATAAATACATCTTAGGTGGATGCAGGATGAGTCCGCATTCTAGAAGTCTACGAAGATGCAGAAAACAGCCCTGTTTCCTGTCCAGCATCCAGTCATCGACCCTGCCTGGCCTCCTGAGGTGCCCTGAAGTTCACACTCCACATTTGAAGTCATGCTTCTCGGAAATCTCGAGTGAGCTGCAGTCCTAGGCTCTAGCCCTGTATTGACAAGGACCTGCTGTGTGACTTTGGGCTACTTGTTCTCTTCCACTGCGGGCCAGTGCTCCCCCTACCCCAACCCCGGCATGGCTCTCTCAAGTGCCCTTGAACTCGGAATGAGTGGGGGCGTGGAGAGTCATCGGCTTCTAGAGTGGGGGAAGACAGGCGGGGCGCTGGGCCAGCCTGTGAGCCTATGACAAGGTTAAGCAGACCAAGGATGGTTTTTATTGTGATCTGGCAGGAAAATCTTCAGACCTGGAACTTTGCTCTTCTCAACTGTTTAACTTCTCTGCTAGGTGGTGTACAGGGTGAGAAATGGTGAATTGTAATCTCTGTGCACGTAACTGAGTAAGCTCTAGTCACAGATACTTTGTCAGACCAAAGCAGACAATGTAAAGATGTTTGAAGTGTCATCAGAACTTTGGTCAAGCAAGCTTTCAATGTGAGAAACAAAATAAAATTGATTTTCATCTAGTTGTCGTCATCATCATTGCCCACTTTACGTTAGTTAACACATTAACACGTCAAAGTATTCTCCCTGGGGCCACAGACATTCACTTCAGAGACATGCGATACCCTGCCTTTTTGAGTTAATTAAAATTAGCCCCATGTGACTAATGGCTACTGTAATGGATGATGCAGATCTGGAAAGTTCTGTCACTGCGGAGAGTTCTGTTGGACAGCACCGCTCTGTTCTTCCAACAATCTGGGAAGCAGGGGTGTAGGAGAGACTTCTTTCTGCGACAAAGACTTGGTCACACAGTGCAAATTTGACAGATCGTGGCCAGGCGAGGTGGCTCACACCTGTAATCCTAGCACTCTGGGAGGCCGAGGTGGGCGGATTGCTCGAGGTCAGGAGTTCGAAACCAGCCTGAGCAAGATCGAGACCCGGTCTCTACCATAAATAGAAAAAAATTAATTGGCCAACTAATATATATATAGAAAAAATTAGCCGGGCATGGTGGCGCATGCCTGTAGTCCCAGCTACGTGGGAGGCTGAGGCAGGAGGATCGCTTGAGCCTAGGAGTTTGAGGTTGCTATGAGCTAGACTGACACCACGGTACTCATTCTAGCCTGGGCAACAGAGTGAGACTCTGTCTCAAAAAAAAAAAAAAAATTGACAGATCGTAAAGTCAGCACTTAAATATGACTGCAAACTGTCAGTGCCTTATACCTTGGAATACTGGGATGGATTAGAGGGATGCTGAAAGACATGGAATTTTACTCTTATTTAGGCGACTCAGAGCCGTGTTAAATCAGTTTCAGCATCAGGGTGCTGTCTACCTGTTTTTGTTTTTTTTGAGACAGAGTCTCTGTTGCCCAGGCTAGAGTGCCATGACGTCAGCCTGGCTCACAGCAACCTCAAACTCCTGGGCTCAAGCAATCCTGCTGCCTCAGCCTCCCAAGTAGCTGGGACTACAGGCATGCACCACCATGCCTGGCTAATTTTTTCTATATATTTTTAGTTGGCCAATTAATTTCTTTCTATTTTTTGGTAGAGATGAGGTCTCACTCTTGCTCAGGCTGGTTTCGAACTCCTGACCTTGAACCATCCACCCGCCTCAGCCTCCCAGAATGCTAGGATTACAGGTGTGACTGTCCACGTGTTTTTAAAGAGAGTCCAGCCCAAGCTGAATTGAGGCAGGGGTTTTGTTGAGTGCATTGAGTCTTCCCACTCGGCCCTTCATGCCCTAGGCCCATGAGTGCACAGGCCAGTACAGGAGCCCAGTTTCTGTCTGTGGGTGCACTACCTGTGGGAGGGGACCCCTGTCTCTGCTGAAGAAGCTGCCACCAAGGACCCTGGGCTGGGAGCTGGGTGGTAGGTTCTTGGGCAGGACAGGGGACTGGATGACACCTAACCACAGGCTGGATTCATGTTGCACCTGCACCTCCAACATCTGCTGAGGACAGACACCCTGAAGTATGGCCCCGGGCCAAACCTCGGCTCACCAGTCCACAAAAGTGTGGGTCACAGCATGGGTGATGGAGCAGGCCGATGGTTGTCTCTAAGCCCCTAGGACGCAGCCCACGACTCCACAACTGCTAGGGAAGCCACACGCCTGGCTGTGTGCAAGGAGTGTCTGCCTACTTGAAAGAGCCTGCCTGCCTGTAGGTCCTGCTTGAGCGTCTGCCTCTGGCCCCGCCTCCTGGCCTCCCACCTCTGCAGCTCCTGCCTCGGCTCACACAGGGCTGCCTCTGCTCCAGCTAGGATGTGGCTCTTCCACACTCTGCTCTGCGTGGCCAGTAAGTCAGCCTCACCCCCTGCCTTGAGGGGCTGCTGTGCCCTCAGCTCCAGCTGGATGTCTGTCTGTCTGTCTGAGGGGTTGCTTTCTGGGCCAGACGTCAGAGAAAGTGGGAGCTTCCCCAGGGAAGCGCTCTTGCTCTGTGGGTGGGATCTCCAGGCTTCTGGGGAGGGGCTTTGGAGGCTCCCAGTTGGTAGTGCTGACAGCCTGTGGCTTCGATCCTCCAGGGCTCTGCCCCCTGCTCCTCCTCCAGCCAATCTCCCCTCCCCAACCCAGGCCCTCTCCCCAAGGCACCCTCTCCCCTCCCCACCTGGGCCAGGTCCTCAGGTCTGTGCCAAGTTTGTTCTCAGGGTGCCCCAGTGTGCCCAGCAGAGCTCCCTTCTGTTACAGAGCCGGGGTCCGGCCTACGAGGGCGAGGACCCTGTGAGAACGAGAGTGCCGACAGGAGACTGTGGGAGCGAGTGTGTTGGGGGGCGCCTGCTTCCTGTTCCTGTTGTTGGGGCTGATGTGGAAACTGGCATGTGGGTGGAGGTGGAGAGGCACTTCTGCTGCCTGGGGGTCCCATCCTGGCCTTCAGACCTCCCGTGGAAGCTCTGACGCTGAGCACGGTCAGGTGAGCCCCTCAGGCTGCTCAAATCAAGCCTGAGGCAGGGGTGGTCCTGCCTAGTGATTTGGGTGGGCTTTCCGGGGCTCTCCAGCTCCTGGTCAGAAGCTTGGCAGAAGTAGATGGCCATCAGACATGCATAGTGTAAAGGCTCCTGGTCGCCTGAGTTCTCCCTGAGAGGGGCTGGCGCCAGCCAGTGAGCCCAAACAGTGTCCAGGGGAGCTGAGTGCATGCTGGGAGGGGAGTCGGATGAGTGTCCGGCATGGGGCCACCCGAGGACCAGGCCAGATCACACAGGGCACCAGCAAAGCATGTATTTATGTACAGATTTTACTACTTGATATTTCAAAAATAGTCATCATGGGAAGATCAAAACTTTATTGAACTCCCTTTTCCATATTTTACAATTTAGACTTTATTTTCAGTTACATACGGGGTGCTGAGAGTCCCGCATGGCTTTCATTCCCCATCCCCAGGCATACCTGGAGAAAATGCTTGGACTAGACTCTGTTCTCACCTCCTCCCTCAATACAGGAGGGTTGACTTAGGCCCAGAGAGGGGCAGTGACTGTCCGGGGTTGCAAGCCAAGTGCCAGTAGAGACAGGGTTCCATGGCCTGGGACGCTAACCCTGGCATCACTTAGGATCGTGCTCACCTCTGTCTTCTGCAACCTCTGGGACGCCCACCCATCATCACTTCGGTGCCTTTTCTAGCAGATGACATTGCTCAAACCCCTTCTGAGGCCCAGGCCCTTCCCAAGCTGACGGCAGCAGGGACCAAGTTGGAGCAGACTTGCAAGGAGACCCCTTAGCTCGCAGCTCGGCTAAGCTATGGGAAGGGGGCGAGAGCAGCTGCAGTCTGGTTGGGAGAAATGAAGCGGTGACAGTTCTGCTCCATGCTGTAAGGTCCTGAGACTTGGGGCTGGGCCAGTCCGCCAGTCCTGGAGAGCTTCCTGGAGGAAGTGAGACTGACGCTGACTTGAGGGATGGGAGGGGTCTGAGAAAGTGGCAAGGAGTTGCTGGTGAAGCACCCTTCAGACTGTGACCGCAGGCCCAGGCTCCGAATCCGGTGCCTGGCTGGGCCTCTCCAGGGTGGGGAGAGTCCAGGACCATTCCTGGCCTGACCCTGACCTTCCACCATTCCCAGGCCACCCACGTGATGCCCACCACTCGTTATTCCTGGGAGTAGATGAGATAGTGTTGTTCCTCTAAGGGAGATTTCAGAAGAGTCAGGTGCAGATACGCAGACACACTGAAACCCTGGAGCTGCCCACAGCTGGCCCCCAGCCCCATCACACTGTCCCCAGGTCAGTCTTCACCCCAACTCGATCAACTCAGTTCCCCATCCTGGGTCTCAGAGGTTGAGTCTACACCCCTCGTTGTACGAAGAAGGGAACTGTACTATCAGCCTATGGAACCTTCCAGGGCTGAAGAAGAAGGAGGCAGAAGCCCAGGCCCTGCTGTGCTGACGGCTTGTGACCCTGCTGGGGTAGTGGCAGGGCGTCAGCCCCGGCTCTGCCTTGGTGCAACCCTGGACCTGTGTGTGTGACAGAAAACCTTAGTCCTTGGGGCACAGGGCCGTGGTGTCTGTGCTGGGCCCTGTGGGATGGGCAGGTCCTTAGTGAGTGCAGACTAGGGGGAGGAGGGCAAACAGCATGGACAAAGACTTGAGGTGTGAGGGTCCCTGTCCAGGGGCCCTGCCTGAAGAGAAGGCTGCAAACACAGTAGCCCGCCAGCCCCAGCCAGAGGGTCCCGCCAGGATGCCTGCGGGTATCTCAGTGTGAGGAAGGGGCATTCCGGGCAGGGCGGCCACCCAAGCAAAAGCAAAATGTCAGCAAAGCACAGAGTTTGTGGGGAGCCAGGTGGGTGCAGTGCGGGCCACGCGGGAACCCCGCATCTCTGACCTTCTCAGGGAGGGTGGCGGGTAGGGGTGTGTATGCCATGTGCGGGGGCACACGTGGGATCCAGGCCTGAGAGGACTGGACTTCACAGTGAGGGCAGCGGGCAGCCACAGAAGGTCTTGAGCAAGGCGGTGACAGGCGTGTATGTTGCGTGGAAGGTGCAGTCCGGGAGAAAGAGGAGGCAGAGAGGCCAGCGAGGAGGCTGCTGCCATGGTCCATTCCCCGGGGGCTGGGAGGGTGAGCACAGGGTGGAGGAGACACTCGGCTTGGTGCCTGTTCTCATGATTAGGGAGACTGAAGGCTGGGGGTGGAGGGGTGGGCGCAGGCGACTGAGGTTTGGGTGGAGACGACCAGGATCCCTGTAGAAGACCAAGGCTGTGGGCCCAGGACGAGTGGCCTGGGGGCTGCTCCGGGACACGTGCTCTGCAGACAGTTCTGGGGCGTGATCCTCCCACAAGGCCCTTCCTCGTGTTCTGGGCTGGGCGTCGGGACCCTGAGTCTGGCCCAACTTCTACAGCCAGCTCCTTGTATAAATTTGGGCAAGCCACGCCCCCTGGGCCTCAGTTTCCCAAACTGGGAATAGTGACGACTCACTGGGCTGTGAAAATGCGAATGTAAAATGCCCAGTGCGGCGGGGAGACGGGTGCTCGAGGGGAGGAGGTGGCTGACAGGATGGAGGGGACCTTCGTCTGACTCAGCGGGCCCATGTGGCCGGGGACAGCCTGGGGAGGCGGCCCTGTGGGCGGTGTGGTGACAGACTCCGGTGTAGCTGGGCCCTCATGTCTGACAGCACGCGAGGGGCTTGTGGTTATAACTCTCCAACAGCGGCAGCCGCGTGCTCAGCCTCCCTGGTGTCACACACCGCCGGGCACTGCCCCGTTTGATCTGCACGACCCATGTCACAGAGGGGGACGCGGAAGCCAGGTGACAGGCCCAGGGCCCTGCAGTGACTCACAGGCAACGTGAGGACTTGAATTCAAGACTGTTGTTTTCTGAGAGTCCTGGTGGGGAGTGGGGCAGGAAAGTGTCACCTGGTCTGGGGGCAGCCCCAGCAAAGGCAAATGTCAAGGGGCCTGGAGAGAGTCTGGTGGAGCAAGGTGAGCCTCGCCCGCAGTCCCGAGGCCCCAGCTGGCTCTCAGGGACAGCTCAGTGAGCACAGTGACACCCACCCCATGCACATGTTAAGGCTTTGGAATCAGGCAGACCTGGTTCCCAGACACAAATACTCAATTTGCTGGTGGGCCATGGGCAGATCACTCGACCTCTCTGGGCCTCAGCACCCAGGGCGGTGCCTAGAGGACAGCAGGTGCTCCGGGAGGGCGCTGTGTCTGGCCCTGAGCTTGTCTCCTCCCCCTTCCCACCCTGTCAGGGCTGCGAGAGCGCCAAGACCCCTCAGTTGAACAAAGTGAAAATGGACGTGGGGTGGGGGAGGAACAGGGGTGTCTGGCCCCCCTGACCTTCCCCAGCTCCTCTTCTGGACCCGGCCCTGTGCTGAGCTGGGCTTTGCGGTCGAGGGTGTCACAGATGACTCAAATCAGATCACAGTTTGGGGAAGACAGACTTAATCACAGATCACTCTGACCCAGACAGGATTTAGTAAGAGCCAGACAGAGACACCACGGGATGCTGAGGGGTTCGGGGACCAGTGGGTTCCTCTTAGCAGCAGTCTGGATTGGCTCCTGGCTCCTGGCTGTCCGAGCAGGGCCGCGAACGCTGGGCTGTGCAGGCAGAGGGCGCTAAGGAGGGTGTGCTGGGCGGAAGGAGCGGTCTGTGCAAAGGCTCGGTGGCAGGAGTGTGCAGAGGGTGTCCAGGCGGGTGGTGTAGAGGAGCTCGGGGAGTGCCTGGCAGAGGATTCTTTGGGCTGGGTGGGCACGTGCCATGGATGCCAGGACAGGAGCCTGGACTTTTCTCTGGGCTCTCAAGTGGTGTCCACCAGTTATACTGACGGTAGAAATGGGAAAGAAGGCCCCTTGTATCAAGCTGGTGTTTCTCACTTTAGTCCTTTCCTAGCACGAGTGCTGGCTTCTGTTTGCCCCAGCCTGGCTGACCCGGAAACATAAGGCTCAGCATGACATGTGCCACGGAGCCTGAGTCCTCGTTCTGGAATCCTAGAGGTCCATGCATCGGCTGCAGGGGTCACTCCCCTGGCACTTGCCAAGTGAAGCCACCATCCCAGGCCCTGAGACATGTGGTGATCAAGGCAGATGCACCTTCTTTGCCTCATGGGACTCACTGGTTCAGGGGTGGGGGAGACACTCGCAGGCGACAGGTGAACAGGGAGATGAGCAAGGCAGTTCCAGGTGGTGATGAACGCTGCAGCCAAGGCTTTGGGGACAGAGTGCCCAGGCAGGGTCTGGAGGCCAGACAGGCCTTTCCCAGGAGGTGAATGGTGAGGATGAGGATGAGGAGCCAGGAAACAGCCCGAGGGTGGAGCACATCAGGCTTGGGTAAGATTGTGTGCAGACGTGCGCTTGGGGAGTGGGGAAGGCTCTGGTGTTGTCAGCAGGGGCTCAGAGGGCTCCGTGACCGCCCAGTGAGGCAGAACATACGGTCTGGCTATGCTTCCTGTGTTCTCCTTTGGGGCAATGGCAGGGGGGACACAAACAATAGCTCTGGGAGACTTGGGGTGTGATGCCTGTTCAGCCCGTGTTCTCACTGAGAGAGCACTGTTTACAGAACGGGACTAGTCGTGCTTCATGGAAAGGTTTTGTTTTGTTTTGTTTTCAATTCTGTGGACACAGAATGACATTGACTGGCCATTTCCATCTTTATACTGGCTTCACGAAAGCTCAGTCGATTCATTTCTGCATCTATTCATCAAATGATTCATGAAGCGTCTCCTGTGTGCGGGCGCTGGGTCCGGAGGCGGGAGGGGCCCATCCTAGAAAGTGCTAGCACCAGCTGGTCCCCCAGTTGGCTGTTGACCTCCTTCCTGGTTTGATTGTGCCCTGCCTTTTTCTAGCCACCGTTTTCCTTCTGTCCTGTTTTGGCTGCCCCAAAGTGAGTTTTTATCTTATTGTGTTGTGTGTTTTTATGAGTCACCACAAATCACTCATTCTGTGCAAGGCAGGGGTATAAAGACAAAGGATTAAGGTGCACCCCCCACTTTGTGCCAGACCCAGGTGGAGGCCCTGGGAAGTGAGAGAAGAGAGACACAGACGCTGGGCTCAGAGCCCTCCCACCATCCCCTTCCTTCCGTGCCTCTGGGAGGCTGGTTCTGAATGACAAAATTAAAAGCGTGTGCGAAGGTAGACAAGATAACTATGATAAACCCAATAATGTCCCTCACCCCGATGACACAGTTTGCGGGACTTTGCCACACTTCCTGAATTTACTTCTCTCTCCCTTTTCTTTGTTTTCTTGGTTAACGTATTTTAAAGCCTGGCTACTCCAAACGTGGTCTGAGGACCAACGGCATAATTTAGGAGTTTGTTAGAATAGAATCTCAGCCTCACTCCCTGACCCAATGAATCCAAATGTGCATTTCAACAAGATCCTCAAATGATTCATTTACACATTAATGCTTTAGGAGCATAATTTTTAGAGCAAATCTCAAACACCGTGTTATTTTACCCCTAAATGCTTCGGTATGCGTATCTGAAGAACGTGGAAGTTTTCTTATGTAGCCACGACGTTCTTATCCCCTAACAAGATTAATGGTAACTCCTTGGTATCATCTAATGCCCAGTCCATATACAAATCTCCCTAACTGCCTCAAATGTCTTTTATTGGGTTTTTTTTGGAGACAGAATCTCACTCTGTTACCCAGGCTAGAGTGCCGTGGCATCAGCCTAGCTCCTAGCAACCTCAAAATCCTGGGCTCAAGCAATCCTTCTGCCTCAGCCTCCCGAGTAGCTGGGACTACAGGCATGTGCCACCATGCCCGGCTAATTTTTTTCTATGTATTTTTAGTTGGCCAATTAATTTCTTTCTATTTTTAGTAGAGACGGGGTCTCGCTCTTGCTTAGGCTGGTTTTGAACACCTGACCTTGAGCGATCCTCCCGCCTCGGCCTCCCAGAGTGCTAGGATTACAGACATGAACAACCACAGCTGGCCTTCAAATGTCTTTTAAATAGCTGGTTTGTTCAAAGCAGGATGCACACAAGGCCTGCACATCACAGTGGGTTGCTACGGCTCTTTTAGTCTAGAGTGCGTCCCCCACCCCCTATTTTTTGGTTCCATGCCTTTGATCTATTGCAGAGCTTGGTCACTCGTCTTGTAGAATATCTACATGCAGGATTTATGTGTTTGCTTCCTCTTGGTATGACTTGTCCTGCTATTCCCCTAAATTTCCTAAAACCTGGAAGTTAGCACTGATGGCTTCATGGAAGTCAGGTTTCCCTTTTTTGGTAAGCTTACACTAAACAGTTTATGAGGATTTTATCACACTTCCTGCATTTATCTCACTCCTTTTCGTTTTCTTTGCTGAAGTAGTTAAAGGCTTGGAATATAGAATGTGGTCTGATGACCTGCCATGTGGGCACCATGTAGGAGTTTGTTAGAAATGCAGGGTCTGCATATGCCACATTTTATTAATCCACTCATGTGTTGATGGACACTTGAGTTGCTTCCACATCTTTGCAATTGTGAATTGTGCTGCTATAAACATCTGAGTGCAGATGTCTTTTTTTAAATTTCAGCATATTATGGGGGTACAAATGTTTGGGTTACCTGTGTTGCCTTTCCCTCCCTTCCCCCCGGAGTCAGAGCTTCAAGCGTGTCCATCCCCCAGATGGTGCACATCACACTCATTATGTGTGTATATACCCATCCTCTCCTCCCCCCTCCCATCTGCCAGACGCCCAATAAATGTTATTTCTATATGTTCACTTAGGTGTTGATTAGTTAATGCCAATTTGCTGGTGAGTACATGTGGCACTTATTTTTCCATTCTTGGGATACTTCATTTAGTAGAATGGGTTCCAGGATTTTGATCATTTTAAACTTTGTGTAAATGGAACTGTACAGTATGTTGTGTTTTGTCTTGCACTCTCATTATATTCGTGAAGTCCATCTACTTTGTAGAGTATTTCCATTGCTGTAGAGTCATCCATCATGTGACTATTTCAGGATGTATCCTTTCTATTGTGATGGATATTTGGGTTGTTCCAGTTTGGAGTGATTATGAATAGTGAGGTTATGAACATTCTTGTACTCTAGCCAGGGCGACAGAATGAGACTCTGTCTCAAAAGAAAACAAACAAACAAAAAAAGACTAGCCTGGGCAACATAGTGAGACCCCATTACTACAAAAATAAACAAATAATACTTTTTTTAAAATGAGGTTTGCTGGGTGTGGTGGCACTTGCCTGTAGTCCCCGCTACTTGGAGGGTGAGGCAGGAGGATCGTTTGAGCCCAGGCATTGTGGGCTGTAATGTGCTATGTCGATCTGGCTGCCTAAGGGAGGGATGGACCGGCCCAAGTCAGAAATGGAACAAACAGGTCTGTGCTGGTCAGTAGTGGCATTGCCCCTGTGAACAGTGTCAATAACTTACTATTAAGAATGATGGGCCGGGCGCTGTGGCTCACGCCTGTAATCCTAGCTCTTGGGAGGCCGAGGCGGGCGGATTGCTCAAGGTCAGGAGTTCAAAACCAGCCTGAGCAAGAGCGAGACCCCGTCTCTACTATAAATAGAAAGAAATTAATTGGCCAAGTGATCTATATATAAAAAATTAGCCGGGCATGGTGGCGCATGCCTGTAGTCCCAGCTACTTGGGAGGCTGAGGCAGGAGGATCGCTTGAGCCCAGGAGTTTGAGGTTGCTGTGAGCTAGGCTGACGCCACGGCGCTCACTCTAGCCTGGGCAACAAAGTGAGACTCTGTCTCAAAAAAAAAAAAAAAAAGAATGATGTCTGTTCCAAAAGAGGTTAAAAAAAAAAAAAGGGAGGCTGAGGCAGGAAGATCACTTGAGTGCTGTGGTGTCGTCATAGCTCACAGCAACCTTAAACTCTTGGGCTCAAGTGATCTTCCTGCCTCAGCCTTCAGAATAGCTGGGACTATGGGCATGCACTGCCACACCCAGCTAATTTTTTCTATTTTTTGTAGAGGTGGCTTCTCGCTCTTACTCAGGCTGGTTGCACTTTAGCCTGGGCAACATAGACCTGTCTCTAAAAAACAAAACAAAATAAAAACAGTGCTTATTCCTGGTTGGTAATAGAACAAAAAACCAAAAGATAAAATAAGAGGTAAAAATAATAATGTTTTCCAAGCATGGTGGTGTGGTACATGTAATTCCAGCTATCTGGGAGGTTGAGGTGGGATGATTTCTTATGTCCAGGAGTTCAAGTTGGGGAGCTTGTCTCTTAAAAAAAAATAGAGTGAAGTTTCCTGAAGATTTTGTGTGTGCATGTGTGTGTGTGTGTGTGTGTGTGTGTGTGTGTGTATTCTTTATCAGATTAAGGAAATTCCCTTCCATTTCTAGTTTTTTTTTTTTTTTTTTGGTTTATTTAGAATTGCATTCCTGATTTCCAAGAAGGTTGGATTTTTGTAGTTTTCTTTTTGGGTTTTTTTTTTTTTTTTTTTTTTTTTGCTTTTTCTTTTCTAAATCTTTAATTTGTCCTTGGTGTTTCCTATAGTTTACTTTTTGAAATTTTGGGGGTTTTTTGATATTGATTTTAATTCCACTATAGTCAGAGGACATATTCTGAATCATTTCAAGCCATTGATATTTACTGAGGTTTGCTTTCTTTTTTTTTGTTTTTTTTTTTTTTTGAGACAGAGTCTCACTTTGTTGCCCAGGCTAGAGTGAGTGCCATGGCGTCAGCCTAGCTCACAGCAACCTCAAACTCCTGGGCTCAAGCGATCCTTCTGCCTCAGCCTCCCTGGTAGCTGGGACTACAGGCATGTGCCACCATGCCCGGCTAATTTTTTTTTATATATATATCAGTTGGCCAATTGATTTCTTTCTATTTATAGTAGAGACGGGGTCTCGCTCTTGCTCAGGCTGGTTTTGAACTCCTGACCTTGAGCAATCCGCCCGCCTCGGCCTCCCAAGAGCTAGGATTACAGGCGTGAGCCACAGCGCCCGGCCTGAGGTTTGCTTTCTGACCCAGCATATGATCCATTTTGGTAAATGTTTCATGTGTACTAGAAAAAAATGTTTATTTTACCATTGATGGGGAGAGTTTTGTTTGTCAATCAGGCCAAGCTTGTTAAATGTGTTGTTCAGATCTTCTATTTCCTTACTGATTTTTATAGCTAACATAAAGGGTGTGTTCAAGTGTTAAAGTCTTCTACTTTACCTGTGGCGTTTTATATTTTTCCTTCTAATTCAATCAATTTTTGCTTTATATATTTCAAAGTGATGTTATTGGATACATACAGATTTTAAATTGTTATATCTTCCTAGTGGATGAAAAACATGTTTGTGTGTGGCTACTTCCTCCTCTTCCTTATACAAAAGTTAGTATAGTCTATAAACTTGTCCTTCACATAATGATTCTGATTTGTTCCTGAAAATCTCTACCACTAAGTGAAAAGCCATTAATTGGAAAAAATATTTTCATCCATTTCAGTAGAAATATTGTGATGCATTCCATCCAACTGAAGGTACCCAAACAATTTTTTACTGATAGGAAAATGTATTAGTTGACCCATAAAACAAGTTTATATAAATAAAAACAGTAATTTGAATATGAAAATACAGTTTACATATGCAATTTATTGTAATGAAGTTTATTTTCCTCAGGAGGAAGACAAGACTTGACAGTGGGGGTGGAGGATGAGTGTGAGGGGGTTGTTTTTGAGAAGGTAGATTTTTCTTTCTACATTGTTGCTTCATTGTCTTTTCAACTTTTGGGGGGCTCCTGGCTATCTTGCACTCAACCTTTTTTTTTGTTTTGTTTCATTTTAATAAGAGAAAGGTTTATTTTCCATGCCCATGGGGAGAATCACAGAGTGATTACTCCTCAACCTTTAAAAATAAAGTTATAGCACAGAAAAATATCTTGAAGACAAAATAAAGACCAAACCTGAAAGCACTTCAAAATACAGGGAAATAGCTAGTGTACTCTACGGATTGCAGAGTCATAGAATCTTCAGCCCTCTTGGCCTGGCTGTGAATTGGCACAGCCTCTTTGGGGGGCAATCTGTCAATATCACTCTTCCCCATTTTTAATGGAGAATTCCAAATATACAGAAAGGTTGAAAAATTGTACAGTGGACAACCACATCCCACTCTTAGATTTTACAATTGTCACCATTTTTTAATATTTGCTTTATCACAACTATCCATCCATCAAACCATTTTATATTTTGATCCATATCAAACTAATTTGCAGGCATCAGTATATTTCAACCCTAAACATTTCAGCGTACATATATCAACTAGAGTTTAAAATTTGTTTATGGTTCTTTTTTTCTAAGGTGACATTTACATACAGTGAAATGCACAAATTCTTTTTTTTTTTTTTTTCCCTGAGACAGTCTCCTCTGTCACCCCAAGAATGGTGCTGTGGCATCAGCCTAGCTCACTGCAACCTCAAACACCTGGTCTCAAGCGATCCTCCTGCCTCAGCCTCCTGAGTATCTGGGACTACAGGCACATACCACCATGCCTGGCTAATTTTTCTATTTTTTGTAGAGATGGGATCTTGCTCTTGCTCAGGCTGGTGTTGAACTCCTGACCTCAAGGGATCCTCCAGTCTCGGCCTCCCAGAGTGTTAGGATCACAGGCACGATCCACCATGCCTGGCTGAAATGCACAAATTCTAAGTGGACCATTCAGTGTGTTTTGACAAATGCACATGCCCTTGTAATCCAAACTCCTGTCAAGACATAGGATATTTCCATCACCCCAGAAAGTTCCTTCTAGTCCCTTTCTGGTTAATTCCCATCCCCCCCCCCCCAGCAATAATAGATTCGTTTTGCTAGTTCTGGAACATCATCTAAATGGAATTACACAGTATGTACCCTTGTTGGAAGGCTTCTTTCGGTCAGCATAATGATTTTTTTTTTTTTTTTGGAGACAGAGTCTCACTCTGTTGCCCAGGCTAGAGTGCCGTGGTGTCAGCTTAGCTCACAGCAACCTCAAACTCCTGGGCTCAGTGATCCTCCTGCCTCAGCCTCCCAAGTAGCTGGGACTACAGGCACGAACCACCATGCCTGGCTAATTTTTTCTATATCTATTTTTAGTTGTCCAGATAATTTCTTTCTATTTTTAGTAGAGACGGGGTCTCACTTTTGCTCAGCCTGGTCTCGAACGTCTGAGCTCAAATGATCCGCCCACCTCTGCCTTCCAGAGTGGTAGGATTACAGGTGTGAACCACCGCGCCCGGCCAGCATAATGATTTTCTTGTTTTTTTTTTAGCAAAAATAAACCAATTTTAATAGATATTTTGTATTTATATAGCGCCTTCTTCAAGAACCTTAAATGCTTTACAGACATTATCTCTAATTAATCCCCACAACAACCCTGTGAGGTAGGTATTACTCCCATTTTACAAGCATAATGATTTTTGAGACTCACCCTATTGCTGTGTGTGTCAGTTGCTCGTTTCTTCCCCCCTGAGTAGTAAGTATTCTGTTGTGACTACACCGCAGGTAGTTTATCCATTCTCCCGCTGATGGGCATTTGGGCTATTTCCAGTTTTTAGCTGTTATGAATAAAGCTACCTTAAAACATTCTGTGCAGGTATTTTTTTCCCTGGCTCCTGATCAGTCAACTCGAGACGTGTATTTTTGGGGACATGTGTTTTCTTTCCGGTCACTTGCAGGAGTACATAGATGGGATGTGTGCCAGCCCTCCCTGGGGCTCATGGTCTGCTCCAACTTTGGTATGAGACACAGTGATGAGCATGGGCTATGTGAGAGGGACAGAAAGTGACTGTAGGAGGTGTGAGGAGGTGGGGGAGCCCGGGAAAGCCTCCCGGAGGAGGGGCTCAGGTGCCGGCACAGCTTGGTGTAGCAGGAGGACGAGAGGCTCTGGATCAGGTACACTCGTGTCCAGTCCTATCCGATCCTTGCAGAATTTCACTTTTCTCAGCTACAGAACAGGGTTGACGACACCACAGCCATTTGATGGAATAATGGCAGTAAAAGGCCTCTTTCATCAAATGTTCCTCTTTTCCCCACAGGCCTGGCCCCCGTGGTGGCCTTCAACGTGGACGAGTCCCGAACCTGGGTCACGCCCGAGGGAGGGACACCTTTTGTGCTCAGCTCCCTTCTGCACCAAGACCCCAGCACCAACCGGACCTGGTGAGTGGGGCCCTGCTGGCAGGGGGCCTGAGGACCGAGGGGGCTTCTGGGAGCCTGAGGTGGCCCTGGAGAAGGCCTCAGCACGCCACCCCACCCCACAGTCTGGGGGAAGCTCCTTCCTCCCTCAGAAGGGCATGCAGGAGGGGCTGTGAGTGAGCAGCAGGCCACTGTGTGGAGTCCACGGAGCCCTGGGCCCCTCCCCTCACTGGGGCTGTCCCCGCTCCACTGCCTGGGGGGAGGGGAGACTTACAAATTACTTTAAATAAAGTTTTGCCTCTTACAAAAGTAACATATGCTCGATATAGAAAACGTGGACACAAAAATAACAAAGAAGAAAATCGAAACTCCGAGGCACCAGAGAGAAGTGGTTGAGAGCCGGGCTGCTCCGGTGGTCGTGGTCCAATGACAGCTTCACTCTGTATTTGCCGCAGGCTTGTTGCAAAGACTGAGATAATGCACAGCAAAGCACAGTTTCTGGCCAAGTTAATGCTCAATAAACATTACCTTACATTTTACAATTACCATCCGAACCCACCCATTAGACAGGCAGAAGATGTAGACTCTGACCACACAGTGCTGGTAAGGATGTGGTGAAAGGGGACTGTGTGGGGGTGTAAGGCGACATCACCCCCTTCGAGAGCGATGTTGCCATATCTGGTAAAGTTGGGGATGCGTGTGGCCTTTGACTCAGCAATTCCACTCCCAGATACCAACTCTAGAACAATCCTCAGATGCGTGTAAAAATGTTTATTGTCGCATTGCTTAGAACAGTCAAAGTCTGAAGACATGCATCATTAGGAAAATGGGGAAAATAAGGCATGAATCATTTGATGCGATGCTAAACGCAGGTCATATGAATGAAACTAGTAGATGGTTTCATACCATCTACTAAACACTAGCGATGGTTTTTAACCTGGATCAATCTCGTAACATACTGTGAGATGAAAAAGGCAAGTTGTCGAATTATGTATACGATGATCATTCGCTCAACAAATATTTATGGAACACCTGCCCTGTGCCAGGCCCTGCAGATGCAGCTGTGAGCAGGCTACAGGCAGAAGTCCCTGGGCTCAGGGAGCTGCCGTGTTGGCCAGGGGAGGCAGATGACACAAACGGGTGAAATACATATTCTATCGGGTGGCGATCATAGTGGCGCACTGATGTAGGAGCCTGTCTTTAGTTATAGGAGAAGCTCTGAAGTGAAGGCTCATCTGAGGCTCATTTCAGTTTCTCTTGTTGATGCCAAAATGACTTTTAGAGCCGCATTGTTTTAAAGCCAGGATCTGGTCAAAGTTCATGCATATTGTTGTCTCTCTCACCTATTGTAATCTAAAGCAGTCATTCCTCTCCCTGCCCCTTGTGTTTGCTGGTGGTCACAGGGATTTTTCTGTGCTTGCTCTGCCACTGAGCCCAGCCGCAGGGTGTTTGTGTCCCCACCCCCACCCCCCCACTGCTTTGCTTCTGGTCTCTGCGTGGTCAACGGCTTCCTTCACACCCAGCACACGTGAGTGAGCCTAGAGGCCACACAGGTTTGGGGGCAGAGCCAGGTGGGGTGCTCAGGGCTCCCGCTGAGCAGAGCAGAAGCCCTGCTTGGTGGAGGATGGGTGGGCAGTGGTAGCTTCTGAGGCTGCCTCATAGGCCCTGAGACTTGGGCCATGATCCCTCCAGCCAAGCAGGCTTGGACCCTGTGATACTGTGAAATATACATTTGGTATTTTAAGACCAAGTCTATATTTCACAATATCACAAATAAATATATATTTGGTATTGAAATATATATTTGGTCCTATTTCCTGGTATATAATTCCTAAAACCCTTGGCATCTCTAAAGCAATAAATGTCTTTTTGTATGCTGATGAGTTGACTGGTGGCTGGTAGTCCCTAGGTAGCTTTAGGATGAGGCCTGGTCACTGGGAAGACACAGGCAGGATTAGAGGGATTAGAAGGTCGAGATGGGGAGGGGAGAGGCACTGAAGGTTAAGTTGATCACTAATAGCTGATGATTTAATCACTCGTGCCTATGTAATGAAGCCTCCATAAAAACTCAAAAGGACAGAGTTTGGAGAGCTTCGCTTAGGAGAACACATGGAAGTTTCTGAAGGGTGGTGCACACGGAGAGAGCATGGAAGATTCCTCCCCCATACTTTGCCTTATGCATCTCTTCCTTTGTAATATTCTTAATAATAAACCAGTAAGCATAGGTGAGTATTTCCCTGGGTTCTGGGAGTCACTCTAGCAAATTAATCAAACCCAAGAAGGGGGTCGTGGGAACCCTGGTATACAGCTGCTCAGTAGGAAGCACAGGTAAAACTACCTGGGCTTGCCATTGGCATCAGAAGTGGGGGACTGAGCCCTTAGCCAGTGGGGTCTGAGGCTACTTCCAGGTAGACAGTGTCAGAATTGCGTTGAACTAGAGGACGCCCAGCTGGTGTTGGCAGCTGAAGGACTTCGTGCTTGGTGTGCAGGGAAAGCCCCCTCATCCCTGGGGCCACAGAAGTATGGTGTGCTGTGAGAGTATAGGAGAAACTGAGTTTGGTTTTCCCTACATCATCAGAGACCCCTTTGTGGACCTTGGGTTCTTTATCTGTTTTGTTTTGTTTGTTTTTGCTGATGGTATTTTTTTTTTTTTGAGACAGTCTCACTCTGTCGCCTGGGCTAGAGTGCTCATTGTAGCTCATAGCAACCTCAAACTTCTGGGCTTAAGCGATCCTCCTGCCTCAGCCTCCCAAGTAGCTGGGACTACAGGTGTGCACCACCACACCCATCTAATTTTTACTATTTTTAGAAGAGACGGGGTCTCACTCTTGCTCATGCTGGTCTCAAACTCCTGAGCTCCAGTGATCCTCCTTCCTCAGCCTCCCGGAGTGCCAGGATTACAGGCATGAGCCACCACGCCCAGCCTCATTTCCTCATCTGTGCAGTGAAAGGTCTGGTCACCACTAGATTTAAGTGGTATGGGGAGGGCCGATTCATTCATTCATTCATTCAGCAAGTGTTTACGCAGCATCTACTCCATGCTGGGCAATGTTTGGGGAATAAGAGGGGGAAGGAGATGTGGTCACTGCCCTCGTGGAGCTCCTGGGCTTGTGAGGGAAACACACAAGTCAGACAATGACAAGAGCGGTGACAGCTCTGATAGGGGACGTCCAGGGTGCTGGGGGGGACATGGAGGCAGGTGTGCTCTTCAGCATCACTCTAGGACTGGGGGCCGAGTGGGAGTTAGCGTGAGAAAGGGTGGGAAAGGGAAGTCCCAGCAGAGAGAACAGCCTGGTCGAAAGCCGGGAGGCCAGCCTGGGTAGGGTCAGGGAATCCAGAAAGTGTCCCGTGGCTTAAGCTGAGCGTGATGAAAAACAAACTTTGGGAGGCAGGTGGTGCTTGTCACTGGGCGCCGAGACTTTGGATGAGCCAAAAGGGTTTGAAGCGGGGCGGCGAAGTTTTCAGGGAGCTTTTGGCTACAGCAAGATGAATTAAAAATCAATGTTTGTTGTGTTTTGTTTTGGTAAAATTTTGTGAACATACTCCACACAGAAAAATGCCCAGTCATAAGCATGCGGCTCGGTGACTGTCCACACAGCGAGCCCCTGTGCGAGCAGCATCCGGATGGAGGGGCCGGCAGCAGGCTCACGGAAGCCGCCCTAAGTCCCTGCTCCGTCCTGACAGGTCTCTGTGAGGCACGGCGCGTGCTCCGTTGTGCCCGGCTCCTCTCACGCAACAGCAGGTCTGTGAACGCCATCCCTGAGGCAGTAACGCTCAAGATCTCCGCTGCGACTACTGCTGGTGACAGGCGCCTGGGCCTCTCCTCGGGCTGGGATGAATGGCCCGCTGTGCGCGCTCCTCAGACGGAGGAGCGCACTTCTTTCTCTTGGGCACGCGCCTTCCGCTTTCCAAACTGCTTGCCGCGCGTGAGCAGGCTTCCGTCTGAATTGTCTGTGTCGTCGCCTTCCCAGTCCCCGCTCCCCACACCCCAGTGGGGGCTCCCGCCCCAGCTGCAGGCCCCACAGACTCGAACGTCCCCTCCCTCAGAAGCCTAAGCCCAAGGTGTGTGCGGGAGTCTGAGGGCCCTGGCCGGCCGGAGGGCTCTGGGCTCGCCAGTGGGTGCGGGGACAGCCCGGCGACGCTCGTCAGAGCCTCCCCGAACATCTGCTGGGGCAGAGAGGGGGCTCGCGGGTTTGAAGGCCCCGGGAGGAGGAAGTGGTGGGAGGCACTTCTGGGTTCCTGCCGTGTGGGTGACGGCTGAGCCCACCGCCGGGCGGCAGAGGCAGGAAGTGCACACTCGCTGGCCGCTCAGGGCCAGACAGAGAGGAAGGGGCTCGGCTCCCCTTTGAGGGTGACATGTCCCTCTCTCTCCTTCACGCTGTTTCTCCCTAAGACGTAACACACCAGGCTGGCAGCATCGTGGGCTTCGGCTGCCGCCGCAGGGTGTGTGGGTGGGACATAAAGCAGCCCTCCCCGCTGGGAGACCTGGGAATAGACTTAGAACAGGGACAGGCTAGAGCCAGGTGAAGGCAGAGGAGGACAGGGGTGCTGGGGCTGCCCCCGGCCCAGGGTGTAAGAGGGCCCCTGGGCTGTCGGCTGATGGCTCATACTCTGTCACAGCTGGTCAGCATTTAGTTTGTTGTCAGCGCTCAGTCAACAAACCTAGAGACCACCAGCTGTGGGGGGCAAAAGGGGTGGGGAGTAGAGACAGCTCATACGGGGTCCAGGCCACGTAATTGCATGACTGTGATATGAGTGGCAGTCTTGGGAGGTGCAGTGCACAGCCTGCACAGCTGTACGTGGTGGCACAGTCTGGGTTAGAGGTCAATAGTCAGGGCTGCCTAGAGGGCCAGGGGGGGATCGAGTTGCACCCTCCTTTGGGAAGGCTTCCTGCGGAGCTGGTGTTGGGATGATTGTTCTGCAGGAGAAGGAGGTGGCAGGTACAGGCAGGAGACAGCCTGGGCAGAGGCTGCTCCAGGCCTCACCTGCCCCACCAAGACGTGGCCAGGGGTGGAGCCCAGTCCTGAGCCCACCCTTTGTAGGGGAGCAGGGGCGCTGGAGTGCTGGGCCCAGGGCTGAGGCTCGGGCTGGGGAGGGGTCTGGGGAGAGAGGCAGGGCTGCTGAGGAGGTGACCTAATTTGGGGGCTCAGCTGCAGAGCCTGCACCCAGGAGCGGATCTCAGCCGCACCAGCCCTCCACCCCTCAGCCCTGCCCCAGTTAGCCCCCTCCGCTGTTGCCTGCGCTGACATTCAATAGTCACTCAACAAATACTCACTGAGCCCCTGCTCTGTGCCGGGCTCTGTTCCAGGCTCCGGGAATAACACAGTGAACAAGAAGGACGGGATCCTTGGGGAACTCACTGTCTAGTGGGGGAGTTGGATAGTGAGCCAATAGACAAGCAAACAAGATATGATCAGACAGTGACACGTTCTGAGAAGGAAATAAAACAGGGTGACATGAAGCAGAGTAACTGGGTTGTGAGGCGGGGCTGGTTAGAGAAAGCATTTTCGAGGCAGTGACAGTGGAGTGAGGCGCAGGGATGAGAATAAGAGTGGGAGGGGAGGGTTCCAGGCGGAGGGAACAGCAGGAGTGGAGGGAACAGCATGATGGAGGGAACAGCATGCTGAAGGGCCTGAGGCAGGACAGTGCTGGTGACTGGCTGTCCCAGGAACTGAGGCTGTCACTGATGGGGAAGACATGGTATAAGTCTCATGAGTAAATTAAAAACCAAATAAACCCCACAAAATAATGGGAGGCTATTACCATAGACCGGCAAGATTGTGGTGGCTAGGGTGGGGGCAGGGTGAACAGAGAAAGGAGATCCTCCCTAAATATAATTTGGAGAAAGAACCAACAGTGTTGGCTGGGTGCGGTGGCTCACGCCTGCAATCCTAGCACTCTGGGAGGCTGAGGCGGGAGGACTGCTTGAGCTCTGGAGTTTTGTTTTGTTTTTTTTTTTGAGACAGAGTCTCGCTTTGTTGCCCAGGCTAGAGTGAGTGCCGTGGTGTCAGCCTAGCTGGCAGCAACCTCAAACTCCTGGGCTCAAGCAATCCTCCTGCCTCAGCCTCCCGAGTAGCTGGGACTACAGGCATGCACCACCATGCCCGGCTAATTTTTTCTATATATATCAGTTGGCCAATTAATTTCTTTCTATTTTTATAGTAGAGACGGGGTCTTGCTCTTGCTCAGGCTGGTTTCGAACTCCTGACCGTCTCGGCCTCCCAGAGTGCTAGGATTACAGGCGTGTGCCACCGCGCCGGACCTGAGCTCTGGAGTTTGAGACCAGCCTGAGCAAGAGTGAGACCCAATCTCTATTTAAAAAAAAAAAGAAAAGGAAAAACAAAGAACCAACAGGGCTGACCGTTGGCCAGATGTAAGGGATGCATGAATAGACAAAGCAAGGATGTCCCCCAGGCCTCGGGCTTTAGAACTCGGGGGTTGGCAGTGCCATTGGGCGGTGGGGAAGATGAGAAGGAGCAGGCTCAGGAGGACAAGACCACAGGTTCTGTTTTAGATGTTCTGAGTCTGAGAAGCCTACTAGACAGTGGGCAGTTGGTTATTGTGTTAGTTTCCTGTCGCTGCTATAACAAGATATCACAAATTGAGTGGCTTACGGACAACCCAAATATATTATCTTACAGTTCTGGGGGTCAGAGGTCTGAAACAAGGTCCTACTGACCTAAAATCAAAGTGTCAGCAGGGCTGTATTCCTTCTGGAAGCTCTAGGGGAGAACCTGGGGGTTTGTTTGTTTGTTTGCCTTTTTCACCTTCTAGAGGCTGTCTGCATTCCTTGGCTTGTGGCGCCTTTCTCCAGCTTTAAGCCTGAAGTGCAGCATCTTCAAGTATTTTGTTTGTTGGTTATTTTTTGCTTGTCTCTGACTTTGAGAAAGGTTTGTGATGCTTCCCTCTTAAGGACCTTTATGATAACTAATGTTAGCACAACACCCAGCTACTCCCATCCAGGCCCAGCCAGATACTGCAAGATAATCTCCCCATCTCAAAATCCTTAATTTAACTGCATTTAGAAGGCCGCTTTGGCCATAAAAGATGACATATCCACAGTTCTGGGGATTGGGACGTGGACTTCTCTGGGGGCCGTTATCCTGCTTGCTATAAAGCCGTGCTGATCTAACGGCTGGGGGAGGGGTGCCGGGGCTGCAGACGTACAGGTGGGATTTCAGCTTCCACAGGATGGGGGTCAGTAGGGAGGGTGTGCTGGCAAGGGAGACAAGGACAAGCCCCAGGACTCTGGTGGCGTTTAAAGGCTAGACAGCAAAGGAGTCTGAGCAGGACAAAGGAGAGAGCAGGGGAAGTCAGTCCGGAAGAAAGTTTCAAGGAGGAGGTGGTCGCTTACGTTCAGGGCTGCTGAGAGGTTGAGAAAGATGAGGGCAGAAGGGGTCCATTGGATTTGGCAATGTGGGGTCACACCTTGAGAAGAGCTGAATCAGAGAGCGGAAGTCAGCTTGGGGTGGGTTCAGCTGGGGTGGGTGGGCGCCCAAGCACAGGTGTAGACTTTGTTATCATCCTGTAAACCACGCAGATATGCAGGTATGTTTGATAATTTTAAAAACCGTAGAGTGATGGGGGTTGAGGAAGCGGGGCCCGTGCCTCGTTCTGCCCCCCACCCTGTGCTCTCTCGCCTGGCCCTCAACTCACCGCAGTCACATCATGACCTTTGGAGAGCAGACACCGGTCATGTGCTTCCCTTTTATAAAGTCCTGTGTGGCTTCCTCCTGGCCTCAGCACAGAGACCTTGGGCTTGGTTCACAGTTCCCGCCAAACCCAGGGTCCCCTTCCCCACCAGCCCCTGCTTCCGGCCCCAGTGCTGACTCTGTCTCAGGGCAGCCCAGCGCTCGCTCCCTGGGCAGCATGGACAGTGAGGATGTTCAGGCTGACACTGCACTCTGCTGTCCCCCTGGTCTGGGCTTAGGGTAGGGGACAAGAAGTTTACAGTCAGCAATCACATCTCCTGAGGCACTCACCCCGCAACCTCCAGTTCTGCCTGACCCATAGCAGAGCAGCTCCAGCATGCTCTTCTCGGGAACTACTGTCGCCAATGAAGCTAGCACTGCCCCACCCCACCCCCTTGTAGAACCAACGCTGCTGCTGCTGCTGGCTTCCTGGTTCCCCTACCCCTACCCCCACAAGAGAACAGAGTCTTTATTCTCCACCACTATCACCCCCATCTCTGTGGGCAGAGGGGGTTGCTTTAACCCCTTCCTGCCTGGAGCTGTGCAGAAGTGGGGGTTGAGCAAGTGTCTTCCCTGTAACGCAGACTTGGCAGTGCCGGGCTGGGATCTGCCTGCCCTTCCCAGGTCTGGGCCTTCCACACAGCCTGCTGGTCAGGGAGCCTGTGGGATGCCTGGAATGGGAAGCCTGTGCCTAGGCAGGCAGGGAGGAGAAGGGAATGGCCCCCTAGCTCAGCTTTGCTATCTACCCTCCCATTCAGGCTCCTGGTCACCAGCCCTAGAACCAAGAGAACATCAGGGCCTCTGTACCGATGTTCCCTCCGCCATGATGAACTCCTTTGCGAACCTGTAGGTAAGTCAGCCCCAGCTCCAGGGAATGCTCCCCAGGACCCCCTTTCTAGGAATCCCGCTCAATCCAAACCATTCCAATGCCAGCCCCACCTAATCCAGCCCATCTGCTCCTAGACTTTACCACCAAGCCTTCCCTCCCAATGCCCAATCCCATCCCAGCCTACCTTTCCTGATGCAGTCCTAGCAACAGAAATGGTACCTAAAATGGATTGAGTACTCACTAGGTGCGTGGCACTCTGCAAAGAACTTCATTCACTATTTTTTTTTATTTAATGTTCTTTTTTTGGATTGTTTACATGCAGATTCATTCACTTTTTTTTTTTTTTTTTTTTTTTTTTTTGAGACAGAGTCTTGCTTTGTTGCCCAGGCTAGAGTGAGTGCCGTGGCATCAGCCTAGCTCACAGCAACCTCAAACTCCTGGGCTCGAGCGATCCTTCTGCCTCAGCCTCCCGAGTAGCTGGGACTACAGGCATGCGCCACCATGCCCGGCTAATTTTTTATATATATATCAGTTGGCCAATTAATTTCTTTGTATTTATAGTAGAGACGGGGTCTCGCTCTTGCTCAGGCTGGTTTTGAACTCCTGACCTTGAGCAATCCGCCCGCCTCGGCCTCCCAAGAGCTAGGATTACAGGCGTGAGCCACTGCGCCCGGCCAGATTCATTCACTTTTAATCCTCAAAACCACACCATTTACAGAAGAGGAAGCTACAGTTCAGACTAGTAAAGTCTTTCGGTTGCCTGGATGACAAAAGTCACACCTCCAGTGTTGGTGGCAGATTCCAAACTCTAATCCATCCCAATGTGACCCATCATACCTCAGTGGAATTCAAGCCCACTTGTTCCAGTCTAACGGTGGCCATCGTAGTGTCTGGCATGGCACCTGGCATATATTAGGCACCCCATAAATGCCGTTTGAATGAATGCATGGCCCAGATTCATTCATTAACCAAACTCTGCCCATCCCACCCAGTCCAGCTCAAGTCTCACATTTACTGACAACCGCTTGGCTGTGTACGTAGAACTCTTGTCTCCGTGAGAGGCACTGAGTTGAACAGAGTCAATCTCTGCCCAGATGAGTGCACAGTCCAGCAGGGGCATTGAGTGAGTCTGTGACTCAGAAATAAGACAGCATCCTGAGGCCCAGAGTCAGAAGGCAGAGGAAGGAGCTGCCACTTTTCCCCCTGAGGTGTGTGTGAGGCAGTCAGATTCCCCTGGGGTGGGTCTCTGAGGCTGGAGGTTCCTTGGTCTGCAGAGCCGGTCCTGCAGCACCTTGCACTCCCCCCTGGCGCCCACCAGCCAGTGCTTCTCTACCCACCCCCCACCAGACTAGGAGCCCTTTGAGGAAGAGCACCAGGTCCCCTCACCATGGGTCACAGGCTGGGTTCAGAGCAGACATCAAGGGGTATTTGTTGACTGAGTCAATAAATGAGCCCTAGGGATAGGCGCTTTGCCCAGGTTGTCTGCAGGCCTGTCCTTGGAGTCTCCTTGCTCCACCTTTCTAGAAGCTGCTTTGAGTGACCACAGTTCCTCATGGGGGTCAGACCAAGGAGGCCCTGTGCCCTCTGACGTTGGCTCCAGGGTTGCCTCCCAGCATCCCTCCCTCCTAACCTGGGTTCAACTGTTTCAGAGCATGTCCGTATCCCAAAGCGGCAGCACTGGGGAGCGACAGTTGTCCGGAACCACCATGGAGTTCTGGTGAGTGTGCACAGGCAGGGGACGGAGGGTCTCAGGGAGGCTGGGGCTAGCCCGTGGTTGACCCTGGCATCGATACCAGTTCTAACTGGTATGTTATTCCTGGGGCTGAGCCCTGCTGTCTCCCTGGTGCCAACCCCAGGGCTGACTGCTGCTCTGACCGCCTATGCTGATGCCAGGGCTGACCAGGTGTTCCATGTGACCCTGCACACCCACCCAGGGCTGACTTCAGCTTTGACCCCAGCCCTGACTCCCGCCCCTGGTGAGGGGTGAGCTACCTGCTGTGTCCCCTGCCTGGTTGAGCCACTGAGTTCTGGGGTGGGGGTGATAGTGGGGCTGTGGCTAAGAAACATGGAGGTGACCCAGCCTGCCTACTCCCTCTCTCTCTTCCTCTCTCCCCAGGTATGCATTCAAGTGCCAGCCCGGCGGCCCCACAGCCTCAGCTCAGAACTCACAGGCACCTGTAGCCTACTGGACCCTGACCTGCGTCCCCGGGTGCCGCCCGTCAACTTCTTTGACCTTGGTAAGGATTGGACACTCACTGGTCTTGGAAAGCTCTAAAGAGAGTCCTTTGGGTCTCTAAGGAGAGGCTCCAGCCCATGGCAGATGCAGAAGGACACAGGCCCCATGTGAAAGGCATCCGGGCAGAGCCAAGTGTGAGCGGCCTAGGGTGACTATGGAGGCGTTCTGACTCTGAGCTCTTCCATGTTCATTTTATAAAGAAAGTATCCTGGATCCGGGTGCACGTGTGGATGCTGGAGACTGCTACAGGAGCAAAGAAGGCAGCATGGGAGAGCATGAGAACACAGCCAGGCAGCGCCGGGCTCTGGAGGAGGCAAAGAAGGAGGAGGAGGAAGAGGAGGAAGATGAAGCTGGTGAGAAGAGGCAGATCTGGGTTGCTCCCAGAGGCTGTCAGAGCCAACGCCTAGCCTGGCAGCCTCTAGGGCTGAGGGGTGCCTGAGCCTGAGAGATGGTGGGGGCGCAGTGGCTGTATTCTACAGGCCTGGCCACTCCCAGTTCTGCACCCTCTATCTTACAGATGGGGAAACTGAGGCCCAGAGAGTGGGTGTGATGGGAGTGACTCATAAAGCAAGTCAGAGCCTGAGCAGGTTCAGCTCTCTCTTTGCCTCTGAGACATTAGCTTCACTCTTGGGAACTTCCCTAACTTCCTCCCTGATCTGAGCCCTCAGGGATTGAGTGGGAATATACGCCCTACAGGGTAGGAACTGCTGCCCTCACACCTGCCCCAAATCCCATGCCCACTCCTCACCTGCTTGTTGTCCTGGGCAGGCACTGAGATTGCCATCATCCTGGATGGCTCAGGAAGCATTGATCCCCCAGACTTCCAGAGAGCCAAAGACTTCATCTCCAACATGATGAGGAACTTCTATGAGAAATGTTTTGAGGTGAGTTTCCCTAAGAACTGGCTTCATGTAATTTATCACGTATCTATTGCTGTGTCATGCATTACCTCAAATAAAACAACCATTTTATTTGCTCACAATTCTGTGAGTCAGATGTTTGGGCTGAGCTCAGCTGGTGGTTCTTCTGCTGGTGTTGCCTGGAGTTACCCTGCAGCTGCCAGTATCTAGTTGCTTGACTGGGGCTGGATGGCCTCAGATGTCCTCACTCATTTGTCTGGGCCATGTGCCTCCAGCAGGCCAGTCCAACCTCTTCATGGCAGCAACATTTCAAAGACCCAATGCATGAAAACACTTTTCAAGTCTCAAATTGCATCACATTTGCTGATGTCCATTGGTCAAAGCAAGTCACGTGGCCAATCCCACAGTAGTATGGAGGGGACCACACAGGGAGTCAGGAGAAGTCTGTCATTCATGGAGGCCATTACTGTCCCACCCTTCTCCACCCCTACTTGCTCAGAGAATTCATTCTGCCTTAGCATCTCCTTCTGTACGGGGATGAGGTGGAATGGGCGAATTCTCCCACTGCTTCCAGGGTGAGATGGGTGTGGGGCAAGGGTGGCTTTGGCATGGCACCTTTGCCCACCTCCTCCCCCACCGGGGCCCCTCCCCTCCAGTGCAGCTTCGCCCTGGTGCAGTATGGGGCAGTGATCCAGACTGAGTTTGACCTTCGGGACAGCCAGGATGTGATGGCCTCCCTTGCCAAAGTCCAGAACATCGTCCAAGTGGGGAATGTCACCAGGACCGCATCAGCCATGCAGCATGTCTTGTGAGTGTGAGGGCAGCAGGAATTGCCTGAGCGTCTGCTAGGAGCCCACGAGAGGCCGTGCCCAGAGTCTCTGTGGCATCGTGTCTGGGGAAAGTGGCTGGACAGAACTGTGAGGGGGTGGGGTCGGGGTTCCAGTTTTTCCTTAGCTGAGAGGGAATGTGGGGGATGACACCCCAGGACTGTCCTCCAAAAATTCTTTCAAAGACCTCCTTTGTGAGAGGCAGTAGAGCACAGAGTGCTCAGTGTACTGGCTGCCAGGGTTCAAATCCCAGCTCCAGTTTGTGTCTGTGTGACCCTGGGCAAGTTCTCTACCTTCTCTGTGCTTCAGTTTCCTCACTTTATTTTATTTTTTGAGACAGAGTCTCACTTTGTTGCCCAGGCTAGAGTGAATGCCGTAGCATCAGCCTAGCTCACAGCAACCTCAAACTCCTGGGCTCAAGCGATCCTCCTGCCTCAGCCTCCTGAGTAGCTGGGACTACAGGCATGTGCCACCATGCCCAGCTAGTTTTTTCTATATATGTTAGTTGGCCAATTAATTTCTTTATATTTATAGTAGAGATGGGGTCTTGCTCTTGCTCAGGCTGGTTTCGAACTCCTGAGCTCAAAGGATCCGCCCACCTCAGCTTCCCAAAGAGCTAGGATTACAGGCATGAGCCACTGCGCTCAGCCTAGTTTCCTCACTTTAAAAATGAGAGTAACAATAGTACTTGCCTCATAGATCTTGTGAGGATTAGATGGGCTAAAATATATACAGTGTTTACAACAGTGCCTGGCACATAAGTGCTATGTAAGTACTGTCTGTCATTTTCATATCATTACTCTTTCCCCCACACACACTCGAGGGCTAGACTAACTGCCATCTAGCAGCTCTCCTCGCCATGTGGCACAAAGAACATCACCATCTTTCTTTGGGCCTTTTGGGAGGGTCGAGAATCTCCCCCAATTCTAATACAGGTCAGTGAATAAAACCTACCCCAGAGTTCAGCCATCCCCCTGGCAAAGTTCTCTTCCTTCACTCTCCATTGCTTAGAGACCACATCTTCACGCCAAGCGGTGGCTCCAGGAAAAATGCATCCAAGGTCATGGTGGTGCTCACTGATGGTGACATATTCGGGGACACCCTCAAACTCGGAACTGTCATCAATTCCCCCAAGATGCAGGGTGTTGAGCGCTTTGCCATTGGGGTAAGAGCTGGGAGCTGGGAGGCACCTCCTGCCCCTGCACAGCCTGGGGTGGGGGCAGCCAGGGCTCTCCAGAAGGGCTTCCATAAGCAGTTTACCAAGACCCTGCTCTGGTCACAAACACTGCTGTCCCCCTGCATGCTCGCCTACCGTGTTCCCCCTGCCACTCACAGAGGGCTCATTTCCCACTGGTGGTCATGGCTTGCTTGCCCCATAGTGCTGGGAGAGCCCAAGGAAGGACATCAGGGAGGACCCTGGAGGAGGGGTGCTGGACCGAGCCCCAGCAGGCAAACAGGAGTAACCGGCCTGGGACATGCAAGTGGGGCGGGCAGGGCTCTGCAGGCAGAGGGAACAGCATGTGCAGAGATGAGAAGGAGCCTGGAGTGTTCAGAAAACACATGTAATTTGGCACAACCAGAGTTCTTCCCAGGGTATGTGTAGGCAACAGGGAGCGGGGAAGGAAGGAGGAAGGCAGGAGTCAGGCCACGGAGGGGCCAGAAGGCCAGGCGGGGGGGCCCTGGGCCTAGTGAGCTGTCAGGGCTCGAGGAAGCCAGCCAGCCCCGCACGGTGCCGACCCACTGACCCAGGGCCTCTGTGCAGGTGGGAGACGCATTTAAGAAAGTTAAGACTGACAAGGAACTGAAGCTGATCGCCTCGGACCCCGATGAGACCCACGCTTTCAAGGTGACCAACTACACGGCGCTGGATGGGCTACTGAGCAAACTGCAGCACAACATCATCCGCATGGAAGGTGAGGGCTCCGGGCCGGGCCACTCTGCGGCAGCCCCCTGAGCATCCAGCAGGAGGCTCGAGCCCTGCGTTCCCACTCCCCCTCCGTGCGACCCGCACGGGGTATCCTGACCACCATCCCTCGCTTCCCTGAGCAACACTGTCCCCAGCCCCCTCACTCACTTCCGCAGCTCCGATGGGCTGAACCGGTGCTGAAGAAACACGGGTGACTGGGGCATAGTTCCTTCTCCCAGGAGCTCACAGAGGAGCACACTGAGGCCAGACGGAGGGAGTGCGCTGCCCGAGCCTACTCAGCCAGTGGTGGCTAAAGGAGAACCTGGGTCTCTACTCCGCCTGGTGCTTTTCCCATTACCCCAAGCACCGTTCCCCCGGGAGTGAGGACAAGCCAGACCCTTCCCCGACTTGGTCTCTGCCTTCACCTGGGCCCGCGGCGTGTCTCACCCGGCTTCTTGGCTTCCAGGCACAGTTGGAGACGCCCTCCACTACCAGCTGGCACAGGTTGGCTTCAGCGCCCAG
This sequence comes from Microcebus murinus, assembly GCF_040939455.1. Taxonomy (NCBI): domain Eukaryota; kingdom Metazoa; phylum Chordata; class Mammalia; order Primates; family Cheirogaleidae; genus Microcebus; species Microcebus murinus. The sequence goes on along the minus strand of NC_134121.1, from coordinate 16,109,302 downwards.
ATCCTGGACGAGGTAGGTGGCCACTGCGGCGCCAGGCAGTCTGGCCCACAGAGACACCTAGGGATTCAGGGACTCCCGGCTCACAGCGCAGGGCTCTGCCCTCCCTGTGTGATGCCTCTGAGGGAGCCATTTTAGGATAAAAGGAAACACGCCTGCTTGCTCGCCTTGGTCTGGACCATTGGGATAGGCGAGGATAGCCATGCTTATCACAGACCGATTTGTTCCGTGCGCCCGAACATTGAGTAGTTCCCCTTAACACGGACGAGCAAAACGGGCTTTGGCCTGGGCCAGCCTGCCATGCAAGTGGCTTCCTTCTCCTGGAGGGCACACTGTTCCCTGCGCATGGGGACAGGTACAGGCTCCCTAAGGACAGGGTCCTTGCCCATGGTGGAAGCACAGTTAGCACCTTCACTCATCATACTTTTTTATTTTCAATCATACTTTTTTAATGTTCAACATCTGAGCCCATGGTCACTTTATGGAGATACAGCTGCCCTGACAAGGTCATGGGTACAAGGCAGGAAACAACCTTTGCCCTCTGGCCTTCCTGCATCGCTGGCCAGGTGGGCACTGGGCCGTGGGACAGTCTCCTTCCCCCAGCAAGATTCACTGAGCTGGCCCGTAGAACCGCGGTCACCGTGGCTGGCTCCTGGGTCCCTCTCTCTTATTTGGGGCTCATCCCTGTCCCCTCAGGGGAAGGTGCTGCTTGGTGCCGTCGGGGCCTTTGACTGGTCTGGGGGTGCACTGCTCTACGACACGCGCACCGGCCGGGGCTGCTTCCTGAACCACACTGCGGAGGCGGACGCTGCGGCTGCGCAGTACGGCTACCTGGGTGAGGGCAGGCCTGGATGCTGCCTGGGCGAGGGCGGGACCTGGAGGCTGCTTGGGCGAGGGCGGGGCCTGGAAGCTACCTGGGCGGGGGGCGAGGGCGGGGCCTGGAGGCTGCCTGGACGAGGGCGGGGCCTGGAAGCTACCTGGGCGGGGCGAGGGCGGGGCCTGGAGGCTCAGGGGCCGGGAAGCTGCCGGATGGGGCGGGGCCTGGAGGCTGCTTGGACGAGGGCGGGGCCTGGAGGCTGCCTGGGCGGGGGGCGAGGGCGGGGCCTGGAGGCTGCAGGGGGCGGGGCCTGGAAGCTGCCGGGGCGGGGGCGGGACCGAGACAGCGACACCAGGGCTGCGCATTACGCTGTACTTCATGCTTTCTAGTGGGGACTGGTCCGGGTTGATCACATGGGCTGAGGGGCGGAGGCTGGTCATGGACCCTGAGGTTGAGAATTACCCCCCTGGTGGGGATATGGCTTGCTGGGTGCACGAAGCAGAGCACCAGGTGGCCCCAGGTGGCTGCCTAGGGGAGGGCGGGACCCCTCGGTTAATAATGGTGGTGGTGTCCACACACCTCCCACCTCTGTCCTCATCGAGTGCGCGTACGACGAATGTGGTGAATGTGTGTGAATGAGTATTTTGAGCGAAGCTGTTTATGTGACAGTGTGTATAGGCATGTGGTGTCACATCTGTGTGGTGGGACACGTGTGTGTGACTGGCGACAGTGCGACAGTGGGAGCACTCGCTGGTGCCGATTTTTAAAAGGGTTTGAAGACAGTCTCTCCTATTTTGCCCGCCTCCGCAGGCCACTGGGAAGGTGGGGGGCGAAGGGCGGTGGGAGCACCTGTTCACAGCCACGCCACCCTCGTGCCAGGTTACTCCGTGGCTGTGCTGCACAAGGCCGGTGGCCTCTCCTACGTGGCCGGGGCTCCGCGGCACAAGCAGCGTGGGGCCGTGTTTGAGCTCCGGAAGGAAGGCGGCGAGGCCGGCTTCCTGCCCGTGCTGGAGGGAGAGCAGGTACTTGCTGGAGAAGACCCTCCCCCCTTCTTACAGACGGGGGATCTGGAGGCCCCAAGGGGAAGGGACAGGCCTCAGGGCCCACAGTGGCTCTGAGCCCAGCCTGGGTAGAACCGGGTGGCCCTGGTGTCTGATTGCCCGGCGATGTCCCCCATTGCGGGGGACCCGGCTGCTCACCCAGTCTCCTGTGCTACTCTAGTGAGCAAACTATGGAGTGACCCAGATTTGGTGGTCAGGGAAGAGCACAAGCAGGGGTCCAGCCTTGCTGAGGGGCGGAGAGGGGGCCTCTTTGTGAGCGGAATTCCTACTGGGCTGCAGATGGGGTCCTATTTTGGCTCTGAGCTGTGCGCTGTGGACACTGACATGGATGGGACCACGGACTTCCTGCTGGTGGCTGCTCCATTTTACCACGTCCACAGAGAAGAAGGCAGAGTCTATGTGTACCGGCTGAACAAGCAGGTGGGAGAGGTAGTCCTCCTGGGGTCACTGGGGCTGCGGCTACCCAGCCTGGCACAGACCTGAAGGCGGCTGGGGGTGCCCTGGCCCTGCCTTGTACCAGCTGGAAGAGGGTGGACAGCTGCGGGTGGGAGCCCCTCCACTCCCCATCCCACTTTCTCACCCAAGGGCAGTTGTTGGTAATAACATCCCTTATATATAGCTGCACGGCTGACAAAGTACATTGTGTCCATGCTCTCACTTGTTTCTCACAGTAACTATGGGAGCTAACCACCATTCCCATTTTACAGAAGAGGATGCCGAGGCTCAGTGAGTCTCAGTGATGTTGAGACTTGCTCAAGTTTACCCAGAGCCAAACCCAGAACCCAGCCTCCCAGCTGCCAGTCCGGCAGTCCCACCCATGGGAGTGGAGGGTGACAGGCTCTGGGTCCCGAACTTCAAGGCAGGAGGACCCCTGGCTCACTGTGTGACCTCGGGAAGGTCCCTTGCCTTTTCTGAGCCTCAGACTCCCTGCTGGGGAACGAGCATCGGCAAGCCCAGCTTAGAGTGTGCCTCGTGGGCGACACCCAGTGCCGCTTCTTGAGAGCTGAGCAGCTTGTTTGCTTTGCAGAACGGTTCCTTCTCCTTGGTACGCGTGCTGAGTGGGCACCCCGGCTTCATTGATGCCCGCTTTGGCTTTGCCATGGCAACCGTGGGGGACATCAGTCAGGATAAGCTCACAGATGTGGCCATCGGGGCCCCCCTGGAGGGTTTTGGGGCAGACGATGGTGCCAGCTTCGGCAGCGTGTACATCTACAACGGACACTGGGACGGCCTCTTTGCCAGCCCCTCGCAGGTGACCCGTGGGGCTCTGTCCTGCCTCTCTGGGGCTCTGACCTCCCCTAGATGCGGACCTGAGCCCCGACTGGGCTCCAGTCCTAAGTGCTGGGCAGGCCTCAGGGGCTGGGACTGCCCAGGGAAGCAGAGAAGTCCCTCAGGCTGGTGGGAGGTTCCAGGCCAGGGCCACGCCCCAGACCCTTCAGGTTGGGCGAGAGGTTGTGGCAATATCTGTCAACGTCCCTGACCTATACAGATCGTCCTCCTTCCTTGGACCTACCTTGGGTCCCTCCTTCCTCTCTTTCTGTCCTTTCTCTTGCCCCTGTTCCTCATCCATCTCCTCCATGCCTTAACGCCCATCTGCAGGCTCCACTGCCAGCCTCCCACACCACATCCGTTAGGGCACTTTCTCCCGCCTCCAGCTCCTGAGCGCCTCCGCCTGGGTGGCCCCCAGGCATCTCACTCTCTCCATGCCCAACTGAGAGCCTCCTTTTTCCCCCAGACCTGCCGCTCCTCTGAGATGAGACTCCGTCCTCTTCTGTCATCCACACCAGAAACGTAGGACAGTCCCAGGCACTCTGACACCTTGCGTGGATTGTCAGTCCCTGTGTCCATGTGATTCTGGCTTCTCCCGAATCCAGCCCCTCCTCTCCATCCCCACCATCCCTCTCCCGCCTGGGCCTTGTCATCCCTCCCCTCGACTACCCCCGATCCCAGTTTCCTTCTCTTCCCATCTTCTAGCCCGGTGGCATTTCCACAAGGTAGTCCTTCAAAAAAGCCTTTGCTGACCCCTGACCCCTGGCCATCAAGCGTCCTTGCACCAGATCCCCTGCTGCCCTGCATTGCCCACACTAGGCCCTGGCTGCTCCCTCAGAGGACCCTGCTCTTCCCATCCCTCACTCTCCCCTATCAAGTCACCCCTGCCCTCGAGGCTCCATTCAGATGCCACTTCCTCTGGGAACCCTTGCCCCTCTCTCTTGTGTCTAGATTGAGGGCTCCCTGGGGCTGGGCGGTGGCTGGCCATGCCGATTTGGAAGGACCCCCCCCATGCCTTGTGTTTCTCCCCCCACAGCGGCTCCGAGCCTCAGCGGTGGCCCCAGGACTCCGTTACTTTGGCACATCCGTGGCTGGCGGCTTAGACTTCAGTGGCGATGGCCTTGCTGACATCACTGTGGGCGCGCTGGGCCAGGCAGCTGTGCTCCGGTAGGACTCTGCCCTGCTTCTGGGGTCCCAGGCCCCAGCCCCACCCGCTGGCCCTGCCCCAAGCACACAGCAGGCACTGAGGGAGGGAGGAAGCACAGGGCCTGGCAGGCTCTGGAGTCCGCCCTCCTGGGTTTGAACTTGAGGTCTCACTTACTGGTGTGCCCTTGGCAGGCTGTCTAATTCTGAGTCCCAACTTTCCCTTTTTTGTTTGGAGATAGGGTCTCGCTCTGTCACCTGGCTAGAGTACAGTGGCACAATCGTAGTTCACTTCAACCTTGAACTCCTGGGCTCAAGAGATCCTCCTGCCCCAGCCTCCCAAGTAGCTGAGACTACAGGCACACGCCACCATGACTGGCTAATTTGTCTGTTTTTAGTAGAGACGGGGTCTCGCTCTTGCTCAGGCTGGTCTCAAACTAGTGAGCTCAAGCGATATTCTCTCCTGGGCCTCCCAGAGTGCTAGGATTACAGGTGTGAGCCACCACACTCAGCCCCAAGTTTCGTTTCGTTTCTTTTCTTTTCTTTTCTTTTTTTTTTTTTTTGAGACAGAGTCTCACTTTGTTGCCCAGGCTAGAGTGAGTGCCGTGGCGTCAGCCTGGCTCACAGCAACCTCAATCTCCGGGGCTCAGCGATCCTCCTGCCTCAGCCTCCCGAGTAGCTGGGACTACAGGCATGCACCACCATGCCCGGCTAATTTTTTGTATATATATTTTTAGTTGGTCAATTAATTTATTTCTATTTTTGGTAGAGACGGGGTCTCGCTCAGGCTGGTTTCGAACTCCTGACCTTGAGCAATCCGCCCGCCTCGGCCTCCCAAAGTGCTAGGATTACAGGCGTGAGCCACCACGCCCGGCTTCTTTACTTTTCTTTTCTTTTCTTTTCTTTTCTTTTCTTTTCTTTTCTTTTCTTTTCTTTTCTTTTCTTTTCTTTTCTTTTCTTTTCTTTTCTTTTCCTTTCCTTTCCTTTCCTTTCCTTTCCTTTCCTTTCCTTTCCTTTCTTTCTTTTTTTTTTTTTTTTTTGACAGAATCTCGCTCTGTTGCCCGGGCTAGAGTGCCGTGGCATCAGCCTAGCTCACAGCAACCTCAAACTCCTGGGCTCAAGTGATCCTCCAGCCTCAGCCTCCCAAGTAGCTGGGACTACAGCCCAACTTTCTTAAATGGGAATTATAATAGCACCCACCTCACACAGTTAGGAGGATAATGTGAGTGAATCTATGTAAAGTATTTTGCACAGTGCTCAGTGATGACTGTTATGATTATTATCAATTTCAGAGCTTCTGTGCTCCACCCCTAAGTGGAGGGCATCAAGTCCCATGGCTACAATAAAGCTGATGGGCACCTCTCTGCCCTGTCCTCTCCACCAAGCTCTAGACCTGGCTGTCTACTCAACACCCCTCTTGGCTGCTGTCCATGAGCATCTCAAAGTGAACATGTCTAAAAATGGAGCGCCTGTCTTCACTTGCTCCTCATTCCCCCAAATCTGCCCCTCCCCCTAGCTTCCTAGCTTAGCAGATGGCACCATCATCCAAGTTCAGGACGAAAACCTAAGGGTCATCCTCGATTCCTCTTTTTCCTTCCTCCACCACCCCATCGACAAATTTTTGTTGGCTCTGCCTCCAAAATACCTCCCACTACAAGACACTGTTGTTGTTTGCCTGAATGCTGCCACAGCAGTCTTCCTGTGTCCCCTCCCTGTGCTCCACTCTCCTCCCAGCAGCCGGCATGATCCCATGACTCTGCTGCCTAAGACCCCACGTGGCTACTGCTTAGCATGAAATCCAAATTCCTCTCCTCCCTGCTTACCTCTTGTTACTACCTTCCGTATCCCTAACCGTGCTCCAGTAGCAGTGACCTTTGCTCTCCTCAAACCAAGCTCATTCCTGCCACAGGTCCTTTGCACCAGCCGTGCTTTCTGTCTGGAATATTCTTCCCCAGAGGTTCACATAGTGGGCTGGTTCTTGGTAACAGATCTCAACTTAAGTAGCTCCTCGTGAGCGAGGCCATCCCTGACCACTCGACCCCATCTAAGTGGCCCTCAGTCTCTATTGCCTGATTCTATTTTGTTTTTATCATAGCATTCCCAGCACACAGTGTTTCCCTGTTTCTCTTGTTTATTTGCTTGCTGTCAGCTGTCCCACTAGAGCAGGGACCGCCTCTCTCCTGTGGCTGAGGACTCAGCGGAGCACCTGCATGTTGGAGGTGTTCCATGGATGGTCACTGAATGCATGAAGGAGCGAGGCAAGCACTGGCCTGAAAGCCCTGCGGTCACTTCTCATGGTCCTCTTTGCTGTCTTGTTTAGCTCACGACCTGTGGTTCGCCTGCGGGTGTCCATGAACTTCACCCCCGCTGCACTGCCCATTGGCTTCAACAGCAGCGTGAAGGCATCTTTGTGTTTTGACGTCGGCTCTGCAGCCACAGCTGCTGTGTCAGGTAACAGGCGTTCTCGCCGACCCCTCCGTGTCATGGGCCCGGTGCTTGTGATCCCCTCATTAGAGCTCAGCCCCCTTGTCACTAGGTTCTGTTAAATGCAAACCACCCCAAGAAAGGGAGGTCTGATGTCACATCCCCACTCTGAAGGGGTTTGCCTGACCCTGTGGGGAAGAAGGCAGGCAGAAGGCTGAGTTTCTGAACGACTCAGACAAAGGCAGCCATTTCTCCGTCCCCATCTACTGTGCCGCGTGTGTGCTGGGGCCCCTGAGAAGTGCCCTTCTTCTTTCCTTCTCATTGACATCTTCTCCCCTCCCCTCCTCACCAGTCTCCCTGGCCTGGGTGGGACTGGATAACCTGCTAGAGGCCTGGCCTCTCTCCCACCCTGTTACCTGATACTTGTTGGGAGACGTTTCCAGAAAGGGGAGGGTGGGCATGGCTTTCGGAGCCCAGGTCTTTGTGGTACCCCGAGCGCTCCCCTCTAGAACAGTCCCCAAGGTTTAACCTCTCAGTAACAACCCCCAAGGTTTAACCTCTCAGTAACAACCCCGGAGGTGGCTCTCTGCTTCCCACCGGTCAAAGAGCAGTCCCCTGGGGTGGGGTGAATTTACCGCAGAAGCAGGATATTGTCAAATCTGGGAGTAGAAAATGACAGACCTATCGTTTCCAGGGCACAGAGCCTGCTTAGGGCTGTGTGACACTGGACAGGTGTCTTTCCCTCGCTGGGCCCTGGTGTCTGTTCTGTATAGTAAGGGAGTTGGCCCAGGAATCTCCAAGGTGCTTCCAGCTCTGCTGTCCTCAGGTTTTACTCCATGATTTCTCTCTTCGTTCTCTGCATTATTGCTCCTCCCCCTTACTGTCTCCTTCCTGAGCCCTCTTTCCCTAAGGAAGGCTGACTCCGCCCTGGGAGTGTGCTGCTCTGGGACTGGGGCTGCAGCCGTGAGGGACCCTGGCCAGGTGCCGGAATACGATGAGGAAAGTACCCTTGAAATGAAGAAGAAACTCAGGAGTGCAGCCCCAGGGGTGCCTGCATGGGGACTCTGTTCAGGAGGGGAGTGCCAGGAACCTCAGGCAGGCTGGGGGCACAAGGGGCTCTGCCTGGGGGTTGCCCATCCCTGCCTCACCAGGGGTGGTCTGGTCTTCATTCCCAGGCCTCAGAGAGATAGAACTCAACTTCACGCTGGACGTGGATGTGAGGAAGCCGAGGAAAAGGCTGCAGTGTTCGGACCCGAGAACCTGCCCGAGCTCCATTTGGAAGTGGAAGGGTGGGGCCCGTCTCTGCGGGCATCTCCCGCTGGAGCCGACAGAGGGAGAGGTGAGTGGAGGAGCTCAGATGGGAGGCCAGAGGGTCCGTGGCATTGAGAAAAGATTTGAGGTGTGTGCAGTGAAGGATACATACCCATGCATACAAATGAGGTGACTAAAATAGCCAGAGTAAGGCTGGGCGCGGTGGCTTACGCTTGTAATCCTAGCACTCTGGGAGGCCGAGGCGGGCGGATTGCTCAAGGTCAGGAGTTCAAAACCAGCCTGAGCGAGACCCCGTCTCTACTATAAGAAAATAGAAAGAAATTAATTGGCCAACTAATATATATATATATATAAAAATTAGCCGGGCATGGTGGCTCGTGCCTGTAGTCCCAGCTACTCGGGAGGCTGAGGCAGGAGGATTGCTTGAGTCCAGGAGTTTGAGGTTGCTGTGAGCTAGGCTGACGCCACGGCACTCACTCTAGCCTAGGCAAGAAAGCGAGACTCTGTCTCAAAAAAAAAAAATAATAAAATAAAATGGCCAGAGTAGATGGAGAACCACATCAGGGAGTTGGAGATGCTCTAATTGCTGACACTTTTCTTAGTAATGAATGAGGACTAGCAAGTGTCCCTCCCCTATATTATCCGCCCTCACCTGATGCTAACAGTGGGGCTGAGGGCCCTTCTGTGAGTTAATGTCAGAAAAATGGAACTAAAAGGTGGAACTAGAAAGATAAAAATTGTCATCTAGAAAGGTTTACTCCTAGCAAAGGTGCCCAGAGACATGAAAAAAAATATAATGTGTTTATCAGGACTCAGAGCCTAACAGGACATAGAACTTTGGACTTAAAAGTTCATTTATTCCAATAAATAAACTCATGAATCATGCTTCCGACTGCCCATCTGCCCCCAAGGTGATTGTTAATTGGATTAAGAAAGAGTTTCTAGCAAGTCCATGGCCTTCCTTAAATACAAACATGACACCACCACACTGTCCACCAGAGAATCATGCTCACGTACTCTCTTTTTTGTGGCAGAAAGGCTCATTTAAACAAAGAGAATGGACGGGGTGGTATCCTAAGCAATCTCCTTCCAGTTTTTACCTCTCTAGTATGTCCTCCATGCTACTTTGAGAAAGATCTTTCTCAGAGAAAGATGTGACCATGGCTCTTCCTCGCCTAATGAAGTCTGGGCCAGTTCTTAACCCTTGATGGCCAGAATCCTTTGTGATTGGGGTTGGAACCCTAAGGAGCTATGGGGCCCAAGGCCATAGCAGATCACGGGAGATTTTTCCAAAGCTCTCGGCAGCTTGCTTGAAGGGAGTTTGCCTTCAGCCTGGCTTACTCAGAAGATGTTTAGAACTTCTGACTCACTTCTTTCATTGTTTATTTCTTATACGGCTACATCAAAGTTAAAAGTACTCTCCTTGTCATCTTCTCTCCCACATCCAACTCTAACCCCGCCTGCCGTGGTGACCGTGCAGCTCTGTGAGGAGGACTGCTTCTCTAACATCAGTGTCAAAGTCACCTACCAACTCCAGACCTCCAAGAGATGGAGGGACCGTCCCCAGCCCATCCTGGACCACTACACTGAGCCTTCCGCCATCTTCCAGGTGACTCTGTCGCCGGCTAGCACTCAACCCTCCTGGGGCCATCCCACAAAAAGCACCTGCTCTGCCAACAGCAGTTGGGCCCCTCACTGTACAAATGAGGAAACTGAGTCCTCCCTGTGCTGGTATTAATTTGCATAAGGCCTCAATGGTGGGTAACACAGTGGTCTCCAACCGCCTTCCTGGGATTCGTGCCTTTATGTTCACAAAAATCTCTTGCTCCGTATTTAATGAAGCACTTGAATACATTGCATACTGGGGCCCTCACTTGGCAAGAGTCTCTGATGACCGTGTTGGGGGGGGGCCTCATGGGGGCTGGGAGTAGAGCCATCCTGCCCTGCACTGCAGGGAAGATGCCCAGGGCCTTCAGGCTGAATGTCTGGTCCCACCAAACCTGCACCTTAACCTCTCCCCCAGGTCCCCAGCGGTGCAGCTAGCAGGCGAGCAGTGTCACAAGAAACTCTTCTCATGACTAGGGGAAATCAGAGGGGCGGAAATAAAGGGTTAAGTTTCCTGATCCAAAGGCTGGGTGTGGTGGCTCACACCTGTAATCCTAGCACTCTGGGAGGCCAAGGTGGGAAGATGGCTTGAGGCCAGGAGTGTGAGACCAGCCTGAGCAAGAGTGAGACCCCATCTCTACAAAAAATAGAAAAATTAGCCCTGGTGGCGCATGCCTGTAGTCCCAACTACTGGGGAGGCTGAGGCAGAAGGATTGCTGGAGCCTAGGAGTTGGAGCTTCCAATGAGCTATGATGATGTCACTGCACTCTAGCCAGGGCAACAGAGGGAGATCCTGTCTCAAAAAAAAAAAAGTCCTAATTCTATAATATTTATAATATTTTTCCCCCACCCACCCAAACCCTGGCCCCCAGGATATTTTGTTAATCTCCACTTAGAGAGTATAGAAAAAAATCAGCAGGAAGAAAGAAGTGACATCATTAACATTAAAAAGTAATAATTACAGGCCTAGCAGGTGGCTCAAGCCTGTAATCCTAGCACTCTGGGAGGCCATGTTGGGTGGATTGCTCAAGGTCAGGAGTTCGAAACCAGCCTTAGCAAGAGCGAGACCCTGTCTCTACTATAAATAGAAAGAAATTAATTGGCCAACTAATATATAAAGAAAAAATTAGCCGGGCATGGTGGCACATGCCTGTAGTCCCAGCTACTCGGAAGGCTGAGGCAGAAGGATTGCTTGAGCCCAGGTGATTGAGGTTGCTGTGAGCTAGGCTGACGCCATGGCACTCACTCTAGCCTGGGCAACAAAGTGAGACTCTGTCTCAAAAAAAAAAAAAAAAAAAAGTAATAATTACAGTCAGCTGTGATGAATTGAGTATCAGAAAATAAATAAATAAGTAAAAAGCCCATGGCTGGGTGTGGTGGCTCACGCCTGTAATCCTAGCACTCTGGGAGGCCGAGGCGGTGGATTGCTCAAGGTCAGGAGTTCAAAACCAGCCTGAGCAAGAGTGAGACCTGTCTCTACTATAAATAGAAAGAAATTAATTGGCCAACTAATATATATAGAAAAAAACTAGCCAGGCATGGTGGCACATGCCTATAGTCCCAGCTACTCAGGAGGCTGAGGCAGGAGGATTGCTTGAGTCCAGGAGTTTGAGGTTGCTGTGAGCTAGGTTGACACACCACGGCACTCACTCTAGCCTGGGCAACAAAGCGAGACTGTTGTCTCAAAAAAACAAAAAACAAACAAAAAAAAAAACAAGCTCAAAGTAGCTCATGAAGGCTTCAGAAGACAAAGTATGTTTCCAGGTAGTCATAAGACACTAATGGCTGTCCAGCATTTTTGCAAAATATGCTCTTTATTGATTAAATTATATAAACCTTTAGCTGCAGTTTTGATCAATACCCGGTGTACCAGTTCCAAACAGTGAACAGAAATAGGACAGTAACATCATCAGATGACTCAGCCTCCCTATGAGCAAAGATTGTCATCTTCATTTTTTAGGCAGAGAGACTTTATTTTAAATGTATAATATTGTATTTATTTTTTCAAAAATTAAAAAATTTGGTATTGACAGAAAGTTAGATGATACAGAAAAGAGTGGGAGAACTAATGTAATAAAGTTTTGGTGATAAGCAGATTATCATTAATTACATATATTCTGTTTTTAAAAAACTTTTTATTTTGAACTATTTAACTTACCAAAAAGTTTATAAGAATAGTCCAAAGAATTCTCATTTGAGAGTAAGTTACAGATATGCTGCCTCCTTACCCTCAATACTTCAGTATATATTTTCTAAAAACAAAGGCATTCTCTAAAAACACAGTACAATAATCAAAACAGGCCGGGCGTGGTGGCCTACGCCTGTAATCCTAGCACTCTGGGAGGCCGAGACGGGCGGATTGCTCGAGGTCAGACCAGCCTGAGCAAGAGCGAGACCCGTCTCTACTATAAATAGAAAGAAATTAATTGGCCAACTAATATATATAGAAAAAAATAGCTGGACATGGTGGTGCATGCCTGTAGTCCCAGCTACTCGGGAGGCTGAGGCAGGAGGATCGCTTGAGTCCAGGAGTTTGAGGTTGCTGTGAGCTAGGCTGACACCATGGCACTCACTCTAGCCTGGGCAACGAGGCGAGACTCTGTTTCAAAAAAAAAAAAAATCAAAATCAGGGAATTAACATTGATAAAATACTATTATCTGATCTTCCAGCTTTATTCAAGTTTTACCAGTTTCTTATTAATGTCTTTTATAACAAAAGAAAAAAATGTTGTGGTCCAGGAACATTCATTGCATTTATTTAGTTAGTTTCTTAGTTATTTTTGAAATAAGTTCTGTGTTGCCCAGGTTACAGTGCAGTGGCATTATCATAGCTCACTGTAGCCTCAAACCCCTGGGCTCAGGCAATCCTCTCTCCTCTGCCTCTCGAGTAGCTGGGACTCCAGGCATGTACCACCACACCTGGCTAATTTTTCTTATTTTTTTTGTAGAGACAGGGTCTTGCTACATTGCCCAGGGTGGTCTCGAACTCCTGGCCTCAAGTGATCCTCCCACCTTAGCCTCCCAAAGTGCTGGGGTTAGAATAGTGAACTACTGTGCCTAGTCCATTCATTACATTTTATTGTTATTTATCTTTAGTCTCCTTTAACTTAGAACAATTTCTCAGTCTTTCCTTATCTTTAATGACCTTAACATCTTTGAATGGGTACAGGCTGGTCATTTTGTAGAATGTTCCTCAATTTGAATTTATTTGATATTTCCTCATGATTTGATTCACATTATGCATTTTTGTAAGGAACATCACGAAGGAAAGTTGTGGCCTTCTCAGTATATCCATACATTTTTGTGCCATTACTAGTGCTATTTCCCTTTGTAATCAGTAAGTATTTTGTGGTGAGATACTTCGATATTATATCCTGCTTAACATCTATTAATGAGTCTTCCCTTAATCCATTATTACTGTGATGATTTGGCAAAGAGATTTTTAAAAAAGTATTCCATCTACAATATGGGTGAGAAAAAATTATCTGGTGTAGGCACATAGATGTTACCAGAGAAGGAGTTCTAGCTGGTAGCTTAGATGGTCTAACCCCATTCCCTTTCACTGGGGTTGGCTACGTGGCTATATTAAAAACAGAACAAAAAACCCTGCACAAAACTGCTGACCCAGTTAGACAGAGCCCCACACTCTGACTTCTGCAAATGGCATGTCCTTTCTCCAGGAAGCAGAAAGTCTCCTTTCAAGCTCTGGGCTGCCCTCCCACCCCTGGCTGTGATTACAGACCTGCAGGGGGCCTCGGGGTGATCACTGGCTGCTGGGGAGATCAATGCAGACATTCCCCAGTCAGGGAGTTGGCTGTGTTGCCTTCATAATAAAAAATAGACTCAGCTACTTTAGAAAATTTAATTTTTCAACTCAAACTGGGGCTTTTTAAACTTGATGGGGCCTTTTGAACCAAATATAGCCTTCTGAATTAGTTTGTTATGTGCAGGCAAGATTGTGAGGGAGACAGTTAACTTGCAGAGAAGATTGCCATGGGGAAGAGGACCTCCACGGCGGGACTCGGATGGCATTTGGTCAGGTAGCCCCCATCCTGCCACTGCGGTTGCTGCCTAGGCTTGAAAAGACTCAGGAAGCTTGTCTTCTCATAGGTTTTCCTCCTCAAACGCTCAAAATAGTTGCTTTTTAATTCAAATGATGTGAATGTGGCGGGCACACCCACCATTCCACTGAGGTCGCCTACCATTCCACTGAGGTCGCCTGTTTTTGGCCTTGACCAGAGGCCTGCTTCACAGTGTGCCCTTGTGGTAGGGATCCAGGAGCGGCCCAGTCACGGCCCTCTTGGCTGTGTGGCACGATCCCAGCCCGTCCACCTTCACCTCCCTGTAACTGCTCTTCCCAGAGCGAGCAGGAAGGACAGGCCTCGGTGTGCTACGAGGAAGGTCGGGGCAGGGGTGCTGGGGGAGGAGGGTCCCTGGGCTGACCCTGCTCCTCTTTGTCTGCTTACAGCTGCCCTACGAGAAGGCCTGCAAGAATAAGCTGTTTTGTGTCGCTGAGTTGCAGCTGGCCACTACCATCTCTCAGTGAGTTGGGTCCAGTCATCATTGCTTCCTGCCGTGAACGTCCTCCTGAAGGCTCGCCTGGGCAGTCCCTCCTCAGCACCCAGGCACACGCCCTTCCCTGTCCCCTGATGGCTGGAGAAGGGCCTTTGCACTTACTGTCTCGTTATGTCCTCAGCCACCCCATGGGGGAGGCAAGACAGAGATGTGCACTCCCATTTTATAGATTGGGAAACTGGCTCAGGAGCTTAGGGCACTGCAGAGGGTCATAGTGGCCATTTGGTGGACTTGAGCCCAGGTCTCTTGACGTCCCGGACAGTGCTGTGTTCATGACCTAGTGGTCTTCGCTTCTAGGACAACCTCAGCTAGAGGTAGCCTCTTTCCTGGCTCACCTCTTGGTAAAATGAGTTAATTAACTCACCAAATATTTCTGAAGCATCCACTCTGTGCCAAGCGTGGTAGGTGCTGGGGATATCGCAGCGAACAACACAGACAAAAATCCCTGCCCTCCTGGTGCATTTAGGGTGAGAAGATAACACATAGGTAAATTCTATGCTGCTGAGGTGCACTGTGAAGAAAAATAAGACAGGGAAAGTGGGAGGGAGTGCTGAGTGGGGGCGGTGGTCAGGGAGGGTGACGCTTTGGCACCTACAGGAGGAGGTAGTGGGATGAGCTTCCTAGGTGTCAGAAGGAAGAGCAGTTGCATATGCCCTGGGATGGGAGCCGGGCTGGCAGGTGGGAGGCGGGCAAGGACCCAGTGTGGCTGCAGTGGAGTGAGGGGGGTGGGGTGACGTGGGAGCAGGAGGAGGGGAAGATCCAAAAGGGCTTCTCGGGCCCTCATAAGGGCTTTTACTATGAGCGGGGAGGCCAGAGGAGTGATGTAAGCTTGCAGTTGAGCAGGATCCTTCTTGCTGCTGTGTTGAGAACAGACCATGGGAGCAGAGGTGGGGGCGGGGAGGTAACGATGACTCCTGCTGCAGTGACTCAAGTGAGAGGCGATGGTGGCTTGGACCCAGGTCATAGCAATGAAGGTGGTCACTATTTTGAAGTTAGAGCCCATAGGATTTGCTGACAGTGAATCTGGGGAGTGAGAGAAAGCGAGGGGTCACAGCCTGAGCATCTAGAACTGCACTGTCCAACACGCTAGCCACTAGTCACGTTTGGCTATTGAAATTTAAATGAATTAAAATTAAACACAATGAAAAATTTAGTTCCTCAGTCACTCTTGTCACATTTTAAAGGCTCAGAACCCACATATGGCTGGTGGTATTGGGCAGCACAGATATGATAGACTATTTCCCTCACTGCACAAGTTCTGTTGGGCCACACTGAATTCTAGAATGGTGCGGTTGCCAACAATGAGTTTTTGGTTTTGGATGTGATGGTCTTAAAATGCCCCCCATGGCTACTAGTGCTGTGTGTGTATCACGACACCGGTGGCCAGCTGGCCAGAGTTGGCATCTATGGGGGAGAACACAGGTCCTGGTGAGCCCTCTCGTAGACACTGGCAGGACCAAGTCAAGACTTCCAAGTGCGTTGGAATCCAGTTTAACCAGCAAGGTGCAGCTGTTTTCAACTGGGAACCGTAGCCAAGAACCGCCCTCCCTGCCAACTACTTGCAAAACACAGACACAGCACACACAGCTTGCCCAACATCGCCTCCTGGTGTACACTACAAGCAATCTCTTCTATTTATTACTGAGCTCAATTGTTGGCATCCAACTGTCTCAGTGGTTTTTGACCTTTCTGTGGATGTGGATCCCCTAAAGACTCGAATAAATACTACAGACTCCTCTCCCTAGGAGTCACATGTACATACATAAATGTTTGCATTCCAGATCCTCTGAAACTGTCTCTACACTTCAGGTTAAAAAAAAAAACACGTGCCGGGCGTGGTGGCTCACGCCTGTAATCCTAGCACTATGGGAGGCCGAGGCGGGCGGATTGCTCAAGGTCAGGAGTTCGAAACCAGCCTGAGCGAGACCCCGTCTCTACCAAAAATAGAAATAAATTAATTGACCAACTAAAAATATATATACAAAAAATTAGCCGGGCATGGTGGCGCATGCCTGTAGTCCCAGCTACTCGGGAGGCTGAGGCAGTAGGATCGCTGAGCCCCGGAGATTGAGGTTGCTGTGAGCCAGGCTAATGCCACAGCACTCACTCTAGCCTGGGCAACAAAGTGAGACTCTGTCTCAAAAAAAACAAAAACAAAAACAAAAACAAAAAACCCGTGAACCATTCTGATGACACTCAGATCGCTCTCCTGGGCTCTAGAACAGTATTTCTAACCGATACTTCAGTACCTCTACCTCGTTATCCTGTGGGCGCATCTCATGTCCCAGACTGAACTCGTCTTCTCCCGCCCTTGGGTCTCTCTCCTGTGTTCTCTCCCTCAGTGGACAGCTCCGCTCAGCCACCCACGCCGGAAGCTCAGAACTCATCCTTGACACGTGTCTCTTGCTCTCGTGCTCTCGCTTTGCTGGCCTGACCATCTCTGATGTCTTTCCATCTCCACTGCTAGTGTCTTATTTCAGGCATGTGTCATCTCTCAGATGGATGCCACAACAGGCTCTGTCTCTGCCTCCAATTAGTCCATCTTCGTCTCAACAAAACAATAAACAACAATAGCGCCGGGCGTGGTGGCTCACGCCTATAATCCTAGCACTCTGGGAGGCCCCTGAGGCAGGTGGATTGCTTAAGGTCAGGAGTTCGAAACCAGCCTGAGCAAGATCGAGACCCCCGTCTCTACTAAAAATAGAAAGAAATTAATTTGCCAACTAAAAATATACAGAAAAAATTAGCTGGGCATGGTGGAGCATGCCTGTAGTCCCAGCTACTTGGGAGGCTGAGGCAGCAGGATTGCTTGAGCCCAGGAGTTTGAGGCTGCTGTGAGCTAGGCTGACGCCACGGCACTCACTCTAGCCTGGGCAACAAAACGAGACTCTGTCTAAAAAAAAAAAAAAAAAAAATAGCAAACAAGAAAGACACAACAAAACAATAACAACAAAACACATGTCACATTACTTCCCAGATATGCACATTCCATCTGTGGACGTTTCAGATGGTTAAAAAGTTTTCTTTGTATTTTTAATATGTTTTCCTGTACATCTCAACTACAGGGACTGTGGATAGTGGTTTTGCACTCTGGGTCCCATAATATCTCAGCAGTAGGAAGGAAGCTCTCACCTATACCCAAGTCTTCTCTTCTCCAGGCTGAGTGGACTCATGTCTTAAATGATAGCCTTTAAATGGGAAGGATCTGAATGATTTTGTGGGCGGGAAAGCTGAGGCCAAGAAAGAGGTTCCCTTTGCAAAGGCAGAACAGTGTGTGTCGTGCACCCTGGTCTGCAGTGCTGAACAGTATGCCAGCCAATAGAAAGCGCCCCATAAATATTTGTGGAATGGATGGATTTGTGTCGTGGTGTACCTTGCCTAGGGTCACAGCGATGGTGGTAGAAAGAGTATTTGGATCCAATGCTTCCAACTCTTTGGAGGCTGCTAGACCCCAAGCAATTTAATTAGCCTCTCTTGGCTTCTGTTTCCTCGTCTATAAAACAGAGAGTGGCTGGACTATTTCATAGGGTGACTATGAGGATTAATTGAGAATGTGAAGCACAGTGGCAGCCATTATCATCATCTCATGCAACAACTGAGATGGGGGTGGCAGTCCAGGTAGTTGCTTATGTCAAGGGGAAAAAAAGTCTAGGCTAGATGTATCCCTTAGGCCTGAGGTCCCCAACGCACAGGCTACGGACTGGTACTGGTCTGTGGCCTGTTAGGAACTGGGCTGCACAGCAGGTGAGTGGTGGACGCTGTGGCAGGTGAGCAAGGGAAGCTTCATCTGTATTTACAGCCATTCCTCATTGCTTGCATCACTGCATAAGCTCTCCCTCCTATCAGATCAGCAGCAGCATTAGATTCTCAAAGGAGCACAAACTACTGTAAACTGCACATGCGAGGGATCTGGGTTGTGTGCTCCTTATGAGAATCTGATGCCTGATGATCTGAGGTGGAGCTGAGGCGGTGATGCTAGCGCTGGGAAGTGGCTGCAAATGCAGATTATCATTGGCAGAGAGGTTTGACTGCACAATAAATGTAATGCACTTGAATCATCCCGAAACCATTTTCTCCCCTCTGCCCGCCAGTCCGTGGAAGAATTGTCTTCCATGAAACCGGTCCTTGGTGCCAAAAAGGTTGGGGAACACTGCCTTAGGCAACTTATCTAAGAAGTTAGTTAAGAGTGTGCTATTCTATTGCATTGAAGTTTTTATGGAGTAAATAAACTGGTAACACTTTTATCTGTACACTGTGCAGGCAGGAATTGGTGGTGGGTCTCACAAAGGAGCTGACCATGAACATTAACCTAACTAACTCTGGGGAAGATTCCTACATGACAACAATGACTTTGAATTACCCCAGAAACTTACAGTTTAAGAGGATGCAAAAGGTAACTATGATGGCAGCTTTGCAAACAGGATTCTCATACCCATCTCTCCCTGCATGCTTGCTTTTCTGCGGCAACCTCCTAACTGGCGTCCCTGCTTCCAGCCTCCTCCTGGTCCATCCTGTAAGAGTTGAGTAGCTAGATGAACCGCCTGCAGTCCGGCTATATGCTGTGGATCCATTCTCTGCTCTAAAAACCTTCAGTGGCACCATTTTGCTGCATGATCACCCATCCTTACATGCAACCTTTCTTAACCAGGGTTCTGAGAGGTAAATAAGCTTTCAGTGCCTTAAGGCATTAAGGCATTGAGAAAGCAAAAATTAGGCCAGGCGCAGTGGCTCATGCCTGTAATCCTAGCACTCTGGGAGGCCGAGGCGGGCAGATTCCTCGAGGTCAGGAGTTCGAAACCAGCCTGAGCAAGAGCGAGACCCCGTCTCTACTATAAATAGAAAGAAATTAATTGGCCAACTAATATATATATGAAAAAATTAACCAGGCATTGTGGCACATGCCTATAGTCCCAGCTACTCTGGAGGCTGAGACAGCAGGATTGCTGGAGCCCAGGAGTTTGAGGTTGCTGTGAGCTAGGCTGATGCCACGGCACTCACTCTAGCCTGGGCAACAAAGCGAGACTCTGCCTCAAAACAAAAACAAACAAACAAAAAAGAAAGCAAAAGTTAGCTTGGACAGGGATAATAAAAAATCTTCCCTGCCTCCCCACAGGCTGGAATGTCAGCCACAAAGCCAGCTGCAAAGATGCTAGGGAGACAGTCTTCCTCCCACCGACACCCTGCATCTGTAGAGCATCACAACACTGAGAAATTTTGTTCTCTAAAATCATAGATGATCAGAAACTTTGCTGCTTGGAATTATGCCAGTAATTATGAACCCATCTTACTCTCGACTAGAGAATCTAGGTCACTTTAACAAAAAGAAGCAGTCTCCATTTCTTCTGAGGTACAAAGCATCCGGTCGTGTTTCTGGACACAGCTCTCCACCCTAGATTAATAGTTTCTAAGGAAGTGGGGCCTGGGTCCACTTTGCAGTCCAGCCCTGATGTTGACTGAGCCCTTTACACATAGTCCTGCTTTGCTTTCAGGCCATCAACACACTGATTTACATTCATTCGAACTCCACCCTTCCCCAGAATCCTTTAATAACTGTTTTTCTCTGTTTGGTGAGACACACCACAGCACAATTTTCCTCATTGCAGTGAGTCAATAAACCCGACTTTGTCAAACTATAGGTTTGTCCCTGGCCGTCTTAGGCTATTTGGGCTAGGACAGCATCCCTTACACGAATGAAATTCTATGCAGCTAGAAGGGAACTAGTGATATACCATCCTTGGTAGAATTAATAGCCACTCCAATCGTTGTCTGTACCCAGTGGTCCAGATGAGGAGCCCTGGTGGAGAAAGACTGCGTGGCAGTGCTTGGCACATCCGCCCCTCCAGCCCGTCTCAGTGTGTTAAGTTTGCCTAGGTCCAAGGCCCAGTTCAGATGTCTCCTTCCCTCGGAAGACTTTACAGATTCTCCTAGTTGGGATTTGTTTCTTTTCCCACTTCTACTCTTGCACCTGTCTTGCAGAAGCACCCCTTAGGCCTTGTGTTTAACTCCCTCAAGGATCTACTACCGAGCCCTCCTGCCCAGTTGGTGAGGAAGAGAGGGACCAACTCTGACTTACTTGTGTTCGCAGCTTCTGGCAGGGTGTCTGGCATGTAGGAAAAACAGTGAATGTTTGCTGAATTGGTGTGAAGAAACTGCTCCTTTTTTTTTTATCACACTTTAAAAAGGGTATCTTCTTCTGTGTTCACAGCCTCCAAACATTCAGTGTGATGACCCTAAGCCAGTTGCTTCTATGCTGGTCATGATCTGCAAGATTGGTCACCCCATACTCAAGCGGTCGTCTGTGAGTCTGTTTTGATTGGTTGGCTCTTCTCAGTCCCCTGGAGGTGGGGCCTTCTACATCCCAGTCTGTTCTTTTTTTTTTTTTCTTGCAGAACTCAGTCTACCCAGTCTCATTTGAATCTCTCAGTTGTGGTTTCTATACTTCCCATTCCTGTGGTCAGTCCTTAGTGGTGCTTAGAACTGCTAGGTTTGCTTTGCAAGTGGGGGGCGGGGTAGGGCTGGGAGATGGCTTCCCAGCATACAGCTGCAGCTAAACTGTGGGCTCACCTCAGCACAGTGGAGTGAAGCTGTGGGTAGTATGGAAGGCCCATCAGACCAAAAGTTGTCAGCCCCTGTGCTGCCACCGATGATCTTTGTGCTGCTGTGGGAAATCTCGGAAGTGGCTTCCTCCACTGTGAAGGGGAAATAAAGTAGTCTGCCCTGCTTACTCCATATGTGAATTGTGAGGTTTAAATGCAATAGTGGATGTGGAAGTATGCTGTACTACGAAAATGTGAGGAATAGGAATTGTTTCCTGTGTGTTTTGCTAGCACTGAGCAGTGTGAATTGTGGGTGGTATAGAGGAATCAAGTGACAATTTTCTCCCCTTTAAAACAGGCAAACGTTTCAGTAGTTTGGCAGCTAGAGGAGAATGCCTTTCCAAACAGGACAGCAGACATCACTGTGACTATGACCAAGTGAGTAGTGCCTGTGTCTTTTGCTCTGGAAGAAATCTCCCTCCCATTTGCATGCTGAGAGCTATGGCCCCTTCTGCCCAGGAAGAGGGGAAACCTCACTGAGCCCACAGAAGGCAGTGACTCGGCTTTCTCTTCTTGTTAGTAGATATTTAATTCTTTTATTCACACATAAAGTAAAACTATGGTATAGCTTGGTAGAGTGAGCCTTAGATTGGAGTTCTAGTTCTGGTTCATTGAACTTTCGAATAGCTCTGTCATCTGCAAAACATCTGTGTTTAGGGGTAAGGTGAGGAATGGTGTTGGGAAGAGGTTCTCAAATGGGGCTGATTTCTGTAGAAAATTTAAACTGGCATGACCTGGGGGGAGTGCTACTGGCATCTAGTGGGTAGAAGCCAGGGATACTGCTAGACATCACATAGAACAGTACAGGACAGGCCCCACAACCCAAGAATTAACTGGCTCAAAATGTCAATAGTGTGGAGGTTGAGAAACCCTTTCCTTTCCTTTTCTTTCTTTCTTTTTTTTTTTTTTTATCTCTATTGCACACAGAGAGGAACTCTTTTAAAATCAGTATTTTCCCAAGTGTTGACTTCTAGTGATTCTTCTGTACTCTAACTGCTTATCTTGGAGAGCCTGTTCTTATCTGACTCCCTCAGCCCCCATGACCCTGGGAAACCAAGGCAAAGCAGCACCTGTTGTATACAAAGCAGGTGTGCTTCGAACTAATGTTCTTATTCCTAGTTCCAATGAAAGAAGGTCTGCAGCCAGAGAGACCCACAGCCTTCAATTCAGGCATGCCTTCATTGCAGTTCTTTCCAAGTAAGTACTCCCAAGGGGCCAACACCAGTGTGACTGCCATGCCTGGGAGACAGATTTAGGTGCTCTATCCTGTGGATGGAAGTGGTGGTCGGGATGGATGTGGGCATTGTTTTTCTCTGAGAGCAGGCTGCTTAGAACCCAGGCTCCAACATTCATCTCTAGGGCACTAAAGCTGGGTCCTAGGAATCTCACAGTAGTCATCAAAGGAGCAGTACCAACTGGTCTTGCTACAAAAGGGAACTTACGTGTTGCTGTGGAGGGAAGAAGAGAGGGGCTGGGGGACTGGGAAGGAGGGAGAACAGTAAGGCCACTCTGAGATGGGATGATTAGAAAACACACCAGCTTTCCTATACAGAACTCAAATATTCCCCCTCATCCCAACTTCCCTACAACCACTTTACATTTTTGACTTTCAGCTTTGATTCCCCTGAAGGATCTGGTGCCCTCTGTCCTAGTGTATCCAATTGGTAGCATTCTAGTTTATTCAAAATGAGACTTTGAGGCCTAACACATGTCCTCTCAATTGCAGGCCATCAATAATGTACATGAACACAAGCCGGGGGCTTTCTGAGCACAGAGAATTCCCCCTCACTGTAAGTGCTTGGTGATTATCACTGCAGAGCTACAGGTGCAAAGCATCACCAGCCTGACTTCCTACTCTCCAATTTGCAGATACATGGGGAAAATCTCTTTGGAGCTGAATTCCAGTTGCAAATTTGTGTTCCAATCAGAGTACTAGGTCTTCGGATTGTAAGAGTGAAGAACCTCAGGAAGACTCAGGTACTTTAAGGCTGTTCTTTATCATGATCATGTCTCTTTCCAGAATGACTATGGATATTCGGAGGTATAAAAACTAGAGTACTAGAAAGGAAGTAAAGAGTAATTAACCACAGGAAAACATTAGGTGTAAATTACCAAAGTCATGTGCACAAGAAATATCAACCGCTCAGGTCTTAAAGCAACATTTTTTTTCTCCCCTTCATGAAAAATAAGCAAAAATTCCAACCTTTTTAGTAGCCATGGAGACATTTGCTTTCCCTTTGAAAAATCAATAAATTCTGCATCTCTACATGATTGGTGAGCTTGATAAACATGTGACATTTCTCACACTTCCCCTATAAATTGTCTACTATTTTCCTTTCCTCTCCCTCTAGCCTTTTTTGGTCTCTGCTTTGCTATACCATCTTTGCTTTTGGTTGACTCATCTGTAGTCTGGTTCCCAAAGCCAGCCTTGATACCTAAAGCAAGACACTCTGATCAGTACGATAGCTGAGGCCTAGGCTTTCTTGATTTCTCCCCTCCCCCTACACAAAGTGGTTCAAAAATGAAAACCTGGAAAGGAATTTACAAAATGGCCTCTGCTGACAATTAGAAAGAAGGCTTATAAGTTATAAACACTTGTTCTCACATGTAGTTTACTTTTTAAAAACATTTGTGACAGCAAGTTTAAATATTTCAACAATAACAAGACACACTTGGCTCACTGAAATAGACTGTGTTGGCAGAGCAGGTCAGTGGCAGAGCTGAAGTTCAGCATTGTCTTATGGAAATACTGGATCTTTTTCTTCATTTGCTTCATGGCATGGGTGTTACATTTGGTCTTGAAGGTCATTTGTTTCAGAATCTTATCTGTGAGGTAATGTAGCCAGAGCACATTATTATAAGGGTGATATTCACCCCAGCAGTTGTTATTCTCCTTACGCATGAGCCTGTAGATCTCAAACTGGTAGTCACCTTCACCTGTAAATAGGTCCTCATCCACGGACATGTCACAGAAAACCACAATCCCATCCCGTTCTAAACGTGACAAGGTATAGTCAATGATGTTGACTTGCAGTCCACAGGTGGGGATGGTGTTTGTCTTCCCATTGAGGGTGTACTGGACCTCTTTGAGGCTGGTTTTTTTTAAGAGCACATTCCCCCAATGTAAGTCTCGGTGCTCAAAGTGCAGAGATGCCTCTGCCACTGCAAGGGACGCTGTGATCTGGTGTAGAATGCTCTTTGCAGTAGCCATGGAAGACAGCTTCTTTTTCATTTGCTCTAAGTCAATCCCTCCAAACTCAAATTCCAACACAATGAAGAGTTGGTCGTCCTTAAAAATGTCAGGCCGGTCATTTGCAGACCCTTTGGTTGAGTTATACTGATCCCAGGCTTTGAGGAGCAATGGAGGGTAAGACCCTTGAACACAGTGCACTGAGTTCAGCCCAATAAAGCCGTCTGTACGGTTGCATACCTCATCAGACAAGAGACTCAACTCTTTGGAGATGATGATCTCTGGCAGGATTTCCTCAAAGGTTTTCTGATGGGATCCATTGACTAAATCTGGTCCTTCAATAGCAATGATTTTTAGGGCTACAGGTGTGTGATCAGTAATTGTTTTAAACACTTCACCAAACACCCCTTCCCCAATCTTCTCACAGTGTTCCAGTTTTTCTGTGGAAAAAAAATGGCTAAAGGGGATGGGTCCTTCCTGATTGCATTCCCCATAAACCTTTCCAGCATCTGATGCCTTTTTGTTTGCAATATGTAGGGTCTTTAAGGGGCTTAGCAAGTACATAGAAGAGGAGCGCCTAGAGGACAGAGCACTATTTGTTCTGTTCATGACAGGAGGGTCCGAATATTCTGATATGAGGGACTGAGAGAGAGAACTGGCAATGGTATAACTGCTGCATACCTCTGACACGTCAGTCACAATTTTCTTCTTATGAAAACTGAATGAGGCCCTGGTTTTGGTCCAAGAGCAGGCATTCTGTATGTGAGTCACGTCCTGACTGAGGAATGAATCTTTTCCCATCTTTTGGCCCCTTTTAAACTGGTGGTAATGTAGGAGGGAGTTTTCCACTGCCTCCTGATGTTTTCTTTTCCGTTGTCGCCCAGTTCTCTCAGGCCTGTTGATTCCCTCAGGTACAGTACATCCAGTGGCCTCCTCATATTCTATCTGGACAGCCCCTTGAGACCCAATCTCTTGACAAGAGTCCTGGTCTGTGGCCCTCTTTTTACCTGTGCTTGATGGACCTGGGCACTCCAGTCTGTTTCCCACTAGCTCCCTTTCACAGCAGGACTCCTTCATATTCTTCCCATCTGCCCCAAACTCAGTATCCTCAGAGTTCCCCAAGTCCATAGGGCTCAAACCAAAGAGAGCTGACCTGAGGCTGGCACGGGCTTGGTAGACCATCCTGGTGAACTTGTCTCCTGTTGCTGCTCTCTGGGAGCAGGGTAGAGATGCTTGGTCCAGGGAAGCTTCTGGGAAGTGGAAGCCGTTCGGGACTGCAGAGGCTGCATCCAGAGAGGCGGAGGGGCAAGTGGAGATGATACTGGCCCTTGGTGCTGGGGACCCGGGGCCGGGCGAGGCCGGGGAGCTGAACAGGGAGGCGCTGGTGCCCAGATCGTCGCAGTTCGTGGGCAGGCTGCACGCGCTGAGGTCCCGGCTGAGGGTGTCCGGGGTGCGGCTGGGTAAGGGCGGCGGTCGGAGCGGGCCGCAGGGGGTGCTGCACTTCTGTGGGGGCCGAGGTCGCAGCCTCAGACGTTTTGGGGTCACAAACTGGTTCGGGCTGTCCTTGGGGACTCGGCCGCCACGGCGCTTCCGTTGTCGACCGCCCGGGCTGCCAGAGAAGTCCGGGTCGTCAGGATCATCGGAAGCGACAGACTGCGAAAGGCCGCCGCTGCTGGCCTCGCTGCTGCCGCTGCTGCTGAAGAGACGCCCCCGGTCCTGCGGCGGGAACCACTGCGCGGTTGCCCGGGCCGGTCGCCGCCGCGGCCTCCCGCCGCCCGCAGCAGCCCCATACGTTCGGAAAAGCCGGCTCCCGGGTCGCGGGAGCGAAGCCGCCATGGATGCCACCCGCCAAGCAGTTCAAATCCAAGCGCCGCGAGACTTCCGCACAACGCGTACACGTCCACCTGTCCACTGGGTCCTAGCGCCCGGGCGCGCGCATGCGCGTCTCGCCGGGGGGCGGGTCTCGCGGGATCCGGGAGGGCAGAAAACTATGGGGCTTTGGTTTGCTCAAGTTCGTAGCGGGAATGGCTGTCGTTTCAGGCCTCCACTGTGTGCACCCCGAGTCAGAAGCTCACTTGTGGGAACAGTCTGGTTCAGGTAAGCGCAGCTGTGCCGAGAGGCCGAGGGAGGGCGGAGGGCCCGAAGCGGGTGACAAGGGAGGCCGGGATGCTACTTTGCAGGGTTATCCCCTGCAGGCCAATGCAGGGCGGACCCCAAGGCCCTCCTCCTTAGCTCGGTCGCTGGTCACATTTGCCAGGGTTGGAGCTTTGCTTGGATCAAGGTGAGCGCTAAAACTGCTCACACCTTTTATTGTGGGGACTTAGGTGCTCTGTGTCCCAAGTGTTAAAAATTTCAGCCTTTCCATACGAATTGTGCTAACTAGACTTCCCTTTTCCAGCATGTGGAAGAATGGCATTCAGTGAACTGTGCCATCACTTCAGATAAAGAAAATATAACTATGGTTGCAGAAATCTCCTTGGATCACGCTAAGCAGGTACTTAAGACTGTGAAATGCTCCAGCTGTTCATGGCATCTCCCCTAGAAAGGACAATAGCATCTAAAGTATAACATGTCCGAAATAGGTCTTTTGGTGCATCTTCTGCCCCATCCTGTTCCTGAGCCAGTTACTCAGGCTGCCCTCAGTAGAGTGATTTACTCCAGTTACAGTACCAGGAATTCTAGGAGTTACCTGTGACTCTTCCCTTGCCTACATCCCCATATCTATTCCAGCAGCAAGCCCTGCCATCCTACTGCCAAAATATATCCTCAATCCATTCACTTCTGTCCATTTCCAGTGCTACTGTTGTAAATTCAGGCCACCGTCTCTTGCTGGGGCTCTTGCAGTAAACTTGAACTTGCTCTTCTTGCCTCTGCTTTTCCCACACCCTCTACCAATAATTCTTCACATAATAGCTCTCCATCTTCTAAAAGCAAGCATTAGATTGTGCCACTCCTCTGCTTAAAAAAAGAGAAGTGGCTTTCAAACACACTTAGACTATAATCCATACTTTTTTCATGGCCTGCAAGGCACTACCTGATCTGGTCTCTGCTTAATTCTCTGACTTATGTCCTACTACTCACCTTTCTCTTCCCACTACCCCTTTCTTCTACTTAGTTTATTTTGTCCTTTCTGTTCTGGCTTGCTGATATTATTCCGGCCACAGGACTTTTGAACTTTCTGTCCCTGTGTGTAACACTGCTCTTCCCCTAGATCCTCACTGGATGGTTTCTTCTTAAATTTAGTTCATTTGTTATATTCTTAAAGAGACCTTCCCTGATCACTTATTCTAACATGGGAACTAGTGATCAAGTTTAATATCTTGCAGTGATCCAGGTGAAAGACATGCTACATGCAGAAGTAGCAATGGGGGTGGACAAAAAAGGGACAAGTGTAAGAGAGAATTAAGGGAAGAAAAGAATTGTGAAGAACTGACTTTGGGTGGGTGGGGGTTGTGGCACAAAGTAAAGAGTAAAGGGAAAGAAGCTGAGGAATAACTGCAGATTTCTTGTTTGGGTAACTTTGTGAATGTTGGGGCCATTAAAGGGCTAAAGACTACTAGAGAAGGAATACCTTTAAAGGGAAAGGTGGTGTGTCCAAAACCAGTGAGTCTGTGTCTAAAATATGTTTCGTTTCCCTCCTTCCTTCTCCTATCTTATAGTTACCAAGGGATATAACCGAACTGCAGGTCCTTGGTGAAATATCTTTCAACAGATCTCTGTATGAGGGGCTGAATGCAGAGAGCCACAGAACTAAGGTGAGCCTTGGCTGGTTTCTGGGTAGTGTCCTGGGAAAACTGCCTAGTCTTTGAGTCCCTGCACAGGCATTCTGCTGTTGCTGTCTTCTTGTTTTTAATCGTATCACTTCTGATCTTGGCTCTGCCACTGATTCCTTTGTGACCTTGAGTGAGTCAGCTTCTGCCTCCGTTTTTTGCCTGTGAAATAAGGCAATTGAATAAGAGGCCTAAGCTGAGGAGGTCCGAGTTGAAGTAACTAGGCTGGAATCAACTGCAGTATATACTTTGGTTTGAAAGTGTATTGATTTTTTTTTTTTAAGTTTCCTACATGAGAAATGATTTTTTTGTATACATTATCTGTCTTCCTAGTGTGCAGTGTCAGTGTTTAGTTAAAGTATTAAAACAGTTGCAGTACTGAGGAATGCATAATTCTTTTATATAAGACTTAGACTCAATACTGGAACTCTTGGATATTCTGCAGAGGTATGACCAGAAGTCAGACTGACATCTGTGATTTATAGGCTAAATGCTCCTGTGTGTGTTACACTGTGTTTTCATTTTGTTGACACTTGGTTGGACATGGTTTTAGAGATGATCTATTTGTGAGCTATTTTTGTTTTTTATTTTTTTTTATTTTTATTTTTGTTTTTTAAAGAGACAGGGTCTCACTCTGTCATCCAGGCTGGAATACAGTGGTCCCACTATACCTCTCTACAGTCTCAAACTCTCAAGCTCTGGGCTTAAGCCATCCTCCCACCCCATCTTCCTGAGTAGCTGGAACTATAAGCATGTGCGCCCATGCCTGGCTTATCTGTGAGCTCTGCAGTTGGGCATGATTCTTTACTAAGAGGGAATGTCAGGAGAGTGAGTCTGGATTGCTAAAGATAAGGTCCTCTGTTTTCCTCCCTGGAGGGGGAGAAAGGAGCAGTTCTCTCCCTTTTCTTTAACAGTTTCTGACACATCTTTAAGAAAGCATGCCTTTTATAGAAAGAAACATGTTGTCCTAACATTCTTTTTTTTTTTTTTTAATTTTTTTTCTTTATTTTATGGTCACTGAACAGACACAATGGGCAGTAACATTCTGAAGGTTAGATTACAAAGGTGTTTCTCTGTTAAACACTTGAAAGGAGCAATTCTCTAGACATGTCAAAATAATATTTATTTTTAGGTACTCTATTTCTGATACAGAAAACAATATGGAAGAAATAAAAGTGTGCATTATCATACTGCCCAGATTTAAAAAAATAAAATAACAAGAAAATCCAAGCCGTACAGAAAGATACCAAATGAAAAATAACGATTCCTTCACATACCCTTAACTCTCTCTTCCCAAGGAGTTACAGTTAACAGTTTCTGACGTGCACATTTTAAATTTATTTGTATATTTCCTTTTTGTATTTGCTGATGCTTTTGTATCTATAGCATAGATTCCCCAAAATTCCTTTATTTATTTTTTTATTTTATTTTATTTTTTTTGAGACAGAGTCTCACTCTCTTGCCTGGGCTAGAGTGCCATGGCATCAGCCTAGCTCACAGTAACCTCAAACTCCTGGGCTCAAGCAATCTTCCTGCCTCAGCCTCCCAGGTAGCTGGGACTATAGGCACGCACCACCATGCCCAGCTAATTTTTTTTTTTTTTTTTTTAGTTGTTTGGCTAATTTCTTTCTATTTTTAGTAGAGACAGGGTCTTGCTCTTGCTCAGGCAGGTCTCCAACTCCTGAGCTCAAGCAATCCTCCCACCTCAGCCTCCCAGAGTGCTAGGATTACAGGCGTGAGCCACCGCGCCCAGCCAAAATTCCTTTCTTCAAATCCAGTATCTTAAGCAAAGTATTAAGTAGTTCCTGTCAATAAGCACCTGACTTACAGTGGATCTATGAGTATATATAGCTGTGTATCCAAATGCATTTCAGCCGCAAGAAAGTGAAAATCTGGCTAATGTGCCAGAAGGGCACATGCTGTTTATCTAGGGAGGGCGGCAGGCCCAGGGTCAATGGTCTGGCTCCTTTGGTCCTTATACTCTGCTCCTGGGTGATGGAGATACCTTCTTCCGTCATGGCCAGCACCAAGTTGCCACATCTCCCAGTACTGTGTTTTCATTTGGCAGAATACACAATTGGAAGCAAGAGGTCAGCAGCAAAAGGACTTTTCTTCATGTGCCTTCCCTTTTTAGGGAGGAAAATTTTCCTAAAAGCTCCCAAAAGACAGCCCCTTACATCCTAGTGAGAACAGAATCTCATGTCAGTCACTGTCAAAGGAGAACAGCTTTGTCGTGATTAGCTTAGACCAATTATGATTCCCGAACAGAATCTTAAAAGCTGAGAATGGCTACTGGGAAGGCCACCATCAATGTTTGCTATAAGCAGTAGTATGCTGTGTCCTACTTCTCCCTTCACCTCTACCGGGGCAGCTTTGGGGCGCTTTTGGGAACCTGTGGGTTCCAAAGAGGAAAAAGGGAAAAGGCTTTGAGAAATAGGTGCATTTCTTCTACTCAAATCTGGCCTGTTACGCTATACCTTGGAACTTCTTTTCATTTCCTGGGAGGGTGGTACCCGGGTCTCAGTTGGGAAGCACATCCCAGCTGAAGCCTGTCAGTAAGAGGAGAGATTTAGACTCCTGAAATTGAGAGAGCCAAATTGAAGTTTGGAAAACGAAACTTGGGGATGACTAGTAATAGAAGAACTCTGCAAGTATGACACACGGGTACGATTTTGCATTTATTGTCATGTCCCTGAGGTAACGTATGGTTTTAGTCTATTAAAGAGCAGACCAGTGCCTTTGTCAGATATTTCGTGTAGGGGAAAATGGATTACCAAAGACGTTAGGGATCTGTGCCAGATCAAAAAGAGCTATCAGGGCCGGGCACGGTGGCTCACGCCTGTAATCCTAGCACTCTGGGAGGCCAAGGCGGGTGGATTGCTCAAGGTCAGGAGTTCGAAACCAGCCTGAGCAAGAGCGAGACCCCGTCTCTACTATAAAATAGAAAGAAATTAATTGGCCAACTAATATATATAGAAAATATTAGCCGGGCATGGTGGCGCATGCCTGTAGTCCCAGCTACTCGGGAGGCTGAGGCAGGAGGATCGATTGAGCCCAGGAGTTTGAGGTTGCTGTGAGCGAGGCTGACGCCATGGCACTCACTCTAGCCTGGGCAACAAAGCGAGACTCTGTCTCAGGAAAAAAGAAAAAAAAAGCTATCAGAACAGAGTTGGGAAGGACTTGGAGATCACTTAAAATAAGTCATCATTCTGAAGAGAATGAACATGGGGCTCATGGCCATATAGTGGCATAGCTGCATGTAGGATCTTGATTTGCTGTCTCTCAGTTCAGTGTTCTTTAACACCCCCCCCCAATCCCTTGGGACCCTCAGTCAAGCGGCCAGAGCATCTTTAACAGAAGGTCACCATCCTCCTAACAGACCTAGCTCTTCTAGATAAGAGACCAGAATAGTTCCTTATAAAGTATTTTGGTGATGAGATAATTTTAGATTGTCTAAAATGCTACATCAGGGAGTGTTTAACTTTTTACTGTCATCAGTTTTGATCAATACACAGGATGTTGCCAAGTCCTCATATTTTGCTCCTTAAAATAACATGTATAATTTTTTCTTCATTTGCTTTCCCTGATTTATTGGATGATCCCTCTCTTGTCCAGATCACTGTCATCTTCATGACAAATGAAGAGTACCATTCCTTGCCTATCATCATCGGAAGCAGTGTTGGTGGCCTTCTGGTTTTGATTGTGATTATAGTCATCCTGTTCAAGGTCAGTTCTACTCACGTTCATGATGGTGGGAGAGGACTGGGCTCTGGTTTGGGCACAAACTCCCTAGGACAGCCGTCCCCTAACATAGAGCAGCTACTCTGGCCTTGTGGCCCCTTTTCCCTCTTCCTTCAGCTACACATTCCGTGACTAGGCAAATGAAAAAGACAGTCTCTGTCTGGAAAAAAAATCAAATTGAATTATGGAATACAGAGAGATCTTCCTAAAACAGGTCTGATTATCATTCCCCTATTTAAATCCTTTCCTTGCCTTTCCCTGTCTTAATTTTCAAACTCTTTTACTGCTATTCAAGACCCTCTATTCTCTGGCCTTTACCTGCCTCTACCCTTAAGTCTTGCTTTTTTCTTCCAAACAAGTTGAACTGTTCCCTAAATAGGTTCATGCATCTCTGCTTGTACATAGTCTGTTCTCCTTGTCAGAAAAGCCCTTCCCCGCTTTTTCACTGGTGTACACTCTTCCCTGAAAACTCAGCCCAGAGATCCCTGAGTCCCCTGCACTGAGTTACGTGCTTTTCCTGTGAGCTTCCTTAAGGAAACCCTTCCAAATGGCAGTCCTCACACTGTATTTTAATTACTTCTCTTTCTACTAGATTGTGAGCTTCTTGATATAGAAGGAGGCCATACTTGATCTCTTTCTATCCTCAGCATAGTAGGCCATACTGAGTATTTTTGCATAAATGAGATTAGATCCAGTACAGCCAAAATTATAGTGATGGATACCTTTGGCCTGTAATTGGACTTCCCCTCTGTCTGTTTCAGTGTGGCTTTTTTAGAAGAAAGTATCAACAACTGAATTTGGAGAGTATAAGGAAGGCCCAGATGAAATCGGAGAATCTGCTCACAGAAGAAAATTAGGACCTACATGCTCATCCATGGGGAGAGACTTATCAACCAGTCCTTGACTTTCTGGAAGACTGGCATCCTTGTCCTGCCGATTTCTTTTAGGATGACCTAGAACCCTATGAACAAGTTGTTTGTAGAATATTGTTTTTTAACCATACATTGTCCCAAAAATGCATTGTGTGAAAAGTAAACTTGGGAAACATTTGGTGTTAAACAAAATTAAACTGTTCTCTTTATAGTGATGCTTGTAATATGCATATATAATATTCTTTATGATTTGCAGTAAATTTAGACATCTGATAGGACAAGTTTTCATTGTTATTTTTAAAAATTATTGATTGTATTCTCTCACATAATTCTTAGTATCAGTTTTTCAGATTTCCAAAAGAAACCCTTAGAGATTTAAATTTAAATGTACAAGTTAAGTCGAGGAGCACTGATATCTTTATAATATTGTCTGCCTACTCAGAAACATGACATTTCTTCACTTGCTGGGGTTTTTAAAAACATTCTGCAACAGGGTTTTATAATTTTCTTCAAAGGGGTCTTAATTTATGAAGACTTGTTTCCAGCTGTATAATATTTTTTGTTGTTACTGTGAAAATGTGAAAAAAAATCTTTTTTTTCCTCCCTAACCGATTCGAGCAGGGGTCCTCAAACTTTTTAAACAGGGGGCCAGTTCACTGTCCCTCAGACCGTTGGAGAGTGCGCACTGTGGGCCCAGGATGATCAGCTGCTAAGCAGGACCGGCAGCTGCGGCAAAAACACCTGGAGGGCCGGAGGGCCGGATAAATGTGCTAGGTGGCCCATATGTGGCCCGTGGGCGTAGTTTCAGGACGCCTGGATTAGAGTTTGTATTTAGAACAGTTGTTTGTTTGGAATCTTTATCTTATATGACCATCTTACTGAACTCTGTTTTCTGATAGCTTTTTAGTTGATTCTCTTGGAATTTCCAAGGAGACAATTCTCCCTGCAAATAGTGGTCATTTGGAGTCTTTCTGCTATTTGTACTTTTTTCACCCTTCCTTCTTTGACTTGCAAGGCTCTGAGAAAGGAGCTCTGTGCCTGAATTAATGAGACTGCCTTTTGTGCCTGCCCCTGCCTGCTCACACCTGCCTCCAATGCTAACCTCCGCCACTCTGCTGTGGGGCAGTTTCTGAGGCCCAGCAGGAAAAGCCCAGCCACTTCTCAAGTGTTTGGTCACCAGGCTGTTTGGCATCATTGGCTTTTCTGTTGATCGGATTCCATTTACTTTCATTGCTTTTCTTTCTTTCTTTTTTTTTTTTTTTAGACAGAGTCTCATTCTGTTGCCCGGGCTAGAGTGCCATGGCGTCTGCCTAGCTCACAGCAACCTCAAACTCCTGGGCTCAAGCGATCCTTCTGCCTCAGCCTCCCGAGTAGCTGGGACTACAGGCATGCACCACCATGGCTGGCTACTTTTGTCTATGTATTTTTAGTTAGCCAATTAATTTCTTTCTATTTTTAGTAGAGACGGGGTCTCTTGCTCAGGCTGGTCTTGAATTCCTGACCTTGAGCGATCAGCCCGCCTGGGCTTCCCAGAGTGCTAGGATTACAGGCCACCACGCCCGGCCCATTTACTTCATTTCTTTCATAAATCCCTCTATGTTTTTGGTCCCTTTGTTACACTGTTCTCTGTTTTTCAATGCTGCTGCAGGCTTTTTTTCCTTTTTTGTAATTCTTGGGTTGTTTCAATGGCATTTGCCTTTAAAAGAAAAGAGTTACTTTCCTTAGATATTTCCCTGTTTGGGGGCTCTGGAGTTGTGTCTAGGTTTTCAATATAGGTGACTTGCAGCCCCTACTTATATATATATATTTTAATTGCAAATAAGACCCCATTCCCATTGTAACAGTGAAGGCTTATTTGACCACCTGTGTGTGCTATTGACTGGCTGAGTCGTGCTGATCTGATTGGAGTCAGATCAATGGGGTTGTAGTCAGGAGACTACTACATAAGGGACTAGTCAGCGAGGAGGAAGAGACTTTTAAATGGACATATGATTAGTGTTAGGCTGGTGGCAGGGGCCCCTTCCCCTCCCTAGATGGAAAAAGAAAACGCTTAGTGACCTGACCTGCCAAGGACAAACTGCCAGGCCCCACTGAGAGGAACCACACCCAGATCTCCACCTGGATTCGCTCCTGGATTCCACAAATACCTCCAGCCCCTCCTATTTCTCAACGACCATCCAAGGTCACAATAGAGAATCCCAGCTCTTCCCGCCACAAGTCCCTAGCCCCGCCCAAAGGGTATAAAAGGCCTCAGCCCCTTCAAACTGCGGCGACTTCCGGGGCGCCCCACTCTTGGGGCCCCAGAACCTCGTCCACGAGTGTATAATAAAGCCACGTGGTTTGGCCCCCACTCTTTCTCTTTCTGTGTCTCTTTTCTTTTCGCCACCGCCGAAAAACCTTATAATTAGATTTTACAAAGTCTTATGCTATTGCTTGGGCCAAGGTTTTGTCTGTCTTCTAAAAATTGCCTTTCTGGTTCAGGCCTTTGCCACTTCTTGCTCACTCTCCTCTGCCTGGGAACAGGAAGTGCTAGAGCTTGCATCGATCCATGGACAGTGAGTCATGTCACAGGGCCACTGTCTGCCCAGAAAAGGACGAAGGTGGAACCAGCTGGGTACTAGCATGGGGAAAATACCCCTTATGGTTTTCCTGTTTTCATCTCCCCTGGTACAGGCCAGTGAGTGCAGATTCAGATAACCTTTTTCTCTTGTGATAGCATCTGAACTTTGGGTTTGGTCATTGGAGGGATGAAATTAGGCAGGTGTGAAAACCTAAATCGGTCACACAAATAAAACCTAATTAGACTGTGAGAAAAGGGTGCTCCGCATGGCCGAGCCCAGCAGTCTTACATGATCTGCATTGGCACATTGTTCTGGGCACGTCCTCTCTAATAATACCCTTGCAAGGAAGGGCATTTGGTTAAGATTTCCTGGGCCTTCCAGCCATCATTATAATCTTACAATAGTGCCAAAATGTTAGAACAGATTTAGTAAATGGAATCAAGGAAAACTTACAATCACTCAGGAAGATTAGTTGCCCTAATATCAGAGTTCAGGAGTGTGCACCTAAATGGACAATTCCCAACTTAATTTGGGAATTGTTCTTTGATGAGCGGAAGGACATTTTGTAAAGTATGTAAATAATACATAGAAACACTCTCGTAGTGAAATCAGAGTAAAAAGTGAAAATTTAGCTTTGTCACAACCTTGCTTCATTCAGTGCTTGTCCTTAGATGATGAAGTGACTCGTTTAGTGTGTCTCTCTCCAGGCCATTTTCTGTGCATCTGTAAATATTCACATGCGTCCATATGCAAGTACACAGGTTTTTGGGTATTTTTTGTTTTTTGTGTTTTTTTTTTTACATAAATAAGATGGTATATTCTGCCATTTGTGATAATTGGGAACAGTTTGCAGGGAGCCCATGTCAGAAACTAAACGCTGCTGCTAAATGCTGGGGATGGGTTGGAGGAATGGAGAGAGGTGACATCTTGGGTTAACACAATCTTTGAGGAATTAATGACTTACATTTGTATAGTTCTTTACAGTTTGTAAAGAAGCCCTTTTAGCTTTTCCCAAGAGTGAAATTACAGACATACTTGTAACTGCTGTTCAGGGCCAGATTGCTTTCCAGAAAGACAGAGCCACTGTACTTGGCTATCAGCAGCATGAACATGTCCTGGCATTTCCATTTTTTACTTAATTTGTTTGCTTTTTTTTTTTTTTTTTTGAGACAGAGTCTCACTTTGTTGCCCAGGCTAGAGTGAGTGCCTCAGCATCAGCCTAGCTCACAGCAACCTCAAACTCCTGGGCTCAAGCGATCCTCCTGCCTCAGCCTCCAGAGTAGCTGGGACTACAGGCATGCACCACCATGCCCGGCTCATTTTTTCTATATATATTAGTTGGCCAATTAATTTCTTTTTATTTATAGTAGAGACAGGGTCTCACCCTTGCTCAGGCTGGTTTCCAACTCCTGACCTTGAGCAGTCCTCCCACCTCGCCTCCCAGAGTGCTAGGATTACAGGTGTGAGCCACCACTCCCGGCCTTGCAGCTCATCTTTTTTTCTTTCTTTCTTTTTTTTTTCTTTGAGACAGAGTCTCACTTTGTTGCCCAGGCTAGAGTGAGTGCCGTGGCATGAGCCTAGCTCACAGCAACCTCAAACTCCTGGGCTCAAGCGATCCTATTGCCTCAGCCTCCCGAGTAGCTGGGACTACAGGCATGTGCCACCATGCCCCGCTAATTTTTTGCATATATATATTTTAGTTGGTCAACTAATTTCTTTCTATTTTTAGTAGAGACGGGGTCTCGCTCAGGCTGGTTTCAAACTCCTGACCTTGAGCAATCCTCCCACCTCGCCTCCCAGAGTGCTAGGATTACAGGCGTGAGCCACCACGCCCGGCCTTGCAGCTCATCTTAATGATCACTCCAGACAGTATTATCTGTTTTATGGAGAGGAAACAACTCGGCCAAGGCCACAGGGCCAATACGTGGCGGAGCCATTGTTCTAATGGCAGGATTTTGGATTGTGATTCCAATGGTTTTTCTACGAAAGCTCCATTGCAGACTGGGCAAGGTGTAGGTAACAGCCCCAGAATGCAGTGATGTTTTTCAGACTCAGTTGGGCAGACAAATCACTTCTGGAGTTCGGCTGTTCAGGTTCCTTGGCCTTATCCCTGAAGGCTCTGATGCTCTGGCTTGGGCTTAGGAATCTGCTTTTTTTGGCATGCAGTCCAGTTGTTTTTGATGTAAGAACCACACTCTGTGAGACAGTTATGAGATCAGAGTTTTTCCTCTCTCATTACATTTTGTCAGTGGTTAGCACTCAGCACAGACTTAAGAGTCTTGATGACTAATAAGTTGTTTCAGGAGATAAATTTAACTGAACGTAATGGTAGAATCATTTTTGTTGAAATCTTTTCTGAATATACAAAAATAAAGGCTTAGTCACTCTGCCCTAGACACTTCAATATACAGGCTATAGGGGCAATCAGGAATTGCATTCATTCATTCATTCATTCATTCTGTGTTCATTGTTCTACAAGCCTCAGTGACTGCCCACATCCTGAAGGTGCCGAAGGGACAAAGACTGGTTGGTTAAACCCTTTCCTGCCCTCACAGCCCTATTTAACAGATGAGATATGCACCCAACGGTGACAGCAAGGGAGAAAGCAGTGAGTTCTCTGAATCTGACAGATCCTGTGCTGTGGGAATTCAGAAGAGAGGGATCCAAGAGGCCTTTGAGGGAGGCAGACGCCAGGAAGCTGAGCCTGGGAGCCAGGAGGGACGGAGGAGAGACCAGCCTGGGCAGAGGCGCGAGGTTGGGAAAGGAAGGCTGTCGTAGAGCCCGTGAGCTGACTCGGCTGCAGCTCGGTGTGGGTGGCGGGGAATGTGAGGCTGGAAAGGCTGGGGACAGTGTGTTGTGTATGAACCTACATGGGGACGAGTGCTAGGAACTGGGGGAAGACACAAGCACTTGCAGTGCTGTCTATGAGGAGTTGCATTCCCACTGCGGCCCTGTGAGTTTGAGAGTGGAGAGGAGTGAACTGATGGATGGACACGTGAGAAATGTCACGATGTCATGCAGGCTGCAGCGGGGGGCAGGGGACAGGGGCAGAATCGCTGTAGGGATCAGCAGTTAGAGGAAAGGTTGCTCTAAGAAGTACCATGTTAAGAGTTGTCACTGGGCCAGGTGCGGTGGCTCACGCCTGTAACCCTAGCACTCTGGGAGGCTGAGGTGGGCGGATCATTTGAGCTCAGGAGTTCGAGACCAGCCTGAGCAAGAGCGAGACCCCATCTCTACTAAAAATAGAAAGAAATTAATTGGCCAACTAAAAATATATACAAAAAATTAGCCGGGCATGGTGGTGCATGCCTGTAGTCCCAGCTACTCAGGAGGCTGAGGCAGGAGGATCGCTTGAGCCCAGGAGTTTGAGGTTGCTGTGAGCTAGGCTGACACCATGGCACTCTAGCCGGGGAAACAGAGTGAGACTCTGTCTCAAAAAAAAAAAAAAAAGCATTGTCACTGCCTTGTGGGTTTGGTTGCTCAAGTTTGAATCTTTAGGCTGGGTGTGGTGGCTCATGCCTGTAATCCTAGCACTCTGGGAGGCCAAGGTGGGTGGATCATTTGAGCTCAGGAGTTCGAGTTAATTGGCTAACTAAAAATATATATAAAAAATTAGCCAGGCATGGTGGCGCATGCCTGTAGTCCCAGCTACTTGGGAGGCTGAGGCAGAGGGATCGCTTGAGCCCAGGAATTTGAGGTTGCTGTGAGCTAGGCTGATGCCACGGCACGCTAGCCTGGGCAACAGAGTGAGACTCGGTCTCAAAAAAAAAGTTTGAATCTTTAGCTTCTTTTAGTGCCCAGGTGACTAGCATTCTGCTCTTTACTCTTTAAGTGTTTGGCACCTCAGTAGAGTTTTTCCTCTGGTCAAACAATGGGAGCTAAGTACTGAGCACCAACCCATCAATCACTCTGCAGCTGGACTCTGAAATGCTTCCCACCAAGCTTCCTTTTTCCTGTTGACTGTGTTTAAATGACAGTAATAAATGCACCTGCTGTTTCTTAAATGGGTCAGTAATGTCTTTTACTGGGATGTGTTTGTTATAGTAGGACCCTAGCAAAAGAAATAGGGGCCCTTGTTTGGAAGGCCCTTGGTGAAACCTTCCCAGGCCATCCCTTTCCCACTTTTGTCTCTCTGGGCCACCAGGGTTCTTAGGACTCTGAAGGAAGGCAGGGTCTGCAGATGGTCCTCCAAGACCTCCTTATCTTGTAATGACCTCCTTTTGTGCCCTAGGACAGATTCAAAATCTCCTACCTCCAAGTCTTTCTTCTCCTTTAGGGTGGAAATAGAGTTCACTACATAAGTAAGATCTTTTTTTTTTTCCTTGCGAGGAGCACTGTGTCCGGGTGAGACGGTGATGTTCCGCAGGGCCCTGGCCACAGTGTCTGGAGGACAGAGCTCTAGAGCCCCGGCGACTAGACCTAGTCCTAGTGCTGGTCTCAGCTCAGGTGACCTCCGTACCTCACTGCTTCATGGAATGGGCTTTGCAGTTACCTCTCTGGCCGGTGCACAAGAGTGAGTTGAGGCAGGCGACGTGGAAACTGTAAAGCACTGTGCTCCTGGTGACCATGCAGCCAGATCACCTGGATGCCAGTTCTGGCCCAAATGCTTACTAGTGGTGTGGCGGTGGACACATCTCTAAGCGAAGAGTAAGGATAACAGTACCGCCCACAGAGCGTTGATCCACACAAGTCATTCAGAACAGTATTCGCTGTGATAAGGGGGCGAAGATCATTTTAACAGGGTCCCTTGGGGCTCTGAGGCTGCCGAGATGGGGTTAGGTAGAATCTAGGAAAACTCTCACGCAAAAGCAGCAGGCAGTTTTCTCCCAAGTGGAGATTGTTAATGATGCAAACGTACAAAGCAGAGCCCCCTTCTCCCCTTCGGGCATCACGGGTGTTAGGCATGTACTTGCGAGGGAGGCGAGCTGGCCCAGGTGGAGACAGAGGGCAGATGCTGTGGGTCACCGCTCTCGAGTATTTTTAACGTTATTTTGACTGTGACCCACAGGAAGAAGTATATTCTACTCCATTATGCCACATACAGACACGCTCATACTTGAAACGAAAGTTTCACAAAACAATACCCACCCTAACTTTCTTAAACACCTCTGATATTTCCTTCCTTCCTTCCTTCCTTCCTTCCTTCCTTCCTTCCTTCCTTCCTTCCTTCCTTCCTTCCTTCCTTCCTTCCTTCCTTCCTTCCTTCCTTCCTTCCTCCCTCCCTCCTTCCTTCCTTCCTTCCTTCCTTCCTTCCTTCCTTCCTTCCTTCCTTCCTTCCTTCCTTCCTTCCTTCCTTCCTTCCCCTAGTAAACTAAAGTCATGACTCTAACAAGCTGGGTAGGGCACGGAGGCCAGTCGGAGCAGGGCCCCTTCTCTGACACCAGAGTGGCAGTCGTGTCAGGCCACAGAGGCGCCAGGCATTTCGGCCTCTGCAGCAGCACACAGTAGGCACTCAGGAAAGGTTTGACGAGTCAAGAGCAGGAGAGTGCCCTGGATGGGGGCCAGCCGGAAGCTCTGCTCTGTGACCTGGGGCCTCACCTAGCTCCCTGTCTTGCAAAATGAAGGCCCTGTTCTCTGCTGGGGAGAGGTTTCCCACCACAGAACGAGCAGGCCCCAGCCACAGAACTCGGGACTCCCTTTGGGGAGTGGAGAGACTCACCCCTAGAGCTCTTCTCCAGGCCAGGTGCAATTCGGGAGGCTCCGAGAGGCTCTGGAAGTCCACCTTCCCTCTGTACCTCAGGGTGACGGGCAACTTCACAAACATGATGTCGCTCCATGGAGTCTGCTCTGTGGAGTGTTGGAGAGCCCAAGAGTAGGGGAGAGTGAGGATGACTTCAGCTTCTAAAATCTCCAGTCATGACCGGGACAGAGTGGCAGCTCCAAATGCCTTCCCACCCCCTGTTTAAAAATAATCAGGGCTGGTTTGTCCATTCAGCCAACAAGTATGTCTGAGCTATTATGTGGCAGGCATAGGGCTGGCCATGGGGCATGGAGATGTCCAAAAGCAAGGTCCCTGCCCTCCTGGAGCTTC
Source organism: Microcebus murinus (assembly GCF_040939455.1). Lineage (NCBI taxonomy): Eukaryota > Metazoa > Chordata > Mammalia > Primates > Cheirogaleidae > Microcebus > Microcebus murinus. Next base: position 16,068,378 of record NC_134121.1, on the reverse strand, counting down.
TGGTCTTAGTGGGGGACAGTCAATAAGTTAATGAGATCCTATCAGATAGTGACAAGTGCTCTAAGGGAATAAGATGGGGTGAAGGGATAGAAAGTGATTGGGCTGGGGCTACTTTTGGTGGGTGATTATAAAGAACAGGCCTTTTTGAGGAAATAGCGTTTGAGTTGGAACTGATGAAAAGGGGCAAAGATACGTGCTTTGCAAATGACAATTTGAGAGCAAAATATAATAGATTCCCAGCCCCACCTTAGACTTGGTGAATGAGAATTTTAGAGCCACGGCCCAGGAATTTGCCTTTTTCCTTCCAAATGATTCCCAAGCACACGGACACCGGAGAGCTCACCTGGGGCTTCCACGCTTAGAGAGGACCACCCTTGGGGAACTTTAGGGCCCTTCAAACTCCCAGAGCCTGTAGTTCAGGGAAGATGAGCTGCTTCTTTGCTTGTGAATGCAAGAGGTAGGGGAGGAGCAGGACTGCTTGAGGTCATATCGCAAGGTGCAGAAAATGGGTGTGCACAGCTCCTCACACACACAGCTCTCCCAGGGCCCTGCCTCTCTATGGCTGTCACAAATTCTGAAGCCGACCTCCTCCAGGACGCCCTCCCTCATCCCCGCTCCCAACCCTCTCTCTTTTTAATTTCACATATTGTGAGGGTTGCTGTCATAGCAGCCTGGATTAGGTCTATCTTTTGCTTTGGGAATCATTCCAAACAGTTGGTGCATGCATTCTCTCCAGGCATATTTTATGATCCTGGGCCTTGGTTGCCTGTGTCTCCCCACCCCCACTCCATCCACCCTGAGTGTGGGACAGAGTTCTTCATGCTTTGGGTATTGTGGACCTGTTTAGCAACTGACTTCCTGGGAGTGGGGTTTTAAATCTGCAGCAGCTGCTGCATTAGGAACGCCCACTTAATCACAGCCAAAACAGGCAGCCATGGGTCAGACAAGTCTGTCTCTTCCAGCCTGTGGTGGTGGTGGTGGGGGGGCAGGGCTCCCCCGGGGAGCAAGAAAGCATCTGCCTCCCAGTAGCTCCTAGCACCAGGAGAATCAAGAAACCTACTGTGCTTACCTGTGAATGTTCTTTATCCCCTCTTCACCTCCACTGTGCTAGGTACTCCCTTCCCAGGCCTCAGTTTCTCCATTCATTCAATAGGAAGAATCTGGCCAGTGGGGTGGCTCAGGCCTGTAATCCCAGCACCAGCACTTTGAGAGGCTGAGGCAGGAGGATTTCTTGAGATCAGAAGTCCCAGACCAGCCTGGGCAACATAGGAGACCCCATCTCTGCAAAAAAAAAAATTAAAAAATTAGCCAAGTATGCTGGTGCATGCCTGTAGTCCCAGCTATTCCAGAGGCTGAGGCAGGAGGGTTGCTTGAACCCAGGAGTCGGAGGTTGCTGTGAGCTGTGATCTGCTACTGCACTCCAGCTGTCAGGTGTGGTTAGGGAGAGCTGTCCTGGTTCTGTGGCTCCTTTCTTGGAAGAATCACAAGCAGGGCTGGTGCCATGGAGTGATGACAGACACGAAGCACTTCCACACAAGTAGCTTTTATTGCAAAGCGAAAGTCATTCCCCAGAGAGAGGAACAGGTCTATCCCAGTGAGTGGAGATGACCCTGAGTTTAAAGACAGAGTATAGAGAGTATAGTACACTCTCAAGGTCAGTAGCGAGGGGACTGCTCCAATAAGGAACAGCATCATCCCAGGGTTAGGGTCTGTCCTTTATGCGAATCACTAATGATATGTTAAGCTGGGTGGAATATTCATATCTTTTGGGGGAAGTGGGTGGAGATTCCCAGAATCATGTACCCTCCCATTTTCTGTCCTCCTATGGCTGGCTCTAGAACTGTCAGGGCACTAGGGTGTGTGTGTTTTATTATGCTAATGAGGGAACTTTGGTCCTAAGTTCCTAGTTTCTGCGCTTGCTAAAGTCCCTAACCTTAAGCTCTTGATGTTGCGGTTTCTTTTTTTTTTTCATTGTACGATATTATATTTTCCTTATTTTTTATTTATGTCAGCTGTCAGAATATTACGGGTGTGCAAACAATTTGGTTATATAAATTGCTTTTGTGCCGTGCCCATCCCCCAGACAGTGTGCAGTGTAGTGTACCTGTTGGGTGTGATTTTAGCCCCCCCTTAATTTCCGAGGAGTGCTATCGCGCTGTTGGGGTTTCTGCTCTTTGTTTTTATTGGTCCAGACCCTCGCCCCGTGATCACATCCTCCTACCGCCTGCCCTGACACCTGCTTACCCTCATCCCTAACAGCCTGGGCAAGAGTGAGACCGTGTCTTTAAAAAAAAAAAAAATAGGAAGAAGCCTTTGAGATTTCTCCCAGAGGACAGAAAGAGGGATTTTGCCTTAAAAGGAGCCTTTTCCCCCTTCCCCCTTCCATTCCCCCGCCTGTCACTCCTTCCCTGCGGGGCAGCCGCACGCGCGGTCCTGCGGACTCCGGGAGTGTCTCCCAGGCCGGCGGCTGGGGAGGACGGTCCAGTGGTGTCACTGTGTCAGGGGACGAGGAGGAGGAGGAGGAGGAAGGGGTGGCGGCAAGGTCGCACGCAGTGCACGGCTCCGCGCTCGCCCCAGCCGGCTCCCAGCCGAGGCTTCATTAGCTGGCCACGCACCGCCGGGAGCCCCGCGGCGCGCCCCGCAGCCGCCCGCGCCGCCCGCGTCTATGCAAGTTGGGGCCGCGCACGCCACGCCGGGTGCTGCAGTGCAGACGCGGCCGAGCCGGCGGCCGGGCGGGCAGGGCGCGCGAGCGAGCGCGAGGCGGCGGCTCCCCATGCGGCGCACGTGGGGCCGGGCGGGTCGCAGGTCCCCGTGAGCCGGCACCATGGGGCCGAGGGGCTGGAAGGAGCTGTTCCTGTCGCTGTTCGACTACAAGACCGAGAAGTATGTCGTCGCCAAGAACAAGAAGGTGGGCCTGCTCTACAGGCTGCTGCAGTTCTTCATCCTGACGTACCTGGTCGTGTGAGTTCTCCGGGGACTTTGGGGAAGGAGGAGGAGGGGCGGGGACAAGCGGGGTGGGCAGGGAGGGCGCCAGCCACTGACTCTTTCTCCAGGGTCCTGAAATTTGCGCGTGGTTTTCCTTGTGGCGGTGGTGGGGAGGGGTTCCTCCTTGGGCCTTGGGGGTAAGGGTGGGGGTAAGCAGGGAGCCCTCGACTCCCCCCACTGGCTCTGGAGGTGTGGGCAGGGGCTGTGGGGTTCCTCCAGTTATGAGACTTCCCATGGTCAGCTCCTTCCCCCAGTGTTAGGGCCACAGGAAGGGGGCAGGGATGCAGGGGGCTGGTGGCAGCTGTCGCCCCAGGAGCCTCCCTGGGCCTTGGCCTGGCAGCTGACCAGGCGCTGGGCAAGTTATTTATAATCACTGGTGTCAGTGCCCTACTGGGGGCTGGAGCAACTCATCTGCCTGGCATGTCCCTGAACTCAGTTCCAGTCAAGTCACCGTGGCCTGCCTCTCTGGTACCCATCCGAGGGTCCTCCCCAGGGGCCTCTACTCCTGCTCCCGGCTTGGCTGTCCCCTTCCCCATCACCATCCCACGTGGCAGGAGTTGTTGCCACCAGCCAAGGGGGCAGCTTGTTGAGGTTGCTCAGCCAGGCATGTTCAGAGCCCCCGCCCCTGGGGGCGGTGACCAGGTGGAGGGAGGAAGTAGCCGGGAAACCGGGATGCGCCTTCTTTTACTCATTCAGTGGATGCTGCTGAGTCCTCCTGTTTCCTCCTGGGCGGGCAGCCCTGGCCTCACCTCGCTCTGTCCTGGAGGCCAAGCACTCAGCGTTCCCCCAGCTTCATCCCTGGGCACCTGGCTGTGTTCTTCAGCCAGGCATGCCTTTCCTCCTTCCATGCCTTTGGTGAGCGCCCACTCATCCTCCAGATCTGGGTTCTCAAGTGACTCCCTCTCTTCCCCCCTCCACCCACCCTGCCCCGCATTCCCACAGTGTAATTATAAGCTTATGTGGGGTATCATTAATGTCAAAGTCTGACATCCTGCCAGTCTGGGGGTGCCATGAGAGTGGGGCCTGGCGTTACTTAATTGCTAAGGGAATAGGAGTGAAATGAATGAATGAATGAAGTTGGTCCTCGAACATTTGCCTAATGTTTCTGTCGGGGCCAGGCCCACCTAGCATGTCCCTACTAAAATGGCTGGTTGACTCAAGGGTCACAGGCCTCTCACAGTTCCTTGGAGACGTGACAGTCTTGGGCCCAGGGCATCTCAGCTCTGCCCCCAGACATGAGGAGGGTGGACACATCCTGATTGGCACCTGCTATATAGAGAACCCTTACTGGCACCCTGCAGAGTGCAGGGCATTCCACTCACTGCATGGCCTCAGGCAGGTGGCTTTCTGCTCTCAAGCCTCAGTTTCCCCAACTTTACCAAGGGGGTTAACCTGGACAATCTCTAATATTAACAGCAACATCAACAATTGGTTAATGAGTTGTATTCATGGAGCTCTTCCAGGGTGCCAGCCACTCACTGTGCAAAGCAATTTACATGTGTCATCTCACTTTTTAAAAAAAATATCTTTTGGGTTTTGATATAATTTTAGACTTATAGAAAAGTTACAAGAGTAGCACCAAAAAAGTATTGAATACCCTTCACCTAGATTCCCCAAATGTGAGGATTTTACCATCTGTGTCGTCCTCCCTTTCTATGTGTGTATGCAATTCTTCCTGAGCTGTTTAAGAGTAGGTTGCAGACATGATGCCTCTTCACTCCTAAATGCTTCGATGTGTATTTCTTGAAAACAAGGAATTCTCTCTCATTCTTTCTTTTTTTTGGCTTAAACAAGAGAAATTTATTTCTCACAGTTCTGGATGCTGGGAGTCTGAGAACAGGGTACCAGTGTGGTCCAGTTTTGATGAGGGCTCTCTTCTTGGCTTGAAGGTGGCTTCCTGCTTGTTGTGTCTTCGTATCATGGGGAGAGCAGGAATTCTCTTGTTTACAACCAAGTACCAGTAAGAAATTAGGAAATTAACATTATAATAGTATCTAACCTACAGATTTTTTTGTAAATTGTCAAAATCATTACCTTTATAGCAAAAGAAAATCTGAAAGCATGCCTTGCATTCTTGGCCTTTTAGTCCCCTTTAATCAAGAATTGCTCCTGAATCTTTTTATTTCATGACATTGACGTGTTTTGAAGAGTACTGGATTTTTTTTCTTTTATCACTTTTTAATTGAGGTAAAATTCACATAGCATGTAATTCACCATTTTAACCACTTAAAATCACACAATTCGGCCGGGCGCTGTGGCTCACGCCTGTAATCCTAGCTCTTGGGAGGCCGAGGCGGGCGGATTGCTCAAGGTCAGGAGTTCAAAACCAGCCTGAGCAAGAGCGAGACCCCATCTCTACTATAAATAGAAAGAAATTAATTGGCCAACTGATACATATATAAAAAAATTAGCCGGGCATGGTGGTGCATGCCTGTAGTCCCAGCTACCCGGGAGGCTGAGGCAGAAGGATCACTTGAGCCCAGGAGTTTGAGGTTGCTGTGAGCTAGGCTGACGCCACGGCACTCACTCTAGCCTGGGCAACAAAGCGAGACTCTGTCTCAAAAAAAAAAAAAATAAATAAAATCACACAATTCAATGCTTTTTACTACATTCACAATATTGTACAACCATCATCACTATTTAATTTCAGAATGTTTCCATCATCCCAAAAAGAAACCTGTATCTGTTACCAGTCAGTCACAATTCTCCCCCAGCCCCATTCCCTGGAAATCACAAATCTCCTTTCTGTCTCTATGGATTTGCCTGTTCTAGACGTTTCGTATAAAGGAAATCGTGCAATACGTGGCCTCTTGTGTCTGGCTTCTCTTACTTAGCATAATGTTTTTGAGGTTCATTCATGTTGTAGGATGTATCAGATCTTCATTCCTTTTTGTGCTAGAACAATATCCCACTGTATGGATAGACCACATTTTGTTTATCCATTCATCAGTTGATGGACATTCGGATTGTTTCCACTTTCTGGCTATTGTGAATAATGATGCTAAGAACGTTCATGTATAAGTTTTTTTTTTTGTGTGTGTGTGTGTGTGTGTGTGGACATGTTTTCAATTCTTTTGGGAATTCCACTCTTAGGAATTTCTGGGTCCTATGGCAACTCTAATCTCTTGAGGAACTGCTAAACTGTTTTCCTCAGTAGCTACATCATTTTACATTCCCATCAGCAATGTACGAGGGCTTTGATTTCTTCATGTCCTTATCAACACATGTTACTTGAAGTTTTTTTTTTTTATTATTATTACTATAGCCATCCTAGTGAGTGTGAAGTGGTATCTCATTGTGGTTTTGATTTGCCTTTCCCTAATGACTAATGAAATTGAGCTTCTTTTTTCATGTGTTTATTGACCACTTGTATATCTTTTTTGGAAAAATGTCTGTTCAAATCCTTTGCCCACTTTTAAATTAGGTTGTCTTTTTGTTGTTAAATTGTAATAGTTCTTTGTATATTTCTGTATACTAGACCTTTATCAGATAAATGATTTGCAAATGTTTTCTTCCATTCTGTGGGTTGTCTTTTCACTTTTCTTGGTAGTGTTGTTTGATTTTGTTTTTTGTTTTTGGGAGTCTCAATTTGTTGCCCTGGGTAGAGTGCAGTGGTGTCATCATAGCTCACAGCAACCTCAAACTCCTGGCCTCAAGTGATCCTCTTGCCTCAGCCTCCCAAGCAGCTGGGACTACAGGCATGCGACACCATGCCTGGCTAATTTTTCTTATTTTTAGTAGAGACAGGTTTACAGGTGTGAACCACCACCGTGCCTGGCTGGTAGTGGTGCACAAAAGTTTTTAATTTTAGGCCAGGCGAGGTAGCTCACACCTGTAATCCTAGCACTCTGGGAGGCCGAGGCTGGCGGATTGCTCCAGGTCAGGAGTTGGAAACCAGCCTGAGCAAGAGCGAGACCCCGTCTCTACTATAAATAGAAAGAAATTAATTGGCCAACTAATATATATAGAAAAAATTAGCCGGGCATGGTGGCGCATGCCTGTAGTCCCAGCTACTCGGGAGGCTGAGGTAGGAGGATTGCTTGAGCCCAGGAGTCTGATGTAAGCTATGCTGATGCCGAGGCACTCACTCTAGCCTGGGCAACAAAGCGAGACTCTGTCTCCAAAAAAAAAAAAAGTTTTTAATTTTGATGAAGGTCAATTTATCAATTTTTTTTTTTTTTTTTTTACTGCTTGTGTTTTTGGTGCCAAAGAATACAGGATTTGAAGTCTTGTAGATTACCCTTCAGTGTGGGTTTGTCTCAGGTTGCTCATGATTGTTTTCAGGTTCTGTACTGTTTCCTTTAACCATCCCACCGTCCATGGAGGGAGGCAGTCATCCCCGTGTTACATGCGGGAAATCGGCTTCCCGGAGTCCCAGGGCCAGTACGCGGCTGAGCTGGTTTGGGCCCAGGCTTGCCCAGCGTCGGGCCTCGGTTCCTGAGCGCAGCGGTCTTCGGTCCTTCAGAGCCCCAGCCTCTGGGGCTGCTCGTCTCCTCTGCTGCTTGCAGGACGGGTTTCAGAGGGCGCTGGGAGCTGTGCCCCCTGCCCAGGAGTGGCGGGCTAGGTGGAGCCCTGAGCCTGCCCCCGCCCCACCTGGGAGTTGCTCTGCCTCCTAACCCGCTCCGGGCTGGGCACACTTCCCTGGGCGCAGTAATGTGGCTGATGCCTGCCTGCTGGCCCCTTCCACAGGTGGGTGTTCATTATAAAGAAGGGTTACCAAGACGTGGACACCTCCCTGCAGAGTGCCGTTGTCACCAAAGTCAAGGGCGTGGCCTTTACTAACACCTCGGCGCTCGGGGCACGGCTCTGGGACGTTGCCGACTATGTCATCCCAGCTCAGGTCTGAGACCCCACCTAGCACCGGGGCCCCGGCTGGCAGGGGCTGGCTCGGGGTGGGTCATGTGGGAAGCTGCACAGGTACCCAGGGACCTTCACCCCTGGTCTCCCTTGGCCTAGGACGGCTGCCAGGGCTTGCAGGTAGCCACCCTGTCCAGATCCTACTCCCCACACCAAACCCCTGTCCTCTTTGTGCCTTGCGTCACCACTCTGTTCCCAATGATCTCTGAGTCTGTTGAGACCAAACGGGGCTCAGAGAACTTTCGGGTCATTGTGAGTCAGGTGGCCTGGCACAGAGAACCCCCTTAGATGCCACCGTCCCTGGGAATGGCTCCCCAGCCTGTTCACAGTTGGCTGGGGCCGGGGAAGTCCCATCGCTACCCCTGCTGCTTTCACACTGGGCGTGGATCCCGGAGACTGGGGTCAGAACAGCCACCCATGGGTGGGGGCAGTTGGGTTTGTGGGCCCGGGAGAAACCCACCAAAGGGTCTGCTTGGGGACTGCGGGGTCAGCAAGCAGATGCTTCAGCCGGCAGGTGGGAGAAGTCTGCCAGTTTTGTGGCCACATGGTCCCCAACACTCAGGCAGAGGCCTCAGCCCCTGCCAAGCAGCCCTGGGAAGGAGGGTCCCCAAGAGAGCAGGTTCCTCAGCGCCTCTCTGGTTCCTCAGGGAGAGAATGTTTTCTTCGTGGTCACCAACCTGATCGTGACCCCCAACCAGCGGCAGAGGACCTGTGCTGAGGTTTGGTTTGGCATGGGGCAGGGGGTGGGGTGGGAGAGCCGCTGGCCGCAGTTCAGGTCAGCCCCCTGAACCGCCCCCGGTCCAGTCCCGGGGGCCCGGGAGGCTGTGTGCACGGTGCACCCTTCCCACATTGTTTGGGGGAGAAGCAGGTTCTCAAAGGGGGTGCGGCCCCGGCCAACCCTGTTCTAACCTCTGGGGTGGGCCCGACTCTGAGCTGGGGGGGCACCCCCACCCAAGTGCCCCTTCTCTCCTGGCAGAGAGAAGACATTCCTGATGGTCTGTGCTCTGAGGACAGTGACTGCCACCCCGGCGAGGCTGTTATAGCTGGACATGGTGAGGGCCTGGAGTGGCCAGGACTGGAGCGGGGGTAAAGGGGGCTTGGAGCTGGGAGGCTCCTGGCATCGTCCCTGTTCTGTCCCTGTTCCGCCCCCGCAGGAGTAAAGACGGGCCGCTGCCTGCGTGCGGGGGACCAAGCCAGGGGCACCTGTGAGATCTTCGCCTGGTGCCCACTGGAGACAAAGTCCGAGCCAGAGTGAGTGGCTGAGCCTCCGGCCCCTGAGGCGGTCCCTAGGTGGGTCCCGGCTGGAGGGCGGAGACGGGCTCATTGCGGGAGCCTCACTCGAGCGAGCGGGAAGCCAGCACGTCCCAGAGAGGCCTGAGGACCCCGCAGCAGGAGCGGATTAGCTGTCCTTGGCAAAGGTGCCAGGGGACCCAGGGAAGAGACCTCAGCCCTGGCACAGCCTGGGGGAGGCACGGAGCGGCAGGGCAGGGCAGGGACCCCTGGACAGGCTGTTCTTCTGGGTTGGTTTTCAGGGAGCCATTCCTGAAGGAGGCTGAAGACTTCACCATATTCATAAAGAACTTCATTCGGTTCCCCAAATTCAACTTCTCCAAGTATGAGGGGCTTGGCCACTGGGTCTGGGGGTGGGGTCTCTTTATGATTTGGGCCCCCGAGGGCCTAGGCCTGGCCCTCCTTGTGCTGTGCACGCCCACGTGTGAGAGCGTGCGTGGCGACTTCTGCTTGTGCGTGAACGGCTGGGTGGTGCCGGGGCGCCCCTTCCTCTGCCGTGGCCCGGGCTCTGTGCCGGGCTGAGCAGGGTGTCAGCTGGGGAAGTGGTGAGGGCTCAGGTTGGGTAAGGAGGGACCCAGTGACTCCCAGGGTCGGGCCCAGGATCCGAGAGGCTCACCCTCATCTCCCTGGCTGTGCATGGCCTCCACCCAGGAGCAATGTGATGGACATCAAGGACAAATCTTTCCTGAAATTCTGTCACTTTGGCCCTGAGAACCACTACTGCCCCATCTTCCGACTGGGCTCCGTGATCCGCTGGGCGGGGAGCAGCTTCCAAGAACTGGCCCTGAAGGTGGGTGGCATGTGCTCAGGGAGCCCTCCCTAGGGTTAGGGGGCTCTGGACCCGGGCTCTGCAATGAGGAGGGGGTGTGGAAGGGACTCGGGGGCCAAGGGTGGCTCTGCAAAGTCACCTGCCTTCAAGGACTCTCGGTTTTCAGAATTAGCTGTGACACACAGCTGGGCAGCGGCAGTGCTGGGACCACAGGCATCCGTGAGGGCAGCCGAGGCACCTGCTGTGTAGCTCTGAGTCCTTGCGGCACTGGATGGAATCGGACCAGAAAGACCCCCATGGGCACATCCTGGCTTGTATATGAAGTGCCTGTCGTGAAAGCTGCTCGCTCTGGGCCATTCTCTTCTCTCCTGGGGCTGGAACGATGCAATTTTTGCAGCCACTTGAGGGGTGGAGCTAGAACTTTCCAGAAGGGTGGTCCAGCCGGGCTGACCTTGCCTGAGCACTTCCGTGTCTTGCCCAGCTGTTGTGAGGAGCTGGCCTGCGACTTCTGTCCGTTTTCAGAAAGCTCTGTGTGCTGACCCTGTCTCTCTCTCGTCAAGGGTGGTGTGATAGGAATTCGTATTGAATGGAACTGTGATCTTGATAAAGCTGCCTCTGAATGCAACCCTCACTATTCTTTTAGCCGTCTGGACAACAAACCTGCAAAGTCTGTCTCCTCTGGGTACAACTTCAGGTAACTGCCGCCTTGTGCCCCTGACCACATGTCACGACCGTCCCTGGGTGCCAGCACTATGACACCCCTTCCTGCGGGTGGGTGTCAGAGCGGGAGGTGCAGGGAGCGCGGCCGAGGAGAGGTGTGGATCCGAGCATCTCGGAGAGGAGTGTGTCTTCTTGCCCTGCTCTTGCCACAAAGCCAAGGCTTGGCTCCTCTGCTGGGTCAGTTCCAGCAGTGCCTTGGTGGCCAGGGGTTGACCCAGAGTGCAGTGGGAAAGCCCTTGCCCCTGGGGGGATGTGGGACAGGGATTCCAAAGCTCTGGCTGAGTCTCTGCACTTGGCTCGGTGGGAGGGTGTGCAGGGTCCTGGGAGTGCTTATACGTTCCCAAAGCAGCCAAGTCTGTGCTGCCAAAGGGGGAGGCCGGGCGGCTGAGGCTTCCCCGGGCCTGTCTCCCCCAGGTTTGCCAGGTACTACCGGGACCAGGCTGGGGTGGAGTTCCGCACCCTGCTGAAAGCCTACGGGATCCGCTTTGATGTGATGGTGAATGGCAAGGTGCGTGGGCCGGTTCTCCCATCCTGAGGCAGGGGTGTTGGGAGAGGCCCTGGGGGCCCCCCCACGCGGATGCCCCCGCCTCGCTCACCCACCTCATCTGTGCCTTTCAGGCAGGGAAGTTCAACATCATCCCCACCATCATCAACGTGGGCTCGGGGCTGGCGCTAATGAGTGCTGTGAGTACCTCTGCCTCCCTCCCTGCCTCCTGCTCCGACTTGGCAGCCGTGGGGGGTGGGGGTGTGACTGCCCAGGGGGAGTTGGTCCCAGTGCCCCAGAAAGAGTGACACTGGCGAGGTCACGCCCTGCCAGCTGCCCCCAGGGGGCAGTGACGGCCTGGCTTTCCCTTCCCAGAGCCAGAGCGGCATCCATCCCTAGCTCTGGAGCCTCGGGTGCGTCTGGGTCAGTCCCCGGCCGAGGTGTGGGCTGGGACTTCTCTGGGATCCCGGGTCAGCCCCTGTACTGATGTCTCCATCTCCACTTCTGCTAGAAGAGGGCAGGATTAAGCTACACACAGGGTTTCCTAACCTTAGCACAGTCGACATTTTGGGCGAGATAATTCTCAGTTGTCTTAAACACATCCTTCGATGTGTTCTTCCATACCCTAGCATGCACAGGGGGCTGTCCTGTGCGTTGTAGGATGTTTAAGAGCATCCCTGGCCTCTACCTGCTGGTGCCAGGAGCACCTGCCCTGCGGTTACGATGCCTTGAGAACGTCTCCGGGGGAGTTAAATGCACCCTGGCGGAGAAGCAGCGGGCTGAGAGGAGGGGAGGTGGGAGGACAGCCCTGGGACCCCTCCCTGGAGGTGGCCATTCAGCTGGGCTGGCAGGGGCCACACAAGAGGAAGTAGTGGCTCAGGGCAGGGCAAGGTTTCTTCTGAATCTCTGCAGGGCCCCTTTGTACTTCTGGAAGTTTTTTTAAGATGTGGGAGCCCTCAGTGGGTGTCTCTCGTCCATCCCAGAAAGTCCCTTTCCAAGGTTTCTGGCAGCTTCTTCCCTCATTCCTCTTTGCAGCCCAAACAACCCCACTGGAGGATTCTGCTAGGCCCTAGGATTGGCTGTTTTTTTTTTTTTTTGAGACAGAGTCTCGCTTTGTTGCCCAGGCTAGAGTGAGTGCCGTGGCGTCAGCCTAGCTCACAGCAACCTCAAACTCCTGGGCTCAGGTGATCCTCCTGCCTCAGCCTCCCAAGTGGGGGACTACAGGCATGCGCCACCATGCCTGACTAATTTTTTCTATATATATTAGTTGGCCAATTAATTTCTTTCTATTTATAGTAAAGACGGGGTCTCGCTCTTGCTCAGCTGGTTTCGAACTCCTGACCTGAGCAATCCGCCCGCCTTGGCCTCCCAGAGTGCTAGGATTACAGGCGGAGGATTGGCTTTTTATGAGGCCGGGAAAACTGTGTCCTGTCACAGGACTCGGAGGCCATGCTCCTGAGAGGTGGTCGGTAAAAGTGAGCCCCAGACGGCTTCCTCCTAACTACAGACATTGTCAGGGACCCTGGACGTTTGCATATGTAACTTCTTAGAGAGGGGCCAGCCTGCAGGCATCATTGGCTTGTGACGTGCATAAAATCAGAACACTGACCATGAGGGCCAGGCCTGTTGGAGGAAGGTAATGGTGCAGGGAAGAGGGTGGTGGAGGCTGGGGTGGGGGCTGTTCTCTGTGGAACGAGAAATTGACAACACTTTTGGCATGTGGGGAAATGAGGTGTGCAGCGCCCAGGTCAGAGGACCAGGGCGGCCCGCCCATCACCCCCTCCCCACCTCCACCCTCCTCCTCAGTCGTTCAGGGTCCCCCCACCCCCATCCCACCCCTGGGATGTGGGTGGCATCACCCTCTGGCGGAGGAGGAGGGCATTTGTACAACTGCTCGGGACCGAGGGGCAAGCGTTCAGGTGGGAGCCGGTCCCAGCTGGGTGGCTCAGGCCTCACTGTCTTCCCTTGACGGCTGCGGTACTGTCCTTGCTGGTTGGGTTTAGAGCCCTCAGATCCATCCCACACTGGCCACCAGGGGGATCTTTCTGCAACGCCGCAATTCTCACTGTCGTGCCTGCCTCCTACCTGTAGGACCAACGCCTCCCTCGGAAGCTTTCTAAGGCGCTTTCCAGGCTGGTCTCCAGCCACCTCTCTAGAAGGGTCTCTCGCTCTTCCCCCACAAGCCCCGTGCATTTCCCAGGCATGACAAGCTCGCTCCTCCCCCAGGCTTTCTGTGCCTGTATAATAAACTCCTGATCAGCCCTCAAGACTCAGCCCAGGTGTCCCTCCCTAGGCTGAGCGAAGTCCTGTCTCCTCTCTGCTCCAGCTCCCCTCCCCATCACAGCACGCGTCACTGGGTCATAATTTACGTGCTGTCTCCTGCGCCAGAGGGAGGGTCCCCAGGGGTCTGTCTCTCTTGTCCGTGTCCTGCCTGCACCCCAGTTCCGGCCCGGGCACGTGGCGGGTGCTCAGGAACGAGGATGGGCCGGGGCAGGCGCTGGGCTCGGTGGCGCTCCAGGCTAGCCTTGGCCCTACCAGGGCCCAGCTTCGTGGGCTCGGACAAGGTGCCCCTTTCTGAGCCCGGTTCCCTCACCTATTAGGTGGGGATGGTGACGCCCCCCTCACAGGCTTTTGCAGGATGGAAGTGAAGTGCGGAGGGCGGCTGGTGCTCCCCCGAAGTCTAGGATTCTGAGTCAGGGACCCCAACTCTTTTGCAGGGTGCTTTCTTCTGCGACCTGGTACTCATCTACTTAATCAAAAAGAGCGGGTTTTACCGAGACAAGAAGTACGAGGAAGTGAGGTCAGTCACGGCTTCCTCCCCAGCTATCCGAGGGGGACTCCCCCCCACCTCTGAGCTGAGACCCTTTAACCCTGATTTGATTTCGCATTTGGAGTGTGTGGCAGGGGCTGAAGGGCCGGGAGGTGGAATGTTCTGGTACACGCTCTACAGAACTGGACTGAGGCTCAGAGCAGCCGGTGGAAGGAGAGGCCACTTGGGCTGTGGGGCAGGAGACCCACACACAGGCTCTGTCATCCTCCCACCGAGTGTGGTTGTGGACAAGTCCCCGGCCTTCTTGGGCCTCGGTTTCTCTGGAAGGCACGAGAGGTGGCTGACGTGTGGTGCCTCCTGCAGTCTGCTTCAGGGTCCTTGGACGTAGGGATCCTGGTGGGCTGGGGTTGAGGGAAGCTGGGTGGTAAAGGGAGGAAAAACAGATTTATTTTCCCACTACAGTGGCCTCTTTGAAGGGTCTCTTGGGTGTGCGCGTGTGTTCAGAGCCGCAGAGCACAGTATGAGTGGGGAGCCCGGATGTCCGTAGGTGGGCAGGAAGGAAGGGGCTCTGGCTTTCTGGAGGAATGGGGTCAGAGTGGGGGACTGGGAGATTAGCTTATTGAAATGGGGAAAATTAAAAAAAAAAAAAGAGAGAGAGACTGGGGAATTCGGCACTCCTTTAGCCCACCCCAGCCTGGGGCAGCGGGTGCAGGACCTGCCTGTGTCATTCGCCTTAATGAACCCAGCCAAGCCTGGGTCCCAGCCCTGGGCTACAGGGGCCCCCAGTCCTGACTTGGCTGTTGGAGGAACCAAGGTGGCGCCCTGCAGGGCTGTCCCAGGTTAACAGATGATGTCCTGTTAACAGATCGTGTCCTCCAGACAATGTCCTGGAGGCCGAGGAGGAGGAGGAGGAAGAGGAGGAGGAGCCGGGGCTGGGGCTGTCAGAGCAGCCTGTCTCAGAGTCAGGGCTTCAGGAGCAGCCGGAGCAGCCCAAGGCACAGCACGGAAGCCTCGACCTGAAGGGGAACAGCTACGTGAGCCCGCAGCGCCTGGAGCCCAGCAGGTAGGGGGTGCTGCAGGGAGGGGTCCCTGCTCTGGCACCTTACGCCCCGCAGCCCCAGTGGGCTGTTCTGCACCGGGGTGACCTGACCACAGGCAGGACGTCCAGGACCCACAAGGGCCTGTCTGAGCCTCTCTGGGGAGGGGGTCTGGTGGTGCTTGTCCCCCATCAGCTCCCACGCCCCGGGATAACCATCTAAACCGAGTGCACTTGCTGTGCTGTCCCATGTCCAGGTAACTGCTCCTCTCACATGCAGGGTGCTTAGTCCCTGCCGGCTCGCCTCTGAGCCCACTTAAGCGACTTGATGAGGTGGGCGCTGATAGGACCTACTTTACTGATGAGGAGTATGAGGCACAGCAAGGGTAAGGAACTTGCTCGAGTCACACAGCTCATAAATGGCAGAACGGGGATTGAACCCAGGCTGTGTGTCTCTAGAATCCAGTTCTTCTCCAATGAGTTCTTCTGCCTTATCAAGTCCCCCTCCCCCACCTCCCATCAGATCAGTCCCCTAAGTCCCTCTTCTATGTGTGCCCCAGCCTCAGGAGGGTGGTGGCTGTGCTGCCAGGTGGCCAGGGCAGCCTGGCCTTTTCTGCAAGCGTGAGCCCTGGCTGAGTCGGGAGGCCTGCTTCAGGCCTGCTCGGCGTCTGCCTCGGTGCGTGCCTTTGAGCAGGTGCCCCGCCCTTTCCAGACCTTGTTGTCCAGACCTTATTGTCCTTCTTTTCCCCGTCCCAGTGGGGGCTGGACACAGGGCCCCCACCCGCTCGGTCAGGCTAGCATTCTGTGACTCTCCTCTCGTAAACCATGTCCCAGGCTGTTCACCGGCCTGGGCGGCCTTTCCTCCGGCTGGGCTTTCATTGCTTGCTGACTCAGGTATTGGCAGCCTCCAGCTGGGAGGCGGGTCTGGGAAGGACTGAGGAGAGACAGAGAGGCTGGGGGATCCGGATAGGGCAGGCCCAGAGCCCAGAAGCCCTCTGGTGCTTCCTGAACTACTGTCCCTTCCCGGGCACTCACCTGAACTCCATGCCCTGCAAGCAGGAAGCGCCGCCGCCTTGCTTGTCTTGGCTTAGCCTTGCCTGCTGCTGCGGGAGGTTCTGTCCGCTCTGGCCTAGACTCCGGCTGCCATGCAGTTGCTGTTGCTCATTGCTGGGTGGCTCCGGAGGCCTCTGCCCGAACATCTCCATGTATCTGGGCTGCAGCAGGAACCCTGACAGGTGGCCCCTCTCTCTGACTGGCTTCCGACAGTCCTCTCTGCCCTCTGTGTGCGCCCCTCCCGCCCCCCGCAGGCCTGGCCACCTGGTGAACGTGGAGCAGCCGCAGACCCTGCAGACAGTGGAGACGTAGCCAGAGCTGCTGGCTGAGAACAGACTCAGTGGCGACGCCGGGGCCTGAACCACCCACAGCTCTGAACTGGGAAGAGGTGTCTTTGTGCCTGCGTGAGACAGGGGCTTCCAGGCACAGCCATCTCACCTGCACTTTGGGATCGTGCCACAAGCTTTTTGTCACGTGAGGAGGGGAGCCACCCAATGGCCAGAGTGGCTCAGATGGAGAAGAGGAGGCCCTGGAGCAGGCATCCAGGGAAGGGGGCAGGCCAGGGCCTGAGTGGAACGAGAGTGTTTCAGTCATCTCTGAGAACCTGGTTGGACACTCATTCATTCATACGGGCAGTAAACATTTGTAGATGCATGCTGCGTGCTGCGCCCTAGCCCAGAGACGCTGCAGTGAAATGCTGACCTGCCCTCAGGGCAGGGGGCACATGTGTGACTCCTCCAAGGCCAACCGAGACATTGCAGCCAGGCCCAGCACTCTGGCCTGCCCCTAGCTGCGTTTCCCAGATCCCTGTAGTAAATGATGGCTGCTCAGAGAAAGCCCTTGGACCACATCCAAGGGGACACTTGGCCCTGGCTCCAGGGATAAAATTTAAAGGAGGCCAAGGAGGCAACCAGGAAAGGCAGCTGGCTCTTAGGGGAGAGACCAACTCCAAGGGCTTCTAGGTAAGAGGGGGAAAGGGAGGCAGGGTGGCCTCTGCTCGGTCTCCATTCTGACTGCCCCCGTCCTGGGAAGCTCTAGGAATATCCACTTGCCCACGTGGGCGATGCATTTGCCTGTGTGGTTTGTCTCTTGCTGTTGTGTGGCGAGATGTCCCCTCTGGGCTCCCGGCTTCTCTCCTCAGAGGCCTGGTCTGAAGTTCTAGAGATGGGGCTTGAGCAGCAGATACAAACAGTTGTTGGGGACCCTCACCTCCCACCCGTGCCAACCCCACCCCGCAGAACTGGCAGTTGCTCCCTCCCTCGGTGGCTACAGAGCCTCACTATTCCAAGTGGGGTCCACGGGCCAGCAGCATGGCATGTGTCACTCGGGAATCTGTCAGAAACGCTGAGTCTCGGCCCCTCCCTCGTCCTACTAAACCAGAACCTCCGTTTGCACAAGCTTCCGAGGTGATTTGCGTGCACGGTAACGTTGGAGAAGCCCTGGTTCTGAGGGGAAAAAAGCCAGCTCTGGTGGGTGGGGCCAATATCTAGGTCAGACTTACACACGTGCTACCTGGAGGTCAAGAGGAGTCCTCCCCCACCCTGAAAGCAACATTATGCTCCATTTACTTAAAATTTTTTGATTAGGTAATACTTATGTGATTTAAAAGGTGCAAAAGAATAGACAGTGAAAAGTGACCATCTCAGCCTCGTTCTCAGGAGGCAACCAGTGTTAGCAATTCCAAGATGCTCCCTTGTTTTCCCTGAGAATCCACTGGGTTACTCGCACACTCACTCAGGAAATGACCTTTTTCTGATGCCTGCACGTAAGACAGTCTCCTCTGTCAAAACAGACATGTAATACACTTCGGTACTGGGCGTGGGGAGCCCGCTAGCACTCTTCTCCTTATGCCACTGTCTGGGTCACCCCCATGTAGACCCGAGGTGAGAAACCTAGAGCTCACCATTCACTGTTGTGATGAACTGCCCGGCAGAAAAGTCCTCCAGTGCTGCTCTGACCCAACCAGTCCCCACTCCCTGGACACACCCTGGGAGTCCTCTTTGGAAGGGCCTCTCTGCACACAGAAGAGGGCAGTGAGCATCCTTCCACTGAGGCCTTTGGCGAGGGTTGCCAGAGGGGCCTGGCAGCTCTCTGATGAGGCCCCGGTGGGGCAGAGGGCCATGGACCCCAGGACAGGAGGCCTTCTGGAGCGAGTGGCTCCCTCACTTCCAGTTGTCTGGGAACCCCTCAACAAGTCCAACCTGCTCTCTGAATAGAAAGTGAAAAATCCGGGTGATCCACTGAAGTGTTTCACTTCCTCACTAAAGCAAACCCTTGGATTTATAATCTAGCATGTTACATTTATGTTTTGGAGGAAGCAAAAAAGGCAGGGGTCATGGCTGCTTAGGGATTGGCCTGACTTTTTAAACCTGATTTTGAAATGGCTTGGCAGCAGCCATATAATCTGGGGACAATTGTACTATTTGTTTTATATTGGAATGGAAATGTCTTCCTACAATTATTCAGTCAGTAAATATTTATTGAGTACCTATGATGTGTCAGGTGTTGGGCTAAACGCTAGTGATACAGTGGAGAGTGACGCTACGGTTCCTACCTTGTGTGCTTCCAGTCTGGGGGGAATTGAATCTTAACCAAGTGATCACACCAGTCATCACTGGATAGGGTGTTTGAGACTTCAACCAGGTAGTCAGAGGTTTCCCCAAGGAAGTGATGTACGTGTTGGAAATTGGAAAGGTTATGGCAGCCTAACTAGGTGACAGGGAGCAGCACTCTAGGTGAAGAAACCACATGTTAGAGATGCTTTGACATGGGAAGATGCAACCGAGGAAGTGGATGAAGTCAGCAGACAGGAGTGGGTTTTGTGAGGCTTTTTTTTTTTTTTTAAATCAAGTTGACTTTAATTGTAAGGGTTGCCCCATTAAACTTTACTTCCTTAGAGGACTTATTCAACCTAATTGTTTCTTCAAGGCCAGCAAAACCTTCCAGGTGGCCTCCCCACTGCACGTCAGGGGTCCCATCCCCAGAACAGCCGGTGATCCATTACAGCTTCTGGACACTGTTGCACACGCTGCCAAGGTTTCCTTGCTTTCTGCCAGCCCCCCACCCCCCACCTTTCTTCTACATTGTCTCGGTGCAAGAGTGGGAGGCTCATCAATCTTATAGAAACTGGCTTTTAAATGGGGAGAAGTGAAGCAGGACCTTGAGCTCCTTTCAAACTTGGGAAAGCCCCTTTCGCTCTGGGCACTGGTTGCTCATTGCAAAGGTGAGTGCCAGCCTCTCACAACTCCTGTCCTGATAGTACGGGATCACATGAATCGTCTACACTATGCTCAGGCCCTAGCCTAGTACTAGGCCACCTAGTACACAGCCACCTAGTACTGAGCTATCTCATGCCTTTGGGAGTACCATGATGCTGGGAACGGGAAATTTGTACATTGGGTGCTATTAATGTGACATCACATGGACCAGCCATGAAAGAGCAAGTACCCCCAACTCCTGATGCTGGTATCATCAGGATTGACCAGTCACGGTTGTCTTTTTGCCCTGCCCCCCATCAGTTCTTCCTTTCTCAGTGGCTGGTTGCCCCACTAGGGAACCAGTCGTAAATGGGGAACTTGACTTCCTCTAGATGTCCTTGAGCACCTTGGCTAAGGACTGCAGTGCCTCGTAGAGTTCCTAAATCACCCCACTTGGAATGGCATCTTAAATGTCTTTAAAAGGACTCCACTCAGTTCCAGTCCACCTCCTCCCTCCAATGATGCAACTTTCCTCAGAGCATACTTTCCTGTGGATCGAAGAACTCAGCACCTTTCTGCCACCTGTGTCCCCTTAGGCCAGTACACAGAATTAAACAGGGGGAAGATGGCACTTTCTGGGACCTGCCCAATGTATGTGTTCTCTGGCACTTTTCTTTGGTTATAAAACAATAAAAGGTGTCAATTTCATATGTGTCCTGATTTTTTCCCCTTCAGGTCTTCCAGTTACCCTGTGTTTTAGGGGAAAATGTAAAGAGAAGGCGAGACCAAAAGAGGCAGACACAAGAAACAATTAGCAAGCAATATATTATGTTCCTTGTTATCTTGCAAAGAAATTCAAGTGAAAGCATGGAAACTCTTTAGATGAGCAAACATTAAAATAAAATTAAAGACTAGGAAGGCACTGATAAAACTGGTACTTTTCATTCAACAAGTATAATCTGATAAAGCTTGGAAAGCACTTGGAATCAAATTTTTATCCTTCTGCCCTAGGAGCTTATTAAATTCTCTCAAAATGACATAAACATGAAGACATTCATTGCAGTATTTTTTTATAATAATGAACATCTCAAACAAACTTACTGCTCAACAAGAGGGAAATGGTTAAGTAAATCAGCGCACTTATCCCTCTTCCTTTTCCCTCCTCTTCCAGCAGTAGGAACCCCCCACCCCTTCAACCACTGCTTTCTGCATCAGGCATGAACCCTTCCTTCCCACTCAGGGAAGGCCTTGAGAGAGAACTGGGGTGTGCAAACCATGAACATGAGGATCTTTGGTGGTGAGCAGAGACGGCTCATCAGGTGGGAGATGGAGGCAAAGCTGTGGCTTCGGCTGCTGCTTGGCCGTGTGTGCATGCATGTGGTCCTGAACCCAAAATGGAATTCAGGAGGTCTAAGTCCCAGTTCCATCTCTACTATTGGCCATAGGCTACCTAAGGTCTGTAAAAGAAAAGGGGACTTGGACACAAGCTCTCAGATCCCCTTACCATTTGATTCTTTTTTAAAAAAATCCAAATCTGATCACATCACTTCTGACTAGAAACTTCCAAAGGCTTCCCCCAGTTGCTCTTAGGATCAAGGCCAAACTCCCCACTGTCTGTCCATGATCTGGTCCAAATAATAGTATTTTGTGGCCTCTTCTCTCACTTTCCAGATCTAGGCCACATTCCTTCCTGCCCATCTGCCTTCACACAGGCTTTTTCCTGCAAGTAACCCCGCCCCTACACCTTACTTGGCTGAGTTATTCATTCATCCTTCCAGCCTCAGATATGTTATTTCCTCATAGAAGCCTTCCTTGACTCCCTCCAACCAACGTTAGTACATGTTTGTGGTTCCTATGTACTCTCTTCATAGCACCTACCATAATTTAAACATTTGTGAAATTAGGTAATGCTAGTCTACCCGTTTAGACTACAAATTGCATGAGCCCTATGTTCATTACTACAACTCCAATGCAGTATTTCTCAAACATGTGTGGTAACACTCCCAACAAGAAAGGATCGATTGGCATACACACAGAAGTGCTTACGCCCTAAATGAGCCCAGAGTTTAGCTTAATTGGCCAATCTGTTTAATCTTCTCTAAACATAGTCTAAAAAAATAGCTTGAATACATTTTTTAATGGAAAGGACTGCTAGCTTTGATGAGGTGAAATGACACCATTCATACCTGGAAGTAGTGGTTAGTGGGTGGGAATGCTGCACACAGCCAATACAGCAAGAGCCAATTAAGAGACCTGTATTTCAATCCTGGCTCTGTCTCTTCCTAGCTGTGCCTCCTCTGGCAGAGGTATTTAACCTCTCTGATACATCAGCTTACTTGCCAATATGGAGTTAAAAACATTTACTCCATAAAGTTATTGCTAGAATTAAATTAGATACTGGGTATAAAAACTACAAGGCACAATGCCTGGCATATAGGGAGCTCTTCATAATATATATTAACAATTATTAGTTCTTAGAATGCTAACAATAAGTTCTCTCCTAGTCCCTTTCTGCATGGCCTATAAATGCAAAGATATAACAAGACTATGGCCTAGTCCCTGCTCTCCAGGAGTCTAATCTTGGCGATTTTGCATGAACGGCAGACTATACGTTTAAGGTAGGAAAGAACTGCACAAAGTGTCTCACGCTTCATTTAATCTGAAGATACAGGCTCTCCGTCTTCAGATATAAATTATTTATAACGTTACAGAACAGGCAGCATATTCAACAATTTAAAAACTAGGTAAGTCTACTCGGTGTTAATATCTGGCAACAGTCCTCCCAATCTGTTGTTTTAAAAAAGTCACCCCTGCCCCCATTTCAGTAGACGTGCACCATGCCATAGAGGAATGTCCAGAACAGGACGTAGGTGAAGAGGCCTCCGATGAGGCCTCCTGTAAAGAGAGGTCTTCGTGATTTAAAATATTTGTTCCACCTCCTTCCTGCCTTGAGAATTAGGAGCAGGGAGAGCAGAATGGAGGCAAGCAGGTAGAAGATGAAGCCGTAGAGGCCGGTGAGGCCGAGGATGCCGGCCGTGGCCCCCGACAGCGCTGACACTGAGGTCCGGCAGTAATCCAGGACGGCGGCGTTGCCCCGCACAGCTGCCTCACTGATGAACGGCGGCCCTTCCCGCTTGGCCACCACCGCGGCCATCGCACCCGCCGGGGCTCAGCCTCTAGCTTTCTCGCGGAGCTGCGGAGAAAACCAAGTTACAAGTGGCGCCCGGAGCTTGGCGAGTTGGGCTCACGCCGCCCCCTCCCCCTGGAGCTTCCTGGCACCACTCCTGGGTCTCGCTCCTTCCTTCCAAAGACACTTGGAAGGCGGGGGGCGCTCAGGCCGGCCGAGGGGCGGCAGCACGTCTGCACTCCCCGGCCAGGCTTGCCCAGTTACCTGGAACACGGCGGCGGACACTGTCACTTAGAGTTCCCTCAGACTGGCAGGGACAGGTTCCCGCGGCGCCATCTTGCGCTGAAGGCTGCCGGGAGGGCCCAGCCTGCGCGTGCGCCAGATCCCGTCCCGCCCCCTCGCGCCTGCGCCGTGGGCACGCTCCGCTCTCGGCCCGCTTTTCTACGCACGCACCGGGACTTCCGAAAGCAGAACAGCGCTCCGGCCGCTGATTGGCTGGAGGTTCGTTAACTATTCATGAGGGGACGGGCCGCGCCTGCTGCCTTTGTTAACCAGGGAGGGCGCGGCCGCGGGGACTCTCGCTGCCGGCTTGCCTGAGTGGGTACTCGGTTGCCAGATTGGGGTCGAGATGTCCTACATCCCAGGCCAGCCGGTCACTGCCGTGGTGGTGAGTGCGCTCGCGCGGGCTCCTCTCCTCCTTGGCTCGGCTTGCCCCACTTCGCAGAGCGGCAAACTGACACCCCGGACAGGTCGACAAAGCGTCGAACCCGGGGTCCTGCGCTCCGGCGGCCGGGCTCGGCCCCCGCTCTGTCGGAGCAGGGCTGCGTTCTCCCCCAGGCACGTAAGGATGGCGGGGACCCCAGAGCCTCCCGAGACCCTGGACGGAGGCCAGACCCCGCGCGGTGCCGCCGCGGGAGTGGACGCCTGTCAGCCGCCCGGGGCGGGGAGGACGAAGGCCCGTCTGGGAAAGCGCCCCCTTTCCCGGGCCTCCGTGTCCCCAGCTGGGCAGCCGCGGGGGGCGGGCGCCGGCCCCGACGTCCATGAGTCGCAGCCTCTGGAATGAGGAAATGCTTCCTCCGCTCCTGCCGGCGCCGCCGCCCAGAGGAGGGAGATCTGGGGGGTGGGGCTGGCCCGAGCCTGCCACAGCAGCCCCTTCCCCCTCCCGTCCAGCCTTGCTCCTGGGACCTGCTCGCCGCCCAGCCCAGAGCGAATGCTGGAACAACGGGCTCGATCCCTCTCCGAACTTTTCCTGGATCCCCCGCCCTCGAGGCAAAGTCCGGGTCCCCCACTTGGCACTTGAAGCCTTTGGGGTCCACCTAGGGCCCTGGCCATCCCCTTGGTTAGAACAGGGAAAGGGAGAAAGGGAGGCTGGGGCATTAGACCCAGATGCCAGTGTCACAGCTGGATGGAGCCTGGAGGCCAACCCCATGGAAGAGGCAGGGAACAGTCACCAAGATAATTCTGGTCATGTCCAGCCAATTATAGGAAGCCTTCAGGAAACATACAGGTCTCCTGCCCTGGGGAAAAAAATGCCTGTCAGGCAGTCTAAGGGTCAAGTGAAAGTCCCAGCCCTGGAACCATAGTGACTGGCTGTGGTTTCATAAATGGGTGTGCTGGAGTGCTGCAGGTGGGTGGAGGCACAGAAGCCACTGATAAAGGTGACACGTGAGGGTGAGCTTAGAGCAGCAGCTTAGGCCCCAGGCTAGGAAGAAACATTACTGGATCAGCTGACAGCTGTCCTAAGTGTCAGCCTGACTTTTCTAGATCCCTAGCTGCCCCCAGAGAGGGGCCAGGTTTGCTCCGTAGCCGGATAAAAGAGGGTATGGGTGAAGAGCCAGAGAGCCACCTTGCTGCCTGACCTCACCTAGCAAGTCAGGGACAGGGCCTTGTCTTACAGCTTTGGGGGTGGGTGCACAGGTGTGTGCTGAAGGTAAAGCAGGCCTGGAGGAGCTCACGCTTTTGGGCATGAAGACCCAGCTGCAGTGGGTCTCAAGGAGCATGTTTCCTGCTCCTCCATCCTCATGACATGGCTGGTCCCAGGGCCTTCCTCAAAGCTGTGGGACCATGACTCCCCCCCCCCCCCAATTCCTCTAATACCAGGAATATGTAGGGTCTGGCTTCACCCCCTTGTGTTTTGGATTGGGATGGGGTGGGGAAGGCTTCCTCCACAGTCTGCCCTCTTCCATGTAGTTAAGAACCATTTTGGCCTCTCCTCTGAACTCTGGCTCCATAGATCCATCTGGACACCTGCCTGTGTGGCTCCTTGCACTCCAGCTTAGCCTGTGCCTCCTCCTCCTGGGGTCCCATCTGAGAGATACTTGTGTTCAGCCAGGCCAGGTGCTCCTCTTGGCTCCTCTCTTCCAAGAGCAGTCCCCAAGTCTGTTGATTGGAATTTCTAAGTAGCTCACATCTGCTGACCTCCACATCCCACCTTTGTGAGATGTCAGTTCCCCTACTGACTACTACTACCTGAGTGGTGTTTCTAGCATCAAACCTGACCATACCCTGCCCTACTCCTCAACTCCTGAGAGCTCCAGTGGGTTCAGCATCTAGGTCAGGTGGCCATATTATTCATCAGCCTCTCAAGGCCTGGTGCAAAGGACCTCTCCTTTCTGAAGCCTTCTTAGGTCTAGATCAAGTCACCCTTTTTTCCCCCTTAATCCTGTTAAAACCCTCAACTTTCGGAGTGATCTGTTCTGGCTTCTAGCATCTGGTGACTGGTGGTTGCTTGCTGAGGGCTTTGAAAGGAGCCAGGCACAGTTGGGGTCCATAGCTCCACAGCATGGTGGGGGAGCCCTAAAACACTCCTCTGTCTTCTGTGCTGAACAAGAACAGGGCCTGGGGCTTAAGGAGGATCCCCCCAAGCCCCCCAGATCCCCTTCTAGGACCAGTCTTATGGGCCTGCATCCCACAGCCTTCTTGATCTGGCCCCATCCTCACACTTTGTCTCATTTCACCTCCCAGTTCTGCATCCTGCATTGCACTGTACACTCTGGTCTCACAAACACGTATCCAAGCACCTTCAAGCCTCTGCTCTGTTTTTTTTGAGACAGAGTCTCGCTCTGTCACCCCAGGTAGAGCATAGTGGCGTCATCATAGTTCACTACAACCTCAAACTCCTGGGCTCAAGCGATCCTCCTGCCTCAGCCTCCCAAGTAACTGGAACTACAGGCACATACCACGATGTCTGAGCTAATTTTTCTATTTTTAGTAGAGATGGGGTCTTACTCTTGCTCAGGCTGGTCTCCCAACTCCTGAGCTCAAGTGATCCTCTGCCTCCAAGAGTGCTAGATTACAAGTGTGAGCCACCACGCTCAGCCAAGCCTTTGTTGTTGTTCCCTTGGCCAGCAAACCCTCCATCTCTTTTCTGTTAAGTTTGATTTTGGCTTTTCCTGAGCATTTCCTGTCTTGCCCTTCCTTGATGGGGCTGGTTGGTTCAGCAATGTGAGCTACTCCAGCAAGGTGCCTGCCTCTTTGTAGGCCTGATCCGTGCTGCTCTGTGGACACTCCCCTGGGAGATGGGCCTCTCATCTCCGAAGTCATAGCACCCTGGCTCTTGGGCCAGGAGGGGGTTAGAGCACATGTTGACTAAGGCCCAGTGCTCGAGACTAAAAGGGTAAGGGGGGAGAGGCTGAAGACAGAGGGCTGTGTGGGTAGGTCAGTGTGGCCAAGTTCTGAGTTCCAGCGCCCCAGCTTGCCAGGCTGGTGACAAGCTGGATTCCTGCAGAGGGCCTGGGCCCCACCCCCTTGGCATGGCTCTGAGCTGGCCCAGCAGCCTGAGGCTGCTGCTGGGGACACAGACCAGATTCATTTTCTACCCACCCACCTTCCCCCAACTTGCTTTTTTCTTTGCCAGCAAAGAGTTGAAATTCACAAGCTGCGTCAAGGTGAGAACTTAATCCTGGGCTTCAGCATTGGAGGTGGAATTGACCAGGATCCATCCCAGAATCCCTTCTCGGAAGACAAGACAGACAAGGTGAGGGGTACTAGGGTCCTGGAACCTCTTCATGGGGCACAGAGGCCTGAGATGGTGGGTCTCTGCTTCCTTGGCCTTCATGGAAGACGCTGGCATCATCTTTCTCAAACGGTGCTAAGAAGGCCCAAGAAATGATCTGGTGGGAATAAGTAGGGGTGGGGGTTAGGAGCGGGCCTCCCAGCCCTAGTAAGACCTGCTCAGAGGCCAGGAGGAGGCTACCAGCAGGAGCTGGTGCATCCGTGGGGCAGCCACACCTTCCCCGGCTGTCTGGGCATAGCCTGTACCGGCCATGTGCACTGGGGAGAGCCCAGGGCCAGGGCAACAGCTGGGACTGCACCATGCTAAGTTCTGTTCTGTAGATAAGGGACCAGTCCAGTGAGCACAGGGCCTGACCTGGGCTGCTTCTTTCCAGGGCATTTACGTCACACGGGTGTCTGAAGGAGGCCCTGCTGAAATTGCTGGGCTGCAGATTGGTGACAAGATCATGCAGGTAATGAGTGCCTCACAGGAGAACAGGGTTTGGGCCAGAAGGTCTGAAGCACTTGGTGGTGGTGGTGGGGGTGCCCCTGCCTCCCAGCTGGGAGAGACTCACCCATGTTGGTACTGCCCCCAGAGGCAGCTGGCTTTCTTCCTCCTCTGTGTGTCTCAGCTATGGTACTTGGTGCCCCTCAGCACGAACAGCCTGGGTCATCAGCTTGGGTGATCCAGGCTTCCCAAAGCCCTCTGCTTCCAGATCTGAAGGCAGGGAGCTAAGGTGGGCTGTGTTTTCTCCTTGGGCCAGGTGAACGGCTGGGACATGACCATGGTCACACACGACCAGGCCCGGAAGCGGCTCACCAAGCGCTCGGAGGAGGTGGTGCGCCTGCTGGTGACGCGGCAGTCGCTGCAGAAGGCCGTGCAGCAGTCCATGCTGTCCTAGCAGCCCGCCATGGTCCGTGACTCGTGCCTGCCTGCCTATTTGTACAGTGACACCACTTCCACACTGTCTGCTCCTTATCCTGGCTTCTGCCGAGTGCTGGGCCCCAGCTCAGAAGGGCAACCACTGACCCTAGAGGCCTGACCCAGCCTTCCTTCCCCTCGCCCACCTGCAGCCCGAGGCTCTGGGAGCAGCTCTCTCCCTTGGACACTGAGGACTGGAAACAAGGGCCTGGAGCTGAGTGGCAATCAGTCTGCAGTGGCCACAGGCTCAGTCCCCAGCCCCTGCAGCTCGGCCACAGCAGTGGCTGGGAGAGGGGGAACACCACTTCCTGGGAGCTGCCAAAGCTGGGAAATGCCAGGTGGGCTGGCCTTTCCTGCTTTGCCCTGGCCCCGCACTCTTGTCACCTCCGCAGTGGCTGTGCCCCATGCTTTTCCCCCGTGTTGCCCAACGGAGGACAGGACACACACACTGCCAGGGGCATGATGAAGGTTTGCCTGGATAGAAGCGGGGCGGGCTCCCCATTCAACACTACTCTCCTGAGGGGTGTGGCCCCCCCAGGTCTGCCTGCTTACCGGATTTAGAGAGGTTCGGGCTGACATTTCAGGGCACCTCTCAGGATTGCTATTTTTCTCTATGCCTGTGGGTTCAACTTTTGTATTTTTTTAATCACAACTTTGATAGAAAATTTTTTTATCTTATTCTCTGGAGATGCCAATCCTACTTTTGAATTTAGCTTACTAATTCACATCTGGGACAACGCCTCTTGGCAAGCGCACATGCCTTCCTTTGGTTACTGTGGATATGGGGCAGCAGGATGCCGCCCTCCCCTATGTTGTGTGCCCAATAAACAGTGCTGGAATTCACAAGGGCTCTTTGCTGAGGCGGGGGCAGGATGTTTGGGGTGGACTGGGGTGAGAGAGTTTTGGTTTTAAGGATTGCTGGTCTGTCTCCTGCTGTTCTGTGATGAAGCCCAACTATTCCCAGGCTGGAAAGTCTGGGGCTGGTGGAGCCTTAGAAGCCTCGCTGCCCTTCACAGGGACCGCGTCTGTGGGAGCGTCCTGGAGCACCTTCACTGCAGCTGAAGTGGGGAGCCTGGCGTGTGTGTGGTCTTTTGGGTATCACTGTGAAGTCCCGAATTGCCCCAACTTCCCTTGTGTAACCTAGTCCCACCTCCTACCTGGGAAGGGCCTCGTGGACACCCAGGGGTTCATGGGAAAAACACCTGCTCTTAAGACTCTTAAGTGTGCTCTTTGTACACAGCCATGGGTACAACCCCAAGTGTTCCCAGAGGCTGAGATCTGGCCAGATGGGGGTGAGCCGGAGAGTGCCTGGCCCTCTGCCTACCAGCTCCAGGAAGGTGTTGCCACTCTGGGACCTGCCTAGCATTGCCCAGATTTTTAAAGAAAAGTCAAGAATTTGGAATCTACCATTTCTTAAAGTATGATACCTAGTCACATTTTGTGAAAATCACTGGGTGGCCCAAATAAAACAGTCCTTTGGGCTTGGTCAGGCTGCCATCTCTGCTGTACAGCAACAAGACCTTAAATGCTTTGACACTTGTTACCACTGGATAGAGGAAGATTCTGGAAAATAAGACCCCCACCACCCACCCTCCCAGTGTCCCAGTGGTGGCATGCCCTTAAAAACCTCACCCAAGCCCTACTCACATCAACATCGTGAGTGGCGTACCCCAGTAACGGCAAGGATGTGGTACCTGTGAGACCTACCTGGCCCTAGCGGGCAGGTGTCTTGCACTACGCAAGAGGGCACCCCAGCGGAGTGCAAGGTCAGCACGCAGCCACCTCAGTAGTGAACTTCACAACCCTATGTGCTTCCTTACACGGGAGAGCAAGGCCGTCTCCCTAAGCCCAGGGACTTGACTCTGAAGGCCAACACACCTGCCTTCTGCACCTAGCAAATGCTCAGAGTATGCAGAAAGGAAACAAGTCAGGTTTTAATTAGAGATACAGGCCCCTCACATTGATCTTGCAGTAAAAAAAGTCAGGGTAGACTGACAAACTTGAGGCATGTACAAGGCACGTCCGGGGACCCTCCCCTCCTGCCATAGGAAGGACAGCAGCTTAGGGTAGGAGAGGAGGAGGTTTGAGGTAAGGGTGGAGCCCATAAGGGTTGTGTGAGGTCTTAAGTTATGTGAGGCTCCTGAACAGCCAAATTGGTGAGTCTTGGGGGGGGGGGGCTGGGAGAAGTGAGGGAAGGGTGCCTGCCCTCCTCTCCAGGGGAGCTCCTCTCACCATTTGGCAGGTCTAACAGGCCTCTAAGGCACAGACTGGTAGCAAGAGGGAGAGAAACGATGTGTATGCCTGTCCTGCACCCCAGATGCAGGGTAAGGAGCAGCTGGGGTGCTCAGGTGGGACCCCACCTGACTCTGGGAAGGTGGAGGTAGGAAAGGGCAGAAGAAAGCGAGCCACTTCCAAGACATCTCTCCAAAATGTCTGAAAGGAGTTAGTGTGACAATCTGACTCTGTGATAAGATGGGTGTTGGGTGTGAGTCCACTTCAGAACCAGTATGGTGGGCTCAGAAATGCTCAGGTGTGGGCAAGCTGTGACTGTAGTCACAGATGCTGAGTTACCTAGGATGAGTGTCAGGAAAGCGGACTTCAGAGAAAAGACCCCAAGGCCTGACCCCAAAGTCCTAGCCCCTCTGCCACCAGCACCAGCACCTCTGAGTCCAATGGCCATAGCACCTGGCTGCTGGGTCTCTGGAAACACAGCGGTGGCAGCAAAGTGCCCTTGGCAATCCGGCTGCAGGGTCAGCCCTTCAAGCTACTGCCAGAAACACTGGTTGTTTGGAGCAAGCCTTTGGCTGCAAGCTCAGCACTCAGTCCTGCCTGAGACGGCTGCCAGAACCTGTGTGTGCCGCCTGAAGCCTTAAAGAAAAGAGAGACGGTGGCATCAAGATGCAGGAGGGCCAGACGGTTGGCCAGGGAGGCGCAGGAGGGCCCTGGAGGGAGGCAGGCTGGTTGGAGTTCAAGGTGTTTGGCTCTGAGGAAGACAGCACTTCTCTGTCCACATGCCAAGCCAGCCTGCGACTCTGGCCTTTGCTGGCTGAGGCCTTCCCTGGCTGGGGTCTTCCCCACCAGCGCACAGAGCCTGGGGCTGTATACCTTGGGCCCCTGGGTGCTAGTTCAACTGGTCATACCCTGGTTTCTTTCTGTACAAACAGAAGTGCTGGATAAAGAAGACAATGTCGAAGAAGATGGAGAAGATGCCGAGTCCAAACTTGGTGGGGTCTCCGAAGATCAGTGTCCACTGGTCTGTTAAGAGCCACAGGAGACAGAATTTGGTTTTAGGTTGGCAGCTGGAGCCTGTGGGGCTGGGAGGGGTAGGGGTCCCCATCTGCCCAGAAAACCACAAATCCTCCAGCCACAAAGGCCCCAGGTGGGTGTCTGCTTGAGTGCTGGGATCCGCTTGGACCCCAGGCTGCAGGCTGGGGGCTGGGGGTGTAGCCCTGGCTGTGAGGTCCCGGGGAGCCTGGCCCTACCCTGTGCCTCCAGCCCACTGGGTGGCAGGCAGCCCGGTGGCTGACTCACCATTGTTGTAGGACTGGAGGAACATCTGGAGGAGGCTGAAGCTGCCCCCAGTGAAGTCCAGGAGCACGTTGCCAATACTCCAGCCCTCGGTGCTTTTGTAGTAAAAGTTCATGTAGGCCTGGGCCAGACAGACAGACAGACAGATGGAGGGCGGTGAGGGGGCTGGGCGGCTGCCTCACATGCCTCGTGACTGCCCCTCTAAACAAGAGTGGCTCTAATTCCTCCCACGCATGTGCTTGGGCTTTGGCTCCAAGGAACACAGTGACCTTTGGGCTCTGACAAACCTCGGCCAAGGGAACAGTTTGGGTGGTCCTGGGAGTCTCATCTGCATGTATAGCAATCAAAGCCCCCTCGTCCCTCCCCTGCACTTCACAGCTCCAAAGGAGGGAAGGCAGAGGCCACTTCCATCTTCTCCATCTCTCCCTGTGGACAAAGCCCTATCTTGGTTTCCGAACAACTTTGATTCTTCTCACCTCCAATGTCTGTCCCCAGACTCAGCCTGGACTTCACGTTGTGCTTAAGAAACAGGCTGGGAGTTAGAAACCCTGGTTTGAGATCTCTGTGTATCATCATAGCTGTACTACCTTGGGCAAGTTCCTGAGTTCTCCTAGCCTTGGTCTCCCCATCTGTAGAGTGGAGTTAACTCAGGCCCACCTGGGGCTTCCTGGGTCTAGTGGTTGGGTCCCCTGGGATGTGCCCCTAGTCCTGCTGCCTGCACTCTATACCCTTCCTTCCAAACCATCTTGCCTTCTGGGTGGCTCTGACTGCTGCAACTTCCCTTCCTTCTACCCGGGACACAGGTCTTGGCCTCTTTGGTGGTCTTCTCCCCACCAGTCACCACTCAGGTCCCATCTTTGTCCTCTCCCACTCTCTCCCAGACTTGCTGCTACCTCTCCAGTCCTACAGGATTCCAGACATCTCCAAGCTGGCTCCTGCCTCCCAGGTATCCTAACCCCAAGTCTTTCCACACTCAGAAACTGAGGCCCCGTTTCCCTCAGACCTTCCCCCACTCAGAAGCCCTCCCAGCCTCTGGGGCCTGGCCCTTTCTCCCCAGCGGCAGCACTCTCAGTACTGCCAGGCCAGCCCGGTCCCCTCACTGCCTCCCACACCCCCCTGCCTTGCCTTTGCACAGGCTACCTTGGCCTGGAATGCCCTTCTCCTCTCTCGTCCACAGAATTAACTCCTGCCCACCCCGAGGGTCTAGCCCTGCTTCCTAGCCAAAACACTCGCCTTCCTGAGTCCATGGAACACAGGTGGTGCCAGTGCTGGGGAAGCTGGCAAAGGGGCTTTTCCCTTGGGAATGAGGTGAGTTAAGTGCAGCCCTAGGTCCACAGGTGCAGCCACTGGCCCTGGCCTGGGCCATTCCAACTATGGGGGAAGACGTGTTTGACTCCAAGACCCCCAATCTGAACAGGACTGTCTGAGCACTTGTAGGAGGGTGCTAAGGGACCTCCAAGGAGAACAGCTCTGCACAGGGCTGCTGGTAGTAATGGGCTTCTCCTCCCACCAGATCTCTCCCAATCTCCTGCTGCTCCTCCTTGGGAATGTCCATTGTGGCAGTAATGGGGGCAGGACTGGAGTCACTGGGAAAGACTGGGATATGGGGATGGGAAACGACCTGAACAACCCTGGTGCTCAGCGGGGAGGGCTGAGGACCCTCTACTGACTTGCTTGTGTGACTTGGCTCTGGGAAGAGTGGGCAGCAATGCCTGCTGACTGGCTTTCTGCTGGCCCTGTTCCTACCCAGCTCACTGGCTCCCACAGTGGCCTTCCATTCTCATCCCCGCCCCTGCAGAAGCTGCCCCACGGGAGCAGGGCCCAGGTTCTGCACCTCTCACACTACTGGCTTGTGAACATGCAGGAAGGCCCTGGAAGTACCTGTGGAAAATACTTGACCAGCGTGACCGCTAGCTTGATGTAGGAGAAGCAGAAGAGAAACTGCAGCCATGTGGTCGCCCCGACTGCAGCTACAATCATGGTGATGAACGCAAAGAGCCACAAGAGCACCAGGAAGCCAATGGCAGGCCACGACACGCGCTGGCTGCCTCGCTGAGGACAAGATGAGACAGGGGAGGTGTGGACGGGCACAGAGGCTGCTGCAGGGTCTCGGGAGGGCATGGGCGTGGAGGGGCGAGCGGAAGGCAGAAGCTTGGAGGCCTGCACTGGGGCTGTGTGCAGGGAAAGGCAGGGTGGGGACGGATTCCCAAGATCATTGGGCTCCATCTGGGTCACAGGATAGGATGTCATGGCTGCAGCACCCACCACACCTTTTTACTATCAAGGTCTCCTGTCCACCTTGGACTTTCCAGCTCCCATCTGCTCTGCTTCCACTTTGCAAAACTGGGTGCCTCTCAGAGCTCATTCAGAAGGAGCAAAGGGTGCTGAGGACATAAACTCCAATACTCCGGAGGCCTGTCACCTGCTCCAGCCTAGAGGATGACCTGTCCCTTGACCCGATGATCTCAGGAATCTGTCTCCTACCGCTGCCTTTCCCTGGACACAGCCCCAAAGTGGGCTTCCTTCATCTGAGCGTCACAGCAAAGGCTAAGAAAACCTAGAAGGTCCATAAAGGAGGCAGCCAAACAGCCCCCGCTGGCCTTGCACAGTGCGTAAAGGGAACTCCCTGAGGGAGAAGTGAAAGCAAAGCCGTCATAACAGCCCTAACAGCGCCCTTCCCTGCTGAGACACCAATGTCCCAGCACCAAGGCTGTGTCCACGCTCCTCAGCCTGGTCCCCAGGACCCCTCCTGACCTCTTCTGAGTCTGCCCCCCACTGGCACCCTGAACCCCTGCTGCACCATCTGCCCCTCGGCCTCCATGACTCTGTTCCCCATGGGGAGTGCCCCACCCCACCCCTCTTCCCACCACCACGGGAATGCCACTCATCCTCGGATCACGACTAAGTGGCATTTCTACGATGTGCTGCTCTCCTCCCCAGTCAGGTTCAGGGCCTCCACTATGCTCCGTCAGCTGCCTGTGCTCCGCTTGGCGCCTGACCTGCTGGCTTGTCATCGCCTCTCCGTGTGCTCACCCCAGACTTGGGGGGTCCCGGAGGGCTTGGACTCACAGGCCATTCCCTGTACCCAGCATGGGGCCTGGCCCCCAGGAAGCAGATGCTGAATGAAGGCACCCATTTCATTTCTGGGGTCTCTCTGTGCATCTTCTCTCAGATGAGGCAGAGGTGGTGGGGGGCTGGGGGTGGGTACTGGCTGGGGCAGCCGTGGTGGGCCAGGCCACCAGGCCTGATCTCTCACCTCATACAGGCAGCATTGCACAATGACAATCAGAGTGAGGACGACTGCATGCAGGCTGAAGAAGACATCATTACTGTCCACGGGGTTCACTCCATTGGGGTATTTGAGGAGAAACTGCTCCTATTTGGGGATATGGGAAGGAGCTGAGTGATGAAGAGCAGCCAGGTCACCAAGCAGCCTGGGCAGGGCTGTGGGGCCAGGCAGGTCCATACCTTGATGTAGGGCACCCACAACAGGCCGATGTTGAACACACTGTAGGCCACAAAGCCTGTCAGGTTCAGGGCCACGAAGTCAAAGCTCAGACCAATGACACTGTAGGGGCAGAAAGGACAAGGCAGGGCAGGGAGTGAGGTCTGGGGCCACTGCTGGAAATGGGACAGAGCTCCTAGCACACGGGGAAGGAGGGCCTGGCCCTCCTCAAGGAGAGCAATGTCCTTAGGTCCCTCTTGACACACAGTCGATGCCACCCAGTCCCTGCCCTCTTAAGAGCTGGTTCCTTTCTCCTCTCACCTCCCCCCACCCCCCAGAGATTTCTCTGCTCAAGTCCTGGCCCCCAGAGTAAAGTCTGGAGGCCGCCTGAAGAAAGGACGCATGTCCCTCCCTGGCTCTCTGCTCGGCAGCCCCCTAAGAGGCCCATGTGGCCAAGGTGACTGCAGAAACTCGAGTCCTCACTGCAAGAAGACGCGAGTCAAGGCAGGACTGCTTAATCTCCAAGGCTGAAGGGCATATGACGTGACAGTGAAGTCTTCCGGGGCTGGATCTGAGCAGAGAGTATTCGGGTGGACCTCCCCCACATGCCCATTCTTCACTTAACTGAGAAGCCCTATTTTGCTGCTTTCATAGGGAGGGGTACAGCTGGGCAAGGTACCAAACGCACAGCACTGGAAGTCCTACCCAGGTGCTTAGCGAGAGCTTTCACAGGTAGGCAGAGAGAAGAGCAGAGGGGGACACATGACACGGAAATGCCTGCAGCCTTGCTGGAATTCCCCCCACCCCCACCCCCTCACGGGCCCCAAGTCAACCTGCACACAAAGCTTAGTGGTTACCTTTTCCGCCTCCAGTTCTTGATCACCTGAGGGTAGAAGGAGACGGACCAAGCCACAAAGTAGATCCAGCCAATCACCTGGTTTATGATGCTCACCACGCTGCTGTGGATCACCAAGAAGCGTATCCTTGGACTGGAAAGGAATTTGGGGACCGGGATGAGCTGAGGCTGGGCTTCTGGAGAAAACCCCCACGTGCCCCACATTGCCTCCTCTCTCATCACGTAAGGCCCACATGGGCTAGGCCAGCCTACCCAGTCTGGTTGGAATGATTTCCATGCAGGTAAATAGTAACTTGTCCAACATTTCGAGACGTCACTTGAAAAGAGGAATCTGTCACTCCAGGAGGCACCAAAACCTGTTAGGAAGACTGAATGTTACTGAGGGTCCCACTGGATATCTAGCTCCAGGTGCCATGCTAGGGAACATAGGGATGTGTCCCCTACGGGCCCTGCTTTCCACGAGCTTACTAACCAGAGGGAGACACTGGGCCCACCAGCCAACTCGAAGCCCCCGTACATCTGTGTCAGACTCTCTGAGCAGAGCTATGGCCTTGTCCTCAGGCCTTCCCTGGCTTATGTCTGAGGGAAGGGGGGATGTTCTCTTCCTTGCTCTATCCATGTGACCTTGGGCAAGTTATTCAAGCTCTGATCTCAGTCTGTTCATCTGTAAAAGGGGTTAACAAAAGTATCTACCTTTTAGTGTTGCTATGAATGACAGAATAAAGCTTATAGTATAGAGCCCGACACACGGCAAGCTGTACATGCTTACAATCACTACTATACTACAACTACAATTACTTATGCTTCCATCATTATTAGCTCCTCAATATCCATAGACAGAAGTCTGTCCCATGCCCAGCCTGGTTGCCAAGTGACAAAACAGAAAAGGTGTATGCACCAGATATGTAACAAGGAGAAGACTTTTACCCTCATTTCTGCCCAACATTTATCAAAAGCTCTGCTCCACAAAAAGTACCTGGAGGTCTGCCTGCAATATCTGATCTCCCAACCGTTCCTCTTGATACTTTCAAATCCCCCCAGAGTGGCAGGGAGCAGGATGATAGCTTTACAGAACCAAACTGTCTCCCCTTGCCCCCAACCTCTTTGCTTTCTGGATAACACTCTGGGTCCCACCTTCCACCCACATTACAGGTACTGAGAGGATTTAGCTGATTTGATTGCAGTGGCTTCTTAATGAGGATGCTTGAAGCACTGCCTTTTTTTATCTTAATACCAGAAATCAGGGGGCTTTAGCAGAACAAATGAAATGATATAAGTGGCTGCTACACAGCCTGGAGCCCAATTTATGGTTCACATCTTACATCTTACAATGTGTCTTCATGACATGTACCAGTCTTGGCTCATTTATTTTCCTATCAACTCATTTTTTCTTATTTTTAATAGATTTTCCTTGCAAAGTTGTTTACATATTTGTAAGTGGCCACTCCATCCCTTCTGGAACAAAGCAGGGAAAAAAATCAGTCAATCAGAAATTGGCTGATACAAGGCAAAATGAAATGATAATGATTGCTACCTTTCATGGAGTGCTTTTTATGTGCCAGGCACAGTCCTAGACATTTTATACTTGGTTAGTGTTTATTCCTCACAATGCTGTCAGGTAGACATTATTAACCCCATGCCTACAAATGAGTCAACTGTATCAGGTGAAGTACCCAATGCTCTCAGGCCACGCCCCTGGACCACCTGACTCCCATGTTCTAACCAGAGATTTCCTGCATCCCAGGTAGTGGGAGCAGTGGTTAGAGCTGGATGGAGAATGGCCAGTGAGGCAGGAGCCTGAAAAGGTGGGTGGTGCCCATAAAGATTATCTTAACACACATGGCTTGACTCCCATTGTTAAATTAAACAAAAAACAAAAAACAAAAAAACCTGACCCTGAACTATAACATATATGCAGAAAAATACACACATCAAAGCTTGATGAAATGTCTACAGAATGAACACATCCAGCTCCCAGATCAAGAAATGAAACATTGTGTCTCTAGTTTAGGATTGTTAAAAAAAATTTTTTTTTAATCCCAGAAGCCCCGTGTGTTCCCCTAGCCCTTCATACAGCTCAGGCTTTTTTTGTGTCAGGCTTCTTTTGCTTAACATTTGTGACTTTCACTGATTTTTAAAAGATGATACTTTCACTTAGCTGTTTGGCCCTAAACTAAGTGATCAGTGTTTTTGCTGAGGGTCTAAATTTGATCTGCAGGTCAGAGGGCTGTGTGCCAGAACCTGCAGTGAGAACTGGTGGCTTTCCTCGCCCTGCCCTGAGTGCTGGGCAAGAGGGAGAGCGGAGGGAAATGGCGCTGTCTAATGAGGTCTGGTGCTCACCAGGGAGGGACATTCATCCAGGGGTCCCTTTAGTTGGACACCTGGATCCCTCTCAGCAATGCTGTATTTTTCAGATCATAGAAACGCTTGGGACTGAGCACGTTTCACTCCTGTTTGCTTGCTGGGGGCTCAGAGCTGATTTGCAGCCCATCTCTGCAAGTATTCAGGGTCTCATGAAGCACTTCATGGCCACCTCTCTCACCTCTGCATTCATCTTTGCCCCCCAGCTTATTAAGGTATAATTGACAAATAAAAATTATATATATTTACAGCATGCATTGCCATTCTTTGATATATGCATACAGTATGAGGTGATTAAACCAAGCTAATTAACATAGACATCAGCTCACATACTTATCATCTGCTTGTGGTGGGAACATTTAAGATCTAATCTCTTAGCAGTTTTCAGGTATGTAGTACATGATTATTAACTATAGTGACCATGCTGTACAACAGGTCTCCAGAAATTATTCATCCTGAATTTCATTCATCTTGTTTGTATTTTATTTTATTTGTTTTTTTTTTTTTTTGAGACAGAGTCTCGCTTTGTTGTCCAGGCTAGAGTAAGTGCCGTGGCGTCAGCCTAGCTCACAGCAACCTCAAACTCCTGGGCTCAAGAGATCCTGCTGCCTCAGCCTCCCGAGTAGCTGGGATTACAGGCATGCGCCACCATGCCCAGCTAATTTTTTCTATATATATTCGTTGGCCAATTAATTTCTTTCTATTTATAGCAGAGACGGGGTCTTGCTCTTGCTCAGGCTGGTTTCGAACTCCTGACCTTGACCAATCTGCCCGCCTCGGCCTCCCAGAGTGCTAGGATTATAGGCGTGAGCCACCGGCCGGCCCATTGTTTGTATTTTAAATCCTTATTTACTCCCCTATTGATTTCTTTTATCCAGTTGAGTGGCACCTGGTTCAAATCCTTGTTAAGGTGGAGGCAGTGTACACACAAACAGATAAATGCATAAAGCTATGAATATTCACTATGAGACCAGACGGCCTCTGACACAGGTTTTTAGAAATGACCCCTAACCAATGGTTTCTCAGAACAGTGCTTCACAGACTTTAACCATTTCAGTACTAGTGTAGACTATAGTCGACAGCCATAGATGAATGTGCACAGCCGAGCATCGACTATAGTTGATAGCCACAGATGAACCAAGCGTCGACTGCAGCCGACAGCCGTGATATGACTTTTCTAATTTTTCATTTATCAAAATAAAATTGTGAACATTTAAAAATGACGTAATGAAAACATATATGTATATGTTACCTATTCCGATTACCAGTAAAGCTGCCTGTAAAGTAAAACAAGCTTTCAGTGCTTTAAAGCCTTCCTCATCACACAAGGGCAAAATGGATTCGTCGTCAATGCACAGCACAAACTATCGTACAGACTATGAGTGCTGGCTGTGGGCAAGGTTTCACGCTGGTGAGCACCGCACTGAAGTAGTTAATGTGGACCCAAATCATCAGGGGCTCTTGCTACCATGCGGACTTGGAATCAGTAGGTCTGGGATGATGCCCAGGGTTCTGCATTTCTAAAAGGGTTTTAAGCATGGCCAGTGCTGCTGGTCCCTGAGTGTCCCTTGAGTAGCAAGGGGTTAGAAAACCATCTTAAGAACGTCTACATTCTCAGAACCACTTCTGCCTCAGGTTTCTTACTTTCTTAGTAAGAAAACTTACTTTCTTAGTTCCATCTAAAAGGCATTTACAATGTTCATCCCCAAAGAGACCAACAAAGCCAACATCATAGATTTCCAGGATGATGGAACAGGGACAGCCCAGGTGACCTATTTCCACAAGCTCTTAATTAAATGTGTTTTGTTACCTAGCACTTGCCTGCCAGTTAAAATGTATTACTTACTTTGTCAGGGAGCTCAAGGATAGTGATATTTTTTGAAGCAAATGTGATTTCAAAAGTGATCACCAAGGTTGTGTTTAATGGTTGCCTGTGGACAATAAGAGTCTGATTACTGCTGAGAAATTTGACTCCCTGAGGTCTCAACCCACCCTCTGGATTTCACACCGAGCAGGCCTTTGTCAAGCAATTAGGCTTAGGGAAAGCTATGTGCTCAACCCTGAGGGGTAAAGAAGTGGAACCTCTGCTCCTTAGGGGTTTTCTATTTCTGACAGGACACTAGATGTTCCTTGGGGGTAGGGTGAGAATAGGAGAATGTAGCAAACTGGCTCTGAATGACAAATGAAGACTGTGGTGGCTAACAGGACCATGGCTCCTTGTTCTGGTGGGAAAGGCTTCCTGAGGGGCTCAGGTCTGAGAAGGGCTTTGAGTGAGCATCAGAATTTTTTTTTTTAAAGATATAAGGTCTCTCTTTGTCATCCAAGCCGGAATGCAGTGGTGCGATCATAGCTCACTACAGCCTTGAAATCCTGGGCTCAGGTGATCTTCCTGCCTCAGCCTATGGAGCAGCTGGGACTATAGGCATGTGCCACCATGCCTGGGTAATATTTGTATTTTTTGTACAGATGGGGTCTCGATATGTTGCTCAGGCTAGTCTTAAACTCATGGCCTCAAGTGACCTCCCAAAGTGCTTGCCCGAGGGTCAGAATTTGACTGACGGAAGTGAGGGCCTTCCAGGCAGGGCATGAGAGGGAGCAGCATGGCCCTGGAAAGCTGGAAGGTGTGTCTGACTGGATAAAGCAGACATGCTAGCTGGGAGCAGCCTGTCGGGGCCTCAACTCTGGGCTTAAAGGCTTGGAGTTAACTTAGAAGGCAGTGGGAGGACACCCAAGGGTTCTAGAGAGGGGAGAGCTGTGGTAAGAGGATGACTTATAAGATTACAAGGTGTCGAAGTGCAGAGCCGGCAGGAGCTGGGAACGGAATGGCAGGCCTGCTAGAGGGCCGTGGAACCAAAGCTTTGGTTTGAGATCTGACCTCCCAGGAGAGGTGAGGCAAGAGGACAGGAGTAAAGGACGGGGCTCCAGATCGTCATCTCAGGGAATCCTCCTGGCTGGAGGCAAGAAAAGGATACAGCAGCCAAGAGTACAGAAGCAAGAGGCAGGCTCTTTGGCACAGTCTGGATTAGTTGAGACCCTCATGCCTGAACAAGCATACATCAGCAAGTAAGACTCAGAGACAAGGCTAGGCATGAGCATGGCAGGAGCGGGATCCACCCAATGTGGTCACTTCTGCTTTTGGAAGTGAGCTCAGAAATGCTGACAAGCAGCTCAGCTCCTTGCCCCTGGACCTTTGGGCTCTCTTCAAATATTCAGAGCTTTGGCAAGGACTACCATGAAGTCTGGCACCAGTTGCTGATCACTCAAGACTCTTTTCACTTGGGGAAAAGACCCATGTCTCTGGGAGAAACACCCTCTCCTCTTCCTGTCTGTGGAAACAATGGTTCAGTGTGGGGGTCAGACTGTAGGACCCCACTGTGCAGCCTGGGGCTAGTACCACCCTCTTTTCTATGTCTTATGGTTAAGAGGCAAGAATGTCACATTGGAAATAACACACCAAGAGCCTGGGGTCAGCCTTGACCCAACCGTGGGTTCCAATGGGGCTGAGGAAAGAGCCAGGTGGGAACTTACCCGAGGGCGATGCTGACATTGGCTGAGCTGCCTTTCTCCAGCTTCACGACGGGAGGAACAGTGAGGCTGACAGTGGACTCTGGAAGGGCCCAAATCAATGACATGAGGTGTCAGGCCAGAGAGCTCAGGCCCAGGACCAGTTCATGATGGGAATGGAAATCTGGGCCTCATTAGACTCTTTCCCCATCTGCTGCCAGAGACAGAGGCAGGAAAACAGGCCAGACCAGGAAACGCTGTAGCTTCCTTCCCCCTCCACTGACAGGCTCTGAGGGTCTGCAGTTGAGCTACTCAGAGATAGTTTGAGAACTATGGGGTCCAAAAATTACCACAAGGAATTCCAGTCACAACCTGGGACTACAAAAGGCAGATGTGAGCCACCTCTTCAGAGGGAAAGCACAAGGGTCTCCTCTGTTCGTGGAGCTGGATGGCCCTGGAGACCTGGTCTAGCCCCTTTCCTGTATTGTCAGCTACCAAGTTTCTAGAGAATCCTTCTGGGCTCCCTTCCTAACCCAGCTCTACTCACTGACCCTCTTCCTGAGGCTGACTATATGCTGGGGACTGGAGGAAGAAGGGTGAACAATCAGGGACTTCCTCTTGGCATTCAGGTATTAACTCAGGGTAAAGTCACAAATAGGTGCCTGTGACTAAACAAAAAATGAAAAAACAAACACTCCCCTCCCCCCCAAAAAAACCCCACAAAAAACCAAATAGGTCACCTGGATGAGGGAGGAAGCAGGTCTGGATCTTGGAACACCTTATCTTGGGGGCCAAATACTCTATGGAACACCTTGCTCACAGAATGTGACTGAGTTAGCCTCTCTCTGACTGCTTCCTGTATTCTTTGGGCAGCCCACATCTCTGCCCCCACTGCCAGGTGTGTTCCTTGCCACACCTGCCCATCTCGTCTCCCCTGCCTCACTGCCTTCAGGTTATGCACAGCCTAGAGGTCATGATCATGAACCTAGACTGAGCTGGGGAAGCAGGTGCA
Source organism: Microcebus murinus (assembly GCF_040939455.1). Classification (NCBI taxonomy): domain Eukaryota; kingdom Metazoa; phylum Chordata; class Mammalia; order Primates; family Cheirogaleidae; genus Microcebus; species Microcebus murinus. Next base: position 16,026,469 of record NC_134121.1, on the reverse strand, counting down.
CAACTCTGATGAAGGCGTCTAGTAGAGGGAGGTGTCTATCAGGGAGGCCTAGCTGTCCCTCCACCCAGACCCCTCAAAGGCAGATGAAAAATTTGAGATCTGAAATTTTAGATGCTTGGGTTGGAAGGAAACTTAAAGTTACCTAATTCAACCTCTGATTCCTTGTCTCAATATTCCTGCCAGGTAGTTTCTCTTCCTTTGCCTAGACACCTCCAGAGATAGTAACCTCACCTCCTTCCAGGGACTCGGTCAGCCTAAAACTTGCCCTCCTGGGACTGCCTCTGTTACCCAGAGCCTCTCAGACCCTATCTGAACTGCTTTCTTTATATTAGTCCTGCACATGTGAATGAAGATGGAAGCTCTTGAATCTGAAAGTCCCCAGGCTGAGATTCCCACAACCCACAGTTTCCAGTCCCCCACTGCCTGGCTGGGCCCCTCAGGGTAGGATGGCCCTGCACTGGCCTTTGCAGAGGGCAAGCTGTTAGGTCCCTCTTACATGAAGCCTCAGGACCCAGAGGCAGCTTTGGCAACTCTATTGCTTCTTTGTTGTGCTCATGGCTCTGAGACCATTCCGAGGCTTTGTTCTGGGCTTGCACAGCTGGGGTAGTGCAGGACTTCCTGTCCCTGCCTGCTCAATTTGACCTACAGCTGAGGACTACACAAGATAAGCAAGTCCCAGAACCACTGCTCAGGACAGGGATACTGAGAGTGATGCCAGGCAGCCACCCATAGGTCTGCATTTCTGGATGGCCTTAGCTCTTTCACAGTCCTTGCATTTTGAACAGGGTCTCACTCTGTTGCCCGGGCTAGAATGCAGTGGCGTCATCATAGCTCACAGCAACCTCAAACTCCTGGGCTCAAGTGATCCTCCTGCCACAGCCAGCTGAGTAGCTGGGACCACAGGTGGGCGCCACCTTGCCTGGCTAATTTTTCTATTTTATGTAGAGAGGGGGAATCTCACTCTTGCTCAGGCTGGCCTCGAACTCCTGGCCTCAAGTGATTCTCCCACCTCAGTCTCTCAAAGTCCTGGGGTTACAGGTGATAGCCACCGCACCGGGCCAGTCTTAGCATTTTAAAAGGAGAGGTTGTGAACTCTCAAAGAACTGGATCAGAGAATGTTTATTTCCCCCTCACATAGCACCACAGAAGACAGTAGTGCTCCGAGCTGAGATATTGGGCTCTGAAGACACACAGTTCCATTCTGGCTGACATTTCCTAGCTATGTGGCCATAGGTACTTAGCCTATCTGAACCTACAGCCTATCCTTACCTATAAAATGGGGAGAATAACAAAAGCTATCTCGCAGGGTAATTTTGAAGATGAAATGTATTAATATAATGGAGAGGGAACCAGGGTCCTATGTGGGTACCAGCTTTGTTACTTTCTAGCTGTGTGACTTTGGGAAAGTCTTCTACCCTCTCTGGGCCTCAGTTTTTCCTCTGTATAATTGGAAGGGTGGTAGCTGGATTTTTTTTTCCCCTAGGGAAGTACATTAGCATTACTAATGGAGATTTCAAGTGTGCAAATAAGCACACACGTGTGTGTACACACACACTCGAGCCTCAGTCCCAGAGAATATGATCCAATAGGGCTGGGGTGGGGCTCTGGCACCCATGTTGAGAAACACTGGGTTCCATGGTCTAAAGGACTTTTCCTTTCTTGGAAATTGCCTATTCAGGAGGTGTGACTACAAAGAAACATGCTTTAACAAATCTTTAAGTGACCTAATGACCACTGTTTTTGCTCAGAGATTTAAGAAGCCAGATAACCACAATAGTACAAAGCTCTTGGGAAACTTCTGCAGGATTTGTGTTGTTTATCACTTACTATCTTGCAGTCTTTAGCCAGGGATTTCAAGAAGTCTTTGATCTTTGACAACAGCCAAGCTGAGGATCAAAACAACAGTGGCCCCCTTGGAGTGTTAATTAAACACAGCTCTTCATGGAAGGAATTCCAGAAATGTTCTGGGCAGTGGGAGAATTACTAGAATGACAATCAGTCTTCCTACAAGGATGTGCAAACTCTGATGTGTTCTGTGTGGCCCCTAGACCTGCTGGGGCTGTCGTACCCTGTTTTTTAGCCCCTCTCTAAGGGGAAGGTTTTCTTATCTTACATGGAGATGCCGGGCAGACTCCTTAGGTTATCTGTGTTTGGCAGGCACAACAGGGTGGCTACCTCATCTGCCTCCCCAGGGTCTCCTAGGACCCACAACTCTCTGTGAGGTCCATGGGGCAGGGGCATAAGGCATTCTTTAATGTATTATCTTAGGTTGTTGGGGCTTCACAGTTTTACTATACTTTGAGAGCCAGTTGCATACTCTTGACTTTAAGAACCAACTGTTGACTTTGGTGATACAGAAAAGGTAACAGGGACACCAGGGGAGAAGGCCAATTATTTGTGGAGCCATCTGGCTCTTTGTAAAACTCCTGGGCCCTGGACCTGGGTCTGCTTTACCAGCCCAGTGGCCGCCTGGCTGAGGGGCAGACAGACCCACATAGTCTGGACAGCATTATACCCTTGACGACAAACAGGGCAGGCTACTCACTCCTCTAGCCACCATTTCCCTCTTTACAAAGTTGATGACCTATTTTTAAACTTACCACATTTCTCTATGAGCTTCAGGGGAAAAAGGATAAAAATAATCAGCCAGTTCTTTAACATGTTCCCCGGATTTCTCAGAACTAGGAAGAAAAACAGCAAGTTCACATTAAAGTTGAATCAGCTCAGCTCCAGGTGGACAATATGCCATTTGGAACCATGGTGTGGGACAGCTCATAATGGACTTTCACTTATACTGGTGACCTCACAGGCTTTGCATCACAACCTCGGAGGAGACTCCAGAGAATTTATCTTTGATATATGGGGAAACAGGCTCAGAGCGGCTAAGTGGGTTGTGTAAAGTCCCACCCTGAGGAAGTGAACAAATACCCAAGTTTTCCCCTTCTCAACTGCTTTCTATAACTTAGTTAAAAGAAAGAAAGGATGTAGTTTTACTGGCTTGAGGTTCTTTTTTTTCCCCCAAAAGTTATTAAAGCCATGGTCAGATATTTGAATTTGTGAACCTACAAACCTGAAGGAAACTCATTTCATTTCCTGTCCTGGGATAAGAATCCAAGGGCTAATGATACCAGCTGACCCATGAATAAGACTTTTTAACTTGACAAATAGCACCTTTCCAGGATTGACTGGGATCATTCACAATGAGGACTCAGGGAGGACAAGCCCCAGAGTCCTGTAGCAATTCATTGGTTTAAAGTGGGAGACAGGGGGCTGCATTCCTATAACACCAAAACACAGCAGGTAAACCTTAGGTTAAGAGGGGGCAGGTCAGCATGGATTTCTATAACTTGAACTCTATATTCTGCCTCAGGGTACAGTGCTCAGGCCTTCCCACCCCTGACAGCCTCTGGGGGTTTCTGTAAAAAGTGGGGAGAGCTAGATGAGGTCTGTGTGGAAACATCCCTGCTCCCACTCTGGTTTCAGTTTCTCCAAGGCCTCCAGGAGCTCCTCACACCTCCCTTCCACCTTCCTCAAGAAGTTAGCCTTAGCATCATATAACGCTATTAGTAAAACAAACAAAAGAAGTCTTCCCAATTGCTGCAACTGTCTGATCTCCACATGCCCCCATCTCTTCCAGGGGCCTCTTTGCCTGATCTCTTAGGTCTTCCCACTCTCTGGCTTCCTCTGGGGGCTTTGCCCTTAGTGCTGGATCCATGTGCTTTCTCCCCTCCGATCTCTGTACCCTGATCTTCCAGGAATTGCCCTCTTGTGTCTATGGAATGACCACAGGTCTCCCTGTTACTCTTGCCACTCTTTATTCCTCACATATGCCCTGTACCCTCAAGTTCAGAATTCAGTTTGTTGCCCAGGGCAGAGTCTGGGTTTTTTTCCAGAAATGAAATGGAGAATCAGGCCTAACTGGCTCCTCTCTCATTTCACATAAGTGGAATGCAGAATGAGAAAGTCAAACAATTGGTCAGCAGAAGTTCCCCAGCCTCAAAGGCCGAGACACCTGGAAGATGACATGAGAGATGAGAGACATTGAGAGATAAATCAATTAAAATGCTAAAAAAAAATCAGATCAATAATTATACACAATTAGTGCCTTGTGAAAGCTGCAAGTAGAAATGAAACATTTCAAACAATGGGCCCTGTCTGACATGCCCTTCTTCCTGCATAAGTCAGATATCATGCATTTTAAGAAGCTTCCCCCACCCCATTAATCCCCTCCCAGAGTAACCTGGGCTCTGAGATCTCCTGCGGCAGCTCCTCCCTTCCAGAGTTAATCCTGTCCTCTGTTCTAGGGCCTGGAATTCCCTGGGGGTTCCTACTTCTAAAAGCATAACACAGACAATGGCAAGGAATATGTGCCTGGAGACAGACTGCACAGGTTTGAACCCGGGCTCCCCCGTTTATTAGTTATGTGATCTTGTGGTGCTACTTATCCTCCTCAAGCTTCAATTTCCTAGTGGGAAAACAAGGATGGTGACAACTACCTCACAGGATTTAAATGAGATGAAACATACATTCTCAACTGGGACTAAAAATGGCTCTTGTGGGGTGATGAGAAAAAAATCTCTTAGATATTACAAAGGTATGTGGCCCTGCAAAGGGCTACAGTAGATAAACAAACACAGAATTTACTGGTGTATTAAGGTTTCATGGAAGGGGGTTAATAAGGATAAAAATGTTGAGAAACAAAGTAGAAGTGATTACTTCTGTTGCCTAAGGAACTTAGCAAGCTCTCCTGTAGCATGTTATTTTCCTCAATGCTTTTTAAAAAGGCAGAGTCCAGGTATTCTCCCTTCCTCCAGTCTTGAAAACCCCAGAGGGCTGGGTGGGCCTCGTTCTGTCCAGTAGTCCCTCGGAGCCCAGGACTCAGCCCTGTCAACAGGAGCTCCTGCCCGTGGTCCCCTCAGCGTCTGGCTTCTCCAAAGCAATCTGAAAACTCCCCAACCCAGATCCAGGCGGCAGCTAAGCAGGAGGCAGGGCAGGGTCTCGGAACCGCGCTGGGGTAGACACCCGCACCACCCCGGCAACACGGCGACCCTGCTGCCGCTCACCACCACCCGGGCCCTTAAACCTGGGGGCTGTCCGGTGTCGCGAGGCCAGGACTGGTGGCAAGGGGTGGCACCGAGGCGCGGGTGAAGGGGGCTGGATCCGTGGCTGGCCGCTCCACTGACGCGGTGGGCCAGTCTCTGGACCTCCAGGGCTCTGCCTCTCACCTCAGAGGCTCCGAGGCTCGGAGGACGACCACACGGGACGTAGGAGCCTCGCGCCAGCTGCCACTCCGGACGGTGCCGGTTCCCCCGGCCGGCTAGACTTTGTGGAGGGCGGGCCCGCTGTCACCTGACCTCAGCCACCTGACTCGTGGGCGCTCATCTCCGCGCGGTGCGCTCTGGGAGTTGTAGTGGGAGACTTAGCCGGCCAGAGCTGGGCGGGGCGGAGGGGTGGGGCCTTGGCAGAGATGGAGGCTCTGGTGTGAGGGAGGATCCAGTCACTTCTAGGGAAACCGAGGCTCTGGGAGTCTCCGGCGCCCCTTGGCGAGCCATCCGCTCTTTTGGTGAGCTAGGCTCGGCCAGCGCTCGTCTGTGCCGGAACGGCAGCCCTGCGGGGCGGGGCCCTCTAAGGTCCCGCCTTCCACTGCCTCTCCGCCTATAGCCGGGCCCCGCCGCGAGGGGCGCGTAGGGGGTCTGCCTTCCTCCACCAATGGGAAGACTGGAAAACGCCATGTTGGGTGTGGCTGAAAGATTGGCAGGCGGGGCCCCATCCCGGAGCCTCCCACCCGGGTGAAGTGTGCGGGCGGGGGCGCGTCGGGCTGCAGACTGTGCTGCGCGGGTCAGCGAGGTCATGGCTGCGCGGCCCGTCACTCTCGGCATTGACCTGGGCACCACGTCTGTGAAGGCGGCCCTGCTGGGGGCTGCGCCCGGCAACCCATCCGAGTTCGTGGTCCTGGCGAGCTGTGCCCGGGCTGCACGGGCAGAGGTGGCGGCAGAGAGCACGGCGGCCGGGCCCCAGGTGAGGTAGCGCCCTGGAGCCGCGCCGCCTCCAGGAGCCTCCTGACGACCCTTTTCTTCCCCCAAGCAGCGTCCTTGACAGCCTCTCCTGCAAAGGAGTCTCTGCTCCAGCCTGTCTGACCTCGCCTGCCCCCATCTCCTCCAGGGGCCTCTCTGCCTGACAGCTCCGCCTGATCCGTTAGGTCTCGCCCCGGGAGCGTCCCCTCTCCTGGTACCGATCTCTCCACTCTCTGGCCTCCCCCTGGCGCTGGATTCCTGTGCTCTCTGCCCTCCACTCTCGGTACCCTGGCCTTCGAGGAGGAATTGCCCTCTTGCGTCTATGGAATGACCACAGGCCTTCCTCTCACTCTTGCCATTCTCTCAGCTCTTCACGTCTGCCCTGTGCCCTCCAGTGCAGGATTCAGTTTGTTGCCCAGGGCAGAGTCGGGGTTTTCCTCCGGAAATTGGATGCAGAATTAGGCCTAACCAGCTCTCTTTCTTTCCACAGAAGTAGAATGCAGACTGAGAAAGTCAAACACTTGGTCAGCAAAAGTTCCCCAGCCTCAAAGGCTGAGACATCTGGAGGAAAGAGCTCAGCAGATAGAAAGACATGGAGAGATATGCAGAGAAAATGTTTTCAAAAAGGGTCAGATTGGCCGGGGGTGGTGGCTCACGCCTGTAATCCTAGCACCCTGGGAGGCTGAGACGGAGGATTGCTCAAGGCTGGGAGATTGAGACCAGCCTGAGCAAGAGCGAGACCCCCGGCTCTACTAAAAAAATAGAAAGAAATTTTCTGGACAACTAAAAAAAATATATATAGAAAAAATTAGCCGGGCATGGTGGCATATGCCTGTAGTCCCAGCTACTCAGAGGTTGAGGCAGTAGGATCGCTTGAGCCCAGGAGTTTGGGGTTGCTGTGACCTAGGCTAACACCATAGCACTCTAGCCCGTGCAAACAGAGCCAGACTGTGTCTCAAAAAAAAAAAAAAAAAAAAAAAAAAAAGGTCAGATTGATACTTTTTTTTTTTTGAGACAGAGTCTTGATCTGTTGCATGGGCTAGAGTGCTGTGGCGTCAGCCTAGCTCACAGCAACCTCAAACTCCTGAGCTTAAGTGATCCTACTGCCTCAACCTTCCAGAGTATGAGGATTGATACTTATATACTAGCCAGGCCCAGATTGATACTTATATACTATAGCTAGTGGCTTATGAAAGCCACAAGATAGAAATAGACAATTTCAGGATAATGGGCTCTTTTGGGAGATGTGGGTAGGTCAGAAAAGATGATTCTCAGAGCTGGATCCTGTTAATTACCTGAAAAAGGTAGCTCTATAGTCAGTTAATTGACATTAGAAATTAGTATAAAGGAACTTTCTGTGTAACCTCAACTTTTTTCTGGGCCTTAGCTTGTTCTCTGAGTTTAAATAGGTAGACTCTAAGGCTACTGCCAGCCACAAACTTTGATTTTCTGAGCCAAGCCCCACCCCCAAGAGCTTTGTTTTTCAAAAGCTCTTACCACATATCTGGACTCAGTTCTTTAGACTTCAGAGCCCATTTTGCTCAGAAGTGTTTTATGTTATTTATTTATTTAATTTTTGAGACAGTCTTGGTCTGTTGCTCAGGCTAGAATACAGTGGCCTCATCATAGCTCACAGCAACCTCAAACTCCTGGGCCCAAGTGATTCTCCCGCCTTAGCCTCCCAAATAGCTGGGACTACAGGCATGTGCCACCATGCCTGGCTGATTTTGTTTTCTAATTTTTTGTAGCGACAGTGTCTTGTTCTTGCTTAGGCTGGTCTGGAACTCCTGTCCTCAATCAGTCCTCCTGCTTTGGCCTCCCAAAGTGCTAGGATTATAGGCATGAGCCACCAAGTCCAGCTTAGAAGCATTTTAGAGGATAAAGATTTCAGGAGCACTTTACATTCTTGTAGAGGTTTTCAAAATTAGTTTGGTTGGAGCATCAGGGTATTTTAAAGTGATTACTTCACTTCATGGAGTAGGAAATGGAGGCAAAGTTGGGTCTGACACTGTGGGGGTGGGCAGGAAAGCTGGGATTACAAAATAGTGAGCACCAACAGTGCCCCTTTCTCTTGAAATAGAACCACTTATGGAACAAGCAGCATTGCTGTGATTTCATCTGTAGCAGGGTTTCTCAACCTTGGCACTGTTGACATTTTAGGCTGACATTTTAGTTTCTGTTGTGTGTGTGGGTATCCTGTGCATTCATTGTAGGATATTTAACAGCATTCCTGGCCTCTACCTTCTAGATCCCAGTGGCACCTGCCCCTCCCCCCCAGATGTTACAACCAAAAATGTCTCCACATTAACAAATGTCCCCCAGGAGTCAAAATCACCCCCCCCCCAGTAAGAACCACCTGATGGCTGTGTTCTTTCCTTGTGTTCACACTTTTCACTCATTGAATATTATGTATACCAAGGTCAAGCTTGGCAGCTTGTAGAAGATCAGATTTTTAGGTATTTGTAAATGTAAAATATAAAGTTTTTGAAGGAAGCTCTGTGACCCTTTCTCAACTATTTATTTTTCCTCTGTCGGCTTTAGTTTCCTCTAGCTGTAAAAGGGCATGGGGAAGTAGGGTTGAATGCCTTTCTAAGCACTCTTTTTTTTTTTTTTTTTTTTTTTTGAGACAGAGTCTCACTTTGTTGTCCAGGCTAGAGTGAGTGCCGTGGCGTCAGCCTAGCTCACAGCAACCTCAAACTCCTGGGCTCGAGTGATCCTTCTGCCTCAGCCTCCCGAGTAGCTGGGATTACAGGCATGTGCCACTATGCCCGGCTAATTATATATATATATATATCAGTTGGCCAATTAATTTCTTTCTGTTTATAGTAGAGACGGGGTCTCGCTCTTGCTCAGGCTGGTTTTGAACTCCTGACCTTGAGCAATCCGCCCGCCTCGGCCTCCCAAGAGCTAGGATTACAGGCGTGAGCCACAGCGCCCGGCCTCTAAGCACTCTTTTCAAGCCTGAAGCTCTAAGCTATGATCTGGGTGTAGATTTGACTGATCAAGGAACGGGGGCAGTGCCTTTCTGGTTCTGTTGGGGGTCTGCCCCATTGTCTGTCCAAGTACTTCTCCCTGATCACACTCAACCCTAAAACTGGAACTAACTGCTGAACACTGTCTCCCTTTACTCCCTCCCACCTGGCCTGTGTCCCTCCTCTGTTTCCACTTATGCAACTTACCCACCATGGCTTCTCTGTCCTGGGCTGATGTACTATCTGATGACCATGTGCAGGGACTCTTTAAGGTAGCACTGTCCAGTAGAAATACAAACCACTAATGTGACCCACGTGTGTCTTTTTCAATTTTCTAGTAGCCATATTGAGAGAAAAGGAAACAGGTGGAATTAATTTTAATTGCATAGTTTATGCAACCCATTATCAGTTCGACATGGAATAATCAATAGAACATGTATTAATGGGATATTGTACATTGTTTTTTCATACTATATTGAAATCTGATGTGTATTTTACATTTCCAGCATCTCCATTCAGACCAGTCACATGTGGCTAATGACTGCAGTGTTGGACAGTGCAAGCTAAACGTCTCTCTCCCCTGCTTCCTTCTTGCTCCCCCACTCCACCCCCACCCTGTCTTCTTTCTTCTCTGTGCCTGGTAATCTTTCACTTCCTCTTGGCTATTGTGTCTCCAACACATAAAGAATCCTTGTTAGGATCTGGGGCTGCCTTCTCAGGAAAATGCTTTGTGCTCTGTCCCCATTTCTTCTTTCCCCATCCTCCCCTTCCTCTTTGTCCTTCTTTCTGTTCCTTTGTTCATGCTTGTTAGGAGCCAGGAACAGCCACTGACCTAGGCCTGCAGGCTGATAGGAGCAAGTGAGAGGTTTCTTCCAAGGAAGGGAAGGCTGTGCTCCCTGGGGGGAAAAAGAGGCTTGAGAACTCAGTTTTCTGATGCTTTTCTAAGACCATGGCTTTTTTTGGTTTCCCAAAGAACCAACACTGATTAAAAGCTAAGCCACATTTCTCTTGCCCTTCTTCTCCTCTGAACTTTCCATGGATCCTTCTAGTTGTTAAATAGAAGTTTAGTTTGTGCCTTGAGGGGATTTTGTGTGCCAGAAACAGTTTACTTTGAATAAAATCAAATAAGTGTTCAATTTATGAAATTCAAAACTTTTAAATACCTTAGGTGTTTTATTTCTTTTTTCTTTTTCTTTTGTGTCACTGTTTCTGGGATCTTAGATGTTTTAAACTACAGTTATACATTTAATCTATTTTTTTGTTTATGTGCTGCAATTGATTTAAATCTTCTCAGAATACTTAAGTAATTCTTATAAATTAAATGCGTACCTATGTAAAGACCTTAAATACTCCTGTATATTTCAAAGCCTTGTATAAATGTAGTAAGATTTGAGCTTGTAATTACTAATCTAGAGCAGTTCCTCAATGTCACATTTTAAATCAAAATTATAAAGATAACCTAGGCCAGATTATCTTAAATGTGTAAATTTACTTAAAATACTAAGTACCCTGAGATTCCTTAAACACACATATTAATAACATAGGTATGATTGTTTTAAACATAGGTGTATTTAATTCTTGATCAGTCCACTTTGAAATTTACTTATTCACCAACAAAATAATTATGTCATCTAAGTTGCTTTCATAAGTAAATATTTTGTGATGGTATTCTTCGCTTATATATATTTTTAAATTATTTATTTTTTTGAGACAGAGTCTCACTTTGTTGCCCAGGCTAGGGTCAGTGCCGTGGCGTCAGCCTAGCTCACAGCAGCCTCAGTCTCCTAGGCTCAAGTGATCCTCCTGCCTCAGACTCCCGAGTGGCTGGGACTACAGGCATGCACCACCGTGCCCGGCTAATTTTTTGTATATGTATATTTTTAGTTGGTCAATTAGTTTCTTTTGATTTTTTTAGTAGAGATGGGGTCTTACTCAGGCTGGTTTCGAACTCCTAACCTCGAGTGATCCGCCCGCCTCGGCCTCCCAGAGTGCTAGGATTACAGGCGTGAGCCACTGCACCCGGTCTGAGATTTCTTACTGATAACAGGCATCCACTGGAATGGGATGGGACCGTGGGGTCCTATTATAGTCTTGAACTGGGACTTGATAATTTAAAGGAAAAGTTAGTCACAGAGCACAAATTTCTTAGGTTCTCATCACATTGTTGCCTACCTATTTTTTTTTTTTTCTTAAAAAAATAGGTGTCATCATAGCTCTTAGCAACCTCACACTCTTGGGCTCAAGGGATCCTCCTGGCTCAGCCTCTTAAGTAGCTGGGACTACATGCATGTGCCACTGCACCTGGCTAATTTTTCTATTTTTTGTAGAGATGAGGGTCTCACTCTTGCTCAGGCTGGTGTTGAACTCCTGATTTCAAGCAATCCATCTGCTTCGGCCTCCCAGAGTGCTAGGATTACAGGTGTGAGCCACCGCGCCCAGCCTGTTGCCTACTTCCAAAGTTGAGTCTGTACCTCCTACCCAGACTGGTTGATTGGATTTGATATTTCTTTAATTTTAAGATCTCAAAATGCACTCCTGACCCCAAGACCTTTGAATTTGCCCAAGAATTTTGTCCAAATCCTGTGTCCTTTTCATATTCTTGTCTCTTAGGACCACTTCACTCTTAATACCTTAATATGATAATTGATTAAGTTCTGCTTACCTCTCACGACTTTGTCTTTTAAGGTTATTCTGCCGAGAGAAGTTTTCGAGGAGAAAGGAAGTCAGAAGAAAAGGCTAATCAGGAAAAGAAGGCCCTGACTTTCTTTAATCTCTTTCCACCACTGGAAAATCTTTCCCCACTATCAGTCTCATCCTGTGTAGCTCATACCATTGCCCAATTAATCTTGTGAAAACACAGCTGTGATGATAGTGCATTCCCATTCAGAAAGCCCCGGGGGCTCTCCCTGTAGGAAGAGCATTGATTAGGCCCCAGCCTCTCCTCACTTCCAGCCTCAGTCCCCAGCCCGGCCCCATTGGCACTGTGCCCCTGTGTTCCTGCCTTCCTCCTTGGCCACATTCCCTCTGTGGGTTTTGATTTCAAAGTCCAGGGCCTGGCCCTCACAGCACCCAGAAGATGCTTGCCAGATGGGTGAAAGCACCAGGGCTCATCCTAAGGTGCTTTAGTCCCTTAGGCCTTCCTTGACCACACCTCTCCTGCCAGGCTCCTCCCTGCCGTGCTCCCCAACCCCACTGCTCCCCTTGAAAGACCCTTCCCTCATTTCTCCTATTCATAGCACAGAGCAGTGCTTTCTCAGCTCAGGCTGACCACGGTGGAGGGCAGATCCCGGGCTGTTTGCTGCACCTCACCTGCAGCTGCGTCTCATCTCTGAAGGCTGTGGGTGCGACCTGCCCACCACCTTCTTACGCCACACCCTGCTGGTGGTGGTGGAGAACCCTCAGTCCCAGGGAATCCTTGGAGGTCTGCCCCCCACCCTCAGCCTGTTTGTCTGCTGCCGGCCAATGTGCCCTGTTCTATTTCCAGGGACGGGAGCAGGATGTGAGTAGAATTATCCAGGCCTTAAACGAGTGCATTGCTGCCCTTCCTCGGCAGCAGCTTCGGAATGTCGAGGGCATCGGAGTGTCGGGACAAATGCATGGAGTCATGTTTTGGAAAACAGGTCAAGGTATGCTGGGCTCAGGGGATGATCTCATGCTGGTAATGGTCACTTACAGAGCTAGAAAAGTGCTGCAAAGGGCTTTCTATGAAGAGTCTGGTTATCCTGCAGTGGGACTAGGGTCTCACTCCTTGGAATGAAATAACACAGGCTGTCTCCTGTATTTTGTGTATGGTCCACCTTGTACAAATGTGTAATGAATGAGGGAACTTTCCCCTCACATACCGTCAGCACATTATCCACGAACAAGCAGAGGGAAAGGGTGAGTTTTGTCTGATTCTTCTTTAGGATTCAGCAGAGCGTATTTTCCACAGCTCTCTCTTTATTTATGTCTCAGAACATTAGTGCTGACAAACCAAGAGGTTAGCTGTAGCTGTAGGAGATGCCAAGACACAGAGGGAACTCTTTTACATTTGGGCATGCTTTTTATTGTTTGCACAATCACAGATATTTATGATTTTTTTGAATTCCAGGGCGTATCCTTTTTATGGGCTCAGGTGCTAAATAAGCATTGTTTAGTCAGTTGTCTCATGAAGGCGCAGAGGTGGGTGATGTATTCTGTTTGGCCCCTAGGGAGAGAACTAAGCCATTAAGACAACAATGACCACTTCACATGCCAGGTGCCAGGTTAAAGACTTTACCTGCGTGATCTCATTAAAATTTCCCGACAACCTTATGACATAGGTTATACTGCAGTCACCATTGTGCAGATAAGAAGTTGAAGTTCAGAGTGCTTAGAATAATATGCTTAGGGTCATATGTTGGCAAGTGGCAACTCCAGCTTTTGAACTCAGGTCTATCTGATGTTAGACACTGAGAGTTTTTTTTTTTTTTTAATTTTTTTTTTTGAGACAGAGTCTTGCTTTGTCACTTGGGTTAGAGTGCCATGGCATCAGCCCAGTTCACAGCTACCTCAAACTCCTGGGCTCAAGCTATCCCCCTGTCTTAGCCTCCTGACTAGCTGGGACTATAGGTGCACACCACCACACCTAGCTAATTTTTTCTATTTTTAGTAGAAACGGGGGTCTTGCTCTTGCTCAGGCTGGTCTCAAATTCCTGACCTCTAGTGATCCTCCTGCCTTGGCCTCCCAGAGTGCTAGGATTACAGGCATGAGCCACCGTGCTTGGCCCAGACACTGAGTTTTCAAAGGCCTCTGTGAGGACCAGAGCTATAGGAGGGCACAGTAGCTCAGTGAAGGAAGGGACTTCCCAACAGAATGCCCAAGGAAGGATTAGGCTCCTATAGGAGGTTGTGAGCTCCCTGTTATGGCAGGCATTAAAAAATTTTTTTAAAAAATTATAAACAATTTTGCATAGACATACAAAGATAGGGAGAATAGTGCTATGAACTGACACATACCCATCACCCAGCTTCAGTAAAACATTTTACTGCAGATGTTATAAGCAGAGGAGGGATGGCTACATTGGGGGGATGTGGTTAAGGGGATGTGAACATTGAATTCACCCTTTCTGCCTGGAGAGTCAGCGATTCAGAGTCCCCTGGGCTCAGTGTGTGGTGACTTGCCTCCCGGAGGGACTGGGTGTCTAGTGCTGCATCCTTTGATCACTCCCAGGATGAGGCTGGGAAGCCAGTGCTTCCCTCCCTCCTTCCCTCCCTCTGGTCGGCCTGTCGTCAGGCGGGCTGGGCCATAGGAGCTGCTTGGCTCCAAGCAGCAGCAGCAGGAGCAGAAGGCGATTAGGGTGTTAGAGTTGGCCTCTCAGAGGGAGTCTAGGTTGTAAAAGCTTTTTAAACTCCTTAATTTTGCATTAATGAGAATAAATGTCCTTTTAATACTAAAACCCTTCCCGAAGAGGACAGGAGAGGTCTAATGATTGTGGTCTGGTCACACGCCTTCCTTTCTGCCCGTCTCCCAGGCTCTGTAACAACCACACAAACCATCAGCCACATCGTTGGAAAGAGCTGCTTAATATTTCATTGGGCCAGCCCACATGCCTTCTGGGTTTGTTTTCAGTTTCTGGGAAGAAGGAAAGCTAGTGTTTGGTGATGATGATACCTGCTTGGTGGAGTTCAGTGAAATCATGTTTGGGATCAAGTCTTGCTGCTTTTAATGGTGGCCTTAATTCAGTTTGGTTTCAGTTCTTATAACATATAAGGCCCTGTGGTAGGCCCTGGGGGAGATGTAGAAGTGAGGGAAGGCAGCCTGTACCTTGCAGAACACAGTCAAAACAGATGGGCACCAGGAACTTGAGCAGAGAGCTGAGTGAGTCAGGGAGGGCACAGGCGGGCAGGCTGGAGGAGAGAAGAGGGAGCGATTAGTGTCTTCTGAAAGGCCTGTGGTCACGCCAGTTTTGTAGACTCCATTTCCAGGCTCAGTAAAAGCAGGAGCGAAATGAAGATCATAAAACAAAGCTAAAAGGCAAGCAGCAGACGGGGAGAAAATATCTGGCAGTGTGTAGCAGACAAAGAACAAGTCAGTACATAGGCAGAACCAATAATTAAGAAGGGACAAATGGCCCTGTGGAAAAGTGGGCAAAGGATACCAGTAGGTTATTCCTAGAAGAGGAAATACAAATGGCTAATAAATATGTGAAAAGGTACTCATCATTAGTAATTAGGAAAGTGCAGATGAAAACAATAATGAGACATCATTTTCTACCCATTGGAGTGTAAGAAAGCAAAAAGTTTGATAATGGCAAGAGCTGGCAAAGGGAGTGGAAAGTTGGTTCTTTTAAATACTGCTGCTGGGAGTGTGAATTGGTGTAGCTGTTTCGGAGGGCAGTTTGGCAGGGCCTAAAAATAAGACAGCTACTACGACTCAGCAGTTCTACCGCTTGGAATCTTTTCAGGGCTCAAACATGCATGTGCATGAGGAGGCATGATCAAGGTCCTTCTTTGCACCCTTGTTTACAGTGAGAAATTTGGCGTTCCATTCTGTGGGACTGGTTCCATAAATGTGGGTGGGTCCATGCTGGAGAATGATGTGCAGTATTTAAAAAGAAGAAGTATCATTCAGGTGTATTGACATAGAAAGAACTCCAGAACAAGTTGCTGGATGATAAAAACAATCCTAGAACAAAAATACAATACAGCACCATTTTTTCTTTTTCTTTTTTTTTAAAAGTCTCGCTCTGTTGCCCCAGGTAGAGTTCAGTGGTGTCATCATAGCTCACTGCAATCTCCAATTCCTGGGCTCAAGCCATCCTCTTGCCTCAACCTCCCAAGGATCTGGGACTATAGGTGAGCACTATAGCCCAGCTAATTTTTCTATATTTAGCAGAGACAGTCTCGCTCTTGCTTAGGCTGGTCTTGAACTCCTGGGCTCAAGTGATCCTCCTGCCTTGGCCTCCCAGAGTGCTAGGATTACAGGTATGAGCCATCTCACCCAGCCCTATAGCATTATTTTTTTTTTTTAAATAGACTAAGTACAAAAACTAACCAAAAACCCAAAACCCAAATCAATGAAACAAAACAAAATGTGTTGTGTGAATGTAAAACCGTGAGAGAGTTACCCAACAAGTGCCTACGGAGATAAGAAGGGGCTGGAACTCAGGCGGAGGATGGATAAGGGCCTTTGCTTTATCTGTAATATTTGACATCTTATGTTAGGAATGCATTCATGTGTCATGTGTGTCACTAAAAACTTAAAAATAATATCAATTCTTTGCCAATTAAAAAGAAAGGAACAAAAGGATATATTGATGAGGTTAGATTCTGGAGGAGACTGCCTAGATTTGAGTCCTAATTCTAGGCAAATTTTTAAAACTTCTCTGTGCTTCATTTTTTTTAAGTGTAAAATGAGGGTAGTTATCCCACCTACCTTAGAAAGTTATTATGTAGGTTAAATGAATTATTATTTTTATAGTATTTTGAATAACACCTGGTACCTGGTCAGCACTCTATTTTTGTTTTACAACCAAAATGGCAGTCTAAAAATTAAAAAAATAAAAGGATCAAAATGTTTTGGGAGAAGATAAAGGGATTGCAAAAAAGCTGCAGAGATCCAGCTTTTATGGCTGGGATAAGAATCCCAGCTTTAGGTTTAGGGAGGAGCATAGCCATGGGTGTAGACTACTCTGACCAGGAGCCTCCCCATTCCTGTCTCCCCACCCACAGCCCCTGTCCCCAGGTGAAAATATGGCACCAAGCAGATGTTTCAGGTCCACGATCCCGAAAGCCTTCACCTATACCATGCCTTCCTGCTGAGCACTGGCCAGGGGTAGTAACCAGAGATTGCCTGACAAGATCCCTCAAAGTCTTTGCCCTCTCTGTTCCATTTACCTATAACACTTGTCCCCAGATATACTTTTTTTTTTTTTTTTGAGACAGGATCTCACTCTGTTGTCCTGAATAGAGTACAGTTGTGTTATCATAACTCACAGCAGCCTCAAACTCCTGGGCTTCTTCTGCCTCAGCCTTCTGAGTAGCTGGGACTATAGGCATGCACCATTGTGCCCAGTGAACTTTTCTATTTTTAGTAGAGATGGGGTCTCACTCTTGCTCAGGCTGGTCTCAAACTCCTGACCTCAAGTGATCCTTTTGCCTTGGCCTCCCAAAGTGCTAGGGTTACAGACATGAGCCACCACGCCCAGCCCCCACATATTCTTAAGGCTGGCTTCCTTACTCTATTCAGCTCTGTGCCCACATGTCACCCAAGAGAGGATTTCCCTGACTACCTTCAATAACCCATCACCTATCACCTCAATAACTTCTCTTTCCCCTTACCCTGCTGTATATTTCTTCATAGCAACTAAAAGTACCTGGTATTTTATATTTGCTTGTTTATATTCTGTCTCCATCCTTAGCATATACGCTTCATGAAAGCAGTGACTTTTCCTTGTTCACTACTATATTCTCAGGAACTCATACATATTGGACACTCAATAACTATATTATGCAGTCATGCATGTATGAATGAATGGATGTTTTATGTCCTAGAACCCGAGGGGGAGTGGCAGGTATGTTTCTTTGGCTCTTTTGGTTTTTTAATTTTTATTTTTCAGAAACGAGGTCTCGCTATGTTGCCCAGGCTGGACTCGAACTCCTGGGCTCGTGCAATCCTTCTGCCTCAGACTCCCGAGTAGTGGGGACTATAGGCACATGCCACTACTCCCTGCTTCTTTGGTTCTTAATGAGCAAATTTATAGGAGAATATGAGGGCCTTGGCTCCAAAGTATGGGATCTTAAATCTGACATAGCCATCAGACAGCTTTACATGCTGTGTGCCCTGCTTTGCTTTGTGGCAGGCCCTGTTCTGCAGTGGAGGCCCGATTCTCATCTACACCTGTTAGGTTCAGGGTGTTTTCAATTGCTGTTGACTTTTCTGGACTGGCACTTGATGTCAACATTCTTTCCCCATTCTGCTGCAGTGGTTGTATTTATATTGCATGAAGCTATGGGAAACATCCCTTGTTTGAAGAGAAGACAGAACAAAAGATACGTAACAGAGTACATTCTCTCTCTCAAAGACTGCTAGAAAAGTCTTGGGACCATGCGCAGAGTTTAGAAGCTAAAGGTTCTTATTCATCATCATCATCACTAACATTTATTGAGTACTCACTGCATGCTGGGTACTATTCTAAATGCACTACATGTGTTAACTCATTTAATACACACAACCATATACACACAACACCCCCTCTCCCAACCCTAACTCTACCTCTTCCCCTTGCTAGTAGCTCAGGCATCAGGTCAAGACACAGAGGCAGGCAGAGCCACTAGGATCAGGGAAACAGAGTTATAAGTGCATTCTACCTCTGGACTTCCGGATACAGTTGTCACCATGATAATGAACTAGCTCCACTTCCAGCTCTTTCTCCCAAGATCATTTTCCAGGGAATCATAAGAGAAAAACAGCAAGAAAATGGGAGAACATCATGAAAAACCCTGGGGTGATGGGACTCTTTTGAGCTGGTGTGTGTGTGCGTGGATTGTTTGGTTCTGGGGCAAGAGGCAGCCAGCCTTGCCTGTGGGAGGATAAACCAGGAGGGGAATTGCTGGTTCCTCTTGATTTCAGGGCTCTAGAACAAGTGGTGTCTCTCCTCATATCCACAGGAACTCAGGTGTCTTCAGGAATAAAATCAAGGTGGCAGAGAGGAGCAGATGTCCTCCTCCAATCCAGAGCTAGTGACCTATAATATAAGGATCCTTATAACATTGTTTACTCTTGGGGGACAGAGAGGAAGCCCTGACCCAGAGGAGATATTTTGTGGGGATGGATTAACTGTGGATTTACCTGTGGGTCCACCCTAGGACCCATCCATCCTCCCTAGCTCATTGGGGCTGATGGGAACTGGCCCGTTTACATGGCCAGATAAAGTAGCCAATATTCCCAGGGGAAGATGAGCTTCCACAGGTCAGGATTACAAGATATTTGAAGAGCACAACTATTTCACAAGGAAAACATTGTACTGGGTTATTTGAAGGAGATTCTGTCAGAAGGAGAACTATTATAATTGGACACACTGAGAATTTAAAATTTGCTTGATACACTAAGTGATGTTAAAAGAAGATATTATTAGCAAGGGCACAAAAAAAGAAACATAAAAAGACCAAAACAGAAATATTAGGTATGAAAAATATAATAGCTGAAGTAAAGAATATAATATTTAGGATTAATAGCAGAATGGATAAAACTTCAGAACAAATTAGAGAATGAAAGATGAGATTGAGGAAATCTCTCAGAAGGAAGGAGGAAAGGACAAAGGTAGAAAATATCAAAGAAAAGCTAAGAGACATTGAGGATACAAATAGAAGCACTAGCATCTGAATAATAGGAGACTCAGAAAGTGAAAAATAAAAGTGGATAGAAGAAGAAATTTGAAGAAATAATGGCGAAAAATTCCTCATAATTGACAAAATAAGGTCGAATATCCCAGACTAAAAGAGCCCATAGAATGTCAAAAAGGAGAGATAAGGAAAACCCCACAGCTAGATAGATATGTTTTGTGAACTTTTTTTTTTTTTTTTTTTTGAGACAGAGTCTCACTTTTGTTGCCCAAGCTAGAGTGAGTGCCATGGCATCAGCCTAGCTCACAGCAACCTCAAACTCCTGGGATCAAGTGATCCTGCTGCCTCAGTCTCCCGAGTAGCTGGGACTACAGGCATGTGCCACCATGCCCGGCTAATTTTTTCTATATATATTAGTTTGCCAATTAATTTCTTTCTATTTATAGTAGAGACGGGGTCTTGCTCTTGCTCAGGTTGGTTTCGAACTCCTGAACTCAAATGATCCGCCCGCCTTGGCCTCCCAGAGTGCTAGGATTATAGGTGTGAGCCACCGTGCCTGGCCACAAATAGTGTTTTTAACTAACCATTGAAGGAAAGGAACTTAGAACCTAGAATTTATAACTGATCAAGCTATCATTCAAGGGTGAGAACGTGAAAAAGTATTCAGAGGCACATAGGCCTTCAGACACTTTGCCACAGAAAAACCTACACTTGGAATAGTTTTGGATGAAATATGTAAAGAAGAGCAGAGAAAAATCCAGCAGATGTCACAAGAGATAAATGAAATAAAGATGGCCAGAGTCCTTAAAAAAGTTTGATGTCTAAAAATCAATTAGCTAAGACCTAGGGGAAGAGAATATACATTGGCAGTCACCAGAATCCAGCCTCCATAACATCATCATGGTGATGGGTGGGAGGATGGAGCCAGGAGACTTGAGACTGTGCCAAACATCACCTTTTATGGGGTGGTGGGAAATATAATATCAACTTAAAAAATGAATAAAAAGAAACATAGAGGTGGGACGAATGGAGGGAGTACATGACTTGCCCAGGGTCACACACGTGTTATGTGGTAGAGCTGAGCGCTAAACGCAGGCACTCTGCTATCGGGACCCACGTGCAAGCCAAGCACCGCCACAGGGTGATGAGTGTCCGTGCTGTGAACTCCCCAGGGGTGTAGTCTCGGGACGTGCTGGTGCACAGTTAGTTGCTCTTATTTGCATTTTTGATAATCTCCTTTGTTCCAGGCTGTGAATGGACAGGGGGAGGGGCTGCCCCCCTGTTCGAGCCCAGAGCTGTGAGTCACCTGGTCACATGGCAGGATGGCCGGTGTAGCAGTGGGTTCCTGGCCTCTCTGCCCCAGCCAGAGTCCCATCTCAGCGTGGCCACGGGGTTCGGCTGTGCAACCATCTTCTGGCTTTTGAAAAATCGGTACGGACAACTGTTCTTTGAATCAGGTGCTGGGTTTCCAGGAGAATGGGGGGTGCGGGGGGCCACATCAGCATCACTCTCCCTGCTGGACTGTGCCTTAGTGAGCAGGGCCTGGCACCACGTGCAGTCTTAAGGCCTAGATTAGGTCCAGAATTGCTTCCTTTTGCAGAAGGCTCTCTGATGGTTATCCAGTTCTCACCCAGATGGGGAAAGGAGACAGGGCTAGTGACTTGCCAAAGGTCACGTGGTGAGTTCACAGTAGGGTCAGGCCTGCAGGGCTGCTGAGAAGGACAATTGTCCTGCTCTCCTAGGCTTGACACTTCCTCCTGAGTTCCCTCCACTAGAGCTGACTTGGGCTGGCTTTTCTTGGAGCAGCTGGGAGGCCCTCACCCCAGGGGATCCAGCTGTACTTGATCCTCAGCATTGGGGTTATCGACATAGCATAGCCACCTAGCTATGCTGTGTCTGGTCCCCACTGCCCACAGCTAGGTGCAGCACATGATTCTGAGTCTATGTTAGACTGTGTTGAATTGTTTTTGGTGTGAAAAACAGCCCAGAGTTCCTGAAGTCCTATGATGCAGCGGGCACCATCCACGACTATGTGGTTGCCATGCTGTGTGGCTTGCCGAGACCCCTGATGTCCGACCAGAATGCTGCCAGCTGGGGATATTTCAACACTCAGAGCCAAAGCTGGAACTCGGAGATGTGAGTATAACATCCTTGCAGGCTGGCTCCAGGCTTCGGGCCACCTTCAGAGCTTGAGCTTCGGTGGGCCCTTTCCCGTCCGGGAATGGTAGAGGATTCCTAGAGGCCAGGGATCAGCATCCAGTGCCCCAGCCTGTTCCAGTCACTGGGTATGGGTGGGCCCAGTGTAAATGAAGCCCTGGGGTTGGGGTCCCCCCAACACCTGCCCTTTCCATGCTGTCCTGCTCTTCCACAGCCACCCAGACCTAAGCTGGGCTCCCCTGTTCTCTGTGGCCCTGAGCCCAGCCTATAGATTTCAAAGTGCAACATTCAATCTTTAATATATTTTAAAATAAGATTAAGGACTAGAGGTTGTAGTCTTGAGGGGTGCTTTTTAAGTTCTTTTTAAACGATCATTTGCCTTTCCAGGTACAGAAGTCCAGTGCTCTATAAGTTCACTTCCTTCAGGGCCCAAATTCTGAGCTCTGAAATAAAACAAAAAGCACCTGGTAGTTCAGGTAAAGGACTTTTTAGCATGTTTTGTAAAATTTTTAAAAATTACTTTATTTTATTTTTTTAAGCCACTCAAATTCAGCAGTGGGGGGTTGTATACCAACTTTAGTGACACTAATGTTAATAAATTCTGATAACCCACTACCATCGCACTGGTTTTGTTTTGTAAAATTGACAGCCCCATGTTCACTAACCCTGAGTGATGAATGCATTTGATGTTCAGGAGATCAACAGGTTTGACTTTGGACTGTGCTAACCAATCATAACTTTGCACGGAAACTCTGACCACCTCCCTTTGCAGAGTGAGTTCCCTTCCAACACAGGAGTATGGAATTGATCGCTGCTGCTTAAGCTGGTTGTTTTCTTTCCTGGAAGGTGAATCCTAAGCTTTTGAAAGCGAGTATGCACTATGTACAAAGCCTAAGCTCACGGTTTTTAAAAAGCCAAAAAGCTGTCTGTGACAACAGTGGATTCTCTCCTTCCTTCTATGTGTGTCCTATAGCACTTTCCCTTGCTGAGTTTCCTGGAAACAATAAAAAACAGGAAACCATGTACAGGTCAATACGGGTGTCCACGTTTGTTTTACAGACTGAAGGGTTCAGGCTTTCCCATCCACCTGCTCCCAGACATCGCCGAGCCTGGCAGTGTGGCAGGCAGAACTTCCCACACGTGGCTTGAGATCCCAAAGGGGACGCCGGTGGGAGTGGCCATGGGTGATTTACAGGCCTCTGTCTATTCTTGCATGGCCCAAAGGACAGATGCAGGTGAGTTTTTTTCCCTCTCCCCAGAGTTATACTGCTACCTCTAAGCACCAGCTCTGTGTGGGGACTGGAGGGACACACAGAACTTAGCAGCCTCAGCATCCTGTTGGAGATCATTATAATGTAAAGATAAAAAAAATCCGCCCTCATCCCTGCAGGTGAAACTGCTCAGGGAGATTACAGGACAGCAGGGCAACCCCTTCGAGGGCCAGGTGAGGGAAAGAGCTCTCTCTAGCTGGCTGGTTTCCGTGTAACTCCATGACTGGGAACATATTAATAGATGAGTAGGTTAGAGTTTTTGTTATTGTGAGTTTGTTAATGACAGTTACGTCAGATCTGATTAGACGTGCAGAATCACAGTCAGGTGGAGGCAGCAGTCTAGGGCAAGAGCTGGCAAACTTTTTCAGTAAAGGGCCAGCCAGTAAATATTTTCAGCCTTATGGACCATGCAGTCGCTGTTGTAACAGCTCAGTTCTGGTGGAGTTCAAAAGCAGCTGTAGACAATACGTATGTAAATGAATGGGTGTAGCTGTGTTCCAACAAAACATTATTCATAGACAGATGCGAATGTTCTATCATTTTCATGTGTCATGAAATAGTCTTCTCCTTTTGATTTCTTTTCAACCATTTAAAAATGTGAGAAGGTGCTAGTGGGTTTGTAAAATGGTGCAGCCCCTTTGGAAAACAGTCTGGCAGATCCTCAGAAGTCAAACGTGGAGTCACCACACGACCCAGCAATTCCGCTCCTAGAAATACATCCAAGAGAACTAAAAACATCTGTCCACACAGCAAACTTGTACACCGATGTTGACAGCAGCATTATTCATAATAGCCAAAAAGTAGAAACAATCCAAATGTCCTTCAGCTGCTGAATGGATTAAAAGAATTCATCCACATAGCTAAAAAGGAATGAATACCTACCTTATAGAAGACAAACTTAAGCACATCTAAATGTTAAAGAGTTTAGTTGAACATTCAGTGATTCATAAATTGGGGTAGCCCCAGAATACAAGGGGCTAGTACCCCACTGGGAAGGGGAAGACGAGAAATTTCTGTAAAGTATTTGCAGAAGCAAGACAAAGAAAATGATTTTGATTGGTTAGAATGGAAAACTAGTTAGCAGTTAGTTGGTGGTTTCTGATTGGTGCAGTTTCTTGTTTCATTTTTACTGTTCACATTGGACTTTGGTTTGTTCATGTGGGAATTTAAAGTGCCAGAGACACCCTAGTCTAATGGCCTCCCATTTGAAGTTTTTAAAAACAATTTCCCCCTCTTATTTATTGAGATCAACTAACATCAATTTTACAACATCAGGCTTATTGAAGAAAGAATCCTTTTGTTTTTTATTTCATTTTTGTTATCCTAATCACAATGAGACCATCTGGCATGCCATTGATAGCTGTAAAGGCACATTTAAGACCCTTGAGAGAAGACAGTGTACCGGGAGATTATAACATTGACTGTCAGATTAGCCAAGGTCCCCATGAACCAAACCAACTAAGACACACACACACACACACACACACACACACACATATAAATATATTCAAGATGGGATCTTGCTATGTTGTCCAGGCTGGACTCAAACTCTTGGGCTCAAGGAATCTTCCTGCCTCAACCTCCCACATAGTACAACTAATATTTTTATGGAAACAAAAGACAAAGAAAAGTTAATGACTATTTAAAAAAACTATAAAATTAGTCTCTGAGTCTAGAGGGAAGTTAGTCGAGAAGATTTCTAGATTTGAGCTCAAAGCATATTTTCCTGATTTGAATGTCTTTGGTGGTGGCATTGGGCATTTCAGTGAACTCTCTGGAGTGGTCCACACATCAGACAGGGTGGGGGGGGCAGGGAGGATTTATTTTCCTCTGAAAATAAATCAAGTTGTTTGTCTGCAGTTTGTGAGCTTTCAGGAACAGAGCATTTCTTACCCTTAGTGACTCCAAGTCAGAAAAGTGGCAGAAAATTGAAGGAACCTAGAAGTATTCAGGATCCAGTCCTGAATACTGTCACTGCCAGTGACAGTTTTTACTCACTCAATGTAAGACTGGGAACCTGTGAAGCCAGGCATTCTACACACATTCTTAAATGTGACATTCTAGTCAAAGTCTCTGTAATACAACCAATGTTTTCAATTGTATACTGTTACAAAGAGAACAGATTCTTTTTGCTCTTGTGCCAATAACTATAGCGCCATATACTGAAAATGTTCACAAGTAGCTTTCCAGATTCTGGAGGGTCAAGTAAGGAGAAAAAAGTAAATATTTCAATTTTTATTCACAAAGATATATTTTACCAAATAGCTGCCAATTTTTGATAGTGTAAAATAAAAGGAAAAAAATATTTCCTTAGATCTGGGAAATAAAAATTAAGGAACCAGCAATGTTTCAAATGAAAAATCATAAAGATATTATCCTCATCAGTTATTTAGTCCCATATAATTAATTCTTGTTCTGCTTGATCTTGCTTAGCAGTTTCATGAACCCACCATTTCCTCATTAGAATTCTGGAAATTCTTAGTCTAATGATACGATCTCAGAGTCGTTAGAAATCTGTATTCCGGAGTACTTAGCAGAGTCCCACAAATCTCTTTGAAGAAGAAACAATTTTGGGTTGTAGCTGATTGTAAATGCCCTTATTTATGTTTTTAGAGACAGAGTCTGCTACAGGGCAGTGGCGTGATCATGGCTCACTGTAACCTTGAATTCCTGGGCTCGAGTGGATCCTCCTGCCACAGCCTCCTAAGAAGCCAGACTTATAGGCATGTGCCACCATGCCCAGCTAATTTTTAAAATTTTTTGTTGAGATAGGGTCTTGCTATGTTGCCTAGGCTTGTTTCAAACTCCTGGCCTCAAGTGATCCTCCTGCGTTGGCCTCCCGAAGTGCTGGGATTATAGGTATGAGCCACCATACTTGGGTGCAAATGCTTTTAGAGAAGAATCAAAACAATAGGTGTCTATGGAGGACAAAACTTAAAATTGCATGGTTAAATTTTGATGAGGATTCATTATTATAATGATGCAATTGACAAGGAAATTTGGTTATTTTCCATGGCGTACAAAATTTAACATAATGACAGAAATTTGTGGCTGACAGCTTATACCATGACATATCAGATTTCTAGGAATTTTTAGAACATGTATTAATAATATATCCATACAAATATAAATCAAAGGAAGTTAAACATAGGTTTTTATTTGACAAGGCTTCCCATATAATTTAAAATATCAAATAAGCCTAATTAGTTTAATATTAATCTCTTTCTCTCTTTGTTTTTTTTTTTGAGACAGAGTCTCACTCTGTTGCCCAGGCTAGAGTGCTGTGGCGTCAGCCTAGCTCACAGCAACCTCCAACTCCTGGGCTCAAGCGATCCTCCTGCCTCAGCCTTCTGAGTAGCTGGGACGACAAGCATGCGCCACCATGCCCGGCTAATTTTTTATATATATATTTGGCCAATTAATTTCTTTCTATTTTAGTAGAGATGGGGTCTCGCTGTTGCTCAGGCTGGTCTTAAACTCCTGAGCTCAAACGATCCGCCCACTTTGGCCTCCCAGAGTGCAATATCTCTCTTTTACAGATCCTTTCAGATATTCCACAGGCCCTCTAGAATGTCTTAACGTTAGGTTGAGGTCAAACATGTTCAGGAAATGCCACCTCTGAATATGCCACTTTGGTATATTGATCACTTTGAGTGAAGGCACTTGAAAAATAGAAAATGCAGGGAGAAGCTTTCTTTCTTTTTTTTTTTTAAAGACAGAATTTCACTGTGTTGCCCAGGCTATAGTGCTGTGGCATCAGCCTAGCTCACAGCAACCTCAAACTCCTAGGCTCAAGCGATCCTCCTGTGTCAGCCTCCTGAGTAGCAGGGACTACAAGTATGAGCCACCACTCCCGGCTAATTTTTCTATTTTTAGTAGAAATGGAGTCTTGCTTTTGCTCAGGCTGGTCTTTAACTGCTGACCTCAAGTAGTTCTCCCATCTTGACCGCCCAGAGTGCTGGGATTATAGGTGTGAGCCACCACCCCGAGCTGGGAGAGGCTTTCTCTGGACTCCCCTTATCTACTTAAAGATAGATCCCTCAAAGGATCTCAACTGTCATTAACCCCCTCCCCTACACCATTATCTAATTTTATTTTTGTTGACAAATCAGGCAAATATCAAAAATAGCACAGAAGCAAAGAAACTGAAAAAGCTAAACTTGGTTCTTCCTTCTTTTTTTTTTTAACTTTCATAAATTCACCAAACAGTTCATTTTTATTGCACATACACACTTAGGTTGGATTTATGGTTTTATGGTCTTACACATCTTGCAGAGATAACACAAACCTGTCTTGCCAGCAACCCAGGGAAAACTGACAATTGTGAAAACATTTCCATTTTTATTTTACCAAAAAGTTTAAAACTAGATTTACTTACCAGAGATCTACCTAATTTATGTGAATTTAGAAAAAAACCCAAAACATTTGGGTCAATTTTTATATTTCTGAAAGTTTTAGAAATAATTTACATGAGCGCTCATTTATCTCAAGCCAATTTGAATAGAACTCTTTTAAGGGATTTTATAAATTGGTTTAGTAATACCATCCAAAAATATCATGTATAATAGCATACAAATCTACATTTATTCATACAAAGACATAAATACATAAGGACAGAAGCAGATAAACGGCTGACTTAAGAGTCACTTATTAAGAGAAGTCCAAAGGTCATTCTAGGTTGTTGATTGCCTTCGAGTTGTTGTAAATCACATAAATTCATTATAAAATACACCCTTTTAAAGTGTACAATTTACTGGTTTTTAGTATATTCACAGCTGTACAGCCATCACCACTATCCAAATTTAGAACATTTTTATCACCCCACAAAGAAACTCTGTACCCTTTAGCAGTCATTATGGACTTGCCTATTCTGGGCATTTCATATGACTAGGATTATATAATATATGGCCTTTATCTGGCTTCATTTATTTCTTTCACTTTCACTTACATTTTATAGTATTTATCAGTACTGTTTAAAAAAATTCTAACTACAAGTTTATTAGACTGTGGTGGCTCTAGCACTATACATTTCTACATGAACAAACCAAAGCCCAGTATCAATAGTAAATTGAAACTAGAAACTGCACCACTCAGAAACCACCAACTAGCCTCTAACTAGGAATTTTCCACTCCACCTTTGTAATAGTTAATATTTAATAGCTTTTAAATATTAAAGCTATTATTTAAAAAATGGGAAAGCCATTCTCAGCTTCTTGGCCATATAAAAGTAGATGGTGAGCTGGATATGGCCTGTGGGCCGTGGTTTGCCGATTCCTGGTCTAGAGTAGAATCTAGGCCTGCTCGCCCAAGCAGGGTGGTTGAAGGATGATATAGTCACTGTCCCTGCACCAGCCTGTGTGTCTTTTTTCATCCTCATGGAAGCCTGGGAGAGCGAGTCCACTTTTGGGGCCCCTTCTTGTTATCGAGGGGAGCAGAGAATTTGTTCTTACCCAGGGTTTTCTTCTTGGTCATGACATTTTTTCCCCTGCTCCATCAGTTAGACATATTACAACTCAACTCAGTTGACAATGTAGTCAGCGTGTGGAAAAAAATACAAGATTAGCGGACAGCTGCCAAAGAAAGGTGAAATTCTACCAATTTTGTTTGTGTGTGTATGTGATAAACTCTTTGAAGATGAAGACAGTTCAAAAACATCTTTTTCTCCCAAATTTTCAACTGAAATCAGTGCCCCAGGATAAGATGCTAAGTTAATCCTTTGACTTTTAGTCTTCCCAGTACACCATCTCTGGCCTTACATCCCTCTATCTCAAACCAGGGATACCAGGGAACTCATGGAGGCTTTGCCGTCCAGCCCCCAGGGTTGTGATTTCAGCTCCTCACCTTCTGCAGCGTGACCTTGGGCAGGCCTAGTCTCCTCCCTGGGCCCTTGTCATCATCCAAAATGAGTGTGAGGATTGTTGCCCTTCTCCTGGGGCAGTTGTGGTCATTGACTGAGACGGTGCTCACCAGACTCTTTCCTCCCACCTGGTGGTTTTCACATCTTGGGCTGTTCCCTCTACAGAGGGCCCCTGTGTGCCTGGACATAAATGTTCTTTCTACACGGTGAGGGGCCAGTCTAATAGGAAGAAGGTAAGAATTAGGTCCTCTCTTCACTGAGGTGGTTGCATTCCCTGGTTCCAGATTGGGGCCTGTGCTCAGTTGTGTTCTGTCTGTGGCAGAGCTGGTCAGTCCCATCTTGGACCCCTGCACCTGAGGGGACAGGTAGAGGGCCTACTGCTTCTGGTTTATAGTCATGGTAGGAGGCTGGATGCAGCAGAAGGTCAAGGCTATTGGCTTTCTGAGGCTTGTTGTTGTTTTCTTTGCTTGTGGACCAGTAGGTAGAAAATTGAATGCTGACCTCAGTTTGTTTGGCCTCCACACAGATTGAGAAAAGCATGCTTTTTTGGTCAGGTCTCGTGAGAAATGGAGGAGGAGAGACTGCTGGAACTGTTCCACAGGCTCTGGCCTAGAATCAGAGGAGGAAATCATCCCCTCCGTGCTGAGACTGGGAGATTTCCCCTGCTGGTGGGCTGGGGGTTTAAGAAGAATACCTTGGGATGAGAAGGAGGTGGTACTTGCCACAGATAAATGAAACCTCCCCAGAGAATGGAACACTTGGTCTGAGGTCTTATTCTGTAGTAGTTATCTATTGCTGTGTGACAAGTTATCCCCATACTTAGTAGCCTAAAACAACAGACATTCATTATTTTAGGCAGTTTCTGAGGGTGAGGAATCTGGGGGTAGCTGAATGGCCTGGCTCCAGGTCTCGCATGAGCTTGGATTCATGCTGGGGCTGCAGTCACCTGAAGGCTCGACCGGGCCTGGAAATCTGCTCCTGAGCTCACTCGTGGGGCTCACTCCTCAGCACAGGAGCCTCACCCCGGGGCTGCTCATGACACGGCACCTGCCGTCCCCCAGCAAGTGCGCCAAGAGAGCATGACTAAGACGGAAGCCACAGAGCCTTTTATGACCTAGTCTCCGAAGTCTCGCATTGTCTCTTCTGCTTCATTTTATTCGTTAGAAGCGAGTCACTAAGTCCAGCCCACACTCACGAGGAGGCGAATCAGTCTCTACCTCTTGAAAGCAGGAGTCTCAAAGAAGTTTTAGAAATATTTTTATTTAAAAAAAAGTTTAATAATAAAATTTTCCCCCAAGTTTATTTATTTTTAAATTAACACGTAAAATTGTAAAATTATTTATCACATACGACATGGTGTTTTGAAGTATGCATACATACATTGCGGAGTGGTTAAATCTAGTTAGTTACCAAATGCATTACCTTACACAGCTATCATTTTTTTGTGGTTAGGACACTTAACATCCCCTCTCTTAGCGTTTTTCAAGAATACAATACGTCATCATTAGCTATAGTCACCTTGCTGTATAATGTAGATCTCTTGAATTTATTCCTCTCATATCTAACTGAAAATATGTATCCTTTGACCAACATGTTCCCGACCCCTCACCCCACTAACCAACGTGGTCGTATTTTTAAAACCACCGCTGTCTCCCACCGCCCTGTTGTGACGAGTTAGCCCGACAGGCCTAAACTCTATTTTCTTCGGACCCCAGTTCTCAACATCAGCACCTCGGTGCAGCTGGCAGCCGCCATGCCTGCAGGATTCCAGCCGGCGCAGACCCCAGACCCCGCGGCTCCGGTCGCCTACTTCCCATACTTCGACAGGACCTACCTGGGGGTGGCAGCATCTCTCAACGGGGGCAACGCGCTGGCCACGTTCGTCCGCATGCTGGCGCAGTGGATGGCAGATCTAGGTAAGGCGTGGCCCACGCAGTGGTGAGTTGTCTGCTTGTCCCTTCCATGTGGCAGGGTCACAGGGCTTAACGTGCTCTTTTATCATCTAGACTCCGGTCCCGGCAGGCCCCAGCACATTCCTTCCTTCCTTAGGGATCTGAACGTGCAGACTCTTTTCCTCTTGTCCTCTGAGCTGCTGTCACCTACTCTCTTCTTTGGAGGGGGCAACTTTCCCCCTAACCTTGGCCGTGGAGTATCATGACAGTCTCCCCAGCTTTCTCCGCTCTCCAGTCTTACTATCTCTGTCCATGTGTCCCTGGGTTCGTTCCTTGCATTTAAGGTTTTGTTTCTGATGACTACAGACAGCTGAAAATAGAATGATCAGACATGAATGAGTGAAAAGACTCCTGGTGTTTTGCAATATTGTAAAATCCTCACAGCACTTATTCCTGGTGGTTAGTTCCTGACTCACTTTCCTACAAGGTTCCCTGGAAGCTCGGAAGCCCTCCCGCTCCCTTCCTTTGTTCCCTGGGTAGAAGTTAGGAGGTCTCCCTCTGGTCTGCATGCACAGATAGATGCTCCTTGACTTATAATGGGGTTACATCCTGATAAACCCATTGTAAGTTGAAAATATCATAGTCAAAAATGTACTTAATACACTTAACCTACCCGAAATCATAGCAAATCCAATAAAATTTACTCAGATAAAAGACATTACATTTATTAACCAGAAATGGAAATATCAATACACAAAATACAAAAATAAAACTCTCGCTCTATTCAGATTGCCCTGGGTTTGCACTATATTCCCGAGGTCAGCAAACAGGGTCTCCCAAGCTGGGTGGCTTGGGTTTGAATCCCAGCTCTGCCACTTACTGTGTGCCTTTGGGCAGGTTACTTAACCCCTCTGTGTACTTCACTTCCTTCCTCTAAAAATGGGGATCGTCCTAGTGCCTACCCCAAGGCACTGTGAGGGTTAAGTGAGTTAATATTGGGAGGCACTTGGAACAGCATCTGGCCCACTGTGAGTGTGGTGAAAGCATTTGTCACATAAGCATAGTGTGGTGGGTGGAACCCAGGAGAGTAGCCTCGGTTGCCAGCCCTGTCCCCGAGTCCTTACGTGGCCCTGGCAAGTCCCTTCTCTCCGGTGTTTCCTAGCTCTAGTGTTTTGTGGTTCTAAGCCCACGTTGTGGACGCTTGGCAACTCACAGCAGTTTCTGCCTGTGTTACTCCTGCAGATAGATTAGGATGAGGCGGAGAGTCAAGAATGCAGACGCGGAGCTAGAAGCTGGGTCTCTCTCGGGCCGGCGGTTGGTGTTCACTCTCCTTCAGGTAGCCCCAAAGTCTGGGTCATGGCCCGAGTGCCTGCCAGTGAGGAACAAGACTTTGGGTATATTTTAGCCTTTCCATAAAAACTCTTTTGGAGCCAGGCACAGTGGCTCACTATAATCCTAGGTACCTGGGAGGTTGAGGTGGGAGGATTGCTTGGGCCCGGGAGTTTGAGACCAGCCTGGGCAACACAGTGAGACCCCATCTCTTTAACAAAAATTGTTTTTTGAGTTTGCTCTGAAAAAAATACAAGTACATGATTAAAAAACCAAAACTAAACTATAGACTGTATTTGGATTTCACTGGTTTTCCCACTAATGCCCTTTTTCTAGTCCAGGGTCTAATCCAGGATCCTACGTTGCCTTCAGTCATTGTGTCTCCTTAGCCTCTCTGCCTCCTATTCAATTGATTTTTTAATTTATCTCCTTTTCCCATTTTCCTTATTAGCTTGGTGGCTTTACAATCTGTATCTATTCTTTTAGAAATTACCAAACATGCTATGTTTCCTAGGATATGGAGAGATCGCCCCTGTCGTGTTTCGTAGTATTAACAGTATAAATTGGTGAGCTTCTAAGGACGGAACGTAATGTGTGTGTCTTTTAATCCAGCAGTTTCCCTCCAAGGATTCAGTCCTATAGATTTATATACATGTGCACACATACTAGGCTAGCTACCAAGCACATGACTTAAAAAAACCCAACAATACGGGAGGATTTATAGAGAAAAACAGCAGACCCTACTCCACCGTTTCTAACCCAGTGCTGGTCCTGACAGGTAGTCCTTTAAACTCTAAGAGCTGTTGTATGTGCTTTTCAGAAACGCCAGTCGTTGCTCTGGTTTTAACTGGAGCAGGTGTGGCAGCCAAAGTCTTGGTGTCCGATCAGTTTTAGGGGGAATTGGCTGGTGCAGCCCACAGGCATCAAACCGAAGGCTGCAGAGTATTTGGCTCCGTGTCCCCAGAGCTATACGTGTGGGCCCTGTGCACCTCCCTACTGGGGGAAGATGGGATGCAGTGAGGCCAGCACAGTCTGCAGAGCATCTGGAGCCAGCGCCAGGGCCTGGGAACGCAGAGCGAGAAGAGTTTCTTGGCGTGAATCCTCTTACGCAGGGACGACTGGGCTGCACTGGCGAGTTGGGCTCAGGAGGGCTCATGGGCTTTTGGTTCTAGCGCTGGTATCACCTCTGCCCTCCGAAGTGTCTTGGGCCTGCAAGGTTCCAGTCCTTACGGAAGATGAACTGGCTTCTTGTCAGCATTGTCCTCCGTGTGGGTTCCCAGACTGTAGCTTCCTTGTCTCTGCTCTGAAACGGGTGTCAAAAATCTCCCTTGTCTTGTTTCCTCTCCTGTGCTTTTTGTCCCTGTTGACCTTTCTCTTTTTTTTAGATTTTAATTTACCAGTATTTTAGTGTAATTTCTAGAGGGAGAGGAAAGATTCTTATATTCATTCTGCCATCTTTAACCAGGAGTCTTGATGATCAAATTTGAGGAGTTGCCTACAATATTGCAATTATTTCTCTCTCTCTCTCTGTCTGATTCCCCGGTGTGTGCGGTTGAATGTGCATAGGTTAAATGTTCTGAAGATGTGACTCCACTGTGACTCTGCATTAGTGGTTCTCAGCATTAGCTGCACGCTGGAAACACTTGTGAAAATTGAAAGCAGTATTGACATCCTAGTGCCATGCCCAGAAATGCTGATTTATTTGGCCTGGGCATATGGGGCCTGAGCATGACATTTTATGAAAGTTCCTCAGGTGATTCTGATGCCTGTGAATGTTGATAAGCACTGCTCTAGAACTTTCTTCTGAAAAAGCGTGCTCCGCAGCCCAGCAGTACAGCTTCCTCTGGAGCTTTGAACAAATGCAGAGTCTCAGGGTCGAGCCAGGCATGCTGAGTCAGAAGCTGCATTTTACTTAGATTCCTACTCGATTCGCTCACACTGGTCTGGGCTGGTGGCTCTCCAGCCTGGCTGCAGGTCACAATCACCTGGGGAGTGTGATTGTGCCCTCCAGCACCCTGGAGGGCTCTCCCAGCCCTCAGGCTGCAGGCCAGACCAGTTAAATCGGAAAGTCTGAGGATGGAGCCCGCGGTGCTTTTACAGCTTCTTAGAAGATTCCAGTGTGCTACATCAGTGACAAGTCTCCAATCTTTATAACTTTCCTCTGATTATTAAGTCCATGTTTGCTTTCCCTAGGTTAATGGCATGTTAGAGATAAAAAGTTATTCTAAGGTCAAAGTGTATTGAAACCAAAAGCCTCCTTTTTTTTCTTTTTTTCAGAATACAGAGCTAACATAGTGTGTGTGGGGAAATCTGACCGGGACTCTGGCTTGACCCCAGAGTCAACACATCCCTTTTCCCTGGGCCTCAGGTGCCCTGTGCATATGACAAGTGTGGCTTAGGTTGCTGGGCGCGGTGGCTCACGCCTGTAATCCTAGTACTCTGGGTGGCCAAGGCAGGAGGATCGCTTGAGCTCAGGAGTTCGAGACCAGCGTGATCAAGAGTGAGATCCTGGCCGGGCGTGGTGGCTCACGCCTGAAATCCTAGCACTCTGGGAGGCCGAGGCGGGCAGATTGCTCAAGGTCAGGAGTTCGAAACCAGCCTGAGCAAGAGCGAGACCCCGTCTGTAACATAAATAGAAAGAAATTAATTGGCCAACTGATATATATAGAAAAAATTAGCCGGGCATGGTGGCGCATGCCTGTAGTCCCAGCTACTTGGGAGGCTGAGGCAGCAGGATCGCTTGAGCCCAGGAGTTTGAGGTTGCTGTGAGCTAGGCTGAAGCCACAGCACTCACTCTAGCCTGGGCAACAAAGTGAGACTCTGTCTCAAAAAAAAAAAAAAAAAAAAGAGTGAGATCCTGTCTCTACTAAAATTAGAAAAATTATCCAGGCATGGTGGCACGTGCCTGTAGTCCCAGCTACTTGGGAGGCTGAGGCAGGAGGATCATCTCAGCCCAGGAGTTCAAGATTGCTATGAGCTAGGCTGATGCCATGGTACTCTAGCCTGGGCAACAGAATGAGACTTTGTCTCAAAAAAAAAAAAAAAGAAAGAAGAACAAGTGTGGCCTAGACTGTGATCAGCCTGGGACCCTGGGATTTCTGTGATGCTCCTAATGACTACTAGCAGCTGTCATGATACTTATGAATCAGTGCATTTGATCCCTTTGTTAAGAAAGCTGGGTTAGGGTGAGGGCTTGCGGCAACATGACAGGATATCTCCCTGATGTCTGGCTGGGGTTTGTAGTGAGACACCTGGCCAGGATCTAGGGGAGAGTGTAGCTAGCCTGACTAGATGAGTCCCTGAGCCCAGAAGCTGCCAGCCACAGTGGGAGGAGAAGCAGGAAGTAGACCTATTCATGCCCCATGGGAATTCTATACCATCTTCAACCTGCGTCAAGGGGCTGTGTGAGCTCACACAGATCTTCTCTGTCTCTGGCAGGCCTGGAGGTTGAAGAATCCACTGTGTATTCACGCATGATCCAGGCAGCTGTGCAGCAGAGAGACACCTGCCTAACCATCACCCCAACAGTGTTGGGGGAGAGGCACCTGCCGGATGAGCTGGCCTCAGTGACCAGAATCTCCTCCTCTGACCTCTCCCTGGGGCACGTGACCCGTGCCCTGTGCCGAGGCATCGTTCAGAACCTGCACTCCATGCTCCCATTTCAGCAGCTGCAAGAGTGGGGTGTGGAGCGGGTGATGGGCAGTGGGAGCGCGCTGTCCAGGAACGAGGTGCTGAAGCAGGAGGTGCAGAGGGCCTTCCCTTTGCCGGTGGCCTTTGGGCAGGACGTGGACGCGGCTGTCGGGGCAGCTCTGGTCATGCTCCAGAAAAACCTCAACCAGAAGTCTTAGCCAACTCTTTGGCCAAAGGACTGCTGTGAATTTTACCCAATTAACATTCCTAAAACCATCTCTGGATCATCCTTTTCCTGGACACTTCTGTGGACAGCTTTTAAGCAATGCTTGTCACAAGGCACCGCCATGAATGAGAACTTACCCTCAAGACATACTCTAATAATGCAGCCAGGAGTCACCAACCAGATCCAAACCAGTGCCTTCTAAAAGAGACCCACCCGGGAGTTGTTGGGAAATGTGAGTGTGTGTGTGCGTGGGGGAGAGAGAGAGAGAGAGAGAATGCATGCCTGAACAGTAGCCCAGCCTCCTGATCATCTCTGGTTCACTTGTAGACAGAGAGAAAATAAATGTGAACTTCAGACACCAAAAAGTCTGGTGGCTGTCACTCCGAGTAAGAAAAGAAGAGCCACCCCATGTCCAACTTTTGGATTATTGTTTTTAGAAACATGAAGCCCAGCCTTGGGTCACATGCAGTGCTGGAAAAACCCTTCCCTACTGGCTTGTACCATGTGGCTGGAGGCCCCATTCCCAGCCTCATCCCCCCGGGCACTGCTGTTTAGCTGGGGCACGGGGTAACATAAACGTAGTAAAGCAGGCTGGCTCAGATTACGATGCAGAGGTCTGTGCCGGCCTCTTGCTGTGTGTGCTACACTTGATCTTAGCCAAAGGCCAAGAGGCGATTGCTGTGTGTACTTACCCCCTGGTGCACTGGGGCTGCCCAAGGTCCTCACAACACAAGTGGCTTGGAGGCACATCACAGGCAAGGAAAGGTGGATGGCACAGCCAGCGCCATTTGACACATTGCTCCCAAGAATCCGGCAAGGCATGGACAGGACCCTTTTCCAGGAGTGTGTCTGTGCAGCCGTGTGCTTTTGCCTCTGCACACCCCGAGAAGCTTCACGGGAAGGGACACAGCCAGGCAGACTCCTGCCAGGGGGGGTGGCCAGTTTTATCAGAGAGCACCCCTTATCCCACAGGCCCCAGCTCCTTTTTCACTTGGTGTGGGCCTTACTGGCCCATCGTGCGTTCCTGGCTCAGAAGAAGCCTCCGTGTGAGCCGGCATCACTGTAGGGCCCCAGAGCATCTCAAGTCTTCCTGGGATGGGCAGGGATGGCTGTGGAATGGCTTCCAGGAGAGGGCCACTATCACTGCATCTGCTTCCAGATGCCCAAAGAATCCCAGGCTCAGGCAGGCCTGGCTCTGAGGCACCCAGGCAACTGTGGTTTTGGGAAGCAGTCAATATTTTCTTTTATGTCATTTTACAAATTATGTGATTGTCTGAAGCTCTTCAAGGAAGGCAAATGTCTGACCATGCTTATTGAATTTCATTCCTTTAGAGCCTTGTGCCATTATTAAAACACACACCTCTCTGCTTTGGGAAGACTAAGTTATGGCACAGCCATGGAGCTTGTTCCGGGAGGTTGAACATAGCTCTGGGGGAGCATCTGTAAGTTGTCCCGAGAACAGCCTTGCTCCAGTGTTCTACCAGGACAGGCAGTTGCAGATCACTCAGGAACGCTGTATACAGTAGTCCCTTCCTATCTGCAGTTTCACTTTTTGCGGTTTCCATTATCTGAGGTCAACCACAGTCTGAAAATATTAAATGGAAAATTCCAGAAACAAATTTCTAAGTTTTCAGTTGCGCACCATTCTGAGTAGTGTGATGAAATCTCTCGCCATCCCCTCAGCCCCACCCAGGATGTGAACCATCCCTCTGTCTGGCAGATCCATGCTGGAGATGTTACTTGCTTCTTAGTCACTTTGCCTCAGTAGCCAGCATGGTTATCAGATTGACTCTCGTGGTATTGCGGTGCTTGTGTTCAAGGAACCTGTGTTTTACTTCCTAAGGGCCCCAAAGTGTGAGAGTAGTGATGCTGGCCGATCGGATATGCCAAAGAGAAGCCATGAACCACTTGCATTAAGTGAAAAAGTGGAAAGAAAATATCATGTGCTTAAGTAAGGTTGCTATGATCAACTGTGAGAAGATCTATGTGGGAAATTGTGAAGAAGGAAAAAGAAATTTGTGCTAGTTTTGTTGTCACACCTCAAACTGCAAACGTTATGGCCACATTGCATAACTTTTATTACAGTATATTGCTGTAATTGCTCTAGTTTATTATTAGTTATTGTTGTTAGTCTCCTATTGTGCCTAATTTATAAATTAAAATTTAGCATAGGTATGTATGCATAGAAAGAACATGGTGTAAATATAGGGTTTAGTACTGTCCTTGGTTTCAGGTATCCACTGGGGGGTCTTGGAACACATCTCCTATAGGGAGATATGGAGGGTAGATAATGATAAAACAACTGTAATTGTTTTCTCAGCCAGAATGAGTCATCCGCCCTCGTTTTGGAGCCCCTGAGGATGGTTGTATGAGAGGGAGGGGGATTGTGAGGGCTAACAGAGAGCCCTGCCTGCTGTCTTTCAGGGGGAGCCAGGCCCTCTGACCTCGGGGAGGCAGCCTGTCTTACATGCCCAGGGTGCTGTGGATGGGGTCTGTAAATACAAGGTTAGGAACCGCATGGATGTCCTGCAAGCCTAGGCAGCCCAGCCTTGTGTCCTGGGTGGCACTGGAACTCTCTGTTCCCTTTCCAGACCGCATGTCCACTCTACCTCTGTCCAAGCTTGTCAACTAACAGTCTTGCTGCCAATGCACATGGCCTGGAGCCTCTGTGGCGGTGGGGGGTTGAGTCCAGCTGCCTCCAGTTGCAACCACTCACTGCTTCTGCCCTTTGTCCCTGGAGGTGCCAGTGTGTGTTTGAGGCCAGCATGCTCTTCAAGTGGTGAACTCCTGTTGCTGTCCCGTTAGGGCCGGGCTCAATCTCCTGAGGCTACAAGCACATGGTAGGGTTGCACTTTCCCACCTGATCCGCTTCGGCCAGTGAAATGTGAACAGTGACATGTGTGTCACTTCCGGGCAGAAGTCTTTAGGAGCCAGTGTGCTGTTTGCCATGCTCCTTTCTGTTTGCCGCAAGTGACCAGCGGTGTCCCAGAGAGTGGAGGCTCTGTCAGTGTCAGTCCCTAAGTGAGGACAACGTGGTGTGGAGCCCTCACCAACCTGTGAGGGACACACAGTGTGACTGAGAAATAAACCTCTGGTGTTGGAGGCCACTGAGATTTGGAGGTCATTTGCCACAGCATAACTGAGGTCATCCTGACCCCTGCAGACACAGGAGACTGTGCCTGGGAAGCCTCCAGGGCCCCCAGCCCGGACCCAGATAGTCACACTTACTGAGCACCAGTAGGAGCAGGGTATCTGTTAGGCACAGCCACGTGCTATTGGATTTCCATCACTAGAGAATGAGAAAACACCATGACAGTACCCACATGCCTGGAAGGAGAAGCAATTCATTGTTTACACAAATGACATCAAACTAAACCTCTAAGAGTTTCACTCCACTGATTCTAACAGCAGTTAACATGTTTTTGAGCATCTACTATGTACTGGGAGCTGATCTAAACTACTCGTTTGAATTCATTTGATCTCTATAATAAACCTAGAAGGTGGGTCCCATTTTCTTTATTTCACAGATGGAGAAACGGATATACGAAAACGTTAAGTAGCTCGCCTGAGATCATGCTGCTGGGATTCAAACCCCAGAGCCCGCTCTCTTTAGCATTCCAGGCAGAGGGGTCAGGGTAGGTAAATGTATTTATGTTAAAATGGTCGGTGTGTCCAGGGCGTGACAATTGTCTGGTGTAACTTGGTCACAGGGCAAATGAAAGGATGTCCGAGGAGTTGTGGCTGGAAGTGCTGCCCAGACCGTGAAGGGTCTTGGATGCTAGGCCGAGGGGCCTGGGCTTCTCCTGTAGGCAGTGGAGTTTGGGGGCTGGGGCTTCATGGACTTCAGGAGCATAGTGGATAGTGTGGGTGCTGGATTGGAGGATGGGTGGTCCAGGAGGCAGGAGCTGGGGAGGGGAGGCTATGAAACAGCCTGGAGAGAGAGATGGCGGGGCCTGACCCAGCACAGGGTGGGAGAGCGGAGTCCAGCCCACCAGCATTTGAGTACCAGTAGGAGCAGGGTATCTGTTAGGCACAGCCACGTGCCTAACAGCCCAGCCTTGTGTCCTGGGTGGCACTGGAACTCGCTCCCCTTCCCCCTGCTACACACACCCTGCCTTTGGCCCTTGACTCTGCCCACAAAATGTTTATATTCCTATTTTTCTTTTCTTCTCCAGTGGATCGAGAGCTCTTCAAGGGTTTCTGTTAGGTGTTCTCTGCCCTGTTTTCCTGCACGTTAGCTCAGGCCAATGGCCATGTTGGAATGTCCTTGTAGGGCAGGATCCTGTGTCTTGTCCAAGGCCCAGCCCAAATGCTCCCCCACCCCCCGGCCTGCTGCACAGAGTCTCCCAGGTGAGACTCAGGCTCCCATAGCTGCTGCTGAATTGCAACTGCAGCTGGAGTCCAGGACCCTGCTCGGCATTTGCTATGGGAGCCCTTGGTGTGTGCCTGCCCCATGGGCCCTGCCTTGCCTGGTGGCAGACAGCGCCTGCGCAGCCAGCCCTCACCAGCCCCGTGAGGGCAGAGACCACCTCGTTGACCCTGCGCTCTGCTGCGGGATTTGCAGAGCACGTGGCCGGCCCTCGGGAAAGAGGGTCCCATCTGACCTCTTCTCAGCTGCAAATGGATGGGCAGGCCAAGTCTTTGAAAGCGAGATATTCTTGGTATAGAGATGTTTACTTGCATGACTCACAAAACATTAAGCAAATCTAATTTTTTTTTCATTAAAAAACAATTAGTCACAACCTCAAGCTAATGGGCGGATGCAGCTCAGCAGTTAGCAGATGTGGTTCTCATGCTGAACTAACGAAGATGAGAATAGTAATCCCTCGCGCCTGCCTAGAGCTTTGTCAGCTCACACAGCCTATTCACACCCAGAATCCTTATTAATCCCCAGAAAAGCCCCGTAAAGCAGGCTGGGCAGGTGCTCTGGATTGTTTTGTGGATGAAGAAGCAGACCCAGAGGTTCAGCTAGGAGCCCAAGTTCAACAGCGGCCACCTGGCACAGCGGGGCCTCTTCCATCCCGGATCCATTCTCTGTCCACACGCTGACCCTACACCGGTCCTTGGCCCTCTTGTTCTTAGTTCTTGCCCCGGGACAGAGCTCTGCAGAGCAGGGTTCCAGCATTTTCTGCTGCTCGGGTGCCTGATCCCTCCCCAGCTCAGACTACCAGCTCCAGCCACTTCCGGAAGGTGCTGACCCTCTCCAAGACCCCTGCCCTCCATGGGAGCTGGTCTTTTAGACTCATGGGCACCCGGTGACACTAATGCACAGACCAAATGCAGAAAGGAAGGTAGTTTTCTGCTGGGTTTGCTGTTTGCCACCTGGATCCAGGGCCCCTGAAGCCATTTAAAATCTGAAAGCAAGACACAAAAATCTGAGAAGTTACATCTCAATACAAGATTTAGAAAACTCAAGGTGGGGCTAGTGGCGTTGCTGCTGTCCTGGGGCAGGTCACGGGCACTTGCAGTGGTGCCTTTACCCCTTTCCCTGGGGCCAGGACTAGTACCACTCGGTTCCTACCTGGTTCCTCCCTGACATGCCAGGGGGACAGGTCCCGACGTTAGTCATTAGGCTTTGTCAGCACATGGGAATTCGCTGGTTTCTAGCTGTGCCAGGAAGTCTGGCCTCAGGTCTGAGAGGGAGGGATCCAGATAGATGGAGAAAAGAAATTAGACTCCTATTGCCAGGGTCAGGAGCTCCCGCTTAAGCCAATGTGCCCCCTGGTGGCAGCACGAAAAGGTAACTGGCTGTTAGCGACATTAGTGGTTCTCACCATCGGTCCTGCCAGGCTTGGCCCAGCCACCTGCTCATGCATCCTCCAGCTGCTTCCCTGTGCTGCTCCTTGTCCCCATCAGACTTGAGTTTAAGTCATCATGAAAACTCGATCTACTCTCAGGGAGTTTTAATGGGTTCATCGTTACATAGATTCGAGAACACCATGTTTCAAATAAGATCCAGAAAACCACATTGATGGCAGCAATGCCCAACTCTGAGGTCCTGGCCCTGCCGCCGTGTTGAGAGTTTTGGTAGAGCCGCTCAGTGTAGGTGCTGTTCGGAGAAAGCCAAGCCAATAAGCATTTCCTGAGTCCTACTTTGGGCAAGGCACGGTGCTGGGTTCAGAGAAGGGAGGAGGGCCGAGAGCCTCATCTCGTCCTGGAGCCATTTCAAGTCTGCAAAGCAAGATGCACAAATCAGAGAAGTTAAATCTCAATGCAAGCTTTAGGAAGTTCCAGATGAGACTAGTACAGTTGTCGCTATCCTTGGGCAGGTTACGTAGCCTGGCTATGCTTCATTTTCTTATTGGTACAATGGGGACAAAATCATACTCACTTCATGACATTTTTGTGACAGTATGATAAGGTAGTGCATAGAAAGTGCTTATGCCAACGCCTGGCACATGATGTGCACTCAATAAATACTCTTGACCATTACTGTTGTCATTGTGACCATAGGTACTGTACCAGTGGCTATAGGAAGCATATAGGTTGACATTTTTGTAGGAGTTTAAAGGTGAGCACTGAGGGCTGAGGCCTTTGAAGGGGGAGGACTTTGGCGCCCCCTTCAAAGGAGGTGGAATTTGAATGGTAGGACTGAAGCATCCCAAGTGCTCACCTGGTACCCTGAGATGGGTTGAACGGGGTAATGGGATGCAGAATGCGAGCATGTTGGATGGAGGAGGGAAAGGGTAAAGTGTGAAAGTAGCACAGTCAGTGTGGCTGGGAAGGGGACATGCCCAGGTGACAGAAGAGCATGGGCCACGGTGGAGAGGCTTCATTCAGCAGTGGGGACACCTGAGAGGAAAGGGGCAGGGTCAGGATGAGGTTCCAGGTGTTGATCGGGAGATGACGGGGTGCAGAAGGCTGGACCAGGAAAGGGAGGCACTTCTGGTCCTTCAGGTGAGAAGAAGGGGGCCACCAGGTAGAGGAGGGATGGACTTAAGCCACAGAAACGTAGACTAGACAGAGAGGACAGAGGAGAGGTTGGAGGTGACAAAGTGACCAGAAGAAAGTGGGTGCCTTGCCAGGCAGGAGATGCTCAGGGGGAGCTGAGTGTGGAGGGAAGAGGGGTCCCTCTTGGGATGTGCCAAGGGGAAGGGGTTCATGGTCTTCCCCTGCAGATGCCGGGAGGCAGGGCTGGGGCTCAGGGGAGAGGGCTGGGCTGGACACCTGCAGGAAGGAGTCGCTGGCTTGGAAACATCAGATGGGTCCTTGGGAGGGGATGGGTGGGGGTCTCTGGGGAGTGCGTATGGGGTGGGGGCAGGTAAGACTGAGGACCTGGTCCTGGGGACCCCTGTGTGTGGGGGAAGGGCAGGGCGAGGAGCGGCAGCTGGGAGACCCAGAAGAAGCTGCCGGGGAAGGAGGAGGGTCAGGATTCCCCCGCAGCCCTCGGAGCATGCACGGTGCCATGTAGACTCTGGGTGATACTGTTAGCACCAGGGCTCTATTAGCAAAGGGGACATGTTTAGTGACATGTGCTGTCTTCACTGGAGGCTAAGGTGATGGTTCCGGAGAAGCCTGACCCTCCCCTTTCCTGGCTGTTGCTCTGGCCCACGTGGTTAGAAAGAAAATGACCCAGGAGGACCTGCAAGTTGAGGGGTCACTACTGGTGAATCTTTTGTGTTACAGACTCCATTTCTAGGCCTCTATGTACCCCAAAGAATAGAAAGCAGGGACATGAACAGATACTTGCACACCCGTGTTGATAGCAGCATTACTTGCAACAGCCAAAGTCTAAGTGTCCAGTACTTGGTGGATGGATAAAAAAAAAAAAACAAGCAAAAAACGTGGCGTATTCATCCGGCGGAATATTAGACAGTCTTAAGAGGGAAGGCAGTTCTGACACGCGCTGCAACACAGATGAACCTTGAGGACGTCGTGCTAAGTAAGAGAAGCCAGTCACAAAAAGACAAATACCATAGGATTCCACTTTTCAGAGGTACCTAGAATAGTTAAGCTCATAGAGACAGAACATAGACTGTTGGGTGTCGGGGGCCGAGGGAAGAGGGAATGGGGAGTTATTTTTCAACAGGTGCAGAGTTTCGGTTTGCGATGATGGAACAGTTCGCGGATGGACAGTGGTGACAGCTGCAGGACAGCGTTAATGTGCTTGATGCCACTGAGCTGTACACTTAAACGTGGTTCAGGCGGGAAATTTTATGTTATGTACATTTTACTATGATTTATAAAAAAGGATGAGTTCTAAGGGCCATATTAATTGAAGCTAAAAGGGCACATATGACATAAAAAGGTGTCTGAGTGTGGC
Source organism: Microcebus murinus (assembly GCF_040939455.1). Classification (NCBI taxonomy): domain Eukaryota; kingdom Metazoa; phylum Chordata; class Mammalia; order Primates; family Cheirogaleidae; genus Microcebus; species Microcebus murinus. The sequence goes on along the minus strand of NC_134121.1, from coordinate 15,982,553 downwards.
ATGGTGGGATGGGATTGGCTATTGTCACGTCTAGACCCACAGTATGACCTGGGCAGTTGTCTCATTGCCCAGTGGCACAGAGTTTGCACCTGTGAAGTGGGTAGGATGGTCTATGCCCTCCTGCTGCCCAGGGTCGTGGGATGGCCTGGCAGAGGGGGTTTGGGGAAACTGTCATGCAGAATGGATGGGGTGGCCGCACTTTAATGCCTTGACTTGGGGTCGGAGCTTTCAAGCTGCTCCGGGCCGGGCTGCAAGAGCCCCTGGGCAGGTGGCTGCTCATTTTGGGCTGTGCCTGACCTGGGGCTTGTTTGAGACCAATAGGGCTCCCCTGGGCAGCTGCTAGGCTGGCTTCTGCAGGGCTTCCTGGGCTGTAGCCTGGATGCACACCCAGGGGGACTTTGTGGCTTTTCTCAGCCAGGTCCCAGGAGAGGATGAATGATCTCCTCACCTGGGCACTTAGGATGGTACTAGGTGAGGTGAGAAAACAGACAGCCATGACTTCCTGTGTTCTGCGGGCCCCTGAGGAACCCCAGTTGAGAAACGCTGGAACCTGGCAGACCCAGAAGCTCCGCCACCTCACCCTCATCCCAGGTTTGGGCACACAGAGTACGAAAGGCCCAAGAGAGGCAGGCTCTGGTTCAAGGTTGCTCAGGATCTCAAAATAGGTCCCTGCATGCCAGGTCAGGACTGTGTCATGGGTGACATGACCGTCTGGTTCCTTCTGCATTTTGGAAACAGAGCAGTTCGAGGCTGCTGGTTTCCAGGTCTCTGGCCGTGCAAGCCCATCTGTGGAGCTGTTTCCCAGCCCTCCATGTGCAGGAGCGGGGGCGAGGGGGGGGTCTGGGAGGCCGAGCATCTCCCTCCTCTGAGAGCTGAGGTCGCGGCTCTGGCTGGCTCTGGGCTCTGGTAAGTGCATTGCAGCCCTGGCATGGCTGGAGGAGGGGCAGCGGCTAAGTGGTTTCTGAAAAAGGGCAAAAATGATGGGAAAAGCTTTGGGATCCTCTGGGAATCGGAGCGGCCGCCGCAGCTGCTGCTGCCATTGCTGGAAACAGTTTCCCTGCGTGCCAGACTGCGCCCGCAGCCCACGCCCGCCGGCCTGGGGCGGAGCTGAGGACCCTCGCCCCCTCCCGGAGGCTGGGAGGCCACTCTTCTCCGCCCCGGCCCCACGCTCCCTGCAAGCTCACACCGGCACCCACCGGGTCTGGGCTGTGCCCGCGTCTAGCTGGTGAGTCCCTTTGGTTGTTTGATGGCCAACGCAGATGTCAGCTTTCAGGATGGCGTCGTGAGCGGTCAAAAGCTGGGCCCTGCCACTTTCCAGCCGTGTGACTGTGAGTTGAACCAGCCTCTCTGCGCCTCAGTTACCCCATCTGAAAACTGAGGACGAAGGCAGTGGCTGCCGCAAAGGTCGTTGCGAGGCTGCAGTTGTAGCGCACTTAGCCGGGCTGGTGGTAAGGGGCTGCGTGGTAAGGGCTGGCGTTATTGACGCTTGTTGCATTTGCTCCTGCACCCGGGGAGTCCCGGGGTGGAGAGGCTGCTGAGGCTGGTGGTTTGTGGCTGGAGGCTTCCATCGCGTTGCCCCCTCTGTGGAGTGGAGGAGCGTAGGGTGGGGGGCAGGAGCTCTGGGCTCTACTCTCTCTTTGTTCTTCACCTGGGAAGCCCCCAGACCACTGTAGGAGATGCTCGGGCAGGACAAGGGGATGACATTGATCTGGGCTGGGTCCTGGGCCAGTGTTCTCTCAGCGTAAAGTCACAGGCAGGTGCTCCCAGGAGCCCACCTGGACGGATGCTTTGGGCAGAGAAGGGTGTGGGACAGCCACACCCCGGGGTGTCTCACCTGGATTGAGGAGAGAAGAGAGTCTTCTCCCAGGTGGTGGGCAGTGTCCTTTCTGGATCTGGAGTTGAGAAAGACCCAGAGGTTGAACCTGATCTCTGTGGGCAGGGTCGTTTTTTTCAGGACCATTCTTTAGTCCAGATCAATGAGTTTGTGAATCTTGTATAAATCAGAACCACAATCTCCATCAAACAACCAAATACTCATCTGCCTAGATCATGGCAGGAAATTCTCCGATCACTGTGAAACGTTCTGTGGTGACAGGTGCATCACCATGGCCTCAGGTGCATGGCACACCCCAGACATGGCAGTGACAGACTATCCTGTCCCTGTTACCCATCCCAGCCAAGGACAAAGACCTCTCACTCCTTGTCCCACCTTGTGCCCTGGGAGAAGCTTGGTTTCTAGTAGAGAATCGGGCGCAGGGTGTGCAGTGTAGATTCAGGGTTTGTTGACAGACTAAACGACAGTACCATGTGGGCTGCTTCCTGTTTACTGGCTTTGGTAAGATTGGGACTGGTGCGAGGAAGAGGCAAAGCTGCTAACAAAGAACATTGCTGACAGGTTCCTGGAGCCTCCTGCTGATAGATGCACTCTTGTTGGGCCGTTAAGAACTGCTGGTCACGGATTAGTTTGTTTTTAGTTTTGTAGCCAGCCTCATCCAAAGGGAGACCACAGACATTCCTGGTAGAGCCAGGCGTGGGATATGGCCTGGGTCTTAATCTGTGTTTCATTTTGGAGGTTTGGGCTTCCTGGGATGCTTGTTTGGGCAGGAGTGTGCTTCGGGTTGAGCCTGTTCCCAGGGGTGGAAGTGCCTAATCTGATTGGCTCCCAGGCCCTTGTCTGGGGTCTGGGGCTGAGTTTCACAGCTGAGAAAGAGCTGCAGACCCCCAGGACGAGGGTGGAGTATTGGAGATGTCCTGGAGCCAGGCCGCCTGGGATCCAATCCAGATTCCACCTCTTATTGGGTGACCTTGGACAAGTGACATAACTATGTGCCTCAGTTTCCTCACCTGTGAAATATTTACTCCTTGGGGATATTGTGAGAATTAAGCAAGTGAATGTACATAAAGTGCTTAGCATAGCGTCTGCTTTGTGCATGGAACTTGCTCAAACATGTCAATTATGTTTATTCTCATTAGCTTCTGGTGCCTTTTATTTTTAGTTTTTAATTTAATTTTATTTTTTGAGACAGAGTCTCGCTCTGTCGCCCTGGCTAGAGTGCAGTGGCGTCCTCATAGCTCACTGCAACCTCAAACTCCTGGGCTCCAATAATTCTCCAGCCTCCTGAGTAGCTGAGACTACGGGCGTGCGCCACTGTCCTGGCTAATTTTTCTATTTTTAGTAGAGACGGGGGGTCTCACTCTTGCTGGTCTCGAACTCCTGAGCTCGAGCGATCCTCCCGCTTCTGCCTCCCAGAGTGTTAGGATTACAGCCATGAGCCACCGTGCCTGGCCATGCGGTGCCTTTTAAATGCTAAAAGGTTCCCCAAACCATGAACAGTCCTTGACAGGGACTGTCACACCCCGTCCCCGTGCTTCTGAAGCAACTCTCAGGAAGCCCTGCCGTCCACATAATAATGTCCAGTTTCTGTTCCTGGGAATTCAAGGCCGACAGCTGTCTGGCTCTGACCCTGCGGCCTGTTCTCCAGACCTATCGACTTCCTATTATCAGCTGCTCAGGGGATCCCTGGCCTCACCCCCAGCCCCAGCCTGGCTCCGTCCCCTTCCAGATCTGGCTCATCTGTCACCTCCCCCATGAAGCCTTCTTCAGTCCCTCTGCCCAGGCCAGCACCTGGTTTCTGTCTCAGATGGGGTTCGACCCTCTCCATGTCCCCAGCACAGGGATGGAAGACTCAGTAGACTCAGGGTGTTGAGTGAGGGGTCGAGTGCATGGGTTGGTGGCTGGAAGCAGGGGTCTCTGTGGTTGGGAACACCTCCTGCTGCAGGGTGTCCCCCTGCCGGGTGAATCAGAGACAGACCCAGGCCCTACTGAGAGCAGATCGACAGGCGGGAAGGGGCATGGGGCTGCAGTCAGCTGTCTGTCCTGTTGGCAGGATATGGGGTGATGAGGCCGCCTCATTTTTTTTCTCATGGATCTGGCGTCAGACCGTAGCTGATTTACTGCCTCGGCCTGGCCATGTGCGCTGGGTTTTCACGGCCTGAATTTTCACTCACAAACGCAGGACTTGAGAAGCCTCCCACTCCTTCAGTGGCTGTTTTCCGGAAACCAGCCACTGCTGGAACATTCATCTCCCTAATTTCCCATGGAAACGGGACTTAGAAGGGTCCGTATCTGGTCACGTCCCCATGGTGCCCAGCGCGGCTTTTTCATGGAGAGATGGCTCTGTCTGGGAGGAGGTCCCAGGGCGTGGGGAAGACACAGCAGTGACTGATAGTGATTGCTAGAGCACAGGTGGACCACCAAGAGGTCCACGAGGGGTGGATGGTCAGTGAGCCAGGCCACTCTGGAGGGGGAAGGGAGATTGACAAGTGCAGGGATTAGGGGCTTCATGGAGGAGGCGGTGTCACTGCTGGATCCCGAGGCAGCAGCATCTCAGAGGTGGATTTGGGCAAGGGCAGAAGCAGAAAAAAGCACCCCAGGTAGAGGCATCGTGGGACAAAGGCCACGAGATGGAATGGGTGGGATAGCCCTGGGCTCCAGGGATGGGGTGCACCCAGCCAGGTGGAGGGGACATAGGAAATACGGCTCGGAAGGGAGCAGAAAACAGTTCTAGCGCTTGTGTACGGCGACACGTGCTGCTCCAGCCGCCAGCCCGCCTCTAGGGGTTCAGGCTTAGAAGGCCCAACAGCCCCAAATCACTTAAAGCCTAAAAGTTCAGGGCCAGGATGCTTGAAATATACTAATTTCACCAACGTGATAAAAAGTGCAAGAAGAAAAGCCCACAACCCTGTGCAAACTGAATGGCTGCCAGTCGCAGAGCGAAGGCACGTGGCTGATGGCAGGTGGACACATGGCAGAGGAGGGCCCTGCAGGGCAGAGTGTGGGTGTGTTGGACTCAGCTGGTCACTGTGTGCAGAGGACACAGACTGCTCGGCTGTTCGGGGCTGAGCCATCCTCATTATGAGTTACTTCCTGAATGCAGCCAGCGACGGCCACCCCCATTGTTCCCCTTGTTCTGATCTTGGGAGGGAGGCAGAGTAGTGGTTATCATCCTCACTCTGCAGATGAGGCAACTGAGGCCCAGAGAAGGGGAGGGATCACTTTAACCTGTGTCCCCCAGAGTGTGCTGATGTCTGTGATCACGGGAACAGTCTGAGTACCGCTAGGCCGGCCGGTCCTCTGGGCCTCTGGGTGGGAGGTGCAGTCCTGAAAGCTTTAGTTCTGGGGGGTGAGAACAGCAGCCAGTTGGCCCTTGGGGTGCCCTGCTTCACCTCGCTCTTAGCAAGGAGGGCAGGTGGGGGCCAAGGGTGTAGTCCGTAAGTTGGGAACAAACGTGACTCCGTGGCTGCCCGCAGGCTGCATACTGGGCCACAGAGGATCCTGCAAGGATGAAGAAATGGGGTAGCTCAGACCTGGGGGAGTCTGAGGACCCACCCCAACAAGACTGCTGCCCAGAACCCCTGGATGGAGACCCTGACTCCAAGCCACCTCCAGCCAAGCCCCACTTTTCCATGGCCAAGAGGCGCGCCCGGCTCTTTGGGAAGGGCGACTCGGAGGAGAAGTCCTCCATGGATGGCTCTTATGAGGAAGGTGAGCTGGCCTCGTGCCCGACCATCACAGTCAGCCCGGTTGTCATCATCCAGAGGCATGGGGACGGCCCCACCTGTGCCAGGTGAGTCTGCATCTGGAGCCCCCTCCCTGAAGAACATGCCACATGGTGGTTGGCTTCTGGGCTAAAGTCATAGAGCCAGGGAGCTGGGGGGCCTTCGAGGTGGTCTGGTCCAGTGTCTGCACTCACACAACCTCACAGGTCACATGGTCACAGAGGCTGGTGTATACACTGACCCCAGATGCCAGCTGACCGCTCGGTGTCCAGGCCTGGAATGCTCACCAGCCCCAAACACTTGGACTTGAAGTGCAAAAGCTCAAGGCCGGGAGGCTTTTGGGCAGCGAGTATGAGACAGCGGGGCAGGGAGGGCCCACAGGCTGGCTGTCTTGGGGAGCCGAAGGACCCCTTTCCCTTAGCAGGGGCCAAACCCTTGCCTCCAGCCCCAGCCAGGGTATGGCCTCCTGAGCCCCAGCTCCCCGGCAGGCAGAGAAGCGAGGGCTCTGGGTGTAGGAGGTGTTGGTGGTGAAGACGTTCCAGATGGCATTTACAGACAGGGCACATAAGTGCCCCACGGTTCCCTGTTACATTGGCTTCCCGGAAAGTCACCTAGATTGAGGGGTGGCTTTTGTATCATGCTTTTCCCCCTTTTGGTCTGCCTTGGGGTTTAGCTGTGTTTCCCTGACAAGCTCTGAAGGCCGCAGGGCCGAGCCGAGACCAGGGCACGAGAGAAGGGTATTTTGTGGCCTGCAGGCAGCTGTCCCAGGACTCTGTCACTGCCGGCGCCGAGAAGACCCTCAAGCTCTATGATCGCAGGAAGATCTTTGAAGCCGTTGCTCAGAATAACTGCCAGGAGCTGGAGAGCCTGCTCCTCTTCCTGCAGAAGAGCAAGAAGCAGCTCACCGACAGCGAGTTCAAAGGTGTCCCTGGGAGCGCTGGGTTCCTGGGAGGGCCGCGGCCCCAGCCCTGCGCTGACCCTCCCTTTGTCGTTCAGACCCCGAGACAGGGAAGACGTGTCTGCTGAAAGCCGTGCTCAACCTGCACGAGGGGCAGAACGACACCATCCCCCTGCTGCTGGAGGTCGCCCGGCAGACGGACAGCCTGAAGGAGTTTGTCAACGCCTGCTACACGGACAGCTACTATAAGGGTGGGAGGGCGGCAGGGGTCAGGGCCGGGTGTGGCTCAGCTGCCAGGAAGCAGGAGGGCATGGTCCTGCGAGGGACCTCCTTTCTGCTCTGAGTTCCCTCCTCCTTGTCCCTGTGTTGGTGGCTCCTGGTCCTGGGGGTCCCTGCCTCCCCCATCTGCTGGTTGGGTTTCTCCTGGTTCTGATGGTCCCTGCCTTCCTCATTTGCAGTCTCCTCCCTTGGCCTGTGAGGTCCCTGCGTCCCCCTATCAGCTTGGTGGTCCCTCCCCTGGAAGTCACGGCCTCTGGCCTCTCTGCTACTGTCCTTTGCAAAATTCCTGGGCTACTCTGACTCCTCTGCCTTCCAATCTGGTATCCTCTCTTCCTAGGGTCTCCATTCCTGCCTCAGGACCTCCCAGGGCCCCCCCTGGGGGATCCTGGCCTGGCCCCCTGCATGGGGGTCAGCCAGGTGCTTTCTGCCTAGTTCCTCCTGTCGCAGCTGCTGCCTCCCCAGGCCCTCCCCCAGCACCTGTCCAGGCAACCCCACAGGACTGTGACCACACAGCCAGCGCCGTGTGTCCTCTGTAGGCCAGACGGCGCTGCACATTGCCATCGAGAGGCGGAACATGGCGCTGGTGACCCTCCTGGTGGAGAATGGAGCAGACGTCCAGGCTGCGGCCAACGGAGATTTCTTTAAGAACACCAAAGGGCGGCCCGGCTTCTACTTCGGTAGGGAGACCATGCGGCAGACACTTGGCTTTTTGGCTTTTGCTAAAGGGGAGATTTGGGGCAGAGGCAGAGGGAGCTGGAGGCCTGGAGGTCCACTCCCGAGGCCCACCCTGAGGCCCGTGTTGGCTGCAGGTGAGCTGCCCCTCTCCCTGGCCGCGTGCACCAACCAGCTGGCCATCGTGAAGTTCCTGCTGCAGAACTCCTGGCAGCCAGCTGACATCAGCGCCCGGGACTCGGGGGGCAACACGGTGCTGCACGCCCTGGTGGAGGTGGCCGACAACACGGTCGACAACACCAAGTTTGTGACAACCATGTACAACGACATTCTGATCCTGGGGGCCAAACTCCACCCCACGCTGAAGCTGGAGGAGATCACCAACAAGAAGGGCATGACTCCGCTGGCCCTGGCCGCCGGCAGCGGGAAGATCGGGGTAGGAGGGGGCTTCGGCCCAGGCTGGGAGTGCCACTTGAGACGGTGTTGCGGGAGAGGGCCGCCCGCCTCACTATGGGTGCCTGGCATCGCTGCCACATGCATGCGGGACTCCAATTCTGTCACACCAGCTCAGAGGTCTGTTAGACTAAGTCAGAGGACAGGACTTCTGATTCCCAGCCCTGAGCACTGGCAGTTAGATACGGGGTGCGGGTGGGCTGCTGGGGCCTGGGGCGGCAGGGAGTGAGGCCTAGGGTGAAACAGAAAAAGAAGTTGCTGGTGTTTGTCCGTGGCAGGCAGGAATTTTGGGTGATAGGGAGGTCCTAAGGGGAGAGGGTGGGGTAGGGCAGGCCTAGGTGAAATCAGGCGCCACAGGAGGCTGATGTTGGGGTTGGGGCTGCTGGGAATTGGAGGGGAGGGGGCATCTCAGGCCCAGGGGGTTTGGAAGCCTGTCCCTGCTCAGATGAGCCCCTTAGGATGAGGAGCCTGGCTTTATGATGTCGGTTTCATGTCTCAGATTTTCTGTTTATGTCCTCCTGGCTTGAGGTTTTCTAGAACGGACACCACCGTCCATCGCTGTGAGATGGTAGAGCTAGGGGCCCTGGTGTGATGGGCTGCATGTGGCTGCAGGTGGAGTTGGAGGCAGCGGTGGGTTGATGCTGGTGGTGGGCAGGAGGGGGTAGGGGCTTACCTGGGGAGGGGCTGGGAAGCAGAGATTTGGCTGGGCCCCAGGCTGGCCTCTAGCAGGCTCCCGTTCCCCGGCGGCAGGTCTTGGCCTACATTCTCCAGAGGGAGATCCAGGAGCCCGAGTGCAGGCACCTGTCCAGGAAGTTCACCGAGTGGGCCTACGGGCCTGTGCACTCCTCCCTCTACGACCTGTCCTGCATCGACACCTGCGAGAAGAACTCGGTGCTGGAGGTGATCGCCTACAGCAGCAGTGAGACCCCCGTGAGTGGCAGGGCTGGGACACAGCCGGGGAGGAGTTCAGGGCCACCACACTCCAGCCCCAGCCCCTGGCCTGGCTCCCCCGTCTCCTCCCATCAGTGCAAACCTACTGCCCGGGCCAGGTCCTGCGGCGTCCTCTTCCCTTTCATCCCCACTGAATGGTTTCCCTAAGCAGACCGACAGCATGTGATTATGGCCCCACAAAGATGGAAACATCTCAGAGGTACATAGACAAAACGGACCCTCCTTACAATGGCATTTAAAAATGTGTAATTTCATTTTGTTTACAGAAGCGGGATCATGCTATACGTAATGTTGAACAACCTGGTTTGTCACTTAATGGCATGTCTTGTAGGAAGTTTTATATCAGTACAATAGGTCTGCCCCATCAAAAAGTTGCCACACAGGATTCCATAGTAGGGATGGGGAGTAAGTGTCACAGGTTGACATTTGGGTTATTTCCAGTTTTTTGCTACTACAATACTGCAGGCCACTCAGCATGGGTTTGGGAGTTTTTCAAGGAAGGCTACCTGGAATTGGAACAGCTAAATCAAAAAGTATGTTCACTTAATATTCAAATGCTACTGAATGGACGCACAGGCTACCCAGTGGGCACGACTTTGCCCATGGCCGTGCCAACCTGGATATTAGCAATCGTTTTGGAAAACTAGTTTAAATCAACAGAGCCAAAAATGCTATCTCATTAATGTCTTAATTCTCGTTTTCTTGATCGCTGTGAGGCTGAGCATTTATTCGTGTTTTTTGATCTTTTGTACTTCTTTGGTAGATTTCCTATTCGTTGTCCTGTGGGACTTCTCCTGGGACGGTTTGTCTCATGGTGTTTGGTTGTAGATGCTGTCGTTACAGAGTGGATTTATCCTTCCTCTATGGCATATGTTGCAAATATTCTCTTTTCTCCCAGTCTGCCAGGCTCTTCCCTGCCTGCCCTCAGCCCCTCCCGCGTAGCCTCACGCCAGAGCCGGCTTCTTGGGCAGGAACAAGGAGGCAGGCTCTCAGAAGGGAGTTACTGGAGACAGTGGGCCTAGCGTGTGGGCCCTTCTGTGAGCACTTGGGGCTTGTCCAATTCCCCCCATTCACTGTGCCCAAAGGGACACTTAAGCCAAGAGGGTGGGTCGCTCAGCGATTCGCCGCAGAGCTGGCTCAGACCCCCTGCGTGGGCCGAGGCATGGGCAGGCAGGGACCATCCTGGTGACGAGGGTGTGGGCAGCGCCACGGGCTGGGGTGGGCGTGTAAGGTGGTTGCTGGCGGGGGGAGCGAGCCTCACTTCTCTTTGTTCCCTCTAGAATCGCCACGACATGCTCTTGGTGGAGCCGCTGAACCGGCTCCTGCAGGACAAGTGGGACAGATTTGTCAAGCGCATATTCTACTTCAACTTCTCCGCCTACTGCTTGTACATGATCATCTTCACCGTGGTCGCCTACCACAGGCCTGTGGACGGCTTGGTGCGGCCAGAGGCTGAGCCCTCGGTCAGGGGTTGAGGGGCGGGGGTGTGGAATTCCCATAAGCCCCACTGGATCCCAGGCCCAGGCCCTGCCCTGGACTTTTCCCCGGCTTGCTGGAGCTACGGAAAGATCACCTGGACAGCCTGGTGTCCCTGTGCTCAGCGTCCCTCTCAGGCTGTCCTGGTGACGGTCCTCAGCCCCTTTCCTTTAGCCTGGAGGTCTGGGGAGGCTGATGGCGTGGTCACGGAGGTCCCTGGTGGCAGAGGGGAGTACTTGGTTAGAAAGCATGCAGGAATTAGGCCACAGGAAGCAGCTGGCCCCTGGCCTGGGTGTCCGCAGGGACATGGGATGGTATAGGCCCCGAGCCTGCCACCATCTTGCTGGCCTGCCCTCTTTTATTCACTTGCTTGCTCATTACGCAGTCTATGGACCTATACTTCTGAGCACTCCTTCTGTGCCAGGTCCTGGGCCATCCGTAACATCAGCCTAAGACCAGAATTTTTCCTCTGCCAGGAGCCATGGACTCTGTGGAATTCCTGAATTGGGTCCTTCTCATTCCAGACCCTGGGCACTTAACTTGCTGCCTTTATTCACAGGGCATTGTGCTTGTAAATTTGGTTTAAAAAACTCCACTTCCTAGTTAGGTAAAACCTGATTTCTATTCACCTATTTTTTTTTTTTTTTTTTTGAGACAGAGTCTCGCTTTGTTGCCTAGGCTAGAGTGAGTGCCATGGCGTCAGCCTAGCTCACAGCAACCTCAAACTCCTGGGCTCAAGCGATCCTACTGCCTCAGCCTCCCAAGTAGCTGGGACTACAGGCATTCGCCACCATGCCCGGCTAATTTTTTTTATATATATTAGTTGGCCAATTAGTTTCTTTCTATTTATAGTAGAGACGGGGTCTCGCTCTTGCTCAGGCTGGTTTCGAACTCCCGACCTCGAGCAATCCACCTGCCTCAGCCTCCCAGAGAGCTAGGATTACAGGCGTGAGCCACCGCGCCCGGCTTATTCACCTATTAAGACCATAGAATGACTTCATTTTTTTTTTGAGACAGAATCTCACTCTGTTGTCCCGGCCAGAGTGCCGTGGTGTCAGCCTAGCTCACAGCAACCTCAAACTCCTGGCTCAAGGGATCCTCCTGCCTCAGCCTCCCGAGTAGCTGGGACTACAGGCATGCGCCACCATGCCCAGCTAATTTTTTCTCTATATTTTTAGTTGGCCAATTAATGTCTTTCTATTTTAGTAGAGACAGGGTCTCACTCTTGCTCAGGCTGGTTTTGAACTCCTGACATTGAGTGATCCTCCCGCCTCGGCCTCCCAGAGCACTAGGATTACAGAGAATGACTTCATTTTAACAGAAAAAAGAAATGTGCTAATAAGACAAGTCCGTGAACTAGTGCTTAGGAAACATTGATAGGAAGCTGAAAGGAAACCCACCTCAAAAATGGTGGCTGACACACAAGGACAATGCCTGCATGTGTGTGTGGGATCGTCTCTTCCTCCATTGTCCATTAGGGTCCCTGACACTCCTGGGGTAGCAGGTGCTCACGTGGGCTGTGGGGGCAGCAGGATGCCTATGGCAGTGGGACTGTGCCTCCACCTCCACCTTGTCCCAGCCTTGCTCCCACCCAAGGGGAGCTCTGGGCCTGCGGGGACATTGCCTGGGAGCAGCACCGTGTTGCAAGGACATTCGGCCTATCACCTGGAGGCTGCCACTTTGAGGAATTAGGCCCCAGAGAGGGGCCTCCTTGCAAGTGTCCCTATAAAAATGCACAGTCTCTCTCCTGATGAAGGCTGTGCCTTCTGGGCAGGGGCTGGGTGCGAGTCACGGGGCTTGGTACCTGGTAAATGTTTGTTGAATGAATGAATTAGTGAATGGCGTCACCCACTTCTCTGCATCTCACAGCCTCCGTTTAAGGTGAGAAACACCGTTGAAGACTACTTCCGAGTCACTGGAGAAATCCTGTCTGTGGCAGGGGGAGTCTACTTTTTTTTCCGAGGGGTAAGCACTCCTTCCCACTCTGTGAGTCTCCGTTGCCACCGAAACAAAAAGCTAAGAGAAGCACTCACTTTTTTATTCATCAGACACACAGAAATCATAGGTGAGGTAGTATAGGTATGGCTTTTGCAAGGAAGATGACGTAAAATCCCAAACAGTGGCCCGCATTCAAAGACAAGATTGCGGCTACATTAGATCAATAGCCAAGGATTGTGCATGTATGACTTTTCAGTTAAAATAAGATGATTATTCATTTTATTTTAGGCATTCACAGCTGGTGTGTGTGTGTGTGTGGGGGGGTCTGCCCAGGGCATGACCACAGGCCCAGGGTAATCAAGCTTGCAAATAGGCAGGGCTCTTCCCAGTGAGCCTGCCATATATAATTGTAGAAGCAGAGTGGAAGCCTCTTAAGGGATCACCACTGGTAGTTGTTTCATTAATCAAAATAGTCTGGCCGGGTGCGGTGGCTCACGCCTGTAATCCTAGCACTCTGGGAGGCCGAGGTGGGCAGATTGCTCGAGGTCACGAGTTCAAAACCAGCCTGAGCAAGAGCGAGACCCCATCTCTATCTCTACTATAAATAGAAAGGAATTTATTGGCCAACTAAAAAATATATAGAAAAAAATTAGCAGGGCCTGGTGGCGCATGCCTGTAGTCCCAGCTACTCGGGAGGCTGAGGCAGGAGGATTGCTTGAGCCCAGGAGATTGAGGTTGCTGTGAGCTAGGCTGACTCCATGGCACTCACTCTAGCCTGGGCAACAAAGTGAGACTCTGTCTCAAAAATAAAAAAGTCTGTTAAAGCTCAGAACAATGAAGGAAATCTACATGTATACTGGAATCATTTTATTTCCACAGAAATCATTTTATTTTAATTGAAAACTCATACATGCATGATCCTTGGCCATTTTCTAATGTAGGAGCAGTCTTATCTTTGTGGGACCACTGTTTGGAATTTTACATCACCTCTCTTGCAAAAACCACACCCATGATATATCATCTATAATTTCTAGTTTCAGCTTCTTAAGGAGGAACTAGAACTTAGACGTGTACAAAGAGACCTGAATGCAGAATTTGAGATAATTGTGATTATTCAAACTCCCAATCTTTTGGGTTTAAGCTATGCCCATTTTTTTTTTTACTTACCTTTATGGAGTCTTTCCAAGTCACTGAACTTTGTCTTCACAGAAACAACTGTCTTTTTTTTTTTCCACACTTATAATTTATGTTATAATAAAGTACAATGCCATAAAAGCACTCCTGGCAGAGGCAGGACTGACCCGCGGGAGGGAGCAGAGGCCTGTGGGTGTCCTGGCTAGGACCTCACAACGGTTTGTCTTGTGAGTGAGTTCAGTGGAGGCTGGTTAAGAGAACTTTTACTCTAAATGCTTATTTAAAATTAAGAAGAAGAAAAAAGCACCTATTCAAAAGAAGAAAAAAATTGCCCAATCCCATCATTTATTCATAGCAATTAATAACATTTTGGTGATTTTCTTTCCTGACTTTATTTCTAGGTATAGTTGTAAATCCACTCTGTATTTTAAAAACATCTCTGCTGACTGCGTCACCTGACATCACCCCATTGGCCTGACCTGTTTCCCTCTTTTCGTAATCTCTGCTTCAGCGCACGCCGCTGCCCCATGGTGGCGCTGTTTAGAAGAAGCACGTCTGGGTGCTTACCATTTGGCTACAGCTAACAATTCCTGGGCTTTGACTCGGTCTGTTTACCTGCAGATTCAGTATTTCCTGCAGAGGCGGCCATCCATGAAGGCCTTGTTCGTGGACAGCTACAGCGAGATGCTTTTGTAAGTGACACTTTGATCCTTGTACCTCCTTTGGCCCGGTCCTGAGGAGAGGGCAATCAGTTCTTACTCATTCTCTCACTTGCGCCGGGCCCAGCACACAGTAGGCCCTCGGTGAACATGGTGAAGGAATGATGGAAGGCATTCGGTAAGCATTTGTTGGATGAATGAGTACTGAGGGTCTACGCTGTGCCAGACATGTACCTGGTGCTGGGGATTGACAAATTGTGCCCTGGGCTCATGTGCCGTAGAGCACGAGTTAGATCTGCCCTTGTTCACCTTTCCATCCGTTTGTCCATCCATCTGCCATTTACTGGTTGGCACTGGGGTACTGAGATGAAGTAGACATGGCCTCTGCCTTCAAGGAATTTCCAATCTTTACGGCAGGGTTCCTCAAGCTTGGTACTACTGACACTTTAGACTGGATAATTCTTAGTTGTGGTGGTGGAGGGGCTGCCCTGTGCATTGTAGAATATTTAGTGGCAACCCCGGCGTCTACTCCTCGATGCCTGTAGCTCTCCCCATCACTTAGTCTTGACAATCAAAAATGTCTCCAGGTATTGCCAAAGGCCCCCAGCCTGGGGAGGGGATGTCAAAATCACTCCTGATTGAGAACTACTGCTTCAGGAGGAAACAGATAAGCAAAAACAGTTATAAAACCATGTGGATGTTACGGGAACCCCCTTCCTTCAGAAAATGAGCTGGAATCTTATTATGTGGTTGTGGAATGATTTTTTGTTTTAATCAGTATTCAGTATTCACATTCTTATGCCTCTGTGAATATTTACAGTCGAGCTTCACAATATTCTATAATATTTCTTTTCTTTTTTTGTTTCTTCTGAAGTTAATAATTACCTTGTTTTTCACTTGTTTAGTTTTCTCTGTGGCCATTGCTAATTCTTCCCACACCTCCCCAAATCTCTCAGTGTAATTTCCCCCAAAATCAAAAACATAAATTACATTATCAGGTTTTCCCCCACCCCTTTTTTTTCTTGAGGGATTTCTTCCTCGAGCCCCATCTTCTCTTTCTAACTGGGCTAGTTGTTCTCCAGGTCTGCTGCTTAGCTGTCATACTGGGACTTCTCTTTGCTGCCAGCCTTGGAATTCTCATTGCTTTCCCCCCAGGTTAGAGTTCATATCTCTCTCTCGTATCTTCCTCTTTCTTGGTTTTCCCCCTTGTTTTATTTGAGCACATCCTTCAGTATTTTCATCTGGTGAAAAAAGAGGGTATAATGGTAGAGGGCAGGGTGATGACAGCTTTCAGTGTGCCTGAATCGTAAGTCACATTGCTCCAATGTGTACAGGCATCATTCCTTCACTAACGTCTTGGAGATCCCTTTCACTTTTCTCCTGAGTTGGATCTCTTATTTTCTGAACCCAATATTTTCCTCTTTCCTGGTTTACTTCTTTATTTTGGGGAGAACATCTTGAACCAAAGAGAGAAGACACATGGTGAGGAAGAGGGGAGTAAAATTTTCTTTAAATCTTGTATGTCTGAGAATCTCTCTGTTACAGCATCACATTCAGTTGATAGTTTGGTTGGGTATTAAAATTCTTTAGACAACTGAAAGATATTTCTCCATTGTTTGTTGGCTTCCAATATTATGGATGAAACCACTCTGATTCTGGTTCCTCTTTTAAGATCTGTTTTGATTTTTTCTCTTTGTATCTTCTTTTTTATTTATTTATTTATTTATTTATTTATTTATTTTTTGTTAAGGTTGTTTGTTTGTTTTTGAGACTGAGTCTCACTTTGTTGCCCAGGCTAGAGTGAGTGCTGTGGCGTCAGCCTAGCTCACAGCAACCTCAAACACCTGGGCTCAAGCGATTCTCCTGCCTCAGCCTCCCAAGCAGCTGGGACCACAGGCATGTGTCACCATGCCCGGCTAATGTTTCCATAATATGTATTAGTTGGCCAGTTAATTTCTTTTTTTGTTTATAGTAGAGACAGAGTCTCGCTCTTTCTTGCTCAGGCTGGTTTCGAACTCCCGACCTCGAGCAATCCACCCGCCTCGGCCTCCCAGAGTGCTAGGATTACAGGCGTGAGCCACTGCGCCTGGCCTCTTTGTATCTTCTTTACGTCCCTAGTGTTCTGAAACTTAATGATGCATTTTTATATAGGTTTGTTTTTATCCAATCTTCAGAGCATTTAGTGGGCTCTTTCAACCTGAAAATTTATGTTCTTTATCTTGGGATATTTTCTTGAATTATTTCTTGATTATCTCTCCTAGAAATCCTATGATTTGTATATTGAACCTCCTGAACTAGCCCTGAACTAGTTTTCTTATATTTTCTCACTTGTGTTCTATCTCTTTATATTTATCTTTATGTTTTGGGAGGTTCAAATTAACTTTAATTTCTAACCTTTCTATTGAGTTTATCATTTTTAAGATCATGTTTTTTAAATTTCTAAATGCTTTAAAAAATTCTCTTCATTCCTTATTTTTAGTTCTCTATTTTTGTTTCATGGATACAATATCTTCTTTTGTCTCTCTGAGAATATTAAGACAGATTTTCAGAAGTTTTTCTTCTTTTCACATAGTTTTTCTGTTCTCCAAGTTGTTGTTTCCCATTTGTTTGTTTGTTTTTTCTCTTTTGTGTTAGAGCCCTCACCTCAGAATATCTGGGAATCCTTGGCATCTGCTTATGATTGGAGTGGAGGACTGAGAAGCTGGCTGGAAGATCCAAATGTGTGGATGGGGCTTATCAATTTTGGGCTTCACTGTAGGCTGATCTAGATAAACCATTTATTGGATATTAATAATTCCTGAAGTCAGTCTATCAGGGTCTTTCTTCTTGGGGTCATCAGATTTCACAGAGAGCATTTTCTCAATCTTCTACTTGGAGAGGAGACATCTGGTTGCCAGCTTTCTGAGAGATGAATTAAGAAAGAGGGTTTTCTGGAATCTGGATTGTATACAATCACACAATCTCCCTAGTTTTGGGCAAAATACCAATACTTTCAATGGTTCTGGATGAACCTACATCCAAAGATCCTCTGTTTTGTCTACTTCAGAGACAAGAGCTCTGTTTTTCCTTATTTCAGGTCCTTCATTGCATCCCCTCTGGGGGGTCCTTTTGAAGTTCCTTGATTCCAAGAATCGATTCTCAGCTTTCCTCCATGCTGGCTTCAGATTTGGCTTTCTTGGATCTACTAAGTCACTTTCCATTGTTCGCTGCTTTCCAACTCGCCAAATTTATATGGGGGGACCCCATTTGTTGCCAAAGACAATCTTTTACCAATTCAACTGATAGCAGTTCTCATTTTGGCCAGGGGTTCCACAAATGCTGAGCAATGCTTTTTCATTGCAGCAGAATTAGAAAACAGACTCTAATTGAGCCAGTTTATTGACACCAGTTTTCAACAGACTCTCAGCAGCACAGTGTTGGCTCCTTGCTGGGTTCTGTCACACAAATGGGAGGCAAGGTGGTCAGTATGCTCTACCGTGTAAATGCAGCCAGGGGGGTTTTCTGGAGGAGGCCACAGTGGACAAGGGGCCACGGAGCAGCCCCTGTCATAGGACCATCCAGCTGCCCTCTCCCCATCCAGGGCTCCTACTTGGATACCCTCCATTGGACTAAGGGGCTGAGGGACATTTTCCCTCGTTCTGCTCTTTTTGAGGGCACGACCAGCAGACACCCCCTGTGGTTTTTCAGGAGAGCATGGGCTTCCCTCCTCACTGGCCTAGGGCTCCCAGGTTATCTGATGTCCAGTGAGGCTCTTATTCCTGGGGACTGGACAGGAAGGTTGTTGGGGCTAAAGCAGTGTTTCCCAGCCTTTTAAAATTATTGCCTTTTTAGATATGTTTTTCTAATCCCCCCTTGAAATTTTAATGCCATAAGTATACTATATTTCTTTTATATTTAAATCTGTGCTTTATGCATAAAAGGAATAAGATTGGGTACCTGTCCTGAGCCAATTTTTGCCCCCTGGGTGTGAGGTTGCTCCCACAAGGAGCCTCTGCTACCTGGGCAAAAGGTGGCAGGACAGCCTGGTTCTAGCTACTACCATGGACTACAGGTGGGCCTCTGAGGAGATGCCCAAGCATCCTGGGGGGCACCAGGCCTCCCGGGTGCCCAGAGCCAGAGCTTCCTGTCCCTCCACCCTCAGCTTTGTACAGTCCGTGTTCATGCTGGCGACCGTGGTGCTGTACTTCAGCCACCGCAAGGAGTACGTGGCTTCCATGGTGTTCTCCCTGGCCTTGGGCTGGATCAACATGCTCTACTACACCCGCGGCTTCCAGCAGATGGGCATCTACGCCGTCATGATTGAGAAGGTGGGTGCCCTGTGCCCCAGTGGGGGCCCCTCAGAGCCCCGCTTGCCCTAGGGGTGTGTGAGATTGTCCCACAAGCTCTGTCCCCGCTCTCTGTATTGTCAGGGGAGGTTTTGGCTTAGCTCCCAGCCCATTCCCTAAGATCCAAGCAATCTAGTCTTGATCCAGGTGTAGGGGGGTCCCCTGAGACTGATCCCTCTGCATACCAGCCCCGCCCCCACTCCTGCCCAGAACAAAGGCTGTGGGGGGAGGTGTGGATGACTCCCTCATGACACCTGAGCTGAAAACCACCAACCTAAACTCTCCTGCATGTTCCCCTGATCAACTCCAGGCTGATGCTGTCCTGGTCCTTCCCTCAGCTCCTCCCTGGGCCTAGCCTTGGCTCTGATATCCCTGCTCTCTCCTGCAGATGATCCTGAGGGACCTGTGTCGTTTCATGTTTGTCTACATCGTTTTCTTGTTCGGGTTTTCCACAGGTAACGGGCTTGGGCAGGGCTGGTGGGAGGGTGGGGCTCCTGCTCCCCTCGAATATCAAGGAATTCAGAATATCAAGGAAATAATGTGTGTCTTTCCTGAGGACCCTGCCAGGGGCCGGGTGAGGGGGAGCCAGGTGGGGTAGGCAGGTGCCTGTCTGCAGGTGACACGCACTTGCAGAGTGGATGGACAAAGGACACACCAAGTGACCCTGAGAACTTGGAAATGTGATTCATAAAATGTTTTAAGTAACTTTGCAGGTAGGAACTGCTGCTCGCCTGAAGTATAGCTGCATTTTGGCTCAGGTTTTAAAAAATCTTTTTATTTCTACATTATTTCAGGCTTACTGGAAGTTGTAAGAATAGTACAAATAATTTCTCCATACTCTTTACCCAGATTCTCCAAATTTTACCACGTTTTTATCACTTTCTCTCCTCCTACACACACATGCACACACGTGTATCTTGCACTTTAAAAAGACTGAGAGTAGGCCGGGCGCTGTGGCTCACGCCTGTAATCCTAGCTCTTGGGAGGCCGAGGCGGGCGGATTGCTCAAGGTCAGGAGTTCAAAACCAGCCTGAGCAAGAGCGAGACCCCGTCTCTACTATAAATAGAAAGAAATTAATTGGCCAACTGATATATATATAAAAAAATTAGCCGGGCATGGTGGCGCATGCCTGTAGTCCCAGCTACCCGGGAGGCTGAGGCAGAAGGATCACTCGAGCCCAGGAGTTTGAGGTTGCTGTGAGCTAGGACGCCACGGCACTCACTCTAGCCTGGGCAACAAAGCGAGACTCTGTCTCAAAAAAAAAAAAAAAAAAAAAAAAGACTGAGAGTAAGTTGCAAACATGAAACACTAGATACTTCACAGTTTATTTCCTAAAAGAAAGAACATTCTGTTATGTAAACACAGTACAACGATCAAAATCATGAAAGTAACATCAATACATACTCTTAGCTAATCTATAGCCCTTCCTCGAATTCCACCAATTGTCCTAATAATCATGTCTTTTACAGAAAATGAACATCCTGGAGCAGGTGTTACATCCTGTTGCCACGCCCCTCTGGTCTCCTTTACTCTAGAGCAGTTCCTCTGTCTTTGTCTTTTGTGACCTTAGCATTTTTAATGAGTAAAGGCCAGTTGTTTTGTGCAGTGTTTCTCAATCTGGGTATGCCTGATGTACCCTCACGACTATATTCGGGTATGCATTTTTAGCCAGAATATCAAGGAAATAATGTGTGTCTTCTTCAGTGCATTTTATCAGGAGTCACAAGAGGTCTGTTTGTGTCATGTCTGGTGAGGTTGACTTTGATGACTTGGTTTTGGTGGATCTGCCAGATTTTTCCATTGTAAAGTTGCTATCTTTCCCTTTGTAATTGATAAGTCATTTGCGAGGAGATGGTTTGAGACTACGTAAATATCCTGTCTCTCATTCAGACTTTCACCCAATAGTGAGAGCATCCATTGATCCATCCATTGAGTCCTACTGAATCACTTAATCCGATGATGGTGGCTGAATGCTGATTTTGTGACTCCATTGTTCCTTCCACATTATTGGCTGACATTCTATTAGGAGGAAGAGCCTTCCATCCCCCTATATCTATTTACATATTTGTATCAGAATGGCCTCATGGATTGTTTTTTCCCCCTCCATGGATTTCCACTTTGTTAAATGGGTTATCATCTTTACTATCATCATTTATTTTGATGCTCAAGTTGTCTGAGATTTAGTCATTGGAAGCCCCCTCAGGCTGGCTCCTGTGCTCTTTGGACACATCCACAACATTTTTTGAGGACACAACTCTGCTTTGATCCTCATCCAAGTCCTTCAGTAACATGGTTCACATGGTGCACCCTCCCCTATCCCCACACTGCGGTTTGTTTTGGAATCTCTGTCTTGGAGGGGTGGGCAGCTGTGACCAGGAGGGACCTGGTAGGTGTGGGCTCTGGCACCTGGATCTGAAGATGCTGCATATCAGTGGGGACTTGGCCAAGGGGGTTAGTGGATACCGATACTACCATGGTGCACAACTTCTACAGAAGATCTCAGACTCTGGGCTATACTTCCTCCAAAAGAGTGCAGAATGTGGGAATAGACCATTCTGCTTCGAGTTACTCAGAATCCATGGCTCTGGAATGGACCTCTAAGGGACACAGGCAGGCAGAGTGTGACTGACAAAGTGGGTATGGAGCCAGGGCTGACATGGAAGGTTAAGCATGTTGTGCGTTGCACAAAAGTGGCTGTATTCATATTGTATATAGAGATTTGTATATTTATTTTAACATTTTTTCTAGCAGATGATGATAAAGTTCTTATAACAAAACAGTGTATTATGACAACTCTTTGATAGTTTTCAAGAAGGGGTGCTTTAAAAAATTCCCACAAAAGCACCACTTGACTGAGCATCATGCCTGCTGCAGACCCATCCTGGGGTAGTGGGGATGGATGTCAGGGCGCCTGGGGTCTTGGCTTTCATCCAGCTGCACGCCTCCCTCCCTGTGCCCCATAGCGGTGGTGACACTGATCGAGGACGGGAAGAACAGCTCCGTGTCGACTGAGTCCACATCACACAAGGGGCGGGGGCACAGCTGCAGGCCATCCGACAGCTCCTACAACAGCCTATACTCCACGTGTCTGGAGCTGTTCAAGTTCACCATCGGCATGGGCGACCTGGAGTTCACCGAGAACTACGACTTCAAGGCTGTCTTCATCATCCTGCTACTGGCCTACGTGATTCTCACCTACATCCTCCTGCTCAACATGCTCATCGCCCTCATGGGCGAGACCGTCAACAAGATCGCGCAGGAGAGCAAGAACATCTGGAAGCTGCAGGTGGGCCGGTTGGTGGGGCGAGCAGCCAGGAGGGTGCCGGCTGCTCTGTCTGCCGCCCTGCACAGCTGGGGAGGGGGCAGGAAGCCCGGCCACGCCCAGGAATCAATCAGGCGCTAGCATCTCCCTCAGGGGACTCCCTTCCAGCAGGTTCCCCTGCCACCGTCATCTGCTCAGTGCCAGATTAGGTCAGATGGCATTCACAGACACTGCGCTTGCCTGTGGGCTGGGTGGTCCCACGGGGAAGGAGATGGGGGCTACCATGTCCAGAGTAGGCTCCAGGGACCAGACTCAGGGGAGCAGATAATATGGGGCAGGGCCCTGACAGCCACCTCTCTGTGCCACATGGGCCATTTCTACCTCCCCAGCTAACGACAATAAAAGTATCATTCTCATTAAGTAGCACGTGCTCTATGACAGGTACCGTTCGAAGTGTCTTACCCGATCTCACTTAATCCTTGCAACAGTCCAATGAAGTAGATTCTATCACTATCCCGTTTTTGGATAAAGACACTGAGGCATGGAGGGTTTAGGTGTCTGTATTCAAGGCTGCACAGCTGGTATGCAGCAGAACCAGGACCTGGCCCAGGTGGTCCCACTTTAAGGCCCTGCTCTTAACTGCTGCCCTATGTTGTCCCTTGCAAGCTCCTCAGGGAAGGGGCTGGGACACTCCATGTCCCTCTTCAAGCTGCCCTGCCCAGAACCGGCAGGCACCAGCTGTGCCTGGGTGGATCCGAGGCTGGACAGGCTGTGCTCCTTTCATGGAGTGTGTCCCCACCAGGCAAACCTAGGGCAGAGGGCATTGGAGGTCCAGCTCGGAGGCGTCTGGGGCTGGGAGAGACCTTGGTGGGGCTGGTCCTGGCAGCCAGCACCAGCAGCCAGCGTTGCCCCCGCACGAGCCCTCGGCCCCTGCCTGTCCTGTCGTCCCGTAGAGAGCCATCACCATCCTGGACACGGAGAAGAGCTTCCTGAAGTGCATGCGGAAGGCCTTCCGCTCGGGCAAGCTGCTGCAGGTGGGGTACACACCCGATGGCAAGGACGACTACAGGTGGTGTTTCAGGTAAGGCCCACGCAGGAGTCCAAGCCTGGAGAGCTCCGGGGCTCAGCTGTGGGCACCGGGGACCCACCTTGCATCTCGGCTGGCGGGACGCAGACATTAAATATTGGAAAATTTGAGGCGTCCAGAAAGGGTCACCTAGTGAGTGGGGTCAGAACCAGGAACCAAATATTTAAAGTCCCCTGGCCTCAATGTGTGGTCAGAGGACACATCTTCAGCGGTGGTGTCCAAAAAGCAAGGCCCTGTCTGCCCTTCCCCGCCAGCCGGGCCTCCATCCTGCTCTGTGGGCTTCTGAGGATTGGCCCGTGGGGCTGAGCCCTGGGCCTGGGACGCGGGGCATGGCTCCCAGCCCGCTAGCTCCCTGCTCCCCGTCCCCTCACCCTGCAGAGTGGATGAGGTGAACTGGACCACCTGGAATACCAACGTGGGCATCATCAACGAAGACCCGGGCAACTGCGAGGGCGTGAAGCGCACCCTCAGCTTCTCCCTGCGGCCAGGCAGAGGTGAGGCGTGAGGGGCGGGTGCCGTGGCACGGAGGCTGGTGGCCTGAGGTTGGGCAGGTGGCACCTCGTGGATCCCCCACTCCTTGCAGGCTTCCTCACGCCCCATCCCCGCCCCTACCCCAGGGCTCCGTCACAGCCCCTGATGGCAGCCATGTGCACACACTCAGTCACGGGCACTCGCGTGTGCCTTGCAGGTGTCGGCGTGGCTGACGGCTCAGCAAGCCCGTGCCAGCCACTGTGCCAGCAGCTGGCCCAGGCTCCTGTCCCCAGTGCCCCAGGGGAGGCAGCTCAGCCCACATGCAGACACCTGGGGTGGCCAGCTCACCCCGGCTGCCCTGCCTCCCCCGCCTGTCCCCCACACCCCACGAGTGCACGTCACATCATGGCTCTGGGAGGCCACATGGACGCGAACAGGCACGTGTGAACTCTGACCTCTCATGGACACGTCCAGACAAGGTGGGGGGGGCGGGGAGGGGGAGAGGAAAATGACCACCAGAAAGAAAGTCATTTAACAGTTATTGGTAAACATTTAACCATAAACATTGAATTAAAAAGTCTAGAGAACATTTATTTAAAATGAAGTAAACAGTTTATACTGAACAAATTTTGAATTATACTTACAACTGTACACTAATTCTTTATTTTTGGTTTTTAAAACAATTGTGGTAAAATATATATCACATGAAATTTGTCATTTTAACCATTTTTAAGTATATAATTCAATGGCATCAAGTACATCGACATTGTTGTGCAGCCTTCACCACTATTCCCAGAACTTTCTCATCATCCTAAACTGACACTCGGTACCCACTAAGCAGTAAGTCTCCATTCCCCCTTCCCCTCAGCCCCTGGTAACTTCTATTCTGTTTTTGGTCTCTATGAATTTGTCTGTTCTAGGTACCTCATATTGGTGGAATCGTGAAATGTTTGTCCTTTTGTGTCTGACTGCATAATATTCCATTGCGTGGATAGAGCACATTTTTTTTTCTGCATATTTTGGGGGTACAGATTTTAAGGTTTCAATAAATGCCCATTCCCCCTCCCCCCACAAGTCTGAGTCTCCAGCATGACCATCCCCCAGATGGTGCACATCTCATTCATTATATATGTATATACCCGCCCCCCTATCCCCTCCCACCCCAATACCCTATTATGGTAGAACCTATGTGTCCACTTAGGTGCTGATTAGAGCACATTTTGTTTATCCATTCATCTGTTGATTGACATTTGGGTTGTTTCTGCCTTTTTGGCTATTGTGAATAATGCTATGAGCACTGGTGTACAAGATACTGCTTGATTCCCTGCATTCAGTGATTTTGGGTCTATACCCAGGAGTTGAATTGCTGGATCATAGGATAATTCTGTTTAACTTTTTGAAGAACTGTCAAATTGTTCTCCAAAGCAGCCGCGTCATTTTACATTTCCACCATCAATGCACAAGAGTTCTAATTTTTCCACATCCTCACCAACACTTGTTCTTTTTTTTTTTCATTCTTTCTTGCTTTTTTTTTTTTTTTTTTTTGAGACAGAGTCTCACTTTGTTGTCCAGGCTAGAGTGAGTGCTGTGGCGTCAGCCTAGCTCACAGCAACCTCAAACTCCTGGGCTCAAGCGATCCTCCTGCCTCAGCCTCCCGAGTAGCTGGGACTACAGGCATGCGCCACCATGCCCGGCTAATTTTTTATATATATATCAGTTGGCCAATTAATTTCTTTCTATTTATAGTAGAGACGGGGTCTCGCTCTTGCTCAGGCTGGTTTTGAACTCCTGACCTTGAGCAATCCGCCCGCCTCGGCCTCCCAAGAGCTAGGATTACAGGCGTGAGCCACAGCGCCCGGCCTTGCTTTTTTTTTTAAATTAAAAACATCCTAGTGGGTGTGAAGTGGTACTATATCTCATTGTGGTTTTGATTTGCATTTCGCCAAGTGATAGTGGGTATCTTATCATGCACATATTTGCTATTTGTAGATATTCTTTGGAGAAATAGTTATTCAAGCTCCTTGTCTGTTTTAAATTTGGCAATTTATTTGTAGCTGAGTTGTAGGAGTTCTTTATATATTCTGGGTATTAATCCTTTATCAGATGTATGATTTGCAATATTTTCTTCTATTCTGTGGGTTGTCTTTGCGCTCTTTTGAGGGAGTTCTATGATGCACAAAGTTTTTAATTTTGATGCATTCCAATTTACCTAATATTTTCTTTTGTTGCCTGTTATTTTGGTGTCATATCCAAAAAATCACTGCCAAATTAAATGTCATGAAGATTTCCTCCTATGTTGTTTCCTACGAGTTTTATAGCTTTAGCTCCCTACCATTTTAAAGTTGCTTTTTTCTTGATTTGGCAGTTTCTTGGTTACTGTTAAACTTGAATCCTTTTCCAGAGTTCTGACAAAGTTGGATATGAAGTTTCTGCTTGGTTTTTTTGATGTTTTTGTGGAGAAATGGGTATTTGGAACTATCTACTTTGCCATTTTGCTGATGTCACTCTTGAACTAATTCTTTTTTTTTTGAGACAGAGTCTCACTTTGTTGTCCAGGCTAGAGTGAGTGCTGTGGCGTCAGCCTAGCTCACAGCAACCTCAATCTCCTGGGCTCAAGCCATCTTCCTGCCTCAGCCTCCAGAGTAGCTGGGACTACAGGCATGTGCCACCATGCCTGGCTAATTTTTTCTAAATATTTTTAGTTGTCCAGCTAATTTCTTTATTTTAATTAATTAATTCAGCTAATTAATTTCTTTTATGTTTAGTAGAGACGAGGTCTCGCTCTTGCTCAGGCTGGTCTCGAACTCCTGAGCTCAAATGATCCGCCTGCCTCAGCCTCCCAGAGTGCTGGGATTACAGGCGTGAGCCACCGCGCCCAGCCTGAACTAATTCTTGAACAAAGAATGAATCAAATGTTAATAGTTGTTTTTTGCTTTTTTTTGGCACGGTGGGGGAAGGGACATAATTTTTCAGACCGATTAACCTGATATTATGATACTCCACCTTTCATATTTAATACTGCTTCCTAGAGAGGATCTTTTTTATATTTTACAAACTTTTAAAAATCATCTTTATTGAGATGTATTAAATAATTTACATATAAAATGAACATATTTTAAATGTGCAGTTTTATAAATTTTTACAAATGTACATGCTCAACCACCACCCAACTCAAGATATAGAACATTTCCATTTTGCAGGAAAGTACCTTGTGACCCTTGGTAGCCAATTTGACTCCCCCATCCCAGGCCATTATTTGTTTAACTGCTATCACTATAGATTTATTTTACATCAGCTTTTGTTTATTTGAAAAGGTCTGTTTTACCCTCATGTTTGTTTCATTGGATATAGAGTTCTGGGTTAGCAGCTGTTGTTTTTGTTGTTGTTGTTGTTTGTTTGTTTGTTTTTAATTTCAACACGTTCTGTTTCTCCATTGTCTCCTGGCCTCCCTTGTTTCTGAAGACAAGTCATCATTATTTGCACTGTTGTTCTCCTGTATGTAAGGTATCTTTTCTTCCTTTGGCTGCTTTCAAAATATTCTGTTTTATGGTTTTCAGCAGTTTGACTAAGGTGTGAAGGTATGACTAGGTATGAATTTCTTTGTTTTTATCCTGCTTGGGGTTTGCTGAAATTCTTGGATCTATACATCAATATGTTTAATTAAATTTGGAAAGCTATATATATATGTTGCTTCATTCTCCCTATTTTCTCCTTTTGGGACTCCAATTACATATATGTTAGACCATCTGATACTATCCCATAGGTCTCTGAGGCTTTGTTCATTTTTCCTCAAACTTTTTTCTCTATTTCTCAAATTTGATAATTTTTTTTTGATCTGTCTTCAAGTTCACTGACCCTTTTCTTAGCCATCTTCAAATTGCTGTTAAGCCCACCTACCAAATTTTACACTTGAGGTATTGTGCTTTTTGATTCTAGAATTTCTATTTGGTTCTTTTTTATGTTTTCCATTTCTCTGCTGAGATTCCCTAGCTGATTCCTCATTAAGACCATATTTTCTTTTAGTCTTTTGAACATACTTATAATAGCTGCTTTATTTTTTATTTTTATTTTCATAACTTGTTTCTGTTGATTTTTTTTTTTGTTGTAAATCTTTCCCAAGACACTTTCAGATTTAAAAATAAATAAAGTTGGTATTACAGGTGCTGGTCAACCTTCTTGTGCCCTTGTACCTCAGCCTCTGGGGTAAAGGTGAATATCCAGGTTAATGCAGCAGTATCTTTGCCAGGAATAATAGCTGCTTTAAATTCTCTGTCTGTTAAATCCAACATCTGGGCTGTCTTAGAGTCAGTGTCTATTGATTGCTATTTTTCCTGACTATGGGTCACATAGTTTCTTTGCATATTTAGTATTTTTAAATCATAGTATTTTAAAATAGTATACTGGGTATTGTAGATAATACACTGTAGAGACTCTGGATTCTGTTACCTTCCTTTAAAGAATATTGAATTTTTGTTCAGTTGGCAGTTCAGTTACTGATGAAATCACCTTGAACTTGTGTAGGCTTAGCTTTAAACTTCATTATGGCAGGCCCGTGAACACCCTAAGGCATTTTCCAAGCACATAAAACTTGGGGGACACAATCTCCAAACTCTGTCTCCACTGAGGATCTTGCCTGGGCTTGGTTTTAGGTTTTGTTGGAGTAGGTCTTGAGTAGGCCTTGCTCTAGGGCATGATCCTTACTCTAGGGTGTGGTTCTCACTCCTAAGTGGGGTCTTTCTAGTATCTTACCTTGATCCTCAGAGTGTTTAAAGGGTGTTAAGGAGGTCTCTCCACTCTGGCTGGGCTAGACCTCCAATATCCCCCAATACTGCTCACCCCTTCATGTCTCTGTCCCACTTTCAACCCCATAGCAGCCACTTTCTAATAATCCTCCTGCAGTCTCACCGTGAACAAGCACAGCCCAGCTCTTGGCCAAGGACTTGTGGGGAATCTGCTTGCCCCAAAGATTTCTGGGCTTCTACTCCCATAACTCCTTCTTCCTCTTCTCCTGTGCTCAGCCCCATGCATTCTGCCTGCTTCAGCTGCCCAACACTCTGGTTTCTTTCTCCTCAGTTCAAAGGCAATTCCATGCTCTGCTTGGACTGCAGCTCACTGTGCTGTAGTTGGGAAAATTACCCTGAAACTGAAAGTCAGGGTGATCACAGGGCTCACCTGGTGAATTTCACTCTGGGAGGGGGGTGCAGTTTTTCGCCATCTGTTGTCCTCTGCCTAAAAACATTTGCTGCGTGTATTTTGCCTAGTTTTATAGTTGTTGATAGCAGGATGGCTGGCTCAGTACTAGATTTTCCATTATAGCTGGAAGTGAAAGTCTGTTTTTATCAAAGGCTCATAAAACTGGAAAACTGCTCAAGGTATTCACCCATTTTTCCACAGGCTTCCTGCACACCTGGGATTTTTCTATGAGTCTAATTAGAAGCACTCCCTGTGTTGCATCATAATACTTGTAGATTATCTCTCCTTCAGTAGTTAACTGGTCTAACTTTTCCAGAGAGGTATTTGAAGATGGCGTTGCATGTGATTTAAGCAGTTTTCTCATGTCAATCTCATAGATTTCATGAAATCCCACATCTTTTTCAAGGTTTGCTGTTTCACTTTGCAGTTGATTTGTATTATGTTTGCATGACATTGTTGGCAGTTCACAACAACACGTACATTCACTGTGATATTACTAAAGACATTGAGCCAGTTGCTCAACACACCCATCCATGTTAATTGGGTCAGGGATGGAGGATGGTTGGAGGTTGTCTGATTTCAGGCTTATAATTAATTAGTGAATATTGCCTGAGGATCTTGCTTTCTTACTCGACTTTGTAACAGTAGAAACTCCAGTAATGAATAGTCAGATAACTCAGAGGACAAGGACCTCTCCTGTCCCCACCAAACACTGTGTGTGATTGGAAAGGGGGTAGGGGGATGCGTGAGAGAAAGGCCAGGGGAGAAAAGGTTAGTAGAAGAGGGAGTGGGAGGATGTGAAGCTGTCCAGGCATCAGAACTGTGGGACGTGGGCACCAGATGTCCTGTGCTGACTCTGAGAGCCCTTGAACCAGGGCTAGGCCACGTAGTCCCTGAGGCTGGGTGTCAAACACCCGGCCAGCCAGTAGACAGTGTCCCAGCTGGCCTGTGTCCCCACAGAGCCCTCCTGCTACTATGCCCGGGTTCCCAGAGGGCTGGTCCTTCAGCGATTGGAGCTTGGTGTCAGACAGGCCAGTGTCCGCCTGCTGGGCTGGGGAAACACCAGGACCTGCAGAATTCAGCTAGAGTAGTCACGACGGGACCAGCCTCTGGCATTGTGGTGCCTTTGGGATGTGGCCAGTGTTGGACACCAGCAGAGGGGCGGAGGCTGGGAGGTTGTGCGTTTAGGCTGGTTTTCCAGAGAGATCTGACTCAAGGTGGCCCACCAGAGGGCTTGGCTGACCAGGGCTGTGGCAAATAGAAGGGGAGCACACACAGCCTTCCCACTTGGCTGCCACCTGTCTGAGGTGGCCAGAGGCCAGAGGTGACTCCGGGGAAGACAATTGGGTTTTCCTCAGGAGCTTCCTGGGATTTCAGACCACACTTGATGTCCCCATGCGAGACTCAGTGTCCCTTTGCTGTGTCCCAAGGGTGGCATTGTTCCCAATCTGCTATGCCCTGGTGGGGCCTGGACCCCACATCCGTATTCTTTGGCTGGTGTTCATCACCCCGACCTGGATCGGTGTGGAGCCACTCACAGGGCAGGCCCGTCGCTGCTCTGTGGAGAACTCCTCTGCCTCCCGCTCGGGCAGGGAGGAAATGGAGGCCGAGAGAGGCAAGCGATGGACTCTCTTGAGGTCACAAACAAGTCAGGGTGGGATAGAGGAAGAGAATTTAAGGGGCCAGCAGGGTGAGTGAGGCTCCTTGAAAAGCCGAGGGAAGAGGACATTGCTGGGATCCCGGTACCTCAGGAAGCTCTCGCAGCCCGGGGCCTCCTTTTGTCTGGAGACTTGTGAGGCCGGCAGGTAAATGTTTGTTTGTTTTGCTGCCTCCAAGGTAGTGATGGTATTTTACCGTTCAGCTTCAGGGAGAAACTGGAAGAACTTTGCCTTGGTTCCCCTTTTAAGAGACGCAAGTACCCGGGACAGACACTCTGCCCAGCCTGAGGAAGTGCACCTGAGGCAGTTTGCGGGGTCCCTTAAGCCAGAGGACGCCGAGGTCTTCAAGAATCCGGCTGCTTCCGGAGAGAAGTGAGGACCGCACTCGGGGTGCTCTGGGCGCTGGGCCCTCGGAGACCCCGCTACCGTGGGGGGCTGTCGGGGAGCGCCCGTGCTCTGTCAGCCGCCTGGCCCGCTCCGTGCCTGCCCAGAACTTCCCTGCCTAAGACCGCACGGGACAAGCTGTGAGAAGCATTGTCGGGCGCACTGGAAGAGACGCGCCTCCAGCCATCACTGTCCCCGCGTGAATCTCCCAACAGGAAGTGACCTGGCTTTCGAGTTTCTACTCGCTTTATTAAACAGTGTGAATGGCATACCTCTCCTGGGACACACAGGTTAGGCCCTTGTTTTTTTTTTTTTATTTTATTTTATATGACTGGGAGCAAAAGTAAATGAAGACCAGGAAAACACCCTGGAGAAGAAAAATCTCCCTGTGATATAAAATGCCGAAGCCCTTCCTCCCTGCATTGCGCTTACTGTCTCATCTGCCCAGGGTGGTCAGGCGGGTGATGTCGTTTCCTCCCCAGAGAAGGCGGGAGAGGCTAGTCCCATTCCCAGCTCTGGCAGAACCAGGTTGTGGCAGGAGTGGCTTCATCCTTCTGTGTGATGTATCACAGTCTCCAACTTAGTAGTTCTATTGCGGTCCAGATAAAGAGCACAGAACCACATCCCAAAGCCACATGGTGAGAAGTTTTCAATGATCTTCCATTTGTAGGGACCCCAGTCCTGCTCCCCTGCCGTGGTACGTGCTTCTACCCTCATTCATCCTGTCATCCATCAAATAAATAAAGACATACATGTATATCATATGAAGTGTGACGTTTGTACTAGTCACTGGGCTGGCATAGCTAATTGACTCTGTGCAGTCTGTGCATGTGTGTGTACATGCATGTGTGTCTGTGTACACTACCCCCTATGGCTAGGAGCACATGTATGTGTGCATGTGTGTGGATGCACATGTGTGTGCATGGCATGTGTGTGTGTATGCTCTACCACACATGGCTAGGAGCCTCTGGTCACCCTTTTGTTGTTACTCATGGGTGAGGGCACTCCTTCACATATACACCTATTATAGTCAGCAAACTATGGCCCCCAGGCCCAATCCAGCCTGCCACCTTATTTTGTAAATAAACTTTTATTGAAACACAGCTGCACCCATCTTTTACATATTGCCCATGGCTGCATTTGTAGCATAATGCAGAGTTGAGTAGTTGCAACAGAGATTCAATAGCTCGCAAAACCTATAATATTTACTGTGTTGCCCTTTACAGAAAAGTTTGCTGACCCTTCGTTTATGGATAGAACTTAAGAAACAAACGGTTTAGAAGAGAGGTCGGTCCCAGGCACGGGCCGGTTCTCTCAGTGTGTGTGGAGTGTGCAATGAGCTGCCTGGGCATGGAATTGTCGGATGTCGGTTCACGAAAGGATGGATAACTTTAGCTTTGGTCCTACTGTAAGATGTGTTTCTGGAGGAAATAGTGGGGCCCGCTTTCCTGTTCTCTACCATGGCGTCTGCCTCCACGTGGGAGGCTGGACGGAGGAGCCAAGGACTGGCCCGCCAGGGGCCCGCGTGGGCAGCGAGTGACAGACTGACCACGGCAAGTGAGTGTAGAGGAGGAATGCGGACAGCTGGGGCGAGGCGAATGTTTATGAAAGTGCTTGATGTGTGTGTCCTGCAAGCCTCATAACAGCTTGTGAAGAAGCTATTATTAGTCACATTTTATAGATGAGAAAATCAAGGCCCCGACAGTTCATAAGGTCACGCAGCCAGTAAATAGCATCGCCTGGTTCTGACCCCTGCCAGTCTGACTCCAAAGCCTGTGTCTTCGCTGCCATGTCAGGCTGCCTGGCAGGGAACGGGCCAGGACATGCCAGCCCATCCCCGGGGCAGAAGGCAGAGTGCGGGCTTCTCACGCCTGTCGTGGGCCCGGGACTCCTTGCTTTACCTGCAGGCCTTCCTTGGAAAACATGTGGATGCCGGATATTTGCAAAGTTCTGCAAATTGGGTCAGCGTTCGAATTCGCTCACAGCTGGAAGGAATCCTGTGGGTGTTCTTTTGCAAAACGAATGAGCAAAACCTTTTGTGTAACCCTAGGGTTGCTTAAAGAAGGACATACCTGCAACTGGCCTGTTCTTTTTCTTATTCCTTTTCTTTTTTGTTTTTTTAATAAGCTTTATTTTTAGAGCAGCTTCAGGTTCACAGCGTAATTGGGCAGAAGGTACAGACAGTTCCCATACACCCCAAGTGGCCACACGCCCACAGCCTCCCCTACTATCAATGTCCCACAGGACAGTGTGCATTTGTTATAGCCCATGAACCTGCATTGCTACATCATTACTATCCAAAGTCCATTAGGGTTGCTCTTAGGACAAAGATGTAATGACATGTGTCCATCATTATAGTACCAGAGTAGTGTCACTGTCCTTTTACATCCTCCGTGCTCCTATTCGTCCCTCCCTCCCCCAACCCCTGGCAACCACTGATCTTTTTACTGTCTCCATACTTTTGCTTTCTCCAGCATGTCGTATAGTTGAAATCATCACACCATATGTAGCCTTTTCGGATTGGTTCACTTCACTTAGTAATATGCATTAAAGTTTCCTCCATGCTTTTTCACAGCATGAGAGCTCATATCTTTTTATCGCAGAGTAATATCCCATTCTCTGGATGCATCACTCTAAAGCCACTCACCTACTGAAGGGCGTCTTGGTTGCTTTCAAGTTTTGGCAATTAGGAATAAAGCCGCTGTGAACATCAGGGTGCAAGTTTTTGTGTGGACGTATGTTTTCAACTCCTTTGAGTAAATACCAAGGAGTGTGATTGGTGGACTTGATGGTAAGAGCGTGTTCAGTTGTGTATGCAACTTGCCAAACTGTCTTCCAAAGTGGCTGTACCATTTTGGGTTCCCATGAGCAATGGATGAGCGTTCCTGTTGCTTCACATCCTTGTCAGCATTTGGAGGTGTCAGCATTTTTGATTTTGGCCATTCTAATAAGCATGTAGTGGTCTTTTTCTTTTTTCTTTGTCTTCTTTCTTTTTTTTCTGTTGCATGTGCTCTTTCTCTCTCTCTGTTTCACTCTTTAGCATTTTCATTTAAACTTTTAATAGCATTGACCAATGTGTTGTATGCATTTACATTTTAGCATGTTCTATTTTTCTTCTGGTCATATTCACTTTTCTGTGTTTTTTTTTTAAACTAATGCTCTTAAAATAAAATGGTAAATGTGGGAATGAAACAAAACAAAATCATTGTTTTATAGGATGCTATTATTGATTTCTGTATTTATGCTTTTTAAAAAGTTTATTTTATTTTATTTATTTGTTTGTTTATTTAATTTGAGACAGAGTCTCACTCTGTTGCCCAGGCTAGAGTGCCATGGCGTCAGCCTAGCTCATGGCAACCTCAAACTCCTGGGCTCAAGCAATCCTGCCTCAGCCTCCCAAGTAGCTGGGACTATAGTATGCGCCACCATGCCTGACTAATTTTTTCTATATATTTTTTAGCTGTCCAGCGAATTTCTTTCTATTTTTAGGAGAGAAAAGGTCTCACTCTTGCTCAGACTGGTCTTGAACTCCTGACCTTGAGCAATCCTCCCGCCTTGGCTTCCCAGAGTGCTAGGATTACAGGCGTGAGCCACCACGCCCGGCCTAAAAAGTTTGTTTTTAATGGACAAGTAAAAATTCTATCTATTTACAGTGTACAACACGATGTTTTGATATAGGCAAACATTGTGGAAGAACTAAATCAAGTCACCTAACATATGCATCACCTCATACACTATTTTTTTGTGATGAGAATACTTAAAATCTACTCTCTTAGTGATTTCAAGTCTGTCGCTGTCTATCTCTGTCTTCATGTCCTTTCCTCCATCACCTGGAAGCAGGAGAAGCCACACCCAGAGTCCCCCATGGGGCAGGTGCTCAGCTCTCCTGGCCCAGGAGCTGCAGTGGCCTGCCAGGCGCCATGCTGAGCCCTGTCTGGCCAGGCTGTTCGGGCCTGAGGCTGGTGACAGAGCTTATTAAAAGTTTATTTAATTTAATTAATTTATTTATTTAGAGACAGAGTCTCACTCTGTTGCCCGGGCTAGAGTGCAGTGGCATCAGCCTGGCTCACAGCAACCTCAAACTCCTGGGCTCAAGCAATCCTCTTGCCTCAGCTTCCCAAGTAGGCTGCCCCGTTCCTTCCTCATGGCACCTAGCAGGGCATTTCCTAGAGTGTGTGAGTTGCTAGGCCCCTCCTTGCTTACACCCACCCCACACAGACCCCTTCTCCCCCTCTTCCCCCTGGGGGGCTGAAACTTGTGGGCTTGCCTCTTGGGCTTGGTGTCTGCAGGGCTTGGGAGTTTCGGGGAGGCAGGGAGGGTCTGCTCATGGCCTGCCTGCTGTGCCCTCTGTTTTATGGCCGGCAGGGGACGGTCTCCATGTGGTGCAGATAGACACCGCTGGCCAAGGCTTCTGCTCCGACCTCAGTCAGGTGGGCTGGGGGCACACGTCGGGTATCCAAGGGGTGGCCTCTTGGGAGCAGGGTTGGGGCAGGGTTGTCCAGGAGCTGCCCTTCCCCTCTCTCCTGGCTTGTATCCCGCCCCAGGCCCCCGCCCACTTCCCTGCTTGTCTTCTTCCACACATACAATTTGCAAGGTCCCTTCTTGGGACTGGAGTCCCTTCTTGGGACTCCAGGCTCTGTGTGCTCCATCCACCGCCAGGGAAGAATCTGGAAGGTGGGCACAGCATGGCTCATGCTGCTACCAGGAGCGAGGAGCCCAGGAGTGGGGACAGCTTCTCCATCCTTCCAGGCTCCCGAGTTGGGGTGGCTGGGAATGAGTGCTGAAGGTCACCCATGAGCCAGCCATGACTCAGTGGGCCACGCTAGGTGGGCGCGTGCAGGGCACGACTGCCGGCTCCACACTCCTGTGACTGTGCGGTGTGGGCCCCCGACACAGGACAGGAACCCCACTGGGGCATCTGAACCCTGGCATGGGCCAGCCGGGGGGTCCAGATAGTCTTTGTCTTGGGTGCTGGTTCAGCCCGGCTGATCAGTTCCCTGCCATCACTTTGGTGACAGCATCCCCACCAGGCCATGGGCCATGCGCCCCATGAGGCTGGGCCAGCGCGGCCCTGCGAGACTAAGGAGCCAGGGCCAACTCAGTCCCTTTGCTCTCGTAGACTCCTCCCTCCTTCCAAGTCCAGCTCAAATGCTCCCCATTTCCTGATCCCATCCCATCACCCCCATTAGAGGGGCTTCTTCCCTCTTTGGTGATCTGAGACCCTTTTGTCCTTGTCACCTGCCTGGTGGGGCTACAGTTCCTGCCTAAGCTGTCTCCCCCTGGCCCATGCATGCCATGAAGGTGGAGATGGCCTTCTCCGATTCTGGGTCCCTCACTGTCCGCTTGATTCCCTGCCAGGGCCTCCCGTGTGGGCTCTACACATCTCAGGAGTGTAGGGTTTAGTGGGGTTGGATGTGGACCAGCCCAAGGGGCTGGGCTGCTGCTTCCACGTGTTTGGGGTGGGATGAGGTTTCCATGAAGCAGTGGCTCTTGCTCTGCTGGGCGGGACCTCCCTTACTCCTCACTGAGCACAACGTGTGCCTTAGGTGGGAGACCAAGGGCCTTTTAACCAGCTCCCACCTGCCCTCTGAGGAAAAGTATTAACAGAAGGAAAACTCACACCGTCATTAGCCAAGAGCCACATGCCCAGATTCTGAGCAGTCGGAAGTGAGCTGGGGGTGCGGGCTGAGTCAGGAGAGGGCAGTTGGGTAAGGTAGGGCCACGGTGCTTGGCCCGAGGTTGGGCTTCAGTGTGGAGTTTCAGGCACAGGTTGTGAGTGAGAACTTCAGGACCCCCTTGACCTAAACTGCAGAAGCCACCTCCTGCTTCGCCCAAATCCGCACACCTGGACTGCCCCTTGTGGCCACAGGTCCTGCCCTCCCGTGGCCTAGAAGCCTGCCCCTGCCCCTGCCCCTCCCCAGGCCTGGCGGGATTCTGGGTGAGGGCTTGCCTCTCGATGGCTGTCGGCAATTCCCTGCTGCGTCCCTGTCAGCAGAGACTTCCTGCTCCGTCCCAGTCCTGTCTTGTCAGCATTTTGCCCTCAGGAGCAGGTGTGCAGTTCCCGGGTGAGGTGACTCGAGGCAGACAGGACTGCCCCCGCCTTGCTCCACCCCCTCCCTGGTGGCGTCCTGGGCCAGGAGGGAGGGCAAAGAGTTTCCCTGCCTCGCTCTGGCCTTGGAGAAAGGTGGCCTGGGCAGCAGCTGGGAGAACACATTGGCATGACAGGAACAGTGATACCTAATAGCTGTCTCTGTGTACTGAGCTCTTCCTGTGCTCTGGGCCTCGTCCTGGCCCTGTCTGCCCACTCGGTCATTTAAGCCCCACAGTAACCGGGGCGCATTTCACAGATGAGGAAACAGAGGCTCGCAGAAATGACTTGCCTAAGGCCACACGGCCAGGAAGGGGCACGGCTGCCTGACACCAAGGCCTGTGATGCATGACTGCTGGTGGGAAGCACTGAGTGGGGACTTCCTCTGTCTCTGAGAGTCCTGAGCCCAGGGGCTGACTTCGAAGGATGACTGACAAGTCTTGAGGCTGCCCACCCTGGGATCAACTAAGCCCTCCCACCTTCATGACCTCTTCGAGTCTGCATGGCATCTTTGGGAAGTAGGCGTTATGATTCCCATTTCCCAGTTGGGGAAACTGAGGCCTGTGATGGGAGGTACCTGCCCAGCATCAAATACCAGAGAGGGAAGAGTTGGGACCAGACCTTCGGCCTTGGCACCTGCTGCCTTCTCTGCCTTTCCCCCATGGGGGTGAGGCTGCCGTGTGGGTGTGGGGGTGACTCACGCAGGGCACGTGGGCGGGCGGGCGCTGCAGCTGTGGCTGGTGGGTGTGGCCTGCCTGGCGCCAAGGGCAGGTGGCCCAGCCAGTTCTGCCTCTGACACTTCATTCCAGCCATCCCTCTGCCTGCGATGACAGCCTCCTGCCGCCTCAGCCTCGGTCCCACCGGGGGGCTTTGGGCTCCAGACATGCGGTGATGTCAGAGCAAGGGCTGCCACTGCCACCCAGAACCTCACCAGGTGAGTCCTCCCTGCACGAGGCCCCTGGGGAGCTCAGAGCATGGACTCCAGGGACCCATTGGGCCACGTCTGCCCTTTGCCAGTAGGCCTTGGAGGACGGCTTGGAGGAGCTTGGGCCTCTAGCAGGGGAAACAAAACTGAGAGCCCTTGGCTGCAGGGCGTGTGTGGGAATACAGGTTCTCATGGACCCAGGACCCTCTCCCTGAGGCTTGGGGGTGCTGAGGAGGGAGAACCTCTCACGGCTGCTGAGGGGCAGAGGGAGGATCCTGTCTCCCTAGTGGGACTAGGCATGTGGCTTTCTGGGGCAGGGGTGTGACAGGAGTTCAGGATGGGGAGAGGTGGCCCCAGAGCGGGAGGGGACAGGGCCCCGGCGCCTCCCTGGTGCTGAGCCAGCGCTGTGGCCCTGGGCCCGGTCTGTCTCCCAGGAAAGGCCTTTTCAGGCCGGGTCAGGGATTGGGAAGCGCAACATCCCACCTCCCAGGTGAGAAAGCTCCGGCCCAGAGAGAGGGAGGGCCAGGGCAGCAAGAGAGTCCAGCAGGTGAGAACGCCGGTTTATGGCGTGACTCAGGGAGCTAATTATAGCTGCTGCGGCCCTAGTCCAGAGCCGTCCTGACCTTCTCCTGCCCCCGCCGCCCGGGGCAGCCCACACTCAGGCCCAGGGCAGGGAGGACGGAGCAACTCGCTGTCAGGGCTCCAGGGTCCTTGGGGACAATGCAGCCCATTTCTCAGAAGGGAAAGCAGAAGCCCAGGGAGGGGTAGGGACGTGTCCTCCATCCCTTCCCATCACTCTTGGCCCAGCCCTGCCTTTTAGCTCCACCACAGGCCACACTGTGTGCTGGGGACGGTGGTCAAGGCCGCCTCGTTTTCATCCGGCTGCGACTGGAAATGGGCAGGGACCGGGTGCCTGCAAGGCCCTCCTGGTGGGCACCTCCACCTTGGGGCCCACACTGCAGGCCCAGAGCTCTTCCCCGGATGCACCCCCATCCTAAGCCTGCTCACTTCTGTGGGGGTGGGGGCTCACTCCAGCCTGCCGACCGCCTGCTCTGGCCATGTCCCTTAGGAAGCTGTCCTGTTGGGGGCAGGACCACTAGTGGCCCCAGCTCCACCCCACCCAGCTGAGTTCTTCTTATAGGAACCCATCCCTTCTGTGTCCCTGGCGGTGACTCAAGCTGAGAACCTAACTGCAGAGTCAGCTCCTGTCCACACAGCCCTTTCCCCTCTCCGCCTCATCCTCAGCGGCCAGCTGGCCCCTTCCCCGTCCCGATGGCCCCCGCAGCAGCCTCCTCCTGGCCTGCTGGACTCCCACCCCCATGCCCCTGCTCTCTCTAAGGCAGCTGTCTCTTGTGTAACCAGATCCCCACCCCCCATGCTCCCAGCTGCCTTCGGGGTCAGACTCAGCTGCTAAGTGGTTCTCAAGGCTGCAGGGAGGCCCAGCCTTTCGCTGCGGGGACTGCCTGTGACGTCCCAGGTTCTCCGGCCACACCAGCTCTTGCATCTCACTGGACTTTCTTGGCCCCCCAGTCCTAGCCCAGGCTGTGCTGTCCGCCTGCACTGCCCTTCCTGCACACGGCAGCCCCAAGGCCCCCTCCAAGATGCTCTCCTAGGCTCCTCGGGAGACGGAGACATATCTGTTCCCCTTCCCAACATTTCCATACCTCTGGGGGTTTAGCACGGTGCCCAGCCCACACCAGGCAGCAGTAAAGCAGGTCTGGACTGAGGGGTCGGCCTCCTCCACTCGCGGCAAGGGGACTCAGCTGCTCCCCCCAGGCGAGGGGAAATCCAGCGGACAGCTGAGGCCTGTTGCGCTCAGCTTCGGGTGGGCGAGGGAGGTGATCAGCGTGTTAGCTACGGAGACCACCTGGGCGCCGATAAATCCAAACAGCCTGGGAGCTCCAGGCTGTTACTAGGAGCACAGTGTCTAGGCATAGGAGGCAACGTCTTACTCTGTAGAGGTCAGATCTCTTTGAGAACAGCTGTGAACACAACATCTGAGCGGGACATGGGGAAAGTGGAGCTCATTCTCGTTAGTCCGCCTGGAGACTGGCGGTGCTGGAGATGGTGTCTTGAGAGAGGTTAGGGGCACGGTGGTCCCCACCTGGACACCCTGCTGGGCTCCCCTAGGACCATAGGAGCAGGGGAAGCTTC
Source organism: Microcebus murinus (assembly GCF_040939455.1). Classification (NCBI taxonomy): domain Eukaryota; kingdom Metazoa; phylum Chordata; class Mammalia; order Primates; family Cheirogaleidae; genus Microcebus; species Microcebus murinus. The sequence continues at coordinate 15,942,986 of NC_134121.1, read as the reverse complement.
AGGGACAGTCTCTCTGTCCTAGGGAAGGGTGGGTGACTGGGGAAGGTAGGGAGTGAGCTTCCTGCCCCAGGAAGTGTGAGCAGGAGCCGGATGTGCCGCATGGGCGTCTGAAGGCCCCTGAAGCTCTTCCACGCCACCCTCCCCCCACAGGAGCACTGCCCATGCTTGTGTTCCAGCCATGAACGCCCACCCCAAGGAGATGGTGCCTCTCGTAGGCAGGAGAGTCGCCGCCCCCAGTGGGAACCCCGCCGTCCTGCCAGAGAAGAGGCCGGCAGAGGTCACCCCCACGAAGAAGAGGTAGGATGAGAAGCTCGGGGACTGGGATCCTCGCTGGGAGGGGCACAGGATGGGGCCTGGCACCCACCCAGGGAACCCTGTTGTTGGGTAGACCCGAGACGCTCGGCCTCATCTGGGGTGGCCTGGTGCCCGCTAGCCGTGACTGGGGGGCACGGTAGGGGAAACAGCATCGTACACTCGGGGGCTGAGCTGGGGAGGTCGGTGTGGCTGGCACAATCAGGGAGGCCTCCTTGGAGGGGTCAGGAGGCACCAGGGTGGAAACAGTCAGGAAGGCTCCAGGCGAGGCTGGAGCCATCCTCAAGAGAAGGAGCACAAAGGTGGGTGGGAATTCCAGGCGGCCTGGACCCTCTGCAGGGCACAGTTTCCGCTCCAACCCGCTGTGCACCAGCCAGGTTAGTCCAGCGCTCAAACTCCACCTGTGTAATGGGGACGCACGCAATGGCACCAACTCATGGGGTGATGGCTAATTGGGATCACGTCAATAAGTGCTCAGCACGGGGCCTGGCACGCGGTCAGTGCTCAGCACATGTTGGCATCGACGGTGTTTTTGTTACCTTTGCCATTGTCATTGTTGTTGTCACTCCACAGGGCCCCCAGGAACGGGGCAGGCCTGGGATGGGCAGGTCCGCTTCCTGGCTAGGGACACGGAGGAGGCCGGGAGCAGGGAAGGGACCTCTCTGGGGTCACCCCTTCCGCCCCTCAGCTGTCTCCCCTGTAGGTCCTCTAGCCTGCAGCTGACTCGGTGCCTCTCAAACTGCTCTCCCACCCCCTCAGCTGTGCTTCCCTCGGACCTGGTCCCCCTGGGGGTGGCCCAGGCTAGGTTGGCCATGTCTTCCCTGCCCTCCTCCCCAGTCCCTTCTTGGGCCAGGGTGAGCTTGCTGCTTTCTCTCTGTCTGTTGGTTGGAGCCGTAATAGCCAAGGTATCCTGTGTACCAGGCCCAGGCTGGCCCAGATGGGGAGACTGGGACACCCAGAGATGGGACACCCGGCCCCCTCACAGTCTGGTGAGGGTGTGGGGAGTGCGAACCAGGTGGGGGCTCAAAAGGGGCAGGTCATGCTGATCCTGTGGGTAGTCTCAGGGTATTTCCTGGAGGAGGTGGCATTAGAGGGGACGTTGGCAGGTAGAGAGGAAGGGAAAGGGCATCGGGGGCAGAGGGACGTGGGAGCAGGGGCTCCAGGCAGGGACCAGTGAGGAGTCTGGTGTAGCTGATGTGCTGGGTGGGTGGAGGAGTCTGTGAGGAGGTAAGTCCCATTTTGGCTGGGCAGTTAAAGAACCTGGGGGTCAGTTAAGGAACTTGGACATTTGTGAGGGCAGTAGGGAGCCACAGAGGGATTTTGTGAGGGAGGGAGGGCATGGCGAGATTTGCATCCTGGAGAGGTTACTCTGGGTGAGCCGTGTGGGTGATGGACTGGAGGGGGCTGGGGACAGGGAGACCATGAGGAAGCTGTGGGGAAGCCCAGGTGACAGGTGGGGAGGTCTGAGTCTGGTGTCAGGGATGGGGAGGAGGGGGCAGCATGGAGAGGCATCATAGGAGGGAAGGTAGAAGGAGCCAAAGACACCCCCTTCTTATGGTCAGGGGACCTAGACATGGGCAGAGACGTCTCTGAGCTAAGCAGGCAAGGCCCACCTTCCCGGCTCTCTTCTCCCTTCCTGTCCCCTCTCACTTCTCCAGGGGAAGTCTGGCCCTCGGGGAAGGATTGAGGACAGAGTTCAGGAAAACCCCAGGTTCTCCCTCAGCAGGACCAGTCGCTCTGTCCTGTCTGAGCCCGGCCCCAGTCACGAACTTGGATCCATTCTGCAAAGCCAAGGGCCAGGGGGTGAGGCATGGCCTTTGTCCTCTGAATTGGTGGCCTCTCTTCTTCCCCGAAGTTTCTCCCAGGGCTCTCTTGTGAAGGTTTAGGCATCTCCCTCAGAAACTGAGTAGAGAACTTGGGCCCAGAGAGGAAAACAAAAGGAAAGAATAAATTAAACATAGAGAAAGAGGGCAATGCTTACCCCCACGAAATACATACTAGTGGTGGAACAGAAAGCCCCGGGAAGTCTGCAGGGTAGAGGTGTTTGCACCTGGCAGCCTTTCCTGAGCCATCATGCCATTCCCCGTGAGTAGCTGCCATCATGCTCCTTACCGTGCCCTGGCACAGTGATGCCCAGGGTGGGAGACACAGGCCGATGGAGGCTATGGAGGCTGAGGAGCCTTGCACAGCTCACAGCACTTGGGCATTTCTTGGAACAAAGCAGGTGGCCAAGCAGGCTCCTTCCCAGCCCTGGGGCTGCTCAGGGATGGTTCTTTGACTTCAAAGGGACAGAAATGGTGAAATGGTGTAGCTCTGTCTGCTCACCTGAGTCAACAACACCCAGGTGGTGGCCTTTGGTCTGGGCAAAAAGTAAGAATAAAAAATAGCATCTGCACAGGTCAGGAGCTGGGATGTCACGTGGCTAAGTCCCGGCCACGTGCTTGTGATGGTGAGTGGGATGCAGTGTGCCAGCGGCAGGCAGAGCTGTCACGGGACAGGCCCTCACGGTCCAGCAGCTGCTCTGTCCTAGGAGTTAGGTCCTTGCCCAGCAGTCGGGTCTCCCCCAGCCCTGCCCTCATGACTGTCCTTCTCACACCCTGTGCTCCGGCCTCCAAGCACTTCCTTCCCCAGACCCAGCCCTCACCTTCCTTCCGAGGAGGCTTTCTCCTGCTGCTCTCTCTGCCTGCAGGGCCCTTCCCAAACCGCAGGCCCATCCCACTCCCACAGGGCACAGCACCGTCCCCAGTCCCTGTCCTCAACTGAAGGACCGTCCCTTCCCCTGAGCTCACACAGCCCAACCCGTCTCTGAAGAGGTTGACGTGGCTACTGGGACAATGTCTTAGCTCTGGTTGAGATCTCTGGGGATGGGGTCCCTGGAAGGGTCAGCTCTTCCCTCCCTGCCCCGTGCGTTTCCTACACAGAGCGTGTTAGTAGTTTTCGAGTAAGTAGCTGAGTCAATGAAGGAGCAGGCAGGGAAATGAGAGAAGGGGTGGGTGGGTTGATGAGTAAGCAGCCTGGTAGCCTCTCAGCCTGAGTGAGGACACTGCGCCGGGGAGATGATGAAACATTTCCTCCCTTCCCTAGGGCCTAGAGTGGATAGATGCTCTCGCGATCTGAATCTCTGCACCACCTTTGGTCTCCTGTGGGCTCTGGTAGGAGCCCGAGAAGGTGGGCAGGTAGAGCAGGGACAAAGGACTGCTCCTCAGCTTCTTGTGCAAGATTGGGAAGGGGATGGGGCGTAGGGGAGGTGAGGGCTTTGGGTAGCTGACAGCACAGTGGGAGTCACCTGCAGGATACAACCTCCCAACAGCACCTATAGTTCAAGGTTGTGTTGGTCTGTCTGCTTATTGGTTCCGTCCACCTGTCTACCCACCCAACTACTCATTGTCCATCCATCCACCCATCGTTCCATCCTCTGTCCATTATCCATCCATTCACCTGTCATCGGTTGGACGAGCCATTCTTCCTTCCACTCATTTATCTTTCACTCATCATCTGTCCTCCCACTCACCCATTCAGTGAGGTCTCTGTGTGTTAGGACCGGTGTTGGGGAGTCAAGGACGATGAAGTTATAGTCCCTGCCATTGAGGAACGAACAGCTGAAGGGTAGTGCGTTGTCCAGAGTGGGGAGAGCTGTGGCCTCACTGCCTTGTGCCTTGGCCTGACCCTTGGGGCCAGTTATGACCAGCTCTCTAGGACAGAAGCTCTGGCAGGGAAGGGATCTCTGTCCACTTGTTCACCAGTGTATCCCCAGCCCCAGTAACAGTGCCTGGCCATGTTAGGTATTCCAGAAATATTGTTGAGGAACTCAGGTGGGGTGGGGTGGGACCTGGGGAGGGGCTGGACCAACTGTCTTAGAAAAGAACCATGGGTGTGGGGGCTAGGGTTCTGTCTGGAGGGAGTTTGGCAGATCTCAATCAAGCAGGATGTTTTGGGGCTGAGCCTCAAGCAGATGCGTTTGGAGCCCCTGAGCCAGGCTGCCATGGCGGAGTGGAGACAGCGTTGGGGTGGCAGTTATGGGCCCTGCAGGGGTGCAGGGGAGCGGTGACCAGACTGGTCGCCCTGTGATGCCCACTTCAACTGGACATTCCAGAGGACGATCCTGGAGCTGCCCTGGCTCCAGAGTCCAGGCCTTAGGGACCATCTGGCCCAACCATCACCCATTTAGGTGAGGACACCTGGCTCAGAGATGGCAAGTGACCACCTGGGGTTACACAGGAGGCAGAGGCAGAGCTGGACTAGAATCCAGCTCTAGGTTCCCAGCAAGGGCTTCCTCCTTCCTTTGTCTTCTGTTTGGAAAAAGGATTTGATTTGAGGTCAGGTCAGAAGTTTCCTCTTGATGGGCAGGAGGCAGGAAGGTGGAGGCCAGTGTGGCAGCTGGTGCCACCCTCCACCCGATTCATGCCCCATTTCTGGATCACTGCTGAGCTTTCCTGGCTTGTTTGTGCCTAAAGAAGAGGACAGGGGTTCCCCTGGCTCTCTCTCTTGCCTGCCCCACCCTGGGAAGTGGCCATATTGAGTAGCTGGGCAAGGCCCAAAGGGCCAAAGAGAGAGCGGAGTGGTGTGGACTATGGTGTGCACTGTGAGCCTGGACACCAGGAGTCAGGTTCTCTGCCCAACTTGGCTTCTACCCTGGGAGGTGACCGTGGATGAGCTGCTGCTCCATACTGATCCTCAGTTTCCTCATCTGTAAAATGGGGCCACAGTGCCTTCCTTGCTGACCTCCCTCCTGAACTTGATACTTCTGGGACTGCACTTTGGGAGCTCTTCTGCTGTCTTCTGAGGAAGGGAGGGGGCGTGTTAGTCCTTGCAGGCCGCAGAGAAAGCACACAGCGAAGGCGTTTAGGAGCCCCGTGGGCCTGGAGAGAGGCTCTGCCAGTCAGGAGGCTCTGCCGGTCAGGAGCCAGACCCTGCCCTGGGCTGGGTCACAGAGCCAACAGTTGTGCTGCAGCAGCTGACGGTGAGGAAGTTGCTGCCACCAAGGTCACCCTTAGCCTGATCTGCACTACCCTGGTTGTCCCCAGAAGGCTGGTCTCTGAGTGTGTGTGTGTGATTTCTGAGGACATGGGTGTCTGCGTTTGTGGGAGTGTCTGAGGGCGGGCCGGGCTGTGTCTGGCTGGAGTCATGTCTTGGGTGTGGTCTTGCCTAGGCCCGTCTCCCTCCTCCCAGCCCAGGGGGAAAGCTGACCCCCGCCTCTCCCCCCTGGGCTCCTCCCCTCCACTGCCTGAGGTGGCTTCCTGGGTTTCCCTGCTTGGCCAGGGCTTCCCAGCCCTGTCCCCTGACCCCTGAAGTCCTCTCTGCTCTAGATCAGCTGTTTGCACCCTGCTTTCTGTTGTGACCAACAGCACAAGTCCTGTCAAAGGGGGCCAAGAATAACTCTAGCCCTTTCCCTCCCCTCGAGCCAGGGCGGCCCTTGCAGATCTCAGGGTCTAGGGACCTCCCCCGGCTGGGCTCTCCCTGCAGACCTGAGGCCCGAGGAGCAGCTGGGTGGCGATGGGGACTCTGGCTCCACTGGCACATTCCCCGTCTTTGCTGAGTCCTTTGTCCCTGGAGGCAGCGGCAGAGGGGAATCTCACCCACTCAGGGGTTAGGCCACCCTCAGCAGAGGCTCTCAGGTTTATCCACCCGGTATTTCTAGTGATGACAGTCACCCAGACCCAGCTTTGAATCCAGGCTCTGCCACCTGCCTGCTGTGTGGCCTCGGGGAAGCTGCTTCACCAGAGCCTCCTGGTGTCCACCTGTGAAATGTGGTGACAGTGGCGGCATGCATCCCAGAGGTGACTGGGGAGGCAGTGAAGGCTCTCAGCTGGCTGAGGTGCTTGCTCGGTGTGGGGGACACCTCTCTGGCAGGGATGGAGGACACAGGTGGACAGGTACTGCCCCGCTCTGATGGCCTCCTTGGGTGTCCCCTCAGTGCACACTTCTTCCTGGAGATCGAAGGGTTTGAGCCCAACCCCACTGTCGCCAAGACCTCGCCCCCCATCTTCTCCAAGCCCATGGACTCCAACATCCGGCAGTGGTGAGTGCCCCGGCCCAGCCCTGCCCAGCGCTCAGCTACTGGGAGGCGGGCAGTGACCTGTGCCGGCCACGTGGCCAGGCCCGGCTGTGTGCTGCCGTTGTCCATTTTTAAACCTCTCTCTCCTGCCTTCCCCACCTCCAGCATCTCTGGCAACTGTGATGACATGGACTCTCCCCAGTCTCCTCAGGATGATGTGACAGAGACCCCGTCCAACCCCAACAGTCCAAGGTGAGTGTGGCCTTCCCCTCCTCCCACTGTGCCCACCCAGGGGAGCTGCCAGAGGGGCAGGCTCCAGGGTCCCATAGGGAAGAGAAAGAAGCCACCATTCCTGGGGGTTGGGACAAATAACTAAAGACATGGGATCATGGCATGCAAGACGTTGTGCAGGGTGGGGAGAAGAGGGGAATATCAAACTTTTATAAATGGCGAAATACTACCCATTCATCATAAAACATTCAAACAACAGTATGCAGCGGAGTAAGAACTTAAGCGCCACACCATTTATGTAAATTCAAAATGCATGCTGCCAAGTGCCTGTGGTCCCAGCTGCTTCGGAGGCTGAGGTGGGAGGACAGCTCAAGCCCAGGAGTTCTGGGCTCTAGAGTGCAATGCTGCGGTCGGTTGTCCATACTACATTCGGCATCAATATGGTGACCTCCCAGGACCAGGGGACCACCAGGTTGCCTAAGGAGGGGTGAACCAGCCCAGGTCAGAAATGGGAGCGGCCAAAAATGCACGCGTATGCAACATCAGTGTGCACGGTGCAGGAACGCCTGCAAACAAAAGGAGACACCGACGCATTCCACGGTTGCTTATTTGGAGTATGAGGGTGGGGAGGGAGAGATTTAACAAGTTCAAACAACGCAAAATACGAAATCCCATACTTTTGAGGTAATCAGTGTGGACAGTCAGGCCCACATATTTCCTGGTCATCACTATGTGCACCTGAATATATATTTTGACAAAATGTGATTGCCCCAAAGGGGGGCCTGCGGGGATTGCGGGCACTGTGACAGTCCCGCCAGATGTAGGGGCAGGTGCAGCGCCCACAGGCAGCTCTGCGGGGAAGGGGAGAGGGTGGGGCAGGGGTGCGCGTGTGCTGAGTCGGAAACATTTTCTGGCCTCAGTGCAAACCTGGCCAAGGAAGAGCAGAGGCGGAAGAAGAAGCGGCTGAAGAAGCGCATCTTCGCGGCCGTGTCTGAGGGCTGCGTGGAGGAGCTGGTGGAGCTGCTGGTGGAGCTGCAGGAGCTTTGCAAGCGGCGCCGTGGCCTGGACGTGCCTGGTCAGTGCCTGGGCCTGGCAGCGGGTGCGGGGCTGGGGGCCCTGCCTGGCTCCTGCGGCCCACCTCCCCCCATCTGCCCACCAACCCATGGGGCTGGAGAGTGAGCAGCCTTGAATGCTGGCTGGGGACTTGGAACTTGACTCTGAGGGTACTAGGGAGCCATGGAAGGGTTTGGGCATGGGAGTGAGGGTCACAGTCTGGGTACTGCATGGAGAATGCGGGTAAAGCTGGGGAAGGCTATTGGCAGGCAGAATTGGGACCCCAAAGCAGGGCTGGGGGTGAGGAACAGTTCTGGAGAGCTCTGCAGAGAGTGGCATCAGCAGGACATGGGGAGTGAGGGAGAAGGAGGAGTCCAGTGTGGGGCCATTTGGGCTTGGATGGCTTGGAGTGGTGGAGCGCTAGCTGTCTTGGGGGCCAGGCAGTAGCAGGCTGGAGGGGAGGCGATGAGCTTTATTTGGAGGTCCCGAGGAGGGGGCAGGCTGGAGACAGATCTCAGGGTGTCGGCACCAAGGTGGACCACAGGAAGCCACGTAGTGGGTAAGATGCCCCAGCGAGGAGAAGGTGCAGAGGGAAGGAGCAAAAGTCTTAAGACAAGGCTCCCATGGGCTGCCGAGAGCAGAGAACAAGCAGCCAGCCAAGGAGCCGGAAGAGGGACAGCTGGAGAGGGAGGAGGGGAGCCAGGGGGAGCTGGGTCAGGGAGGCCAGCGCGGGTGGGGAGCAGGTCTGAGGCTGCTGCTCCCACACCCCCTGGGCGGGCAGGGCCCAGGGCAGCAGGGCCCCTCCTGCGACTCCATCCCGTGACCCTGCCTGCAGACTTCCTCATGCACAAGCTGACAGCGTCGGACACGGGGAAGACCTGCCTGATGAAGGCCTTGTTAAATATCAACCCCAACACCAAGGAGATCGTGCGCATCCTGCTTGCCTTCGCCGACGAGAACGACATCCTGGACAGGTTCATCAACGCTGAGTACACAGAGGAGGCCTACGAAGGTACCTGCCGCGGAGCGGCTGTGCAGACAGGAGTCTCCGAGGGTGGGGTGCTGGGCCACAGGGCCACTGCTGGCCATGGCACGCAGAGGCACTGCTGCCACCCAGAAGCCCGAGCACTTAGCACAGTGCCGGGCACATCGCAGGGACTCTCTTCTTTTTTCCTTCATTCTGCAAATAACTGTGAGCACCAACTACACGCCAGATGTTGTTTTTGGCACCGGGGTGCCGTGGTGAACGAGACGCTAGGGAGCTGACGGTAGGCCTGTGGACGGGGAGGTTCATGCCAGTGACTCAAACTTGCCTGTCCTAATAATTCTCCCTTTTCAGTCCCCTCTGGCCCCGCCTTCCTTTTTGTCCGTATTGCAGGGACTCACAGACTCCCTCTTCTAGCAGCACATTTCCTCTGAGGGCAGGGACGCAGTCTGTTGCCCATAGTTGATTTCCTAGTGCCTTTAGGGTCCCTCGTAAAAGCAGCTTAATATATATTTTTTGAACGCATGAATAGATGAAGGTTATTAGCGCCTGTATTAAGGCTTTGCTGTCCTGGTTACGAATCCTCATCTCTCTTTGTTCTCGGCCTCCCCTTACCTCTTGCTGGTGGGTGTGGGGGGGGGGCCTTTGGGGACCTACTCTCTCTCTGAGTGGTGAGAGAAGCCATTTATTCCAGCTTCCCAGAAACCAGCCTCACCACCCTTCTGCCCCACCGCCCCCAAGATATCTGCTGATGCCTTCCCTTAAGTGGTTCTGAGGGAAATTCCCACCACCTGGGGTGCAGGGGCTCCAGGACCATAGAACAGGATTTTTCTACATTTTGGGCAGGTTACCTCGCTTCTCTGAGCCTCAGTTTCCCCATCAGGCAGGGGCTAATATTTCCTCCCTTTGGGGCTAAAAGAATCCAATTATGACTTTATTAATATCCTTTTAAAGCATTTTATCAGAGGCCTTTAGAGCTTTATTTCTTTTCTTTTAATAATTATTCAATTAATTATTTAATATTATAAAATATTTTAAACGTACAAATTGAGATATTAGCATAAAAACCTCTGTATATCTATCATCAGATTCAACATAACTTATTTCTAATTACATACATATTACATGAATAGAGTTTCATTGTAGAGTGTTCCAACATTTCAGATAAGTTTTTTAAAAAGCCCTTCACCCATCTTCCACTCCCTGTATCCTTTGAGGACTTTTCTAGGCCTTTGACATGTATGTGTGTATATGTGCACACAGAAATAGTTTTATTTACTTATTTAGCATAAAATAGTATATTGTCTGTATTGTTCTACACTTGTTTTTTTTTTTTTTTTTTTTTTTGATTAACGTATGTGTTAGAGACCTTCTTGTGCCAGAATATGAAAGCCTAGCTTCTTTTTACCAGTTTAGTCTGAAAGTATGGCTGTACCATGGCTAATTTCACCATTTACCAGATGGTTTCCAGTTTTTTGCTGTGACAACATTGTAGTCCATATTCTTCTCCATGACCCTATGCACAGATGCATATGTGTCTTAGAAAAATACTTTGACCTGGAATATTTGGGTTAAAGCACATGCACATTTAAAATTATGATAGTTATTGCCATATTTGCCTCCAAAAGGTACTAATTCACCTTCCCCCCACAACAGGATACAAAAATACTCATCCCTCCTTCACTGATACTGGAAATTAGCCATCAGTTGTTTTTTTTTTTTTGGTCGTTTCCAATCTGATCAGTGTAAGGGTTAACTCTTTAGCTTCTAATTTTCATTTTCCTGATTACTAGTGATTCTAAACATCTTTTATATTGTTTATTTGCTATGTGTATTTTCTCCTCTGTGAGGGGCTTGTTTGTAGTCTTTTCTCAGTTTTCTTTTAGGTTGTTTGTCTTTCTGTTGATTTGTAGAAATTCTTAATAGATTATGGACTTTATTTTTTTATTTTCTTTAGATTATGGACTTTAAAAAACACATTGTCTTTTTTACACATCTCAGATATTTTCCCCAGCTTATCACTTGGCTTTTAAGTTTCATTGGGATGTAGTTTTGAAATACAGAAATCTTTAATTTTTATGGAAGGAAATACGTCAGTCTTTTCTTTATAGTTTATGCAATTTTGGACCTTGCTTAAGAAGGTCTTCCCTATCAAATGCTTAGTTATTAATATAAACACATTTTCAATTATTTTTAATGCTCAGTTCTATAATCCACCAGGACTTTGTCATTGGGTATGGCATGATGGCAGCTCTTTGGAAAATGCTGTTCCTAATGGACATTTTGAGACACCCGTTCCCCCAGCCTTCTGGTCCCTTCCCTCTGGAGGTTAACGTCTCTCCCTCTGTCCTTTATTTCCTCAGACACCAGCATTTAATTCACCCACCGCCAAGGCCAGACATCTGGACCTTAACTTAGTCACTTCTCCAGCCCTCCCAGACCATCCTGAGGGCTCTTTCTCCTAAGGGTCTTTGGACTTTCTCCTCTCTCCACCTCTAATGTCCCCTCTCCCCCCATCCGCCTTAGTCCAAGCCTCATCTTTTTTTCTCTGGTCTTGGTTTCTTCCAACGCAAGCCCCAGTTTTGCAGCCTGAGTGAGCTGAAAACAGACATGCACAAAACCCAACATGCTAGTTCTGACTTTCCTGTCCCAGCGCCTTCTGTGACTCCCCATGGCCCTTAGGCTAAGTTCTACCCTCCTGCCCTGGCTTACCAGCTGGCCCCTCCTAGCCTCGCTTAACTTTCCCAGTTTAGAGGCCACCTCCTCTGGGAAGCCCTCCGACCCTCTCTCGCTGTTAGAGCCCCTGCTCTGGGTACCACAGCCCCTGCACCCCTCTGAACCCTAGAACCACATTCTCAGTGAGACCGTGAGCTTCTTTAGGGAAAGAATCCCGATTGCACCCCATGTACCACTGTGCCCCCAGCGCCTGGCCCCGGAGCACAGAGCAGACGCTCTGTAAATATTCTTTGTGCCCACACTATTAGGAATGAATGAAGCAAAGAAGGAGGCTGGGACTCTGGGTAGCGGGTGACACAGACAAGCAGCTGTTACTTCCCCATGGTTCTGAGGAGGGTATGGAGGGGGGAGAGGGGAGAAGCCCCAGGAGGTGGGCATGTCACCCAGGGTCCCAGGCGCTGAGCGGCCCCCTGCCATCCCCCGCGGTCCGCAGGGCAGACGGCGCTGAACATCGCCATCGAGCGGCGGCAGGGCGACATCACCGCGGTGCTCATCGCGGCGGGCGCCGACGTCAACGCCCACGCCAAGGGGGTCTTCTTCAACCCCAAGTCCCTGCACGAAGGCTTCTACTTCGGTGGGTGCCGTCCCCGCCCGGGTGTGGGAGGAGGGAAGATGCGGGGAGGGAGGCGGGAGGGGCCGTCGCCCCTGCTCTGCACTGGGAGTGACCGTCCCTTCCCTACCTAAGAGGCTCTGGGGACTGGAGAGGACAGAGCTGGGACGGAGAGAAGGCTGCAGCAGACCTGTCTGAGCAGGACACCAGGGCGCACCGAGAGGGAGGTGTGGAGTGAGCGGGGTTGCCGCATTTGGGGGTGTCCCCTGGTGGCCTTGGAGGTGACCTCCTGGGAGGGGACAGAGACCTGGGAGGGAGGTGGAGGAGACAGCCCCATTTTACAGGTGTGGAGATGGCTCTGAGACGGGAAGTGACTTGCCTCAGTGTAGTAAGGCGATGACATAGGTGTCCTGGCCTTGGCCTCTGTCTCTGTCCCCTGTGCCCAGTGCATCTTAGGACTGCAAACAGGGAGTCAACAGTGAGAGGACAAATGTTCCCTGCCTGAGGAGCTGGCGAGTCCAGAAGCAATTGGGGTTAGAATGCCCTGGGTAAAAAAAAAAAAAAAAAATGAAATGTATAATTTAGATATAGTGAATTCACCCATTTTAGTGTACAGTTCTGTTCATTTTCACAAATGCATATAGTTGTGTAACCTCCACTGCAATCGGGACAGAGAGCAAATAGCTCCATCACACCCCAAATTTTCTCCTGAAACCCCGGGCCCTGCCTGACAACTACTGATCTGTTTTCTCTTCTGGGTGGTTTTTGAATGAGCAGGACTAGATGGGTCCTGGCATCCCAGCACAGGGTCCTGTCCATGTTCGTTTCCTGTCCCCATTGCCCTGCGCAGCACCTGGCTGCAGCGGGTGTGGGGAAAAGTTTGGCGGGCGGGAAGAAGAGAGGGAGGCAGCAGGAGACCTGCCATCCGGTCCTGGTTCTGTGTGACCATGTGTGAGACACTTGCCTTCTCTTTTCTGAACGAACATTTATTGAGCACTTACTGTCTACATTAGGCACTATTCTAGGTGCTTGAAATAGATCAGTGAACAAAACAAAGATCCCTGCCCTCATGGAACTTGCATTCTAGACAGAGAGACACCATCAGTATTAAATGTTATAAACAAGAATGTTATGTACCATATTAGAAAATGACAGGTGCTCTTGAAAAATTACAAAGTAAAGCCGGGGAAGGGGAATCAGGAGTTGTGTCTGGGGCAGGAGGGAGGTGGGTTGCAATTTTGAATAAGGTGGTTAGAGTGACTCACTGAAAAGGCGACGTTTGAGCAAAGACTTGAAGCAGGAGGAAGTGAGCGATGAAGGTATATACAGGCAGAGGGCACAGCCCATGCAAAGGCCCCGAGGGAGGAAAGTGTGACCAGCGTGTTCGAGGATGAGGAAGGAAGCCGCTGTGGCTGGAGAGGAGTGAGCGAGGGGGAGAGGAGGAGGGGAGGTCAGGGTACGCAGGGCTTTGAGCTTTCACTCTGGGCCAGGTGGGACTTACATGCTCACAGGGGTGGGCCGGCTGCCAGGCTGAGCACAGAGTCTGTAGGGCTGGGGTGGCAGCAGGGAGACCGTTAGGAGGCCACTGCAGAGATCTAGCGTCCTTCTTCCCCTTGTACAAGGGGGGCACGGGGAAAGGGCCAGGGAGCCTTAGGGAGTCAATCTTCCTCTGATGGTCAGGGTACGGGCCCCAGTCCTGGGCCTTGGGGGACTCTGCCTCTGGCCCATGAGAGAACTGAGTCCCAGTGCTCCCCGTGCCCCAGGCGAGACACCCCTGGCCCTGGCGGCCTGCACCAACCAGCCCGAGATCGTGCAGCTGCTGATGGAGTACGAGCAGACCGACATCACCTCCCAGGACTCACGGGGAAACAACATCCTGCACGCGCTGGTGACGGTGGCCGAGGACTTCAAGACGCAGAACGACTTTGTTAAGCGCATGTACGACATGATCCTGCTGAGGAGTGGCAACTGGGAACTGGAGACCATGCGCAACAACGACGGCCTCACGCCGCCCCAGCTGGCCGCCAAGATGGGCAAGGCCGAGGTGCGGGGTCGGGGTGGCCCGGGGCCCTTCTGGGGATCCACAGATCACAGCCTCAGCCCTGGGACGGCCCCAGCCTTAGGTCCAGAAGTCCAGTCCTGGCCCAAGGTGGGTTTGTTCTGAGCAGCCACACACGGCATGAGATGAAGCACGTGTGCCCACTCTCTGGCCTTCAGTCTCTGATTGCCCGCGTTTCTATCTCTTGCCCTGGGACCCCTTCCCTGGAGCTAGACTGGGGGAGCCTAAAGGCCCAGGTGACACAGATCCAGAGCCAATGGGCTGCCGTTCCCCGATTATGGAGAGACACCGTCCTGTTTGTCAGGCAGAAACCCTGTGCCACGTCCCCAGCAGAGAGCGTGGCTGGCCAGGGCCCTCGGTGCCTTGCGTGATGTGGCCGAGGAGCTCAACAGCGGGGAGCCTTGGTGGATGGAGACTAGCGGGGCCCGGCTCTGACCTCTGTCTGGCTGGAGGCCATGATTCCATGGCTGGAGTCATGGCCTGGCCTGGGAGGTTACTCTCGGGATAGATTCTGGGATCTGAGCCTGTTCCCCAGTCTCACTGTCTCCGAGCCCTGGAAGGCTGCAGGAGGACACTGGGGGCTGGTGGGTGATCACAGCTGTGCCAGCCTCAGGGCACCCGCCTCCCAGTCAGCCGTCCTGAGGGCCTTGGTACCGTCCTAGTGGCTGGGACCCACAAGGGACCTTGTTATTCTCTTGTGGGGGAGGGGGAGATGGAGAATGGCTTCAACAGAGGAGGAATTGTGTGCCCGTCCCCCTCCCTGCCTGCCCCATGCTTGCTGGGCTTGGAGGAAGGTCAGATTGTGGTTGCAGGTCGAGTTCCCTCTGAGGGCCTTTGCCCTGCGTGCCGCTGTGGCACGTGCTCTCCCTGCCACCCCAGCCCAGGGACATGCTCTCCTTGTCTGCATGGAGCGTGGCCCCAGGCCTCCCCCCACCCCCCGTATTCTCCGGAGGATAACGTGCCTGCTGTGGCCAGTCTGGGGGAGGCATCTGTACCCTTCCTGGCTCTTTCTCCCCTTTGTTCAGTGTCCTTTGAAAAACTTTTCTGGATGCTGCCCAGGTTGGCCACGATGTGGGGGGCGGTGGAGGGTACAGCGATGCTTACCACACAGACCCTATCCGTGAGGCTTTCACAGGCTGGGGTGTGGGATGGGGACACTCAGCCCCATTCCTAGGGTCTCTCTGCCTGGGCTCTTAGGAAAGATGGGATGGGAACCCACTGGCTTGTGTGAGACCAGGCCTCTGACACTGTCCTCCCCAACAGGCCCCTCCTCTTGGGTCTTGGGTTGGTGACCCAGGAAGCCCTGGCCCCCAAGCTGGGGTGGCCCAGGGCTCAGCTTTCAGGAATTGGTGAGCTGGAGAGCAGTGGCTCTGCGTCTAGCCTGCACTTTGGAACCACCCAGAAAACTTTACCAAACACAGACTCCTGGGTCTCACCCAGAGATTTGGATTTCATTAGTTGGTGGCATGGGGTTTGTACAGGTTCCCCAGTGACCCTAACTTGCAGCAGAGTTAGAGGACCGCTGACCTACGAAGGTCCCAGGAGCATCCTGCAAAGCTGGTGTCTAGTGTCACCTCCTGTCTGGCCAGCGTGGCGAGCCTCCACCACGGGGGTCTTGTCTGAGGGTGGGATGGGGAAGCTGGAAAAACTTCTAGCTTCTTCTCAAGTCCAGGCCAAATGGAAATCGTCTCTAAAAATCATCAGTTCCTGGATCCTCTGCTGAGCTGGGTCCCCAGCTGGTGCGAGGATTTCTGAGCTGGTTGTGCAGCTTCCTGCGAGTGAGAAGGGCCTGCCCAGCTTTTGTCTCTGGTGTTCTCATGCCCGGTGAGGTGGGCAGGACAGCAAGCTTTGCGCCCATTCCACAGACTCACCTGCCCCTGGGTTCACGGTGTCGGGCTCAGAGGCAGGTCTCCGACCATCCCTGGTGGGACCATCTCCTGGGCCAGCCTGCCTCTGGCTGGCCCAGCCCTGTTGGCCCCAAGCCCTGCCCTGCGGCTGAATAGTTGTTCCTTGTCCCGTCCCCAGATCCTGAAGTACATCCTGAGCCGTGAGATCAAGGAGAAGCCGCTCCGGAGCCTGTCCCGGAAGTTCACCGACTGGGCGTACGGGCCCGTGTCCTCCTCGCTCTACGACCTCACCAACGTGGACACCATGACGGACAACTCGGTGCTGGAAATCATTGTCTACAACACCAACATCGATGTGCGTCTCGGGGTTGGGCTGGGAAGGGCTGGGAGTGGAGGGCTGGACCTCAGGCCGGGGCTCAGAGGGCCCTGGGGAGCCCCCTGTGCTCATGTCCCCCAATCCTTTGCCGTAGTGGGCGGAGTTGGGCACAGAGACGGTGGGGCCTGAGACTGTGCCCAGCTGTTCCCGGTCAACTTCAGATTATAGACCCCACTGGGGGGGGTCTCCCACCCCAGAAGCCTGGGCAGTTTGGGTGTGGGTGTGGGTAAGGACATGGTTGGTATTGAACTTCCCTCATCTTGTCTCTCTCCCACTTCCCCCGCGGGTGTATATATCCAGGCTTGGGACCGTCTCTTCCCTCAATCCTGGTCCCAAATGAGGGTGAGGGTGTGCACAGCTGGAGCAATCAGGGGACTTCCTGGAGGGGAGTCGAAGGGGAAGTCGGTGTAGCTGGAGGAGAGGATGAGGGCCGGCCGCAAGAGGTGTTCAGCTCTGGGGCGGAAGTGAGGCTGCAGGCAGGCAGGGTCTTCCTCCTTCATATTTTAGCAAGAATCAGCTTCCCAGAGCCTGCCTTGTCTGGGGTCTCCCGGACCCTCAGAGCAGCCTGGTTGGCGGGGCAGGGACTGGCAGCAATTTTACAGATGAGGAGACTGAGGCCAGAGAGGGTTGGGGCTGTCCTATGGCCACATAGTGAAGGGGGGCAAATTGGGCTGCAACCCCTGTCACCTCTGCTGGCCCCTTCTAGCCTCACTCTAAGCTGTGCCTCAGACCCTACTGCTGGCAGCCCAGCTCCTGTGGCACTCGACTGCTGTCCTCAGGCACCGGGGAGGAGCCTCGGGAGCTGGAAATTACCCTCCCGCATTTCCAGCCAAACCAGTCCAGGGGCTGCGCTGACTCAGCTCGCCGGGCCCTTTGAAAATGGTCCCTCCCACTCGCCCTCGTCTCCATGGTGACTGGTGTGTGCTTCCCCCAGAACCGGCACGAGATGCTGACCCTGGAGCCCCTGCACACGCTGCTGCACATGAAGTGGAAGAAGTTTGCCAAGTACATGTTCTTCCTGTCCTTCTGCTTTTACTTCTTCTACAACATCACCCTGACTCTCATCTCGTACTACCGCCCCCGGGAGGAGGAGGTACGTGGGCCAAAGCTGGAGGGGCTTGGAGCCACCTCATGTGCAGATGGGGAAACTGAGGCCTAGAGAGGCCAAGAGATTTGATGGGGTCCCCTGATTGTCCTTTGCAGTTTCTAGGGAACTGAATGTGTCTTTGGCGGTCAGTTGGGCTAAGCCACAGGTGCTGAGCCCGAGGTGGACCCATGTTGGGGGAGGGAGTTAGAGAATTAGGAGCCCCAGGCCCTGCCAGGCTCTCTGTCTAAACCTAGAACTAGTTGGGTGTTTCTGCCACAGGAAGTGGGAGGAGGACAAGCTTTCCCACCATGCTGGGCCTCAGTTTCCCATCCATCACATGGGGCACAGAGTCTCGGTTTTATTTAACTGTGTTATGAGGCCCTGTTGGGTCTCTGGATATGGATGGGTTCTGGGAAGGACAAATGCGATGGGGTGTGAGGGGTTGTTAGCACAGATTGGACTGTACTCGCTGTGGAGTTCTGGGTTTCCACCGAGGGTGGGGAAGGCAGGTCAGGGAGCTGCCGTTCCTCTTCTTGCCTTGGACAGAGAGCAGGTCCCATGCTGGTGCACTTGACGGGTCATCATGCACACCTGGTGCCAGCCCCGCCCTCCTTACCCCTCTCCTGACCACCCCACTCCCTCCCTACCCAGGCCCTCCCACACCCCTTGGCCCTGACGCACAAGATGGGGTGGCTGCAGCTCTTGGGGAGGATGTTCGTGCTCATCTGGGCCATGTGCATCTCTGTGAAAGAGGTGAGTGAGCCCCTCAGCCCTCCCAGGCTGCCCTGCCAGGTGGGCAGGTGCAAAGGGCAGGTGTGAGCAGGCCTGGCGCCCATCCCTCCCTGTTCTGCCATCACTGCCGGGGACCCTTGGGGAGCCATTTTCTCTCTAAGCCTTAGGTTTCTAACATGGAAATGAATGAAGAAGGCAGGTCTAGTTTACCTGCTCCGTCTACCCTTCCATCCATCTGTCCAACTGTCCACCATTTATCTACCCTACCAGCCACTCAGGGCCCATCCTCCTCTCCCACCCCCATCCTCCCGTCCAGTCACCTGCCCTCTCTCATTGGTCTAGCCACTCATTCACATACCCACTCATCCATACCCACCATCCTTCCATCCTTTATCCAACCATCTCTCCATCCATCCATCCATCCACCCACCCACCCACCCACCCATCTGGTGAATCAACAGGTATATTCTGAACACCTTTCATGTGTGGGGACCTGGGGAAGGTGTTAGGGATGGAGGGAGTTTGCCATCTTGGAGCCCACAATCTAGTAGGGGATTGAACGTGGGCACAAACATCTAGACTTTAAGGTAGGCTTTGAAAATGGCCCTGAGTTGGGTTCAGACCAGTACTCTGAGGCAGAGAAATGACTTTTATCTGGGGACAGGGGGAGGCAGGGAAGGCTTGGAGGCAGAGATAGCACTGGTAGGGTAGGATTGGACATGAGGACATTGGGGACAAGGTCATTGCAGACAAGGCGTGGGGAAGAGCATGAGCAAAGGCTCCAAGGTTGGAAGGCTGGGCTGTCCGTGGGGAGTGGCAGGTAGCTGCAGTGAGTGTGCTGCTTTGCAGGTTCTAGGCTGAGGATGGCGTGGGGGCACCTACACCCCCAGGCACAGGTCTCCTTCCACATCCCTCACCTGGCTCTGGCTGGGCCTTCACACAGTCACCCCTCCCTGAGTCTCAGTCCTGGGGAAGCGCCCCCTTGTCAGGTTCTCCAGCGAGGGGCAGGCGGAAGGTGCAGTTTGTCTTTCCTTTCTGGCCTTAGGGAATTGCAATCTTCCTGCTGAGACCCTCGGATCTGCAGTCCATCCTCTCAGATGCCTGGTTCCACTTTGTCTTGTAAGTAGGTCACCCGCTATCCCTTTGGTCACCACCTCGCCGGCAGGGCTGAGTCCTATATGTGGCTGCGGTGTCCCTTTGGAAGAGCCACCCTACCATGTCACCCTGTCCCAGTCATTCTACATTAGTTACATGGCCAGGGATCTCTCTCTCCCTTCCAGTAAGGGGCAGACAGATGGCCAGGAGAGGGTCAGAAAACCTCAGGACAGTGCATACCATTTGGTGGCAGTGATGGCTGCCATCATTGGTCACAGAGGCCCAGGCGGCAGGCAGCACAGAGAAAGCATGAAAAGGCTTAGCCATCCTGTGTACTTTCTTACAAAGAATTGTCCTGGGCAGTCCATCCTAGTTGCACGGGGCCTAGAAGTTGCCATCTTGGACCTTGGCAGATCAGGACTGGAAGGGGCCTGAGAAATCACCGAGTCTCATCTGTAGACACCATGGAATCTCCCAGAGCAGGGAAGTGAGTCATTCACAGTCGTGCGGAGGAGCTTCGGCAGTGTCCAAGCTCCAGCCTGCCAGCAATCTTCACCCCAAGCCAGTGCAAGGTTGGTGACCACAGGGCCCCAGCCAGAAAGCCCAGCTCAGCACCCTCTCTGAATGAGGTCATATGCAGCTGACATCAAAGGCGTACGTGACCTCTGTCTCCAAATGAACAGAGGTTGATTTAGCGAGTTAGCATTGCTGTTATTGTTCCATTGCCGTGGGCATGGAACAGGATCTGCAGTTTGGGGGAAAGAATGCTGGGCTCCCCAGCTCTGCAGACTGCACTGAAGTCTCTGGGCTCCCCAGATTACTGGCAGGCTGGAGCTTTGACACTGCTGAGGCTCCTCCACACGACTGTGAATGACTCACTTCCCTGCTCTGAAGAATGCTGGGCTCCCCGGCTCTGCAGACCCCACTGAAGTCTCTCTTCTGAGCATTTGGGAAGCTGGAACTGTGGGACCTCGAACCTTGGCCTGATGTTCCTAAATACCTGGGTGTTTTATTAAGTGTGTACCTGCCTTCCAGAGGCATGAACTAAGTTCTCCATCCCTGTGAGCAGGCAGGGCACCCAGATACTGCAGGAAATGGATAGTTAGGTAGGTACAACACTGCCCCATGATGCAAGCCACATGCGGGCCTGTCATCTCCGAGGAAGTATTACGATTCCAGAGAAAACTGTTTGTACAGGCACTGGTCTTAGTGCAAACAAAAAGTACCTGGATACTGTCCTGCTCTTCCACTTCTCATTTGTTTTGTTAGTGTAGAGGAAGGTGCAGACATCCTTCCTCATTTCAACCCCAAATGCAGTCGATCCATCAGTCGGATGTTTGTTCTTAACTATGCCAGGAAAACAAACCTGCCTGTGTCTTAACATTGGTCAGATATTTTATGATCGTGGAAACTGCCTGGTGTTATAAATAAGCAAGAGAGAGGTTTTAAATCAGATGTCTGCATAACTCATGGTGTTTGCACTGTGCAGGAGTAGATTTCAATTTTGTATGTTTGGTATATATTGTACTTTAAAAATTTTAATTGTGGTAAAACACACATCACATGAAAGTTACCATCTTAACCATTTTTTTATTTTTAATTTTTTAAATTATTATTTAAATTTCTTTTCTTTATTATTTTCTTTTCTTCTTTTTTTCCAATAAAGTGCTAGTAACCAGAATCTAACCATCTTAACCATTTTTAAATGTACAGCTCAATACTGTTAAGTACATTTATGCTGTTGTGCACTCAATCTTTAGAACTTGTTTCGTCTTATAAAAGTGAAACTCTGTACTCATTAAACAACAGCTTCTGTTCTCTTTTCCCCTCCCTGGTAGCCACCATTTTTCTATCTCTATGGATTTGACTATTCTAGGTACCTTGTATAAATAGAATCATATGGTATTTGTCTTTTGGGGATTGGCTTTTATTTCACTTAGCATATATCACACGTTTTTTAAAAAAAGATAAAAAATAGTAGGTTTGGGGGAACTTCTGTTATAATTGGCTTATAAATACAGATGTTGGCAGCTTTTGTCATTTTGGTTAAAAATGCAATCTTTCCCTACATCCTGGGTCTAGCCTAGTGGTTCCCAAATCTATGTGGGAATCAGAAATCATGTGAGTGACTTAAAAAATGTATGGCCTCCTGGGCTGCACTCCAGAATCTTCTGGAGCCCTGTGGATCTGAATCTTTTTAAAGACAGTCTCTGTTAGCTGCAACCAGCCCACGACTGGCCCCGACTGGCACCTGGCGGTGTAGTCCATGAGGCTGGGTTTCAGCTGTGGTTGAGTGGATCCCAGGCAGCCTCAGCCCCCAGGGGGACCTTTCAGGGGGCTTGAGGGAGGTTTGTAGGATTTGAATATCTCTGCCCTGATGCTGAGGAGAAGTAAGTAAGGCCCTTGTCTCCTGTGTCTCCTGAACAGTTTTTTCCAGGCTGTGCTTGTGATACTGTCTGTCTTCTTGTACTTGTTTGCCTACAAAGAGTACCTTGCCTGCCTCGTGCTGGCCATGGCCCTGGGCTGGGCGAACATGCTGTACTACACGCGGGGGTTCCAGTCCATGGGCATGTACAGCGTCATGATCCAGAAGGTGCGTTGGGGGCTGACGGACTCTCGGAGGACGTCTGGCTTTCAGATGGGGAAACTGAGGTCTGGAGGGGGACAGGGGCTTACCAAGGGGCAGGCCCCTGCTCTTTCCCCCGAATGGTCTCCTTTGCTTTTGGTGGGGCTTTAAATGATCAGAGCTTTAAACCCCCAGGCTTGTGGGGCACTGGGAAGGGACTCATTTTGTGAAGGGTGCTCTCCCCCTTGGGCCATGGTGTGCTAGTAGATCTTTAACAACCACTCTCTAGGTGTGCGTGTGGGTGGAATATATGTATTTGTATGTATATGCACACACACATATATACATACCTTTACTATAAATTTTACTGCATAAAGGATGTATAGCACACAATTTACAAATAATAATAAAATACAATACACTTTATTGTATGTTCCATGTAGCCAGTTGAGTCTCAGATAATTTGTTGTTTCCTGTAGAACTCAGCAAATCCGTTGCCAATCTATGCTTGCAATTGACAAATGGGTGCTGTTCAAACACCAATGTTCATTGTTATAAGCAGTATGATTAAAATGAGACAATGATTTATGTTGGAACTTTGTTTGTCAGTGATGTGAGCAACTTCTTTGCTGAATTGGATAATAATTTGCAAGTACTAGAAGAATATGCCTGTGATATTTGTGTGCTGTTGACAATGCAAAGGCTACAGATAAGACACATTTTTAAGTTTAATATAGATTAACATTGTCTCCATCGCTATCTTAAATCTGGATCTAGACAGCAACAAAACAATGAGTCAATTGATCTCTGATTTGTAGAATTTACCAATCTTCATGGTGTAAATACAGAATCCTCCTTAGTCTCAGAGATATGTTCCAAGACCCCCACTGGAGGTCTGAAACTGTGGGTAGTACTGAACCCTATATAATACACTATGTTTTCTCCTATACACACATACCTACTTATAAAGTTTAATTGATAAATTAGGCATAGTAAGAGATTAACCAAAATGACTAATAATAAAATCGAACAATTATAACAGCATACTGTAATAAAAGTTATGTGAATGTGCTCTGTCTCTCAAAATATCACATTTCTAGACCGCCATTGACGTTGCATAAACTGAAACTGCAGCAAGTTTAACCACAGACAAGGGAGGACTACTGTACTTCTGCATGGCTGATTTCCAGCTACCAACATTATGTCACTGAACTTGGTGTTGGGAAGAATGCACAGTTATAATATAATCACACAGTATTTCCACTATATGGCTACCATAGATGTAAATAACCTCAAAAGCATAGATTATTGTAAAATGTAGTAAAATAACTAGGAAGGGATGAGTTTTGAATATTATCTTTGTTTTACATATAATTTGTTTAATACGTATATATGGTTTAACTTTTTTGCAATACAAATAATTTGTTTCCCCTCCAGCTTTATTGAGGTATAATTGACAAGTTAAACAGTCTAAATTTAAGGTATACAATGTGAGGATTTGATGTACATATATATTGTGAAATGATTTCCCATTTCAAGTTAGTTAACACATCCATGACCTCACATGGTTACTCTTTCTTTGTGTGTAGTGAGAGCATTTAAGGTCTATACTTTTAGCAAATTCCAAGTATACAATACAGTATATATTGTTCTCTATTGTCCTCATGTTGTACATTGGATCCCCAGAACTTACTCATCTTACAACTGAAAGTTTGATTTAGTTCTTGATAATGACTGTCTTTAACAGCCAGCTCACAAACTTCCTGAAAACTTAACAGTCAGCTCTGGAGCGAGCTGGTATGAGTAGACTCTAGCACACCCCTGTCCCCAGGAAGTGTGAGGGGTCCAGAAGGGAGACCCTGTGGAGAAAGGTTCAGGCTGGATCAGCAGGGGCAGAGAGACTGTGCTCTGGAAGGTGGAGGGAGGAGAGGGCCTGGGGCTGGAGGCTGGGTCCAGAGCCGAGCCTTGGAGCAGCCTGAGGAGCTGGCCAGGGAGAGGGTGGGAAGAATGGAGATTGGTGTGCGGTGAGCACATGCTCCAACTTTACACTTGAAATCACGTTTCTTTCTTTGCAGGTCATTTTGCATGATGTTCTGAAGTTCTTGTTTGTATATATCGTGTTCTTACTTGGATTTGGAGTAGGTAATTGACTTATAAATAATAGTAGCTCTTTGTAAAGCACTTTATAACTTTGTAAAGCAACTCTGTAAAGCACTTTATACAGATGTCACAATGACAAAGCACATGGCAGTATCAGCGACAATTGCATCAGCTACCAGTGGGGCGCTCGTCATGCTTAGCATTTTCCATGCCTTATTTTTTCACTTCTCCCAATAACTCGATCAAGTGGGAACCACCATCCCTGAGCACAAGGGAACTGAAGCTTCGAGACTCCAGGAAGCAAACCAGGCTGGTCTCTCTTATCCAGCCGCATTGTATGACATGCTGCCCAGTTTCCCATCCGTCAGTCATCTCATACAGCCCTCACAGCCTAAGATAGGCTCTGCAGGTGTTTTCAGTCCCATTTTACAGACGGGGAAACTAAAGTTCACAGAAATTTGATTGATGGTCTTTGCAAAAATAGGAGCCAAGTTATGCACTGAGGTTACTTCCTTTGGTTTTCACACCATGTTGCTCTCACGGTTTGCTTCAGATGTATCTGCGAGAGCCTCTGGTCTGTTGGGGCCCGGAAGGGGGACCCCCCCCTCTTAACATCTCTCTATTTAAAACAGAGAGGCTGGCACAACATGGCTTTATTTCTAACCTCTGCATAGAAAGATATAGGGTTTTCCCCCTGTAACATATTTTTTTTTCCTTCTTTTCAGTGATTATTGGCATTTGAAATTAGGCAGCTGAGTTCCCATCTGTCTGGTACCTTTTCTGGGTCAAAATTTGCTTATTTATTAGCTCCTTCACCTGCTTGTTTATTCATCCACCCATTTACTCACTCATTAAATTGCCCATCCATCCATCCCCACCCATCATCATCATCCATCCATCCATGCAGCAGTGAGCCACGACTTGTG
Organism: Microcebus murinus; assembly: GCF_040939455.1. Lineage (NCBI taxonomy): Eukaryota > Metazoa > Chordata > Mammalia > Primates > Cheirogaleidae > Microcebus > Microcebus murinus. The sequence goes on along the minus strand of NC_134121.1, from coordinate 15,918,336 downwards.
GTGTGTTGGAAAAAAGAGAAGAGTGAGCCCTGGTCTTGCTCCTGGGGGACTCACAACAGAGCATTAAGAGGAGACTTGGGATCTTACAGCTATAGGGGCCTTTAGCGACCCAGGCTATAGCAAGTCAGGGGCTCAAAAACTAGTTGGGGAGCCAGGGACACACGCATAGATTGGAATTAGCAACTCTGCAAGGCTGCAAGTGATCAAGGGCCAATGCTGGGCAGAGGGAGAGAAGAGCACGAGCTTCGTTGGGTGGGAAGGGTATTCTGCAGGAGGTCAGGGCAGAGAAACCAGCCTGATGAGGCTGCCGATGGGATCTCCCTGGCCAGAGAGGAGGAGGCGGCAGCCCTGGGCAGGCAGGGTGGGCGCGTGCGCATGTGCAAACATACTGAGCTTACCGGGTAACCGCCCAGGCAGAGAGGCTGAATGGAGCACCCTGTTATGTCCTCCCAGCCCTGGCCTCGCTGATCGAGAAGTGTCCCAGCGACAAAAAGGACTGCAGCTCCTACGGCAGCTTCAGTGAGGCGGTGCTGGAACTCTTCAAGCTCACCATAGGCCTGGGCGACCTGAACATCCAGCAGAACTCCAAGTACCCCATCCTCTTTCTGTTCCTGCTCATCACCTATGTCATCCTCACCTTCGTCCTCCTGCTCAACATGCTCATTGCCCTCATGGGAGAGACGGTGGAGAACGTCTCCAAGGAGAGCGAGCGAATCTGGCGCCTACAGGTGAGCCCGGGGGGCAGGGACCCCCATGTGGGGGGGGCGGGGGCTCCGCGGGGACTCAGTGGAGCACACGGTCTGGGGCGGGGCCTAGGAATCTGCATAAGCTCCCGTGTGATGGGCCAGGTTTGAGGGAGCCTTTAGTCCAGGACCTTTGAGTACAGGGTCTAGGAAGTGTGGCTGAACAACAGCACATGCGAGAGAATCTCAGGCTTACGGGGGTGCTCTGCTCAGAGTCAATAGCGTGATATGTGTGCGTCAAAGTATGACCTTAGATTGCATTACGAGGAGCATATAGGGGTCTAGGACAACGGAGGTGACAGTTCTGTTCTACTCCCTCCTGGCCTTAAATACTCTTCACATGCCGAGGACACCAAGCCTCAGGATGGGTCCAGAGGTGGTGACCAGGTTTGGGAGAGGACTGGAGACTGTCTCACAAGAAATGGTTGTCGGGTCTAGGGTTGAAGAAGGTGAGAGTTCCTTCAGATATCTGCAGAGCTACCTGTGAAAGAGGCAGCAGTCCCCTTCTATGGCCCTAGAAGGCAGAACTGAGGGACATGGGGAACCACAGGGAGAAAAGCTTTGGTTTGGCGCACAGATGTTTCTAATTATTAAGGCCTTCTTAATCGGATCGCTGATACTGCTCGGGAGAGATTGGAGAAACGATGGCCAGGATTCCTTCCAAGCCTGGGCGGGGGGCGGTGGGACCACATGAGGTCAGACGTTCCCTCCACTGTGAGATTCCAACGTGCTAACGCGCTCAGTGAGGAAGCTCCTGGCCTTCAGAAATGCTATCTATGTCACGCTTAAACCAATTTGAACACCTTTACCAACCCTCCTGCTTTCTCGTCTCTGGATTCTGTGGGCTAGCTGGACCCCCGGCTAGCATCTGTGCGCTGAGCACCCAGAGGGGGTGGGGGGCTGTGCGTCTGGCTGTGCGCGTGCCCGCACACTCCTGAGGCTCCTTTGTGTCCCCAGAGAGCCAGGACAATCTTGGAGTTTGAGAAGATGTTGCCAGAGTGGCTGAGGAGCAGGTTCAGGATGGGGGAGCTATGCAGAGTCGCCGAGGGGGATTTCCGGCTGTGCTTGCGGTAAGGAAAGGGGAGGGCCCGGGTGGGGGTCTTTGGGGTGGGCGGAGAGGGACGAGCCAGTGACAAGGTGTTAGAGAAGCAGTATCGCCGCTGGCTCGCTGTCACCACGGCCAGCGTCCCCTCTGGAGGCCTGTCCAGCGTCTTGTTTAGAAAAGATTTACCAACCTGGCACTCCCTCTGTCCTGCTGCTGTCTGCCCTGTGTGGGTCCATGTGATACCAGGGGACGACAGGCACACTTTGTCACTGGCCACTTTTGACATACCTTACGCTTTCTGAGTTTTTAAAAGGTCCTCGTGCATCCCATGGCCACCTTTTCTGATAAGTCCACTTCTTCCTACCCGCCCCTACTCAACTGCCTGACCCTACACCAGGGGTCCTCCAACTTTTTAAACAGGGGGGCCAGTTCACTGTTCCTTAAAAACCGTTGGAGGGCTGGACTATAGTTTAAAAAAAACTATGAACAAATTCCTATGCACACTGCACACGTCTTATTTTGAAGTAAAAAAACAAACCGGCAAAAACACCTGCATGTGGCCCGCGGGCCGTAGTTTGAGGACGCCTGCTATAGACCAACGTTTTCCAGTATAACTGTACCTCAACCTACTTCTCTGACTGAAATTCCAACCCGCTGGAAACCAACATTTCTTTTCTTTTCTTTTTTTTTTTTTTTTTGAGACAGAGTCTCACTCTTGTTGCCTGGGCTAGAGTGCTGTGGGGTCAGCCTAGCTCACAGTAACCTCAAACTCCTGGGCTCAAGCGATCCTACTTGAGTAGGCATGCTCAGCTAATTTTTTTTCTATCTATACATATGTTTTTTTAGTTGTCCAGCTAATTTCTTTCTATTTTTAGTAGAGACAGGGTCTCGCTCTTGCTCAGGCTGGTCCCGAACTCCTGCCTCAAGCCTCCTGCAGTGCTAAGATTACAGGCATGAGCCACTGACCTGGCCTTGGAAATCAACATTTCTGACTGTCATTGTTACCCTAACAAACATTTCTGGTTTCGACACCCTCATTCTAGAGATGTTCTCTGAATGTGAATTTAAGTCTAACTGACCTCTCCTAAGTTATATTCCGACACCTTAGATGCTGCCCGCTCTTATTAGGGTGTGAACCCTAACTACCTTCCCCTAGTGTTTGCTTAACCCTTGCTAAACTTCCTCAGGTTTGACCCTCACACCTTCTCAGCCCACACCTTTCCTCTTTCCCTCCTTCCCTCCTTCCCCGTGGGCTCCTTCCGACCAGTCAGGCACAGCTGCTGCTGTCTGAAGATGTACCTTTACACCTGTTTGAGTGACTTCCAGGATGTCTGGGTTCCCTACCCTGGGAGGAGAATGGATCCCCTGAGGCCTAAGGGAATGGAGATTTGGACAGGATTCAAACCCCAACAGTGCTGGTGTGACCACTCGGGGCAGGGGCACTCCTGATCCCTGGGACAAAGGGGGGCTGTCTCAAGAGACCAGACATCCCGTACGTGGTACTGTCTGTCTGCATTTAGTGAGGTGCAATTGTGAAATAGTAAGAACGACGATCACACTTGCAGGATCAACGAGGTGAAGTGGACTGAATGGAAGACACACGTCTCCTTCCTTAATGAAGATCCCGGGCCTGTAAGACGGACAGGTACTGTTGCCATGGGTGGCATGGGGTCCGCTCCTGTCTGAGGCTGTGGACCTTGGGCGAATCAAGTCTGAGGGCCCTGACTTTCCCCATCCATGAAATGGGAGGGTTGAATGAAGTTGGCTCTGACATTTTATAACTCTAGTTAGAACAACTTTTAAAAAATTAGGTGGTACCCTAAAACATGGAAACGCAGAATGCAGAGTGATATATTTCTAAAATAGATTTTTTTTTTTCCCAAGCAGATTTCAACAAAATCCAAGATTCTTCCAGGAGCAACAGCAAAACCACTCTCAATGCATTTGAAGAAATGGATGAATTCCCGGAAACTTCAGTGTAGCAGCAGAAGCCAGGGCTGGCGTGAGCATGGGCTGTCTGGCGTTGCGGGCTGAGTCCTGGCCTCTGTGCTGAGGGGCTTTGTGGAGTGGCTCTGCCAGCCTCAAAGCAGAAAGCACCCTCATGCTGAGCTGAGGGTGTCTGAACTGAGAGGCAGCTGTCCGCTTGTCTGAGTGGCAGGCACTCTAGGATCTTGTTATTCGTCAAAGAGTTTGTGTAAACCCAAGGCCAGCAGTCTTGGAGCCTGGAAGTCTCCCAAGGTCCTGGGTGAAGTCTCTGGTTTTAGCAGCTGCCAGTCGGCTTGGCTGGGAGAGATGGGTGGTGGGGAAGAGGGGGCAGGGGCCTGAGGAGCAGGGGGAGTCTTTCCTCCTGCCAGCATCTCCCCGCCACCCCTGACCCCAGCCCGCACATTCCGCCATCTCTCTTACTGAGACTGGGTTGCCTGGGTTTGTGGGAGACTCTTGATCCCACCCGAGAATGAGCAGGGGACTGAGCTAAGCCTGACGTCCTGGGGGAGGAGGGGAGGGAGCCACGGAAATGCCCTTCTGGAACCTGCCGGGAACAGGAAACCATCCTTGCGATGAGAGCCCTCGGCACCCCAAGGCTCAAACTGTCGAGAGATGTTTTAGTAGCATTAACGAACACAGGGTTTTAGTTTTCAACATAGAAAACACATTTCAATTAAGAATGACAGTGACTACAGATGAAGTATGTGATTTTAAAAGCTGAGACATAGATGCTGGGCTTTTGGGCTGGCCGTGTACTTGGCCTCAGGGTGGCCAGAGCGAGACAAAAAGCTTTTCTTCACACACACAAAAGTCCACAGGAGCCACGCCAGGCAGGCCCTGCTGGGCCGCTGCGATCTGGGTGAAAGGGCTTGGCTCGTGTCCTCGTCCTGGCCGCGCAGGGGTTCACGCCTCTGAGCTGGGAGCAGCAAGGGCTCAGCTGAAGCAGAAATAGCAGCCGCTCTACCCACACGGCCTCGCGTCTCAGAGGTTGCTAGAATACCTCAGCATTCCTCGGAGGAGGGGAAATGGAACGAAGTGGCGGCAGTGTCTTGGCACGAAGCATTTTTGTTAACTGTGAATCTTGGAGCTGAGGAGGAAGCTTGTGAGAGAGGAGCATTTGCCAAGACTCGGGGCTTATTTTTAGGTCCTCATCCTCTGATGCTGCTCTTGTCCCAAAATGACACAGAGTCAAGTTTGGGGGCAAAGGTAAAGTGGGGATGGAAGGAATTTTCCAGGTGACCGGGGCCTACACGACCAGAAAATCTACTCTGCCTATGTTATCCGGTGAAAGGACTCAGGTGGGAATTTTTGAGGAAGAATTATCAAAATGGTAACCATGGACTTTGATTTGGAATGGTGCAAATAGGAATTTGGTCTTTAGATGACTTGGTGATTGGCTGGTTAACCTGACTTGAGGCGAAACGGAGGAGCCCAGGCCTGGAAGTTCTCTCTGGGCCCATCTCTCCGCTCTGGGGTGCTCCGTGTTCCAGCCTGGCTTGGGGGTACAGAGGCTTGGTCTGTGATGGGCCCGGCTTAGGAGAGGGGGGCTGGGCAGAAGATGCAGCGTGGGGGACTTTGCAATCTGCAGCGGCCCCCACGCACCTGCTGACCCAGCAAGTCCACACCTGCTCTGAGCCATCGGGGTCAGACCAAGCTCTGAGGGGCGAGGGGCCAGGCTTGTGTCTCTGGAGCAAGATTTGAGGGGGATTCTTGTGAGGGCAGAAGGAGCAGATGTGTTCCAGATGGGGAGACCTCGTTAAAGAACTTGAGAAGGATTTTGGCTCAATTCAGTTCAGCAGCTGCTCCTTATAATGGAGATGTTTAAGCAGAAGCTGGTCTAGCACTTATGAAGGCTGTTGTTGAAGATGGTACCTGGATGAACTTCAAGGTCCCCTTTAGCTTGGAGAGTCTACAATTCAGCATTCCCTATCTGGAGTTTCCTACTCACATTTACCCTGAGCAGATGTCCTGGTTTGAGGGGCAACCATTTGGATCCGTGGTGCCACACTCTGTACTACGGAGCTGGGAATTACAGAATTGCTTTGACTCGGATATGAATGCATAGAGCCATACGGCTCTCCATTTCTCGCTTGGAAAAGAGCTGGGTGGTTGCGCAAATAGAAATCAATGACGGGATCTTTGCCTTCTCACACGATATGGAGAGCTGCTCTCTGTGGATCTGGATGGAATTGTTGGCAAGAACATTGTCTGTCCCGGTTATTCTTCCCAACAGCGGCATCCCCAAAAGGCTTTCGGCTCAGAAGGTCTGAGCCTAGGTAGGTTCACCAAGGCAAAGGGAGGCAACGAGTCAAAAAGCATCAGAATCAAAAGGACCACTTTCTTCACTTTACACCTGGAAACTAGTGCTCTGAGAGGACTGTGTACGGCTTCAAAGTCACCCAGGAAGTCATAGCAGAGCTGCTGAAGCTGGAGTGTCCTGATTCTTGGACCACAGATATCCTCCTGCACCATTATTTGTTTTTAAGCACAGTTCTTCAGTAAATTTGAGTCTATCTGTGTGGTTGGCACAGGTCAGGGGGTAGGACGTTTTGCTCAGATGACTCATCTGACAGCCAACATTGTCCCTGTGATCCTTCTGATGGGTTTAAAATTCAAATGTGCATGCAGGTATGCACAAAACCACACACACACACACAGACACAGACACACACACACACACACACACACACCACTAAACCCATGGGCCTGTCAGGACATCTTAAAACTCCATGATTTACATTTCAGTGATTTAAGGGGAAGGCGTTTTCTAGGGATGAGATCTCTCATGCTCAGATAGTGGCTTTGGCTGCAAATGCTCTTTTAGCTAAACTTTTCCTCAGGGAGAACTCATTATTCTAAACATTATGTGATTTATGTGTTTGGAATAAAAAGGGTGCTTGCCTTTCTCCCTGGGAAGTGGGAGAAGGTGTTCGAGGTTGTACTGTGAAGTCATTAAGCTCTCAGACAGCTCCTGCCTGAGAGAGCTCAGTATTATTGACATTCCTTTTCTCCCTCAAGGCCTGGTGGACTGTGTCCTTCTGCTCTGGGTGGGGCCCAGGTAGATGGGCCATCCGTCATCCAGGCCTGTAAACCATACTTGATTTCTGCATTGATTTACATGTTTTTTTTTGTTTTAACTGTGATCTTGTTCCAAACACAGAATTGTCACCCCATGCTCATTGAATGTGCCTGATCCTTGTAAATTCTAAATTACATACTTCTTAGTGTTGTGTGTGTGTGAAACCCTATGTTCAAGAAAGAAAACATAAAAAGAGTAAGAATATTTAATGCGATGAAAAGAATGCTTTTTTGATTTCCAATAAATATTTATTTTGCCTTCTTATGGCCATCTTTTCTCCTTGCCTTGGGTGTGCCAATATGAAGACTGACTAGAAATCCTAGGTAGGACCTAGAGTGTTGCTAATAGGAGCGGGTAATGGGAAGGCCAGTTTTGGGACCTGGAACATTATAACTGGATTGGTCCTGGCTTGGGAACAGAGCCAGAAAGCTGTAACAGACACCTCATCCTTGTATAGTGTTTACATCTCAAAGTGTATTCATATTCAGTGCCCTATTTGAACCACTCAGCAACTTTGGAAGCAGTTTGAATAAAAGGAGACTCAGGGAGTTGAAGTGATATGGCCAAAGAGTCACAGCCAGATGATGTTAGCAGTTCAGGTCTTATGCAACCCCCCTGCCCTGCCCCCCCCCCCCCCCCAAGTAGTGCTCTATCCATCATGGCCAGCTGGCTCTCCACTTATTTTTTTTTTTTTTTTTTTTTTTTTGAGACAGAGTCTCGCTTGTTGCCCAGGCTAGAGTGAGTGCCGTGGCGTCAGCCTAGCTCACAGCAACCTCAAACTCCTGGGCTCAAGCAATCCTGCTGCCTCAGCCTCCCGAGGGGCTGGGACTACAGGCATGCGCCACCATGCCCGGCTAGTTTTATATATATATTAGTTGGCCAATTAATTTCTTTCTATTTATAGTAGAGACGGGGTCTCGCTCTTGCTCAGGCTGGTTTCGAACTCCTGACCTCGAGCAATCCGCCCGCCTCAGCCTCCCAGAGTGCTAGGATTACAGGCGTGAGCCACCGCGCCCGGCTTCTCCACTTATTTTGAATGGATATAAAGCCGTGGCTCCACGGCTGGAGACCAGAAGGTATAAATCCCTCCTGTCTACCTCATAAGCTTTTCATGAGGGTGCATTGAGAGAATGGATATGAAAGAGCTGATACTATTACTGTCATTACTGCCTATCAGCCCAGCTTATATTTGCATGCATTTTCTCATTCCTTTGAGTTATTTCATAAAGACAGCAGTTCTCAACTTGAATGTCAAGACACTCTTTGTCTTGATGGGTTGTGGAACTCGCAACCAATTCGTTAATAAGTGAAATGCTGCCTTTGGTGAATCATTTACTTAATTCAGATGACTCCCAGACTCCCTTCACTGTGATGTGTCTTATTGAGTGGTGAAGAGATGGGGATTGTACGTGATCCACAGCTTAAATAGGTTTTATCCCACAATCTTGGAATGGGCCGTCCATGGGGACATTCTGGGTGGAATGATATAAAAAGGATGGAGACCCTGTTGTAGGTTATATTTCTGGGAATGAGACACATAGGTCATGGGTGTGAGCATTTTTATGGCTCTTGATACCATGAAAAATTATTTCCTAAAATGATTACATCAATTTTTCCAGCCTTTGAGATTGTATGCTGCACTGTTTATAAAGCTCTTTCATTCACGTTGGTTATCTTAATAGTATAGTTTTCGTAAGTTTGGCGAGTATTATATCCCAGTTTAACAGGTGGGGAAATCGAGGCTTATAGACAGATGGAGTGACATGCAAAGGTCACAGCACCTTTTCCTGGCCGGGAGAGCCAGGCTCTCTTGGTATCAAGACATACCATCTTTTCTTACTGTACAGCTACCTCTCTGACAAAACAGCAAAGTTCGGCAGAAAGAAAGGAGATTTAGTCCACTTCTACAAAACTGTGTCTCACCTACTCTGTGTGAAGATTAAGAACCAATTCAACAAAAATTGAACATGCAATATGTGCGATGATAGAGAACACAAATGCGAACAAGACAGTTACTTTCACTGAAGGTGATGGAAGGAAGGAAGAAGGAAATGAACATTTACTGAGTGCCTACTATGTACCATACACTTTATATAGATTGTCTCATTTAGTCTTTACAATTCTTATTATTTCCCAGCTGCTCTTCTCTTTCCTTCATTAGTTCTCTATTTTCCAGTAGTTCTTTCAAAACTATCATTCTTGTTAAACCTGTGGCCCTACCACTTCCCTTTCAATGGCTGTAGTTGGTTTCATCCCCACTTCACAGTGAAAATGGAAGCCATAAGAGGGAAACACCTTCGCCTCTGACCATCAAACCTATAAACTTATCCGCATGTACATCCCTAAGCTTTGAATCCCTCCGCTGGCCCACCGTCCGCCCAGAGCAATACGACTCCTGCTCGGGGGCCTCTCTCCGTGCCCTCGAGATTGCTTTTGTCTTGAGACAGTGACAGTTGTTTCTCCATTTCATAGATACATTTTCTACAAATGAAATTTTCTGTTAAGAATATTTAGTCCACCTGTGGCTTTTGCATTTTTTCCCTAAATTATACTAGAGTCTTCATCTATAGACCTCCGTTTTTTGGTTAACTTTGTTTACTAATCAAGTCCCTGTTATTTTCCTTGGCAAAAATAGGGAAACTTTCAATCCTGTTTTTTTTATTTAATGGGATGTAAAATTTTGGGCTGTGCCATTCATTTTGCAGTTTATGTGAATGGAGTCCCCGGGAGTCATTTATTGTGCAACCTTGAAGCCCTGTGTGGCAGCCTTGGGTCAAATTCTCTGAGTGAGCTACGACCCACCCCCACCCCCCACCCCAGTCATTGATTTGACAAGTATTAGGGAACTACTATTTTGGCACTGGACTAGGGTTTTTTGTTTTTTGGTTTTTTTTGAGACAGAGTCTCACTTTGTTGCCCAGGCTAGAGTGAGTGCCGTGGCATTAGCCTAGCTCACAGCAACCTCAAACTCCTGGGCTCAAGCAATCCTGCTGCCTCAGCCTCCAGAGTAGCTGGGACTACAGGCATGTGCCACCATGCCCAGCTAATTTTTTCTATATATGTTAGTTGGCCAATTAATTTCTTTCTATTTATAGTAGAGACGGGGTCTCGCTCTTGCTCAGGCTGGTTTCGAACTCCTGGCCTCGAGTAATCCACCCCCCTCAGCCTCCCAGAGTGCTAGGATTACAGGCGTGAGCCACTGCGCCTGGCCGGACTATATTTTTAATGTGGTGTGGTGGAGGATTCCAAGAAGGTCTCTATACCTAGATTACAAGCCTCTTGAAGGCAGTATGTGGGAAGCATAGAGATATTTAAAAAGCTCTGGGAGTCCCCTACGCAGCTACTCGCCTTTGGACTCTGTCTTTGTGGTGTTTGCAAACACAGGCCTTTCAGACACTTTCCCAGAACCATGGCCTTGGTCATCTCCACAGGGCTCTCAGGCTCAGAGTGTCCCCCACAGCCCTTTCCCACTTGCTCCTTCTATTGGAGCAGTGATTAATGCGGTTCACCATTCCTGTCCCAGTGGAATCTTTCAGGGTCTTTAGCGGTAATCTCAAGATCACCCTTGTGGGGGAAGTGACAATCCACTCTTCTAAGGAAGCCTTTCCAGATGGTTTTACACTCATCAGATCAACCTATTATTTATCTGGCAAAATTTATTGAGTTCCTTCTATGTGGTAAACATATTTTGTGCTGTGGATGCCATAAGGAACAAGACAAATGCCATCCCCTGCTATCTTGGAGCTTTTGCAATTTAATAGAAGAGACAGACATGAGCTTTCCCCTGCCCCAATTTCATAATCATTATGTTTGTAGTTTTGGTAAGTGCTAGTCTGGTGATGTCAATGAGCTTGTATAACAGAGTGGCCTCAGCTAGCTTGGGTCTCATTTAAGAGTAAGTGTCATCAGCTAAAGGGAACATGAAGTGGGGCAGGGTTTCAAGAAGCGGGTAAAACCGTGGGCAAAGACCCCAAGGTAGCAGGGAGTTTGGTGCATCTGAGGACTGCAGAAACCCATGTGGCCAAATTGTTGGGATCAAGGGGCCAAGTGACATGAAATAAGGCTGGAGGGATGGGCAGAGGCTAGAGCACGGAGGACTTGTCCAGACCTGGTGAGGCTTTGAGATTTCATAACAAGAGTAAGGAGAAGCCACCAAAAGCTGTTACACAGGGAAATTGTTGAGTGTGAACATTTCCCTGTTTTTTTTTCCTATGGGGTGTAGGCTTAAAAGGATGGTTTTTTTTTTCCCCTCCTGCTATTTTTAGGACATGGTAACAGTCCAAAGAGTGTAGAATGGATGAGTTTCACCTGGGAGCCATGGGGAGCACACTCAGGAGGTGACTGGGAAAGCAGGGGGGAAAAAAGAAGGCAGGGGGTTGGTGGAATGTGAAGACTTTCGGTAGGGAAGGATGTTTGAGTACGCTCAAACTAACTTTTCAAATAACCATTTAACTATTCAACTAACCTTTATTGGACACTTATTAGATTTCAGTCCCTGAAAAAGACAACATTAATGTCCTCAAGATGGGCCAGAATGAGAACAGAGCAAAGGGGCAATTAAGTCAGGCAGAGGAGCACCAACAAGGCTTTGTAAGTGAAGTGAGAGTTGAGTTGTACATTGAAGAAAAAACAGGAATTAGCTGGAGTGAGGTCCGAGTGGGAATGGGGGACGGAGGAAGGTGGGAGAGAATTCTAGGTGAAAGAATCAGTCTGCATGAAGGCAGAGTGTCATAAAATAACACGAAGGGCACTGGAACAGAGTCAGAAGGGAGATGAGTCTAGAGAGGTTGTCGGGGGAGGGGAGGGCAGATCATGAAGGGCCTTTTGTGCTAGGAATTTGAACTTGAATAATTTATTAAGTGCATGCTCTGTGCTAGGCACTGAGCTCAGTGCTTGTATACATCAGCCCACATAGTATTCACAGCAGCCCTGTGAGAGGAGCACTATTATTATGATCATTTCCATTTTATAAATGAGAAAAATGAGTCTGTAGATATTAGAAATAGCAAAAGTAAAACTGAAAGTAACTAAAACCACACAGCAATATGTTACAGATTTTTTTTAAAAAAATCACATCTAATTAGAAACACTAAAGACTCTAAAGTTTGAGTCAGAGAAAATAAGACTTGATAGAAATAACCCCCAAACTGAAACCATAGTCACCTAAATCACACCTTGTAAAATTTACAAATAACTAAAACTAATGGAGAAATAAAGTATTCTTGCCAAAATTTACATCTGGAAAAAACTGATCCGGAAAAATCAGACTGGGAAATAAAGCACAATGGAACATTCACAGTGGGAAAAGGAAGCTTGGTAAAACTTGTTATGTACAAAAACTGATCGATAGCATTTTTGCTATAGAATTCAGAAGGAAGACAGTTTATTCCAATGAAAATAATTTGGTAAAGTACAAAAATAAATCCTGAAAAATTTAGAAAGAGTTTGTGCTCTATAGAACACGGAATATGCAGTGAAATTGGCTTAATGGGGTCTACTCCAGAAGAACGAAAATGTTTATAGAATATATTTTCTATATAACGTTAGTATTTTTTAGTAAATACATTTGAAATCATAGGTTCCTTGGGGTCCAAATTGTGGGACAAAAATGCTCTTTACTTGGCTGCTGTGGCCTAGGAGAGGCGGGCGGGAGGCAGCATGCAGCAGAGGTCCTTTGAGGACAAGAATCATGGGAGGCGAGGGGTTTGGGCGTGTAGGACAGGGGAGAATTTCTCAAAAGACTGCACTTGCAAACCAGAGACGTGGGTTTGGGTGGCATTTCCACTAGTGCCCACTGCCCTCTGTTAGTGACCTTCACCGCTTGTACTGGCAGCTTCTGGAGCCCAAAGACCTCCTGGTACCTTGGCTGGGAATAATGGTGAGCATGACGTTTCTGAATGAGAAGTGGCAGCTGTGAAGAACCTGCCTCTTGCAAATTTTCCATGTGAGGAAGGAACGTTAGCTTCTCAAGCAGCACGCGAGACGTCTGAAGGAGGCTCTCTGCTCCCTGAGGTCAGTGCAGAGTGAGTGGACAAACCAGAGAAGCAACGCTTTGTGTGGGTCACTGTTCGTGGACAAAGGACCATTCAGAGTTTCTTGATGTATTCATAATATCATCTTTACAGTTACGTTTCTCTTTTACATTTCATCTGTAGAAGAGCATTTAAAAATCTCCTCTGGATATCACAACTAGTGCTAACGTTTAGAGACTGGGTACTTGGTATGTTATCATTAATTTAAACAGCAATATTTAAAATATAGCAAGCCTGCCCCATTAATTTATCCCAGCACTTATACATTATGGGCTTACGTCAGAGATATCGCGGGTTTGGTTCCAGACCACCGCGATAAAGCAAATATTGCAATAAAGCCAGTCACACAAACATTTTGGTTTCCTTGTGCACACAAAAGTTATGTTTACACTATACTGTAGTCTACTAAATGTGCATTTTTTAGACATGTCTAAAAATGTACATACCTTAACTAAAAAATACTTTATTGCTAAAAAATGCTAACGATCATCTGAACTTTCAGTGAGTCATGGTCTTTTTTGCCGGTGGAGGGTCTTGCCTTGATGTTGGTGGCTGCTGACTGACCAGGGTGGTGGTTGCTGAAGGCTGGGATGGCTGTGGCGATTTCTTCAAACAAGACAACCATGAAGTTTGCTGCATTGATTGATTGATTGACTTTTCCTTTCATGAAAGATTTCTCTGTAGCATGGGATGCTGTTTGATAGCATTTTACTTATAGTAGAATTTCTTTCAAAATTGGAGTTAATCCTCTCAAACCCTGCTGCTGCTTTATCAACTAAGTTTATATAATATTCTGAATGCTTGGTTGTCATTTTAACAATGTTCATGACATCTTTACCAGGAGCAGATTCCACCTCAAGAAACCATTTTCTTTTCTCATCTATAAGAAGCAACTCCTCATTTGTTCAAGTTTTTAAAAATTCTTATATATTTTTTCTTTTATCTGTTCTGCCTCCATATGATCTGCAGGAAACATTCATTCAAGTTTTACCATGAGATTGCGGCAATTGAGTCTCATCTTCAGGCTGCACTTCTAATTCTCTTACTGTTTCCATCATATGACTTCTTCACTGAAGTCTTGAACTGCTCAAAGTTGTCCATGAGGGCTGAAATTAACATTTTCCAAACTCCGGTTAATGTTGATATTTTGATCTCCTCCCATGAATCATGAGTGTTCCTAATGGTATCTAGAATTGTGAAACCTTTCCAGAAGGTTTTCAATTGACTTTGCCAAGATCCATCAGAGGAATCACTATATGGCAGCTGTAGCCTTATGAAATGTATTTCTCAAATAATAAGACCTGAAAGTCAAAATTACTCCTGCAGAATGGATGTTGTGTTAGTAGGCATGAAACAACATTAATCTCATACATTAATCTCATACTAAAACTTTCTCTGTATCAGCAGTAAGACTGTTTCACTTTCTTATCATTTGTGTGTTCACTAGTGTAGCACTTTTAATTTTTTTCAAGAACTTTTCCTTTGCATCCACAACTTGGTTAACCATTTGGCACAACAGGTCTAGCTTTCAGCCTAGCTCAGCTCTTGACATGCCTTCCTCATCAGAGCTCTTGGATGACCAGACGCATTGGCAATGAACAGTGATATTTTGAAAGGAATCTTTTTTTCTCAACAGTGGGTCTCAACATTGGGTTTAAAATATTCAGTAAACCAGGCTATAAACAGATGTGTTGTCATCAGGCTTTGTTGTTTCATTTATAGAACACAGGCAGAGTAGATTTAGCATAATTCTTAAGGGCCCTAGGATTTTTGAAATGGTAAACAAACATTTGCTTCAACTTAAAGTCACCAGCTGCATTAACCTTCAACAAGAGTGTCAGCCTGTTCTTCGAAGTTTTGAAGCCAGATATTGACTTCTATGTATCCTAGATGGCATCTTCTTCCAATAGAAGGATGTTTTGTCTACATTGAAAATCTGTTGTTTGGTATAGACAACTTCATCAATGATCTTGGCTAGATCTTCAGGATAACTTTCTGTAACTTGTACATCAGCACTTGCTGCTTTACCTTTCACTTTTATGTAATGGAGATGGCTTCTTTCCTTAAACCTCATGAACAACATCTACCAGCTTTCTGCGGCTTCCTCACCTCTCTTAGTCTTCAGAGAAGTAAAGAGAAGTAGGGCCTTGCTCTGGATTAGGCTTTGGCTTAAGAGAATGTTGTGGCTGGTTTGATCTTCTATCTAGAGCACTAAAACTTTCTCTGTATCAGCAGTAAGACTGTTTCACTTTCTTATCATTTGTGTGTTCACTAGTGTAGCACTTTTAATTTTTTTCAAGAACTTTTCCTTTGCATCCACAACTTGGTTAACCATTTGGCACAACAGGTCTAGCTTTCAGCCTAGCTCAGCTCTTGACATGCCTTCCTCATTAAACTTAATCATTTCTAGCCTTTGATTTAAAGTGAGTGAAGAGCGACTCTTCCTTTCACTTAAACACTTAGAGACCATTTTAGAGTTATTAACTGGTGTACTTCAATGTTGTTGTGTCTCAGGGAATAGAGAGGCCTGAGGAGAGGGAGGGAGATGGGCAAAGTGGAGGGTGAGTGGAGCAGTCAGAACACACACATTTGTTGAATAAGTTTGCCATCTTATATGGGCATGGCTTGTGGTGTCCTAAAACACAATAGTAACATCAAAGATCACTGATCACAGATCAATGTAACAGATGTAAAAATAATGAAAAAATCTGAAATATTGCAGGAATTATCAAAATGTGACATAAAGATGTGAAATGAGCACATGCTGTCGGAAAAATGGTTCCAACAGACTTGCTAGATGAAGGGTTGCCACAAACTTTCAGTTTGTAAAAATACAATAATCTGTGAAGCGCAATAAAGAGAAGTGCAATAAAACAAGGTACGTCTGTATTTGAAAACATACATTTAATTCTGTGTTCAAGTTAACTTTTTATATATAGTATCTATTTCAAATTTTTATTTTGAATATAAAGGCTGTTTATTAAGAATGTTAAACGTGCATAATAAACTATGCAGAAGTAGGAAACACACTTCTTTGAATAAACTACATACATAAAATATGATACCTTTAAAAGACAGTCATTAGTTTAAGACATTTGCTGGATGCCTGCTGAGTAAGGCACTGTCCTAGGCGCTGTGATGAAGCTGAATAAGGCACAACCCTGCTCCTGAGGATCTTACAAACTAGTGGAGTTTTTCAAGATACTGTACGACAAGCTAGCTAGAAGTGACTTCTAACGTGACAAGGAGCGAATACTTCTGGCATTGAGTGCTAGTTTAGTTGTCTTTGCGAAAGCTTCTTTCTTTTCATAATATGCAGCCTCATTTACAAACACCGGGTACACGGTACAGTCTCCGCCCAGCAAAATAGTCTTCCCGTCAAGAGTTAAAAACACCGGATCCCCAGGGTGCAGTGGTTTCCAGTCTTGATCCTCTCAGGAAACAATTAAAATAAATAAATTACATTTCTTTTTTTTTCTCCTACTTAAAAAATTTATGTCAGACTCTACATAATCACAAATTATAGCATTCTGTTCCTTTAGAAGAGATACTTGAGTGATGCATTGAGAGGCATATGAGTGCTCTGACTAAACTGAAATTGTGCAATTAATTTTGGCAGCAGTGTTGAGTTCCCCTTTTAATTTTTATACCTGACACATATAATTAAAGTTTGCTTCAATGCCAGGTTTGCCTTGGATGTTGCCAAAGAAATTTATAATATTTAAAGGCAAAACCAAATGCGTGTCTACCTAAGTGTGTAGTCTACCTCTTGCCAACTGAAATTAAATTCTGTTCAGCAAAATATAGGAAATATCCATTAAGAGCCTTCTGTGTGCAAGTCATTCTACTGTTAGGGATATACAAATGAGCCACATTGTATTCTATTCAGAGATTCTATTCTGATGGGGATTGGTGAGAGAAGGTGAGGGTGGAATGGGAAAAAGTCTAAGATAAGGCTGTGTATTCCAAATGTGCTCCCACATGAGGATAACAACTGAGTTATCTGAAAGGTCCCACACCAGGGATTTGGACCTTTGAGCCTCCAAGTACCAATGTGCTGTCACACTGCAGGACCCTAGAACAGTTCTTCTCAAACTTTGACGTGCTCTCAAATCATCTGGGGATTTTGTTAAAATGAAGATTCCAGGTTCTATAGGCTGGGGGTGGGGGCCTGAGATTCTGCATTTCTAACATTTCCCAGCAGCATCAGAATCACCCAGGAGTTTGTTAGAGAAGTAGAATTTCATTCCCCACTGCAGATCTACTAACTCAGAGTCTTCATGTTGACAAATCTCCAGAGACTCACACGCACAGCACTGACGTTTGAGAAGCGCTGCATCGCGGCAATTTTCTCAATCCTGGCTGCACGTTATGACTGCCGGGATGTTAATATACATATACGTAGGTAGAGGGGCAGCCCCATCTCAGATAAATCAAATCAGAATCTGAAGAGTGAGGCCCAGGCATTGTTATTTTAAAAATTTATTTTATAATAAATTTATATACAGTTAAATTTTCTTGTTTTTGTGTACACTTTTATGAATTTTAACATATGCTTAGCATAGGCATATAACTTATAACCATGTAATCAAGATGCATAATTATGTCACCCACCTCCTTCTTCTCCTCAAATTCCTCATACTACCCATTTATAGTTCACTGTTTTTTGTTTTAAAGCCTCAGATGATTTTACAGGGTGGCCCAGTTGAGAACTACAGCTCTGGACCAGTGGCTTTCAGGCAGAGGTGTGCCCGAGGACAGCTGAAGGAACTTCAACACACACGGGGCTAGCCCCACCTGCAGAGGCTCCACTGTAGTACAGGGCTGCCCAGACGAGCCACGTGAAAATCACCTGGTGAACTCAAAGGATTCTGTTTCCACCATGATGAATTAAATCAGAATTTCTAGAGATGGGATCTAGGAATCAGGATTTTTAAAAGCTCCCCAGGTGATTCTCATGTGGCCTGAGTTCAAGAAGCACTGTTTCAGTTTGTGGTAGGTTCCAGGCATTGGGAGGGATCCCCTAGGTGATTCCAATTAGCATCCCTGATTAAGACCCATCACTCTTAGAACAAAATCTATACTCATAAGCACGTCCCTGCTTTGGCTCTGGGGTCTACAGTTCTCTGCTCACTCCTACTCTCCATGGACATTGGTCTTCTTGCTGTTCCTCAAAAGCCCCAAGTTTGTTCCAGCCTCAGGGCCTTTGCACTTGCTTTCCATGTGGCTGGCTTCTCATCTCCCAGGCTCTAGCTTCAGTGCCATCATCTCAGAGATGGTGCTTTCTGATCACTCCATCTAATTGGAACCCTTTGTTATCCTTTGCTTTGTTATCACTTATTACAGCTTGAAATGACCTGGTTTATATATTGTTTACTTATTCTTGGTTTGTTCTCCCCCAATTAGTATGGAAACTCCATGAGAGACCTTGCCTATCTTCAAACTCAGGGCCCAGAACAGACTTAGTTGTCATTCAAAAATATTTGTTGAAATAATTAACCAATCAATCCCTCCTGTGGAATATTTATTCCTTATTGAATGAATTCTTTATTATCTATCAAATCAAAAACACTCTTCCTAACTTTCAAGACCTACTACAAACTCTGTTACTGCTCTCGTGAATCTCACTTCTCAGCCTTCCAGGATTATTTTTGTACCCAAGAATATCCTTAAGGATATTATAAAACTAAAAAATCCTGTTTTAGTCTGTTATCATCACCTTGGCCTCTGTTTCTTGTACTGTTTCTTGGTGTTTTTGTCACTTATATTGTTTACTTCCTTTCTTCTCCCTAATCTTTATCTTTCCTTCAAAATGTTGCCTAATGCGCCTACTTCAGGTTTCCACCTGGGTCCCCTTAAGCCACGATGCAGGATTTGCCTCACTAGTCTGTATGCTCGGACAGGCCACTTAATTAAGTTGCAAGTCTGGATGACTATTAGAGTCATTAAACAGGAGATTTGAACTGAATCGCTGGTTTTCAACCCTGATTACTCAAGCCAATAAGATCAGATTATCTCCG
This sequence comes from Microcebus murinus, assembly GCF_040939455.1. Classification (NCBI taxonomy): domain Eukaryota; kingdom Metazoa; phylum Chordata; class Mammalia; order Primates; family Cheirogaleidae; genus Microcebus; species Microcebus murinus. Next base: position 15,899,431 of record NC_134121.1, on the reverse strand, counting down.
AGTGGAGTCCCAGCATTGTTATTTTCCAAAAAGCTCTCTAGGTAATGTGTAGCCAGGGTTGAAAGCACCAGACTAGATTATCTACCAGATCTCTTCCATCTCTGAGGTCTGAGATTGTGTAGTGTACTCACAATGGGGAGTCGATATTTTAGCTTTTTGGAACCTCTACTCCTCCCTGCTTTTCCAGATTTAAACTTCCTAAGCTCTCCCAAGAGCTTTTTCTTCCTCCTTAACTATGTCATTATTGATCAAATCATGTGAGGAGTAGATTCTAGGGTTCTGAGGAAAGTCAGGGTATCATGGCAGAAAACATCCCAAAGAAAGAGATTCTAATTGTTTTGCTCTAACTTATTCAGTGGTGATCGCAGGGAGGTAGCGGCAATTTGGTCAACTGCAAAGACCATTAGTTCTGGATCTGTCATTGGTAGCTATATGGATATGGGAAGGATCTAACTTCTGAGCCTCTATTTTCATATATTAAAATGGATGTAATTATTCCTACCCACAGCGCTTGGGTAGAATTTTTGCTTTCCCGTGAGTATATCTAGACTATAAATTCCATGAAAGTACAGACTATACTCATGGGTGTATCCCCAGAGCCAGCACAAGTTATACTCAATAAATATTTATTTATTTATATATCTTCCCTACACTGTAGTGTTTTTGAGAACATCAAATAAACTAATGTATTTAAAATGCTATATGAACTGTGAAGTTCTACTTAAAGGTTCTGCTTTAAGTTCTACTTAAAGGTTCTACATTATTATTTTCAATATTTTAAAGGAACAGCAAATGTTACCTGCAGATTAGGATGGATAACAGCAGCAATCTCTCCACTTTCATTCCTGGGATAATCAACTTTCTCCATTATTTTATAGACCTCAATGGCACAGGGAGGAAATTCTTTTCCTACGATAAAAACAATATGTATAAATAGCAACTAAAAAAACCTCCTGTAAAAAGGGGAGTTGATTTCTAGAGGAAAATGTTAGAACACTCTCCTAGACATTGGCCTAGGCAAAGAGTTTATGAAGAAGTCCCCAAAGGCAATCACAGCAGCAACAAAAATAAATAAATGGGACATGATCAAACTAAAAAGCTTCTGCACAGCCAAAGAAATAGTCATGAAAGTAAACAGACAACCTACAGAATGGGAGAAAATTTTTGCAGCCTATGCATCCGATAAGGGGCTGATAACTAGAATATACTTAGAACTCATGAAAATCAGCAAGAAAAAAATCAAATAACCCTATTAAAAAGTGGGCAAAGGACTTGAACAGAAACTTTTCTAAAGAAGACAGAAGAATGGCCAACAAACATATGAAAAAATGCTCAACATCTCTAATCATCAGGGAAATGCAAATCAAAACCACAATGAGATATCACTTAACTCCAGTGAGAATGGCCTTTATCAAAAAGTCTCTAAGCAATAAATGCTGGCGTGGATGCGAAGAGAGAGGAACACTCCTACACTGCTGGTGGGACTGAAAACTAGTTCAACAATATGGAGATACCTTAAAGCAATATGGAAATACAATGGAAAGCAATATGGAGATACCTTAAAGCGATACAAGTGAATCTACCATTTGATCCAGCAATCCCATTGCTGGGCATCTACCCAAAAGATCCAATGACACTCTACAAAAAAGACACCTGCACTCGAATGTTTATAGCAGCACAATTCATAATTGCAAGGCTGTGGAAACAGCCCAAGTGCCCATCAATCCAAGAATGGATTAATAAAATGTGGTATATGTATACCATGGAGTACTATTCAGCTCTAAGAAACAACGGTGATATAGCACATCTTATATTTTCCTGGTTAGAGCTGGAACCCATACTATTAAGTGAAGTTTCCCAAGAATGGAAAAACAAGCACCACATATACTCACCAGCAAATTGGTATTAACTGAACAGCACCTAAGTGGACACATAGGTACTACAGTAATAGGGTATTGGGCAGGTGGGAGGGGGGAGGAGACGGGTATATACATATATAATGAGCGAGATGTGCACCATCTGGGGGATGGTCATGCTGGAGACTCAGACTTGTGGTGGGAGGGGGGGAATGGGCATTTATTGAAACCTTAAAATCTGTACCCCCATAATATGCCGAAATAAAAAAAAAGGGAAGTTGATAATTTAAAGAAGGAACCACCACCACCACCACCACCACAGCAACAACAAAATGAAAAGAGTTCCAGAGAAAACACACCATGTTTAGTTAAGGATGTTCATAAACAACACTAAGCCAAAAATTGTTCTTGAATTATTCCTATTAGTATTCTGTTCACAAATACACTAATGGACAGAGGAAAACAGAATTCAAAAAGTCAGTGTGGGAGAAAAACAGCCTAGGACTGGGAGTCAGGACACCTGGGCTCTAATCTCCTAGCTATGTAATCTTGAACAAGATGCTTCACATTTTGAGGCCCAATTACTTTATATGTCAAACAAAGGTTTTGGATTAGCTTATCTTGGAGGGCCTTTCCAGCTCCGACATTCTATGACTGTATATTTTCAGGAGGACTTACAGCAAATTAGGTGAACTTCAGTCTAATGCTTTCTCTTAGCTAAGTCCATTAAACACTTGAACAGCTCCTGAGGGAGATCTCGGTATGCAGGCAGTCTGCCAACAGTGGAGTCCAACTTCCAGAGACGCAGTAACATTAAACAACCCAATGCCCAGAAACTTGGAAAATGAGTAGTTTACAAATACACCAGGTAATCTCTGGACAAACAGGATGCACTTTTATCCACTACAGGGCCCATAGTGTGTTATGGTCACAACTCAAAGGGTTGTGACTCAGAGTTAGAATGAGGATACCCTGTGATCACTTATGTACCAATTAGCTTTTGCTGTGTAACACACTACCCCAAAACTTCATGGCTTGAAACAATAACCTTTTAATTTAGCTTGTTATTTTGTGGGTTGGTTGGGCAGTTCCTCTGGACAGGACTGGCTTCACTGATTTCCGATTGTCCTGCTCATGTGTTTGTGGTGGGTTGGCAGGTCATCTGGAGGCTGGATGATCTGGGATGGTCTCACTCTTATGTCTGGCATTTGACAGGCTGTCAGCTGGAGTTGCATGACTGTTGGTTAGAGTGCCTGAGTTTTCTACCTTATAGCCTTTCATTATCCAGCATGCCAGTGTGGACTGATACACAGTGTATATATCCCAAGAGCAGCAAGAGAGCAAGCCCCAATGCACAAGTCCTTTTAAAACCTCTTCTGTGGCACACACGGAAAAAGTCACATGGCCAAGCCAGATTCAAGAGGTGGGGAAACAGACTCCATCTCCTAAGAGAAGGATCTGAAGCATCACACTGCAAGGATGTGGATGTGGGAAAGGGAAGAATGAAAATCTACCACACTTTCCAAGATGAAAATGGGAACTTACTAGACATAATTTCCTTAAACCAGAAGGTCCAGTGGGAGGAAAGGAAAAACTGATAGAACATAAAGGAGTATATTTTTGTGAATCTCAGTAATTGGAAGGAGCCTTGAAAGCCTAACTTCCATCAGTGCTTGCGTATTATTCGTAATGTTCTGGCCATGTAGTCATCTTACTTCTACATGAATAGCCTCACAAAGAGTGGTCCATTTCATTGCTGTTCAGCTTTGTTAATTAGAAATTTCTGTCTGTAGATAACTTTGTTCCACTGATTCTATTTTGTGCTCTGGGTAACAGAAAACATGTCTAATTTCTTTCCAATGTAACCTTTTGAAACTCTGAAATAAAATTGCCTTAGGCCTTCTTTTTTGTCAGTATAACTATCCTTAGTTCTATCAGTCACTACTCACATGTGGTCACATATGTGAAGACGTATGTGAAGGTACTCTGTAAACTGAAAGTTCCATGTGCATCTGAGGGATTATTCTTATTATGGTTTTCAAACTCTTCAACATTCTTAACTCTCTCTTTGGTTAAACTCCTCCTTATAGACATTTCTCCAGAATTATGGACTCAGAATTTATTCACAGTTCTCAAGTGCTATTCATGGCAGAAAAAAGATCTTCCTCATTCTGGGATTTTTTTAAATGTTAAGAGCAAAACTTTGTCCCTGATGTATTTAATCTCAAACATTTGGTTAAATGATTGTTAAAGATCGTCAGGACTTCTTGTATCCACTTTCTCAACCAGGATGCTCTCCTGATATTTTCCTGCCATCTATCACCTAGATAAGCATGTCACATATATACTTACCCAAGTCACTAATAATGATTTTAAGCAGCACAAAGTCAAGGCAGTTAATGATTCTTTTGTCAGTATTTTTTTGGATACTGATGCTTAGTTAAAAACCCACCAAACTGGATAGTCTAAATTAATAGTGGTTTGAAATTTTTGAATTGTAGAACCCCCTGCTTAAATGAAATGTTATGTGGAAAATCAATAAGACAGACAGAAGAACTTCTCTGGTTGAAGCAGAGATAAGGGGTGGGGTGTCCTGGAGCTATTATTCCCCACCCCTGTGGTAGGAATCTATGGACCAGTATCTGAAAACCATGGTTTCCTCTCAGGGTTGTGGCCTTCTCCCTGGGTGTATCATTTCTGCATGTACCGTAGTCCCATACTCACTATTCAAAGGGTTTCTTGTGAATATGTTGTGACTTTCCCAACACCAGCCTGACAGCATAGAGTCTGCTCTCAGATGAAGGCAGTAAAAAGCAATTTTTCAGTTTTCATGACTTTGGAGTCAAAGGATTTTCAAGCACAAAAGAAATTCCTGTGATTGCAGTAGGGTGCACAACCTGAGGCTAAGGAATTACAGTTCCCACAGACACCAAACTATGCACCCAGCTCTGTAACCATTCCTCAACAACAATTTAACTCAGCCTGTTGGAATAATTATTTACATTGTAGAATGTCCCTTTGATTTTAAGTATTTTTTCAATTTTAAAGTAAACTTCTTTTATATAATTAATAGACTTCATTTTTTAGCGTAGTTTTAGATTCACCAAATACATGAACAGATAGTAAGTACATAGAGTTACATATCCCATCCCACTCATCAGTCCCCATTTAATTAATTTTTAATGACAAAAATAATACATGCATATATTATTCTTATTGAATATAATTAAAACAAAATTAATCTGTTTTGTTCCTCCCCTCCCTAGTAATCAATGTTATCAGTTTGGTGTGTTTTCTTCTAGAGCTTTTCCTGTGATAAATTAACATATATACATATATGTATTCTAGCAAGTGATTGGTATTATTATTTTAAAGCAAATTGGTATACCATATGTTTTAGTCTGCAACTTGCTATCTTTAATTAACAATGTGTTTTTCAGATTCTTCCATGTTATTTTATTTAACTGTTCATCAGGTGATCTGACATTCAGGTCGTTTGTTTTGCCATCACAAATGGTGCTGCAATAACAATCTCGTATACAACATGTTGGTTGTGCACGTGCTTGTGTTTCTTTGAGAAGTGGAATTGCTGAGTAATAAGATTTGTGCATTTTAAGAAGTGGATACTGTAAAACTACCCTATAAAGGGAAACACTTTACATGTTCACCAGCAGGCAATGAAAGTATCCCCTTTTCCTACACCTTTAACAATGCTTAATACTATCGATTTTAATATTTTCCCTATCTAATAGGAGAAATGGTTTCTCATTTTAATTTGCATTTCTCTAATTGATAGTGATGTTGAACATCCCTTTATATGTTCATTGGACATTTGTATTTCCTGGTCTTTGTTTTTTTAAAATGGAGATTAATAGGAAAATAAAGATTTGGGTTTTTTCTTTTGGTAGAGCCAGGGTCTCACTATGTTGTTTAGGCTGGTCTTGAACTCCTGACCTCAAGGGATCCTTCCAGCTTGGCCTCCCAAAGTGCTAGGATTACAGATGTGAGCCACTGTGCTGGGCTAGGATTGGATTTGGAGGTTTCATTTGGCAAAGCATGGTAAATTTGACCTAGGTTCCAATTGCCATTTAAATGTCTAGTGGTTAAGTTTTATATATATTATGTTCATTACCTACTTACCTTCATTGAAATCATGTATAAAATCAAGAGCATGCTTAATCATTTTTCTCATTTGATTCAAAATATCAGCTCTCAGAACCCCATGAGGCTGAGGACCAACTTCTATACCTAGGCACAGAAGGAGATATAGTCATATTTATTTAAGTATTAGAATATATTACAAAATGAGCATTTTAATATATCAAGATCTATAATCCAATCATTAAAATTATTTAAAAGGTAGGCCATGTAGCAACATGGAAAATATTTGAGACATAATGTTGGCAAAAATGAAGCAGAATGTTTGCATGTTCAAGTTATAGGGATAGTGAATATAGACTGGGAGAGAAAAAAATCGAAGAGTTATGTTAGAAATTGTAAGATCTCAGGGTCTTTTTTCTTTCAATTTCCTTCAATGTTGTCAAAATATTTTAAAATCATAACATAGTATAAGAGGTAGACAAATTTATGCTGACACAACAATACATGGACAAGGAGAAACAAGGAGAAACTCTCATAGATCTAACATTTAGGTTTGACAGGAGGAAGGACATTTATGGAGTCATAGAAATCTAGACTGGATCAATCATAGATTAAGTCAACATGACAATCTATGTGATCCTAGAGCAATATTCTTGCACTTAATATAACAACCTACCCTGATGCAATAGTGCAATGGTTTTAATTTTCTGTAGGAAAAATTTGTATTAATTTCTTTTCACCCCAATAAAACTATGACTATACTATTAGGTGTCTTTCCTATGGATGTATATCCTTACACCTACAAAATACTCTAAACTACATATGTAATCCCTTCCTTCCTGTGCAAGTCTACCACAAAGCCATCTCTCCTATTATCATCTTCTCCATTTGTCAAACCACTTACTAAATGTACCACTCTCATTCTATTCTCATTGCTTCCACCCAATTCAGATACTGCATTCTTCTATACTCATCCTATTTTCACCCACTTCTGTTATTTTCCAATCCACAAAATCTTACTATATTCTCCTTCATCTTCATATTCTATTTGTTGTCCTCAGCTTTCTTTCATATATGTAAAAACACACATTTGGGTATATGGTATCACAAGCGCGGCTGAGGTACACATCTGTGCATAGATGATTTACATAAATGTGTGAAAAAATATGTTTATGGCTATGTCTGTATGTGTACCATAGAAGACATTGTTGTTTGCCTATCTCAAATCCATTCCACCTTCCTCTTTTATAAGAGAATCTCAATTTTGGTTGGGGTTCCAATCTTCAAGGTAGTTGAATTTTTCTGCAGCTCGAGTATAAATGTTGAATAGTTTAAGGCAATCATAGTAATACCATTACCCTAGTGATTGATTTAAGAATGGAAGTGTGACCCAGTTCTGACCAAGGGGCCATAATAGAAGATCTGCAGGGGAGCTCCTATGTCCCCTCCAGATATTGCCATGTTGGCATATGATGCTTGGAAGTACAGTGGACATTTTGTGGCTATAAGGTCATCTACAGACATACTATGTATGGTAGACTAGAAAGATAAAAGTAACCTGGTCACTCATGATGTTGAGTTATTATAAAATTTATCTTAGTGCTTAAGCCGTTTTGAGTTACCTGCAGCCAAAAGCATTCTACACATTCTTGTTTATGGGGGAGATGGAAGGTATGGAGTTGGTAGTCTTATGTGGAGAAGAAGCTGTGGACTGGCATTTGACTCAAAAAAGCCAGTTATTGAAGTTTTTTGTTTTTGTTTTTTCTGATTGTAGGGTGGTCATATTTTCCAAGTCAAAAATCAACTTTGACATAGGACCCCATATCAGAGCAGAATATTTAAATTTGTAGGACATGACCCTGGCATAGTCAGGAGTGGAGCTAAAGGAATGATGGTCATAAAAATCACTCAAATGAGACCATGACTGATCTGAGAAAGTTAAGAGAAGACTGTGTCCAGTCACTCTTTGTGTGTGTGTGTGTGTGTGTGTGTGTGTGTGTGAATGATCATAAGATTGGCTGCAGCAAATTGTTTCTTTCTGGGATAAAATTTACTTAGAATGATCCTGTCACATTTCAGCTGCCTTGGCAATAGAATGCAAAGATGTCTATTAGAAGTTAAAGCAAATTTGTATGAAGCAATAGTCTTATCATATTATAAAATGTTGACTCAGAAAGAGTGTCTCGCCAATCTTAAATGTGTTTTTTATTTTCAATGAGTGCTTGATATAAAAGTATTCCCAATAAAATAGCAAAGTTGCAAGGAGAACATACAATATTTCTTATTATTTATAATGAGTAATATTCCCTCATATTGAAACACTTAAAAAATTTGGCTCTACTGTAAGGGCCAAACATATTAACATTTGCTCTAAGAGCAGAATTGCCAATAAATATTATAGACTAAGATTGATCTTTGAAAGTTTGAAATCTTATGCTTTTATTTGGTGTCTCAGAGAAACAAGACATTATTGTTGAGTCTTTGGTTTATTTCAACTAATTTCCTATATTTGGATATTTAACTTGTTTCAACAGATCCCTTTGTTATGCACACGAAGTATCAATATTTGAATAACCAGGATAATTTTTGATTTTCATTTTCCTGCTCTGTTTGTAACTTGCTTTTAAATTTAATGATTCTTGGTTAAGCCCCCTGAAATTTAACAAAAAGATTTTAAGTTATAATAGCAATTTTAATTGTAGTATAGTCAGCAGTTAATTAATTATGCTAATAGGCCACTTAGGAAAGAGAATGTAATATAGAAAAAAGAGAATGTCTATCTGAGAGGGAATATAAGAGTGTGGAGCTGCATGTTGGAAGTTACCAGAAGGTAAAGATGAAGTCACATTTAGTAACCAACAGGGCAAACAAGCACATGGATAATAAATACCATTCGTGAAAGACTACTGCAAAGCAGGTGCTAAGAGGGATGTTGGGAGAAGATTCTTCATGGGTGTTTTGTGTTTCTACATGTCTTGTGACAAAGACATTGACTACCTTTGTGCCAGGTTATCTTTTCCAAGATGTATATATAGTGAAGAGCTTTGGAAGGTAGGGATAGTGTCTTCCTTAGAGCATGTTTGCTGCCCATTATAAAAAATTCAAGTTCCCTCAGCTTAGTGCTTTTCTCCTAAAATGCAACCACTAGCATGCATAGTTGTCTTATGGCTCTCTTCATTGTCATCCTATGGGAAGTGGGGCTTGGAGAATGGTGCAAAAATGCTGATACTCTGCTATTATTAATATTAATACTATTATTAATAATTTTTTCTATGTCTCTGTCTCAGAAGTTTTGTGTTTTCTGCCAGCATTCACCGAGCAGTGGAAGGCTAACCCATTGGATTGTAAGCAGAGTAAAATCTCAGACCCAGTTCTTGAGAAGGAGAGGGCCAGAAAACAGCTTGGAGTAGATCAATGGGACCACAAGCACTTTGGAGAAACCGAGACCCACTGCCTTTCTGATCCAGTCAAACCTGACCACTCTGGAGAAGCTCATGAATGTATGTATTACCAAAGTTAGATGGCTAGTGATTTACCTATTGTACAGTCATAGTTATAGGAACTGTCTGGGAAGGAATGGATAAGTTTATACGGGTCTATGTGGGATATGTGTGAATGATGATCATTTATAAGTTTGAATTGGGTGCTCACTGGTAATTTAAACTAATATTTATTAAACATATATTATTAGCCTGCAGAAGGAGGTAGGGAACACAGAATGCTAAGACAAATGGAGGATACAGCATATCAGGATAGCATGTAATCAATCAGGGGTTTTGGGCCTTTGTGCATGATATTCCTTTTTCCTCAAAGCATTGTCTGAGGACCAGGTCTGATCCATCAACTGTTTGCTACTAGTTCTAGGAAAGATAAGTACAGAAATTAAAGTAACTGTTCAGACACTTTTATAGCAATTTGACGTTGTTGCAACATTCAAGTATGTGATCATTTTTCAAGTAATTCACTTTCTAAATTATATTTTACAATGGTATTGCTCTGTAGAAGATGAGAAATAAACAATGGCCTTTTACCACACATAACTTTAAAGCACTGGTTTAGAATACTGTTGACTGTTCCCAATTTACCCCTTTCCTTCCACACACACAGACACACACACACACAATCTCAGCATGGATACCACTTATTTGGGCCTTCTATGATACTTCACGACTGGGTTAGGTCTTTCCTCTGTGCTCTTATAGTCCTCTGTAATTGCATAGCATTTATCAATCTGTGCAGTAATTAACTGGTTGTCTGTCTTCTCCTCAGATACTAAGCTCTTTGAGAGCAGACTGTGTGTCTTGCTCGTTGTTGTGTCTCCAGCACCTAGCACGGTGTTGGTCTCTAGTGGGCAGACAAATAAAGATTTGTTGAATGTACAAATTTTTGGAGTAATTAGTTCTGTGGAGTAGAGTCAGAGAAAGTTCCATAGAAGGTGACATTTGAACTGTATCTCGAGGATGAGAAGAATTGCGCCAGACTAAGTTGAAGGACCAAGCATTACCGCAAAGGAAACAATATGTACAAAACCAGAAAGCTTCTCAATGAAATTGAGGAAATTTGGTATAGTTAGAGCCTCAAATAATCCTGGGGTTAATCTGCTTGTTACTTGATAATTATAAGCCTAATGATATGCAAGGTAGCTATAAATTTTCTTTCAAAAATAATTTTCCTGGAGTTTCAGCCAGGACACATTTTATTCAGTTATGACAATGGGAAGTGTGACTTACCAACAGGATACTTGGCTATAGAACGAGTGGTTGCATATTTGAGAGAAGGATGCTCAATGAGATAAACATAGCAGGGTAACGGAGCCAAAGAAGTCTGAAAAAAATTTGAAACATCTTTCTTATTATGTAAAGACCATATGTTTTGTTCTCTTTGCTGCAACAGAGTCAATGATGCCTTCAATATGTTTTACTTCATTACCTAAAATTAGTAAGACAGCTTTATGAAACACTTTATAACCCAATGTTATTATAGCTTTGAAAACATACAAATGAAACATACATATAAAAACATGTGTATATAAAATTAAGTTATACAGAGATTTCTGGGTAAAATGTACATTAAATAATTCTTCAGAACCAGGTTCAAAGAATATAAAATAAAATTTCCTTCTTCATGGATTTAGTTGTTTTTGTTTTCATCACTGGTTACATTTAGTCTCTTAAAAATTTCTGTTTCTATTCCTGTGGTCCTGGTCCTTACAGATGTTGGGTGATTCCCCCTCCTCCCACTTATCTGAATAAGAATTTGAGACAGGCCTCTTTGTTTTGACAACTGAGTATCAGCCAGGCTGCTTCCGTGTCTGGCAACCCAAGCATTCAGCTCTCTCTTCAATGAGCAACAAAGAATAGCTGCATTGTGATCTCCTACGGACAGGAATAACTCCTATCTTGTTTTTGTCAAAAACTTAAGGGAAACAAAAACAATAGTTGACCAGCCTGGGCAACACAGCGAGACTCCATCTCTACAAAAACTTGAAAAAAAAATTATCCAGGAGTGGTGGCATGTGCCTGTAGTCCTAGCTACTTTGAATGCTAAGTCAAGAGGATCACTTGAGCTAGGGAGTTTGAGGCAGCAGGTAGCCTGCACCTCTAACGCACCCCAGCCTGGGTGATAGAGCAAGACCCTGTCTCAAAAGAAAAAAGTTAACCTTTACTGTAGGCTAGATATTAAGTTAAACTCTTTAAATACTTTACCTCATTTAAAGCCTTTAGTACCCATATAGGGTAAGTGCTATTATGCTAATTTTACAAAATCAGGAAAGCAAGGTTTTGGGACTTGGTATCTTGTCCAAGGTTAGTGAATGAGAAAGCCAGGAATTTGAACCCAGGTTCTCCTGACTAGGTGGGTCAAACTCTTTCCACTAAATAATACTACCTCTCAGGAAGGAAATATATCTATTATACATAAATAAACGTACAATTCATTATTTGTGTTTTTGCTTGACTGTTATTTTCTAGCAAATTTTCTCTAGCTATAGGCACTGGATTGCTGAATTTTTGATCTTGTAGATTTCTGAGCCTTAAAATGATGAGTTATATGAAGTACTGACAGGTTGGATATATGTTGTAATATTTAAGTTAAATGGGGACAGGTGCAGGCCCAAAGGAAGCCAATCTTTTTATCACTGGGCTTTTAGTCAACATTAAATGACTATTTCTTAAGTTTCCTAAAGCCCTATAATTGACATACTTCAGTTACATCATGTAAAATTTTAATATTAATTTTACTCAGTTTTACTAAGTAGCCTAAAATTTGGTGGCTGTCTGGATAAAATATATAATTTTGTAGACACAAGCATCTACAAGTATTTTATTATTTTATTTTTTTCCTCTCCTTTTCTCCTGCCTGTCACCATTGCCTCTATGTTCTGGTACCACCCTTTCTCCCAAATCCCCAAGCCTGTCTGTGAGATAGATTCCATTTTTCTTGCACCCTCCCACTTGATCCTTTTCTGGTTATCTCATATCTATAATTGACTCAAAAGTAGGGGTCATAAGCTAACTTATCAATTAATAACATTAACATTACCTTAATATAATGAAACATCTGAATCAAAAAGTCATTCCTGGAATCTTCAAGAATAAGAGTGCAGCCCATGTTAGAAGTAGTGTTGTGAAGGTCAAAAATAACATCATAAGAATCTTCACTATTTTTTGGCCCAAACAAAAGATTTATTTCTTGAGCCCTTCTCACTTCATATGGCAAATCTTCTGATATATTTTTGCTATAATAGCAGAAAGAAAAAGATTAATTTCATGGCTAAGATAACATAAATATATAATAAGAACACAGTGTGAAAAGAATTGGTTGCCAAACATTTAATATGAAAAATCTGTATAGGAAGTGAAAACTTATTTGACACCTTTATAAACAAAAAATTACATTTTTTCTTCATTTGATTCCATGTAACTAATGTTGCATTGGCATGCCTGCAAAATAATAGTTCATTTATGTGGTTGGTCACGGATAGGACATATCAAACAGAATTTACCATTTGATTTCAGCCTTGAGCAAAACATATCTATTAATTTAATGAATATTTTCTTAGTAGTTATGGTACAGTGGGTTATCTATTATGGGGCCAAACCATAAAATGCACTGTTTTTACCACTCTAGCTAATTCTAGTGCACAAAAATAGTCAAACTTGGGTGTCCACATAATCTAATTAGGGATTCTTAATTGAGGTACAGGAACCTCTAGTGGTCCAGTGACAAGGTTTATAAAGTGTCTTTTAAATCCTCCAAAAATGCAGTTACATGTATACATGTATTTTGGGGGGACAAGGGCTAATGGTTTTTCTTATGTTTTCAAATGAGCCTCTATCCACTCTCTCCCCACCTCCTGCAATAAATAGGATTTTTTTTCCTATATATGATAAAAGGTTAAATTCATTTTTCCTCATTAAGCCACCCACCCACTTTTTCCTATAATTCCGTCTATTTCTATTCCCTGGCTGGTATCTCCAAGGGACCTACAGTTTGTACCTGGGTAATTCCTGCCTGGAATGCAGTCAGGAAGGTGAATAGCTGTTTTGCAACTATGAAACAAAAACCATGAGGACAAAGCTGCATGCTAAGAACAGTGCAGTGGGAAGCTGGAAGGGAATTGTGGCATTAATGATCCCATGTAGCCACTGCACCAGCTCTGAACTGCCTGCCTCTGGACTTACTATTTGTGAACAAGAAAACCTTATTTGTTTAAGCCACTATTCTCAGGTTTCTATTATATGCAAACCAAACCTAATGTATATATTAATACATGCATTTTAAAAGTTAATTCATGAAGTAATCCCATGAGGTCTTCCCTGACCAATTTGGTTCTACTTCGTTTTACCCCATTTGGGTAAATGGCACCACTGCCTACTCAGTTGCTCCGAGTTAAGGCCTGTAGTTTTTGTTTTGTTATGTTTTGTTTCTGAGACAGAGTCTTGCTCTGTTGCCCAGTCTAGAGTGCCGTGGCCTCAGCCTAGCTCACAGCATCCTCAAACTCCTGGGCTCAAGTGACCCTACTGCCTCAGCCTCTGGAGTAGCTGGGACTACAGGCATGCGCCACTATGCGTGGCTAATTTGTTATATATGTATTTTCAGTTGTCCAGCTAATTTCTTTCTATTTTTAGTAGACATGGAGTCTTGCTTTTGCTCAGGCTGGTTTCGAACTCCTGAGCTCAAACGATCCGTCCACCTCTGCCTCCCAGAGTGCTAGGATAACAGGCATGAGCCACCACACCCGGCCAAGGCTTGTAGTTTTGAAACGTAATGAACACTTGAGTTCTCATACCTGGAGTCCAGCTCCCCTTGGAAGAGTCCCAAGAGATGAGGCTGAAAGAATTGGGAGGTGCAGGACCCAGAAGGGTGCTATCATCTATACTAAGTTGCTTAGATCTATTCTGGATAGATTTTAAAAGAATTTTCAGCAGGGGAGAAAGATGATAAGACTTGCATGTTAGAGTGATCCCTGTAGCTGTCATATGGAGAATGGGTGGCAGGCAGGACAGGAGTAAGGCTGGATGCAGAGAGACCCTTTAGGAGGCCATGCTAACTTCCAACTGAAGAAATAAACTAAGGCAGTGAAAATGGAGAGGATTTTTGAAGTACTTGCAAGAATAATTGGGAGAACTTGGTGACTCACTAGATGTGGAGATGAAAAACTGGGAAGGTTCTAAGATGATTTCTGTGGGGCATTTGGTGGGTCATGGTGCCATCACTGAGATGAAGAATATAAGAAAGGGAATACATTTGGGACAGGGACGGTGCAAGAAGTTAATTAATCTACCTCATAAATTTGCATAACCACTCTGAAAGAGAACTGTCTAACCTTTGAACAATGTTAACAATAAGAAGCAGGAAGTAAATTTAATTTAAAAGACTGCTGTCACTGAAGTGCACACTATTGGGTGGTCATAGTAAGAAAACTCACCCTAGTCCATTTCAGAGTTATTTGTGAAGTTAATATGCTGACAAAAAAGAGTTATTTTTCAACAGATTCTTACTTGTTCTATAAGACTTAGTTAACAGATATTTTAGGTTAATAGATAAACATTACTTATGTTGACATAACCTCAGTCATGACAATACAACATTTCTGAAATTAAAATTTATGCTAATAAAAATATGATTTGATACAAAAAGTATGACTACTGTATAAATGCTCTGAAAATCAACTGTTCCATACAATGAGGCGTATTTCCACTAAACATAGTATCCATCTTTTGATCTGTGGTGACACTAAATCCAAGGAATTCTCTATCAAATTAGCGTTTATCAGAAAACAAGAACATAGAATAGTGCAAGTAGTTGTTCCTATGTGTCTTATATCTTAGCTAGCAGTCTACCAACTCTTTTTTTTTTTTTTTTTGAGACAGAGTCTCACTTTGTTGCCCAGGCTAGAGTGAGTGCCGTAGCGTCAGCCTGGCTCACAGCAACCTCAATCTCCGGGGCTCAGCGATCCTACTGTCTCAGCCTCCCGAGTAGCTGGGACTACAGGCATGCGCCACCATGCCCGGCTAATTTTTTGTATATATATTTTTAGTTGGTCAATTAATTTATTTCTATTTTTGGTAGAGACGGGGTCTCGCTCAGGCTGGTTTCGAACTCCTGACCTTGAGCAATCCGCCCGCCTCGGCCTCCCAAAGTGCTAGGATTACAGGGGTGAGCCACCACGTCCGGCTACCAACTCTTTAAGTGGTAGAAACCATCTTGTACAGAGCTTTGTACATGGCCCATGTACATGGAAGTACAGTACATGGCAGAGTGTCCTGAGAAAAATAGGTATTTAATAATATTTTTAGGTAAATGAAAGGAGTGGCAAAAAGCAAATACAGGCATATATACATATAGTCATAGATATTATGACATAAACAAAGGCAAAAATAATTAATAAGGACCTGACATAGAGTGTTATGATTGCATGTGTGTATTATAAATCAGCTGACATTTAGATTCAGAAAATTCAGGTGAAGTGTTTTTTACCTGTCATCTACAGCACCCCACCTGCAACAACCCACCAATGAAGTGAAGTACATCTACTCTTCAGATCACAGGGTGGTCTGATGTTTTCTGACAATGTGTATTTATTCACTCTTTCATTCAACATATATTAATTCAAACGTCACATTTTTCTTAACTAGAACTTTATGCACTACCATAAGCACAGTTTCGTGAAAACATAGTAGAGCGTTTAGAAAGTTAATACATATGTATGCAAGCATAGTGGCCTAACACTAATTTTATGCGAAGGATTATTAAATCTTGTTTCTTTAAGGATATGATTTAAAAATAAAAGTCTTTTTTATTTATTGTCTCAATCTGTATAGAATACATTTAAGAAGAAAAATCAAGTAGGAATAGTCTGGTGCTTAAAACAGTTTATAAAAGAGCATGTGAATGCCCACTTTAGATAACTGTGTAATTCACAATATTCACAGTATGTATAATTCACAATATTCTGTGTATTTCTGTGAATTATACAATTGTGTAATTCATAATATTCAACAGTATGATTCAAAGTGAAAGTGATCTTACCATAGTGACTACATGGACAAATATGAATTATCATATGCATATATTCATATACATGTTCTTTCTCACACTCCCACCATTTCTCTCTCTCTCTCTCACACACACACAAATATAAAATATAGTCTTACCCAAGATTTTCGAGGTCAAAAACACGATTCAGGTCACAGTCAATGTATCTGGTACACTTCTTCACTGCTTTTGGGTTAGTAATAAGTGGTTTTACCTCCAGGCCCATTCTCTGAATCTCAGTGCCATTTTCTAGCCAATGCTTAACCAGAAATACTCCTGTTAGTTCATTCCCATGAGTTCCTCCAAAGATAGCAACTTTTTTTATAGGTTCTTCAGCAACATGATGAGAAGTCATTTCACAAAGTAGCTTTATCTGATTTCTGCAATTTAGAAGAGAAGAGATCAAGGGAAACTCAATTTCTTAAGAAAAGTTTAGAAATTTAAATCTGAATGAGACTTTAACCAAAGTGCAAAGTACAGAGTTCCCTTGAGTGGAGTATATTTTAATTTTCTGTTACAAGTTCTGAGCCCTGTTTTTTATGTGGACACTCCCTTCTTTAGCCCTGCCCTTTGCCATATTTGGATTACAACTAGAGATACAGCTCTTTACTTTAACTTCTAACTCCCTCAGATGGTCAGTAGAACTAAATACAGTAATAAATTAGCATCTCAGACTAACACCAAAATGCTGTTTTCTCCTTAGCTAGAATGTCATACAATGGGGCTTTAGTGATTATTTTGTAATAATAAAAAGAGTTTATGTATTTTTAATCTCAAAAAATATAAAAAATAAAAAGTGGCCCATTATTTATTTATATTTCCACTGGCATTTAAAAAATATTTCATTCCTGAAATGAGTTCAGGCACTTTCCATGATCTGAGGACATTTGAATCTCACCTCTATGAACAGCCAAAGGCAGATCTTCAGAGACCTCCTCTTGAACCAGCACCCTTTTTCACACTCAGAAACACAAGGGGACCAAATCAATGATCAGTGGTATTTAAAATGCTACTTTGAAACATCCTTTAATTTTTTTCTCATGAAATTTTTGGTAATTCTGTATCAATTTCCTTAAGGGCCTTCCTCATTTTTTACCTAAACATTAAAGGAAAAGCAACTGTTAGTGATTGTCAAGTCTTTATAATGCCTGAAAATATCTTGGGACATATTATATATACTAACCACATCATGTGAACTTATCTAGATGTGGCCTAACTTACTGGCATATGGACTCTCCACTGGAGTGTGTTACTCAAAAGGGGGTTTTATTAGGGGAAATCATCCAGCATACTAAGATGATTACAACCCTTTGGTGAAATGACTCTAAGTCAAATCTGATTTGATTTCATACTCAATCACTCAGAAAATCAAATATGTTCAAGTACTGGAAATACTATGCACTAACTAGTAATGGCAGGTTGTTTGGTAGGGGTACAACAGGAATAATTCATTACATTTGTGGAGCAGTTTAATTTATTATGTAATGTTCTTCATACACCCACTTTGTAAGATGGAGGTGGGAGCAGTTAGGTTTGACATATCCACTGCAGGGGTGAAGGAAAGAGAGATTAAGTAACCTGATTAAGTTTCCACAGGAACTTAGGAGAAAACTAGGCCTGGGGCCCATATTTCTGATTCCAAGTCTAATGTTTTCCACCGAACACTAGGGTGCCTCTCTGTTATTTTTGGTCTTCATCAAAGTTCAAATTTTGCTTTGTCAGAATTCACATAAACAGTCATTACATTGTGCTCAGGAAATGAACAAGCACACAAACAAAATACATGGAAAAATAAAATATGAATGCTTCATAATATTTCATAAACCAGTCTGTATATTCTTCCTTTAAGAAATTATAATGCAGAGATAAAGAAAGCAAAATAACAAAATCTAAATTTACAATTACAATTTACAATTAGTAATTTAAAATTACTATTCTAAGAAAAAGCCCCCATAGCCCTGGATTTTCTATCCACATCAATGTACACTACACACTTCAGACAGTAAGTATAGAGATGATGAACACATTCGTAAAGGTAAACAGATGAAGGTTGTATTGTTTAGTTCCTTTGGTTTTAAGAGCAGTAACTACGGTGAATTATTAACATTCAACTGTGTTTTGTTTCTTTTCTGCTGATTTGTAGTTTGTTCTGTCCTTTGCCCTAGTCTCTCTGGAAATGCTGCTTCAGTTATTTACTTGTAGCTGGCACAAATGACTTGCATTTTGAGGCTTGTTTTATGGAATTTTAACAGATCAGCACTTTGAAGCACATTTCACATTCATAAGTAAAGTTTCTCTTACATGTCAAAATTAATAACTTTTTTGAGAGTTAATGAATTGCAGTATTTCTTTCCTATACTTACCTTGTTTATTGTGTACAGAGTTTGTCTTCTGTGGAAAGCTTTGTTAGAAAGAAAGGAGAGCATTTCCTCAGAACTAGAGCAACAGAAGCTTTTCGTACTCTTATACCAAGTTAACTTCCGAAAGATTTTTAACTCCCTGTTTCCCAAAGCACACTTGATTTTGGGGACCCACAAAAGCTGCATATTTTTATTAGTCTAGTTCTTTTTTGAGAGTTCAGAGAACTGATAGTATACAAAGTGAAACCCTTTCTAGTTGTCACTAACTATTAAGTTGAATATTTAATATCTTGAGGTACTTAAAAGAGTAAGTATAATAACTTCTAGCATTATAATATTTTGTGGGGATAGAGGTACCTGATTTATTAATAAAATAATGTAGTTTAAAAGAAAAGGAGAGCAAATTTTTACCACACAGTCTTGGCTGTCCAATAGATAAATGCCAGAAATTTTGTTGGAGACAAATTTAAGGTGAAGTTGTTTCCCAAATAGTATGATTGGCGGGATAAGGAGGGTCATCTTTTCAATATTATACATGAGGTTTCTCATACATGATGTGGTTGTTCAGTAGTCATGTAATCAAACTACTCTTATTACTTTAATTTTCTCCTTCCCTGGGGCACTATTGCTGGTTGCCAATCCTGACCAACTTTCCAGGTGGAAATAAGTAAGTCATAACTAGAATAAGACAGGGATGAATAGATTAAGTTTATAAACTATTAGCAAAGATTTCAGTTACCTCATGTCTGTATTCTTTACAGATGTAGCAAAGGATATTGCTCATAGTGGGTTTTAGGTTTTTTTTTTTTTTAATGCACGATCTATTTTGGGGGAGCATGGGTGAGTGTCATATATGTGTGCATATATGTATGTATGTATGTACCTATGCATATATCAGATCAAAATGTGCTTTCCTGAAGCTTCCACTCATCTTTTGGGTAAGTCTCCTCTCTGGAACCAAGACAAATAACAAGTCTTTTCAGACATTTCTGTTGCTTGAAATCTTTTTTTCCAAATTAAAGGATGACCCTATTTCTTCAAAGCTATTCCTTATTCTGGTATTCAAGGTCTCCTATTATCTGGTCTCAATCTAACTCTAACATTATTTCCTAACACTTTTCTTTACTGGACATAGTTTTCAAAGAAACTACTATGTCTTATTGTCTCACAGTCCTAGGTCTTTACTAACAGCCTTCCCTTTCAACTCTGAGCCCTTTCCACCTCTTCCCTACAAGTCCCCCAGTCTTCAAATGGTCAGAAGATGTGGTAACAACAAAACATGCTCTTCAAACTCAGACAGAACTAGAACGACAATACTTGGCCCTTAGTAAGTACCCAATAAATGGAAGCCACTGTTATTAAACAACGGCTAACATTTATTGAGCACTTACTGTGTGCGACCGGACTGTTCATTTTCTCTTTTAATATTTGTAGTGCTATTATGTAAATACTGTTGTCGCTATTTGACTGAGGAAGGGAATGTAGGTCTGGAGGGGGTAAGTGACTCGCCCAAGGTCACTAGTCCAGGAATCCACAGCCCTCCCTGGCAGAAAGCCTGGAGCTGCAAGCTCGGCCGTCACACCATTCTGCTTCCCTTGCAGAATGTCTTCGCGGCTTATGTCCCTCCTCAAGCTCCTGCAGCTCTAGTCCTGCCTTGCCGACTTCCCTCTGCCTTCCTCGGCTGTCCTCTAAAACCCCGGCCTCCGCTCTGCCACAGCCTCCTGGGGACTCTTGTTACCTCAGCCAGATATTCAGCCAGACAACTCAAGACACCCATGACTTGGTTTTGAGGCCTGTGGCCTTCACGTCAACACTCTGGGTGGCCACCAGCATCGCACAAACTGCAGCTCACCACCTAAGAAATTGCCACGGGTGCGGGGAAGGGAGGAGCACGCTTTTCTGACAAAGCCCGGCAGAGGACGGTCGGGCAGGAGATCTGCCACTACCTCTTCGAAGGCTCGTTCCCTCTTTAGGCAAAACCTTACAGAGGTAACGCCATCCCTGCGCCGCATACCCCACGGTGTGAGAATGGAAAGAGAGGAGCGTTAACGTTATCGTGCTCCTTCGGGGCTGAGGGAGGCGAAGCCAGCGACTACGCCATGGCGCCAAGGCTGGTGGGGGGGAGGCTCCTGCGCCTGCGCGGTCTGCGGGGCTTGCGTCGAGGTGCGCCTGCGCACAGCCGGGCTTCCCGCGCTTTTGGCGGAGGCCGGAAGGTCCGCGGTGCTGACTGGGCTGTGCGGACGACGACGGTTGGCTGAGGCGAGGGAAACCGAAGGTTAAAGTTGTATTTTGTGTTGGCCAGAGGGCCAAGAAGGGAAAGACCATGTGTTGATCCTAGTTACCAAACTGTCCTCAAGTCCCGGATGGGTCAGGCGAGGCCTTTGTACGAGAACATGAACCCTGACGGGAGGTTCTCTCCCACCCGCCACGAGGGGCCACATAGGCCCCCCTGGGCTCCGAGGCAGCGGGCTTTGGGGGTGAGGGGTGTGTGCGCTCAGGCTATCGCAGATTCAGCAAACATTTTGCACATTAATGGCATCAACTACGTTGTTAACACCTCTCATATCCATTTGGAAGCTGTGTGTGTACACCTGGGGTCAGTGGTCCAGGAGGAGGATATTGCACTTAAAATGTTTTTTGTTTGTTTATTTTGTTTTGTTTGATTCTCAGTAACGTAATAGCCCTTGTAAGCCCCTCTAGATTTGCGGTGTAAGTCTGTATTGGTAAATTGGTATTTCTGTATTGAGAAAAATGGGCATAATCTCAGATTTGGTCCCTAGAATGGCACCAAGAATACTTTCTAAAAAGCCTACTATATATCCAGCTTCAAGCCCAAGATTTGGAAACAAAGCAGAGGCAGTCCCCGAGTCCCCTCACATTTCCCAAGTTTTATTTGAGCAAATGATATTTGAAAATTAATATTTACCTCAGCCTGATTTGCATTATTACTTAGTTGTGTTGCTATCTGTCTCCTTGGGTAGTGAATTTGGAGCAGAAATTATTTAGATTTGTATCTTGCCTCTTCATGCAACGGGCAAGTGTTTGTTGAATTAAGTTGGGATTGAAATATTAGTATATCAGGAGGCTAAACATGGAAAAATTACAACAGAAATTGTGGTAAGAGAAAGAACAAAAAACTTGTTTCACTCCTTGAAGTTGTAGAAACAGAATGAAAACTTGTCATTATAATTATTCTGGATGTGAAATGAGCACTTAGCCTTTGGTATTATATAATCCAGGAGTTTCAGACTAATGGCTGAAGCAGGTAATCTGCACAATGTCTTAAAGTGGACTCAGAGCATGTTCTCACATGCCTAGTTCAATAGCACATGCTTCCTCCCTGGCCTTATAAGCATGTAAGTTTGCCTGTGTTCCCTCTTTATAGGTCTGGTTTAGAATTATTCTCATTGTGGATTCTTGATTCTAAAATAAATTACATATACTGTGTGAAAATTCGCGTATGTTTAGGAAGCAAGGTTATAGTCATAATTTATTTGGAACAGAATTGGAAAAATGGATTATGTTACTCAGAAAGCAGAGGACTCTCTAAAGTGTTTACATTATCAAGTTTGAAAGTATTTTTAAAGCATAATTTCAGTAATTACTAGACTGAGAACTTTCAGTTTGTTGTCAATACAATGTAAGTTATAAGTTTCTTTCTTTGAAGGTTTAGTTAAACAACTTCAAATTATAAATTTGGAATGCTAAAGAAAAAATTATAGACTTTGATATTAATGGAAATGAAGCGAAACCTAAATGAGAATTTGACTCGAAGTACAGCAGGTATTGAACATCTTTTATTTTTTATTATTTTCTATCTTTTGTACATACCGTGTAAAACTATATAGTTATAGATGGAACAATTTGGAAAGAACTTGTAAAAACATTGAACATTTAGTCTAACCTCTTTACTTTTTAGGTCCAAGGCAGTAAAATAACTTACTCAAGGCAAAACATTTAGAGATGGGAATAAGATCATACTTTCCTAGATTGAGTCTGGTGTTCTTCCTGTAAATTCTATGTGCTTGGGTTATTCTGTGCTGAAAACAAAGAAATAGATCTATTTTTATTTGTATTTGTGACTGACTTGTGCAAAATATTACCAGAAGCACTTCTGTATTCCTAATAGCTTCTCCTAGCATTTCTGCCTCCCCAATTTATTAGTTAGTATAAGAACAGAGGGTAGGAATGATTAGAACCAGGGGAATGATGATGCCACACAATGAAGATAATAACAACTGTTATTTGTGGTAGATGTGCTGTTTTTAAGACATTTAATTATACATATTTCAATTTAATCCTTATACCAATCCTCTGAGATAAGCTATTATTATCATCCCTGTTTTCTAGATGAGAAACCAAGGCAAAAAGAGGTGAAATTAAGTAGGCTGTGAAGTGGCAGAACCAAGATTTGAACCTAGTAATCTGGCTGCAGAGTCCATGGTTTTAATCATATGTTATCATGTCTATCTGTTCTATTGGCACAGAGTTTAAGGAAATTGCCCAAGTTTATACTCTGAAGTTGTAATTCAAACCTACTTTGAAGTCATAGTTCAAACCCAGGCAGTCTGACTCGAGAGCCCACATAATTCTACCAGTCTTTCCAGAGAGTTTTCACAGAGTCTGTATTCTCCTACAGTACAAGTGATGATGGACCAGTTAGAGAATGATATAGTGGCAAGAGATCTGAACTGAAATTTAGGAAGCTTGGATCCTAAAGGTTCTCTTCCACTGACTTGCTCTGTAGCAGTGGGCAAGTCTTTTGGACCTCTTTACACTTTGAGTTCCCTACTAAGTTTTAAAGTTTATACATTGTGATTTTTGGCCTGACTTGAGATCCTAAATTTGCCATCTGGAGGAATTGGAGTATTTATTCTCATTTGGATTGGATATTGTCATTTTTTAAGGCATTCTCAAAATGATCCACAGAAAATATTATTGCAGATATCTGAGATGCTTGTTAAAATTGCAGTTTTGGGTTCCAGGACAAATCTGTTGAAGTAAAACCTATGAGAGTGTGATCTAGAAACTTGTATTTTAAGCAGAATCCCAGATAAATCTTACTCGAATTAAACTTTGAGAGCCATAGCCTGAAAGGGTATGCTACCATAGTCCAAACAGTGGTTAGGGTTTTGGATAGCATGGTTCAAAGTTTGTTTCTTTATCACCTCTGTTGTAACCAAGTGTCCCCTCCAGTGGATATCTTAATTGGCAAGCTCTGGAGGGAAATAAGGAAAACAAAAAGGGGATTTGGAAAGGGTTGGGGGATGAGGGAGGAGATGAGAATTACTTCCAAACAAGGAATTAAAAAAATGTTAAGGTAAAATAAGAAAGGACTTTTGGAGAAACAAATGAGGGTATTCAGGACCTTAAAGAGAATGCAGAAACCAATTCATGGATATAGAAATATATCCATAATCATATTAACATACAGAAGTAGACAAATTTAAGTTGTGTATTATATAGTAATTATTTTATAACTGGATCTGGTTATTTGCCTGTTATATACTGATATATTGGTATATTCAATTTAGGCTGTTTGCCTGTACCATTGTTCAATCAGAAAAAGAGGAACAGACAGCCATTAACTTCTAATCCACTTAAAAATGATCCAAGTATCAGTACTACTTCTGACAGTTATGATTTCCCTTCTCTACCAACAGGTAAGAAAATGAGTAAGGTGAAAATTTTCAGGACATAAAAACTAGGATTACAGAAAATTACCAATTTTATTTTATTATAAGGAAAATAGAAAGTATTTTTTTTATTTTTCTACTATCCACATATAGAAATTACTTGGCTCTTTCTGAATATTCTAGTTCAAGAATTTGAGTTTCCTTGTCTACAAAAGTGGCTTAGCATTTAAATGGATTATCCTAGGTCTAGAGCCTTTGTTCTTTTTTTTTTTTTTTTTTTTTTTTTTGAGACAGAGTCTCGCTTTATTGCCCAGGCTAGAGTGAGTGCCGTGGCGTCAACCTAGCTCACAGCAACCTCAAACTCCTGGGCTCGAGTGATCCTTCTGCCTCAGCCTCCCGGGTAGCTGGGACTACAGGCATGCGCCACCATGCCCGGCTAATTTTTTTTTATATATATATCAGTTGGCCAATTAATTTCTTTCTATTTATAGTAGAGACGGGGTCTCGCTCTTGCTCAGGCTGGTTTTGAACTCCTGACCTTGAGCAATCCGCCCGCCTCGGCCTCCCAAGAGCTAGGATTACAGGCGTGAGCCACAGCGCCCGGCCGAGCCTTTGTTCTAATGACATGGTAACCTACAGCATGGAAAATTTTTTTCTTTTTCAAAACACATATAGATATTACATATTTGGTGGTAAAAAATGGGAAAAGTTGAGTCACCTCAGGAACAGGGATAAGTATGCATGGGAACACAGGGAAAATGAAAAAAAGATAGACTTTAGGAAGTTCAAAAGCTCAGGAATTTCTGGTATTTGGCCCTAGTCTTTTTTCTATTCTCATGGCATTTTTACTTTTTTCATTTGTTGCCTCTTTACTCTTTGCTATGGTCTGAATGTGTCCTTCCCAATCTCTAGCCTAACATTCATATTTTGAAATTTAATAGCCAATGTGAATAGTATTAAGAGGTGGGGTCTTTAGGGTGGTCCTTAAGTCATGAGGGAAGAGCCCTCATGAATGGAATTAGTGACTTTATAAAAGAGGTGTGAAGGAGATGTTCCATGTTTCTCTCATGTGAGGACATAGTAGGAAGCACCATCAATGAAGCAGAGAGCAAGCCTTCACCAGATACTGAATCTGTTGGTGCCTTGATTGAGATTTCTCACCTTCCAGAACCGTGAGAAATAAATTTCTCTTTTTAAGTTACCCAGTCTAAGATATTTTGTTATAATAGCCCAGATGGACTAAGACACTCTCTTATCCAGTTGACTTCCTTATAGCTTTAACTAGCATATGAATTAAGTTGCCTTTGCATAACCTTTTAGTTCTAGTTCTCAGAAGTCATTGATAGACTGCCCTCTGTATCTATTCAAATCCTAGAGACAGGGAGCCTCTGGTTTAGCTCATCTTTTAACTGAGGCCACTAAAATCCTGGCTTAGCGTTATGCTTATGCCTCTTTCCTCTGAACCAATTAGCTGTGGTAGTAGGTGCTGGAGGGTGTTAATGTTTGCTGACTTTTTATTTCCCTCTGGACAAAGGTGTGGGCAGGCAGACATTCTGAAATATGCTTGGTACATGCTGGTTATATACATTTACATTTTGGGGCACACTTAAAAAAGCATTAATAGGATCTTATATAACTAGAATTTTAAAATATCTTTATATATAGTAATACTTTCTAATTTTATACAGTGTGTTCCCAAAGACCTTAATATATTTCTAAATCTATAATTATTAAATATTTTGTTTTCTTCTATACTTGAGAAATTTTAGGTATGAAGTTCATATTATTTCCATTTTTATAGATAAAAAATTAGAAATTCACATGGATATGTAGAAGTGGGTGTTTATCTGGTCCTGTTCCATCATTTAAACAATTTTCCACCATTTAAAATATTTTTATAAGTAGCCTGAATGCTGACCTTGAAAAATAACAGTTTGAGCTACTTAATAAGGAAATGTGTCCTCCTGAAGTACTGAACTCTTCAAGCTCTGACCAGGATTACTATTTGTCATATGTATGATAAGATTCTTGTATGGAGTAAGGGATAGGACTACATCAGTGTTTTTCCAATTAGTCAGGCTGGGATACAACTGATTTTTTAAAAATGATTGAATTGACTTTTATTTGCAACTCATTAATTGTGCAGTATCCCATTTATAAAATAGAAAGGTACTAAGCTGGGACATGGATAGCTTGAGCAGAAATAAGGAAACAATGTAGTGCAAAAAGCAGATTGGTTAACATCAGGTTACTTCAGGTTACTTTTTCTTGTTTGGGTTACAGCAGAGGGGGCTTCCTTATCATGCTAAATAAAACTGGCTTATTTGGGGATTTGGCTGTCATCTCTTCTGATTTCTCAGAAAGTCAGATCTTACAACTAAACAGTTTAAGTTTCAGTTTGATGTTGTGGAACCTTGGCATGAGTGAGTCCATTTTGGGTTGGTCTGCTGAGGTCTAAATTTGATTTAACACTACATTGACATCATATCAGCCAGAGTCTAGTTTACATTAGAGTTCACTCTTGGGATGACTGTCTTTTTCTATTTTTGATATATTTAGATACACAAATACCATTGTGTTACAGTTGCTTACAGTATTAAATGCAGTAACATGTTGTACAGATGATGTTTGCACAACAAAGAAATCTAACAATGTATTTCTCAGAGTGTATCCCCATTGTTAAGCACAACAAAAAATTGCCTAACAATGAATTTCTCAGAGTGTATCCTCATTGTTAAGTGAAAGATGACTGTATCAGAGTATATCACACACAGTAAGTATAAGATTAGATGGTCAAATTTTACGTTCTCTTCCCCTTTATCTCTCTCTAACATACATGCCATGCATGTATATATTCTGGGCTCTGATATATTTCTTTCCTTGGGGTGGGATAAAACAAATTCAAGAAACATTGAATTAGATTTAATTTATGTTACAAAGCATAAGATAATATACTAGGATTGATTGTGGCAAAGATACAGGTTAAATCGTTTGCTTAAAATACAATGGGGAAGAATGACATCTATAAAATTAGTAAGGCTGGCTCTAACAAACTCTGCAACAAAGTGCTATTGAAGAATAAGTCCGTATCTTCAAGGTTTTTCTTCTTCAAGATTTTAAATCCCTCAAATTGAGTAAGTATGAAGTAATTATTTTGAAAAATACTACCTGTCTTACTTTTATTTATATTACTTATATCTTTTGAGATTGGGCCTGGGAAGCTATGAATCCAGAGTTGGCTCCTTTAACGAAAACAATGAACACAGGGTATGTGGAAAAACATAAACCAATAAATGTATGTGTGTCTGTTACTGACTGTTTTTGTTCGTGTATGTATATTTCACATTTCTCAGTTTGAAAATAAACTACTAATATTTAACAAGACATATTTCCTTGAAAGGCAAACACCACATTCAGTTTCTCGCCCTTTGAAAAGTCAAGATTCTATGTCTAACTCTATTCAATCAAGTACTGAACGAAACCAGTGTGGTTGGAGGTGAGTCTACTTAAAATTTCTTTTTTCTTCTATTCCTTCTTTTTACCCTATCATCTTCTCAATCTATCCCTTTATCTCTTCCTCCTTTGTTTGACAGAATTACATTTAGAAAATTTCTATATAACTAACTATAGCAATATTAGCTACATTTTGTAAAAGAAGTTAAGAGAACATGCATATTAAACTTTAAAAATAGGTAAATTTGGTAGTGATTATGTTTCAAAAGAATTCTTCATATTATAATGAAATTTCTGCTAATATTTGTTATGAATTTATGATTTTTCTTATGGGTCATTAATGATCTAATTGATAATAGATAAAGAGACAGAAATCATTGTATCTTAATGGTGGATATATTTAGAAATTGAGAACCAAACAGAACTCTCAGTCTTACCTCCTGAGAGAGTCAGCTGTAAGGTAACAACAAAATAAGAAACAAAAATGGAAGCTGAGATGCATATACATCTGCAGTGGTAGGGGCTCAAGAAATGAGGAGGACTGTCAGGGAGATGGTGAGGGTACTTGCAATAAGGATCTAAGTTTAATGTTTGAGTATGAAACAGTAAATAGAAAAAGGGCATGGATTATATTTTAGGTTGAATTTTAGTATCCTTTGATAAGTGACAATATTGAAGGAAGTAATTTTGGAAACACAGTACTGGAAAAACAACACCAAACAAATATCAGTCATTGTTAAGTACTTTGATATATTTTCTTTTTTTCTCTATTTTTGAGACAGAGTCTCACTCTGTTGCCCTGGCTAGAGTGGGATGGCGTCAGCCTAGCTCACAGCAACCTCAGACTCCTGGGCTCAAGTGATCCTGCCTCAGCCTCCGGAGTAGCTAGGACTACAGGCATGCACCACCATGCCTGGCTAATTTTTTCTATGTATTTTTAGTAGAGATGGGGTCTTGCTCTTGCTCAGGCTGGTTTTGAACTCCTAATCTTGAGTGATA
The DNA here is from genome assembly GCF_040939455.1 of Microcebus murinus. Lineage (NCBI taxonomy): Eukaryota > Metazoa > Chordata > Mammalia > Primates > Cheirogaleidae > Microcebus > Microcebus murinus. Next base: position 15,870,487 of record NC_134121.1, on the reverse strand, counting down.
CTCCCACCTCGGCCTCCCAGAGTCCTAGGATTACAGGCGTGAGCCACTGTGCCCAGCAAGTACTTTGATATATTTTAATTCTTACAACAGCCATGTGAAGTTAATATTACCCTCATTTTTATTAAAGATCTTATATTTTGATAAAGGCCATTCTCACTAGAGATAAGTGATATCTCATTGTGGTTTTGATTTGCATTTCTCTAATGATTAGAGATGTTGAGCATTTTTTTCATGTTTCTTGGCCATTATTCTGTCTTCTTTTGAAAAGTTTCTGTTCATGTCCTTTGCCCACTTTTTAATAGGGTTGTTTGATTTTTTTCTTGCTGGTTTTCCTGAGTTCTAAATAGATTCTAGTTATTAGCCCTTCATCAGATGTGTAGAATGTAAAAATTTTCTCCCATTCTGTAGGTTGTCTGTTTGCTCTTATGATAGTTTCTTTGGTTGTGCAGAAGCTTTTTAATTTGATCAAGTCTGATTTATTTATTTGAGCCTTCTCTTTTCTTTTCTTAGTCTAGGTAAGGGTTTGCCAGTTTTATCTTTCAAAAAATCAGTTCTTAGTTTTGCTGATTTTTTTTCTACTCTCTCTTTCTGCTTCAATCTCATTTTTTCCCTTCTGCTTCAGGCTTAGTTTGTTCTTTTTTTATTTCTTTTAGATGTAAAGTTAGGATGTTTATTTGAAATCTTTCTTTTTATTTAATGTAGGGATTTATTGCTATAAAGTTCCCTTAGTACTGCTTTTATTTTCCCATAAGTTTTGATATGCTGTGTTTTGTTTTTATTTCTCTCAAGATTTTTTAAATTTCTGTTTTTATCCCTCCTTGATCCAATGGTTGTTCAAGAGTGTGGTGTTTAGTTTCCACGTATTTGTGAATTTTCCAAATTTCTAGCTGTTATTGATTTCTAGTTTTATGTCATTGTGGTCAGAAAAGATACCTGGTATGATTTCAATCTTTTTAAACTTGTTAAGTTTGATTTTGTGACTTAGCATGTGGTCTATCCTGGAGAGTGTTTCGTGTGTGCTCGAGTTGGGTACTAACTTCTGTATGTGTGCTTTGGGTCCATTTGATCTATAGTGTTCAAGTCCACTGTTTATTGATTTTCTGTCTGGATGTTTTATCCATTATTAAAAGTGGAGTTTTGAAGTTTTCTTCTATTGCATCCTGTCAATTTCTCCTTTTAAGATCTGTCAGTATTTGGTTTATATACTTAGGTGTTCTGATGGATGCATATATATTAAGAATTATTGGATATTCTTATTTAATTTACTCTTTTATCATTATATAATGACCTTTGTTGTTAGAGACCATTTTTGACTTAAAATCTATTTCATCTGACCTAAATTTAGCCACCCTATTTTTTTTGTTGCCATTTCCATGAAGTATCTTTTTACATCCTTTCACTTTCAGTTATGAGTGTCTTTTTAAAGTTAATTTGAATTTAAAGTGAGTTTATTATATACAGCATATAGTTGGATCTTGGTCTTTCATACACTCAGCTACTCTATATACAGACATACCTTGTTTTATTGTACTTTGCTTTACTGCCCTTCACAGATTTTGCCTTTTTTACAAATTAAAGGTTTGTGACAACATTGAGCACATCTATTGGTGCCACTTTTCCAACAGCATGTGCTCATTTCATGTCTGTGTGTCCCATTTTGGTAATTTCTTGAAATATTTTAGACTTTTTCATTATTATATCTGTTATGTTAGTCTGTGGGCAGTGATCTTTGATGTTATTATTGTGAGTTTTGAAGCACCACAAACCATGCCCATAAGAGATGGCAACTTTAATTGATAAATGTTATGTATGTTCTGACTATTGCACTGACCAGCCATTTTGTTGTCTTTCCCCCTCTCTTCAGGCCTCCTTATTCCCTAAGACACAACAACATTAAAATTAGGCTAATTAATAACCCTACAGTGGCCTCTAAGTGTTCAGGAAAAGGAAGAGTTGCATTTCTCTCACTTTAAATAAAAAACTAGAAATGTCAAGCTTACTGAGGAAGGCATGGTGAAAGCCAAGATAGGCCAAAAATTAGGCTCTTGTGGCAGACAGTTAGCCAAGTTGTGAATACAAAGGAAAAGTTCTTGAAGAAAATTAAAGTGCTACTCCAGTGAACACACAAATGGTAGGAAAGTGAAACAGCCTTATTTCTGATAATGGAGAAAGTTTTAGTGGTCTGAATAGAAGATCAAACCAGCTACAATATTCCCTTAAGCCAAAGCCTGATCCAGAACAAAGCCCCAACTCTCTTCAATTCTGTGAATGCTGAGAGAGGTGAGAAAACTGCAGGAGAGATGTTTGAAGCTAGTAGAGGTTTATTCATGAAGTTTAAGGAAAGAAGCCATTTTCATAAAATAAAAATTCAAAGTGAAGTAGCAAGTGCTGATGTAGTAGCTGCAGCAGGTTATCTGGAAGATCTAGCTAAGATCATTGATGAAGGTGTCTACACTAAATAATAGATTTTCAGTGTAGGCAAAACAGCCTTCTATTGGAAGAAGATGCAATCTAGGACTTTCATAGATAGAGAGAAGTCAGTGATTGGCTTGAAAGGACAGGCTGACTCTCTTGTTAGGAGCTAATGCAACTGGTGACTTTAAGTTGAAGCCAGTGCTCATTTACCATTTAAAAAATCCTAGAGACCTTAAGAGTTATACTAAATCAATCTACTCTGTCTGTGTTTTGTAAATAGAACAACAAAGCCTAGATGACAGCACTTCTGTTTAAAGCTTGGTTTACTGAATATTTTAAGCCCATTACTGCTCAGAAAACATATTCCTTTCATAATATTATTGCTCATTGCCAATGTATCTAGTCACCCAAGAGCTCTGATGGAGATATACAAGGAGATTAATGTTGTTTTCATGCCTACTAACACAACATTCATTCTGCAGCCCATACATCATGGAGTCATTTTGACCATCAAGTTTTACTATTTAAGAAATACATAAGGCTATATATGCCATAGATAGTGATTCCTTTGATGGATCTTGGCAAAGTCAATTGAAAACCTCTGGATAGAATTCACCATTCTTGACATCATTAAGGACATTTGTGATTTATGGGAGGGGGTCAAAATATCGGCATTAATAGGAGTTTGGAAGAAGTTGATTCCAGACCTAATGGATGACTTTGAGAAGTTCAAGGCTTCAGTGGAGGAAGTCTCTGTAGATGTGGTGGAAATAGTAAGGAAACTAGAATTAGAAATTTAGCTTGTAGATGTGACTAAATTGCTGCAATCTTGTGATCATACTTGAATGGATGAGAAGTTGCTTTTTATGGATGAGCAAGGAAAGGGGTTTCTTAAGATGGAATCTATTCCTGGTGAGGATGCTGTGAAGATTATTGAAATGACAACAAAGAATTTATAATATTATATAAACTTAGTTGATAATGTGGTGGCAGAGTTTGAGAGGATTGACTCCCATGTTGAAAGTTCTGCTGTGGGTAAAATGCTATCAAATGGCATCACATGGTACTCAGAAATCTTTTGTAAGAGATTGATGTGGCAAACTTCATTGTTATTTGATTTGAAGAAATTGCCACAGCCACCCCAACCTTCAGTAACCGCCACACTGATGAGTCGGCAGCCATCAACATTGAGGCAATACCCTTCACCACAAAAAGATTATGATTCATTGAAAACTCAGATTATCATTAGCATTTTTAGCAATAAAGTATTTTTAAATTAAGATATGTAGATTTTTAAAATACGTAATGCTGTTGCACTGGGAAACCAAAAAATTCATATGACTCACTTTATTGTGACATTTGCTTTATTGCAGTGGAACCGAATGTGCAGTATCTCCGAGATAGCCTGTATTTTCACTAGGGGGTTTAAACCATTTACATTTAAAGTAATTATTGATAGGAAAGGATTTACTACTGCCATTTTGTTAACTGTTTTTCTTGTAATTCCTTTGTCCCTATTTTTCTTTCTTGCTGTCTTCCTTTGTGTTTTGTTGTTTTGTTTTGTTTTTAAATTATTAATACAAAGTTTGTCTCTGTTCTCTATCTCTCTCTGCCTCTCTCTCTCTCTTAGTAACTTCTATAGGTATTTGCTTTGTGGTTACCAGGGGGCTTACACACAGTATCTTATTGTCATATCAATCTGTTTTAAGTTGATAATAACTTTAATTCACTTGAATATAAGAACTCTACACTTTCACTTTTCCTTTCTCCACCTTGTATGCTATTGCTGTCATACTTTACATCTGTTTATATTGTACACTCATTACCATAAATCTTTAATACTTTTGTGTTAGTTTTATACTTAAAAGTGATTTACCCACCCACTAATACAGTATTGTTTTTGTCTTTAATTTACCTTTGCAATGAATTTCTTACTTTCTTACACTCTTGTTTTGCCGTTTAGCATCTCTTTGTTTCAACTTGAAGAACTCCTTTTAGCATTTCTTGTAGTTATAATCTATTAATATCTTTAAGCTCCTTGGTAATTTCTGGACAGCCTTAGCTTAAATACTCTTAAACCAGAGGTTCCCATGTCCCCACAGGCATTTAATGAGGGAGAAGAGAATTTTAGTTTCTTTTTCTTATAATTACCATGTTGTCTTCTATTTTGTGTCAGTTTGCATCTCCGTTCCAATAGTTTCCCTTGTTTTAGATGTTCTGGATTTTCCAGGGAAAGCTATTTTTCTAACTTCTCTCCAAGGTCTTTACAGTCTCACTACTCCCATAATTGATTATGTCCAACAGTTTTCAGGGTTTTACAATTTTTAGATGTTACTTTTATTCTCATAAAGAATGTTATAACAATAGGTATTATAAAGGTTATAGTATAAACTTTAAAAATGTTATTTCTAAAAAAGGATACCCATACATCAATCTTTGACTCTTCATGATATTTTATGGCAACTGAAGGAGATATTACTTGTTTTCCTACTTCTTTGAACTGTAATTGAATATAATCTAATCAGACTGTTAAAGTCTGGGAGTTTTCATTAGCAGAGGAGAATTTACCATGAAATTAATGATGCTTAAGCACTCTGGCAATCGTTTGCATTGTCTCCTCAGAGTCATGTCTTCATCCATGAGCCAGAGAAGAAAGCAGCAGCTTGTACAGAGTGTAGGCCTTGTGAAGTTCTGTCTTATTCTGGGCTCACCCACTATATCCTTGGGACTACAGGCCTGGTTGATGAGTGGCCAGTTCTCACTTCACATCCATCTGGTTCCTTGCTGAACATCTGAACCTATCTTTTCCTCAAGTGGAAGGATTTGAGGAAAATACTCTCCCTGCCCTACTCCAGAGCCACTACAAGTTAGTCTTTCATGGTCTGCTTGGGGTGTTGAGAACCTAGCCAAGTGTGCTTGGCTTCTGAGGTGCATCTGTAGAGGGGACACGCCCAGTGAGATAAAAGTACTGTATTCTTCAGGGCTAGTCCTCGGGGTACTAATATCTTCTTAGTAAAAATATTTAAGGAAGTTTCAGATGTGCTGTTACCAATAAGGAGCCGTAAAGTTTAGAGAAGTTTTTCTAGATCATAAGTAATAAAAGTAATTTCTACAGCCATGAGAGAGGAAAGACAAAATTGTGTTTGTGTTCTCTTTATTGAAAATAAAATTCAATATTGTTAGGTGTGGTGGCATGTACCTCTAGTCCCAGCTATTTAGGAGGCTGAAGTGAGAAGATCCCTTGAGCCCAGGAGTTTGAGGCTAGCCTGGATAACATAGTGACACCCCATTTTAAAAAAAATAAAAATAAAAAATGAAAAAATTGTTATATGAAAAGGCAATTAGTGATGTAGGAAAAAGTTTTGTAGAGGTGAATCACACAGTTTAATAATAATTCTAATAATGCTACAACTTAAAAATTTGTAATTGTGATTTCTTTTCTCACTAGTTTCACACCTAATTTTGTACCTAATTTCCTTAACAGGTCTCCTCAAATTATATAATCGGTAGGCCCCATAAAATGTAGATTTGTTCCTAGTCACTAGTGAACCTAGATCTCTTTTTGGATTGTTTCCCGAAACAGGGGATGGATTGTATTGCTTGTCCTCTAGTGATATGTGTGATTTTCCAGGAAAGTTGAGAATTGAGAATTTGTGACTTGGACTAATTTTTTGCTATGAAACTCTAGCTAGCCTGTTCAGAAATTATGTTTTTGATTTTGGCCTCATTAACATCATGTTCTGGTCAGCTGATATCACATACTTAGATTAATGCTGCTAGTAACAGATTCATTAGTAGGGCTTCTAAAGCTACATAATAAAAGCACAAAATTTCTAATCAAATAGCTATCTACCTTGCCTATAATTATTCTCCTTGTTATTTAAAATTACTGACAAACTACAATTAAACTTTTAAAAATTTTACTTTGTAGAAAATTTAAAAATAAATGTAAAAGGAGTAAGCAAACATCCTCAAAATCTTACCACTTGGATATAGCCACTGTCACATGAAGGCTGATGCTGTTTAAAAATATACTTTGCAGGCCGGGCGCGGTGGCTCACGCCTGTAATCCTAGCTCTCTGGGAGGCCGAGGCGGGCGGATTGCTCGAGGTCGGGAGTTCAAAACCAGCCTGAGCAAGAGCGAGACCCCGTCTCTACTATAAATAGAAAGAAACTAATTGGCCAACTAATATATATAGAAAAAAATTAGCCGGGCATGGTGGCGCATGCCTGTAGTCCCAGCTACTCGGGAGGCTGAGACAGAAGGATCGCTTGAGCCCAGGAGTCTGAGGTTGCTGTGAGCTAGGCTGACGCCACGGCACTCACTCTAGCCTAGGCAACAAAGTGAGACTCTGTCTCAAAAAAAAAAAAAAAAAAAAAAATATATATATATACTTTGCAGCCCTGGACTCTAAGTTGGGAGACTAGCATTTTCTGAGTTCTAGACTTGTCAGTAATTTGCTCTATGACTTTGGGTAAGTTACTTCCTCACTAAGGCTCAGTCTCCTTACCTGTAAAGAGAGGTAATATACTGTAGGGTTTTTGTGATGTATTTGGAATTTCTTTTTTTATATATACATATGGGACAATACACATGGAAATATTTGGAATTTCTAACTAGTTAGTAGTTACAAAGTAGTGTCTATACCATAAATTACTCCCATATAAATGAAAATTTCCATTATTAATTATTCTTTTTAATTAAGAAAAAGTATATAGAAACAAACACTATTTTTTATGCTATTGCAGCTACAAAGATGGCAACAAAAATACCAGCTCGAAAACTTGGGGTAAAAATGACTTCAGGCCTCAATGTCAAAGAACAAACCTAGTTGCAAGTGGTGGAAGAAATTCTTGTTCAATGAGTTTGGGAGTTCAGCAACAGAAACAATTAAGAATATCTGAACCTCCTAACCTGTCTCATCACAGAGAAACTGAAGTCCTTAGACAAGCACATTCATCAAAAATATCTGGCTCCACAATAAGAGATCTAAACAAAAACAGTGCTATACAGGCATTTAAGCCCAATTTTCAACAAAATCAATTTAAGAAAAAAATGTTGGATGATATTCCAGAAGAAAACACTCTGAAGGTAAATGTTTTAATATATGTTAACATGTGCTGGCTATTTTTTATGTCTCCTCGAGTGCTGGTTATCTTTTATGTCCCCTCCCGTATCCCCTAGGCCAATAGATTCTTCACTTGTCCTTCCCTGTGTTGTAGAAGGCTGAATCATCTTACATAGTGCATCATCCTTGAATTCCTACTTGCTGACTTCTGCTAGAGATCAGTCAATGGGAGTCACTGGTTGGACATCAAAGGGTGGGAGGAGAGGTTGGGTTTTCTCTATTCTCTCCCTCCTTAAATATTTTGTCACTAGCAGAGGCTATGTCACTGCATGCCATAGCCCCTCCATGAGTACAGCTTTTACAAGCTTGATACTTTTATTTCCTTTCCTTGACCTTTCAGCCTAGGAATGGTAACAGCGTCTTACAGTTGTTAGTTTTGGCATGCTTAAGTACCCTGTGTTTGTTTCGCCCATATGTCTGAAAGAGTCATCAAGATAAATTCTGGGTTTTTTTTCCTTTTGGAAATATGACAAATGCATCACATTTCATAGTGGTGCTCAACCTTATGTTTCCTTGTACACAAGAATGATATGATGTAGTCATCTTAATAACAGTGGTTCACTATAGCCATAATTCTCAACAGGAGGCATATTAGAATCTTGGTTAGGATGAGGAGGAGGGAGGAATGTAATTGTATTTTGAACAAAATATCCCATTAGGTGTTCTTCACGACCCTCACTGTCACAAAGGAAAGTGTCCCCCTTTCCTTGAAAATTAATATCTTAACACACTGTATTCTTAGTTGACCTTCAAAAATGACAAGCACATTTCAGTCTCAGGGCCTTTATACTTGCTGTTCCCTCTGTCCTCACTCAACAACTCATTTAAAATAATAACCCGAATCTCTCTTTCTCCTTTTACTTTGTGTTTTTTTTAATGCATGAATTTATCAATTACTGATATTCTAATATATATATATATATATAATTTTGTGAATCCTCCATTAGACTGTAAAATCTGTGAGGACAGAGATCTTGCCTATTTTGTTCACTGTTGTTTCCTTAATAGCTGTTTGGCACATAGTAGGTGCCTGAAATGAACGAACAAATGAATGAATGAATGAGTCTAGCTCCTCCCCTAGAGTGTGAGTTTATTAAGGAAAGGAATTGCCTTATCTGTGTTTCTCACAGGATATGGCACATGGTGCTTTAAAAATATTCAGTGAATGAACAAACAAATAAGTGAATGAATGCCCATATAAATAATTCTCTTCTTGGTTGTCTTCAAGTGGTTTCTGGTTTCTTCTGGTTTCTCCTCCTATGATGTACTTAATGATGGCTTTAATTTAGGGAAGTAACTGTACCAAAATGTTTAATAGTTCTTTTTACACATTTGTCTGTTATAAGGACCTAGAATCTTTACATAGAAGATAAAAAAGTAGGTGAAAAAAATGAAAGATTTTTCTAATGCTATATTTTTATTTCTTCAAAAGGAAGCCTCATTTTATCAATTACAGTTTAAGGAAAAAGATAATTCTTTAAGAATTATTTCTGCAGTTATTGAAAGTATGAAGTATTGGCATGAACATGCACAGAAAACTGTACTTCTTTTTGAATTATTAGGTATGTATAATGCTTCAAAAATACTTCAGAAATACTATTTGGACAATAGGTTTGATGTCAATAGGAATACCTAGGAAAAAACAAAGAAAAAATAAAAATTTTATAAAAGCAGATTATGACTTAGTAGAATTTCCTTCAGTTCTTTGGTTTGTCATTAATTGGCATGAAGTAAGTATTTGGTTATTTATGGTAGTATTCTTCTGATTCATAATGTTAAAATTGAAAAGACAAGAGTCTTTTCTAACCCAACTAATCTAACCCAACTCCTGAGGTAAGAGAGAAAATGGGACAAATAATAAAAATAGACTTGACTGAAATCACAAAGCTAGTTAGCAGCAGAAGTAGATCTAGAATCCAATTCTCCTTATTTTCAATCTAATGTTCTACTATATTACACTAAATCCAGTTGCAATTTTGATATAACTTAAATCATATTTTATTTTTTAAATCATATTTTAAATACTCTGAAAGAACATTTGTTAAGAATTTTAACTAATATTAGTAAATACCTTATAGTTAATCTGTTTTCTAAATTAACATTTGAAAGGGAGGGGAGGTGAAGAGTTTTGTAGAATGTTTCCAGAATTTGATTTTATCTAGAATGAAGAGGAGTGGAGAAGCTCTCACTTTTATAAGAAGTAGAGATTCAATGCTTATTTCTTTCCATTGTTTAAAATAAATAATGTTTAATAATATAATCTAAATTATCAAATAATCCAAACACATAGAAGAAAATATAATAAATATCCACATACTCACATCATAGATATATTTGAAGTCCCCATCTACTTTAGAGATAACTTCTCTGGAGATAACCATTCTATTAATAGTATCTTTCCTCTCCATGCTTTTATAATTTTGTAATATACATCTGATTCCATAAATTTATATATATAAATTATATCTGATTGTTTTATGTGCTTTAAAAATAGACAGCTTGCATTTTCACCTAGTGAAAATTATGTTTCTGAGATTTAGCAATGGTGATTGATGCAGATCTACTTAATTTTCATGGCTGTATATTATTTTTATTTATTTATTTACTTATTTCAAGAAAATATGAGAGTACAAACATTTTGGTTGCATTTTATATCTTTGCCTCTCCCTAGCAAGGGTTGAAGGTATGCCCTTCTTCTGTACAATGCGTGTCGGGGGGGTAGACCAACATCTGTGGGAAGTGGTGAGCATTATATATTATTTATTTTGGGAACATATCACAATTTGTATATTCATATTCCTATTAGTAACATTTAAGTTGTTTTAGGTTCTTTTATTTATTTATTCAGGATATTATGGGGGTACAAACATTTTGGTTACATGTAATGCGTTTGCACTGCCCATGCCAGGGCTATAAGCATGTTCCTTTCCCATACAGTGTGTTCCGCTTCCATTAGTTGTGGGTTTACCCTGCCTGCCACCAGCACCCAATGAGTATTACTACTATGTGAACACCTTAATGTTGGTCAGTTAGTACCAGTTTGATGGAGAGTACATGTGTGCATGTTTTTCCCTCCTTGTGATACCTCACTTCAGAGGATGGGCTCAGTCTCTATCCAAGATAATATTAGAGGTGCTAGATCACCATTTTTTTTTGTAGTTGAGTAGTATTCCATAGTATACATATACCACATTTTATTAATCCACTCATGTATTGATGGGCACTTGGATTGCCTCTACATCCTTGCAATTGTGAATTGTGCTGTTATAAACATTTGAGTGCAGATGTCTTTGTTGTAGAATGCTTTTTTCCTTTTGGATAGATGCCTAGTAGTGGGATTGCTGGATCAAATGGTATTTCTATTTTTAGCTCTTTGAGGTATCTCCAGATTACGTTCCACAGGGGTTGTACTAATTTGCAGACCCACCAGCAGTGTAAGAGTATTCCAATCTCTCCACATCCATACCAGCATTTGTTATTTTGGGACTTTTTGATAAGGGCCATTCTCACTGGAGTTAGGTGATATCTCATTGTAGTTTTGATTTGCATTTCCCTGATTAGAGATGTTGGGCACTTTTTTATATGTTTGCTAGCAATTAGGTTCATTTTTTAACAAGCAATATTGCAATAAGTATCTTAGTTCATGGCTTCTTTTATATACACATAAGTGTTTCACTAGGGTACATACCTAGAAATGGAATTGCTGGTAAGTAGGGGGTGTATATTTCCCATTTTATTAGATATTGACAGATTGATTTCTAGAGTGGTTTATAGTTATTTATCCTCACATTTTCACCAACAGATAGGAGACTGTAATTTTTGCTAATCTAATGTGTATGAAATGGTAATTCAATTTTTATTATTTTAGCCTATATTTAAGTGAGCATGACACATATTTTAAACTAAAAGAATACTTATATAATCTAGTCCTTTGTCCATGGGAATAACTTAGAGTTATTATATATATAAAAATTATATATATATAATTTATGTATAAATTAATTATATATCCATAAGTATCAGGGTTGGAAAGGACCTTTAAAGGTTATACAATTAAGCTGCACATTTGATGCTTGAATCTCTTTTACCATATCCTTATGAAATGTTTATCAAACATATGGATTAATACCACAAAAAAGTGTGTCATTGAAGTTTCAGATCAAGCAAACTTTTCTACCTTACATGAGACCTCAGAGAAATCTAATCTTTCCTTAACATCACAACCCTTCAGATATTCTGACCTCTATGAGACTTTCTCCTTTCTAGATTAAGCATTTCTGGTTATTTCTTATGAAATAAGAATTACTTATTCTTATTCCTTATGAAATAAGTTATTCCTTATGAAACCCAAATACATCCACTTAGTCCATATTTGAGGCCATCTTTTCCTCTAATATCCATATAAAATAATATAAAACTTATCTCACACTATCTGAAGAAAATTCATTCCCTGTCCTAATATTTCTGAAAATTCCATGTAAGTTTCTATTTCTTCAAGTTTGTCGTTTTTTCATTATTCCCTGCTCCCATCTTCTCCTTAATCACCTCTTATCACCATGTCTCCATGCAATTTTAGATCAGACTTAATTCTATTCCTAACGCAGATTTATTTCTTACTACTTCCCCAAGACAGTGCTAATGCAACACCAGTGCTAATTTGTTTGTGGTTAAAACAGTTATAAAGTTTTCGTATATCGGGGATGAGAGTATAGGAGGATTATAGAATAGATGTCATACTTGAATTGGATTTTAGGCATCACTTGATAACATTCGTTTACTATTTCTTGCTGATTGTCTTTTTATTTAACTTGTTCCCTCACTAGCTTTACATTTACATTTATAACTATGCTACATTGTTAGGGTCTGCTCTTTTGGAATATAACCTCATTGCTCATCTTCTTTATGTTTCTCCAGTTTAGAGTCAGTGGAAATAAAAAGAAATCTGAAAACACACACACTACACATACACACACAAACACACATACACATACTCCACACCTATCCAAAGAAGAATACCTTGAATTTAATTTTTTCAATGATCTATCACTTCATTGCCTTAATTTCTATCCCTGATTAGTCTTTTTCCTCTCAAATAAAAAGTCTTATTTTTCTGCTCCCTGAAGAATATTCAACAAAATGCAGTTTTAATAATAGTCCCTGTGGTCTACAGAATAATGGCATCAAACCATGTCTACGTCCTACACCAAAACCTGCGAATGTTGCCTTATGTGGCAAAAGGGAGTTTGCAGATCTGATGAAATTAAAGATTTTGAAATGGAAAGATTATTTTGGATTGTTTGGGTGGGCTCAATGTAATCAGAAAGGTCCTTATAAAAGGGAAGCAGAAGGTCAGAGTCAGAGAGAGAGACTGAAAGATTCTACCTTGCTGCTTTGAAGATGGAAGAAGGGGCCATGAGCCAAAGAATGCAGGCATCTTCTAGACGCTGGAAAAGTCAAGGAAGTAGATTCTACTCTAGAGGCACCAAAAAGAACACAGCCCTGCTGATTCATTATAGACTTCTGACCTCCAGAACTAAAAGATAATACTTTTGTGTTGTTTTAAGTCAGCCACTAAGTTTGTAGTAATTTGTTACAGCAGCAATAGGAAACTGATGTAGCCGTCTCCTCCTTTTTCTTTTGTCCCATTATTTATGTATTTACCTAAAAATAGAAATACATATAAACATAAATGTGTGTATGTAGATATATAGATTTGTATTAGTGTACTCATTTTATGCATTTAACTTTCATCTAAAAATTATTCCAGTTTATCTCTTCACCATTATGGATAAATCATTGTTATATGAAGTGATACTGGATTCAGTAGAGATGCAGGCTTTGACTAAAGCACATTGTATTAATTTTCTATTTCCGAATAACAAATTTTTGGAAACTTAGTGGCTGAGAACACCCATTTCTTAATTCCAACTTTTGGAGGTCAGAAGTCTGGGCTTGACTAGGTTCTCTACTCAGGGTATCACAAGGCCAAAATCAAGGCGTTGGCTGGGCTGTGTTCTTAACTGGAGACTCTGGGAAAGAATCCATTTCCAAACTCATTCAGGGTGTTGGCAGAATCCAGTTCCTTGCAGCTGTATAGCTGAAGTCCTTGTTTCCTTTCTGGCTTTTGGCTGGGGTCCTCTCTTGTCTTCTTAAAGTCACCCACATTCCTTCTCACATGGCCTCTTTATTTTTAATGACAAAGGATTCTGCTTTATAATCTTTTCTAATTATGTGGGCCTTAAATTATCGCTTCTGGCCCTTGACCTGCATTATATTTTCATGCAACAATTTTCCGTAGATTTTTTGTTTCTTTCCTGGGCCTTGTTTGTGATAGCTCCTTCTGTGTCCTGGAAAGAATATTATTATTATTATTTTTTTTAAATCTGGTTTTGTTAAGTTTTCATTTTTGGCTTTTTGAGGTTTCTATGACTGTGGACTCTGGAAATCTCATCTACTTACTTTCCAAGTATTCTTCTGCTCATTTTGCCTGAAGCATATTTCTTAACTGATTGGTATGTCCATTTCTACTCTGTGTTGAAGCTTGACGTAACTGTAATTTTATTCATTTCTTCCCAGTAGGCTTATAATTGCAATAGCAGATAATATTCTATTTCTTGTCAATTTTCTGTCAGAGCTGTAGTGACAGAATAATGGTCCCCACGATGTTTATGTCTATGTCAGAAGGGAGAGATTGGAACCCAAATAGCTGGGATTTCCTCTCAACACATTAGTTGAATCTATCCCTAGTTAAAGACATCAATATTAGCATACATTGATTTTGTAACCTGAGACTTTACTGAATTTATCAATTCCAGTAGTCTCTTGGCAGCATCTTTGGGGTTTTCTAGATATAAGATTATATCATCAGCAAAGAGTGACAGGTTGACCTCTTCTGCGTCCATTTGGATGCCCTTTATTTCCTTCTCTTGTCTGATTGCTCTGGCTAGGAATTCCAGCATAATGTTGAATAGAAATGGTAATAGAGGGCAACCTTGTCTGATTCCAGTTCTAAGTGGGAATGCTTTCAGTTTTTCCTCATTCTGTATGATGTTGGCTGTGGGTTTGTTGTATATGGCCTTATCATTTTGAGGTAAATCCCATCTATGCCTATTTTGTTAAGCGTTCTTATCATAAAAGGGTGCTGGATTTTGTTGAATGCTTTTTCTGTATCTATCGAGAGGATTATATGGTCTTTGTTTTTAATTCTCTTTATGTGGTGAATCACATTTATTGATTTGCATATGTTGAACCATCCTTACATCCCTGAGGTTGAAACCCACTTGATCGTGGTGAATTATCTTTTTGATGTGCAATTACAATTGGTGTGCTAGCATTTTGTTGAGGATTTTTGTACCTGTGTTCTTAATGGATATTGGTCTGTAGTTTTCTTTTTTTGTTGTGTCCTTTCCTGGCTTTGGTATCAGGGTGATACTGGCTTTGTGGGATGAGTTAGAGAGGATTCCCTCCTTCTTGATGTTATGGAACAGTTTCAGTAGGGTAGGTACCAGTTCTTCTTTGTAGGTCTGGTGGTATTTGGCTGTGAATCTATCTGGTGCTGGACATTTTTTTGGCCAGGATTTTTTTTATTACTGATTCAATCTCACTACTTATTATTGGTCTGTCCAGGATTTCTGTTTCTTTCTGCTTCAAGGTTAGGAGGTTGTGTGTTTTCTTCTAGATTTATCCATTTCCTCTAGATTTTCTAGTTTGTGTGTGTAAAGGTGTTCATAGTAGTCTGGGATGATCTTTTATATTTCTGTAGTGTCAGTTGTGTCTCCTTTTTCATTTCTGATTGAACTTACTTGAATCCTCTCTCTTCTCTTCTTGGTTAATCTAGCTAGTGGCCTGTCAATTTTGTTTATCTTTTTGAAGAACCAACTTTTTGTTTCATTGATCCTTTTTTATTTTTATTTTTTGCTTTTAATTTCATTTAGTTCTGCTCTGATCTTTGTTATTTCTTGTATTCTGCTAGCTTTGGGTTTTTTTCTAGTTCCCTGAGGTGCGACATTAGGTTGTTCATTTGTGATATTTCTGTCTTTTGATGTAGGCATTTAGTGCTATGAACGTCCCTCTTAGCACTGTTTTTACTGTATCCCAGAGAATTTTGGAGTTTGTGTCACCATTGTCATGTAATTCAAAAAGTTTTTTTCATTTACATCTTGCTTTCCTCATTGATCCAAAGATTATTCACCAGCAGGTTAATTTCCATCTATTAGTATAGGTTTGAGAGTTCCTCTTGGAATTGATTTCTTGTTTTATTTCTCTATGGTCTGAGAAGACACATGGCATGATTTTAATTTTTAAAAATTTGGCAAGAATTGTTTTGTAGTCTAAAATATGGTCTGTCTTGGAACATGTTCCATGTGTTAATGAGAATAATGTATATTCTGTAGCTTTTGGGTAGAATGTTCCTTTTTTTAAATCTTTTTTTTTCTTTTTTTCCCCAGCATATTGTGGGGTTATAAATGTTAAGGTTACGTATATTGCCCTTGTCCCCTACCCCTCAAGTCAGAGCTTCAAGTGTGTCCATCCCCCAATTGGTGTGCATCTCATTCATTATGTAACTACCCATCCCCTCCCCCCCCACTGGCCCGGCACCTGATAAATGTTATTCCTATATGTCCACTTAGGTGTTGATCAGTTAATACTAATGTGCTGGTGAGTACATGTGGTGCTTGTTTTTCCATTCTTGAGATACTTCACTTAGTAGCATGGGTTCTAGCTCTATCCAGGAAAATACAAGAGGTGCTATATCACCGTTGTTTCTTGTAGCTGAATAGTACTCCATGGTATACATATGCCACATTTTATTAATCTGCTCATGTATTGATGAGCACTTCAGTTGTTTTCACATCTTTGCAATTGTGAATTGTGCTCCTATAAACATTCAAGTGCAGGTATCTTTTTCATAAAGTGACTTTTGTTCTTTGGGGTAGATGCCCAGTAATGGGATTTGTGGATCAAATGGTAGATCCACTTGTATTGCTTTAAGGTATCTCCATATTGCTTTCCACAAAGGCTGAACTAGTTTGCAGTTCCACCAGCAGTGTAGGAGTGTTCCTCTCTCCACTACCACGCCAACATTTATTGTTTGGGGACTTGTTAATAAGGGCCATTCTCACTGGAGATAAGTGATATCTCATTGAGATTTTGATTTGCATCTCTGATGATTAGAGATGTTGAGCATTTGTTCGTATGTTTGTTGGCCATTATTCTGCCTTCTTTTGAGAAGTTTCTGTTCATGTCCTTTGCCTGCTTTTTGATAGGGTTGTTTGTTTTTTCCTTGCCGATTTTCCTGAGTTCTAAATAGATTCTAGTTATCAGCCCTTTATGGGATGTGTAGCTTGTGAAAATTTTCTCCCATTCTGTGGGTTGTCTGTTTGCTCTTTTGGCAGTTTCTTTGGCTGTGCAGAAGCTTTTTAATATGATCAGGTCCCATTTATTTATTTTTGTTGCTGCTGTGATTGCCTTTGGAGTCGTCTTCATAAATTCTTTGCTTAGGCCAATGTCTAGAAGAGTATTTACAATGGTTTCCTCTAGAATTCTAATAGTTTAATACCTTATGTTTAAGTCTGTTATCCACGTGAGTTGATTTTTCTGAGAAGTGAAAGGTGTGGATCCTGTTTCAGTCTTCTACATGTGGCTATCCAGTTTTCCCAGCACTATTTATTGAATAAGGATTCTTTTTCCCAGTGTATGTTTTTGTCTGCTTTGTCAAAGATTAGATGGCTATATGAGGATGGTTTTATATCTGGGTTCTCTGTTGTGTTCCACTGGTCAATGTCCCTGTTCTTGTGCCAATAACAAGATATTTTAATTACTATATCTTTGTGGTATAGTTTGAAGTCTGGTAAATTGATACCTCCCATTTTGTTTTTATTGCCTAGGATTTCTTCTGCTATACAGGGTCTTCTCTGGTTCCACATGAAGCATAAAATTATTTTTTCTATATCTGTCAAAAACGATGATGGTATTTTAATAGGGATTGCATTGACTCTGTAGATCACTTTGGGTAGTATAGGCATTTTAACAATGTTGATTCTGCTGACCCATGAGCATGGTATGCTCTTCCACTTGTTTATATTCTCTGCTATTTCCTTCTTCAGTGTTTCATAGTTCTCCCTGTAGAGGTCTTTTACCTCCTTAGTTAAATGTATTTCTAGGTACTTTATTTTCTTTGTTGCTGTTTTGAAGGGAATTGAGTCATTGATTTGGTTCTCACTTTGACTGTTGTTGGCGTATATGAATGCCTCTGATTTGTGTGTATTGGTTTTGTATCCTGAGACTTTACCAAATTCATTTATCAATTCAAGGAGTCTCTTGGTTGAATCTTTGGGGTTTTCTAGGTATAATATCATATCATCAGCAAAGAGTGAGAGTTTGATCTCTTCTGCTCCCATCTGGACACCCTTAATTCTGCTCTTTTGTCTGATTGCTATAGCAAGGACTTCCAGCACTATGTTGAATAGAAGTGGATATAGTGGGCAACCTTGCCTTGTTCCAGTTCTAAGTGGGAATGCTTTCAATTTTTCCCCATTCAATATGATGTGGGCTGTGGTTTTGTCATATATGGCTTGTATCATTTTTAGGTAAGCCCATCTATGCCTATTTTGTTGAGTGTTCTTAACATAAAAGGGTGTTGAATTTTGCCAAATTCTTTTTCTGTGTTTATTGAGAGGATAATGTGGTCTTTGTTTCTGCTTCTGTTTATATGGTGAATTACATTTATAGATCTGCGTATGTTGAACCATCCCTGCATCCCTGGGATGAAGCCCACTTAGTTGTGGGCTTGATTATTTTCTTGATTAGCACCTGGATTTGATTGTCTAGGATTTCGTTGAGAATTTTTGCATCAATATTCATAAGGGATAATGTCTGTAGTTTTCTTTTTTTGTTGCATCCTTTCCTGGTTTTGGTATTGGGGTTATGTTCGCTTCATAAAATGTGTTGTGGAGGTTTCCATCCTTCTCGATGTTGTGGAATAATTTCTGCAGGATAGGCACCAGTTCTTCTTTGTAGGTGTGGTAAAATTTGGGTGTGAAACCATCTGGTCCAAGACCTTTCTTTTTGGAAGGTTTTTTTATTGCTGTTTCAATTTCAGTCCCTGATACTGATCTGTTCAGGAATTCTATTTCTTCCTGGTTGAGCCTGCAGAGGCTGTGTGTTTCTAAGACTTTGTCCATTTCCTCCACATGTTCCAGTTTGTGTGCATAGAGGTTTTTGTAGTATTCATAAATTATTTCCTGTATCTCTGTGGCATCCATTGTAATTTCTCCTTTATTTTCCTGATGGAGCTTATTAGAGTTTTTACTTTTCTGCTTTTTGTTAGTCTAGCCAAAGGTGTGTCAATTTTATTTTTTCAAAGAACCAACTTTTTGTTTTTATTAATCTTCCATAAGTTTCCCTATTGTCAATTTCATTTAGTTCCGATTTGATCTTGATTTCACTTCTTCTTCTTGGGTTTGTGGTTGGTCTGTTCTTGTTTTTCCAGCTCTTTGAGATGATTCATTAGGTTGTCTATTTGTGATCTTTTTGACTTTTGGATATAGGCATTTATAGAAATAAACTTTCCTCTTGCATTGCTTTAGGCTGTGTCCCACAGGTTTTGATAACTTGTGTCTCCTTTGTCATTTAGTTCAAAGAATCTTTTGATTTCCATCTTGTTTTTGTTGTTTATGAAGTGATCATTCAGCAGAAGTTTGTTTAGTCTCCACGACTTTGTGTAGAAATGAGAGTTCCTGTTAGGGTTGATTTCTACATTTATTCCATTGTTATCTGAAAAGGTACATGGTATATTTTCTGTTTTTTTTTAAATTGTTTGAGACATGCTTGGTGTCCTAGGATATGGTCAGTCTTAGAGAATGTCCCATGAGCTGATGAGAAGAATATAGACAGTAGTTTTTGGGTAGAGTGTCCTGTAAATGTCAGTCAGGCCCATTTGGTCTAGAGTTCTGGTTAAGTCCATTATTTCTTTGTTAATTTTGTGTTTGGAGGATCTGTCCTGTGCTGTTAGAATGTTCTATAAATGTCTGTTAGGTCCATTTATTCTAGAGTCCTGTTTAAGTCCAATGTTTCTTTGTTGATTTTCTGCCTTCAGTGATCTGTATAGTTCTGTCAGTGGAGTATTGAAGTCCCCCACTATTATTATTTTGCTTTTTATTTCATTTCTTAGGTCTAATAGTGTTTGTTTTATGTATCTGGGAACCCTGGTGTTAGGTGCATATATACTTAGGATTGTTTTATGTTTTGGAATTGATCCCTTTATTATTATATAATGACCATCTTTGTCTTTTTTTACTGTTGTTGATTTAAAGTCTGTTTTATTTTATATAAGAATAGCCAGTCTTGGTTGTTCTTGGTTTCCATTGGCATGGAATATTTTTTCCCACCCCTTTACCTTGAGTCTGTGCTACTTTTTATGAGTTAAATGGATTTCTTAGAGACAGCAGATATTTGGGTTGTGTTTTTTAATTCATTCTGTCAATCTATATATATTTTTTTAGTGGGGCATTTAGACCATTCACATTCAATGTTAATATTGATAAGTGAGGTACTATTCTAGTCATCATGTTGATTATTACCTATTTGCTTTCTGTTCTCCCTTGCGTTACTGTTTTTATAGGAGTTGAGAGTTTTTACTTTTGAGCGTTTTTACACTGGTGTATAGTGACTGTTCTTTTGGGTGTTTAGAGCTCTTTTTAGCATTTCTTGTAGGGCAGGTCTAGTGGTGACAAATTTCCTTAGTGTTTGCTTGTATGGGAAAGATATTATTTTTTCTTCTTCATCTATGGAACTTAGTTTTGTAGGATACAAAATTCTTGACTGATGGTTATTCTGTTTAAGAAGATTAAGGTGGGACCCTGGTCCCTTCTTGGTTGTAAGCACTATGCTGAGAGGTCTACTGTTAGTCTGACTGGTTTTCCTTTGTAAGGTACTTGATGCTTTCATTGTGCAGCTGGTAGGATTTTCTCTTTCACTTTGGATTTGGCCAAACTGTCGACTCTGTACCGTGATGATCTCCTATTTGCAATAATTCTCTCAGGTGTTCATTGATCTTCTTGTATCTGGATGTCTAAATCTCTAGCAAGACCAGGGAGTTTTACATTATTCCTTCAATTTTTCCATGCTTTTTTCTCTTTCTTCTTCTCCCTCAGGGTTACCTGTGATTATTATAAGTTTGGGCATTTTACATAATCCCATAGTTCTTGGAGATCTTTTTAATTTCTTTATTTTTGACTGTGTGGGTTAATTTGAAAGCCTTTACCTTTGGGCTCTGAAATTCTTTCTCCTGCTTGGTCTAGTCTGTTGTTAAAACTTTCCACTGTATTTTAAAATTCCCTAAATGACTCTTTCTTTTCCAGGAGGGTTTTTTTTTAAATCTATCTCTTTAGTGAATTTTTAATTCATGTGCTGAATTATTTTTTTTGGTTTCTTTTTATTGGTTTTGGATTTTTCTCATCAATCCCCTTGGGCTTATTTGCAATCTATATCTTGAATTCCAAGTCTACATTTCGAAAATTTCTGAAGGGACAGATTTGAAAGAGATTAAACAATTTGCTCAAGGGATAGGAATGGGAATCTGTATGTCAAAGAGTATAAACTTGTAGTTATGTAGAGAGTAGATTATAGGTATTCTTAACACATACACAAAAGAGATAATTATGAAAGGTGATGGATATGTTAATTTCCTCACCTGTAGTGATTATTTCATATCAAAACATCATGTTGTGTACCTTAAATATGTACAATAAAATAAATTAAAAACTCAGTTTGCTTATAGTCACAAAATATTAGTAAGTTAAATAACCTGGGACTAGAATGCATGACTTCTGATTCTAATTCAATGTTTTTGTTCATTAAACTATGGTGCTTATTTGTTATATGTGTGTATTTTGTTATTATAGTGTTTTAAACTGGTCTGGGGATTTAACCACTCTACAAAATGCATTCTAAGGAAAAAGCTTCAGATGGCCAACCGTTGCCAGTTGTATGAACTTAACATGTAACCTGTGTAATCTCTACTTGGAGAGGGCTAGAAATTTTGTTTTCTTTAGTGCAAAACTGTTTCAGAAATATCTTGCCTTTTTAAAATGTCTTCTTTATTACTGTATAAATATAACTGTGAGAGGTCAGTGTGGGAAGTTATTTAAATATCAACTTCTCTTTGTTAAATTTTAGTTGCATTTTACCAACATTGATTTTTTCCCCCCTGTTTCAATGTTGTGTAGCTGTTCTCGATTCAGCTGTTACATCTGGCCCGTATCATTCAAAGACTTTTCTTATGAGAGATGGGAAAAATACTCTGCCTTGTGTATTTTATGAAATTGTGAGTATTTTTATGGTATTATTTGCAAAGCCCATGCCAACTAAACATAAAAATTCCATTGCATTAGAAATTCTGTTAACAATTTAGTAATTTAGTACTTTCAACATTTTTGGTTTTAGTTCTGTTACTAAAGTTATTTATCTGTTTAACTAATAGGGAGAGCCTACTACATGCCAGACACTGTGCTGCATGCAAGGATATGGTAAATGGCCGTTTTCCCCAAAGGGTTTATAAGCTCACGCAGAAAGATAGATACATAAATGTTACACTGTGGTTTGATAAATGGGATAGTAGAGGTAGGTATGTGCAGGGTGCTACAGAAGTAGATAGGGCTGAACGTGGTGGCTCATACCTGTAATCCCAGTACTTTGGGAGGCTGAAGTGGAAGGATTGATCTCTTGTGGCCAGGAGTTCAATACCAGACTCGGCAACATAGTAAGACCTCCATCTCTACAAAAATTATATTAAAAAAAATTAGCTGGGCATGGTGGCACACACCTGTAGTTCTAGCTACTTGGGAGACTGAGGTGGGAGGATCACTTGAGCCCAGGAATTCAAGGTTACAATGAGCTGTGATCATGCCATTGCACTCCAGCCTGGGTGAGAGAGTGATACCCTATCTCTGGAGAAAAAGTAGATAGGAAGGATGGGGCAAATCAGGGAAAGATTTTTGAAGAAGATAGTAGCAGGTCCTAGATCTAGCATTATCCTAGCACTATCCTAGATGTTTAAGGACTAATAAGAGTCTACTAAGCTAAAGTGTGTTAGGGAGGGAAAGAAGAATGAATTCTAAGGTGAGGGAGCAGCATGTACAAAGACATGAAGCTAAGAGAGAGCTTGCCTTGTCCAAGTAACTGCAAGTAGTTTATAATTACCACAGTGTAGAGCTAGTAAGTGATGCAGGTAAGGGTAGTGGTTCTGAAATTGAGGGAAGGTAGAGTGTGGGTTAGGAAATAAGGAAGAGGAGGTTTGGTGACAAAGAAGGCTGAGATCTCAAAGGAGGCTATAGACTTTATAAGATCTACATACTTTGTGAAAGAGTTTGGCCTTAATTTTCAAATGGATGTCAATTTTGAAATCAGACATGGAGTCTAATGTTTACTTCACCATTTATTAATTTTATTAACTAAGTAAGCTGTTTAAACTACCTGAACTTCAGGTTTTTAAATCTATAAATTGAGGAGACAAATTCCTGCTTTGAAGGGTTGGTGTGGAAATTAAATGATAAAACATGAATGTGTAGTACATGACATGTAGTAGGTGATCCAGAAATAGTAATTGTCATATTAACTTCTACAATATCTTGAATGCTTATTATTTTTCCTCTAGTCTAAGTTATTTTATTTTATTATTTTTATTTATTTATTTTAGCGTATTATGGGGGTACAAGTGTTAAGGTTACGTATATTGCCCATTCCCTTCCCCCCCCCCCATCGAGTCAGAGCTTCAAGCGTGACCATCCCACAAACGTTGCATATCTCACTCATTGTGTTTGTATATACCCAATCCCCTCCTCCCCACTCCCACCTGCCCGGCATTCGATAAATGTTATTCCTATATGTCCACTGAGGAGTTGATCAATTAATACCAATTTGCTGGTGAGTACATGTGGTGCTTGTTTTTCCATTCTTGAGATACTTCACTTAGTAAAATGGGTTCTAGCTCTATCCAGGAAAATACAAGAGGTGCTATATCACCATTCTTTCTTAAAGCTGAGTAGTACTCCATGGTATACATATACCACATTTTATTAATCCACTCATGAATTGATGGGTACTTTGGTTGTTTCCACATCTTTGCAATTGTGAATTGTGCTTCTATAAACATTCGAGTGCAGGTGTCTTTTTCATAAAGTGATTTTTGTTCTTTTGGGTAGATGCCCAGTAGTGGAATTGCTGGATCAAATGGTAGATATACTTGTATCATTTTAAGATATCTCCATACTGCTTTCCACAGAGGTTGAACTAGTTTGTAGTCCCACCAGCAGTGTAGGAGTGTTCCTCTCTCCACTACCATGCCAACATTTATTGTTTGGGGACTTTTTGATAAAGGCCATTCTCACTGGAGATAAATGATATTTCATTGGGGTTTTGATTTGCATTTCCCTGATGATTAGAGATGTTGAGCATTTTTTCATATGTTTGTTGGCCATTATTCTGTCTTCTTCTGAGAAGTTTCTATTCATGTCCTTTGCCCATTTTTTGATAGGGTTGTTTGATTTTTTCTTGCCGATTTTCCTGAGTTCTAAATAGATTCTAGTTATCAGCCCTTTATGGGATGTGTAGCTTGTGAAAATTTTCTCCCATTCTGTGGGTTGTCTGTTTGCTCTTTTGGCAGTTTCTTTGGCTGTGCAGAAGCTTTTTAATTTGATCAGGTCCCATTTATTTATTTTTGTTGCTGCTGTGATTGCCTTTGGAGTCATCTTCATAAATTCTTTGCCTAGGCCAATGTCCAGAAGAGTATTACAACGTTTTCCTCTAGAATTCTAATAGTTTCACACCTAATGTTCAAGTCTGTTACCCAGTGTGAGTTGATTTTTGTGAGAGGTGAAAGATGTGGGTCTTGTTTCAGTCTTCTGCATGTGGCTATCCAGTCTAAGTTATTTTTTAAAAAACTTTGTTATTGAACTATAACATGTACAGAAAAGTGCAAAAATCATAGTTGTACCAGCTCTATGAAGTGTCACAAAGTGAATGTTACCCAGGCTAAGAAATAGAACATTGCCTTCATCTCTGAAACCTTGTTGTGCCTCCTCCGATTCACTATCTCCTGTCTTTAACCTAAAAGTAACCACTATCCTGACTTTTAATGTTATCAATTAATTCTGCCTGTTTTTGAACTTTACATCAATAGTATAATACGGTGTGTCTTTTTAAAATATCTGGTTCCTTTCACTTGACAAAATGTAAGATTCATTTATGTTGTTGCATGTGGCTATGGTTCACTCATTTATATTGGTGTTTATAATTTTGTGTTTTATGAATATACCACAATTTAGTTTTCCATATTACTGCTGGTGGGCATTTAGATTGTTTCTAGGCTTTTTCCTATTATGCATAATGCTCTATGAACATTTGTATATGTCTCTTATGTATATATATGCATTTATGTTTGAGATATACCTAGAAGTAAAATTGCTGGATCATAGAGAATGCATATATTCTAATACCGTACTTATTGCCAAAAATTTTCCAAAAGGTTCTATCAATTTACGTACAGCAGTATAGGAGAGTTTGGTTTCTCTGAATTATTATCAACACTTAGTATTGTCAGTCTTTTTTTTTTTTTTTTTTTTTTTTTGAGACAGAGTCTCGCTTTGTTGCCCAGGCTAGAGTGAGTGCCGTGGCGTCAGCCTAGCTCACAGCAACCTCAAACTCCTGGCTCAAGCAATCCTCCTGCCTCAGCCTCCCAAGTAGCTGGGACTACAGGCATTCGCCACCATGCCCGGCTAATTTTTTGTATATATTAGTTGGCCAATTAATTTCTTTCTATTTATAGTAGAGACAGGGTCTCGCTCTTGCTCAGGCTGGTTTCGAACTCCTGACCTTGAGCAATCCGCCCGCCTCGGCCTCCCAGAGAGCTAGGATTACAGGCGTGAGCCACCACGCCCGGCCTGTCAGTCTTTTTTATTACAGTTATTCTGGTGGATAAATTTAGTGTTATTTCTCTATAATTTGCTGGTGAATAATGAGATTGAGTACCTTTTCATATATATTGGCCATTTAGATGTTTTCTTTTGTAAAATCTGTTCAGACCTCTTGCTTTTTTTTCTATTGAGTTGTCTTTTTCTTATTGATTTGTAGGAGTTTTTTTTTAACTATTCTAGATACAAGTTCTTTATCATTATGTGTATTGCAAATATTTGCTCATACTCTGTGGTTTGCTTTCTCACTGTTAATGGAGGATTTTGATAAACAAAAGTATTTTTAATACTTTAAATACTCTAATAATTTAATACAAAATGTATTTTTAATACATTTTAATATAGTCCTTTTATCAGTCATGTCTTTCTCCTTATAATGAGTGCTTTTTATGACCTTTTAATGAAAGCAATTTCAGACTTTTTAAATTTCATTCATGATTGAGAGGATTTAGAGATTATCGGTCTTTTTCTGGTTTGTGAGTCCTCTTAAAGGCATAGCCCTTTTGGGTCCCAACCCTAATAAGCCTCAGGTTGGGGTGAGGGTGGTTACTAGAATCTCTTTTCCTTGGGGGCCTCAGTCTCCGTATTTTGTTTCTCACTTCTGTGAGTTTGTCAAAAGCTTTGCTCAGTTTCTTACACTCTCAACTGCTTTTCTGTAATTGACAGATATCTCAGGGGGAAAGCACCACTCAAATCAGGCCCCATCCTGCACTCCTGTATTCTCCCTGATGGAGTTTCTGTAGTTCCTCACTGTCTTGGTATCTCTCTGATGCCTACCAGGATATTTTTAACAAAATATTTCAGCCAGCTATTATAGTTCTTAGCTGGAGAGTTGGTTTGGATCACCTAGTCTGCCGTCTACTTAAAGTAGAGCTCTGGCAATCTGATAAAAATACTTGTGCCATTACATTGGGAATGTCTTATGTCTCAACTTTCTAGCTTATAAGAAGCCCGGGGGTCTTTCCTCTGTGATAGGGTGCCCATATATGCCTAGCTGCCATAGTCTTGTCAGCAATGGGGCCCTGACTCAGGTGAGGGAATTATGAAATTTTGGAGTGATATGTACTTAGTTGATCATATTATTAGTTTTGAAAAATTGAAATTCAGATGACATAATAATCTTTTGATATTTATTTTTTTTGAAAAACAGGATCGTGAACTTCCAAGACTGATTAGAGGCCGAGTGCATAGGTGTGTTGGCAGCTATGACCAGAAAAAGAACATTTTCAAATGTGTTTCTGTCAGACCAGCATCTGTTTCTGAACAAAAAACTTTTCAAGCATTTGTTAAAATTGCAGATGTTGAGATGCGTTATTATACTAATGTAATGAATGAAACTTAAGTAGTGATAAAGGAGGTGTAAATAATATAAATTACAGCATTTTCTGTTGTTGCTTAATTTACTATCTCCATAGTTTTATAGATACTGTTTTTCTTTATTTCACTTATTGAATAAAATTATTTAAATCCTTTTAAATATGGAAAGAATTTTTGAGAAATAATTTTACTATTTGTATTAAAATGATGCCTTTGCTAAAACTCCACAACCACTTCAGATAAAACACTCAATAAAATAGAAATAGATAGATGTTTCTTTAATATGGGCTAATAATATATGAGTTAGCCCCCAAACTGGCATCAGGCTTAAGGGGGAAATATTAGATGTGTTCCAACTACAAGGAACAAGACAAGGGTGTTCGCTGTCAGTCCTGATATAAAGCATTGTTCTGAAACTGCTAGCCTGTGCAGTTCATTTAATTACTTCAATTATTTAAGGAGAATCTACTCTGTGCCAAGTAGCGTTGCAAGTGCTTGGGTCAAGCAGTTCATAAAGTAACAAAGATTAGGAGTACCAGAAAGGTTGGTGTACTCTCCTACAGAATATGTCATATGTTTTGAACCAGGAACCCATATATATAGTGCTGTTTCTCCCATAGCAATGATTTATGAGTCTGGGAATCCAGTGGTGGTAGCAGTGCTGACTTCTGTCTTTATTAGACCAAATAACATACTCATAGAATTTTTGCTTCCCACCCCCACAGTTTTGGGCCCCCCTGATTTACTTTCTCCCATAGCCCAGGTTACCCACAATGCAGAGACTGAAACAAAGTCTTATTTGCAAATATTGTATTGAGAATTTTACCTCATGGGGAGAATTAAGGGATAGAAGGGTGTTGAATAGGGAAGAAGGGAGACCCAATACTAGGGTGGCTTCTTGAGTATCCACCAGCTCCCAGCACCTGTATTTAAGGGTTGACCTATAGAGCATTAACTCCTTTGTACTTCAGGTTGTGTATGTATAAGTGTTGAGCTGGTTTTCCATGATATTACACTCCATGGAATCAGAGAAACTCTATGGCAGGCACAAGAAGCAAGTGGAAAAGACCAAAGGTAATACTGTCAGACTGAATTTGTATGAAGCTGGTTGCAATCTGTGTGAACGCGTTACGGCAGCTATAGCTGGAATAAGAGATAATGAATGACTGAAAATTTGAAGTGGTGCACAGGAAGTGTCTGATATAATTCTATAATTCTCAAGGAAGGAATGCTTCTATCGGGAATGCATCAATAGTTACATTCTATTACTGTGTTTCCCTGAAAATAAGACAGTGTCTTATATTTAGTTTTCCTCAAGAAGACACCGTAGGACTTATTTTCAGGGGATGTGTTATTTTTTTTAAGTATGGTACAACAATCTACATTTATTCAAATATAGTTAAGTCATCTTCTTCTGGAACAGCATCATAATAAAATGGCAGCCATAGCTTTCCTTCTTCCCCTTGGGGACACACAATACCTAAAGTGGAACGTCCCGCTCCTCACTTCACTGAGGAGACTTTCCCCTCAAAGCCTCAGCTTGCAGCACGCACAGGATGGTCGGGACCTGACGGGGAGCCCACCTTGTTGGTGGGGCTGCCCGCACCTTTCTGGTCACCTTTGGGATAGTAGCTGTCACAGTGGGGCAGATGAGAAGGGCTGCTAGTCTTCTTTACCAGTCCGCGACAAAATACATGGGTTGTGCAGATAGGTTGTGTAGCCACGCCCATCACTAGATCTTATTTTCGGGGTAGGGCTTATATTGCGCAAATGCTTAGAAATACTGCTTGGGATTATTTTATGGGTAGGTCTTGTTTTTGGAGAAACATGGTAAAAGTTGAGATTGCCATTTGGGAATTTGGGGTTCTTTATGTCACTGAACCAGTAGACAAAAATGAGAGTTACTATGCTGCCTAAGGTAATTCAATCACAGGTACAATGTAAAATTGTGTTTTCTACACAGTGAGGAAAGATCATGGTTGATATGCAAGAGATTCTTTTGGGTGTCACTTAGTAAAAGTTAATGGAAAACTATTATAGCAACCCAATAAAGGCAATAATACTGAGAATTCAGACTCACAGAGAATGAAAGTTGAATCTAGCTGAAGTGATGAAAAAGGGAACATGGAATAGGTGTGGAAGAAGGAGTTATAAATGTCAATTATGATCTTGTGGTCAATTGCAGGGGAAGGAAATGCTGACATTAGGCGTAATCTGACATATATGGAGGGTGGTGGGATAATGATGGTGTCTGGGTGTTATTAAGGTTTTCCTAGAGAGGTAAGGAGATGGAAGTAACTCAGAGATGCAAATCTGGATTTCCTTTTTTACCTTGGCCTGAGAAAGAATTGAATATGATCTGGGAGAGTTCATCTTTTCTCTCACTCCTGTCCTTTCTGTGTATCTGCTATTGTTCAGTAATAGAAGTCTGATCCTTGTTGATTGCAGTTTTTCTCTCTCCTAGGACCTGTTTATAGGGATTTGGGACATAATGAGAGATTCTGTCACCCAGAAGTCTTTCTAAAGCATGTGTCTTTCCTTAGTGGTACTCTGTTCAAAGACCACTGATGGCTTCTTCTTGTCCACAGGATAAAACCTAAACTATTATACACAAGATACTTTACAACATTTAAAGTCTGGTCCTTGCTTACTTTTATGGCTTCTCCAGCCATTCTTCTTAATCTCTCAAAATGTAGCCTCCAGGCACACAGGACTACTGTCCATTCCCTAAGCGGGCAGTGATTGTCTGTCCATGAGCTTCTCTCCATCCTCATGATCCCCCAAAGTATAGTCAGATGTGATCAGTGATTGTAATCAGTGATTGTAATCGCTGCTATGGGACTCTCAGAAAATTTGTTCTAAAGAGGTCCTGGTTAATTACTTTTTGTTTAATGAGTTCCTCCAGGATCTAAATTCCTTTGGGACGCAGAGCCCCCTTAGGCCCAGAGATGAGTAGAAGGGGAGGTGTGAGAAGGGCAGGTTTAGATCCAGGTGACGACTACAAAGGCTGTTACTTCACATGCCTATAATGAATAAAGGGGAGCAGGATCTCATATCTAGGCCTTCAGACACACTTGGTAAGTTGGGCAGAAGGGTAAATGAGCTGGTGCATTAGTATCCCTACAACATGAGGGTCTGGATTTCCCCAGTTGTATGATGCTTTGTAGGATAGTTTTTCAGGTATAACTTACCTTTTCTCCACATCTCTACCTCTCCAGACTTTGCTACATTCCAGAAATACTTTGATTATTTTGATTAACATCCATCACTTAAACTCTTTTTTTTTTTTTTTTGAGACAGAGTCTCACTTTGTTGTCCAGGCTAGAGTGAGTGCCGTGGCGTCAGCCTAGCTCACAGCAACCTCAAACTCCTGGGCTCAAGCGATCCTCCTGTCTCAGCCTCCCGAGTAGCTGGGACTACAGGCATGCGCCACCATGCCCGGCTAATTTTTTTATATATATATCAGTTGGCCAATTAATTTCTTTCTATTTATAGTAAAGACGGGGTCTCGCTCTTGCTCAGGCTGGTTTTGAACTCCTGACCTTGAGCAATCCGCCTGCCTCGGCCTCCCAAGAGCTAGGATTACAGGCGTGAGCCACAGCGCCCGGCCACTTAAACTCTTTACTAGTGATAGTGTTCATTATTACTATGCCATGTACTCTCACAAGATTGTATCATTTCAACATAATGGCATCTCTGTGAGGTAGGCATTTGATGCAGAGGTTCCTAATCCTTGGATATATATTTGAATTACTTAAGGAGCTTACTTAAGGCACCCTTTCAGAGATTCCGATTACATTTACTAGGGGAAGGTGCAGTAATCTGTATTTAAAAATTATACTGTATGTCCTTACTACTCAAAGTGTGGTCCATAAAACAGCAGAATTGGCATCACCAAATATAAAATTTGAACTTTCAAAATGTAGACTATTAGGCCCTACACTGGACCTACTGAATCAAAATCAACATTTAATAGGGCCACCAGGTGGTTTGTATGTAAATTAAATTTTTAGAAACAGTGACCTTTGTGAGTCTTGTGGGCAGTCTGGGTTCAGAAATATGGATTTACCATGTTTACCAGGTAAAGAAGATAAGAGTCATCATGAAGAGAGCCACTGAAACTTATATGCCTCATCAGTGGCAGCATCTTCAAGTGATGTCTCTGGTTTGTGATTCCTAATAAGATTCTTGACACCAGAAATGAGTCCCACGCATTTCCTAGGGAAACAAACTTCTGAGAAATCAGGCATATGAAACTTCACTTGATGCATTTGCCTGCTGCAACACTAGCACACTATGTCCAAATGCAAAAACGTTAATGTAGCTTGATTAAACAGCATCATCAGGGTGAAAATTCCAGCAGTTGGTTTTAATTCTGTCTTTTAAGGAAGAAACTTCCCAAATGCCTTAACACCTCTCTTCAGCTTTCTTAGCTCTGAGGCGCTCTGGAGTATGGATATCTGGAGAAGGACAAGAGTGAGGTCTCAAGGGTAGAAATTACTCCTTCATTTTCTCTCAAATTACTAAACCTATCAGATGTATTTTTTCACATCATCGCTAAATCATGTGGATTTCAACATAAGTAACAAGGTGACTGTATGGGCATGCATATTGGATTGTCTGTTTAGGATAAAGAGTAGTGTGGTTGGATGGTCTAATATTTTCCATGGGTCTGAAGATACATCTAGGAATTTTGCAATAAAATGTTAAAAGCTAATGCAAAATGGTTAAAGCAAGTGAGTTCTTGTTCCAGGAGAATTTAGTCGGAGTAGTTATTGTAACTTCAGTGGGAGTTGCTACATTTAAAGTTTGAGGAATTTATGTCTCAGTTTGAAGGACAGTCAACAAATATTAATGAAACTTTGGCCACAACCAGATACCATGCCAGGTGCTGGCTTTGCTGCAGTCACAAAAGCATGTCCTGTATGGAGTTTACAATCTGATAGGAAAGTCAGCTTCATTAGCAGTCAAGGCTATTGAGTGCTATTGGATGAGGACAGGATGCTGTGGAAACTGTCTGAAGCATGGTCTGCAGAAACAGGGAAGGTTTAGCAGAGCGAGTGACATCTAATATACCTAAAGGATAATTGGAGGTAAGCAAGGTGAAAAAGGGGAAGAGGGAAGAAGGTGTTAGGTAGGAGGATCAGCAAATATGAAAGGCTGGAGGCAATAAATTATGACTTCTAAGTCCAGCAATGCTGGAAAGAGGGATACAAGAGTCTTGTGGGCCAGATGAGTCTGTGGAAATAGGCATAGGTCAGGTAATGAGACATCATTTCTGTCCTTGAAAGGAATTTTGCCTTTATCTTAAGAGCAATGAGAATCCATGAGGATTTAAGCAGGAAATGATCAGCATTTTATCTTAGAATACTGTAGTGTGAAGGGATTGAAGGAGAGTGAGATTGGAAGCAGGGAGATGAAAATAGTTTGGACAAGATAGGATGTCAGTCTGGTCCAGACAGCAGCAGTTAAGATGAACAGTGGATGAATTAGAGAATGAAGTGGCAGAATCTGAGAATTATTAGATTAGATGTTGATGGTGAGAGAAATGAATAAATGAGAGAAAATTCTTAGGTTTCTGACTGAGCCTGGATTCCTTTTACTGAGATATGAGAGACTGGAGGAGTGGGTTGGGAGAGAGGTAGGGAGAGTTCACAAATTTCATTTGGGATCTGTTGAGCTGAAGACAGTTGTGATATATAGATGGGGAGATAATCAGGAAGCAGTTGATGATACAGTACTGAAAGTGATATAGAGGTTTACCCACAAGGTTTAGACTGTAATCAAGGCCATAGGCATAGATAAACTCTTTTAGGGCTGTAGCTATAGAATTATAATGTAAGAGAATAGAGTTTAGGAAAAATCCCCAGGAAACATAAGATACTGTTAGGGAAGAAACTTGATTATAGTTACTGAGAATGAATGACTAAGGAATTATTAGGAGAACCAGTGTGATTGCACAGAAGCTAATAGGTAAGAGTGCTTTAGTAGGGAGGGGAGAATCAATATTGTTACATGTAATAAGAAGTGAAGAAAGTAAGTCTGAAAGTGGCTTACAGTGAGTGATGTGGCATATTTATTTTATTTTTTATTTTTTTTAGGATACATGGATCATTTTTGTAATGCTTGAGTCCTGGCTATAGGTATACCTATAGATGTACCCATCACCCAAATAATGTTCTTGGTACTCATTAAGTTGGTTTATTCCCCTTCTCTCCTCCCCCTCCTCTCTGGCTGCTCTCCACTGAATTTTACTTCTGTTTGTGCACTTGTGTGCTCATTGGTTAGTTCCAATTTAATAGTATGTGTGGAATTTTTCCATTCCTGAGATACTCACTTAGGAGAATGGTCTCCGGTTACATCTATATTGTTGCAAGAGGTATTAATCCATTTTTTTTGTGGGTGAGTAGTACACCATGGTGTACACATACCACATTTTATTAATCAGGGAAATGCAAATTATAACCACAATGAGATATCACCTTGCCCCAGTTAGAATGGCTTTTATTAAAAAGTCCAAGAACAATAGATGCTGGTGTGGATGCAGAGAGAAAGGGATGCTTATA
The DNA here is from genome assembly GCF_040939455.1 of Microcebus murinus. Lineage (NCBI taxonomy): Eukaryota > Metazoa > Chordata > Mammalia > Primates > Cheirogaleidae > Microcebus > Microcebus murinus. The sequence goes on along the minus strand of NC_134121.1, from coordinate 15,837,091 downwards.
CAGTATTGGAGAGACTGCAAATTAGCGCAGCCTCTATGGAAAACAATATGGAGATTCCTCAAATAACTAAAAGTAGACCTGCCATTCAATCCAGTAATGCCACTACTGGGTATCTACGCAAATGAAAGTAAGTCATTTTATCCAAAAGATACCTGCACTGGAATGTTTACTGCAGCATAATTCACAATTGTAAAGATGTAGAATCAACTCAGATGCTCATCAATTCATAAGTAGATTAATAAAATGTGATATTTGCATATTTATGATTATAGAGATTGTTGTCATGGATAACGATGGTGAAATAATTTGGTTCAGATAATCTGACCATGTATCATAGAAATGCATTTACTTTTCTTTAGATTTAATGGACCCATTTATTTTATTTTAAAGACACTGAACACAGAGAATGACAGGAAGGAACCAAACTGTCATCTCAGAGTTCCTCCTCCTGGGTTTGCCTGTGAAGCCAGAGCACCAAAACCTGTTCTATGCCCTGTTCCTGGCCATGTATCTTACTACTGTTCTGGGAAACCTCCTCATCATAATCCTCATTCGACTGGACTACCACCTTCACACACCTATGTATTTGTTTCTCAGCAACTTGTCCTTTTCTGACCTTTGCTTTTCCTCTGTCACAATGCCCAAATTGCTGCAGATCATGCAGAGCCAAGACCCATCCATTCCTTACATGGGCTGCTTAGCCCAAATGTACTTTTTTTTGTTTTTTGCAGACCTGGAGAGCTTCCTCCTTGTGGCCATGGCCTATGACCGCTATGTGGCCATCTGTTTCCCCCTGCACTACACCACCATCATGAGCCCCAAGCTCTGTCTCTCCCTGGTGGTGCTGTCCTGGGTGCTGACCACATTCCACGCCATGTTGCACACCCTGCTCATGGCCAGACTGTGTTTCTGTGCGGACAACGTGATCCCTCACTTTTTCTGTGATATGTCTGCTCTGCTGAAGCTGGCCTGCTCTGACACTCGAGTTAATGAATTGGTGATATTCATCATGGGAGGCCTCATTCTCGTCATCCCGTTCGTACTCATCATCGTGTCCTATGCACGAATTGTCTCCTCCATCCTCAAGGTCCCTTCTGCTAAGGGTATCCATAAGGCCTTCTCCACCTGTGGCTCCCATCTCTCTGTGGTGTCACTGTTCTATGGGACAGTTATTGGTCTTTACTTATGCCCGTCGGCAAATAATTCTACTGTGAAGGAGACCGTCATGGCTATGATGTACACTGTGGTGACCCCCATGCTGAACCCCTTCATCTACAGCCTGAGGAACAGAGACATGAAGGGAGCCCTGGGAAGAGTCATCTGTAAGAGGAAAATTCTTTTATCTCTATGATGGTAACACTTGGGATTATTATGCAATTTTATCCAGTAGATATATTGACATTGATATTTGAGTATTATTCCAGACCTTTTTCCCTCACATGGAGATTTGTGCTTAAATGAAATATTACATAGTTGCCCAATAAATAAAACAGATGAAGTAAAGGTGTATAGTTGAACTAGGAAGGGGTTCTCAGTAAGTTAGTAGGAAAGTTTTCTTCTTTGTTAATAACAGGTGACCCTGAGGAGGTATAATTTTAAATATTTTAATTCAGATTTATGTCCAGCTATTAAACCACTTTAATTTTTCATATGTTCTTTTTAAAAACTAAAACATTTGTTTTAAATGATACTCATTCCTTCCATGTCCATACTAAGACCAAAACATCTCAGTCCCTTGCTCCTCCTGCTAAACTTTTTATTGTTGAATAAAAATTCTTATGTCTTCCTACGCAAGTGTTCACATCATTCTGTTTTTAATCCTTTTTTTCTTCTCCTTAATTTTTATGTCTGCATTGTCCTTTTTTTTAACCTGACCTAAACCTAAATGAACTTTATTTTCTTTGCTGCAGTTTAGTTTGTCTTTATCTAGGAGCTCAGTCATACCTGAGGCCCTAAAAGTTACTTCTTCAAGCATGGGAAAGGGAGCCAAAGTCTGCTTAAGAACCTCATTCATTCATTTAATTATGTTAGTTATTTTAATATTTTTTAAAAATTAAAACAACTGTGCATATTTATTGGGTACAGTGTGACATTTCAATGCATGTATAGTGTGTGATGATCTAATTGGGAAATTAGCATATCTACCACCTCAAACCTTTATCATTTCTGGCTGGGAGCGGTGCCTCACGCCTGTAATCCTAGCACTTTGGGAGGCTGAGGCGGGCAGATTGCTTGAGATCAGGAGTTCGAAACAGCCTGAGCAAGAGCAAGACCCTGTCTCTACTATAAATAGAAAGAAATTAATTGGCCAACAGATATATATAGAAAAAATTAGCCGGGCATGGTGGCGCATGCCTGTAGTTCCAGCTACTTGGGAGGCTGAATTTGAGGTTGCTGTGAGCTAGGCTGACACCACAGCACTCAGTCTAGCCTGGGGAACAGAGTGAGACTCTGTCTCAGAAAACAAACAAACAAACAAACAAACAAAAAACAAACCTTTATCATTTCTTAGTGTTCAACAATTCAAAATTTCCTCTTCTAGTTATTTGAAAAAATATAATACATTATTGTTTAGTATAGTCACCCTACAGTGCTATGGAACACTAGAACTTATTCCTCCTGTCTTCCTGTAAGTAGCCCTCCCAGACAGGCTGGAGAGAAATCGGGAATGAATAGGCTGAAGGCTGGATAAACATCAAGAGGAAGAAATACTCTGGGTTGGAGCTGAACTGATGTACTTACTAATAAACATAAAGTCAGAAAGAGGCATCAGTCTCAGGGACTACATGTATGAATATTTTCTTAGCTAGGAGCTTTGGGAGAGAAAAGTAAGACTTTGGAGAAGGGTATGTTGGACATTCCACAATAAAAATTCTTAAGACCTGCTTGGAATATAAATGCTTACTCCTTCAAAGGTCTTATCATATGTGTGGGGGAGGTGAAATCAAGTAAGCGAGAAAGATATGGCAGGGGATGGAAATGGAACATTCCTTTGTTGATCTTAAGATATACCATGTGTGCATTAATGTAGTTTTATTTAGTGAACTCTTTCTCTAGACCCTACCTGACCCTGAAACATCCTCTGGGATTCTTATGTGGTAGAGAAGAGAAGGAGCTTATTTTATGTGAACAGTAAAATGAAATGATTCTTGGCACTGGACCCATGGTTTAAAACACCTTTCCACACTGATCTGGAGGGAATGTCACATCCCTAACAGAAGGAAACTTTGCAGTGATATTCTTGGTTACTTAGACTGTGATTAACCAAGTGGCCCTGCCCTGTAGGACATTGCTGCTCAGGAATGCAGGACTGCCGAGGTTTCAACTCTGCCCAGAAAGTGGACACAGCCAAAAACAAGGTAGCAACTTGTCGAGGAGGCTTGCTTGGCAGAACCTAACTTTATATCTCCCGATATTATTTATTTTTTTCTATAGAACTTATCACCATGTGGTATGCTATATAGAATGCTTATTTATTTATTTTGTTTACCTTTATGGCATGTGATTTTCTTGACTGGAGAGACTTCTGTCTGATTTGCTCACCAATGCCCTAGAAGACTGTCTAGATCATAAAAGTAATTTTACTATTCGCTGAATGAATAAATAAATGAATCATATAGTATTTTCTTGTAGGACAAACACATAACACCACTCCTCAGGAATCAGGAGATAGAAAAAAAAGGTTATAGAACAGTTTTCCTGGTTGCTCTGGCAAATTTCCTCAGTCCACAAAAGGCAGGAAAGGAGGGACCCTATCTTCTTTCAGGTCAGTGACCGCCTCCGCATGAGTACCTGGCACAGAGCACCCTGAACATCAGTATTTCTGAGGCTATAGATAAGTGGGTTCAGCATGGGGTTGATAACAGTCATGAAAACCCCAACACCTTTATCCTTATCTGAAGACTCCACTGAACCCAGCCTCATGTAGCTGAAGACACCCGTCCCATAGAAGATGCCCACCACGGTGAGGTGGGAGCCACATGTGGAGAAGGCTTTCTTCCTGCCTTCTGCGGAGCGGATTTGTAGCACAGCAACGACTACATGGGCATAGGACACAGTGATGAGGACCAAGGGGGACACAGCCATAAAGGCTGCTGCTACAAAGAGCAGCAGCTCATTGAGTTGGGTGCTGGAGCAGGAAAGCTGGAAGAGCTGTGGGAGGTCACAGTAGAAGTGATTGATCACATTGGGGCCACAGAAATTGAGAGTAGTTAAGGCAATAGTGTGGGTCAGTGCATTGGTGATGGCACAGATCCAGGACACAACCACCAACATCCTCTGGACCGTGTGGCTCATGCGGGTGCTATAGGTAAGGGGCCGGCAGATGGCCAGGAACCGGTCATAGGCCATAGTGGTCAACAAGAAGCAGTCCATCCCAGCCAGAAGGTGGAAGAAGAATAGTTGTATAAGGCAGGCATCATAGGAAATTATAAACCTATGGGACAGAAGATGACTCAACATTACAGGAACAGTGACAGTGATACATCCAACATCCAGCACCGATAGGTTCCCCAGGAAGAAGTACATGGGGGTGTGGAGTTTGGGCTCCACCAGGATGGCGGCCAGGATGCTGAGGTTGCCCCCTACTGTGACCAGGTAGGCGAAGAGGAAGAGCACAAAGACCACAGACTGTATCTCTTCTGTTTCCACGAGGCCCAGTAGAGTAAACTCAGTAACAGCAGTTTTGTTGGTCCCAGCTTCTGGTTCCATGAGTTCCTGTAAGGAAATGTCCCAGTAGGGGAGAAGTATCAGTCCATTCACTCACTTACTCAACATAAACATTTTAAACCACTTATGTTCAAAGCCCCATGGTGAGTTCCCAGTGTCTAGGTGAATATTTTCCCAGGACCCTGGCCATACCTCACGCACTGACCTCCACCTCCTCAGTGCCTCAGCCATGCTCTCGGTTGAGATGCCCAATGCCACCACCACCTTGTCCCTCCCATCCTCTGTTAGCTGAGTGGGTCACAATACATGGGAAAATAAATTAAGGTAAAAGATCTAATGCACAATGTGAGGACCAGAGTGAATAAAGTGTATTGTATTCAGGGTTTTTGCTAAATGAATAGATTATAGCTGGTCTTACTGTGGGGAGCAGAGTGGGTAACCATGTGAGATGATGTATATGTTCATTTGTTTCACTACTATAACCATTTTGCTATATATATGTATCTCATAGTATCATGCCATATACCTTAAATATATATAATAAAATTTATTAAAATAATAAAAGACTTCCCTTTTGAATATAGTGAGATTAAGATAGAATTTCCCCATATTTCTCTGAGGGATCAACTTAAGCCAAAAAGTAGATTACTTTCTTAAAATTTATTTTTAATTGACAAATAATAATTATACATATTATTGGGTATGGCGTGATGTTTTGATCTATGTGTGCTTTGTAGAAGATTGAATCAAGCAAATTACCATATCCATCACCTCACCAACTTATTTTTTTGTATTGAAAACATTAAAAATATATTCCTTTATTCAAACTGAAGGACATTATGCTAAGTGAGATAAACCAGATACAGAAAGACAAATATTGTGTGATCTTCCTTTTATGTGAAATTTTAAAAAGTCAATCTCAGAGAATCAGACACCAATAAGCAGACTTCAAAACAGAAAATGTTTCCAAGGAAACTAGAAATCACTTGAAACTATTGCCCAGGTTTCAAGACTTCTAGAATTAGTAAAGATCAAGTGAAGTTTTTACAAGAATCAGAAAGAAGATATCCATGATTGTGGATTTCAGAAAGATCATCCAAGTACATTTCTCCAAGACGAGGAACCATACTCTGAGGTATAATTTCAAAAGCCCTTATTCAATAAATTGCTAGTGTTATTATTGTTACTTAAGCCCTTTCACAGGACTTCAAATAATAGCTTAATTTAAAATTATTTATTCTGTTTATATTGTCAGCTACTCCTCTCCAGAATCAAAGTTGTAAGTATGGCCTGTGGGCCAGTTGCTGTTAGGATTCTGCATTGCACAGTCACTGACTGGTCTGCCACTTGTCCTTGACTTGGGTTTGGTAGATGGACCAATGGCTCTAGGGGTATGTCCTCAAATGAAGACCTGTACTTGGAAAGCAGATTGAATTAAGTATTTCAGATTTTATGTCAACCTCTGGATCAAAAAATGCGAATGTTTCTATTGCCCATGGAATAAGCAGGTGTGGAGAGTCATAGATAGGAAGTCATAGATGGGAATCGGAGGCTGGGAACCATTTGTCATCTGGTAACTCTAACAGAAGGGGAAGAAGGGTGATGGTTGCCTGAGCCAAGGGCAGTGAAATTTAGGGACAGGAATGGTTAAGGAGATCCCAGAAATCAGAGATGCTGTAGGAGTAGGACTGATATGACTGTTTGGGGATATGGTCACCAAAATATTTTTTAAAATCCCTTGTTCATAAAAATGGGGAATTGAGTGTACATGTTGGTGGCATAGTCTTCTTTGGTCTCAATTTGAATCTGAGAAGCAGATGAGGCAGTGCTGAATGAGAAGCCCCACCCAGGCAAGCTGATTGTGTAGCATTTAGGTAAGACTGTAAGAACAAGAAGCTTGCATTGTCAGCATTGACTATAGAGAAGTCAAGGCAAAAATTACTCAAAAACAACCACAAATCAAGACATGTACCTTTCCCCAACAAAAACCTCTCTCACATACAAAGAAAACTGGTTCAGAAACCTTTCAATTCATTGGGCATCAAAAAGGGACCAGCACAAGATCTAGTCAAAGACACTAAAGAAAAAAAGCGGAAAGAGAAGGAGAGAAATCAGAAAAAACAAATGCTTGACTCCAAATACAAGAAAAATCCTGCCAGGGAACAGCTAAATTATGTGAGAAACAATAAACAGGCATGAGCTTAAAACATATAATAAAGCATTCACTTCTATATAATAAGAACACGAGGCACAGATACAAGACCTCAAGGAAAGGTTTCAAGATATCAGAGGGAGATGAAATGAGAGACAGAATTCAGGCAAAAAGGGGAAGGGAAACAAACAAGACAAAAGAAAACTTTCCATATATAACTGAAAACTGGTTTCTACAGGTCAAAAAGACATAACATATGAGACATAGACTTAAATTTAAGGCATGAAACCTTAAGAATTCTAGAAGATGTTGGGGAGGCCTTTCAGACATTGGCCTAGGCAAAGAATTTTTGAAGAAGACACCCAAAGCAATCACAGCAGCAACAAAAATAAATAAATGGAATCTGATCAAATTAAAACACTTTTGCACAGCCAAGGAAACAATCATTAGAGCAAATAGACAGACTTCAGAATGGGAGAAAATATTTGCTCTCTACACATCCAATAAAGGGCTGACAATAAGAATCTATCTAGAACTTAAAAAAATCAACAAGAAAAAAATCAAACAACCCCATCAGTAAATGGACAAAGGAAATGAACAGAAACTTTCCAAAAGAAGACTGAATAATGTCCAGCAAACATATTAAAAAATGCTCAACATCTCTAATCTTTAGCGAAATGCAAGTCAAAACTACAATTAGATATCACCTAACCCCAGTGAGATTAGCCTCTAAGAAAAAATCCCAAAACAACAAATATTGGCGAGGATGTGGAGAGACAGGAACACTCTTACACTGCTGGTGGGACTGCAAATTAGTGCAACCTCTGTGGAAAAGAATTTGGAGATACCTCAAAGAGCTAAAAATAGAAATACCATTTGATCCAGCAATAGCACTATTAGACATCTACCCAAAAGAGCAAAAGACATTCTATAATAAAGACATCTGCACCCGAATGTTTATGGCAGCACAATTCACTATTGCAAGTATGTGGAAACAACCCAAGTGTCCGTCAATTCATGAGTGGATTATTAAAATTTGGTATATGCATACAATGGAATAATAACTCAATTATAAGAAACAACAGTGATCTAGCACCTCTTATATTTTCTTGGATAGAGCTTGAGCCCATTATCCGAAGTGAGGTATCACAAGATCAGAAGAATCTGGCTGGAAAGGGTAGGGGGAGGGGACAATGAAGAGAATAAGTTAGTTAATGGGTACAAAAATACAGTTAAATAAAAGGAGTAGGTTCTAGTATTTGATAGTATAGTAGGAGACTATAGTTAACAGTAATTTATTGTATATTTCAAAATAGCTAGAAGAGAAGAATTGGAATATTCCCAACACAAACAAAACATAAATGTTTGAGGTGATGGATATCCCAATTACCCTGATTTGATAATTACACATTGTAAACATATATCAAAATATCAAAAGTACCCCAAAATATGTACAATTATTTATATCAATAAAAAATTTGAAATTGTATTTTTCTGAACTCTAAGTATGAAATAGATTTCTATGAAGATATAATTTATTAAAATTATCCTAGAACAGTTAGAAATCTAAACTGACTACCATAGAAAAAATGGAGAAAGAGCTATCCTCCAATTGCCACCAATAAAAAGCACCATGGCTAGAAAATGTCACAGGGATGTTTGTGATGGTAATCAAACTATTCAAGAATATAAAAGAAGAAAGCTTTCTACACATCCAATAAAGGGCTGATAACAAGAATCTGTACAGAACTTAAGAAAATCAACAAGAAAAAAATCAAACAACCCCATCAATAAATGGGCAAAGGACATGAACAGAAACTTCTCAAAAGAAGACAGAATAATGGCCAGCAAACATTAAAAAAGTGCTCAACATCTCTAATCATTAGGGAAATGCAAATCAAAACTACAATGAGATATCACCTAACTCCAGTGAAAATGGCCTCTATCAAAAAGTCCCAGAATAACAAATGCTGGCATGGATACGGAGAGATTGGAACACTTCTTACACTGCTGGTGGGACTGCAAATTAGTACACCCCCTGTGGAAAGTAATTTGGAGATACCTCAGAGAACTAAAAATAGAAATACCATTTGATCCAGCAATCCCACTACTAGGCATCTATTCAAAGGACAAAAAGACATTTTATAATAAAGACATCTGCACTCGAATGTTTATAGCAGCATAATTTACAATTGCAAAGATGTGGAAACAACCCAAATGCTCATCAATACGTGAGTGGATTGATGAAATGTAGTATATGTATACCATGGAATACTGCTGAACTACAAAAAGCAATGGTGATCTAGCACCTCTTATATTATCCTGGATAGAGATTGAGCCCATCCTTCAACGTGAGGTATCACAAGGAGGGAAAAACATGCACCACATGCACTCGCCATCAAACTGGTACTAATTGATCAACACTCAGGTGCTCACATGGTGGAAATACTCGCTGGGTGCTGGTCAGGTAGGGGTGTTGGGGGCTGGAGGTAGGGTGGGTGGAGTGAGTAAATCTGCAGCTAATGAAGACAGGGTGCACTGTATGGGAGAAGGACACATTTCTGGCTTGAGGGAGGCAAATGCATTTCATATAACCAAAATGTTTGTACCCCCATAATATCCTAAATTTAAAAAAAAAAAAAAGAAAGTCTAGAAATGCTTTTTACGAAGTGTACAGGACAATCTCAAAAGAAAAGAAAAGTACAGCTTGTCACTTCAAATTATGATATAAAATCATAAATAAAATATTAACAAATTTATTTCAGCAATATATTACCAAAATAATTCATCATAAATGTTTGAGATTTGGTCCAGGAATGTAAGTTTAATTCAAAATTAGGATATTTATTAATGTGCTTTATGATGTTAATAGATGTAAAGACAGGTTATGCGATGCTTTCCATGGATGCTAACAAGTTATTTGATTATATTAAATATTCGTTTTGATTTTTGAAAACTTATATTAATAATAAGAGTAGTGAATATTTAGATACCTAACATGTTCGAATAAAACTAACTCAACCCCAAAGCCAGCATCATGTTTAATGAGAAAACATTAAAAGCAATCTCATTAAAGTCAAGAATGAGACAAGTATATGCATTATCAATTATTTAACGTTATTCAGGAAACTCTAGTCAATGCAAGAAACTGAATTACAAGATCATATATTTTATGACATATGAAATAGAAGTGCAAAACATTATGTTAAGTGAAATAAGCCAGTCACAGAAAGACACATATTGCATGCTTTCATACATATGTGGGAGCTAAAAAAAAAAAAATTGATCTCATGGAGACGGAGTGGAGTTTCCATGGTTTCCAGAGGCTGGGAAGAGTGGAGTTGGGGGAGGATAAAGTGGGGATGGCCAATGGGTACAAAAGTGCAGTTGGAATGAATAAGATCTAGTATTCAGTAGCACAAGAGGGCAATTATAGTTAAAAATAATTTATTGTATATTTTAAAATAACCCAAAGAGTGGAATTGGAAAGTTCCTAACACAAAGAAATAACAAATGCTTGTGGTGGTAGTTACCCTTGTTTGATGATTACATATTGCATGCCTGTATCAAAATATCACATGCACCCCAGAAATATGTACAACTATTATGAATCCATAATAGTTAAAAATAAAAAACATCCAAAAAATTTATAGGTTAGAAAGCAGTAAAAAACATGTATTTGGAAATAATAAAATAATTTACATAGCAAATAACCTGGAAAACTCTTATGAAAGTATAGGAAAATCTCAAGATGAAAAGTAGATATAAAAATAATGAATATGTAATAATATACAGTTTTCTTATACATTATTGTAATAAACTAGAAAAATAATTTTTAAAAGTCCACATTAAAAACAACTTTAAAAAGCAAATTCTTCTTATAAGATATTAAATGAGTAAAACGAAAGGCAAAACTGTATGTAAAATTTGATCTCAATATAATAACATATAAACACAATAAGTAGAAATACCAAGATAATATAGTGGTTTTCAAAGGGTAGTAGTAATATAGTAGGTTTTAGCTTTTTTCTTTGGAGGGTTTTTAATTTTACATATTATCTATATTATTTCTCTAATGAATATTAATATATATTTTTATGGATGACTGAACGATTCCCACTCACGCCATGGCTGCAGTAGCTCCTGTCCACAGAAGAGCCTTGGGTGGGTCCTCGGTGCAGTGAGCAGCTGCCCTACTCGGTATCACTTCCCATCAACTGATCCCCGTTTCCCATGGCCAGCTCTCTGCTGTCTTGCCAGCAAGTGCCTTTCCCCTGACACCCTGAGATGATTTTTAGGTCTTTTCCCCAGTCACCAAGGATGTGCCCCAGTGGTCTCTGATCCCGTTGCTGTCCCAAATGTTAAAGAACAACCATATGAGTTTTATGATTCTTAAAATCCTAAAGTCATTTCTCAGACTTCACACTACCTTCTTGCCTTATGTTTTCCATTTTTCCACAAACACTATAGGAAATCAGCCTGCCATTCATGCTTCTCTGATGCTCCATCAAAATGTGTTGCAGTGAGTCTCAAACTTGGCTGCACGTTAGATTATGTGGAAGCTTTAAAAAATACTGATGCTCGGACTCCACCAGGAGGACAATTAAGTCAGAATCTCTGAAGACAAGGCTCAGGCATGAGGATTTTTTAAAGCACCCACCTGATGGGTGCTGCCTCAGAATTTCACTGACCAGCTACTTCCAACCAAGCTCTTTCTTGCCATTCCCTCAAACTTAAGACATAATCCTTTTGCATTTTCCCTTTTACTGGTAATCCTGAAGGGAGAAGAGACAGTTTAAAAGACGACACATAAAAGTTACAGAAATTTAAGATATCTTGCAAAGGTGTGGTGGTCGGTATTTCCAGCCACAATTCCTGACCCTCTGTTAGACGACATGCTCAGCTCCCTTCATTATTGCAATCACCTGGGAAGCTTTAAGAAGAAAATACTGATTCTTAGGTCTTGCACAGAAAATTCTGATTTAATTGGTTTAATTGGTGACATGTGGGGATGGGTAATCATTCAACCTTTCCAGGTGGTTCAAATGTCCAACCAGGACAGAGAAACTCTTGACAGATTTGCAACCTGGGGGTGCAATAATGGCTTCTTACTCTCCTCTCCCCTGCTCTCCTTACAGGATGTGAAAGGCTACCAGCCCTTCCAGGTTTTGTAGCCCCTTCCACAAGGACTCCTCCACCTAGGCTTGCAGCCAAGGCAGTGACCACAGACTGACCCACAGTTTCAGTTGGACAACACGCATCTCACTGGGCCCTGTATTACAGCAAGAGGACGTCTCCACTGTGAGGCCGTCTCAATGACCAGCCTCCCAAATGAGGTCTCTGTAGTGTGGGTTCAGCCCACGGGGAAACAGCAGAGGGGATACCACATGGATGAGGACTTGGATGCATGATTAAAAATTCTTAAAAATTCTGAGATCACATGATTTGGGGAGGGCAGAAATCATCCTCAGGCCTGATTATCATTGATAAGGTTGGTAATTGTTAAATGCTTTGCAAATCAACAGGTCAATGGGTGGATAACAGCTCTTTACATGTTATATTAAAGAATAGTTAACTACTTCCTGTTTTTCCTGTTGGGTCCATTTTAACACACCCATTAGATTTTGACTCTGATATTCCACCCCCTTGCTCATGCGATTTTTGCTGCCTGCAGTGGTTTTCCTCCAACTCCACATGCCCAAGTACTTCAACACTTGACTCAAATGTTGGTTGCTGGATTAATTCTTCCTTAAAACTTCCCAATCTCGCTCTTTCTCTCACTCTGTCTTTCTTAAACTACCACTGCGAACTATTTTTTAGAACCTATGACTATTTACTTTCCAGCTCAGTCATTTTTCTATACAGCTTGTCTCTCCTACTTCTTTGTAAGTGACTTGAAGACAGAATCTGTGTTTGATTCATTTTTTCAATAGCAATGCTCATCTTAATACTATACACATAGTAGTTACCTGATATTTCTTAAATAAATAAATGGATGGTTCTAATATTTACATGATTTCAGAGAAAGAGGATAAGTATGAGCTAGAGTTGTCATGGAAGACTTTATAGACACACTGGAATTTGGGCTACATTTTATGGATTAGTGTGATTTAGGGGAGCTATAGGGTTAAGTGGATGGTGCAGGGTTGTGGCAGGAAGCCCTTTGTGTTAAGAGACAAGTGGGTCATGGACCAATCCATATGCTGACGTGTTTTTTGCTTAAACCTCCCCAAGCAGTAAGGCCCTTACAGACAAGCACATCATGGCCAAGGACAGAGAGAGCTGCTGCCAGCTCTCAGAAGGCTCAAGGTGCAGCTCACTTAAACTCTGGGATTCTGGGATGACCTCAAGTCACCTGAGACCTCTCATCCAGAGTGTCTGGCAGGATCACCATGGGGCCCTTCTGCGTGACCACTCTCCAGGCTGTCCTTGCTGAGCTGTGACAGCTCCCTCTGCTAGAACCCCAACCCATCCCTCCAGGTTCCCAGCGATGCAACTGCTCAACAAGGGCTTTGCTGGAGAGAAGGTCCTGGGCTGCCTGATGCAGTGGGTGTGACAGTGAGCTGGACTCCACAAGTCCCCTCACACTCAGTGACAAAGAGCAAGCTTCGCCCGAGAGGGGCATGGGCAGTGGGGACCACGAGAGGAGACAGGACCTCTTGATTATAGTCCCAGCTCTTCCCCTAAATAGTTTTTCCCTTTCAGGGACATCCGAGGCGCTGTGTATAAAGTCAGGTTTATTAAGCTGTTGGGAACAGAAGCCCCTGCTCTGTTTTGTGAGAGCAGAGGAAGGACTCACGGGAATACTCACCCTGGAAGGGGCATAGAAGCCAGAGGGGTTTCTTCAGGAAAAAAGGTGAGGAGCCCTGCAGACCCAGTTATCCGCCCAGCAAGCAAGCAAGTAGCTATATGTTAGAAATGACAGGAGAACAAGCTGACATCCTCTCTGTCACGGGGCTATTCTTCCTGCAGTGTTATCCTTTGGGGGGCTCAGAAATTAGCTCTACCAGGGGAGCGGAGTAGTGTGGGGAGAGAGATACGAAGGCGAAGCCTCTCAAGCCCCTCCCGCAGGTGGCGACCCCGTCTCAGGCTTTCTGGTATTTAGACCTGGCAGAAGGCTTCGTCCCTGGCGCTGGCTTTCTGGGCAGCAGGTTAGGGCAGGTGAGGCAGCCCCACTTCCTGGCGGGTGACGGAGGTCTCGAGGACTTGCGCTTATCCTCAGAGTCCCCAGGAAGGGAGAGGTGCAGGTGGGGACTAGATACGGGTTTCCTAAAGCAGGGATTTTCTTTCCCGGATGTCAACCCTGGTGTCTGAGTAGAGACAAGCCAATTTCTGAACTTGCCTTGGACCTGGGGACGAGGACGAGGCCTCAGAAAAAGAGGGAGGAGCCTTTTTAAAAGCCAGGGTCCTGATGAGTCCTCAGAAGTAGGAGGTGCTTCTCTCTGGGGGCTTGTTAGTGGGGCACTGGGACTGTGTCTTCGGGGTCCTATAATGATTCTGGGGGCGGTGGTGGAAGAGCTGTGTCATGCTGGAAGGACTCCTGGGAAGCTGCCTACCAACACGGTTTCCTAAGTCAGGCCCTTAGAAAGTGAGAGCCCTGGTGGAGGCCACAGATTAATGAGCAGAGGGTGTGGGAAGGTTGAGGGCTGTGTTCCTCCAACTCCTATTCCCACTAGTAATTGCTCCTCAACATCCCCTCCCCCAAGGCAGGGTGGGTCGCCCCCTCCCCTAAGGCAGAGTGGGTCACCCCCTCCCCCAAGGCAGAGTGGGTCACCCCCTCCCCTAAGGCAGAGTGGGTCACCCCCTCCCCCAAGGCAGAGTGGGTCACCCCCTCCCCCAAGGCAGATTGGGTCACCCCCTCCCCCAAGGCAGAGTGGGTCACCCCCTCCCCCAAGGCAGAGTGGGTCACCCCCTCCCCCAAGGCAGAGTGGGTCACCCCCGACCTCAAGGCAGAGTACTCTTTCTCCTCTCACCAGAGAAGTCAGTGCAGTAGGAAAAGCATCACAGACAGACCTGCTCTTCTGGTTATTAGTGGTTTGACTTTGTAAAGCTGCTGAAACCTTTTGGGCCTCAGTTTCCTCATCTATGACATGAACATATCCTTCACCACAGAGCATTGCTGTGAACATTAAATAAAGTAAGATCCATTAAGCTGCTAGCAGAGGTGCAACAGTTCATCTACATATGAGAATTGCTGACATTTATGAGTGTGTGTTATGTACATGGTAATGCAGTAAGAACTTTACAAGCCTGAGGGCCCTATATATCCTCACAATAATTCTAGGAAGTAGACTGTAGCAGACACATCAGACATTCTGACTCACATCTGCTTAGCCTGTCTTCGGATTTCAGCCATGGCTGGGTGGACAGTTAGTTCCCTGCAGCCTTCTGCTCACTGCAAGTTGGCAGTGGGATGGGGGTGAACACTGGGGGAGCTCACTCTGTCTGAGCACACGTGGAGCTCAGAAGTGCAGAGGGCAGCTCGACAATGGGGAATGGAGACAGTGGATAGATGCCCCACCCGCATCTTCACACAGTTCTGGGGGGGCATTCTATATGCTCTTGCACAGTCAAGTCTCTGCTGTCCATAGCAGGGACTTTGGTAATGCACCCCTCAGTAGGGGACAATTCTTCCTTCCCTGTCTCACTCTATTCATAAATCAGTCCTGCTCCCTGGGATCACCTCCCAAATAAATAACCTCACTCTTGCTCCCTGACATGAATTCCCGATTAAACCACACACGCGTATCTTGTCTGAGACTCTATTTGGAATGAGTTGGTTCTGGGGGTAGTTCAGAAAGCATATCTTCCAGAAAGAATGCTGGGACTGGACCATTTACCACTCTTGGGGTAAGTGGGGTTGGTGATAACCTCTAGCATGTGATAGCATCATAATTACTAAGATTTGCTTGTGTTAGATTGGGATGAGGTACAGGTGGAAAGCAAAACACTGGGTTATGCTAGCTCTAGCACATTAATGTTATGAGAGCCATGGTATTTATAAGAATTGTGGAGTTTTAAGAATACAGATGGCTTTTGTTAACTTCCGTGGAAGCCTGGAAGAAACAGAATGATAGGCCCAGGTCAGCCAACTGTCAACTATCACTGTTGTGATAGCAAGAAAACTTCCATGGCAACATTTAATGAATTCCAGGCCCTGATAGGGAATGAGTGAGACCCTGAGTCCTGGAATGGGGATGTTTGAGTGGATGAGCATGAGAACTTCGAATCCTCAGGCTCCTCTGAATCTACTTGCCAGGGTAGAAGCATCCCTGACTCTTGCTAGCAGAACCTCCATTTGTCTGAAGACCATGAAAACGCCTTATATGCGGCAGAATTCTCGGAAGATTATTCTTATCGTCCTCAAGAACTTCTTCCACTTCCTTTATTGCCTCCAAAGTAATTAGAATCAGGTGTCAGCATAGCCTGAGAAAGGAAATCCCAACTATAAACCAAGAGGAAATAATTTACTCACTGCAAAGAATACCCCTACCTGGCTGTGGTAGGCAGAATAATGGCCCCCAAAGATATCCATCCTAATCTTTGAAATCCAATTTATTTGGTAAATGGGACTTTAAAGTTAGAAATCTTGGGATAGGGATATTATTGTGGATTAGCCAAAAGGGGCCTAAATATAGCCAGAAGAGTCCTTATCAGAGAGAGGCAGAGGGATATTTGACAAGAGAAGAGAAGGCAATGTGATGATGGAAGTGGAGATGGGAGTGTGGTAGCCACCGCCACAGGATGACAGAAGCCACTTGGGAGCTGGAGGAGACAAGGAATGGATTCTCCTATGGAGTCTCCAGAAAGAACCAGCCCTGATACACATTGAAGTTACCTCAATGAGACTCATTGCAGACTTTTGGTCCCTAGAGCCATGAAAGAATGAATTTCTGTTGTTTTACACCATTAGGATTGGGGTCATTTGTTACAACAGCAGTAGGGAACTAATTCATTGGCTAACACATTTTGGAAGAAACTAGAAGTCCCTCTAGTTCATGGAGGAGCAAATGTGGGAGTGGATCCTGAGCATCAAGGGAGTGGGGTAGGATGTAAGGATGGATAAGAGAGTTAACTGACATGGGAGCATTTTCTTTTTGACTCAGGATTTAACATCCTGGCAGGGACTCCTGGAGGTGGTCCTAGTAAACCACTGACATGTCTCCTTGAAGCTTGGGCAAGATGATGGTGGAGGTACTAGCATTGATATCTAAGAATATTGAGGAGGGAGTCAGGGGCTCAGGGGAGTAGAAAACTTACATGGGATCAGAGGAACCATTGCTAGATTACATTCCCTAGAAAGGTCCAGATATCACTCCCTTTAATTAGGAAATAAGAAATGCACAGGTGAGGAGAAAAGATAATCTTTGAGAAGCCCAGTGTTAGCTGCCTTATGGCTTTAATTTGCATCTCTCTGATGGCTAGCAAGGTTGAGCAACTTTCATGTACTTACTGGCCATTTTTTATTGTAAAGTGTCTGTTAAAATCTTCTGCCCATTTTCATTGAATTTTTTTTGTCTTCCACTTAAAGCTGCAAGAGAATTAAAGTTTCTATCTGGTATCCCAGTACAATTTTCTTAGAAGACTACTCTTTTCCCATTCAGTTGTCTTCACATCCTTGCTACAAATCAATAGACCATAAATATGACAGCTTATTTCTGGTCTCTTAATTCTATTTTATTGGTCTATATATCTGTCCTGATATCAGCACCACACTGTTTTGATTACTGTAGCTTTATAGTAAGTTTGTAAATAAGGAAATGTGAGTCTTCCAACTTTGTTCATTTTTTCAAGATTGTCTCTTGGGTTTCCATATAAATTTTAGTATCAGTTTGTCAATTTCTGCAAAAACATCTGGGATTTTGATATGTGATTGCACTGAATCTGTAAATCAATTTGGGGTACATTGCCATCTTAACAATATTAAGTATTCCAAGCCATATACAGGTACAAAAAATGAAATTTGTTACATTCATTTATGTCTGCTTTATTTTCTTTCAACAATGTTTTGTAGTTTTCAGAGTATAGGTTATTTTTTGAAGTAGATATTTTTTCTATCTCATTTTGAAGGTAGATATTTTTCCCTATTCCATTTTTCCTATTTTACCTCTGATTCTCAGAGAAGTAAACAAACAGAACTGTGCTCTTAAATGGTAAAACTTGGATTTAGATTCAACTTACATGGTTCCATGTTCAGTATCCTTTCTACAGAATTTGTTTTATTTACATGTTCTGTAATCCTAATGAAATTATGTAAAACTTTAAATATGACTCTTCATTTGCCACCAGTTAGCTACAACCTTCTAAGTCCAACATGCACAAAAAGCCAATTAAACCGAATTGTCTACTAGTCAACTACATGAATCCCAACCTTCTGCCAAGGAGTGGAGTGGGGGGAGTCACTTACTGTTTCAGAAATGACCTTTAGATTTGAGAGGCTCCACTGTTTGTTCTCTGATGTACCTTATGGCCTCCACAAATCGTCTAAGGAGTAGACCAAATGACTCTTCGTGAAGCTTTTGATGAGCACTCCCCACAAGAGGTAGTTACTCCCTCCTTCATGCTCTTACAGCACTTTGTTTAGAGCACCACACTGTCATCTATTACTTACTGCCTCATTGTACTGTGGTCATTGCCAGGAGTTCCCTCCAAGATAGGCCCCATTACTACACATTTGCCCCTTCATGGGCATAGAGTGGAGACTGAGTCACATATGCCTTTGTTACATCAGCTTGTTAGACTCTAGCCTACACATAGACAGTTTGTACAATGCCATGTTGCCCTAGACCGAGCATGTCCACACTGTTTCCTCTCTCGTGTATTATCAAGCTTTCCCAACTCGAACCCCACTTCCACAAATTACTTATGGCCTACTCTTGTTAAAATGTACTTCACAGCTTATTCCTCCTACATAGGCACACGTTTCTTATACCTTATGAGAGGGATATGTGAAGGGGAAGGTGGATACTGGGCGAGCAAATGATGGGGTCCATGTCTTAAGGCGATAGGCCAGACTTTAGAATTGAGTTATAGTCTAGGTGTAGTTTAGGCTCTAAAGGCAGCAGATTAGGTTAAAAACTTCATATATTCAAATTACCTTGAAAATCCTTGGCAAGGTGGTTCATTATATAATGACACTTCGTCTAGCCTTAAGTCAAACATAGCTAGTTTTTCTTTCGTACTTGAAACGGCTAGTATTTCTCTAGTAGAACATAAGCACCAATGAAATATGTGCCTGTATTTAGAGGCCAGTGGAACAAGAAAGAAAAGGTACCTCAAAGCACTAAACTCTTGCACAGCATGTGAGATACTCGTGGTTCATCTTCTCTCTCTCTCAGTATTCTCTGAGCATCTATGATTACATTCATACAAGCTAAATTCACAGTGAACGCATATACCAGTTCGCCCTTCTACTTCCATTATTAAGCTCCTTTAAGTTTCAAAAGCTATTCCAGTTTGGACTATAAAAAAGTAACACAACAGTATCCCAAGAATGGAAAAACAAGCACCAGATATATTCTCCAGAAAACTGGTATTAACTGAGTAGCACCTAAGTGGACACATAGGTACTACAGTAATAGGGTATTGGGCAGGTGGGAGGGGGGAGGAGGGAGGGGGGTGGGTATATACATACATAATGAGTGAGATGTGCACCATCTGGGGGATGGTCATGATGGAGACTCAGACTTTTGGGGGGAGGGGGGGAAATGGGCATTTATTGAAACCTTAAAATCTGTACCCCCATAATATGCCAAAATAAAAAAAAAATTAAAAAAAAAAAAGTAACACAACAGATTTCCTTTGTGGTGATGGGAAAGTTCTGTGTCTTGATTGTGGTGTCAGTTATACAAAACCATACATATAATCAAATGTCATCAACTACACACAAAGGCATACAAAACAGAATAAGTACATGCCAAAACTGGTGCAATCCATGTAAGGTCTGTAGTCCAGTTAATTGTATTGTGCCAATGTCAATTTTCTGGTTTTAATAATGTCTTCTAGTTATAAAATGGTATCATTGGAGGAAGCTGGGTGAGGTACAAATGACCTGTCAGAAATACCTTTTAAACTTCTGTGAGTCTATAACTTCTTTAAATAAAAAATTTAAATATATATATCAAGTTTGAACAATTGATTATATGACCTTAGTCCCCCTTTCTGGATTCTGTAGTTATTTCATGCACCTTCCCTGCATTAGTGTGGCCAAACCATCTAAGTGTATATCTAAACCTCATACTTATATTCTATAGTGTACATTTGGGTGTAGTAGTCTGGGAAGAAATAATTTCTCACCCTCTCCACACCTGTACCAAAGTTTATCTACTTGGCTGAGTTCTAGAAAATGAAATTTAGGTCAAAGTGATATATGTCACATATAGGTCAGGTCCATAAAACTCTTCCATGTGACCATCTACCCATTATCTTCTTCAAGCTGGATGTCAACCTGAGGCGACTTTGAAAACCCTATGTTGAAAATGTCAGACCCTCCATCATCCTGGTGGCATGAAACATATCTTCCTCCAAGCCCAGTGCCAACTAGATTTCACACGAGCAAGAGAAAATGTTTATTGTATCACACCACCAAATGCATCAGAATATGAGAGTATAGAACAGCATACAGAGGCCAGAAATAGATCCACTTTTGTATCTTCCATTGATTTGGACCTTCCAAAGATACAAAGGAATATAGTCTTTCAAGAAATAGCTCTTAAAAAAATCGGATTTCCATATGCAGGAAAAAAAACCCCATGAACTTCAATCTATACCTAATACTCTTTACAACAATTAACTCAAAATGAATTATATACCGTAATATTTATATGAGTGCTAATGATTCCCCACATCCCAGAGCAGAAAGCAAGGAGCATCTGCAGCAGTGCTGAGGTGAGGTACTTCGAAGTGCATCTCCTAAAGCTAGTCAAAGCCAGTGCAAAACGGGTTCCTGCAGGTGTGGCTGAAATAAGAGGTGAGGCCCAGAAAACTTAAAATGGGATCCAAGCAGTGTCTCATATAGTTCTCAAGGGAAGAGTGCTTCTGCCTGGGGATGTAACAATGGTTTCATTGAGTTGAAAGTTGAGACTACCACCTGGCCAATTGCATGAAACAATATGCTAGCAATATGCAGTCATTCTGTCTGGGGTGCTTGATACTGATTACCAAGGGAAAACGTGGTTAAACTACACAACTGGAGCAGGGAGGACTATGTATGAAATCCTAGGGAATTCTTTGGGTGCCATCTGGTATTAATATTTAATATTTCTGCATCCAATAATAAATGTTAATGAAGTGTATAACAGCTCAGTCAAGCAAGACTAATGAGGATGCAGACTCCCTGGGAATGACAGTTTACATCACACCACTATGTGAAGAACCTCATCCAGCTGCTGATGGCCAGGGGCAAGGGGAGGGAATGGAATGGGTGGTGGAAGAAGGAATTATGAATGTCAACTATGACCTTGTGATCCACTTCCTGCAGGGACAGGAAGAACATGGCATTAGGAGGTAATCTGACATGTATGCAGAGTGGTTGGGATGATGGTGGTGGTGGGTGCTATTAAGTTTTCCTAAAGATGGAGGGAGCTAAAAGTAACTGAACAGGGTGGGCATATGGTTTTCTTTCTTTCTTTCCTTCCTTCCTTCCTTCCTTCCTTCCTTCCTTCCTTCCTTCCTTCCTTCCTTCCTTCCTTCCTTCCTTCCTTCCTTCCTTCCTTCCTTTCTTTCTTTCTTTCTTTCTTTCTTTCTTTCTTTCTTTCTTTCTTTCTTTCTTTCTTTCTTTCTTTCTTTCTTTCTTTCTTTCTTTCCCTGTGGAAGAACTAAACATGATCTGGGAGAGTTTGTCTTTTCTCTGATCCTGTCCTTTCCATGTATCTGCATATAGTTGAGTCATAGAACTCTGATCCTTGTTAGGGCATGTTTATCTCTTCTGGGGTATTTTTACAAGGAGTTGAATTTTAGGAAGAGACTGCCACTTGGAAATCTTTACAAAACATATATCTTTCATGGTGATAGTCTGCTTCAGGACCTCAGATGGTTTCTTATGCAAAGTTTTATGCTCCTGAGATATTTTAGGACATTCACAGTCTGGTCCCAGCTTACTTTTATGGCTTCTCCAATGATTCTTCGTTACCTCCCAAAACGTAGGCTCCAGTTACACAGGCCTACACTATAGTCCCTCAATGGCAGTGATTAAGCATCCTTCCATGAGATTTTCTCTATCCCCACCTTCCCCCAAAGAATAGTCAGGTGTGATCAGCCACTGCTGCAGGAGTCTGAGAGAATTTATCCTACAGAAGTCCTGGGTAATTAGTTTTTCTTTAATGAGTTACTCTGATATCTGAATTCCTCTGGGATGCAGGGTCCCTTAGGCCCAGGGATGGGTAGAACAGGAGACATGAGAAGGGGTGGTCCAGTCCCAGGTGACGACTACAGAGGCTGTTACTTCACATGCTTATAACGAATAAAAGGGAGAAGGACCTCACGTCAGGGCCCTGGAGTTACCCTCAGACACACTCGGTAAGTTGAGCAGGAGGTGGGATGAGCTGATTCTTCATGTCCTTCCAACCTGAAGGCTATGTTTTCTCAGATTGTGTGAAAATAGTTTTTAAAATAGTTTTTCAGGGATGATAACTGTCTTCTTCTCCCTCTCTCTACCTCCTAAGACTTGCCAACATTCTAGAAGTATTTTGACTACTATTTTCCCTTACAACTGTTGTCAATGAAAGCATCCATAAATATTACTTACTGCTTTATATAGCCTCACAAAATCCTATCATTGTGGTGTAATGACAGCTCTGTGAGGTAGACTTTAATGCAGTAGACCTCAAGCCTTGTTTTGTTTTAAAATTATCTGTTAAGCTTTCGAAAAACTTTGCATAGGCCTCCTCTCAGAAATTATGATACATTTTATCTGCACTGTGATTACAATAATCTGTAATTTAAAAACAATATATGTCCTTGCCACTCACATGCAGTCCACGAATCATAAAATGGGCTAGGGGTATTAATTAAAAATGTAGAATCTGGGCCAGCGCGGTGGCTCACGCCTGTACCTAGCACTCTGGGAGGCCGAGGCTGGCGGATTGCTCGAGGTCAGGAGTTCAAAACCAGCCTGAGCAAGAGTGAGACCCCGTCTCAACTATAAATAGAAAGAAATTAATTGGCCAATTAATATATAGAGAAAAAATTAGCTGGGCATGGTGGCGCATGCCTGTAGTCCCAGCTACTTGGGAGGCTGAAGCAGAAGGATCACTTGAGCCCAGAAGTTTGAGGTTGCTGTGAGCTAGGCTGACGCCATGGCACTCACTGTAGCCTGGGCAACAAAGTGAGACTCTGTCTCAGAAAAAAAATAAATAAAAAAAGTAGAATCTGAACTGTAGACCCTCCAGGGGATTTGCATGGACATCAAAGTTCAGAAGCACTGCCCTGGGTGACTCTCATCCAGTCCAGAGTGAGAACTAGCAATTTAATGAGTTAGGAAGATGTGAAGATCATTTCATCATTCGTGGCAGCATCTGCAAGTGTGATATCCCTGGTGTGTGATTCCTATGTATGCTCTTGACACCGGAGATGGGCTTCAGTCATTTACTAGGGAAGCAAAATTCTGAGAATCTAGGTGCGTGATGTCCACTAGTTGTTTCTTCTCACTGTAACGCCAGCACATAATGTCTGAGTGTAAAAACGGTTACGGAGGCTGTATTAAACGGCACCAGCAGGGTGAAAATCCCAGAAGTTGGCCTTAGTTATGTATTTTTTTGTGAAGGAGCTTCCCACATCTCTTAGTTCTCCTTCTCTGCTTTCTTGGTCAGGTTTGAGGCATAAAAAGTTAGCTCAGGAGATTGTGAGGAAAGGCAAACCTAAAGTCTGCAAGCCAGAGAAAGTCTGAGAGCTAGAGGTTGATGTTGCAGTCTTGAGTCTGCAGGCAGCCTGGAGGCATAATTCTTTCTTCTTCTTCAGGGGACTGTAATGAGGCTCACATTACAGAACATAATCTACACAAAGTGTATTGGCATAAATGTTAATCACAGTACAAAATACCTTCACAGCTGCATCTAGAACTGGTGTTTGACCAAAACTTGGTACCAGAGCCTCACCAAGTTGACACATAAATTTTTTTTTTTTGAGACAGAGTCTCGCTTTGTTGCCCAGGCTACAGTGAGTGCCGTGGCGTCAGCCTGGCTCACAGCAACCTCAAACTCCTGGGCTCAAGCGATCCTTCTGCCTCAGCCTCCCAAGTAGCTGGGACTACAGACATATGCCACCATGCCCAGCTAATTTTTTCTCAAAAATTAGTTAGCCAATTAATTTCTTTCTATTTATAGTAGAGATGGGGTCTCACTTTTGCTCAGGCTGGTTTTGAACTCCTGACCTTGAGCAATCCACCTGCCTCGGCCTCCCAGAGTGCTAGGATGACAGGCGTGAGCTACCGTGCCTGGCAGACACATAAAATTAACTGTCACGTGGAGTATGGATATATGAGGAAGAACTCAAGTAAGGGCTTGAGGGCAGAAATTATCCTTCTTTCTGTTTGTTCCAAAGTTTATAAAATTATCATCCTATTTATTTTTTCCCATACCAATATCAATGACTTCATGTGGATTTGAGCAGAAGGATGTTTAGTTTGAGTCATCTGCATAAGTGAAAAGAGTAGTATATCTGCAATACCATGATTTTTTCTTTCATTTTTTTTCTTTTATTGTATTATGGGGCTACAAGTGTTAAGGTTATATATATTGCCCATGCCCCCCCTCTTGAGTACCATGATATTTTTTATGGGTACAAAATTATATCTGTGAAGTCAGTCATAGTCAAAATTTAGTGCTAAATGGTTAAAACCAATGAGTTTTAGTTCTAAGGGGATTTAGTAGTAGTTACTCTTAGTGGGAGTTTACTGTCTTTAAAGTTAGAGGAATGCATGTCTCAGCCTGAAAGACAGCGAACAAGTACTTATGAAACATCAGCAACACCCAGGCACCATGCCAGGTGCTGGCACGGCTGTGGGCATGAAGGCAGTCATGGCCTTTCCTGTGTGGAGTTTATAATCTGATAAGGAAGCCAGCAATGAACAACTGATCGAGGGCAATGAGTGCTCTTGGATGAGGACAGGATGCTGTGGAAATATAGCAGCAGGTTTTGACTGGTCTGCAGAAACAGGGAGTGTTTAGCTGGGCCAGTGACACATAACATACCTGAAGGATAATTGGAGGTAAGCCAGGTGAAGAGGGGGAAGAGGGAAGAAGGTGTTAGGAAGGAGGAATAGCAAGTATGAAAGGCTGGAGGCAAGAAATTTTGACTTACAAGTCCAGCATTGTTGGAGAGAGGGACGTAAGAGTCAGAGTCATTGCGGGACTAGATGAGGCTGTGGAGGTAGGCACAGGTCAGGTAATGAAACATCATTTGTGTTCTAGAAAGGAATTGGGTCCATCTTAAGAGAAATGATAATCCACGAAGACTTTGAGCAGGACATGATGATCAAATTTTGATCATGGAATGCCACAGTGTGAATGAAGCTTGTTGAAGGAGAAGGGGACTGAAGAATGGAGGCAGGGAGATGAATTGAGAAGTTGTCTCAATAGTTCAGATAAGACAAGATGTTGGCCTGGTCTAGGGTAGTGGCTGTTGGGATGAGCAGTGGATGAATTAGAAAGAGTATGAAGTGTAGAAGCTATAGGACTTCCTAGACTGGATATTGATGGTGACAGAAATGAATTAATGAAATGAAGCTCTTAGGTTTCTGACTTGAGCTTGGATTCCTGTTGCTAAACATGAGAGAGTGGAGGAGGATGGGGTGGGAAGAGGAGCAGGGTGAGGTCTGAGTTTCATTTGGCATCTGTGGAGCTGAAGATGCCTGTGATATATCCAAGGGAAGACAGTTATTGAGACTTGGGATATAGAGTTCTGTAGGTCAGAGAACAGAGTTTTACATGGTAATTGAAGCCATTGGTGTAGATAAGTTTTTCTTGGGGATACATGTAGAATTATAAGAGAAAACAGTGTAGAAAAAGCCCTAAGGATTATAAACATGTAAGATACCAACAGAGCAGCAGCCAGTTACAGTTACTAAGTTACCTGGCCAGGCAGGTAAGAGGAAAACCAACATATTTTGTGTTTCAGAAGTAAGTAGATAAAAGTATTTTATAAAGTATGAAATATTGTTACATGTTAAAGAGAAATGAAGAAAATAAGTCATTTCTGATTATAGAGATTCTAATTACAGACATTTGTGATATAGCAATAATTATTGTGATGGCTGTGAAATAAACAATTTTTGCAGAACACCAGGTATCATATAAAATATGTTCATTTTTAAATTCAGGTTTTAAAGGACACTATTATTTTCCCTTGAAGATACTGGCGACAGAATATGACAGGAAGGAATCAAACTATCTTCTCAGAGTTCCTCCTCCTGGGCCTGCCCATCAAACCAGAGCAGCAAAACCTGTTCTATGCCCTCTTCCTGGCCATGTATCTTACCACTGTCTTGGGGAACCTCCTCATCATCGTCCTCATTCGACTAGACACCCATCTCCACACACCCATGTATTTGTTTCTCAGCAACTTGTCCTTCTCTGATCTCTGCTTCTCTTCTGTGACCATTCCCAAGTTGTTGCAGAACATGCAGAGCCAAGAGCCATCCATTCCTTACGCAGGCTGCCTGACTCAAATGTACTTCTTCCTGTTTTTTGGAGACCTGGAGAGCTTCCTCCTGGTGGCCATGGCCTACGACCGCTATGTGGCCATCTGTTTCCCCCTGCACTACACCACCATCATGAGCCCCAAGCTCTGTCTCTCCCTGGTGGTGCTGTCCTGGGTGCTGACCACATTCCACGCCATGTTGCACACCCTGCTCATGGCCAGACTGTGTTTCTGTGCGGACAACGTGATCCCTCACTTTTTCTGTGATATGTCTGCTCTGCTGAAGCTGGCCTGCTCTGACACTCGAGTTAATGAATTGGTGATATTCATCATGGGAGGCCTCATTCTCGTCATCCCGTTCGTACTCATCATTGTGTCCTATGCACGAATTGTCTCCTCCATCCTCAAGATCCCTTCTGCTAAGGGTATCCGTAAGGCCTTCTCCACCTGTGGCTCCCATCTCTCTGTGGTGTCACTGTTCTATGGGACAGTTATTGGTCTCTACTTATGCCCGTCGGCAAATAATTCTACTGTGAAGGAGACTGTCATGGCCATGATGTACACTGTGGTGACCCCCATGCTGAACCCCTTCATCTACAGCCTGAGGAACAGAGACATGAAGGGAGCCCTGGGAAGAGTCATTTGTCAAAAGAAAATTCTCTTTTCTCTGTGATGGCAGCATTTGTAATTATTGCATAGTGTATCTAGCAAAGATATTGATATTTATATTGGAATATTATTCTAGATTTTTTCCTCACCATGGGAACTCCTGTTGAGATGGCATACTACGTGATTACTCAATATGTAAAGGAAATGAAGTGTAGCTGAGTAGTTGAACTAGGGAAGAGGGTCTTGGTGACCTGGCTAGAATTTCCTTTGTCTTCCCCAGTTGATCCCAGAAAAACATAGTTTAAGAACTAACGTTTTAAATGGTCTGCATGCCTTACATTCTTAAATTAATTAATTTAATTCTTAAATTGAACTATCACAGGATTTTATTCTTTTTTTTTATTTCAGCATATTATGGGGGTACAGATTTTAAGGTTTCAATAAATGCCCATTTCCCCCCCTCCTCCCAAAAGTCTGAGTCTCCATCATGACCATCCCCCAGATGGTGCACATCTCACTCATTATGTATGTATATACCCGCCCCCCTCCCCCCCCCCACCTGCCCAATACCCTATTACTGTAGTACCTATGTGTCCACTTAGGTGCTACTCAGTTAATACCAGTTTGCTGGACAATATATCTGGTGCTTGTTTTTCCATTCTTGGGATACTTCACTTAGTAGTATGGGTTCCAGCTCTAACCAGGAAAATATAAGATGTGCTATATGACCATTGTTTCTTAGAGCTGAATAGTACTCCATGGTATACATATACCACATTTTATTAATCCATTTTTGGTAGGATTTGATTCTTTTACCCAGAACTCTGCTTTGATTGTGGTATCATTTTTCAATAGTGCTCTATAATCTTAGGCTAATACTAAATGAGGTCCAAACATCTCAACCTTTCAGCCTTCCTGTGAGTGTCTCCTACCTATTCTCCCTGCATGAATTGTCACAGCATTCTACCTCTTAATTCTCCTCCACCCCTAATTTATTTTCACATGTACATAGTCTTTTTTTGATCTGACCTGACCCTGAATTGCTTTCTCTATCCTTTTACTACAGTAGTGCATTTATTGAAGTAGTGCACCTTAGGACACAGAGACCCTACAATTTATTTCCCCAGGAATGGAGAAAGAAGCTAGATGCTGGTAAAAAGTTCAGTTTTTAAGAATGCCTCTCTCCCCTTTGGTGTTTTGAACTTTACAAAAGAACTTTATATCTATGTTTGTATTCGACCTTTAAGACAATTCCAAGTAGAGAAGATACTATGACAGTTTTACAGACTGAAAGGTATGAAGTTCAATGACTTCTTACATCACACAGTGTGTCAGTTGTTGATCCCAGACTATCTGACTCTGCAGGTTCTCGTTTTCTCACATTTTAGAAAGAAGGGGAGCAGCTATTCTTTTTTAAACTCTTTTTTAAAATTTCAAAATATTACAGGAGTACAAATGTTTTTGGTTACATGTATTAATTTTGTTATGCTTGAGTCAGGGTTATAAATGTGCCCATTACCCAGATAGTGTTCATTGTCTTTTTTAAACTCTTAGCTCCACTTTTGGTTTCCAATCTTGTCAATTTGCCTTCTTAGTGTCCTAAGTGATGACATCCAAACCCATCACTGTCATCCTCTTATATATTCTTCTGACATCCACATCTTTATCTAAAGCCCAGGCCTTTCTCCAGAGCTTCCAACTGTCATTGTCATCTGCCCAGTGCAAATCTCTATTTGAGGCGCTATGGCTCTGCTCAATCTCAACTTGCACAATATTGAACTTTTTATAGTCCATTTAAGTCTTCTCAGTGTCTTTTGTTCCATATCTTGATTTATGATGTCACTTTCCACACAACTGCCTGATCAACCACTTCTGTATATGTATATATTACAATATTGTATTTTGCCTTTTTCATTTAACATCGTATTTCCTGAAATATTTTGTTATTTTCCATGTGGTTATTAAGGTAACACCAGTTTCACAATGTATAGACTCTAAAATCTCAGTGGCATAATACAACAGAGGTATCAGCTGAGGAGAGAAGGTAGGTATATATGGAAGTGATCATTGGCTAATATAAGACAGTGGTGATGAAGTGCTATCATATTTGCTTCTGACAACTGTTTTAGTTGGCCATATACTGCAGAAGATAGAGAAAAGAGTTATTAGTGTGGGCCAGAGAAAGCATTTTTGAGACTGTCATGCTTGGAGTGAACCCAGAATTCTGTCTCTGGACATGATTTATTCAGATATGTGGCTCAGGAGAGTGCAGGGGTAAGTGGGTGGAGCAAGTACTGGGTTTGTTATTAATGAGTTTCTTTGGGACCCAGGATCCCAAGGGCCAGAGCACTGTAGCAGGGAGGAGTCAGAGAACAATGGCAGGGACTCTAGCTGGAAATATTCAGCGTGGAAGCAGGAAACAAGAAGCAGGCTCTAGAGCCACGCTCAGTCAAGCTGGGTAAACTGGCAGGGAGTTCAGAAGAGTTAGCCATCCAAATATCCCCTTTAACAGATATTAGTATTCTTAGTGAAATTCTTACAGGACAATGTAGAAGTTATCATCCTCATTTTTTTGGTCACAGGCCAGTAGATGACAGAGTATGACTCCTCTGGACTTCTGAACATTTTGTTTAGGGTCTGGGTACATGGAGTGTAGGAGATCATCTTGGGAGCTCCTTTCCATGAAGCTAGTTTTCCTCACCCTCAGTTGAGCTGTCCTAATATTAGTGTCTTTATTTTTTTTTTTAACCTAGAATGCACCATTTTATTATTTTTAATTCATTATTTATTTATTTTTATTTCAGAGTATTATGGGGGTACAAACGTTTAGGTTATATATATTGTCTTTGCACTGCCCAAGTCAGAGCTACAGGTGTGCCCATCCCCTAGGCAGTGTGCACCACACCTATTAGGTGTGAATATACCCATCCCTTCTGCCCCCCTCCCACTTGCCTAACACCCAAAACATGAAAGTCACTTCCATTTGTGCATGTAAGTGTTGATCAATTAGTCCCAATATGAGGATGGGTATATGTGGTGCTTGTTTTTCCATTCTTGTGATATATCACCAGATGGTTTCACACCCGAATTCTACCAGACCTACAAAGAGGAACTGGTGCCTGTTCTGTAGAAATTATTTCACAACATCAAGAAGGAAAGAATCCTCTCCGACATGTTTTATGAACCCAACATCACCCTGATAACAAAACCAGGAAAGGATTCAACAAAAAAAGAAAACTACAAGCCAATATCCCTTATGAATACATATGCAAAAATTCTCAATACAATTTTAGCAAATTGAATTCAGCTGCTCATTAAAAAAATAATCCATGAAGACCAAGTGGTCTTCATCCCAGAGACGCAGGGATGGTTCAACATATGCAAATGTATAAATGTAATTCACCACATAAACAAGTAAAAACAAAGACCATATGATCCTCTCAATAGATGCAGAAATAGCATTTGACAAAATTCAAAACCCTTTTATGATAAGAACGCTTAACAAAATAGGCATAGATGGGACTTACCTCAAAATGATAAGGCCATATATGACAAACCCACAGCCAACATCATATTGAATGGGGAAAAATTGAAAGCATTCCCACTTAGAACTGGAACCAGATAAGGTTGCCCTCTATTACCACTTTTATTCAACATAATGCTAGAAGTCCTAGCCAGAGCAATCAGACAAGAGAAGGAAATCAAGGGCATCCAAATGGGGGAAGAAGAGGTCAAACTGTTGCTGTTTGCTGATGATATAATCTTCTATCTACAAAACCCCAAAGATGCTGCCAAGAGACTACTGGAATTGATAAATTCATCAAAGTCTCAGGTTACAAAATCAATGTTGGTGTCTTTAACTAGGGATAGATTCAATTCATGTGTTGAGAGGAAATCCCTGCTATTTGGGTTCCAATCTGTCCCTTCTGGGTCAGTAACTTTTTCCACCCCATGGTGATTCTCCACACCTTCTCTATTAGCTTTGGGTTGGGGGTGGATCAGGGTAAAGGTACTTGGAAAAATATTACATCCACATCACAGAACTTAATGACCACAGTTGTAAGTCTTACAAATGCCACAACAAACTTAGTCTCACCATATGGCAAGTTTTGTTTTTTTTTTTACATGGATTGTTTTATTTTTTCCTTCCTATGGCATGATGAGTTAGGTTTGCTCCCATTAGACTGATGAGAGAGAATTCAACTAAAAGAGGTTAAGTTCATTGGCCAAGGTCACGAAGCTGGTAGGGGTGGAGAGAGGTCAACTCAGGCTGACTGGCTCCAGGGACCTTGCACTAACATGCTGTTCATGCCATACTAAGTCCTCCCAATCCCAGCTGCATTCCTGATATCCCCAGGAAGTGTTTTTCATTTCTATTCCCTTCTAATTCTTACTTGCCTGACTAATATCCTCTGGGGTCATGAAGTCTTAATAGGCAAAGGGGACAAGATTTTCATGTGGTTGGGATAGTATTATCTAGGTAACAAGGCAATCAAAATAAAGGAGCTATTTTTCCAGTGCCAAGAAGCTTTGGTAGTGACATGGCAAAGTGACTCCCAATGCTGGGAGCCACTTAAAGTCCAAGTGGGTCCTTGGATTCACAAAAGAAAGAATTCAGGAGTGAGCAGACAGTGTAAAGTGAAAGCGAGCTTTATTTAGAAAGTGTAGAAAATCTACCTCCACAGAGCAGAAGCTAGTTCTCCCTGTAGAGGAGAACCAGCCCCATGGTTCTTTTGTCCCCTCTATTTAAGCAACATCTTAATTATAGGCTAAACAAGGGAAGGAATATTCATGTTATATCTTGGAAAGGGGTGATGCCTTCCCGGAATTAGTGTGATGTCCTCCTTTTGACTAAATATGGTCAAAAAGGAAGTGTCATGGCATCAGGTGCAAGATGGGAGTGGGAGGTTTCTTTAGAAACTTTTATGGTAGTGAAATGTATAAGCTGTAAGATCAAGAGTTGGTCAAGTTCTCCACCATCTTGGTTCTAACCAGTTGGAACTTGTCCTGCCTCCATCTTGTTTTGATCAGGGTAATTCAAAACTTTGTTTTGAGACTTCCTCATTTTGTTAAACAATGCCTGCACAATTAAGGAAACGCCTAAAGCAATGCCTGAAGCAATACCCAAAGCAATGCCCAAAGCAGTGCCTGCCAGTTCTCTGTCTCACGAGGGTTTAGTGCCTGTAGATGGTGAGAGAATTTCTACTGCCTTTGAATCTTAAGCAACTCAGACCTTCATGCAGTTCTGCAGTTTGAGCAGCCCCTGTGCGTCTAGATGGCTCCCAGGCTGAGGCAGGCATGGAATATGGATCAGTTTTGGCTGGTCATCTCCTTCACCACGTCCTCTGGGGCAGGTAGCGGAAGGAGTGTGTCCAATTGTGTGGATAGATAAATATCTGGGTTTTTCTTTGGGGTGGGAGTGTTAGGAGCAGACCAATGAGAAGGTGTTTGATGGGTGATTGATTTGCACGCTACCTGCTCCAGGTAGAGCTGGTGGAGAGGCAGCTCAGGAGACCTGCTAAATGCTCAGTGTTCTGGTGGCCCTTTGATTTGCTCACTCCTCCCCACTCCCTCGCCCACCTTCTCTTCAGCCTCCAATGTTGGACTTTCAGGGGCTGTAGCTCCTGTGAAAGTGGAAGGAATGTTATGGGGAAAGTCATACAAGGGGACTTCATAGCTGTGTTGGCCATGGTGACCCGGCCTTTGCCAGAGTTTTATTTCCTCTATATATGGCCCCATTGTTTTTTTATCAGGTGCCTGTCTTAGCAAAATCTCCAGTTTGCCTAATGGGCCAAACAAACCTGGGATGATGTCTAGGTTCAGGCTGTGATCAAGCACTTTGTATCTTCATAGCTGGGACTCTGCTGCAGTCCTCAGAGTCAGGGTTTGCCTCCCCTCTACCCTCCAATGGCCATAGGACTCAATTTTTGTTTTCTAGGTTTGAGAGTTTTCTAGGGCTTCTGGGGAAAATGGGCCACTTATTTTCTAGGTTGGACTATCCTTTGCTTGTGTTTACCCTGATTAACTTTTCCTCAATCTGATTCCCATGGGCTTCATATGACCCAGAAATCCTCCATACTTTTGGCATGCCAATGGCATCAGTTTTTGGTGCAGCTACTTACTTAAAAAATGCTTACATTTCATTTTAATGAGATACAGAATATGCCATGGAGAATAAACCATACAGAATAAACCATGCCTTAGATTTGTACTGTCAACATGCTAGCCACTAGCCACATAGGGCTATTGAGCACTTGAAAGAGGCCAGTTCAAACTGTGATATTAAGTATAAAACACATACTGGATTTTGAAGATAGTATGAAAAATAGATGTATAATATATCATCAATAAATTTTAATATTAGTTATGTGTTGAAATGGTATTTTTGACATACTGGGCTTAAATAAAATATTAGTAAAATTAATTTCACCGCTTTATTTTTTGCCTTTTGATTTTTATTAGTTTTTTATATTTTTAGAGAAGACGTCTCACTATGCTGCCCAGACTGGACTCAACATCCTGAGCTCAAGAGTGATCCTCCTGCCTCAGCCTCCTGAGTAGTTGGGACTATAGGTGTGTGCCACCACACCTGGCTCTTTTTTGCCTTTTAAAATGTGCTTATCCAAAATTTAAAATTACATACGTGGCTCACATTTGTGACTTGCATTTTATTGCTAGGGGATAGTACTGTCTTAGATTAATTAGCATCCTCCATTCTCATAGCTTTCAAAATTATTTTTTCTGATGCATTTATTTTTATTCTAATTAACAGATAAAATTGTATATGTTTATTATGTACAATTTGATGCTTTAATATCAAGATGTATACAAGAAAGATTGACCAAATATAGGTAATTAACATACGCATTACCTCACATAGTTATCATTTTTTGTGGTGAGAAATGCTTTACATCCACTATCTTAGCATTTTTCAAGAATATAATATATTGTTAACTACAGTCACCATGCTGTACAATAAATCTCTTAAACTTATTCTTCCTACCTAACTGAAAATTTCCATCCTTTTTCCATTCAACTCCTCAATTCTGCCCCCATCAAAATAATTTCACCACTATGTGTGATGTTGACTCTTGATAGGATGGATCTTTTTATTATGTATTTTTGGAAATTCTCAGAAAAATGCCCTACGTGGGGCCTGAAACACCCAATTTAAGGATTGTGGTTCTTCTTAAATTAGTTGGAACTGGTCAACCATTGTGCTTGGGCAAAGACACCAGTGTCTCTAAGCTTCTTCCAAGAAATAGGCTTCCTATTTACGAGGAGAATGTATTGTAATTGCAAACCCCCTGTTCAAAGTCCCTTTGGTTGAAAAACAATGCTTGCTTGCTAATTTGTCCCGTCAATGTCCTAAACAAGGTGAAAGGAGAGGGTGGTTAGATGTCCTATGAACTGCCTTGAGTGAAGCTGGTAAGGGTATGAGGACAGTCTGTTCCATTGCCAGGAGTCACCCAGTGCTGCTAGCACAGACTTTGATGGTGGGTCTCGTCAAGCAGCCCATGGCTGAGTTCATGGGCCCCGATGCTGTTTGAACAGTTGAAAATCCTTGCTGGGAGCAGTGGGGGTAATACCCAGTATTATAGTTAATAGGGAATAAAGGGAAAGCAAAATCCTTTGGTAGGGTGAAGTGTCTAGGGGGTCCTGTGAGTTCCATTTTGTTGCAATGTTGAGGAATTAAAGAATGCTGTCTGTCAGAGAGGGGATGTGGACCAACCTTGGCAGACTCCAATGCATTATGATAAAGAAGTATTCTTGTATTTTATTCTGAGCTTTGATTAGGAATCGGTATTGATTTTTTCCATTCTATATTTTATTATTTTTTTCTTTTTTTAAAATTTATTTTTATCGGCATATTATGGGAGTACGAATGTTAAGGTTACATATATTGCCCTTGCCTCCCCACCCCCCTCGAGTCAGAGCTTCAAGGGTGTCCATCCACAATGTGATGGTGCACATCGCATTCATTATTTATGTATATACCCATCCCCTCCCTCCCCACCTGCCGGACACCCAATAAATGTTATTCCTATATGTCCACTTAGGTGTCGATCAGTTAATACCAATTTGCTGGTGAGTACATGTGGTGCTTATTTTTCCATTCTTGGGATACTTCACTTAATAGAATGGGTTCCAGCTCTAGCCAGGAAAATACAAGAGGTGCTATCTCACCGTTGTTTCTTATAGCTGAATAGTACTCCATGGTGTACATATACCACATTTTATTAATCCACTCATGAATTGATGGGTGCTTCGGTTGTTTCCACATCTTAGCAATTGTGAATTGTGCTGCTATAAACATTCAAGTGCAGGTGTCTTTTTCATAGAGTGACTTTTGTTCTTTTGGGTAGATGCCCAGTAATGAGATTGAGGAATCGGTATTGATTTTTTTTTTCTGCTCTTTTTTTTTTATTTCAGCATATTATGGGGGTACAGATTTTAAGGTTTCAATAAATGCCCATTCCCCTCCCTCCCCCCACAAGTCTGAGTCTCCAGCATGACCATCCCCCAGATGGTGCACATCTTACTCATTATGTATGTATATACCCGCCAGTATTGATTTTTTAAAGTCATTTTTAAAGATGGCTTTTGTGTCTGGTGAAGTAATCCTAAATTTTTAATAGAGCATATTAATGTGATTTCATATATTAAAAGTGGTATTATTAGTGTTTTAGACTTGATTTTTTTTCATATTCATTGTCATAGGTGGAATTGGTCTATAATTTTATTCCTATTTATTTGTCATCTTCAGTAAATTCTGTAGCTTTCTATTTAATTTTAGATTCTGGAATGCATTGTATAGAGAGCCTGGGGAGTATTAGTTCCTTGAAAGTTTGAAAAACCTAGAAAACTTTCTCACCCAAAGATTTTTAAAAATTGTAATATATTAATAATTTACATACAGTGCACACACCTTAAGTATACAGCTTGCTGAATTTGATACCCATGTAACCACTGCACGAATCAAGATATAGAGCATTTATCTCACTTCCAAAATTCTTCTCATGTTCCCTCCTTGCCAGGACATACCCACATCCACAGGGGAACTATTATTCTGGTTTCTATCACCAGAGATTAGATTTGCCAGTTCAAATAAATGGAACCTCAAATAAATAGAATCATTCATGCTTTTTTGAGTTTGGATTCTTTTACTCAACATAGTATTTTTAAGATTTATCCATGTTGTTGTGAGAATCACCATAGTTCATTCCTTTTCACTGCTGTCTAGTATGATATTGAAATGACCATGCCACCGTGTGTTGATCCATTCTTCCACTGATGGGCGTGTGGGTTTCTGAGTTTTAGCTACTAGGACTAAAGCTTCTGTGAAAATTCTAATACACACCTTCTGGTGGACGTTTGTTCCCATTTATTTTGGGTAGTTCAGGAGCAAAATTTCTGGGTTATAGATTGGGTAAATATTAAAACTTTTAAAAACTGCAAACGATTTGCAAAGTGGTTTCACTATTTTACACTCTTACTAGCAGTGTATGAGCATGCATGATTGCTCCACATCCTTGCTAACATTTGATATTGTCAATCTTTCTCTTTTTTAAGCCATTCTGGTTAATATGTAGTAGTATCTTATTATGATTTTAATTTGCATTTCCTTAATGAGTAATAATGTTGAGCGTGTTTTCATGTTTTTGTTGGCTTTAAGACTTTTGTTAGAGTTTTTGTTTTTTCACTTTATTTCACATTTGTTGGTCTTCATTTTTTCCCTACTTCTTACATATTTATTTTAATGGTCTACCTAGAGATCATGTATATTATTGAGCCTGGTTTCGCATTTTGTCTTTGCTTAGAAAATGTCCCACCCAGATTTTCAAATGTATGTGAGAAGTTTTAGAAAGATTTTAAAATCTGCCTTTGTGATTATATTTTTTCTTATTCCTAATGTTCTGTAATTATATCTATTTTTTTAAAAAAAATAGACTCACCAATTTTGTCTATTTTGCTTATCTTTTGAAAAAAGCCCTCAAATTATTTCATCAATCTTGCTACTTTTCTGTTTTCTAGCTTATTGATATATGCTTTTAGCTTTAATAATCACATAATCCATTTTTTTAGGTTTTGCCACTCTTTTTCTATCCATTTTTTTTTTTTAAGACAGAGTCTCACTCTGTTGCCTGAGCCAGAGTGCCATGGCATCAGCCTAGCTCACAGCAACCTGAAACTCCTGGGCTCAAGTGATCCTCCTGCCTCAGCCTCCCGAGTAGCTGGGACTACAGGCATGCGCCACCATGCCAGGCTAATTTTTTCTATATATTTTTAGTTGTCCAATTAACTTCT
The DNA here is from genome assembly GCF_040939455.1 of Microcebus murinus. Lineage (NCBI taxonomy): Eukaryota > Metazoa > Chordata > Mammalia > Primates > Cheirogaleidae > Microcebus > Microcebus murinus. Next base: position 15,799,719 of record NC_134121.1, on the reverse strand, counting down.
TTCTACTTTTAGTAGAGATGGGGTCTCACTCTTGCTCAGGCTGGTTTCGAACTCCTGACCTTGAGTGATCCGCCAGCCTTGGCCTCCCAGAGTGCTAGGATTACAGGCGTGAGCCACCGTGCCTGGCCTTTCTATCATTTTTGACTTAATATTTTATTGATTTATTTTCCTTTACAGTTTATTAATAAAAATTAGGCATTGATTTTTTCTATTCTATGATGAATACTACATGTAATATTTTCCTTTTATTTATTTATTTATTTTTTAATTTCAAAATATGAAGGGGGTACAAATGTTTTTGATACATAGATACTTTGTATAATGCTTAAGTCAGGGCTTTTGGTGTGCCCATCACTAGAACAGTGTTCATTATACCCCAAAGTAAGTTTTTATCCCTCACCCACTCTCCTCTTTCTGGTTTCCAATGTCTTTTATATCACCTTTTGCCTGTGTATGCCCATTATTTAGCTTGCACTTATTAGTGAAAACATACGGTGTTTGCTTTTCCATTCCTGAGATACTTCACTTAGGATAATGATCTCCAGTTCCATTCACATTGCTGCAAATGACAGTATTTTCATTCCTTTTTATGGCTGAGTAGTACTCCATGGTATTTATATATACTATATTGAAATGAATTTATGCCTTAAAAACCCTACCTTTTCAAAGAAACTTTCTTAGTAATACTAATGTTGACCTTATTTCTTCTTCAAAAAATTTTTATTGCTTACTAAAGTAATAGATACGGACTGGAAAACATCTAAACAACAACAACAACAAAATAAAGTAGAATGTATGAGTCTCCCTTTTAATTGAAGGCAATTAAAAGTTGGAGAATATTATTTCAGATATTTTCTAGGCACAGACTAAAATTGATGGTTTCTAATAAGGATTTTTAGTTAAATGTCTTGGATATTGGAGATATATAATCAAAGCTAACATGAATATTGATGAGTATGCAAACTCCTTTCAAATATTTAGTTGGATTATTTCTTTCTCTTTTCTAATCCTATTGAATATCACTTCAAGAATAATGTAAACTAATAGGGTTTCTAATGAGTTCAGATGTTAGTGTAGGCTCAGCTCTTTTGTCTTCCAGCTCCTGGGTTAGAGGGTGATGGCATCCTCCAAATAGTTTTGGGTACTGGAAGGCACAGTGAGCGCACCCCACGTGTTGGGTGGTGCTGTGGGAGGAGGTGGCTTCTCAGAAGAGCCACCACCGCATGGGGCAGCCACATCACGCCAGCATTCGTCTACGAAAGAGTGTCTAAAATACCACCCAACCCTCCACACGCATGAACGTGAATCTTCTTAACCACCTCTCAGAAGTTCTGGAAAGTTCTCACACACACTGGTGGCCGGGTTTGGAGACCCAGTGAGTCTCCAGAAGCTGTCATAAGGAGTGAGGGGACCCTGCGGCAGAGGCCAAGGCCAGAGCCCAGAACAGATGGAAGGCAGGGCTGAGTCCAAGAGGATCAGCAGGTCCAGCGAGACCGAAAAGAAGCCCGTCGGCTCCCTCACCAAGAAATAAAACGCGGTGGGATCAAAATGGATAGTGCTTTGAAGGCTAAAATGGAAAAAAAAAAAAAAAAGATTTTTTCGGTAACAGTTTTTATTGAAATGCCAGTGAATCCAGACCTGCCCTCACGCCTCTTGGGGTGCGGCTCTCCCCCTGAGCCTCCTTTTTAGGGCGCCTTTGACCTCTTCGTTGCGAAGGCTGTAGATGTAAGGGTTCAGGGTCGGCGTGATCACCGCGTAGACCACGCTGGCCAGGCGGTCGTAGCGCGGGGAGTAGGCAGACGACGAGCGGAAATAGACGGAGAGGACAGAGCCAAAGAAAAGCGACACCACCACCAGGTGGGCCCCGCAGGTGGAGAAAGCGCGGCGCCGCCCGCCGGGGGACCGCACTCGCAGCACCGCGACCATGATGCGCGCGTAGGAGAGGGACACGAGGAGCAGCGGGGTCAGCACCACGGCCAGCCCCTCCGAGAAGATGGCAGCCTCCGCGGCGGACGTGTCCGAGGTCGCCAAGCTCAGCAGCACCGTCATGTCACAGAAGAAGTGGCGCACGCGGGCGGCGCGCGGGTAGGAGAGAGCGGAGATGAGCAGCGTGTGCAGCAGCGAGTGCAGGTGCGCCACCGCCCAGGACGCGCGCAGCAGCGCCGCGCAGCGGCCCGGCGTCACCCGCGCGCAGTAGTGCAGGGGCAGGCACACGGCCACCGCGCGGTCGTAGGCCATGGCGGCCAGCAGGTAGCTCTCGGTGATGCCCAGGGCCACGAAGAAGTACATCTGCGCGAAGCACGCCTGGAAGGACACGGGCTGGCCCGGGTGGAGCAGGCCGGCCAGCAGCCTGGGCACCGTGACAGTGGTGAAGCAGACGTCCACCAGGCTCAGGTGACCCAAGAAGTAATACATCGGCGAGCGCAGGGCCCCGTCGGACCTCACCACCGCCACCATGCTCAGGTTGCCCAGGGCATTGAGCAGGTAGACTCCGAGGAAGAGCAGGAACAGCAGTGGGTGCGCGTCTGTTCCGTCCACGAGGCCGAGGAGGAGGAACTCCGGGGCGGCCGTGAGGTTGGCCAGGGCCATGGAGCGCCGGGACAGGTGGGAGTGCTGAGGGGAGAAGGGAGACAGCAGGTCTAAGTTCTGGGAACTCCAGGGAGACTTCCTGCATGGCGAGGTTCCATAGATTTTAATATATATGTATATAATTTTGATAAATATATTTCTGCTTGCTAAAATGGATTGAAAACCACATTGCTCATATAATAATCCTAACTTTATGAAGAAATTGAATCTTAGAAGGGTGTTCTATGGTAGTGGGTAAGTCTCAAGCTTTGGAATAAGTCAGACCTGATTTTGAGTCCTGGCTCTATCACTAAGGTGGCGGGACCTCTCCGAGCCTCAGTTTCTGCTTCTTTAATGAGAAAAGTACTAGTAGCTACCCCAGGAGTTGGCTGTGAAGATAAAGTGAATTAATAAGTTTAAAATACTTAGCATAGTGCCTGACACATAATAAGCACTCAAAATATCTATCAATCTATCGTCATCATTATCATTCTTTTCTTAGTCAAACAATTAGTTAAGGGTAGAGTTAGGACCAAAGCCACTTGCATCCCACTCTAAATTTCTTTACAAAGCATCTTACTGCATTTGCAGTTCATTTATTGACCACACGTTATGTGCTAGGTTAGGAATTGACAACCTTTTTTTGTAAAGAATCACATTGTAAATATTTTAGGCTTGTGGGCCATACTGTCTCTGTGACAACTACTGAGCTCTGCCATTCTAGAGCAAAAGCAGTCATTCACATTAAGTAAATGAATGACCAGGGCTCTGTTCCAGTCAAACTTTATTTACAAAGCAGGTGGGGCTGTGGGTCGGGGACCGTGGAGTGAAGAGGTAAAGCATCCACCTATGACACTGGGACCAGGCTTGTCCTTGTTTCTGACCTTTGCATAAAACCAGCTGGACAGAAAACCTCTAAATTTCTCAGTTGACCAAGTGACTTCACTTATCTGAGAAGCAATGCACTCATTTGTCCCCCGTTTACTCTCTTCCTTAAAGTAGCACGTTCTTTTCTCCCATTGCTCCAAGGTTTCTAGAAATGTTCTACTACTGACGAGGCCCACCTACCTTTTGCCGGGAAAGAGTCAGGCTCTGGTGAGATCCCAGAGCATGGCCTAAGTCAGCTCTCAGCAGGGAGAATCCTCGCAGGAAAGAGCCGCATCTCGTTGTCTTGTCCAGCGATCTGTACACAAAATTTACCCAGAAATATTTGTTGAATGGATCTTTTGGAAGAGCAATGAGTGAAAAGAGAGATGAAGGGAGGGTGAAGAAGGAGAGGGGATGATGGGCAAACGCCAGTGACCACACCTGTCAACTTCCCCAGACAAGCCCCAAATATGTCCTGTGTTTTCCTTTTTCGGCTTTTCTGTCATTGTCACCCATTAGCTCTCCCAGGGAAATCATTTGCTAAGCTCCTGCCAACCCCACCCCTTGCCCCAAGACTGAGGAGTAGCAGAAGATCCAGAACCTTGGCATCTCTTCCATCCTTTTTCTGCGGTACAGGATTCTCCTCTGCAGAACTCCTTGACCTTTCCTCCCCAGCCTCCTCTTGGGAAGATGTATGAAGCAGTGGAATGAGCACTGGCTTTGGAGTTAGAGACACCTGGGTTTTAATCCTAATTGGCTGTGTAAACATGGACCCACCTTCATTTCCTCTTCACTCTGCTCATCTATAAGGAGATAATGATTCCTCTCTTACATGGTTGATGTCAAGATTAAATGAGGTGGTATTCATACGCATGTAGCAGAGAATAGAGGCTAACAGACATTAGTTCCCTTTTCCCCAACTTGTGATGGCTTCTCTCTGCTCCCTGATGGCTTCTTGAGATAGTCCAGTCCAGTACTGGGGGGCTGCAGTTATTTACTTATGTTTTGCTTAATCTCAGCAGATACCTACTTTCCTGTAACTTCTACACACAATTCCAATTTGGGCCTCTGGGAGCAACCCACACCACATCTGCTTTCTCTGTAGCTTTCCACACAGTGATCAAAGGAACGATTCAAGGTCTATAGGGTCTTCTTGATTCATCCCAAACACTTCTGTGCCTTTCACGTTTTCTTATAGAACCTTATTTCCAAGTCCTTTTCCATTCTGGTCACCCTTGCTCAATATTTTTTTTTAACAAGTTGGACATAGTGCTCTAGCTGGGGTTGGGCTGTTATCAGCAGTCCCCAACCTTTTTGGCACCAGGGACCAGTTTCATGGAAGACAATTTTTCCACATAAGGGGGTGAAGGGTTGTAGGGAGTGCAGGGGGTGGAGGGGTAGCAGGTAGGGAAGGCAGGGTAGGGAGGTCGAGTTTAGGTGGTGATATGCAGCCCTGTTTTCCTATCAGGCCATGGACCGGTACCTGGCTGCGGCCTGGGGGTTGGGGACCACAGGGCTGTATAACAGGTTGGTCATACAATTCACACTTGCTCCGGGTCAGGCATTGTGTTAGGCTCCGGGACTATAAAAGCAGATCAGCCATTGCTCTTGGCCTCCAGCCAGGCACAGTGTAATAAGCACTAACTGCATGAACAAAACAGGGGTGATTTTCTCTGCATAGCAGATTTGGGGAAGATTCCAAAGAAGAGCCGAAGTCTGAGCTGGCTTTGGAAGAATGAGTAGGAGATCGCCAGAAATACAGGTGCACAAGAGTGGGAAGGGCGTTTCAGGCAGGGGAAAGAGAACGTGAAGGCGTGGGAAGATGTTTTGTAGGTGGGTTAGAGCTAAAACGTGGCCTCATCCTCCCTAATCCTGCAAGGCAGAGTGGGTGGAGGTGGGGTGGGGAGGAAGACAGGACACAAGGGATAAAAGACAGCAGAGAAATGTTGGGGCCTCTCACCTGAAGGGCAGCCAAAACTCAACACTTGTCTGCAGAGTCTGTGGGCTGCTCTCCAGTCTTGAAGGCAAATACATTGTCATCCATCTCAGCCCAGACACCACTTCAGTGGGTTTCTTGTGGGCTGGGCAGAAGCCCTAAAGAAAGAAAGAGAAAGCCAGGGCTGTAAGGGCCCTGGGAATTCCTGAGCTGCGTTCTTCCCACTCAGCGTTACTTTCCTGCCAATCTCCTGCACGCATACGAACATCCCATTGCCCACTGGATGCAGTGCACGTGGCTCAGCCCTGCATGCGACGCTTCCCAGCATGGCTCCCAGCCCTCCTCTCCGGTCTGAGCCCCTCCTCCCCAACCCCAGCCAGGTTGGCCTTGTCACTGTCTGGTTTGCACCTTTCTCACAGGCCTTCCCCACACCCCCTCCCCAAACCCAGCCCCGGCTCCACTTCCTGCAAGATACCCCACCTTGTTTCTCGACTTCTCCAGCCCACATCAGTACCTCTCTCCTCTGTCTCTTGCAACTCTTGCTGGGAATTTAGCCCTCATTTTCTGGTAGTAAAGTGACTTTTTCTGCTGAAAAATCTTCCCCACTAGATGATGAGCCTTCCAAGGGCAAAGACTAGTTGTCCTTTCCCATCTGACCGTAGGCCTGGCCCAGAGCTTTGTCCTAACACCCCTGGCAAAGTCGAGAAGGCTCCGCAGAAGAGGCTGCATCTGAGCAGGGCCAGCTTGGAGAACAAGGCATTCCCTGGGCAGGCAAGAGTGGGGGGGGAATTCTAGAAAGAGGGAATGGCATGTACAAGGGAAATCACAAGGAGGACTTTAGGGAAGTTGTGTGACCTCTTTGAGCTTCATTTTTTTTTCTCTATCTAAAAGTAGGGTAATAATACCATCCTCATAGTCTGCTTATGAGGACTTAGCAAATAACAGGTACTTAATTAATGTCAGTTTCCTACCCCACCTCAGCTCCCAACTACATTAGGGGACGGGGGGGGGGGAGATTCTGACCGAATCAGAATTTATGCTGGCTCCCCCTGAAACGCCTGGCACAGGACTGGGTTACCCGGATGCTGAACCGCTGTTGTTGGCACAAAGCTATTTTCGGAGGTCCAGGTTTGGCAGGTGTCTTCTTTGAAATGGGGAGGAAGGATTTATTTGAGGTCACCAAATGAGGCAGGGAGGCTTGAGTGTCTGGGACCAGAAACCCTATCTCCCAGGAAGCTCGCTGCCCTGAACCCTATGCGGAAAGGGTCACCTTTGTAGCAAACATTCAGATATCCCAGGACGCAGAAGTACACAGGGGTACACGCCTGCACGCAGAAACTGACACATTCTGATAGAGCCAGACACGGGGATGTGCCAGAGACACACTCACACCCACTGGGACAGGAACACACACAGGTGGGCACACATGGACACTCACAGTCACCTGTGCACAGACATAGACACACGTGCACAGATTCACACGCTAGAGAAAACGTAGCCATACATGCCACATACACATGCAACCCCCAACACAGACCCACCCCCTCCTCCCCGCATGCAGACAAATGCCAGAGACAGAGATCTTGATGGACTCTCCCGGTCACACTGAGGCCCAGGCGTGAGTCTGCACACAGACGCCCACACACCTACCCCTCGTTCCTCTCAGCTGCTCTGGCCTCAGGTCTGTCTGCCTCCACGGAGGGGGTGCAGACGGTGGTAAGCAGGGGACCCCATCGCTGGCCCCCAGCACTCTCTGTCTTTGGGGTTTCCATTCAATTCCTTTAGTCCACTCCCTTCCCGGCCAGCCCAGATTTGCCTCTCCATGGCATCCCTAATAACTTCCTCTTCAAACACAGTCTTAACCCAAGAGGGGCCCGTTCTATCCCACCAGCCTCCTCCCCTCCTCTGCTTTCTCCGCCAACTCCTCACTCATTTCCCGTCAATAATTTATTCAGCAGTCTTCTCTGTCGTGTCTACTCCTGCCAGGCAGGTACTTGAGCACCAGGCGGGGATGGATTCAGAGATGAGTAAGACGTAGTCAAAGAGCTCACTCTCTTATCTCTGTATCTGGCAACTTGGCAAGGATTCCTAGACATCACCTCTCCCAACACCCATGTCACAGTCCGGGAGAGCAGTGCCCAGAGAACTGTGCCTGAAGTCACTCGGAGATCTGGGGACAAGCCCAGGTTCGAATGCCGCACTCTGAATCCCACCTGTGGTTCAGTCCACGTCACGTGCTGTCTGCGGGACACTGGTAGGTACTTCCCATGCATCTGTCTCCCTCAGACACTTGGTGTGCCCCCTTGCCTTTCTGCCATGGTTATTGTGCTCCCTGCCGGCACGTCTCCTGCCTGCCAACTCACCTGCGAGCATGGCCGGGTTCTGCCTCCCACAGCACATACCGGGGCCGAGCTGCTCCCAGCAGAGGGACAGCGACAGCAGGCATTCCCTGCAGAGGGAGATTTGCTTTAACAGACCAAGGAGGGAGGAGCGGCATGCAGGCTGGGAGCAGAGGGGTCACCCACTAATTAATTAACCAGGGAACTCCACGGAGAGCTAAGGTGACCTCTGCAACTGCTGGTCCCGCGAGGACCGCTCAGCCAGCCTGGCTTCCCCCCTCCAGCCGGCTAGAAAGTCCGAGTGGAAGAAGGGGAGTGGAGGCATCTGGGAACCCAGAATGGAGGTCGATGCCTCTCAGCGTGGTGACCAGCTGTGCTGGCCCACCCTGCTCAGAGGGTGACACAAAGACTTCTCTGCCTTCTAAGGAGGATGGCTGGAGAGTGCAGGGCTTGTCAAAGATCCCACTGCAGGGTGACCCTGGCCTCTTTTCCGTGGCTGTCCCCACACTGGAGCTGTGACCTCATTCCCCTTCTCAGGGAAGAGCTCATCCTCCTGGTGCCACAGTAAGGAGAGCAGTGACATGGAGGGGGACCTAGAAACCCAGTCTTCCTGCGTGGGCCCCAGAGGTCCCATGGAACCTGGAAGTGGAGGGGGCGCAGGAGGGGCTGGAGTGGTGGCAGATTCCCCCCCAGGACAGCAGGGTTGGGGTCACAGCTGAGCTTCACACCCCGTGCAGAGCTGCTCTTGGTGGACTTCAGGGTTGCTGCCTCCTGTCATGCCATGGCCCAGGCCGGAGATGCTCCAATCTCAGCCCTGCCCAGCTGGTGCCAGAGCAAGACAACTTCTGCTCCTTGTTCCAAATCCTTCTGACTGTCCTGTCCTCCTCATTGACTCAGCAAAGCAGCCCTCCTGCGTCTAGAGGGGCCGACCTCATTTCTGAGACTCGGCCAGTTTCTCCTGAGCACAGTCTCTCTCTCCTTTGCCCTTCCTCCATCTGGGTGTGCCTTTTCACCCCTGTGGAACTGACGGTCACGTCCCACGGGATGAACTTCCCCAGCTTGGCTATTCATTCACTTGAAAACATTCGCACGGCGTCCATGGGGTGCCCAGCCCTGTTGATCTCCGAGGAGCGTCAGGAAAAATCTTGGAACAAGTGAAGGTGTTCCTAGCTTTTGACCCTAAGCAAGTCACTTTTGCCCTCTGGGTCTCAGTTTCCCTGTTGGTAAATGGAGAGAGGTGAACTGATGGTGCCTGGTGATCCCTTCATGTCTGAGGATGTACAGTGCCGGGGATGCCCCTTTCACGGTTAGCATTCAGGCTGGGGACGGAAGACTTGGGCACAGACAGTCACAATGCTGGGCAGTGAGAGCCCGAGGGGCTCAGGCTAGAAGCTGTGCCTGTGGCTTGGGTGTTCAGGGAGCACTTCTGGGAGGAAACGGGCTTGAAACCAAGCAGAAGGATGGGGGGGGATTTGGGCATATGCAAAATATCTGGGAACCACAGTGTATGCAGAGGGGTCATAGGAAAATACAAGGGAAGGGAACAGTTTTGTGTAGGGGAGATGTCCTGGCATCATTCTGCCCTGATTAGCTGGGAGACTTTGAAGAAGTTACTCATATTTCCATACCTCGGTGTTTCACCTGGAAAATGGGAAAATAGTAGAACCTGCTTCATAGGGGTGGCGTGAGGACCAGTTGAATTGAGGAACATACAGCCCTCTGAGCAGTGCACGGCTCACAGCAGACACTACAGCGTGGCTGTTCTGTTGTTGTCCCTCTGCTGGTCCTACTGTGTGCTAGGTGTGTTAGGATTCGCTCTATCTTTCACTCTCTTGATCTGCATTTTATTTTTTCTTTTGAGAAGAAGCCACTGTGAATCTCTCCATTCCCCTGACAAGCATGAAACGAGTGTCGGTCAACAGTAAAAAGGCACTATCTTCATGTTGCTAGTAACTCTTTCAAATAGATGAACGCCCTAAGAATGTCACTGTCATCCCAGCATGTGGGAACGTAGGGTTCCATGAGCCGTGTCCCTACTGTTTCACAAGACTAAGTACTAGCACACAATGGAAGCATGATTACCATGGACTAATGGCTAGAACGAAAAGAGGTGGATGCTTCAGAGGCTCCAGGGCTGTGCATTCCTTGGGCGTGCTTTTCTGTTTTCTTTTTTTCCCCAAAAGTTTTTTTCTTGTGGTAAAATACACATGGCATAAAATTCACCAGAGTCACCATTTTTTAAGTGTATACTTCAGTGGTTTTAAGTACTGTTGTTCTTTTTAGAGTTATTTTTTCTTAAAAAAGAAAAAAAATGTCCTTGCTTTTTTTCCCCTTTCTATCTGTGAAGTTTCTTTATTTTATTTCTTCTTTTCTCAGGGAAAACATGTACCTGTTATAACACATGCGATGCACAGGGGTGTATAAAGACATAAAAGAATGTCCCCGTGACCTCCCTCACCTCTGTGAATAATCAGTGTTGGCAGGGGCTTCCATACCTTTCCCCTAGCTCACACTAACTGCATCTGTCTGTCTGTCTGTCCACTATCTATCTATTTTTCTAACCTATCATCATCTACTCATATACACACATGCATATGTACATACATACATATGAAGTTCTCCAAAGTATACTTTCTCAGGATAAAAAGATAATCCAGCAAATGTATGGAAATATTGGCAAAGAATTTTATATTCTAGCAAAGCAAGTGTTTTCATTTGTATTTCTTCTCTTCCAGTATCTACATAATGCACAGCATTTCCTATTTTTTTTTTTCATTTTCAACCACAAACTTTAAGTTTAAAAAATTTAACTTAACATGACATTCGTGCTCATGACTGCAGTGTCCCATGAAGTGGACATGCCACAGGTTATTTTATGATTATAGTAGTTTTGAACAAATTGTTAAGGAAGGTATGTCAATTTAGGCTTTTTTTTTCTTTTTTTTTTTTGGTCCTTGAAGCTTTCCTAAGACCCCCAGAGACAGAATCCAATGTCAAAGAGGTGAACCTTTCTGTAACCCCTGACAACTGTGGAGAAGGAATTCACCCAGCAAACTTTTTATTAATTATACTACCATTAGCAATGGTTGAATGTGCCTCCTCCTCACTGTGAAATATTATTGTTTTAGTATTAATTTTTCTTTTTGTGATATTTTGCTCTGTGGAAAATAGAACCTTGTCTTAATTTCCTTGCTTGTTAAGTACATTTCTCTCCAATCACATGAGATTTAGCTGTGCTTGCCTGGCTTTGCCTGCCTAGTTCCAAGACAGTGTAGTCAAATAGAAAGCAGGGTTTTGGCCATGCTCCTGAAGAAGTGATAAGCTATTAGATAAGACTCTTAATGTTTGCATTTTTATTTAGTGTAAACCATTTAAAATAAGTTCTATTTTTATATTAGCATATGTATAATTCTCAGACAAAGAAGTAAATATGAGATGAATGGTATGAAGTTTCACATGAGTTTGAACTGACTTGTAATTTCGAAAGATATATATCACACCACGTGAACACAAAAAGAAGAGTATGTACGTATATATAATAATCAAATTGCAATGTAGTAAATCTAAACCTTTGAATAATTTTGATGTTCTTATTTTTTCCTAAAGTACCAATGTGAGAAATTACACTCTGTGGACAATTATTAGCATTGTTATTATTTTTTAAAGAGGATATCACATTAGTTTGTGTTAATTCTTATTTAGGTAACTATAAAGATGCTGAAATTATAAATTATATTTACAACTGACCAAGGGTCAGAGGCCTAAATGGACTAGTTTGTATCCAGAAAGAGTGTAAATCTAGAGTCTAGAGGAAGAACCTCAGGTTGCTGGTCAAGGCTTTCTACATAACTAGCCATTTAGCTCCAACTGGAAAAGTATATGAGAGTCACCACCTGCAGGAGTCATGAACTAAGGCTGTTGAATTTTAACCACGGATACTTTTAAAGGCCCTTTCATATTTTAAGTTTATATGTAACTGGAAATGTGATTGCTTGGTTTTAGAGCAGGAATTTGAATTGAATAATTTTCTCCGTTAGAATATGCTTTAGTAAAAATAGAATTAGGAGTGGGTTTGACATTGTAACATATTGCTAAATTAAGAATGCATTGAGTTTGTTATGAAAAAAACCTAATACACTTTGTTAAAATAATATAGTATGCATTAGGCATTATGGTTCTGGGCTGTGAGAAAGCTATAATTTGCAAAACTTCTGCATGAATCTTGCACTCTTTTCTTAAGGTAATTTTTATGTCTTCTGGCCTAGAAGATGCTAAACAAGTTAAGATCAACACTTTAAAGTATATAGATATGATTCCTAAATGACCATTTTAAGTAAAAGTTGTATAAGAGTCACCTATGACCATATAGCAAGGAATAGGTATCAGTTTCTCTGAAACTAAGGGTCCAAAACATACTATTAAGTATAGAAAACACTGGAATATAGAAATCAGGACTTCTTGATGGTTAGTACATACAGAAGTAATATCAATTCATCAAACATTGTGAGGGTGTTTGTTCTTAATGGAAATAAATTGTTGGCTTTTGTTGTTAATCAAAATATTTGAGTATATAATCTCACAGGAAAAAAGTAGAGACATACTAAGAAAGATAATACAACAAGTAGGATAAACTTGGTTTTAAGAACTCAGATGACTAAAAACATTAAAATTTAAAGGTGTGCACTGTCTGGGGGATGGACATGCTTGTAGCTCTGACATGGGTGGGGCAAAGGCAATATATGTAACCTAAACATTTGTACCCCCGTAATATTCTGAAATAAAAAAATATATAAAAAGAAATAAAATGTGCAGCATATAAATTAGAATAAAATGAACTCATATATCTGAACAATGTCAGGTCCTCATAAACATGCTTAGGATGGGGGAATCTTCTGCATGTCGTTTTATTTGAAACTTACAGAGAAATGCACTTTGAAACAACAAACGCTGAAGGTGTAGAATGTAGAGAGATATTTTGCCATTTGGGGAAGAAAGAACGTATCTAAAAGAAGGTGAAATGCAACCCAAAGAAGTTGATAAGCTGCAGCAGATGTGAAGAACCAGATTCCAAAATCTAGTATGTATGTAGATAAGTACAATGAAAAAATTTACCGCATGATTAAAGATACCCTAAGACAGAGAAGTCAGGTTGAATTTTGTCCCTGGCAATTGTTCAGTAAACCAATCTAAATATCATGGGATAGATCAGCACCTGCCTTGTGCTAGAAACTGTCATAGGGTGAGGACACAGCAGGGAAAAAGAGACCAAAATCCCTGCCCCAGAGAGCTTATGTTATTATCACCATGAAATTTTATTTTATTTTTTTGTGGAGAAGCCAAAGTAGAGGGATATTGTCAACATAATAGATGTAGGCTGAGCCATCCTCTCTATGAACTTTGAAGTAAGATTGCTCTCTGAGAGTTACAACAGTACCGTGCACACACAAATTACATAATCAGCCGATTTTGTAAGTACCTAAAAACATTGGCTGGAAAACTATCTTTGAAGAATTTTGGAAAACCTCCAACCTAAATCAAGGTGACCCAGGGGTAATCTCAGGGACACAGGACTATAAATGGCTTTCACTTAGTAAACGAAAGCTAATGAGTTGTAATAAACCTTGTTTGGAGAACAAATGGTGAGAACAGTTTGATCAACCCTGAAAATCCAGGGAAAGAGTCCTCCAAGGTAGCCACTGGCAGTGCCATCAGAAGTACTGCTTGGAAGGAGGGAATTGTGTCTCATCAGGCTTGGCATGACCTTTCCCTCGACTGAACTCTGTCTACATAAGCAGAGGGCCCCCAGGTTTCTTAGCAGAACCTGACTCTGTGCGCACCAAGAAATGCTCTGATGCAGGAGAGAGAGAGAGAGAGAGAGAGAGAGAGAGAGAGAGAGAGAGAGAGAGAGAGAGAGAGAGAGAGAATGAATGCAGTGCTGGGAGAACATACAGTCTATCTTTAAGTTCTATTTTCAGGATAAACTAACCTTCTGGTTTATATATGTCCTCACCAGAAGCTTGGTTAATGTGACTCCACTCCTGAAAAGTGGATCCACCACCCTTGATGTGGATTTCTGAGTTTACAGGGTTGAGAACGGAACCAAATATCCCTTGTGAGCTGCTCTTTAGCCACTTAGTTTTTCCCCAGGTATGTTCAGATTTGCTTTATTGCCTGCTTCCTTCACACTGCAATAGTCCGGTCAAAATATCCAAGTGTTTTCTAATCAACGAATAAGAGGAAAAGAGAAAAAAGTAGGGGACAAGACATTCAGGTTAGGGAGAAGGAAGAGGTTCCTGGGGCAGGGCTGCCATGATCCTTGCTTATATGCCACCCAGTGTCTAACATGGTGCCTTGTGTGGAGGTGGTGTTCAGTAAATAATCATTTATTTCCTTTTATCCTCTGAAACTGGGGAATTGCATGTACAGATGGTCCCCCATTTATGGTGTTTGACTTACAGGTTTTCGGCTTTTCGATGGACTTATCAGGGACATAAGCCCATCATTAATCGAGGAGCTTCTTATGACTTACAATGGGGTCATGGTTTCTACTGAAGGCGAGTAGCCTTCATACCATTGTAAAGTGGAAAAATCACAAGTCAAACCATTGTAAGTCGAAAAATCGTAGGTCGAACCATTGTACAACCTGCTACTGTAGTGCCAGTGATAAATGCGTTTTCTATTCAGATGTTTTTAACTTACTATAGGTTTATCGGGCTGTAGCTCCATCATGAACAGAGAAGTATCTGGATATTGCTAATCTATACTGAAATATGTTTAGAGGATGTTAGTGGGTCTCACTTGAGGAGTTATCTTACTCTGGCCTCCGGACTCATGGTAGGAGAGACCCTGACCAGCATCTTTGAGTTCCTCCTCCTCCTCTGGGGACTCTCAGAGTGACTAGAGGAGTGGTGTATTCTCTTCCTGTTGCTCCTATGGATGTACGTGGTCACCGTGGCTAGGAACCTGCTCATCGCCCTGGCCATAGGCACTGACACATGTCTCTGCATGCCCATGTACTTCTTCCTCCTCAGCCTGTCGTGTGCAAACATCCTTTTCCTCTCTACCACCGTACCCAAGGCCCTGGTGAACATCCAGACCCAGAGCAGGTCCATTTCCCACCCAGGGTCCCTGGCTCAGCTATACTTCTCCTGGATCTTTGGGCACATGGACATCTTTCTCCAGCCACTGTGACCTATAACCACCTGCCATCCTCTCCACTACACGATGTCACACCCCACCCTGGCTCCCGTGCTGTACCTATTAATACTTGGGAACTGCCAGCTCGTGAACCTTGTTGCCATGGCCCACTCCTTACTCATATTCCAACTCTCCTTCTGCTCTACAGTGTCATCCCTGACTTCTTCTTTGATCTGGGACTGTGATGAAGGTGTTTTTGTCTGATGTACGTCTGGCAAGCTTGTGCTTGTGCTCTTGCTCTTTGGGGAGTAATTATTTTAACCCTTTTCTTAGTTTTTTTTAAGTTGTATAGAGTCAAATACATAGATCAATAAGGTCAGTTCAATATTTTTTGACAAATATATACACCCATATTATCATCATCCAAGTCAAGATATGGAACATATTTCTATTATCCTAGAAAGTTTCTCCTGCTTTTTTCTAGTTGTGTCCTACCTTGAGGCAGCCACTGATTTGATTTCTATCTTCATATTAATAGATTAGAGATTCGATTTACCTGTTCATGAATTTCACATAAATGGAATCATATAGTATGTACACATTGTACGTACATTTCTGTTTGGCTTCATTTACTCAACATAATGTTTTTGAAATTCATCTATATTGTTGCATATATTAATAGTTTGCTCCTTTTATATTTCTGAATAGTATTCAGTTATATGGGTTATCACCATTTTTTTCTTATGTATTCCCCTGTTAATTAATATTTAGATTATGTCCAGTTTTTGGCAATTATGAATAAAGCTGCTATGAGCATTCTTATACAAGGTTTCTTGTGGACGTATGTTTTCACTTCTCTTTGTTATATACCTAGGATTTGTACTGCTGGGTCAAAGGGCAGGTGTATGTTTAACTTCCTTAGACATTGAGAAATAGTTTTCCAAAACAGTTGGACTCATTTATACTTCCATTTGCAATATTTGAGAATTCCAAATGTTCCGCATCCTTGTTGACACTTGGTATTATTAGTCTTTTAATTTTAGCCATTATACTATCCCTCTTATATTGTATCTTATCATCCTTTTCTTTATCTGTATTGGATCAGATATCCTCAGAGTCTTCTGTTCCCCAGAGAAGCACCTGTGGCCCTCACCTTGCTCTCATCTCCCTGGTCTATAAGACAGTTGAGTAGAGGGGACCCAGAGCCACTGTGTTGCACACAGTAGTAATGCTCATGCCAAACCCTTTCATCTGAGGGAAAAAAGCCTAAAGGATTCTCTGGAGGTAAACATCAGGGCCAAAATCTTCTTCTTATGGTCTCAGTGAGGTGGGCAAAGAATACAGACTCAGGAAGGGAGATAATAAAGTTAATAAGATGAACAAAGTAACAATTATAGAAGTTACCCTTCATTGAACATCTGAAAGATATTACATTTATTGTTTGCATATAATGTTGTTTAATATTTCTACCAGCTCCACGAAACGGGGCATTATTATATTCATTTTATAAACGACAAAACGGAGACTGAGCTGTGAATTACTAAACGTCACCCCAACTTGTAAATGGAAGATCCAGGATTTGCATCAGATCTGGAGGTGCAGCTTTGACAGGTCATTGCTTCCCAGAGACCCTCTTCCGGGAGCCAGTGGGGTTGGCATTCAAATGTCTTAGAGCCTCAACAATTATCTGGCTAGTGGGAGAAATACGTGGCCCACTAACGTTCTGACCCAGCCACAGGAGCTGGTTAACCCACATGTCTCAGCGTAATCTCACTCCTCTTGGCATGCGATTTGTGTCAGGGCCAGGACAGGGCCTGGTTCTGGCTAACCAGATGACAAGGAACATTGGCTGGGAGGACGTCCATTCCCCATAAAAGCACAAACACTGTGTGCCCCTGGAGGGCTTAACTGGGAAGAGATTGCCCACAGTGGTTCAGCTGAGCTGGCTGCTCTCTTTGACCTGGGATGCCCCTCTGTACAGCGCAGAGTACAAGGCCCAGAGCAGTGACCAGGTTACGTTTTCTCATTGACTTGAGAATATCCGCCATGAATGTTTTAGGGTGTCTGTGTGTGTGTGAAAAATCGAGACAATGAAAAAATGTTAGAAAATCATAAATCTTTATGATGGGCTTAAGGTAGAGTATTGCACATTCTTGGAGTCGTCAATAGTACTTATGCTTCTTTCTGTTGCTGTTGTCAGAGAAAGCCTTTCACAAAAACCATGACAATTTTTAAAAACTCTCTTTTTGCTGTTTCTAAGCTCTGTGGCATCAGGGAACTGTGATATGATAAATGGCTGCGTGAATTTTCTGAAATATTTTCTGGCTGTGACAGACGTCTCATTTTAAAATCTCAACTGAAGATACTCTGTTTTCTCCAACTTTTTTTCTTTCTTTTTTTTTTTTTTTTTTTTTGCTTCAAACTAAGGGATCAGTGCCCATAGCAGGGTCCCTGAGGTTCGGGGCTTAGCTATGATAAGACAGGTAGCTGGAACCACAAACGTCAAGATGAAAATAGGGACATCCGCGTATAACCACCCTACGTTCATTCTCCACTTCTAACTGTGCTGTTATTTCCTTCTGGGGAAATGACTTGACCCATTGTACAGGATCATGGTTTGGGGCAGTCAATTTAATATAGTGCCTTGCCTTTGCACTATATTAAATTGAAGGGATGTTGAAGGGTCCTTCCATGAGAACTTTTCTTTCTCTCCCTGGTCCCTGGGACTTTGACTCTTGAGTGGAAATGCACAGGACTGAAGAAGGACTAGAAACCAGCAGTGGGTGCCCAAGAGAGGTACTGAAGAAATTCCTGAGTTCTACCTGTTCAAAGCCTGCTCTTCAGTTTTCCCTTTGATGCTGTCATCTACCCTCATATCTTTCCAATAAGTTTTCCTTTTTGCATAAGCAAGCTAGTTGATTTCTGTTGCATGTAATTAAAGAAACTGTGACAGAGACACTTTTATATTTCTCAGCCTTCCCTGCGCTTAGGTTGGGGCTGTGAGCACAAGCGTTGTGTGTCACTTCCGGTCTGACTCAACTAAGCCCCTATGTGGCTCCTCTGTCCCTCTCTTCCCCGCTGTGGTGACCTCAAGGTGTTGGGCTCCAGATTCAAGATGGTGGCGCCTATGTCAGCACGAGTCCTTGAGTACGTGGTGCAGAGCACTCCTCACCATGGGGACACGTGGCATGTTTCAGAAGCAAATTTGCTGTGTTGATCCACTGAGACTTTGAAGTTACCAATAATTTGTTACCTCACTACAGCCCACTGTATCCCGGCTGAAACAGAGCACTAATTGATAGGGACAAAATGTGACAAATTCAGTGCTGTGGGTTCTGACACACATTCACACACGAGACCCTTTGTTTTTGCCTCAATTTCTTTCTTTCCTCCAACAAAAAACATTGTTTTCTGTAGAAAGTCCAGATTATTTTTCTCTGGTTTACTCCTGAGTTTGATGTGTTGGGGGCTGTTTGTAAGAGCCCATCAACCTTATTTTCTGGCCTGGCCCCACATACCTGACATAGCCCCTGGAACTGTAAGTTCTTGTAAAATGAATTGTCCTTGCCCACATTTCTCAAAGTGCCACGACACTTTCCCTCCGTGGCTGGGCGCATTGTAGCGACACCATCTGGAGTTTGTTGTGGAGTCTCCTCAGCTCAGGGTTTGCTCTGGGCTTGATTAGGCACTTTCTTTGTTGTCATTGTTGTGCTAACTTCTCAAAATCAATTCTAGGTATATCGTGTTTCCCTGAAAATAAGACAGGGTCTTATATTTATTTTTCCTCAAGAAGACACCCTAAGGCTTATTTACAGGGGATGTGTTATTTTTTTTAAGTATGGTACAACAATCTACGTTTTTTCAAATATAGTTAAGTTGTCTTCTTCTGGAACATCATCATAACTCTCCAAAGCCGGAATTCCATCTTGAATTTCCTTTGGAACCATTGGCCCCAATCTCTTATGTCGAGCAGTAGAGCTATCATGGGGCAGATGAGAAGGGCTGCTCGTCTTCTTTCCCGCTCCGCGACGAAATGCATGGGTTGTGCAGATGGACTGCGTAGGCACGGCCATCACTAGGTCTTATTTTCGCAGTAGGGATTCTATTGAGCAAATGCTTAGAAATTCTGCTAGGGCTTATTTTATGGGTAGGTCTTATTTTCAGGGAAACATGGTAGTAATGGACTTGTAATAGAATAATGTAATAATACTTATCCGTGACTATTTTAATTATAATTATTATTTTTTTATTTCAGCATATTATGGGGGTACAAATTTTAAGGTTTCAAATAATGCTCTTTTCCCCCCCCGCCCCCCACAAGTCTGAGCTTCAAGCGTGACCATCCCCCAGATGGTGCACATCTCACTCATTATGTATGTATATACCCCCCCACCCGCCCAATACACATTAATGTAGTTTCTATGTGTCCACTTAGGTGCTGCTCAGTTAATACCAGTTTGCTGGTGAGTATATGTGGTGCTTGTTTTTCCATTCTTGGGATACTTTACTTAATAGAATGGGTTCCAGCTCTATCCAGGAAAATACAAGAGGCACTATATCACTGTTGTTTCTTATAGCGGAATAGTACTCCATGGTATACATATACCACATTTTGTTAATCCACTCATGAATTGATGGGCACTTGGGTTGTTTCCACACTTTGCAATTGTGAATTGTGCTGCTATAAACATTCGAGTTCAACATCTCTAATCATCAGGGAAATGCAAATCAAAACCACAACGAGATATCATTTATTTCTAGTAAGAATGGCCTTTATCAAAAAGGCCCAAACCAATACATGTTGGTGTGGATGTAGAGAGATAGGAACACTCCTACACTGCTAGTGGGACTGCAAACTAGTTCAACCTCTGTGGAAAGCAATATGGAGATACCTTAAAGCAATACAAGTGGATCTATCATTTGATCCAGCAATCCCATTACTGAGCATCTATCCAAAAGATCAAATGACACTCTATTTTAATTATTTATATTTTTATCTTAATGATTACATATTTTGCTTAAAAATAAATATTTAAAATATGCATATCATTTTTCCATTGATGGGCACTTTGGCTGATTCCATACCTTGGCTATTGTGAATGATGTTGCAGTGAACATGGAGATGCAGACATCTCTTTGACATATTGATTTCACTCCTTTGAATATATATCCAGATGTGAAATTGCTGGAACAAACATATGGTAATTTCATTTATTTTTTATTATTTTATTTCAGAATATCACAGGGGTACAAATGTTTTGGTTACATAAATTGCCTTTGCACCACCCAAGTCACAGCTATGAGTGTGCCCATCCCCCAGAGAGCACACACCGTGCCAGTTAGGTGTAAATATACCCATCCCCTGCTCACCCCTCCCACCTGCCTGACAGCTGACGAATGCTACTTCCATATGTGCATGTAAGTGTTGATCAATTACTGCCAATTTAATGGTGAGTACACGTGGTGTTTGTTTTTCCATTCTTGTGACACTTCACTTAGAAGAATGTAATTTACTCAAATTACATTTGGGTAAATACCCAATAGTGGGATTGCTGGATCAAATGCTAGTTCTACTTTTAGTTCTTTGAGGTATCTCCATAAAGACATCTGCACTCGAATTGCAAAGATGTGGAAATAACCCAAGTGCCCATAAGTACATGAGTGGATTAGTAAAATCCACTTAGCTCCATCTAAGATAGTACAAGAGGTAGTTCACCATTTTTTTTTATACCTGAGTAGAACTCCATGCTGTACCTATACCACATTTTACTAATCAACAATATTAAAAGCTAAGGTCCTGAAATAATTGTTACAGAAGAATAAGATAGCCTGATATGTATATTTTAGCTTTTAATTTTTATATTATTTTTAATTGACAAATAATTGTATATATTTATGGGGTACAATATGATGTTTTAATACACTTTATCTATAAATTATTTTGTGTTTTGTACACATACATTTATGTCATTTGTGATTATATTTTTTCTTTCTTTTCTTTAACTTGCCTTTGTTTTTTAATACCTATAGTTTTTATAATTTTTCTTACCTTAATGAGCCACCTGGGATTTCCAATATAATGTTGGATGGAAGTGGTGTATACGTGTCTTCTTAGTGAACCCAAAGGCAAGTTACATGTTTAGCATGTAACTATTAATTATGATATATCTACTAATGCATTCTCATGATTAACTCAAGTTGGCCACAGTGTACTATCCTTCATATATATGGCTTGATTCAGTTTGCTGATATTTTGTGTAGAATCTATGCATCAATGTTCTCGAGGGAGACTGGGCTATCCAAGGGTGGGGAACCTGCAGCCTTGGGGCCACCTGTGGCCTTCTGGATCTTTGATTGTGGTCTTTTGACTGAATCCAAATTTTACAGAACAAATTTTACAGAACAAATCCTTTAACCATACTTTTCCATTCTTGCTCTGATCTTTCAGATTTGGATATCAGGTTACTGTAGTCATAAAATGAATCCTGGAGTATTCCCTCTTTTTCTTATTCTCTGCAAGGCTTTATGTAATATTGGAGATATCTACCCTTTAATTGTTTGATTGAACCAACCATTGAAACCTTTTAGGCCTGGAGTTTCTTTGTGAGAAAGTTTTTAATTGCTGATCCAATTTTTTAGTGGTTGTAGAATTGAGCCCCGCTCAGAGTGACGGTGTTTCACTGCTGTCCTCCCAGGCCAGTGAGCCTGCTGAAAGCACAGCTCAGCCTCTCAGAGGCCTCCTCTGGATCAGCAAATGCTTCTAGGAAAAAAGCAGTTCTATGTGCAGAGGCTCCAACTGCTAAGTGATCTCTCGGAACCTGGTCCACTCCCTGATCTCTGCCAGGCAAGGCCTCACCAGACTGTTAGCTCTCTGATGCGTTTTTCAAAAAAATTTTGTGGTAAAATATACATAACATAAAACATAGCATTTTAATCATATTTAAGTGTACAGTTTAGTGGCATTAAATGCATTCACATTATTGTACAGCCATCACCACCACCCATCTCTAGAACTTCTTCATCTTCCTCAACTGAAATTCTGTGCCCATTACACAGCAACTCCCCTTCTGCAACTCCCCTCCCCCTCTCCTTCAAGCCTCTGCTAACCACCATTCTACTTTCTGTCTCTATGAATCTGACTATTCTAGATAACTCATAAAAGTGGAATTATACAATATTTGCTCTTTTGTGTCTGGCTTATTCTGTTATTTTTTTAAGAGGATATTTCAATATTTCATCTGGCTTGTTTAGTTGTCTTCATCGGGAGGGTTGGTCTGCATTATGTAGTTCCAGAAGACTGGAAGTCCGTGATTCCTGTACCAGAGAATAGGGCCCCCGGATGAAGCCCTTGCGAAGAGTCTGGGACTTTGAGACATCAGCTCTCATCCCTAGATAAGAGTTTCTGGTCTATGCTGTGGATGTAAGGTAGCCCAGTGGTCCCCAAATGCTGGTGTGTGGACTGGCTGTATTTGTTAGTACAACCTGTGCAGTCAAGCAGGGATGTGCTGTCATGTTTGGAAACCACTGCTGCTATATGCACATGATTATAAACATGATGTGGTCAAAGACACACACCCTTGAGCTGCTGTAGTGAGGGGAGAAGACAAGGTATTCAAGTATGAATGGATTTTCACTTTGACATTTTGGAAATAAATTATTATAACCCCCCAATTCTCTGATTCAAGCTTAGTTAAAATTGAAGTTGAAATCATGGCCCTTAAGTTTCAATAGTGCTCAAAGAGAACTTTCCAGTGAAAAAATTATTAATACAAGAAGTTATAAATTCAGTATTTACCCAAATTTTATTGTTTAGAAAGATGAGAGGCAGTAGGAGAATGTTTATATACAGTTACTATAAAACTTAAACACATATTTATTTTACATTTTGCCATCATAGAGTCTTTGTCTAAGTCTGTTAAGTGGGACAAAAAGCTTTTTGGTTCTAGTAGTTGCTGTCCAAAAGCTGTTGATTGGTGATGTGGAGACTAGGATTGTTTGCTAAGGATAGCTGCAATTGTTAGTGTTTATAGTGGAGAATAGTATCTGATCTCCAAAGTTATAAAACTCTTTATTACAGGAAGTTGATTTTTTCCTATCAACCTTGTTAAAATTAACCCCTTCATTGTGATATCACTGATAGTATAGATGCTCCAACTATCATTAATATGTAGGAACCATAGTTTCTTTTAAAAATTGTATATATTCCAGATATAAAACCATCCTCATGTAGCCATCTAATCTTTGACAAAACAAACAAAAACATAGACTGGGGAAAAGAATCCTTATTCAATAAATGGTGCTGGGAAAATTGTGTGCATGCTACACATCTGGTAAAGAGCTGATAACTAGAATCTATATAGAACTCAGAAAAATCAGCAAGAAAAAAATAAAACAATCCTATTAAAAATCGGGCAAAGGACATGAACAGAAACTTTTCAAGATAAGGTAGACTAATAAGCAGCAAACATGAAAAAATGCTCAACATCTCTAATCATCAGGGAAACGCAAATCAAAACTGCAATGAGATATCACTTATCTCTAGTAAGAATGGCTTTTATCAAAAAGTCCCAAAACAATAAATGTTGGCATGGATGTGGAGAGATAGGAACACTCCTACACCACTGGTGGGACTGCAAACTAGTGCAACCTCTGTGGAAAGCAATATGGAGATACTTCAAAGCGATACAAGTAGATCTACCATTTGATCCAGCAATCCCACTACTGGGCATCTACCCAAAGAACAAAAGACACTCTATAAAAAAGACACCTGCACTCAAATGTTTATAGCAGCACAATTCACAATTGCAAAGATGTGGAAACAACCCAAGTGCCCATCAATACAAGAGTGGATTAATAAAATGTGGTATATGCATACCATGGAGTACTAATCAGCTATAAGAAACAACGGTGATATGCACCTCTTCCATTTTCCTGGATAGAGCTGGAACCTATACTAGTAAGTGAAGTATCCCAAGAGTCAAAAAATAAGCACCACATATACTCACCAGCAAATTGGTTTCACTGATCAAAACCTAAATGGACATATAAGAATAGCATTTATCGGGTGTCGAGCAGGTGGGGGCAGGGGAGGAGGGGATGGGTATATACACACATAATGAGTGTGTTGTGCACCATCTAGGGGATGGACACACTTGAAGCTCTGACTTGAAGGGGGAGGGGGGAAAAGGCAATATACATAACCTTAACATTTGTACCCCTATATTATGCTGAAATAAAACAAAATAAAGTTGTATATTTTAAGGTATGTAACATGATGTTTTAATATACATCTACATAGTGAAGTGATTACTACAGTCAAGTAAATCAATGTTATCCATTAGTTTACATATTACCCTTCCTTTTTTGTGTGTGGATAGAGTACCTAATTTTTTTTTTTAAAAAGTACCTCAAGTGTACTGTCTTAGCAAATTTCTAGTATACAATATAATATTATTAACTATAGTCCTCATGCTCTACATTAGATCTCTAGAATTATTCATCTGACATAACTGTGACTTTGTACCTTTTGACCTACATCTCCCAATCCCTCTCACCAACCACCTTTCTACTCAATTTCTATGTATTTTTAAAAATTCCACATGTAAGTAAGATCTTTTCTCTTTTTGATAAATAAATTTTTCACTTAGCATAATGTTCAGAGCACAGAGGTATATTTTACAACACTTAAAAATAACAATAATCAAATGGAGAAACATATCTGCTCATGCATCAGTAGAGTCAACAATGTTAAAATGTCTATACTTCCCAAATGGATTGACAGAGTCAATGTAATCCCCATCAAAATGCCAACAACATATTTCACAGATCTAGAAAAAATAATTCTATGCTTTGTTTACAACCAGAAAAGAGCCCAAATCACGAAATCAATCCTAAGCAAAAAGAACAAATCTGGATGCATCACATTACATGACTTCAAACTGTACTACAAGATGGTAGTAACCCAAACAGCACAGGATTAGTACAAAAATAGAGGCACAGACCAATGGAACAAACAATAGAGAACCCAGATATAAAAACATCTCCCTACAGCCAACTGATCTTTGATAAAGCAGACAACAATGCACACTGGGGAAAAGAAGCCCTAATTCAATAAATCTTACTGGGAAAATTCAATAGCCACATGCAGAAGAATAAAACAGGACCCCTATCTCTCATCACTCACAAAAATTAATTTCAGATGGATAAAAATGTTAAATGTAAGGCATGAAACCCTAAGAATTCTAGAAGAAAATGTAGGAAAAACTCTTCTAGATATTGGCCTAAGCAAATAATTAATGAATAAGACCCCAACGGCAATCATAGCAACAACAAAAATAAATAAATGCAGCCGGGCGCGGTGGCTCATGCCTGTAATCCTAGCACTTTGGGAGGCTGAGGCGGGCGGATTGCTCAAGGTCAGGAGTTCAATACCAGCCTGAGCAAGAGCAAGACCCCGTCTCTACTATAAATAGAAAGAAATTAATTGGCCAACTAATATATATATATATAAATTAGCCGGGCATGGTGGCGCATGCCTGTAGTCCCAGCTACTCGGGAGGCTGAGGCAGCAGGATTGCTTGAGCCCAGGAGTTTGAGGTTGCTGTGAGCTAGGCTGACGCCACGGCACTCACTCTAGCCTGGGCAACAAGCGAGACTCTGTCTCAAAAAAAAATAAAAAAATAAATAAATAAATAAATGGGATTTGGTTAAACTAAAAAGCTTCTGCACAGCTAAGGAAATAATCAATAGAGCAAATAGACAACCTACAGAATGGGAGTAAATATTTCCAAGCTATATATCTGATAAAGGGTCAATATCCAGAATCTACAAAGAACTCAAGCAAATCAGCAAGAAAAAACCAAACAACTGAATTAAAAAGTGGGCAAAACACATGAACAGAAGCTTCTTAAAAGAAGATAGACAAATGACCAATAAACATATGAAAAAATGCTCAACGTAACTAATAATCAGGGAAATACAAATTAGAACCACAATGAAATATTACCTGACCCCTTCAGAATGGCTTTTATTAAAAAGTCTAAAAACAACAGATGTTGACGTGGATGCAACGAAAAGAGAAAACTTATACACTGTTGGTGGGACTGCAAATTAGTACAATCTGTATGGAAAACAACATGGAGATTGCTCAGTGAACTAACAGTAAACCTACCATTCGATCCAGCATCCCATTACTGGGTATCTAGCCAAAGAAAAAAAGTCATTTTATCAAAAAGACAACCTGCATTTAAATGTTTATTGCAGCACAATTCACAATTGCAAAGATGTAGAATCAACCCAGTGACCATCAATTCATGAGTGGATTAACAAAATGTGGCATACATACACCATGGAGTACTATTCAGCCACGAAAAGGATGAATTAATGCCTTTTGCAACAATTTGGATGGTACTGGTGACCATTCTCCTAAGTGAAGTATCACCAGAATGGGAAAAAAAAAAAACCCACCACATGTACTCACTATTAAACTGGAACCAACCAATGAGCACACATGTTCACAGAGGAATGGAAAACTTAGGAAATCAAGCAAGGGGGGGAGGAAGGAAGGGAGGGGCAAAAAGCCTACCTAATGAGTACAGTGAACACTATATGCATGATGAGCACACCTATAACTGTGATTCAAGCATTACAAAAGCAATCCATGTAACCAAAGACATTGGTACCTTTTCAATACTTTGAAATAAAAAATTAAAAATTTAAAAAAGAATGATTCATCTTTCCTTTTACAGCTACTCTCTGGCAATATAATACTCTATATTCCTTAAAGATATTAATATTTCCTTGAAACAGCCAATCCTTGATCTTCTCATAACGGTAAAAAAATGTCTTTTGTAGGACAAATATTTTATAGTTTGTTCGGATTACAAATGAATCTTGAAAAACACCTGAACAAAAATTTTTCTGAAAACAGGGGCCATTTTTCTAGTCAAGGAGTGAATGGGTCTATTATTTTTGCCAAATATATCCCTCAATGAGAAAAAAAAGCTTTGCTGAATAAATTCCAGCCTGAAAAATGAAAAAAAAAATAGATTTGACGCTACATAAACATTTCTTAAAACTTATGAAAATTTACCCAAGATGAAAGGCAAAAAACATACTTGGAGAAATACTTGCATAAAATATGAAAAGGTTAATATTTTTACCCTGTAAAGTTCTATTAGAAATACATACAAAAACACTAAGATATTGGTGGATAAATAAGCCAAGAACATAAAGGCAATTTACAAAGGGACAAATGGAAACATAGTTAACAGCAGAAAATATTCAGCGTCACTAGTAAGCAGAAAAAACAAAGCAAAATCATTATATATTTTTACCTCTCAAATTAGCAGTGATTAGAAATAATTAATACTTGTGATGATATGGTGAAACATGTGATGACATGGATCATTTCTAAAGAGAAACAAAGATTATGTTAAGTGAAATAAGTGAAGCACAGACAAATATTGCATGTCCTCATTCATATGCAGGAGCTAAAAACGTGGATCTCATGAAGACAGAGAGTAGACTGGTGGTTACCAGAAGCTAGAAAGGGTAGGCAGGAGGGGGGATGAAGAGAAGTTGATTAATGGGTACAAATGTACTGTTTAAAAGAAGAAATAAGCTGGGCATGGTGGCGCATGCCTGTAGTCCCAGCTACTCGGGAGGCTGAGGCAGAAGGATCGCTCGAGCCCAGGAGTTTGAGGTTGCTGTGAGCTAGGCTGACGCCACGGCACTCACTCTAGCCTGGGCAACAAAGCGAGACTCTGTCTCAAAAAAATAAATAAATAAATAAATAAATAAATAAATAAATAAATAAATAAATAAAAGAAGAAATAAGACTAGTGTTAGATAGATCAGTAGGGTGATTACAGTTTATCATAACCTATTATTCATTTCAAAATAGCTAGAAGAAAAACATTGGAATGGTTCTAGCACAAAGAAAAGAAAAATATTTAAGGTGATGGATAAACTCAGTACACTGACTTGATCTGTACAAATTATATGATGGTATTAAATTGTCACATGTACTCCTAAACTATATACATCTATTATGCATCAATTAACAAAAAGCACTATTTTGGAAAGAAAACAATAAATGGAGACAAAACTGCCACCTCCTGTTGGTAGATAGTTTAGTAATATGTATCAAGAGTCCTAAAGTATTCGCCTTATATTAAAATATCTACAGTAAAAATATCTACAGTATATTTTTACTGTAATATCTACAGCAAAAAAAAAAACCTATTACCTATTTAGAAATAAACTTAATAAAAGGTAGAAACTCTAATTTTTAAAAGACTATATAAAATTCTTATCTTGAAATAACCTTTGAATAAAAGGATTGATAATACCATGTCCCTACCTGGAAAGATCCAATATTGTAAAGTTGTCAGTTCTTCCAAAATCATATAAATTAACACAGTTCTAATTAAAATTCCAATTAGCAAAATGATTCCATAGATAAACTGAAAGAGAAAACATGTGAAACTAATAAAAAACATTTGGGAGGAAAGAGAGCACTGAGAGAAAATTTCCAGAATGAGATGCAAGTATGTATTATAAAGCTACAGTGACTGAAACACTATGATACTGACACAGAATGGTGTGACAGAATATAAAGTTCAGAAAGATACTATGTATAAAAATGTATATAAACATTTAATATTTGATAAAAGGAGGTACTTCAACAAATTTGGAACAATCCTTGAATACAAGGTATAGAGTTAAAAATATAAAGTCATATCCCTATATCACGTCATGTACTAAAATGAATTTTGGATATAAAAAATAAAATAATAGGCCGGGCGCGGCGGCTCACGCCTGTAATCCTAGTACTCTGGGAGGCCGAGGCGGGTGGATTGCTTGAGGTCAGGAGTTCAAAACCAGCCTGAGCAAGAGTGAGACCCCGTCTCTACTATAAATAGAAAGAAATTAATTGGCCAACTAAATATATAGAGAAAAAATTAGCCAGGCATGGTGACACATGCCTGTAGTCCTAGCTATTTGGGAGGCTGAGGGAGCAGGATTGCTTGAGCCCAGGAGTTTGAGATTGCTGTGAGCCAGGCTGACGCCATGGCACTCACTCTAACCTGGGCAACAAAGCAAGACTCTGTCTCAAAAAAAAAAAAAAATAGAAATAGCATAAAATATAGATATTTATATAAACTTGAGGGGGGAAAATAGTTTTAAGTGTGACTGTAAAGAGAGAAATCATAAAGTAAAATGCTTATATGCTCGATTACATAAAAGAAAAAGTCTGTACATTAAAAACATCATTAGCTTGGATGAAAGACAAATTAATAAGGAAAACATTTGCAGCATCTATGACAAAGAGTTAATACTTGTATTACTATGAGAAGAAAATCTCAGCCGCACTCACAATATTGAAAAATGCAAACTAAAACAGCAACGGGAAATAGTGATTTGCTGATCACATTGTAAAGTTGTTTTAAATCATAATACCTAGGGTTGGTTAGGGTCAGGAAAGCGGCCCTCTCACATTGAATTGGTGTTAAAGCCAAGTGGTACATCTGTCTAGTGGACAGTCTGACAATGTTCATAAAAGTGTTGAACAAATACATATACATAAGGTCCATTCAAGGAAATAGCTGTGCAAAGACATGTCAAACTATTGCTCTTAACAGTGAAAACCTGGAAACAGCCTAAAGGGTCAAGAGAGGAGGTTGGGCTGGGCGCGGTGGCTCACGCCTGTGATACTACCACTCTGGGAGGCTGAGGCAGGAGGATCGCTTGTGCTCAGGAGTTTGAGGTTGCCCGGGCAACAGAGCGAGATTCAAAAAAAAAAAAAAGATGGGAATTGATTAAAGAAATCATGATACAATTATAAAATGATATAGCCATTGCAAACAATAATTCAGATGTACTTATTAATATAGGATTAAAACATAAATAGGCTGTGTTGGAGAAGAGCGGGAGAAAAAGAGTTCTGGGGTGTGAAGGAGGCTGAGAAATGCAATTCCAAGAAGCACAGGAAGGGGAGGCTAGTGTTCACAGGGGATGGCTCGTGCCCAGGCCTCCTTGCTTTGAACACGTCTTCCTGAGGGTCACGCTTGGCTAATGAGTCTTGCTAACTGAAGATACCGAAACCACCCGTCACTAATTGGCCTCCTCCAGTCTCTAAGGGCCCAGCTTCTTTCAGACTAAGGAGCAGAAGGACAGTAAACCTTTTCCTGGGCATGGCTTCCCTCTGGCCTTATTAGCAGAGAGGCAGAAGACAATCAGCAAATCCCCAGCCTTCCCTCCGCCCCCCTAGGACGCATTATCAGGAACTCTCATCCGGGAGCTAATTAGAGGATGCTGTTTGTGGAACTTGTGAAGACTTCATTCCCCCAATCCTGGCCCTGGCTGTCTCTGTGGGAACCTTCCTTCCAAGAGTTGCTAAACAGGTGTCTCCCGAGGCCCTGCTGAGCAGGGGAAGTTGGCAAAGCTTATCAGTTAGTTGCCTCTTGTCTAATACACCAAAAGATACTGGCGTGTTTGGCAACCCAAGAGATTAATCATGCTCCCTTCCCTTGTGGTGGGGGGAGGGACAGGCAGCTCCGCATGTCTGAGTCCTTTTCTGGCATATTCAAGGGACTCGACAGCTAGTGTGGTACAGAGGGCACAAGGCTGGAGTTTTGGGGGTGGGGGCTAAATCTGTGCTCTGATCCTTACTGAGAGAGGATGCAAACTCTAGAAATATGGCAATCCCTTCAACTCAAAACCCAACGGAATTTTAACATCTTCTACCCTATACTTGTCAATTCAATAACTCTGTATCTCAATTCATTTAATCCTCAAGATAATCATTTGAAGTGCATGTTATGATTTCATAGATGAGAAAACTGGGGCCCACAGAGAAGAGCTGACCTGCCCCATGGCACAGCCAGCAAGGAGCAGTTTTAGCCCAGAACCAGGTCTCCTAACTTCTCAGTCCAACGCTGTCTTCACTTGACCGCAGCTCACTTAATGCAACGAAGTGCATGGCACCCCCAGCTTGCTGCCTGCCCCATAGAAGATGCTGGATTCATATTTACTTTCCTTTATAGTATAGCTTGGACAACTACCTTTAAATACCAAATAAAGGTTTGAACACTCTTAGGACCCGGATATTTTTATCTTCCCAGATTCTACAAACATAAACTCTTAAAAACAAGGTTAAATATTTTCTGGCTGATGTTCCAAGACTCTTTCCCAAGCTCCCTTCTTTCTGTTTCAATTACTGGTACCTCTCAAGCCTTCACATCTCTGCCTGGCCCGCTGCTATCGCCTCCGATTTGAGCATCTCTCCCGTTGCTGAAGCCCAAGAACCAGCTTCTGCCCAGCAGAGAAACCCACTGTGCACTAGTTGTTCCTCGGTGCATCCACCTTGCTCAGCCATCGTCCCTTAATCACCCTCCATCTTTGGCATCTGGCATCCTGTGTGATCCTGAGTATTTGTCATGTACTAAGTGAATGAAAAAAGCCTGAGATACTCGGAAGGGACTGATTTTTCAGATAAAGAATCAAGACTTTAAAAGATCTGTAATCTACAGCAGTGGAGGCTGGATTAGAACCTGGGTCTTCGTGTATCGTGTTTAGGGCTTTCTTCCTTCCATTGCACTGCCTTTCGCATTTCTGAGACGCATCTCACCTACAGTCAGTATCACTCTGTTTGGTTTTGAATTCTTCAGTGATTAACTAGAGGCAGGGAGGGAGACAAAGACACCAGGCTGGGCAGCGGCACTTGGAGGCTGCTCTATCTTCTAACTCCATGGCCTCCAGCAAGTTGCTGAGCCTGTCTGTAACTTTTACCGGTGAGAATAAGAAAGTGAGGATAATAAAAGCTGGCCTTCTTACTCTCCAATCTGGCCCTGGTTGTCACTATGGATGACATTCAACTGTACTGGTGTAAAACCTAAATGAAAACATACACAACTCACAATTGCAAAGCTGTGGAAACAACCCAAGTGCCCATCAATTCATGAGTGGATTAATAAAATGTGGTATATGTATACCATGGAGTACTACTCAGCTTTAAGAAACAACAGTGATATAGCACCTCTTGTATATTCCTGGATAGAGCTGGAACCCATTGTACTAAGAGAAGTATCTCAAGAATGGAAAAACCAGCACCACATGTACTCACCAGCAAATTGGTATTAACGGATCAACACCTAAGTGGACATATAGGAATAACATTTATTGGGTGTCGGGTTGGTGGGAGGGGGGAGGAGGGGATGGGTATATACAAGCACAACGAGTAAGATGTGCAACGTTTGGGGGATGGACACGCTTGAAGCTCTGACTCGAGGGGGGAGGGGGGCACGGGCTATATATGTAACCTTAACACTTGTACCCCCATAATATGCTAAAATAAAAAAAAACCCAAAAAACAAAAACATAGATTTTGAAGTGCTTTTTAAATAATATTATGTGCTGATAGAGTCGTAGGAGAAAACAGACCACTGTTATCTTTTCTCCTGAGTCATGATAGCTCCTTTTTCAGTTCTGGACACTCGGGAGGGCTCTAGCTGGTAGGATGCACGTGAGAGAAGGAGGTATGGTTGGGATGTGTGAGGTCATCTGCAAGTACACATACGTAGATGTCCAAAGTGTATACATGACATCTGCCGAGCTTGACAGTTGTATTCTGAACACCCACAAAAGTTCTCAAGTGTGCCGAGGACCGATAATGTCTGAAACATGTTTCTTTGGATCTGAGCTATCTGAAGTCAGGGTGGCTGGAGGAAAACATTGCCAGAAGTCTCTTTTAGTGTCAGGAGTCCATGAGTCTATTATGTATCTGTATCAATCACACATCTGTTCCAAGCAAGATTAGTCACTACCTTTGACTGGGATTAGATTAAAAGATTCAAAACTAAGCAACAGGGCAGGGGTGCTGGGAGGAAGGGATATTCATGGTGGTGCTGGATGAGGGATGGTGTGGAACGGAGGCTGAGATTTCAATCTTCAGGGCCAGGAGATGGGAGGGGGGTAGGACAGTCCACAAGGGGTATTCCCTTAAGTATAAAGATAATGACTTTTTTTCTGGCTTGTAACACAGAAGCAAGAGATGGACAAGATGACCAATGACAACCTCACGTCTCTTCTAGAACTCTGAATCTTGATCAAGCGAACACCATGGCCTTTTATCAAGAGGGTGGACCAACTTCCTGGTTTTCTCAAAGGTGAGAGTGACAGGGGACACTTAGAGGGCTGGAGAGAAAGCAGCGCAGTCCACCCGCCTTGCTCCCACCCCCACATTTTTACCATTAACGCTTTAAAAAAATTTATTTATTTATTTTTTAATTATAGGACTCAGTGGAAAAACTTCAAATAATACCAAAGTAAACAGAGTGCAAACTGTAAGTCTCTCTCCATCTCCCACTACCCTCCCAGTTCTTGTCCCCTCCTGGGAGGAAGTCACTGTGTACAGGTGGGGTCGTTGTCCTCTGGGGCCTTTCCCTCCATTCACTTGTGGCATTGTTAGCACTTTCTGCATTTAGCAATATGTGCTGTATCTCTTCATGTCAACAAACTCACTCTTTTTTTAAACAAAAATAGATTTTTTATTAAAATTATTTACACAAAACGTGAATTTTTTATGTATATATAGCAAAGTTAAAAACGATTCACTTCAAAACATGAATTAAGAAAAGACAAACACTTCGGCATGACTTATGACCCTCCATTTATTATGATCCCATCTCTCTGTGATACGCTGCCAGTCTCTGGATATTACGGGATTTTCCCCTCTGGGGCTCTGTGCTAACTGAATGCTCTCTCTCTAATTTTTTGCAAGAAGGAGACGCTTCATTGGTTTTGGTTTTAGATGTGTTTTTTTTTTTTAATTTTCAAGAAGAAATGATATTGCAGTTCATACACAAAGCCATGGAGCTTCTCCCTCTTATGTCAAATTTAATGATTATTTCATCAGAAGATTTCTCTTTTAAAAACTTTCCCCTTTATATTTTTATAACATGCTAATATTGGGGCCTTTGGGGTATTTTGAAAACATCTAGCAGTCTCACTGATAAATTTCCGCTCACACTTCATGCTTTCTATTATCAGTGAATCCACAGATTGCCGGGTTTTTGGAGGACACAGTTTAAGACATGAATCCTGTCCTTAAGGAGCTTACAATCTGATTGGAGAGAACAAAAGAGGCTGCAAGGAACACAGAGAAGGGTATGATGGTGTAGTGCTGTGCAGGCCCCACTCTTTCAAGGAGACTGAAAACCGTGGACACAAGCAAATGGAGTCATGAGTCACCCATGTGAGCAGTTGAGAGAGGAGGATTGAGTGGAGATAGTCTAGATTTGATATGGTGGAAATCAGAAAGAAAGAAATTGGTGGCCTGTGGAGGATGAAATGGCACGGGGGCAGACATTGCTCCAGAGGGTTAATGGGGAAGTGTAGACAGCACTGAGTCTGGAGGAGCCTGGACGGGGCAGCACGGGGCCTGACTGGGAGGCAGAGGGCAAGAGTGCGAGGGTCAGAGAGCCCAGCAGGATTTGCACTGGAACCCAGCGCATGGCTGGATTTGGAGAGTGACCGTGGATACTCTGTTTGGTTGGGAAATATTGTCAGGCACCTTAAGGATTCCCTGCTGCCCTTGTGAAATAATTAATAAGCATGTCGGGCAGAGTCGGTCTTCTCAGATTTGTAGCTTCTTGGCCAGGAAGTGCCTGAAGTGGTTCACAGAAAAAATTGTAGAAATGGCCACTGTAATGCATGACATATATATTAAACAGAATGCCCAGTATAAATTGGTGCATTTTGCCATTAAAAATAAAAATAAAACTTATTACTTCTTAAGGCTTCTTCTCATGAAGCACACGATGGGTGATAGACGCTCATGTTTCTGTTGGAGAGGTTGTGAGAACCAGCTCAGGCACAGACGGGTACGCAGGCTGTGCCTACTGATGAGTAGTTGGGAAGGGAACACTGGTGTTGGGAGAAGGTGTTTGATGATGTGGTTCTGACGAAGGTGCTGGGAGCAGGGTGCTCTAGCAGGTACTGACACCTTGCTCCTTGGCTCTGCCAAACCCAAATTTAACCTAGACTTATTTCTTAAAGTAGAGTATTTACAAAAAAACCTAACCCCATACTCTGGTACAAATACAAGTTATCTAAAAAGTGGATCAGACGTTTTGTTTTTATTAACATTTTTAATATATTTCAGTGGAAGTCATTAAATTAAAAAGATACAAAATAGTTTTTCTCCCATTTTCTGACCTGATGGGAATAAGACCACCGGGGCTTAGAGAGTCCATTTCTGAGGCCGTGGGAAAGAGGAGGCAAAGGAATGCTGCCTAGGCAGGAGCCGGAGATAAGGGCAGCAATTAACTGCCTAGTTTGGGGGACATTTCAAGCGATCTGGGAGTACAGTAAAGCAGATACCTACCTTAAAGCCTAACGGGTCTCATGCTTAAAAAGCTGCAGAGCAGCTTGACATGAAAGCCACCCACGGCAGCAGAGAAAGATTGCAAAATGTCAGCCCGGGAGAAGGGACGGCAGGTTCCAATTCTTAGAACACCAGACTACGTTCCTTCTCTCCCTTTCTCAGCAGAATGCCTCAGTTAATGGGAAACTAACCTCCCAGTAACAAGTATGTAATCTTTGTTCCTCAATGGAATGGGCCACAACTGCTGACTTCAGAGATACTATCTGTACATACCTTAAGGCAGGTGTCCTCAAACTACGGCCCCAGGACATTTATCTGGCCTGCCTGGCGTTTTTGCTGTCTTTGCCTGTCCTGTTTAGCAGCGAACTCGTCCCTGGCCCACAGTGCACAGTATGGAATGTGTGCCCTCCAATGGCCCTCCAACGGTCTGAGGGACAGTGAAATGGCCCCGTTTAAAAAGTTTGAGGACCCCTGCCTTAAGGGATAACTGTGCTTAGTAATGAGTTATGTGTTCCTTGCCATCTTTTAGGATCTAGTTCACCTTGTTGTCTGTGGACATAAGCGCTCTAATTAGATCGATAGAAGTTATGATTTTGTAGGTTTCCCCATTCAGTATGATGTCGGCTGTGGGTTTTCAATACATGACTTTAATAATTTTGAGATATTTCTTTCTACACCAAGTTTGTTGAGGGTTTTTATCATGAAAGGGTGCTGGACTTTGTGGAAGGTTTTTCTGCATCTATTGAGATGATCATATGAATCAACAATAAAAAAATCTTCCAACAACAAGAAAAAAGGCCCCAGACAAGATGGATTCACAGCCAAATTTTATTAGATCTGCAAATAAGAGTTTGTACCCACACTGCAGAAATTATTCCATAACATCATGAAGGAGGGATCCTCCCCAACTCATTTTACAAAGCCAGTATCACCTTGTTACCAAACCCAGGAAAGGACACAACAAGAATAAAAGAAAACTATAGGCCAGTATCCCTTATGAATGTAGATACAAAAATCCTCAACAAAATACTAGCAAATCAAATTCAATAGCACATCAAAAACATAATTAACCATGACAAAGTGAGCTTCATTCAAGGTTGCAAGGATGGCTCAACATACATAAATTGTTAAATGTGATTCACCACATAAACAGAAGCGAAGTTTACATTTTTAATAGGTGAATTAAATAGTAAATGAATTATGTCTCAACAAACAGCATATTTTTAAAAACAAATTTATAGCAGGTTTATTCATAATTGCCAAAATTATATGCAACCACGATGTCCTTCAGTAGGTAAGTAAATTGTAGTGTATCCACTAAAAAGAAATGAGCTAACAAATCATTTTAAAAAGTGAAGGAATCTTGAATGCATATTACTAAGTGAAAGAAACCAATCTGAAAGGCTACATTACTGTATGATTCCAACTGTATGACATCCTGGAAAAGGCAAGACTCCGGAGACAGTCAAAGTATCTGTGATTGTCAGGGGTGTAGTGGGGAGGGAAGGATGAATAGGCAGAGCAAGAGGGTTTTGGGGGCAGTGAAACTATTCTGTGTGGCACACTACAATAGTGGGCGCATGTTATTATGTATTTGTCAAATCCCATAGAATGTACACCACCAAGAATGAACCATAAACTGTGGACTTTAAGTGATAATGTGTTTGCATAGAGTCATCATTTATAACAAATGCTCTACTCTGTTTTGGGAGTTTGATAGTTGGGGAGGCTGCACTTCTGTGGGGATGAGGGTATAGAGAAAATCTCTGTACTTTTCACTTACATTTTCTATGAACCTAAAACTGCTCTAAAAAGAAGTCTACTAAAAAGAAGAGGAAAAAGAGGAGGAGGAAGAGGTTGTTAATATCTCACAAGACCCAAATTCAGAGAGTTGCTCTCTAAAGTGTTCCCTGAGCCCTCTCTCCCATCCCTCCTAGGCAGAAGAATTAATTGCTCCTTTATTTTTCTTCCCATTATGTATTATTCTAACTTCTTTTATAGTTTTATGTACCACATTTTATTATAATGTTTATAGGTCTCACTTCCTGAGCTGTGACCTGCCTAAGAGCAGAGACAATGTCTTACTTTGTTGATATTTTTAAGGTACTAGGAATACTACATAGTAGAGACCAATAAATGTTAGTTGCACAAATGTGTGAAGGACATTCTACAGCTACCGTTTTAAGCAGTTTTAAAGGATTTTGCCTCAGAATCTGAGGCAGATTTGTCTCAGAATCTGTTACTCTCCAGGCTTTTGGGCACCCTGAAAACAGCCGCCTCCAAGTGCCTTATCCTGGGGACAGTGGTGAAAATGTGAGTGTGTGAGCATTGAGGAAACTGAGGACATACAAGAATCCTAAACTAATAACTAATCTATACTCAGTCTCTTCAAGTAGTAGCATATTACTGTCATAGAGCTTTCGGAAATATTCTTTCTTGAAGACAATATAACCAAGTGCAGCATGAAAGCTGGGGCCAGACTGCTGTGGGGCGCTGTGGGTCAGTTGGGAGATGTCACGGGATGGTGGTGAGAAGACCTCACTCTCCTAAAAGCCAGGTATGCCACCTCCCAATGGCTGCCTGACCTGCTCTGCTGAGAGTTTACAAGGCTTAGCAGCAGATCAGATATGTGATGTGTGAAACGTATTCCTGGGAGAGAAGACAATTTAAAATTTTCTTATTCATTATACCTTACTGGGAGCCCTATGTAATACAGTTCTGGAAAGCATACAAAGGGCATAGAAAAAACTGTAAAGACACTGGTACCAAGAGTGGAAAGGGAAAGTTAGCTAAGAGGTGATACAGTACCTAAAGTAGCTTCGCTTTGCTTCCCAGATTTGCCAGCATTTAATGGACAAAGTGAATACTCTTAGCACATAACTGCTTCAATTTTAGGACCAGGGTATGCTTTTTATGTTAAGAAATCACTTATTGATACTGTTTTCAACAGAAGCATTGGGAATGTAGGAGATTTGCTAGTCAGGACTCTGCCTCTCACTTACTGTGTTATCTAAAAACGTCACATGCCCTCACTGAACTTTAGCTTTATTCATAGATAAAATGGGCGCAATAATAACTGCTCTGCTTACCTCATAGGCTTCTTATAGAAATCCACTGAGAATTCTAGAAATAAAATCCTTTATAAATTAGACAAGCAAATTTGTTATTTACAGTTGATGCTAGTGTAGAAAGGCTGAGTGCTACGAAGCTCTGCCACGCAGTGTCAATGCAGTTTATTGTTGCTGGTACAAAAAACCTAAATGTTGTACCTTTTGTCTCTTGTTCCTTTCCATTTTGAAGGAGTTTCTACCAGGTTCAGGAAAAGAATCTTACTAGCATTTGGGCAAGAGCCTGTTTTATTGGAACTTCTTGTAGCTCTTAACTCTAGGTACACAAATGCTTGCAAGGATATCTAGCTAAGGAATGCTATTGGAAAAGAAAAAAGCTGTTCTTTGACCAATTCTCAAAGAATCCTTAACTCATATCAGAAAACTGGGGAGGGCAGAGGTTCAGGAACGCTTTGCTAAGGAGCATGATGTGTCTGAGCAGTTACGCCCCACAGTATCTGATTTGTCCCAGAGATCACTGGGCAGTAAAAATGCTGGGGGTGGGGACACCTCTTCCCTGAAGTTGTGTAGCTCTTCAGCTAGGCAGAGCTTCATGCTAAACCTGCATCGTGAGGTCAAGGGCAGAGCCCCCACCTTACAGATGTGTGTGACTCCCAGCGTCAGGAAGTAAATATATATTAAATGAAAAAAATGACAGACGATGCACATCAAAGAGGGGAGGAAGTGGCACATCTTGGCAGATTTTCTCCTCAAGGCAGGCTACCTGTTCCTGCAGAACTGAGGGGAGATGTGGCCAGGCTGGAGGGCTCTCTCTCTCCTCTCCAAGAGATCAAGTCACAGTGTTGGCCCACGCGTGCCAAGTGACAGGCTGCACAATTCGAGACAGACATGAGCAGTTAGGAGACAGCTCAGAGGACAGCTGTCAGCTGATAAAGACTTTAGAAAAGAAGGTGTAGGAAAAGGGCTGGGGAATGTGACGATTGTTTAAACCTGACAAGAAGAGCCTGAATTAAATGTGACATATTATTTGCTATCTGGACATTTGCAGTAGTGATTACACAGAGCAGATCTTCTCAAGCTCTGTGCCTGTGTGTGTGTGTGTGTGTGTGTGCTCACGCAAAGGCATTGTCAGGAGAAGGTCACACTCGCATGGCCTAGGGGATAATCAGGTCAGGCTGCTCAAGACTAGATCCTGCCCTAAGGCTGTGACACTCCTAAATCCTACCCTGCCACCAGGGATTGAGGGATTCAATAGTTTATCACACTGTGAGCTGGGCCTGGTGTGGGGGAGTCACATACCTGTTGTGAAACTGATGTAGAGGGCTGGTACTATCTGTATTTTAGGAAGGATTAGAAAAAGTGTGGTCAATATAATGAATAGAAGATTGAAATAAAAGGAGGAAATTATTGATTGTTGGATTTCACTATGCTGGACTGATATGTCAAATGGTGTCGTGTGTGTGTGTGTGTGTGTGTGTGTGTGTGTGTGTACAGCATGTCCCCAAACTCTTTGAACAGTTCAACTTTCAGTAATGTCAGAAAAATGAACACTATAAATTTACACCCCAAATCACTTGATGTTGTGATTATATACATTTATTTTGAACTTATTTTAATTTTGTGGATGTTGAGTGATGAATTCTTAGTTTTAACTGAGTCAGTCCTCTGACTTAAAACAGTAAAGGCTGACTTTAAAACACAGTGTTTGCTAGTCAACATTCATAAAACTAAATAACTGTGAAAAATGTTAGGTTTTCTGTCTTGGATAGAGTAAGGCAAACATCCATTCTGTAGATATTACAGATACTGCAGTATCTGTAGATACTGTGGATTTACAAACATGTGTGGTCGTGAGAGTACAAATGTCTGGGTACGAGTGGATCCCAGGTTGTATTTCAGACTTTCAAGGTCCAAGTCAAGGGCTCTGCCAAGTGAAGGGGGACTCGGCTCATATCTAGACTCCAGATGAAATGCACAGAACATCTCACTGAGGCAAACATGTGCTAGGAGGAAAGGGTGGAATTGGAGAATGGGATGGCAGGGGAGGGCAGAGGGACCCAGGGGGCCAGGAGGGCAGGAGGGATCTGCTGGGCTGGTGGAAAGAGGAGGGGCTGTGCCCACACCCTCCTCTCCTTCTCACCTAGGACAGCTTTGTGACTCTCCTGTTCTGGGTGATGCCGGCCTGAGGCTATAGGCCCACAGCACAGCACTCAGCGCTCAGTTGCTTCAGGCAGCCCGACTGTTCTCATGATGGAGAGCACTCTGCATTATCTCAATGACTCTGAGTCATGGTGCAGCCATGGCTAACCTTTATGGAAGACAATCCCAACTCTCACCATCCTGAGGGCTCTGGGCTCCTACTGATATGTGTTTTCTATGTTTTTGTAAAACAACTGGTTAAACACATCTAGAAATACAAAACCTTCCAAAAGGTAAGGGACACCCAGAGATCCTTTGCTATTGGCTCCCATTCCCACCCCACGTTCTACCAGAGTCTGGGTGGCTTGGAGAGTGACAGGACAGCACTCTTCCAGGGGAAGAGGTGGGCAGGGCTCGGGGCTCGGGAGGACGAAGGTTTCCACCTCAGGCTCACAGGCTCCCTGCCAGGCTGTGGTGGAGGACACAGCGCAAACCCCCAAACACAGTGACCTCGCGCTGCAGGATTTGCCTGTGCTCACAGTGCGGGTTCTCAGGAGGACAGTCTACCTTGACACTGGATCCTCACTCTCCATGTCAGGTGTCACTTGACCAAACATTCCCTCATGTTGTGCTGATCAGGAGACACTGTCCAGAGCATCCATGGTCTGTCCCCAGGATATAGGAAGCTCTGAGGGAGCAGAAGTGACTGTTGTCTTCTGTTCCTGTGTCCTCCTCAACACAGCACTTGGGAGAACACCAAGTGGGGATTTCACAGACAAATCCTCCTTTGAGTTTCTCAGAGAAGGAAACATTAGAATTCATTCGTCACTTTTAAAAATGGGTAAAAGAAACATATTTCTAGTCATGAAAATGGAGAGTCACGTTATCCTTAAAGAATGAACAGCTTCTAAGAGAAGAGGAGGCAGAGAAGTGAGTCCCAGCCCCTCAATCTTTTCCTTTTGTTCCCAGCGCCAGGGCAGAGCGAAGAGGAGGAGGAACGGCAGGACCCTGAGAGGTAAGGTTCTGTCTTGTCCCCAGCTCTCCAGGGGGAGCCTCCTGTTCCTCCCATGGGGCCCCAGGTCCATGATCTCAAGGCTGTCGGGTGCTGGGCACAGTGTCTGGGAAAGCAGAGCTCGGGGGAGGCTCACAGGAAGGCAGTGGGACCTGAGACACTTCTCAGAGTCCCACTCTGCCCACCTGTGGGCATGACGCAGGGATGGGCCGGGGCCCTGGGTCTCCCCAGTAAGCGGCCATGGGAGACGTCCAGGAAGGACTCCCGGTGGGTCTGGAATCAGCACTTCTGTCCCCTGACTCTGCATAAGAGCCCTGACTCCCTGGGTGCTCGGGTTGCTCTAAGGGAACCAATGACTTCTGGGCTTCACCTGGTGCTTTTGAGCATCACGTGGGACATGGGTGGGACAATACTTTGTAGATGAAACCACAGACACACGTGACCCTTGTTAATATTACTGTTGACCATTTGACCACGTCTGCTGATGTTGGGGCTGCCAGAGTTAACAGGCCCAGGGTCTCTCATAAAGGGAGCCCCGTGTGATCCTCTGCTTCTACCTTCCTCACATATCACCTTCTCTCCTGGTTCCCAGCTCAGAGAATCATCCCAAGAGAGTCCGCAAGGGACAGAGGCTACTTTCTTCCATGGAAAGGTGATGAATCTTTCTCCTTGTCTCTGGGTCCTGCTGAAAGCATGTTCTATGCATTTGAGGGATTCAGTGCCCCCTGCCAAGGCCATGGGAGAGGTTCAATGGGAACAGGACTGTGAGTGAAGGGCTTGGGGGAGGCTAGCAAGTGGGTTGTGAAGTCAGGGGAGGGGGCGGCAGGCTTCAGGGGGCCCCACCCCACTAGAAGTGCAGGCTCCCCTTCCCTTGTCACGGTCCTGGCTGCAGCTTTGTACCTCCTGTCTTCTGCAGCCCCCTGGGACAGCGCGATGTGGATATTATATTCCACCTGCATCACCCGGCACACCCACACCCCCTGTGTGAGCTGTGCCGCAAAACAACCCGAAAAGCCAAACCATCCCTGCCCAGGGAATCCCTCCATGCTGCTGCTCCCTCTGCGGCCCCTTTCGCCTCCAGCACCGCCTCACTCTCAGCAAGCCCTCCAGGACTCCTGCCTCCAGCCCCTCCGCCCCACCCTTCCGCACCCCAGCCTCTTGCTGTTCCCCATCCCCCACATCACACTCCACGAGCACAGCCTCTTCTCCAACCAAAGGCCACTTTCTCGTGGAAGAACATTCTGTCACTTGGCCCCAGCCTTTCCCGAGACATCGACCTGTTTCCCCTTTCATCCCTGGCCACGCATCCTACTCACGCCCGTGTGCTTCACCACGCACCGCTAGCCCCGTCTGCTCCACCACCACCAGACGGCACTTTAGCCGTGACTCCACCTAAAGTGGCTCCCGCCCTTATGAAGCTTGCTTTGCAGATGTTCTCTCCTGGTAGTGCTCGTGAACCGTCCCCTCTTGTCACTACAAAGAGAGGCACTGACCCTCCAAAGCTGACAGTGTCAGGATTCTTCTGGTGGCAGCCTCATGCCCAGGACTTATTCCCCTCCAACTGGGCACCCTGTGATTTTAAGAAACAGCATCTTGCCCTCCACTCTTTTGAGGCCTCATTTGCGGGAGACCCTGCAGCCAGCCTCGTCGTGTCTGCTTCCCTCTCCCTGCCCAACTCTGCCCTGCTGGCTCTCTGGGAGAGACTAGTTAGGAAGAGGGGGAATTTCCTGATGTGGAAGGGAGTGGAACAATACGTGGGCTCTATTCTAAACCATCTGAGGCCAGGCGACCACCTCAGTGCTTCAGGGACCACGTTGGCAGCAGCTGCCAGTCAGCAGGGCGCCGCAGGTTCCCTCCCTCACTGCAGCAGGGAAGGGAAAGCAGCCGAGCTGCACCTGCGCCCGCAGCCCCTGCGCCCTGACACCTTGGAAGACGGACGACCTGCAGCAAAGATACCTCAAAGTCTTCTGGAACCTGCTGTCTCTGCATGGGGAGTCCCTGCAGTCTGTCATTCTTGTCCCAGGCAGCTATTCCTCCACATTTGTGTTCCTCAGCACAATCTCAAGTTGCTTCACAGCTGAAGGATCCCAGGCACTTAACTGTCCCCAAGGGCTGTGCCTGCCCAAAACCCTGCCCCAGTCTCAGTCCCTAACCCTGACCCAGGTCTGCCCTCAGGTCCCATTTCAATTCCCACTCCCCATCCCACCACCTGGGTCTCTATGCCCTATTCGGATCTATAGGGTAGTTTGCACATACCCCAGAATGAGGCGTGGTGTCTTGTGCCATCTGACATTCCCCACCGGCAAGGAAATGTGCCCCGGAAAGATGAGGAAATGGTGTGGGGTTTACGCTCCGCGATCCAGAAATTTGAGGAAGACTTTTGTCCTCCAGTTCCCAGCCTCACATCGGTCAGCAAGTCCTCCAATGTCTACATTCCAACTTCTGTCCTTCCTGGAGACGTTTCTCCCAGCACAGAGCTTCAGAAGAAAATCTGACTCCACCGTCAACTGAGGCTCATCCCACAAGGTGGGGCTCATCCAACATCTGCCCTGTCCATGGGTCTCGGTCACTGATAAGTCGTCGGAGAGAAACTCCTGAGACGTCTGCGTCCATGTGCCATCGCCCCCTGTCCTGGGTTTCTTTCATTCGAGGTCACGGCAGAAAATACCTAGAATATTTTGTATTCATCCCATCTGGAAGCTTCCGAAAGACACGCTCAGAAATTGCTCCACTTAAGGATTCAAGGAAGGATCAGGAACGAAGCCTGGAGAATGGCCCAAAAGATCATCTGGGAAGGAGAAATTCTGAAGGTGGGATCTCCAAGTCCCCTAGAAGAAGCTCTAAAGCTTTTCCTGGAGAAAAAGTCAGAACAACACAATCAGCTCCCAGCCTGCATCATCCCCTCCCTGCCTCATCCCCTGCGGGAAAAGGGGCACAGGGAGACCTAAG
This sequence comes from Microcebus murinus, assembly GCF_040939455.1. Classification (NCBI taxonomy): domain Eukaryota; kingdom Metazoa; phylum Chordata; class Mammalia; order Primates; family Cheirogaleidae; genus Microcebus; species Microcebus murinus. Next base: position 15,755,315 of record NC_134121.1, on the reverse strand, counting down.
ACCATCTCCCTCTGGCGCCAACCGTGACCTTCCAAAGAAGATCCGGACAGCTGAGGACGGCAGACAGACTGGCCTGCAGCCCCCTCAGGGCAGCACAGACGAGACTTAGAGGAGTCCCCTGGGGGCGCATCTTCCCCAGCCACGCCAGCGGAGGGACAGCCTCTGGCTCAACCACACTTGAGAAAGCGAATGCTCTGACTGTGGCAGTGGCTTCATAAGCCCAGAAGAAAGCGCAAGGGGCAAAAGAATTGTCTGTGGGAGGGCAGCTCCCTGTCGTCTCAGGAGACTTCCTCAACTGCCCTCCCTCGGGGGCCTCAGCACCTCCCAGCTCCCCCTCCAGGGCTGAGGTACTCCACGGTCCTCCGGCCACCCCTTCCCATCATCAGAACACTGGAAGAATTAGGAAACTTTTCCCCTGCATTTGCCGAGGAGGAAATCACTCCCCCAAAACTTTGACATGGTTCTCTGAATAAATGCTCTGCAAGAGTGATGTCTGTTGCGTGTGCTGTGTTGGGGGCACAAGTTTTGAGTCACCTAGAGCACGTGCTTTGTAGGGACAGGCTGGAGTTAGTTCAGCACTTCCTTCCTCATGGCCTATTTTGGCTTCCAAAATGTGACCAGTCCCCTGGAGCTCTTGTGGAGGAATGGCTACCATGTGGCCCCACACTCATTCCCACCTGATGAAGTTGGGGGAGATGGGCTCTGTGCCCTTCCTCGTAGCTTTGCCTGGTGACATTATGCTGCAGCCCATACCTTCCCCCTCATTGCTCGTTCATAGCCTTTAGAGAAGTAAATACGATGGGTCTTCCATAGCTGAAGACATGGTTAGATAGGTACACATTACAGAATATAGTGGCCGAATCATTTCTAAGAAACAGCTGTCAGTGACCAGAGGATGACACGCGTGGGTGCAGGGTGGGGGCGTCACTGCTGCAGTGGGGACTGGCCTGGGTGGGGGAGGGCTGAGGAACAGGGCAGACACTGCCCAAGAACCTGTCCCATGAGGTTGGCTCAGGTGTTGGGGAAGCACACGTGGACCCTGATGCTGTGGTGTCCTTCCTGCAAGTCCCCGTGGGAAGTGGTACCTCCCCTGCACATTTCTTCAGGTTGCCGTGTTTGATGACATATGCAGATAAAAAGGATCACTGTGTTGTCAGTGGCAGCAATGTCGCCGAGGCAACCCCTGACCTCCCAGGGTAAAATAAAGCTGATATAAGGAAAGCATGTCTCACATAAGTGGAAAAGTAAGGAGAAAAAACTGAAGATGAGCAAGAATGTCCTTGCTGGTGGATAAAGGTGTTTCTGCCCTTGTTGTGCCCCTGTCCTGCTCCCCCTTCCCAGTCTGATCCAGGCACCACTTCCGTGAGGCTGATCAGGGCGCTGCAAAGCTCAGTCATGCCCTTTGGCAAAAGTGTACACGGGACTGTTCTCTGGGCACCAAAGCAACATCTGCAAGGCTGTTGTTGGGCTCAACAGCCGCCACCTTAGGGAAGGTGACCTCAGTGCCCTCCTTCCATCTATGCTTGGTGACAGCTTGCAAGACCTCGCCCTTAGTGAGCACAGTTCACCCATCAGGATGGAGCGGCCACGTGTGATCTTCATGGGCCTGGGGGAGCCATGGTAGCTATCCCCCAGAACACCTGCCTCTCCTGCTCCACAGGTGTGCCCTGGACTGTGCACAGGATTGCCTAGATTTGGGGCTTCCATTGGACATTGACAGAATGCTCTTTTTGGCCACGACTGGCCACCCATCAAATAGAGGTCTGGAGAGAAGGCAACTCCACTAGGACAGACAGGGACTAGACTCAAAGATAGGGTGAGTTTCCTGCAGGACACTTGAGATAGCGTTTCCAGAAAAAACAATTTGTGAATGCTGGCTGTCAAAACACAAACAAACAACAGATGTGCACTACAGCCCCCTGACTCTGGGTCTACATCTCTGAGCTATGCCATTGACCCTCAGTGTCTGAAGCCCAGGGTTGCTGAAGGAATGCAGAGTCTCGGGAGGCCCTGGGAAGGACGAAAGGTGGGATGGGTCCGGGGGGAGGAACTGTAGAGGTGGAGAATCAGTGGAGGACCCGACATCCACGCGGATAGGTCAGCCACTAACCCGGCCTCTCAGTTCCTCCACCTTCCCACCTTCGTGTCCTTTACCTGCATTCCAGCTCAGCTACTGCCACTCCTGACACTGATCATCAGGAGCCCGGCTCACACGTGTGACAGCACAGCTCCACACTCCACCTTTGACCTCATCCCTCTGCTCTCCCAGCGGGGCCCTCAGTTTCTCATTGTTGCACTTCCTGTAATGACTCCCCCAGAGAGAGATCAAATACAGTCCTGAGGGACAGGCCCATGGCTGCCTTCAGGAAACACATCTAACCTACAAGGACTCATATAGACTAAAGGTAAAGGGGTGGAGAACAATATTTCAAGCAAACGGAAGTCAAAAGAAAGCTGACATGGTGGTGCTGATTACAGATAACTTAGTTTTTAAATCAACAAAAGTAATAAAAGACAAACATGGTCACTATACAATGGTGAAGGCTACAGTTCAACAAGAAGACATAACAATTCTAAATATATATGCACCCAACCTTGGTGCATGCAGATTCATAAATCAAACTCTACTTGATCTAAACAAATGGATAAATAACAACATCATAATAGTTGGAGATTTAACAACCCACTGACAGCATAGGACAGGTCCTCCAAACAGAAAATCAACAAAGAAATAATGGACTTAAGCAGAACTCTAGAACAAATGGGCCTGACTGATATTTACAGGACATTCTACCCCCATACCACTGAATATACATTCTTCTCATCAGCTCATGGATCATTCTCTAAGATTGACCATATGCTAGGACACAAAGCACATCTCAAACAATTTAAACAAATAGAAATTATACCATGTATCTTTTCAGACCACAATGGAATAAATGTAGAAATCAATCCTAACAGGAGTTCTCCTTTCGAAACAAAGTCATGGAAACTAAACAACCTTCTGCTGAATGATCACTTCATAAACGAGGAAATCAAGATGGAAATCAAAAGATTCTTTGAGCTAAATGACAAAGGTGACACAAGTTACCAAAACATGTGGGACACAGCTAAAGCAGTCCTGAGAGGAACGTTTATCTCCATAAATGCCTATATCCAAAAGTTGAAAAGTTCACAAATAGAAAACCTAATGAATCATCTCAAAGAGCTGGAAAAAGAAGAACAGACCAACCCCAAACCAAGTAGAAGAAGTGAAATCATTAAGATCAAACCAGAACTAAATGAAATTGACAACAGGAAAACTATATGGAAGATTAATAAAACAAAAAGTTGTTTCTTTGAAAAAATAAACAAAATTGACACACCTTTGGCTAGACTAATGAAAAGTGGAAAAGAAAAATCTCTAATAAGCTCCATCAGGAACAATAAAGGAGAAATTACAACTGATGCCATGGAAATACAAGATATAATTTATGATACTACAAAAACCTCTATGCACACAAACTGGAACATGTGGAGGAAATGGACAATTTCTTAGAAAAACACAGCCTCCCTAGGCTCAACCAGGAAGAAATAGAATTCTTGAACAGACCAATATCAAGTACTGAAATTGAAACAGCAATAAAAAACCTTCCTAAAAAGAAAAGTCCTGGACCAGATGGTTTCACACCCGAATTTTACCAGACCTACAAAGAACTGGTGCCTATCCTGCAGAAATTATTCCACAACATTGAGAAGGATGGAAACATTCCCAACACATTTTATGAAGCAAAATTAACCCTGATACCAAAACCAGGAAAGGATGCAACAAAGAAAGAAAACTACAGACCAATATCCCTTATGAATATAGATGCAAAAATTCTCAACAAAATCCTAGCCAATCGAATCCAGGGGCTTGTCAAGAAAATAATTCATTACAACCAACTGAGTTTCATCCCAGGGATGCAGGGATGGTTCAACATACTCAAATCTATAAATGTAATTCACCATATAAACAGAAGCTAAAACAAAGATGTAATTCACAAGGTGAATTACAAAAATATAATTAGGTGAATTAAAAAGGTGAATTACAAAAATGTAATTCACCATATAAAGAGAAGCAAAAACAAAGCAAGATCAATAGATGCAGAGAAAGTATTTGACAAAATTCAACACCCTTTTATGATAAGAATACTCAACAAAATAGGCATAGATGGGGCTTACCTAAAAATGATACAAGCCATATATGACGAACCCACAGCCAACATCATACTAAATGGGGAAAAACTGAAAGCATTCCCACTTAGAACTGGAAAAGACAAGGTTGCCCACTATCTCCACTTCTGTTCAACATAGTGCTGGAAGTCCTTGCTACAGCAATCAGACAGAAGAGCGGAATTAAGGGCGTTCAAATGGGTGCAGAAGAGATCAAACTATCACTATTTGCTGATGACATGATATTATACCTAGAAAACCCTAAGGATTCAACCAAGAGACTCCTTGAATAGATAAATGAATTTGGTAAAGTCTCAGGATACAAAATCAATACACAGAAATTGGAGGCATTCATATATGCCAAGAACAATAAAAGTGAGAACCAAATCAAAGACATCAATTCCCTTCAAAATAGCAACAAAGAAAATAAAGTACCTTGGAATATATTTAACTAAGGAGGTAAAAGACCTCTACAGGGAGAACTATGAAACACTGAAGAAGGAAATAGCAGAGGATGTAACCAAGTGGAAGACCATACCATGCTCGTGGGTCGGCAGAATCAACATTCTTAAAATGTTTATACTACCCAAAGTGACCTACAGATTTAATGGAATCCCTATCAAAATACCATCATAATTTTTCACAGATATACAAAAAATAATTTTACACTTCGTATGGAACCAGAGAAGACCCCATATAGCAAAATCAATCCTAGGCAATAAAAACAAAATAGGAGGTATCAATTTACCAGACTTCAAACTATACTACAAGGCTATAGTCATTAAAACAGCTTGTGACTGGCACAAGAACAGGGACATTGACCAGTGGAACACAACAGAGAACCCAGATATAAAACCATCCTCATATAGCTAACTAATATTCAACAAAGCAGACAAAAACATACACTGGGGAAAAGAATCCTTATTCAATAAATGGTGCTGGGAAAACTAGATAGTCACATGTAGAAGACTGAAACAAGACCCACACCTTTCACCTCTCACAAAAATCAAATCACACTGGGTAACAGACTTGAACCTTAGGTGTGAAACTATTAGAATTCTAAAGGAAAATGTTGGAAATACTCTTCTAGACATTGGCCTAGGCAAAAAAATTATGAAGAAGACCCCAAAGGCAATCACAACAGCAACAAAAATAAACAAATGGGGCCTGATCAAATTAAAAAGCTTCTGCACAGCCAAAGAAACTGTCAAAAGAGCAGACAACCCACAGAATGGGAGAAAATTTTTGCAAGCTACACATCTGATAAAGGGCTGATATCTAAATCTATTTAGAACTCAGGAAAATCAGCAAGAAAAAATCAAACAACTCTACCAAAAAGTGGGCAAAGGATATGAACAGAAACTTCTCAAAAGAAGACAGAATAATGGCCAACAAACATATGAAAAAATGCTCAAAATCTCTAATCATCAGGAAAATGCAAATCAAAACCACAACGAGATATCACTTAACTCCAGTGAGAATGGCCTTTATCAAAAAGTCCCCAAACAATAAATGCTGACGTGGATGTGGAGAGAGAGGAACACTCCTACACTGCTGGTGGGGCAGCAAACTAGGTCAACCTCTGTGGAAAGCAATATGGAGATACCTCAAAGCGATACAAGTAGATCTACCATTTGATCCAGCAATCCCACTACTGGGCATCTGCCCAAAAGATCAAAAGTCACTTTATGAAAAAGACACCTGCACTCGAATGTTTATAGAAGCACAATTCACAATTGTAAAGCTGTGGAAACAACCCAAGTGCCCATCAATTCATGAGTGGATTAATAAAATGTGGTATATGTATGCCATGGAGTACTACTCAGCTTTAAGAAACAATGGTGACATAGCACCTCATGTATATTCCTGGATAGAGCTGGAACCCATTCTACTAAGTGAAGTATCTCAAGAATGGAAAAACAAGCACCACGTGTACTCACCAGCAAATTGGTATTAATGGATCAACATCTAACTGGACATATAGGAGTAACATTTATTGGGTGTCGGGATGGTGGGAGGAGGGAGGAGGGGATGGGTATATACAACCTCAATGAGTAAGATGTGCAACGTTTGGGGGATGGACACGCTTGAAGCTCTGACTCGAGGGGGGAGGGAGGCATGGGCAATATATGTAACCTTCACACTTGTATCCCCATAATATGCTAAAATAAAAAAATATGTAAAAAATAAAACAATTACTTATTGATTTGCGTTGGAATATTATAGGGTTTAACAAGTATAGTGCCAGAGAGAGAAGTCTAACAATAGATCCACTACTATAAGGATACTTGACATGTGACAAAGGTATAATTTCAGATCAGTGGGGAAAGAATCAATCAATCTGTCCATTCTAAAGTAAAAATGGCTCTTTCTAGACATGATCCGAAAACCATGTACCCAATCTTTATAGAAGTAAAGATTGAGTAATTTGATCATGTTTAAATTAAAAAATTCCGTACTGAAAATTAGAGCATTACATTTACGATATTCATAAAACAAAGAAATAATGTTATTAATAAGTTAAGGGCACTTCCAAAAGACAAACATCTTAGAAATACTTATATATTTATATAAAATTTTTTTTCAGCATATATATATATATATATATGTATGTATATTTAACCTTACTAGTGATTAACTTCAAATTAAAGGAGCACTGAGTTTAAAAATTTGGTCTATCATATTGGCACATATATAAGTAATTAATAGTATGGAACTGTGAATTTTTTCAACCTTTTCTGAGTGGCAATTTGGCAATATGTTTTCATGTGTCTTGGAAAAGGTATACCGTTTGACCCAGGAACCTCACTCATAGGGACTTACCTTCAGCAATTAGAAGAATGTGCACAGATCAATGTACAAAGATACTTATTGCTGCATTCCATACAGCCTACATTATTTAAACGAATACAGGTTTACTGATAGGGGATTTTTAAAATCCATTTTGTAACATCCATTCAAAGTAAATGATTCATAGAAAAAGATGAGGAAGATCTACATTTAGTACCATGAAAAGATGTCTACTTATATTATTCAGTGAAAAAAATAGATCACAGAGCTTTAGGTATAGCATAAATCTGGTTTTTTAAACATTATTATGAATGAAAACATTTTAAGAATTATATACTAAATATCCATAATAAACAAAAATGGTCTCTAAATAGTAAATTTATGAGCTATTTTTATTTTATTCTTTTTGTACTTTCTAATATTTTAATAAACATGCATTTTTATTGCATTACAGAAAAAAAGCTGTTTAAAGCTCTAGATTGAATAAGTGAAGTGTCTTCCTCCTAAACAGCAATGCAGAGGGAGAGGGCTGGGTTCAGGTTTCAGACAGTGGTATTAATAGCAAAGATCTCCATTCACCCAAGGAGACTTTCCCATATATACCAAACCTCTTTCTCTATCTTTATTACATATATTTTTGTTGTTGTTGTTGATCCAATATGAAAATATGCTACTTCATCTCTACTTTTTTTTTTTAAGCAGTGACTATTCCATCAAAATTGGGTTTTAAAATCTATTTTCTTTTCTTATCTTTTTGTTGTTGTTGTTGTTTATTTCTTGAAATTGGCATCCAGGAATTTCCTTAACCTGTATCAGCTGCTCTGGAGCAAGCTATAAATTTATAAAAGAAACAAAAACTTCTTAATTTGTATTTTCAGTTAATTTAAATAGTTTTTTCTTTTTTCTTTTTTTTCACATCACACTGATACTCCTTTGCTTTTTTAACTCTTCATTTTCCATTGCCCCTGTCCACATTATAGATACCCTTTCTCCTTGAAATCATGTATTACTCCTGGGAGGAAACAGTTACAGATGTATTTTGCCTAGGTTCAAATCCCAGCTCTGACCTTCGTTAGCTATGTGACCTTGGGCAAGCGACTCAACCTCTCTGAGCTTCAGTTTTCTAATCTATCATTTGTAAATCTGTGTCTCTTTCATGAGATTATGAGAATTAAATGAGCTAATAGACACCAGTCACTTAGAACAGTGCCTGGCACATGGTAATCATGACATAAGTGATGTCTGTTTCGCTTTTTATGTACTTTCCTTCCTCAGCCAATCTGTCACCCCATTTCATCACACCCACACTCCACTTGCACTAATTACAATACCTCTCAGAAGCAGTAAGCAGAGCCCTGACATTTGTTAAGACCAGAGGGGGTAGTGTCACTTGGGGGGCCTCATCCCCATAAGCACCCTCTGGAGGGCGCCCTGCACATCAGGGTTCCGGAGGCTGTAGATGAGTGGGTTGAGCATGGGGCTGATGACAGTGTTGAGGATGCCAATCCCCTTGTCCTTATCTGAAGACTCCACTGAACCCAGCCTCATGTAGCTGAAGACGCCCGTCCCATAGAAGATGCCCACCACGGTGAGGTGGGAGCCACATGTGGAGAAGGCTTTCTTCCTGCCCTCTGCAGAGCGGATTCGCAGGACCGCAGCTGCCACATGGGCATAGGACACAGTGATGAGGACCAAGGGGGCCACACCCATGAAGGCTGCTGCTACAAAGAGCAACTGCTCATTGAGTTGGGTGCTGGAGCAGGAGAGCTGGAAGAGCTGTGGGAGGTCACAGTAGAAGTGATTGATCACATTGGGGCCACAGAATTGAAGAGTAGACAAGGCAACAGTTTGGGTCAGTGCATTGGTGAAGGAAAAGGCACATGACATGGCCACCAGGGCTTGCTGCATTCCCCAGCCCATGCGGGTGCTGTAGGTGAGGGGCTGGCAGATGGCTAAGTAGCGGTCGTAGGCCATGACAGTCAGCAAGAAGCAGTCTGCCCCGGCCAGGAGGTGGAAGAAGAAGAGCTGGGACAGGCAGGCCCTATAGGGAATGCTTCTGTCCTGGGATATAAAATGCCTCAACATGGCAGGGACAGTGACGCTGATGCACCCAACATCCAGCAGGGACAGGTTTCCCAAGAAGAAGTACATGGGGGTGTGGAGTTTGGGTTCAATAAGGATGGCAGCCAGGATGCTGAAATTGCCACCAATGGTAGCTACATAAGCAAGAAGGAAGACGACAAAGAGGATGGGCTGTAGAGCTGGAGCATCCGTTATGCCCAGCAGAACAAACTCAGTCACGACCGAGTCATTCCTCGAGGCTCCCAGATCCATGGCTGTCTTCCCCCAGCAGCAGAACGGGCAATGTCAGACAGGGCCGATGGCGGTGAAAGGAGGATGAGATTGTGATGGCAATCATCAATGATGTCTTGATAGCAATGTCCAGGAAAGGCCTGGGATGAAAGGACACATAAAATTTAAGGAGAAGAAAGTTGAAGATTTAGACACAGTAGGAAATGCCTTGATAAATCTGACTCCTAATGGGTAAGAACAGCAGCATTGGGCAGACTCAAACAGAGGCAGATGAATTGTCAAAAAGGGGGGGGGGAAGGGAAGGGGAAGAGCAAATGTTAACATTTGAAGGTTAAAGGGAAAGATTATTTTCCTGAGGCCAAGGTTCCAGGAAGAAAACCCCAAGTCTGCAGAGGTGTAGTGGCCATAGCTTAGGGACACAAGATCCCAGAGGATGAAAGGAAAACTTCAGGGGAAGGGGAGAGGCAGCTCCCCTCACCTGTGTCCCGGTAGCCTCCACATACGCGTGTTGTCAAATGTGATAGCCGTGGTGAGATGCCTGCCGTGGCCCAGACTATGAGAACATTAACTCATGAAGTCATGAGACTCAGTCTGGACATGTCACAAAAAAGTAAATGAAATGAAAACCAATGACACTAAATGAGGAGACATCACTGAGGACATTTCCAGCTCCATCTCTGGTGACCACCACCTTTTTGGACTTTCTAAATAATAAGATTATATTGCATTTCTCCATACAGAGTCTGGGAAATTTGGGCTCTAAAGAACCAGGCTTTTACTGAATAAGAAGAATGTAAAAAGAGCTTTTGAACAGGGTGAGAGTTTCCAGGCTTATGTTCCCAGGTAGGGTCAGTGGACCCCCCTAGAGCTGCCTCACTGGGTGCCCAGCTGAACTCTCTCACACAGGTAGAGTCTTGGGTAAGCACGTATCCAGACCCTAAATTCCCCTCTGCCTGCAAATCCACCATCAATGAACTATCTACTCTTCCGTGTCCTGGCTCTAATTACACATCATCTAACACACACACAGTGTCATGGACCTGATGACTGGATAAGGCCAACATCTGTTACAGGTGCCAGGAACCACACTCACTTAGATAATGCTTTCCTCTCCCTAGCTCCGAAGTGGTCACACTAATAAAATACACGGTGATCCACCTCCACCTCTGGCTAAGGGATAGATATTACACCACATGGAGCCTAACGCATACAGGAAAAGACTAGGGATCTTCAAGGGGCACAAGACATGAGTGCAGGAAGACATATCTGATGACTAATATGACTAAGGTCCACAACAGGTCAACCACCATCCAATGGTGTGGCCGTTTCTGCATCGACATGTTCTTTCCATAACCTCAAACTCGGTCTCCAAATCTGAACTGCCCTTCTTCAATCTCAATATGCTCTTGATTTCACTATTTTAGCAACAGCCTTGCCACCTTCCCCATTGTATGGCTCAACACCTTAGTCACCACTGATGCCTCCCGCTCTCCAACCCCTCACATCCAAGCACCCAAGTCCCACTGGACCTTTTTTGGGAAAGAAGAAGCCATTCCAGGGCCCAGGGGGTGAACTTCACTTACATGGTAAGCTAGTTGTGAGAGTGCAGGGAGGGCTGTTGGGATGGTACTCACCTGGCTAAAGGGACAGGCACTTCTTGGGCAAAGAGGAGGGACAGTCACACTGCCCCAGTGGCCCCCACACAGGGGATAGCTTATAAAGGACAGATAGACAAAGAGACAAACAACTCAGCTGACATCATTTTCACCTTGGGACTTTTCTTCTCCCCATTGTTACCCCTGGAGGCCCCAGAAATTAGCACCTTCCAGGGGGATTCAGAGCCAGGTAAACACCTGCCTTTGTCAAAGACATGCTGATCTCTAGTTCCTTTAAAATGTTTTGGACTTTCTCAAAATGTTTCCAAGTATGACCTTAATGATATGGGGTTTCCCAGAGGATGGGAACCATTTGGATGTGAAAAAATTCATTCATTTATTTAGCAAAAATATTTCTGAGAACATATTATGAACCAGCACTCTTCTTATCAGCATTTTATAGAGTTAAAATGAATCTCAGAGAAGCTTAAAGTCTAGAAAGTCACATAATGTTGGAGATGGAGTTGAGATTTTGGCTTTCTGGTTTAGTACAGCCTGTCACCTTGGGAGGGGAAGGGAGCTGAGAGGAGCAGAGGCTTGTGACTTTCTAGCCTCTACCTGCAGCATGGGGGTTAGGGGCTGGAGCCCGGGGCAGGATTTGCTCTTCTTTCAACCCTGGATCAGTGTCTCCTCTGTCATCTTGCAAGTTCACCTCCCATCACAGCTCCCTTTAACCATCCTCAAACTTGGCTTCTCTTCCAGTCTCAATCAAATGCTTTGCCTTTTTCTCTGCTCCCACAATGCAATCCAGACCCTGCAGTGTCCTGACCCTAATTGTTTTCCAGCCTCATGCTTCCAACACCATAAAGGATGAGAGAGGGTTAGAGCAACTTCTAGACCAGGACCTCCTTGCCTTTACCTGGCTTTAGGAATCAAATACACTTTTTAATAATGTCTTGTTCATTAATGAAGTTTTCCCACTGGCTCTCGTTAGCAGGTCTGGGGGAAGCCCCTTGCAGGATCAATAGAGTAAACTCATAGTGGCTTAAAGCTGTCATGGGCCAAGGAGGAGTTGGCAGAGAATTAGGATGAGTTGATATTTCTGTTGACAGCTGTCCTTAGAAGAGGACCTCTAGGTTACAGAGCCTAAATAGAGCCCATCATGTGTGCCTTCTCCTCCTACATGACCAAGGCTGTGTTCTCTTCCTGGAAAGTCTCCTTTTTCACACACTGTTAGTACAGGAAACTCCATCCTCGAAGACCCATTGCAACTCTTCTCTCTTCTAGGAACTGTCCATGAGTCCTGGGGCTGGGCTAGGTGCCCTTCCTCTATACTCCCATAGCAATGTGAAGAAGCTGCATGCTGACGACCTGCAATTTTGTCTCCATTCTTGACACTACCCTGTTGACCCTGATACCTAACTGTGTGTTGGGTATTTCTACCTGAACATCCCACAGGAACCTCAAGGTGTACAAAACAATGCATCGTGTTTCCTTTTTGTACAAAATATGTACACACATGCACACACACACACACACACACGTGGTAGAACCACATGCCTTACTGTGGAAAAACTTGCAAGCATAGGAGTAGCAGAGCACAGTGATCCCTGCACTCTCCCTGTCCAACACAGAGACAGCTGAGCTTGTGCATCACTAGACTTGGACACACTCTGGCAAGCTCTTCAGTAGAAAGAGACTCCACCCTGCACAAACACTCTACGTCTTTACAGGAATTGGAAGTGGGAATGGAAACATCTAGACACCTGCCTAACAACTGGTGCTTCCTGGATGAGGAAGTTACATTGTCACAATGAGGAATCCTCCAAGGAGCTCAGCCACTGTTACCAGCTTGTTCTTCTATGGAGCTACTGAACTAACTGTTTTGCTGAGCTACTGAAAGGGGGTAGGAAATGAGTACCCAGAGCTCCTCACCCTGCTAACCAGATGCTCCTCCTCACCTTGCTTAATGGAAATGGGAATATGCTGTTCATTTATTTAGCAACTATTATCCGAGCAAAGTACTCTTTGCTGGGTAATGTGCTAGTCAGGAGGTGACCAAAGACAACGAGTCCCTCCCCACCTGGGGCCTCATGAAGAAGGCCTTAGCCAAATAGTTATCAATCACTGTGTCTATGCATGTGAACGTACACACACCTATCAACATACAATCATACGGAAGTGGGTTTTCTCAGGGGTGGATGAAGGGCCTACCTATGGCAATAATTCTGGGCTTTCGTCATAATTGGTCTATTTAGATTTTTATATTTTCATAGCTTTTGGAAGTGTATTTTCTTAGAAAGCTATTTACTCTGGTCATGATAAAGTAACAGGTACAAGATTTACCTTCCCACTTTGAACAGCTAGAAAACTAAACAAAATATATGAAACAATGGTTAATGTGCAGTGCAGGACAATAATTCCTCATCTCTGTAATAGTATGAGCCATAAAAATGTCTCAACTTATTGCGAGAGAGAGTGGTGAGGCCACGTCACAGGACAAAGAGAACCCAAACAGAGCCCCGTGGTCTTCCGAGTTGAGGAGACGGTTTAGAGTTAGGGTTGGCCATGGCAGCAAGAATTGGCGGAAATAACAAAGGAGACGTGGGAGCTTCACAGAAAGGAAACTCCAGAGTCCTGCAGATGGGTCCTCTCTGGTCTTCGGCTGTGCTGGAATCTGCTCACCCATATGTGGAAACTGATAAGGTTAGGAGAAGGAACACCATAAGTGGATAAGAAGGAAAAATCTCACAGGCTCACATAAAGGCAAGAATAATTCATGTGCCCACCAGCCACCACAGGGGTTTGTGTAGAGTGCTACAAAGAGTATAGCTTCCATAATGGCATCAAATTAACCACAGAATAATGTCTGTTCTGGACACTAACAAAACATAAAAGCGAGTCTTGAAAGGACCAAACTTCTGCCCTAGAACTGTATTTGGAAAACCTGAACAATGCTTACAGGAATGTAACACAATCTACCATTCAAAAATGTAAAGATTACAATGTTTGTATCCAATCAAAATGATCAGCAAACAAAGAAGCAGGGAGAAAATAAATAAATAGATCCAGACCAAAAATTATCGAGATTATAGAGTTAGTATAAAAAAATGTTAAGCAGCCATTATAAATATACTCCATATGTTCAATAATGCTGAGGAAAAGCTGACTATAATGAGAAATTGGTGATCCATAACAGACTCAATTGCACTTCTAGAGAGGAAAAATACAATATCTGAAAAGAAAAATATACTACATGGTATTAACAACAGATTACATACACTGCATAAGAGAAGTTTAGTGAATTTGAAAACATGGCATAGAACCTTCCCCAAAATAAAACACATACACACACACACACACACACACACACAAAGATTAATAACTATCCCTTAAGACATGATGAAAAAGAAACCAAAAAGACGATTCAGAAACAAGATGTTGCAGCAAGGTGTACAGCTAGTGTTACAACTCTTGACCAGGGAAAGAACTGAGCGGCACACGAAGAGTTGGAGAATAGTCTTTATTCCTCTGGCAGGCTCAGCCTACTTCTGACTTCTCTCTTCTCAACTTCTGATTTCTGACCCCTCCCTTCCTTGTTCTCCTCTTGCTTTTATGCCCTTGGTAGGACTCCAAAAAGCGTCCAATGAGCAACAAGCTTTAACATCCCATGAGCAACAAGCTTTAACATCCAATGAGCAACACGCTTTAACATCAATGAGCAACAGTGGGATTCAAAAAGTACCCAATTAGGATCGCGCAGCCAGCTTGGTTGGAGCGCAGACCCAGACAGCAGGCAGTGGCACATGGGCCCCGGCCCTAGCAGCGAGCCCTCCAACCAGCCCCAAGCAGTGCCAGCCAGCAGGAATGTGGAGCGAGGGGGAGGTGGCAAGCAGCCACATCCCAGTGCCTGTCAGTTTTCCCTGTCAAAGAGACTACTGAAATGTAATCAAGCAGATATAAAAATACTGAAAATAACTTTTAGAGATAAAAATATGATGTTTTAATTTAAAATCAATGTATGAGTTAAACATCAGACTAAAAATAATTGACAAAACAATGAGTGGACTAAAAGATAGGTCTGATATAATTGCACAGAATGTTACACAGAGACACAAAGGAATGTAAACCTATAAAAGAGTTGTTAACAGGCATGAATGATAGCATAAGAAGATAGCATATATCAGATATCTCAGAGCTCCAGAAGAGGATCATAAAAAAAAGGAACAAAAACAATATTCTGAGAGTTAATGCATGGGAATTTTGAAGAATTAAACAAAGAATCTTCAGAATCAGTAAGCACCACTAATCTCCAGCAAATAAAATAAAAAGAAATACACACCTTAAAAATCATAGTGAAACACATCACCCTAAAGTGAGAGTGATATCTGAAAAACAGTTGGAGAGAAAGAGCAGATTATTCATGAAAGAGTGACAGTTCTGTTTACAATTTAATTCCCAAGAGCAGTATAAGAGCCAGCAAACAAAGGAATAACAATTTCAAATCGCTCAATATTTTTATGGAACTTATTAGTATGATTTTTAAATTTATATGGATTGGTAATTATGGGAGAATGGCCTAAACAGTTTGATAAGTAAGTAAAAGGAAGGAGAAATTGAACATTGGATATAAAAATATATTACAAAGCTATAGGAATTAAAACAGCAGCATTTTCATAACTAAGGATATGGGGCAATGGGAACTTTCACACATTTCTTGTGAGCATGAACAATAGTGCAGCCACTTTCAAAAACAGTTTGACAGTTTCTTATAAATTTAAACATACAGATACTATATGGCTCAGCAATCCCATATCTTGGTATTTACTTAAGATAAATAAAAACATATGTCTACACAATGATTTCCTTGTGAATATTTATAGAAACTTTATTCATAACCACCACAAACTAGAAATAATCCTAATATCCACCAATTAGGTAATAAAAAACATATAGTATGTCAATATAATAGAATCCTACTCAGTGATGAAAAGGAACTAACTACTACGCACAGCATTACATGGCTGAATCTCGAAACCATGTTGCTAAGTAAAAGAAGGTAGACACAAAAGGCCATATAACTATCTTTATATGATATTCTTAAAGAGGCAAAACAAACAAATGGTGGTGAAGGACAAACAGGTTTCTGGTTTCCAGAAAACAGGGGTGGGAGAATGGCACTGACTATAAAGGGGCATAAAAGACCTTTTGGAATGCTGGAAATACTCTATATCTTGATAGGCGTTGTGGTTATACAACTGTATACATTGGTCAAAACTTAGAGAACTATGCACCTGCAAAGGGTGAATTTTACTGTTTGTAAATTATACCTCACTTTAAGAAAAGAATAATAAAGCAATAAGGCAAATATCCTACCTACTACCCAGTTTATGCCATTGAACATTCCATTGCTTCTGAAGACTCCTGCATATCCCTCCTTATTCCTATTGCTTTATCTCCCTTCTTAGGCAATACTATTCTCAGGGGGGAAAACACCCTTAAAATACTTTCATTGCATCTATATTTTTTTATAAACAATATCATAAGTTTTGTTTATGTTTGAGCTATATATTTTTAGAAACACACAGCCTTCCCAGGCTCAACCAAGAAGAAATAAAAGTCCTGAACAGACCAATATGAAGTACTAAAATTGAAACATCAATAGAAAAAAACCTTCCTAAAAAGAAAATCCCAGAGCAGATGGTTTCACACCCAAATTTTAGCAGACCTACAAAGAGGAACTGGTGCCTATTCTGCAGAAATTATTCCACAAAATTGAGAAGGATAGAAACCTCCCCAACAAATGAAGCCAACATAACCCTGATACTAAAAACAGGAAAGAATGCAACCCAAAAAGAAAACTACAAACCAATATCCCTTCTGAATATAGATGTAAAAATTCTCAACAAAAGCCAAGCAAACCAAATTCAGATGCTAATGAAAAAAAATAATCCATCACGACGAAGTGGGCTTCATTCCAGAGATGCAGGGATTGTTCAACATATGCATATCTATAAAAGTAATTCACCACATAAAACAGAAGCAAAAACAAAGACCATATGATCCTCTCAATAGATGCAGAAAAAGCATTTGACAAAATTCAACACCCTTTTATGATAAGAACACTTAACAAAATGGGCATAGACGGGGCTTACCTAAAAATGATTCAAGCCATATATGAGAAACCCACAGCAAACATCATACTGAATGGGGAAAAACTGAAAGTATTCCCATTAGGACTGGAACCCAGCAAGGTTGCCCACAATCTCCACTTCTATTCAACATAGTGCTGGAGGTCCTTGCTAGAGCAATTAGACAAGATAGGAGAATTAAAGGGCATCCAATGGGGGAAGAAGAGATGAAACTCTCACTCTTTGCTGATGATATGATATTATATCTAGAAAACCTCAAGGTTTTAACCAAGAGATTCCTGGAATTGATAAATGAATTCAGTGAAGTCTCAGGATACAAAGTCAATACACACAAATCAGAGGCATTAGTATACACCAATAACAGTCAAACTGAGAACCAAATCAAAGACTCAATACCCTTCACAAAAGCAACAAAGAAAATAAAGTACCTAGGAATATACTTAACTAAGGATGTAAAAGACCTCTACAGGGAAAACTATGAAACACTGAACAATAAAATAGCAGAGGACGTAAACAGGTGGAAAACCATACCATGGTCGTGGGTTGGTGGAATCAACATTGTTAAAATGTCTATACTATCCAAAGTGATCTACAGATTCAATGCACTTTCTATTAAAATACCAACATCATTTTTCACAGATACAGAAAAAATAATTTTACACTTTGTATGGAACTAGAGAAGACGCCCTATAGCAAAAGCAATCCTAGGCAAAAAGAACAAAATGGGAGGTATCAATTTACCAGCCTTCAAACTATACTATAAGGCTATAATAACTAAAACAACATGGGACTGGCACAAGAACAGGGGCCTAGACCAGTGGGATAGAACTGAGAACCCAGATAAAAAACCATCCGCATATTTATCCAGCAAGTCAACAGCTCTTGACCGGAGAAAGGACTGAGCACACGAAGAGTCTGAGAATAGCCTTTATTCTCAGGCTTGGCCATCTTCTGACTTTTGACTCCCCTTCCTTATTTTCCTCCAGTTTTTATACCCTTGGTAGGACTCAAAAAGCATCCAATCAGCAACAAGTTTTAACATCCAATCAGCAACAAGCTCTAATATCCAATCAGCAACAAGCTTTGACATCCAACCAGCAACAGTGGGATTCAAAAAATACCCGGTCAGGATCACGCGAGCAACGGGGCTGGAGGACAGGAGCAGGCGGCCGAGCACTGAGCGTAGGCCTGGACTGGCACAGGAGGTTCAGCCCCACCAGTGCGCATCCGCCATGGTCTCCAGCTCGCCCCGTGCAGCACTGGCTCTCTGGGATGTGGAGCAGCGGGGAGGTGGCAAGTGGGGTTTTTTGCATCAATATAGCCATTTAATCTTTGACAAAGCAGACAAAAGCATACACTGGGGAAACGAATCCTTATTCAATAAATAGTGCTGGGAAAACTGGATAGCCACATGTAGAAGACTGAAGCAAAAATAAATAAATAGGACCTGATTAAGTAAAAAGTTTCTGCACAGCTGGAGAAATTATCACGAGAGCAAACAGACAACCTACAAAATGGGAGAAAATATTCCTATGCTACACATCTGATGAGGCTGATAACTAGAATCTATTTAGAACTCAAGAAATTCAGCAAGAAAAAAATCAAACAATCCTATCAAAAAGTGGGCAAAGGACATGAATAGAAACTTTTCAAAAGAAGACAAAGTAATGGCCAAGAAACATGAAAAAAATGCTCAACATCTCTAATCATCAGGGAAATGCAAATCAAAACCACAATGAGATATCACTTATCTCCAGTGAGAATGCCTTTATCAAAGAGTCCCAAAACAATAAATGTTGGCATGGATGCGGAGAATTAGGTACACTCATACACTGCTGTTGGGACTGCAAACTAGTGCACCCTGTGTGGAAAGCAATATGGAGATACCTCAAAGAGCTACAAGTACATCTACCTATTGATCCAGCAATCATTACTGGGATCTACCCCAAAGAACAAAAGACATTCTATAAAAATGACACCTGCACTTGAATGTTTATAGCAGCACAATTCACAAATGCAAAGATGTGGAAACTACCCAAGTGCCCATCAATACATGAGTGGATTAATAAAATGTGGTATATGTATACCATGGAATGCTATTCAGCTATAAGAAACAATGGTGATCTAGCACCTCTTGTATTTCCCTGGATGGAGCTGCAACCCATTCTACTAAGTGAAGTATGCCAAAAATGGAAAAATAAGCACCACATATACTCACCATCAAATCGGTTTTAACTGATCAACACTTAAGGGCAAATATAGGAATAACATTCAACAGGTGTCCGGCAGATGAGACTGGGGAGGAGGGGAAGGATATATACATACATAATGAGTGCGATGTGCACTGTGTGGAGGATGGGCATGCTTGAAGCTCTGACTTGGGGGGAAGGCAAGGGCAATATATGTAACCTAAACATTTGTACCCCCTAATATGCTGAAATAAAATCAATCAATCATATGTAAAAAAAAAAATTAATGAAAAAAAGCTATCCATATAACCAAAAACATTTATTCCCCCTTAATATATTGAAATAAAAAATTTAAAAACAAAAAAGGGATTTCAGATGAAAGAGGCACAAGTCTCAGACACTGTTTAGGAAGGAAACAGTTTCCTGGGAAACTCCAAGACAATGGACAAGACAAAAGAAAGACACTAGCTAAAATTTTAACCTCTGACACCAGAGCTACTGCAAACAGTTAACACAGCCTAATTTCTAGCCAGATAAGCATCAAATATCACAGTAAAGGTCTATTTACCTCATTGCTTTCCCTCATATATCCTGCCTGGCTTTCATAAAAAAATTAAAAGGCAACAGTCACAGTCTAAAGGGACAAAGCAAACTTCAGAAACAGACTCAGGTATAGCAAAGACTTTGGAATTATCAGATGAGAAATTCGAAATAACCATGAGTAATATGTTAAGGGCTATCATGGTAAAAGTGAGCAATCAGTAGGACATAAAAAATGTACAAATCAAGTTCATTATAATGGCTGTTAGGGTCACTGGGCAAAAGAAAGATGACAAAAGAACACAAGTAATTAAATGTCATTAAATTTGATCGGGATCAATAAGTGATGTCCCTTCTGTTCACTCACACCAAGCAAGGGCAGATTTGACATAAATAAGTTGATTTGGTAAATTAGAAGGGAGACATTGGTAAATGATCAATGATACTAGGTCTTCTTTCATTTAAATTTATGTGTATGTTACTGATACTAATGTTCTAAAATTATATAAAACTCTTAGAAATCTAATATGGCATCAGTCATAATTCTGCTTATTATTTGTATGTCACAAAAATCACCACATTTCCTTGTCAATTGCTGATCATATGGAACTTCCAGCAGACTTTTAACCTTGGTTATTCTAAGTCTCTGTCATTCATAGTTTTGCTGTTTCTCTAAAGGCACCTCAATCAGATTCATGCAAAACACTAACAAGTACTCTTAAATGCAGATTTCTAATAACTTTACATTAATGGAATAAATAAAATCTTTTCAAAAATTTAATAAAGAAACTGATGAATTCATGAAACCATGAATCAAGATGAAGCAGAATAAATTTTAATTACATGAGATGAACTAATGAAAATCATTTTTATAATTTTATTTGAAATATTATCGCTTCTTTACTTAAATCTTTTATTTTCAAGATTTGAGGGGATTTTTTTCACCTAAATAATCTATAATTTAGAGCACTTTGGTAAGTATACCTTTTTGGACAGGAGTGGAAGCATTTGCTTTTTTTCCCTAATGAATCCCTTCAAAATTCGAAAGCTATTCATGAGTATTCTTCTTATTTATGGCAATGTGGCCATTTGCATGAGTTCAATAAAAATAGGCCCTGTCTTCATAATGAGATACAATTAAAATAATTGATTGTATTACCAGGGCTTGGACTGGAATGTCATATTTGACAGTGTGCACAGAATGCTTGATTTCAACATTCCCCAGCCTACGATGGGTGAGTAGAAATGTTGATTTCCTGGTAGGCCCAGGAACTTTAAGACTATAGATAATATCTAAAATCTGTCTTGGTTTGGCTTCCTAGCCTCAAGATATTTTTAAATCTGTGGTTCCTATGTGATCAATGTAGAGAGCAAAAAAATTGTGTTTCCAAAGAAATGTTATGCTTGTTATTAAATTATAGCTCTGTGCATTGTTTTCAAATTCTTGTTCTCTACTGATAGGTTATACTAGATCCTGAATTTTTCCAATATAATTTACTTCCATGGATTTACCAAAAACAGAAAGCACTCTGTTCCTAAAAAGCCCTATAAGCTACAACTAGACAATTTTGAAAGAGTAAGTCTCATGTCTGATGTCTGGGCCACACAAAAAGTGCAGTGAATTGCCTGATGCCATAATCAGAGACATTCAAACTGCAAACCAAAATCAGAGGCCGTTTTCTCTCTGTATACGATTTTCCCAAGATGTCAGAACAAGACTTCATATCCTAAGGAGACTCCTCTTAGTCGCTACATTTTTTTTTTTTTCACTTGATGGGATAATTGTCATTTGATGTATTCAATAGATTGGTTACCTTTAAGCCTCTGTTCAGGGCAGAAAACTATTATACAAACTAGATTTATTATATTACTATTAATTTTACTTTATATTTCCCCTTTTAAATTTTATATCTGTTACTTGTTAAATTGTTGCAGAAGTACAACTCCCAATAGAATAATAGTGGTCCATCTCTTTGAGATGATAACCACCACCTACCAGACAGACAAAATTGACCTTTATAATGGACTCCAGGTAGACTGAGCCTGAGAGCCACTTCCTTAAAACCTCTCTTGTTACTCAAATTTGGTTAAAAAGGTTTTGGCACTGACTCCCAGCTGCTATTTATTTCCTCCCATGTGGGATCGGACCAGCAACCGGGGCAGGTCCATCCTGGCACCAATAGACATAAAAACTCAACTGTTAGTTGAGTCATCAGTGATGGAGAAAGATCTTGATCAAAAGGAGGAAATACGAGAATTGTCACAATCAAAATGGATTCACTGTGTTTTAATAAAGGACCCTGACGAATAATGCCAGGAAAGGCTATACAGGTATGGTTCTCATGCATAAATACCTCATTAAAACTATAACAAGAGACTCCACAAAAAACTACAACCTTGCAGAAATGCCATCTAAACCTTACATAAAAAATACTTCTTTAAGAGCCTCTGCCCACCCAGTGCCTGTACAATCGCAGACTGGCATCACCCTTATTATTGATCCTTGTAACCAATAATAATTATCTCAGAATCATTATATAATCTTCCTCATTGTTTTTTCTTTAACAATATTTGCCTTGCCTACCTGAATAGTCCACACATAGTCCACTATGGCACATTTATTTTCTTTGCAGAGGCCTATTTCTCAATACATATCACTTTCTTTTAGAAAGTTTTCCTCTGTTATTTAGGTTCACAAAGATAAGAGTTAAGAAGAGCAAATTGGGAGGCTTCAATTTACCAGACTTCAAGCTTACTACATGGCTATAGTAACTAAATCAGCATGGGATTGGCACAAACACAGAGACATAGACCAATGGAACAGAACTGAGAACCCAGATATAAAACCATCCTCATATAGCCATCTAATCTTTGAAAAAAGCAGACAAAAACATACACTGGAGAAAAGAATCCTTATTTAATAAATGGTGCTGGGAAAATTGGGTAGCCACATGTAGAAGACTGAAACAGGATCCACACCTTTCACCTCTCACAAAAATCAGCTCACGGTGGATAACAGACTTAAACCTAAGGTGTGAAACTAAGAATTCTAGAAGAAAATGTTGGAAAAACTCTTATAGACATTGGCCTACGCCAAAAATTTATGAAGAAGACCCCAAAGGCAATCACAGCAACAACAAAAATAAACAAATGGGTCCTGATCAAATGAAAAGCTCCTGCACAGCCAAAGGAACTATCATGAAAGCAAATAGACAACCTACAGAACGGGAGAAAATATTATATGTTACACATCCAATAAAAGGCTGATAACTAGAATCTATATAGAACTCAGGAAAATCAGCAAGAAAAAATCAAACAACCCTATCAAAAAGTGAGCAAAGGACATGAACAGAAACTTTCCAAAAGAAGATAGGCTAATGGCTAACAAACATATGAAAAAAGCTCAATATCTCTAATCATCAGGGAAATGCAAACCAAAGCCACAATGAGATATCACTTATCTCCTGTGAGAATAGCTTTTACCAAAAAGTCCTAGAACAATAAGTGTTGGCATGTTTGCAGAGACAGGAACCCTCATACACTGCTGGTGGGATTGCAAACTAGGATAACCTCTGTGGAAAGCAATATGGAGATACCTCAAAGAGCTACAAGTAGAACTACAGTTTGATACAGCAATCTCATTAATGGACATCTCCCCAAATGAACAAAAGACATCTGCACTAGATGTTTACAGCAACACAATTCACAATTGCAAAGATATAGAAACTACCCAAGTGCCCATCAATACCTGAGTGGATTAATAAAATGTGGTATATGTATACCTTGGAGTTTTATTCAGCCCCCAAACCAATGGTGATATAGCACCTCTTGTATTATCCTGGACAGAGCTGGAACTCATTCTACTAAGTGAAGTATCTGAAGAGTAGAAAAACAAGCACCACATATACTCAGCATAAAATTGGTTTTAACTGATCAACAATTAAGTGCACATATAGTAATAATAATCATTGGCTGTCAGGCAGATGGGAAGGGAGAGGAGTGGATTGGTATATACATACCCACTGGGTACAGTGTGCACCATCTGTGGTATGGACATGCTTGAAGCTCTGACGCAGGTGGGGCAATGGCAATATACGTATCCTAAACATTTGTACCCCCATAATATGCTGAAATAAAAAATAAATTAATTAAAAAATGAAAAAAAGAATATTCCATAATATGAAAAAATTCTCAATTTATTAAGTGAAAAATGTATAAGTGAAGCAGTCTACACAGCACATGCTAATTTTAATTGTAAAAATTAGTGTGTTAAATATATACAATGGAGTATTACATATGTAACACAAATATACAAAGAAAGAGAACAGACTGGAAACTTATATGGTAGAAGTGAAGAAGATATTAGCCCAACAATACAGATGGTCATTATTCTATTCAACTCATTATTATTACTCATTATTATTGTATTATTCTTTCATTATTATTCTATTCATTATTCCACCTTGTTTTTCTATATGAATGTGTATTTCTTTTGAAATGGAAAAGTTTAAGAAAGACTACAAGAAGGAAGTGAGTACAATATGATTCAGAAGAAAAAATATTTTGAAATATTTCATAAAGATATTTTATGAATTTTCAGTGTAATAGAACTCATTTATATATTTGAAGGAAAAAAACAAAATTTCATGGTTTTAATAATTACATTAAGATACAAAAACATTGGCCAGGCGCGGTGGCTCACGCCTGTAATCCTAGCTCTCTGGGAGGCCGAGGCGGGCGGATTGCTCAAGGTCAGGAGTTCAAAACCAGCCTGAGCAAGAGTGAGACCCCGTCTCTACTATAAATAGAAAGAAATTAATTGGCCAACTGATATGTATATAAAAAATTAGCCGGGCATGGTGGCGCATGCCTGTAGTCCCAGCTACTCGGGAGGCTGAGGCAGAAGGATCACTCGAGCCCAGGAGTTTGAGGTTGCTGTGAGCTAGGCTGACGCCTCGGCACTCATTCTAGCCTGGACAACAAAGCGAGACTCTGTCTCAAAAAAAAAAAAAAAAAAAAAAGATACAAAAACATTAATAAGTGGATTTCCTTCACATATTTATCTTGGCATGTAGAGGACATGTGGGCACTATCACCTTTTCAATACTATCTTAACATTCTTCCATTCTTTGAATTCTGTTGTGTAAACCTATACTAGCTTTTTTAACTAGTATAACTTCTGTAACCATTGTTTATATTCCTTCTCAGTTAAATCTCTATAAGCAACACAGAAAGTTCTCAGAACTGCAAGAAAGAACATAGTAGAGCTTGGTCATAGTAGAGCTTAGACCAGTGATCAGGGAGAAGTGGAACTTTTAAAAATAAAATTCAAGAGCATTTAAAACTCACAGAAACGTGAAGTTCTTCACATGGCCCTATCCAGTCTACCTCTGTCCCCCTGCTCTCTCTTCCCTGCTTCTCATTACTTACTATGGCATCCTAGCTGGTCCCCTTAGTTCCAGATTCTTGCACTTTCCCTAACCTTTACCTGGAAAACTTTCCCCTGGAAAGTGACACAGTTCCACCTTCCTTCTTGCAGCCTCTGCCTAAGTTACCCTGTAGAAAGAGCATAGAATCACTCCCTGCTCCCTTACCCGGCTGTATTTTTATTCCCAGCACATAGCGCCACCTGACAGTACCTACTTATTGGTAAATTCCTTCAGGGCTGGAGCTTCCTGTGTTTTACTCACTACTGTTCCAGAGGCTATGAACAGTGGATGGCACTTAGTAGATGCTCAACAACAATTTGTTAAGTGAATAAAAGAATGAACAAGGGTTTAATTTTTCAGTCGCGTATCAAATAATGTCAAAAACAACAGAGAATTCATTTAAAGTCTCTTTTTCAAGGACGTTAAAAATGTTAAATCCATACTATACTCCAATATTTTAGGCTAATTCCTGCAAAATATCCAAGGTTTGTGGTATTCCTAGAAATTAACTCTCCACATAAGAGATACATAAGTTGTTCTTTTTTGTGTTCAATGATAATATAGCTCCTATGTGTTTCTACCTACTGCAGCCTGCCTACAATATATCTCTATGTTAAGACAGCAATAAAAGGCCCAACGTAGAACCTTACAAAACACCCATACTTTAAGGTTGGAGACGTGTCTGTGTGAAGCATCAGCTTATAAACTAAACTTCTAAAGAGGGGATAGAAAGGAAAATAATGGAATAATAATGTCTCCCCAGGGTTTCTTTGGGAAACCATGTACAGATAAGCAAACAAAAGGCATTGCAAAGTCACACATACGTTACCCTTGTCCACCTGTGTGCCCAACAAGCATCACTGGCATATATTCAGGTTGTAATTTCAACATTCAACAACAGCTTTTCTAAAGGGAATGAGATTCCAAACAATTTTTACTTATCATCTCTGGAAAATATTCTAGATGGGTTAATGTTTCCTTCACAAACAGAGAATATTCGGAAAGTCTTTTATAAATCACTGTATCCTATACAAAACTTCCATTTCATTAAAATCTTAGATAAGCCTTCCAGGAAGAATTCTAAATACTGCTTTATAATTGTATTGTTAGATCTAATAGGTGTGAATGAGTTTGAGCAGCCACAGTGAAAGCACAAGTCCTGTACGATTTCGAAATAAGCTTTAAAGTGTGAATTGGTCGAGTTGCTTCAAAGAAAACTAAGTCTGATCACTGCAAAGAAAACATGTTGGAGAAGACAACAAAGCAGGGAGAGTAATGAGACATTCCACTGCTTTACATATTCTCAAATTTATCAGAGAAATAAAAAACGAAATCTATTAAACATGACACCTACCAGAAATAATGCCACATCCTAGGTAATTCAAAGGCAAGCCAGCTTTCTAGCCCTAAAGAAGCAGTTAGGCGGTCATAGCCCAAGTGGATCTCTATTCAGCAGATACTCCAAGATCAGAAACACTATTGGTCGAGAACAAAGTGAAGAGAGAAAACATTAACTTGAATTTCTTGCTACATATTTCAGGTACAGTTTAACAATTCAAAGTACCTTCCTGTACTCTTCTGAGATTATGGAAAAAAACGTATTTTGATTCCTTGCATGTTAAAATAAAAACCAGTATCAAATAGAAAATATACCGTTATAAATCTGTAACAAAACCGTGAATCTTTTATTTACCAACTTGCTAGTACAGGGAGGACTATAAATGACTGGAGGAAACACTTTAATGTGATGCTTTCTCTGGTGAGGGCAGAGCTGAGACTGGAGGCCGTGAGACATCGGTGGGCTGAGCCAGTGTCAAATAATGCCTGCCGTGCCCTCTAAGGAGCATGGGTTACATTTCCTGGACATCTGTTGGGCCGAGCCTGAGATGAGCTTGACTATGCAGACAGAAGGGTGCAGATTGGAAGAGCCTGATTTCTTCCATCTCCATGGAGGAGCAGAAAGAGAAACGGTGGGCTAAGCATGATGGTAGAGGCATGCTGCCAAAATTTTGATTATGGATTTTTTTAAGTGCTTTGCTGTTGGAAATGAGAGGCTGAGATATAAACTATATAATCTCCCTCCTTCAACTTTCCTACAATAATTTTGATGAAGGTCACACTGTTGACCAAAGCTTTTTGTTCCTTTTATTTCCTGATATTATGGGGGTACAAATATTGTTAGGGTTACATATATTGCCCCTGACACCCCTCTCCCACCCTGCTATGCCAGAGTTTCAAGGGAGTCCAACCCCCCAGTGGTGTGCACTGCACACATTATGTAAGCACACCCTTCCCCTCCACCCCGTTCCACCTACCTACTCCCCTAATAACAGTTTTTTTAGACATTTTGGTTACAATGTATATCTTTGCCTCTCCCTAAAAAGGGTTAGAGGTAATCCCTTCGCCCCCAAAATGCTCGCCACATACCAAAGCATTTATAAAATGGATTGGTGAGCCCAAAGTGTCTTGAGTTTCACAACCAAAAGTCTATTAAATAAGGGAGAGTAAAACATGTAAATGTAGAAACTAAAGGGTAAGGGACAGGATCTATACATATGAAACAATGGTTTTGAAGCTACTGAGCATCAGGCAATAAAGGACAGTGATGCCTGAGAGACAGGCAACGAAGAAGGTGAGCCCAGTGATTGCCCAGCTCATTGTTTTGAGAGAGTTTCCAGGCCAAGGTGCAGGAAGAAGGAATGCAGAATGAAGCCCACTGGACATTTTCAGTTGAGCAAATGGAGTTGAGATCCTAGTAAGATCAGAAAACGAGAGTTTATAGGGCAGAGTGCCAAAGAGAAAAAGCTGCAGAAAGAGAAAACTGCAAATATCAGCAGAACCCCTCAAATATCAAGCTGAGTGCTGATTAATGGATATAAAGACAGTGTCACATTCCAAAGAAAGAACCACTAGAAGCAATTAGGGGTAGCGGTCCCCAAGGCTCACATAGAGACAGATATACAATGCCTATTCCCACCAGCCAAACTGGAAAAACTCATCATTTATGAACCACTGAGTAGAGGACTTGGAAACATCTTTACTTACTAGTTGAAAATAGTTTGTCCTAATTGAGCAGTGCTACAGATACAGTGAACGAATCTTAAAACCAGGTTTGAATGCATCTGTTCCAAGTAACTTAAACATGTTCTAAAACAAAGTTCAAAATAATTTATATGAATACAAGAAGATCCAATACTCGATGGTGTTGCTGGTCACACGAATCTACAGATAGAGTAAAATTGCATAAAACAGATTGGTTGCACAACAATGTGAATGAACTTAACACTACTAAATTTTACTTTTAAAAATGGTTAGGATGATACATTTTATGTAAAGTATTTTACCACCTTTAAGAATTACATAAAACAAAATTCACACATACAACTACAGAAATGAGTGCATATGATCTGAAATCAGAATAAGATTGGTGGCTTATATCAATGTCAGTTTCCTGTTTATGCCATTGCACCCGAGTTATACAAAATGTTAGTATTGGGGGAAACTGAGTGAAGTGTATTTGAGGTTTCTCTACATTCTTTCTTACAATTACATTGCTTGCAGCAAAATTTACAATTATCTCAAAGTAAAAAGTTTTTAACATTCTAACACCCAACAAGACAAAACTAAAAATGTATAATATTCAATCAAAAATTATAAGACATGCAAAAAAATAGGAAAATGTCACCAAATTGAGAGAGAATTCAATTAATGAAAATTGATGCAAACATGATACAGATATCAAAATAAACAAACCAGTTAGTGAAAGGTTCTTTTAACTATATTCTGTATTTTGAAAACATTAAGTAGAAATATAGACAATATTAAAAAGATTCATACTGAACTTCTAGATATGAAATTCACAATGTCTGATATTCTAACAACATATTGGGTGGGACTAATAAAGGTTACACATTGCAGTAGAAATTATTTTAGAACTTGAAGACAAAACAATAGAAATGTCCCAAAATCAGATGTAAAGAGAAAAAAGATCTTCAGGAAAATAACATCAGCGAGCTGTGGGACAACTTCATATGGTCTAATATATGACTAATTTGAGTTCCCAGAGGAGAAGAAGAAAGGAAAAATATTTGAAGAAATAATGGCCCAAACTTTCCAATTTGGTGAGGACTCTAAACCCACAGACAAAAGAGATTCTGGGTAGGCCCATCTGATCAGCCTGCCCATCCTGAGTAAGTGTCAACTGAGTCAGAATCTTACTTTCCTGACATTCTGCAGGCAAGCAATGAATCCAATTAAAATTTAAAAAGAAAAGGAGAAAAGTAAATGACCTAGAAGGCATGAGGTGTAAGTAGTAGAAAAAGCATTATAAACCTACTATTAACAAGTGCAAAACTATACTAAAGCACATCATAATCAAATTTCTCAGAGGTGATAAAAAGAAAATCTTCAAGGAAGCCAGAGAGAGGCCAGGCATTGTGGCACACATCTATAATCCTAGCACCCTGGCAGATCAAGGAGGGAGGACTGCTTGGGGTCAGGACTTTGAGATCAGCCTGAGCAGAAGAAAGACTCCATAACTACAAAACATAGAAAAATCAGCTGGGAGTGGTAGAGCCTGTAGTCCCTGTTTTCAGGAGGCTTAGGCAGGAGGATTACTTGACCTTGAAATTTGAGCTTGCTGTGAGCTAGGATGACACCACTGCACTCTAGGCAGGGTGACAGAGTGAGGGGATGGGGGAGAAAGAAGAAGCCAGAGGAGAAAAAAATGATATGTTCCATACAGAAGAATAAATATAAGGATGACAGCAAATTTCTCAGTGAAACAATGCAAGTGAGAAGCCAGTGGAGCAACATCTTTAAAGTACCAAAAGAAAAACACATCAACCTAGAATAACAGACTAAGGCAAAGTTGATTGCAAAATAAAGGATGAAAAAACCAAAAATGAAATGAGGATTTTTTTTCAGACATAAACAATCTGGAAAACAATTTATTTTCAACAAATCCACACTGTAAGATATGGTAAAGAGAGCCCTTCAATTAGAAGGAAAATGGTACCTAATGGAATGACGGATCTAAGGTGCACTGGAAATGGTTATGACATGAGCATATGTACAAATCTTCTGTTATTTAATTCTTTTTAAAACACAATTGACAGTTTAAATAAAATTAATAACAACAGAGCATGAGGTATGCTTCTAAAATTAAAATGTATAATCACAATAGCACAAAGATTTTGAGGAGAAAAATGGAGTTATACTTTTGTAAGGTTTTTATACTATATGTGAAATAGAATAACATCATTTGAAGGTAGAAGGTAATAAATTAAAAACACTTATATAAACTACTAAAATACTTTTTGAAGGAATAAAAAAAGTAATCCAAAGAAGGATGGGGAAAAAAAGGAATAAGGGAAAAAGAAAAGATGGAACAAATGGAAAGTAAATGGCAAAATCATGTATTTAAACCCAGCCATAGCAATAACATCACCATGTACGTGATCTAAACACCCCAGTTGAACAGCAGAGGTTTTCAGAACGAATCACAACCACAGGAGCCACCAAATGCTTCCTAGAAGAAACACCATTTAAAGATATAGACACAAATTGGTTAAAAGAAAGGAAAAAATATGCCATACCGCCACTAATCAAGAGAAAACTTACCTGTCTGTGTCAGACGACATAGATTTCATAGTAAAGAATATTAACAAGGATGAAAAAAATCATTTCACAATGACAAACAGGCCAATAAATCAATAGGAAAAACAACCCTAAATCTCCACGTACCTAATAAGAGAGGTTTATAACCCGGGACACAGACGGACGCGGTGACGTCGCGCTCTCCGGGCGTTGACCTCGCGCCAGGCGAGGGACCAGCCCTGCCCAGCTGACGGCGGCTCTTCCCGCTCTGCCCGCGGCGCCTCTCTCTCCTCCGCCCGTGGCTGCTGGGAGGGGCGGGGTGCGGGGTGTCCGGCGACCTCGCTGCGCCCCAGCCCTCGGCCTCCTGGCGTCAGGTCGGGGGTCCCCGTGACTCAGCGGGCAGCCCTCGCCCGGCCTTTGCGGTCGTTGCCCCTCGAGACCCTCCACGCGGCAGGGTGGGGGGACCGCTCTGCAGTAAGGTCACGAGCTAAAAATAAAAAATAAATAAAATATGCAAAGCAAATCTAAAAGCACGTCAAGGTCAATAAATAAAATATGCAAAGCAAATCTAAAAGCACGTCAAGGTCAACACAGATCCACAATTACAGTTACAGATTTCAAATCTCCCTCTCAATAACTGATAGAACAAGTAAACAAAAACTCATCAAAGATATAGAAGAGGTGCACAACACTATGAACCAGCTCTCAACTAATGTTTCTTGAATCTTATCAGCAAAAAAAAAAAAAACAAAGAAAAACAAACAAACAAACAAACAACGGTGGAGGTGAATGAACATCAAGAAGCGCACCCACTGCTGAGCCAGGCTGGGACAGCGCTGAGCCTGTCTGTCCAGAGTGCAGCCGCCCCGCAGTGCAGCAGCCTCCCGTGGAGACTCAGTTAATTTGATTCTTTACAAAAGAAAACCAAAAACCATAGCTTAAGAGTGATTTTCTAAGGTCACGCTTGAAGCTCTTCTCGATAGGGGAGGGGGGCAAGGACAGTGTATGTAACCTTAACACTTGTACCCCCATAATACGCTAAAATTAAAACAAAGAAAAAAAATAAATAAAAACATTCTGATTTTAATACTCACCCAGTTTTTCAACTGGGCCTGAATATATTTCACAATTGCCAGAGTGACCAGCAGACTAACGGGGATGGGGTTGTGGTACAAGATGATGAGCACCAACACTGCACATCCAAGCCTGCGGGATTGGAATCAGTGCAAGAAAATCAGAGGAACCACATACTGCTTCAGACGCTGGGTTTGTTCATCTTTGTTTTGCATTGTCACATTATAAAATTTTCTCCATGAAAATTATTGTTAAAACTGGATACAGTCTGGCTGCAGTAACTCACACCCGTAATCCCAGGACTTTGAGAGAGGACAAATAGGCAGGATCACTTCATGCCAGGAGTTCAAGACCACTGTGGGCAACATAGTAAGACTACATCTCTACAAAAAATAAAAAATAAAAGTTAGGCAGGCCTGGTGGCACATGCCTATACTCCCAGCCACTCAGGAGGGTAATATGGAAGGATCCCTTGAGCCCAGCAGTTTGAGGCTGCCTGAGATAAAATCATGCCATTGCACTCCAGCCTGGGCATTAGAGTGAGACTGTCCCTAAAAAACAAAATGATTAAAGTTTTTAAAAGTGGGCACAAATATGAAATACTTTAAGAATACATTCACTAGTTAAACACCAAACATATAACAAAGAGTACGGGAAGCTTTCAAATTAAAGATTTTTAAAAAACTTTTTTTTAGAGACACGGTCTGTCGCCCAGGGTGGTGTGTAGTGGCAAGATCATAACTCACTGCATCCTCAAACTTTCTGGCTCAAGCAATCCTCCTGCCTCAGCCTTCCAAGTAGCTGGGACTACAAGTGCATGCCACTGGACCCAGCTAATTTTAAACTTTCTGTAGTGATAAGGCCTGGCTCTGTTGCCTAGTCTAGTCTTGAACCCCTCACACCTCATCCTTCCAAAGCGCTGGGATTGCAGGCCTGAACTACAGCAACCAAGCAAGATTCAAGACTGAAGAAGACACAGCCCGTGCCCTCAGGGCACTTAGGATGCAGCTTTATGTATATAAATCTTCTTTTAAGAAAAGTAGAGACAAATATTAGTATGACTGTTTTATGGACAGGCCAATGAAACAGCTTTGTGTCTATAACTACCTTTATTTGTATCCTGGAAACTGCCTGAGGAATGAATGTGAATGGAACTTGACAGAGGGCTAGAAGATGGTTTAGGAATCTGCAAAGGTTGAACCAAGTTAAAGAGCCCAGAGCCCAGAGAAGATGCTGAAAAGGCAGTAGGAGCAAGACATTGTGACTGATTTGGATGGTGGCAGCAGTGGAGGTGGGGGTGGTGGCAGAGAAGAGGAAGCTCAGAAGCAGGGGAGAGAATGACCTTTTTGTTTCTAGCTTGGATGCTGGTTGGATGAAGCTACCTACAATTTACATGGAGAACACTGAAAAAAGAGACCTGTTTGGGGAAAAAAAGATAGATTTAATCATTTACATGCCAAGGTGAGAAACCCATGTGACATGTGGAAAGCAATGTCCAGGCAAAATTGAGTTAATAATTGACAGCAAGATCTGGGCTGGAGGAAAACATACAGAAGACACCCACTGAGGGATGACAGTGGAGACTGTGAGAGTTGGTGGACTCTCTTGGAAGGAGTATCTTGGGTAACAGCAATTGACCCCTAAGAAGCTGACGAACACTCTCCTCTAGAAAAAACAATACACACATACATATACGAGTTAAATATTTTACAAAATTTCAGAGATTTATGGATCTAAGATGAAGAATTCTTGGTAAGTCCAGGTGCTTGAAAAGCATCAGCATTCAAAAGGTGGATCCCAAGTTTCTATGAACCAAATGGGGAAGGAATGATTTAAAAAAAAATTCAAAAGAGAGTGGCAGAGATCTGATTAGGTAATGACTTCTAGAAAGACCACTGGGTCTGGCAGTTGGAATGTATTCGGAACCTTGAGCAATAATTTCAGTAGACTGATGGAGGTGGACAATGGACTAAAATGTGCCCAAGAGTGACCAGAAGGTGAAGAAGGAGAAACAGTGTGTGTCGTTTCTTCTTTCACCAAGCAGATTTAAGTGGAATCAGACAACCTCAGGGCATTTAATAATCAAGCTCAAAAAGGTCACACATAAAGAAAAGGCCCTAAGGGAAGCAAGAAAAAAGAAAAAAATAACCTATGAAGGAGCTCCCACAGGTCTGACTGCAGACTTCTCATGGTAAACCTTACAGGCCACGAGAGAGTGGGTGACATATTCAAAGTGTTGAAGGAAAACAAAGAAAACCTTAGCTCTAGAATATTATATACTGCAAAAATGCAAATATATCCTTGAAACATGAAGGAGAAATAAAAACTTTCCCAGACACACAAAGTTGAGGGATTTCTTTAATACCAGTGCCGTTATACAAAAAATGTTAAAAGGAGTTCTTCAATATGCAAAAAAGGGACTTTACTGAGAAGTAAGAGGTCATCTGAAGGTATACAAATGACTGCGAACAGCAGGCACACAAGTACAGCATAGGTATTGCTGTAATTGGTTTTATTCATTGATAAAATGGGCGCAATAATACCTGCTCTGCTTACCTACAGGATGCTTGTACAAATCCACTGAGAACAGTGTAAGAAAACCTCTTTATAAATTACACAAGCAAATTTATAATTTGCGGTTGATGCTACTTGAGAAAGGCTGAGTGCTACGAAGCTCTGCTACTCAGTGTCAATGCAATTTATCATTGCTGATACAAAAAAACTAAATGTTGTACCTTTATCTCTTGTTCCTTTCAATTTTGAAGGAGCTTCTACCAGGTTCAGAAAAGGAATCTTACCAGCATTTGGGGAAAAGCCGTCTCTATTGAAGCTTCCTGTAGGTGTTAGCTCTTGGCACACATGTACCTGCAGGGATATCTAGCTAAGGAATGCTATTTGAAAAGAAAAAAGCTGTTCTTTGACCAATTCTCAAGGAATCACTAATTCATATCAGAAAACTGGGGAGGGCAGAGGTTCAGGAATGCTTTGCTAAGGAGCATGATGTGTCTGAGTAGTTAGCTCCACAGTATCTGATTTGTCCCAGAGATCACTGGGCATTCACAAATGCTGGGGGTGGGGACACCTCTTCCCTGCAGTTGTGTAGCTCTTCAGCTAGGCAGAGCTTCATGCTAAACCTCCATGGTGAGGTCAAGGACAGAGCACCCAAATTAAACGTATGTGTGACTCCCAGCGTCAGGAAGTAAATATATATTAAATGAAAACATGACAGAGGATGCATATCAAAGAGGGGAGGAAAAACACATCTTGGCAGATTTTCTCCTCAAGGCAGGCTACCTAGTCCTGCAGAACTGAAGGGAGACATGGCCAGGCTGGAGGGCTCTCTCTCCTCTCCAAGAGATCAAGTCACAATGTTGGCCCATGCGTGCCAAGTGACAGGCTGCACAGTTCAAGACAGACATGAGCAGTTAGGAGACAGCTCAGAGGACAGCTGTCAGCTGATAAAGACTTTAGAAAAGCAGGTGTAGGAAAAGGGCTGGAGGATGTGATGACTGTTTAAACCTGACAAGAAGAGCCTGAATTAAGTGTGACATAGTAGTTGCTATCTGGACATTTGCAGGGGTGACTACATAGAGCAGATCATCTCGAACTTTGAGCGCGTGTGTTTGTGTGTGTGCATGACCACGTGTGAGGGTGTGTGTGTGTGGGTGTGTGTGTGTTAGTGTGTGCATGCTCACGCCAAGGCATTGTCAATAAAAGGTCACATTCTCATGGCTCATGGGATAATCAGGTGAGGCTGTTCAAGATTAGATTCTGCCCTAAGGCAGTGGCACTCCCAAGTCCCAACCTGCCACCAGGGACTGAGGGAGTCAAAGCTTATCACACTGTGACCTGGGCCTGGATCTAGGGAGTCACACAGTCACACACCTGTTGTGAAGCTGATGTAGAGGGCTGGGACTATCTGTATTTTAGGAAGGATCAGAAAAATTGTCGTCAATATAATGAATAGAAGATTGCAATACAAGAGGAAATGATCGATTCCTGGATTTGAATACACTGGACTGATTTGTGAAATGGTGTGTGTGTGTGTGTGTGTGTGTGTGTGTGTGTGTGCAGAGCATGTCCCAAAAGTCTTTGAACAATTCAAGCTACAATAACTTCAGAAAAATAAGTGCCATAAATTTACCCCCACTCAAATCACCTGATATTTTAATCATATATGTTGATTTTACACTTATTTTAGCTTGAAGAATTATTAGTTTTAATTACTTAAGTACTCTGATTGACAACAGTAACAGCAAAGGCTGACTTTAAACAAAATGTTTGCTAGTCCACATTCATAGAACTAAGTAAGTAAAAAAGAATGTTAGGTTTTCTGTCTGGGTTAGGGTAAGGCAAACATCCATTCTGTAGATACTCTGGATTTACACACATGAGTGGTCGTGAGAGTACAAATGTCTGGGTACAAGTGGATCCCAGGTTGTATTGCAGACTTTCAAGGTCCAAGTCAAGGGCTCTGCCAAGTAAAGGGGGACACAGCTCATATCTAGACTCCAGATGAAATGCACAGAACATCTCACTGAGGCAAACATGTGCTAGGAGGAAAGGGTGGAGTTGGAGAATGGGATGGCAGGGGAGGGCAGAGGGACCCAGAGGGCCACTAGGGCACCAGGGATCTGCTGGGCTGGCGGGTGGGGGAGGGGCTGTGCCCACACCCTCCTCTCCTTGTCACCTCGGACCCCTTTGTGACTCTCCTGTTCTGGGTGATGCGGGCCTGAGGCTATAGGCCAGCCCGGGCCCCCTCAGCACTCAGTTGCTTCAGGCAGCCCGACTGTTCTCATGATGGAGAGCACTCTTGATTTTATAAATGACTCTGAGCCACATGGCTCAAACTTACAGAAGACAATCCTAACCCTCACCTTCCAGAGGGCTCTGGGCTTACTTCTGATAATTATTTGCTATGTTTTTATAAAAAAACTTGTTAAACCAACCTGGAAATACAGAACCTTCCAGAAGGTAAGGGACACCCCAGAGAGATCCTTTGCTGTTGGCTCCCATTCCTACCACACATTCTACCAGAGTCTGGGTGGGTTGGAGAGTGACAGGACGGCACTCTTCCAGAGGAAGAGGTGGGCAAGGCCAGGGGCTCGGGAGGATGAAGGTTTCCACCTCAGGCTCACAGGCTCCCTGCCAGGCTGTGGTGGAGGACACAGCGCAAACCCCCAAACACAGTGACCTCGCGCTGCTGGATTGGCCTGTGCTCACAGTGCGGGTTCTCAGGAGGACAGTCTACCCTGACACTGGATCCTCACTCTCCATGTCAGGTGTCACTTGACCAAGCCTTCCCTCTGCTTGGGCTGAGCAGGAGACACTGTCCAGAGCGTCCACGGTCTGTCCCCAGGATATAGGAAGCTCTGAGGGAGCAGAAGTGACTGTTGTCTTCTGTTCCTGTGTCCTCCTCAACACAGCACTTGGGAGAACACCAAGTGGGGATTTCACAGACAAATCCTCCTTTGAGTTTCTCAAAGAAAGAAACATTAGAATTCATTCATCACTTTTAAAAATGGGTAAAAGAAAGATATTTCTAGTCATGAAAATGGATAGTCACGTTATCCTTGGAGAATGAACAGCTTCTTAGAGAAGAGGAGGAAGAGAGGCGAGTCCCAGCCCCTCAATATTTTCCTTTTGTTCCCAGCACCAGGGCAGAGTGAAGAGGAGGAGGAATGGCGGGACCCTGAGAGGTAAGGTTCTGTCTTGTCCCCAGCACTCCAGGGGAGCCTCCTGCTCCTCCCATGGGGCCCCAGGTCCATGATTTCAAGGCTGTCGGGTGCTGGGCACAGTGTCTGGGAAAGCAGAGCTCAGGGGAGGCTCACAGGAAGGCAGTGGGACCTGAGAAACTTCTCAGAGTCCCGCTCTGCCCACCGGTGGGCATGACGCAGGGATGGGCCTGTGCCATGGGTCTTCCCAGTAGGTGGCCATGGGAGACATCCAGGAAGGACTCCCGGTGGGTCTGGAGTCAGCACTTCTGTCCCCTGAGTCTGCATAAGAGCCCTGACTCCCTGGGTGCTCGGGTTGCTCTGAGGGAACCACTGACTTCTGGGCTTAACCTGGTGTTTTTGAGCATCACGTGGGACAATGGGTGGGACAGCACTTTCTAGATGAATCCACACACACACGTGAACCTTGCTAATATTACTGTTGACCATTTGACCACACATGCTGATTTCGGGGCTGCCAGAGCTTAACAAGCCCAGGGTGATCCTAATCTTCTACCTTCCTCAAATATCACCTTCTCTCCTGGTTCCCAGCTTGGAGAATGATCTCGAGAGAGGCCGCGGAGAGACGGAGGCTACTTTCTTCTATGGAAAGGTGATGGATCTTACCCCTTGTCTCCAGGGCCCTGTTGAAAGTATGTTCTGTGCATTTCAGGGATTCAGAGCCCCCTGCCAAGGCCATGGGAGGGGGCGCCATGGGAACAGGACAGTGAGGGAAGGGCTTGTGGTAGGCTGGCAAGTGGATTGTGATGTCACGGGAGGGGGCGGCAGGCTCCAGGGGGCCCCACCCCACTAGACGTGCAGGCTCCCCTTCCCTTGTCCTGGTCCTAGCTGCAGCTTTGTACCTCCTGTCTTCTGCAGACCCCTGGGACAGGGCGACATGGATATAATCTTCCATCTACATCACCCGGCACACCCACACCCCCTCTGTGAGCAGTGCCACAAAACAACCGGAAAAGCCAAACCAACCCTGCCCAGGGAATCCCTGCATGCTGCTGCTCCCTCTGCGGCCCATTTCGCCTCCAGCACCACCTCGCCCTCAGCAAGCCCTCCAGGACTCCTGCCTCCAGCCCCTCCGCCCCACCCTTCCGTACCCAAGCCTCTTGCCGTTCCCTGTCCCCCAGGACACACTCCACGAGCACAGCTGTTTCTCAAACCAGAGGCCACTGTCTCGTGGGAGAACATCCTGTTTTTCGGCCTCCGCCTTTCCCGAGACATCGACCCCTTTCCCCTTTCATCCCCCGCCACGCATCACACACACGCCCGTGCGCGTCACCACGCACCGCCAGCCCCGTCTGCTCCACCACCACCAGAGACCACTTTAGCCGTGACTCCACCTAAACCGGCTCCCACCATTCTGAACCTTGCTCTGGAGATGTTCTCTCCTGGTAGCGCTCGTGAACCGTCCCCTCTTTTCCCTCCAAAGAGAGGTACTGACCCTCCAAAGCTGACAGTGTCAGCATTCTTCTGGTGGCAGCCTCATGCCCAGGACTTGTTCCCCTCCAACTGGGCACCCTGTGATTTTAAGAAACAGCTTCTCGCCCTCCACTCTTCTGAGGCCTCATTTGCAGGAGACCCTGCAGCCAGCCTCGTCGTGTCTGCTTCCCTCTCCCAGCCCAACTCTGCCCTGCTGGCTCTCTTTGAGAGACTAGTGTGGAAGAGAGGGAATTTCCTGATGTGGAAGGGAGTGGAACAATACGTGGGCTCTATTCTAAACCATCTGAGGCCAGGCGAACATCTCAGTGCTTCAGGGACCACGTTGGCAGCAGCTTCCAGTCAGCAGGGCGCCGCAGGTTCCCTCCCTCGCTGCAGCAGCGAAGGGAAAGCAGCAGAGCTGCACATGTGCCCGCAGCCCCTGTGCCCTGACACCTGGGAGGACGACCTGCATCAAAAACACCTGGAGCTCCTGCTGTCTCTGCGTGGAGAGTCCCTGCACTCTGTGGTCCTTGTCCGAGGCAGCTGTCTCCCTACATTTGTTTTCCTTACCACAATTGCTAGTTCCTTCAAAGCTGAAGGATTCTTGGCACTGGACCAACTGCTGTGCCTGCCCCAAACCCTGCCCCAGTCTCAGTCACTAACCCTCACCCAGGTCCGGCCTCAGGCCCCATTTCTATCCCCACTCCCCATCCCACCACCTGGGCCTCTATGCCCGATTTGGATCTGTGGGGTGAGTTTGCTTCAGAAGAAAACCAGACTCCACCATCAACCAAGGCTCCTCCCACCCGGGTGGGGCTCATGCAACACCTGCCGCACCCGTGGGTATCCGTCACTACTAAGTCCTCACAGAGAAACTCCCGACATGCCCATGTGCCATCGTCCCCTCTACTGGGTTTCGTTCATTCGCGGTCATGGGAGAAAAGACCTTCAATATTTGCTCTTCAGCCCACCTAGCTTCCGAGAGACCAGCTCAAAAATCCCACTAAAGAAGGATGCCAGCAAGAATCAGGAACTAAGCAAGAATATTGGCCCAAAAGATCGTCTTGGTACAACAAATTCAAAACACGGAATCTCCAATTCCGCAGCAAGAAGCTTTGAAGCTTGTCCTGGAGAAAAAGTCAAAACAACACAATCAGCTGCCAGCCTGCATCATCCCCTCCCTGACTCATCCCCTGTGGGAAAAGGGGCACAGGGAGACCTAAGACCATCACCCTCTGGCGAGAACCGTGACTTTCCAGAGAAGATCCACACAGCTGAGGACTGCAGACCGATGAGCCTGCAGCCTCCTCAGGGCAGCACAGAGGAGATGTTAGAGGAGTCCCCTGGAAGCGCTACTTCCCCAACCAAGCCAGCAGAGGGACAGTCTCCAGCTCAACCACGCTTGAGAAAGCGAATGCTCCGACTGTGGCAGTGGCTTCGTAAGCCCAGAAGAAAGCGCAAGGGGCAAAAGAATTGTCTGTGGGAGGGCAGCTCCCTGTCGTCTCAGGAGACTTCCTCAACTGCCCTCCTCGGGGGGCCTCAGCACCCTCCCAGCACCCCCTCCAGGGCTCAGGTACTCCACCGTCGTCCACCCACCCCTTCCCGTCCTCAGAACACACGAAGATTTAGACTTTTCCCCTGCATTTGCTGAAGGGGGAAATCACTCCCCAAAAACTTCAACATGGTTCTCTGAATAAATGAAGCAAGAGTGATGTCTGTTGCGTGTGCTGTGTTGGGGGCACAAGTTTCGAGTCACCTAGACCTTGTGCTTTGTAGGGACAGGCCGGAGTTAGTTCAGCACTTCCTCATGGCCTAGTTTGGCTTCCAAAAGGTGACCAGTCCCCTGGAGCTCTTGTGGAGGAATGGCTACCATGTGGCCCCACACCCGTTCCCACCTGATGAAGTTTGGGGAGATGGGCTCTGTGCCCTTCCTCATAGCTTTGCCTCGTGACAGTGTGTTACAGCTCACAGCTTCCCCCTCTTTGCTTGTTCACAGCCTTTGGACCTTTAAAGACTATAGATCTTCCATAGCTGAAGACAGGGTTAGATAGGTACACATTTCAAAACATGGTGGCTGAATCATTTATAAGAAACAGCTGTCAGTGACCAGAGGATGACATGCGTGGTTGCCAGGGTTGATGACATTTGCAGATAAAAAGGCTCACTCTGTTGTCAGTTGCAGCAATGTCGCCCAGGTAATCCCCGACCTCCCAGGGTTAAATACAGTTGATAACCTCATAAATACCTTGATAACCCCAGAAAATAAGACCTACCTATAAAATACGCCCTAGCAGAATTTCTAAGCATTTCAGCTATATAAGCCCTACCCGGAAAATAAGACCTAGTGAGGAGCGAGGCTATGCAGCGTATCTGCACAACCCATGCATTTCGTCCCAGAGCGGGAAAGCAGGGGAGCAGCCCTTCTCATCTGCCCCATCGTGACAGCTATTATCCCAGAGTTGACCTGAAAGGTGCAGGCAGCCCCACCAACAAGGTGAGCACCCCTGTCAGTTCCCGGACATCCTGTGTGTGCTGCAAGCTGAGGCTTAGAGGGGAAAATAACACATCCCCTGGAAATAAGCCCTAGGGTGTCTTCTTGGGGAAAAATAAATATAAGACCCTGTCATATTTTCGGGGAAATACGGTATAAGGAAAACATGCCTTACAGTAAGTGGAAAAGTAAGGAGAAATATATGAATGGGAAAGAATGTCCTTGCTGGTGGATAATGGTGTTTCTGCACTGGTGCCCCTGTCCTGCTCCCCCTTCCCAGTCTGATCCAGGCACCACTTACGTGAGGCTGATCAGGGCCTTCACAGCTCACTGATGCTGTTTGGCAGAAGCGTACACGGGGCTGTTCTCTGGGCACCAAAGAAACATCTGCAAGGCTGATGTTGGGCTCAGCAGCCGCCCCCTTAGGGAAGGTGACCTCAGTGTCCTCCTTCCATCTATGCTTGGTGACAGCTTGCAAGACCTAGCCCTTAGTGAGCACAGTTCACCCATCAGGATGGAGGGGCCACGTGTGATCTTCATAGGAGTGGGGGAGCCACGGTAGCTATCCCCCAGAACACCTGCCCCTCATACTCCACAGGGGAGCCCTGCACTGTGCACAGGGTTACAGATATTTGGAGCTCCCCGTGGACCTTTGCAGAATGCTCCTTGGCCACCACTGGCCACCCTTCAAATTGAGGTCTGGAGAGAAGGCAACTCCACTGGTACAGACAGGGACTGCACTCAACAATGGGATGAGTTTCCCGCAGGACACTTGAGATAGTTTCCAGAAAGAAAAATTTGTGAATGCTGGGTGTCAAAACACAAACACCAGAGGTGCACTACAGTCCCCTGACTCTGCATCTACATCTCCGAGCTATGCCATTGACCCTCAGTGTCTGAAGCTCAGGGTTGCTGAAGGAACGAAGAGTCTCGGGAGGCCATTGGAAGGACAAAAGGTGGGATGTGTCTAAGGGGAGGAATTCTAGAGGTGGAGAAACAGTGGAGGACCCGACATCCACACCGATAGGTCAGCCAGTAACCCGGCCTCTCACTTCCTCCACCTCTCACCTTCGTGTCCTTTACCTGCATTCCAGCTCAGCTACTGCCACTCCTGACACTGATCATCAGAAGCCCCGCTCACACGTGTGACAGCACAGCTCAACCTCCACCTTCACCTCCTCCCTCTGCTCTCCCAGCGGGGCCCTCAGTTTCTCATTGTTGCACTTACTAAAATATCTGTGCTGGAGAGTGATCAAATACAGACCTGAGGGTCAGGCCCACCCCTGCCAGCTGTCCTTACTGTCCCGCACCTCCTCAGGAGGCACTCCACACCTTTTATTTTTAAAGAATTTGACTACAAACATCTTTAAACATACACAAGAGCAGAGATAACAACATATCCCCCACCCCACCATTCAGCCTTCACAACTACCAGGCACGATGAACCCATCTTTTACACAGTGATGAAAGTATAAAAGTCCATCAAACATCTTCCAACTATCCCTTCATAGACCTGCTACGTGCCCTGTGTCAAGCTCCCACGTTCCTTGGTACTTGCCACACTCACCCACAGCACATGGACACAGCCTCGGTGACCGAAACACACTGAGATTAATGGCTTTGGCGTGGGCTCTGCTCTGCCTTGTGTCAGCCCTGAGGAGCCGCCTGCTCCCCCTCCCCGCTCCCTGCAAGCAGCGATCTGCACACACACACTCAGCACAACGTTGCCGCCTGTGTCTCACAAGGTGACCATAACGGGAAAGGACTACAGAAGCAGACAACTTTTCATGTTGATAAGTACTTAAGATTGCTATATAAATGTTTTCAAACATGTAGAGGGATACAATTTTCTCTGTCACACATTTAATATGACTTACTGTGATTTTAATTAAATACAATAGATCACATGTACTCGTCTATCTCCTCTCCTTCCCTACAAGCTATTACAACTAAAGGATCCTATGAAAAGCCGCTCAAAATCATTGATCATCAGGGAACTATTACCACGAGTCAAAACCACTATGAGTCATCAAATTGGTACTGATTGATTTACACTATGGTGCTTAAATGGTGGTGCTGTTCACCAGGGATTCGGGGGTCGGGAGGTAGACCCACATCTGAGGGATGGGGTGAACATTGTGGAGGAAAGGCATAGCTCTAACCCTTGCTAGGGAGAGGCAAAGATATAAAATACAAACAAAATGTTTGTGCTCTCATATTTTCTTGAAATGAAAAAAAACACAAAACACTAAGAGACACCAGGACACCCCCACCAGGATGGGTAGAAACAGAAAGTCAGTTAAGTGCTTGAGAGAGTGTGGAGAAGCTGGCAGCCTCACTCACTGCTGCCAGGAATGGAAATGGCTGTTTGGGAAACAGTCTGGCTGCTCCTCACATCATTCAATGGGCTTGACCTCTGACCCAGCAATCCCCCTCCTCGGTACACACCTAAGAAAAAGGAAAACATGTGTCCACACAGAAACTCCCATGCACAGGTTCATGGCAGCATTATTCTTAATAGCCAAAAGCTAGAAACACCCACATGTCCAGCTTAACACTATTTGGCCATGAGAAGCCATGATCTGTTCACACCTGCCACACAGGGATGGACCTGAAAACATTACACTAAGCCAGAGAATCCAGAAGCAAAGGACCATAGGTGCATCCTTGTTATGAAATGTTCAGAACAGGGAATCGACAGACACAGAGAGTGATTAGTCACTGCTCAGGGCTGGGGGAATCAGGGACGAAAGGAGTATAGGCTTTTTTTATTTAATTAAAACTGATGAAAATATTATAAAATTGATGGATAGATTTGGTGATAGATGTATAACTCTGTGATCAACTAAGAATCACTAAATTACACACTCTAGGTGGGTCAATTCTATGGTCTATGAATCATATTTCAATAAAACTGTTAAAAAAATAAAGCATTTAAAGAGACTAAGTGTGTAAGGATGACACAATCAGGAGTGGATACAGCAGAAGGGGTCAGCACGTTTTTGGAAGATAGAAATCCAGGTAACTGATTTAGGAAAGCAGACAAAACACCAGCAAACCAGTTCTCACCACAAAACCCCAGGAAAAAAGTGACATGGTGGCACCAAATAAGAATTGGCAGTTATATGCTATAAACATGGTTCTTCAAAATTTTGATCCTTTTTTGTTTTACATTCTGTATAATGTGTTAAAAATTGGTTGGGGCGCTTTTCCTCTTTTTCAGTATTT
This sequence comes from Microcebus murinus, assembly GCF_040939455.1. Classification (NCBI taxonomy): domain Eukaryota; kingdom Metazoa; phylum Chordata; class Mammalia; order Primates; family Cheirogaleidae; genus Microcebus; species Microcebus murinus. Next base: position 15,710,574 of record NC_134121.1, on the reverse strand, counting down.
TCTAAAATGTTGTTGAAATGTCAGCATGCTGCAAATGTGGAAAGAGGATCCCAGGTTCTTGCCTGGGACAGACCCTGAGACCATGGTTTTAACCTTGCAGTGCACACTGCCGGGGCTGGGTGTGGTGTGGCAACTGCGAGAATCAAACCCCAAAATCTGAAACATTATGTAAAACTGAAGACAATAAGGTCAAGTGTCCATCTTTAAAATGTATTTCTTTGAAAGTCATTAAATTTGCAGAAAAATGGCATGGATGGTAAACATCAGTACACCTTTATCCAGACTCACCTATTCTTAATATTTTGGCCCATTTATGATCTTTCTCCTTCCCTCATTCCCTTTTTTCTTTCTCTTCACACACAGAAACACGCACATACACACACACACACGGAAAATACACTTACATTCCTAAATATCTGTAAATACATTTCATACATCTTGCAGTTTCTCCTTGAATATTTCATTGTGTATGTCTCGATAAAAGAATATTCTCCTATGTAGGCGAAATGGCTGCTAAGCAGAACAGGCAGTGGCAGCAAAAACACCCGGCAGGCCGGATAAATGTCCTCGGCAGGCCACATGTGGACGGCAGGCCGAAGTTTGAGGACTCATGCTCTAAACAGTAAAAATACAGTATCTGAAAAAAAACATATACTAGATTGTATTTACAGCAGATTACATACACTGCAGAAAATAAGTTTAGTGAATTTGAAGACATGGCATAGAACCTTTCGAAAAATAAAACACACACACACACACACACACGAAGATTAAAAATTATCCATTCAGCTAAGATGAAAAATAAAAGAAAAAGATGATACAGAAAAAAGAGACTACTGAAACTTAATCAAGGAGATTTGAAAATACTAAAAATAACTTTCACAGATGAAAAATATGATGATTTAATTTAAAATCAATGGATGAGTTAAACATCAGAATAAAAACAATTGACAAAACAATGAGTGGACTAAAAGATAGTTCTGATATAATTGCACAGAATGCTACACAGAGAATACAAAGGAATATAAACTATAAAAGAGTCGTTAAGAGACTTGAATGATAGCATAAGAAGATAGCATGTATCATTTATCTAACAGCTCCAAAAGAGGGTAATAAAGAAAAGGAATCAAGGCAATATTTTGAGAGTTAGTGGGTGGGAATTTTGAAGAATTAAACAAAGAATCTTCAGAGTCAGGAAGCAACACAAATCTCAAATAGATATATAAAAAGAAATGCACACCTTAAAAATCACAGTGAAACACATCACCCTAATGTGAAAGTGGTATCTAAAAAACATTTGGAGAGAAACAGCAGAATATTCATAAAAGAGTGACAGTTCTGTTTACAATTGAATCCCAAGAGCAATTATGAGTCAGAAAGCAAACAACAACAATGGAATAACAATTTCAAATCCCTCAATATTTTTATGGAACTTATTATTATGATTATAAATTTCATATGGATTGGTAATCGTGGGAGAATAGCCTAAAAAGTTTGATAATTAAGTAAAAGGAAGGAGAAATTGAACATTGGATATAAAAATATATTAAGAAAGCTATAGGAATTAAAATAGCGGTATTTTCATAAGTAAGGATATGGAGCAATGGGAACTTTTATACATTCCTAGTGAGCATGAACAACAGTGCAGCTGACAGCTTCCTATAAATTTAAATATACAGATACTATATGCCTCGGCAATCCCATTTTTTGGTATTTACTCAAGATAAATAAAAACATGTGCCTATGCAAATATTTGCTTGTGAATATTTATAGCAACTTTATTGATAGTCACCACAAACTGAAATAACCCCAATGTCCACCAACTGGGTAATAGAAAATATGTAGTATGTCCATATAATGGAATCCTACCCAGTGATGAAAAGGAACCAACCGCCAGCATTACACGGCTGAATCTCAAAACCATTTTGCTAAGTGAAAGAAGGTAGACACAAAAGGCCATATAATCATCTCTGTATGATATTCTCAAAGAGGCAAAACAAACAGATGGTGGTGAAGAACAAACAGGTCAGTGGTTTCCAGAAAACAAGGATGGGAGATTGGCACTGACTACAATACACATCAAAGACCTTTTGGAATGCTGGAAATACTCTATATCTTGATAGTCATTGTGGTTATACAACTGTATACATTGGTGAAAACGTAATAGAACTAGGCACCTTCAAAGGGTGAATTATACTGTTTGTAAATTATACCTGACTTTTAAAAAGGAATAATAGGAGAAAAAAATGGCAGAGTAAAGGTCACCCCCTAATATCCTGTTCCAAGAGAAAAAGGCATAGATCTTGTTCTCCTACACACGAGTGGATCTCACTCCACAAGAACAGTGTTGTGAATCACCAGAGGTTCAACATGGGACTCCCAAAAATGGGAAAAACAAGTTGAAAAGGAGATAAGATCACATTCTCTAGAGAGTGCAAAACAAAGAATAAGGCATAGAGCTTGCCCACCAGGCCAGGGAGTGAAGTCGGATCAGACCCACATGAGAACTTCTTGCTTCCCCATTGACCTCCACACCCACTCAGCCAGGGACCTGCGTGAAGTTGGTGCAACATCGCAGCAGGAGCAGTGGGTGTGTTAGAGAGTGGTCATTAGCGGAAAGCACCTTGAACACCCTGGAGCTCCGTGCTAGGACAGCATCAAGTGGAGAGGAAACTGGTCTAAACTGCTAGGGGACCCAGTTACATATCTTCCCTCTGGTAGCCAGTCCCACAGAGCTGTTCACCAAGTCAGGGACTCTAAGCCGCGACCGCCTCAGGCGAACAGGCTCACACGGAGTGAGACAGTAAGAGGGACAGCTATGGCTGAACAGGCGTGAGCCGGTGGGAAGGCGTCATAGAGGAGACAACGGGGTGTCCTAATCACTAAGATCCCCAATTCGGCACCTGCCACCTGCTAAACAGTCACCCCCAATGCTGGTACTCTGTGAGTGGGCAAGCGGTCACCATTGAAGGGGTCCACAGCCCAGTCGCTGTGGTGTGATACAGTGTAGCATGCAGATCCCCTCCTCCAGCCCATAGACTCTCCTGACAAAATCTGCCCTTACACAATCTACGATCAACTAGCCATGCCTATCTTGATCAAGGAACTCTGAACTCTAGTGCTGAGGGGACTAATGCCAAAAGGAGTTACAAATGCTGGGGTGCTGGGCAGACTGGGGAACGACCTCCTACACCTCCTGTATCTTTCTTGCCAAAAGCGGTTGGTTCCACTTCTGGAGTCTGGGTGAGACAAGAAAAGCCTCTTTCCCCCTGATCTAGGGTGAATCCTCCAGGCCCTGGCACTGATTTGTAGCTGACCGTCTAATGACTTTGCTATCTAGACTGGTTTAGGTCCCCCAGTTAATCAAAATGCTGGGGCTGGATCTCTTTCCCAGGTCAGCTGCCAACAGTAAGGGCCATGGTCAAGGAAAAAATCCACTGGAAGCGGCCACAATAGGCTGCACAAGTAACCCCTCCCATCAGGGGTAGCCTGCCAAATGAGGTGGAAGAGCTCCCCTCAGTGGCAGATCAAGAAACCATAGAAGGGAGGATGCCCAGGGTGCCTCCTTCATATACCACCCACAGAAATAGTGTATACACAGAGTCGGTTACGTATCATATGAAGAAACAACAGCTGATTCAGATGGGGAGGCCTCAGCAAAAGAATTCTGGATCTATGAAGAATCAAACCGAAAACACTCCCCCAAAGCATATACCAGCTATCAAGCAATGAATATTAACCAAACCCAAAACACTAAAATGACAGAAGAACTTCATAATTGGACTGTGAGAAATCTCAATGATATACAAGAAAAAATGGATAACCAACACAGAGAAACCACAAAAAAACTCCAGGACGTAGAAGGAAAATTCACTAAAGAAATCGAGATCTTACAGAAAAGTCAATCTGATTTCCTGGAAATGAAGAATTTATTCAGAGAACTACAAAACACAGTGAAAAGCCTCAAAAATAGGGTGGACAAAACAGAAGAAAGAATCTCAGAGATTGAAGATAACACCTTCAAATCAAATAAGTTTATCACAGAGATAGAGCAGAAAAATAAGGGACATTAGCAAAGCTTACAAGAACTGTAGGATTGAAGAAATATAACCTGAGGATATTATGGATTCTGGAAGGGGTGGAAGAAAAAACCCAAGGGTTGGATAAGCTATTTGAAGACATAATTGAAGAAAATTTCCCAGGTCTCCTGAAAAGGTAGATATCCAAGTACAAGAAGCTCAAAGAACCCCTGGAAGATACAATGCATACAGGAAAACACCACATCACGTAGTCATCAGACTGACGAATATATCAACAAAAGAGACACTGCTACAAGCTGTAAGGTGAAAGAAGCAAGATACATACAAAAGAAAACTGATTCAAGTAATGCCAGACTTGTCAACTGAAACCTTACAATCAAGGAGACACTGCAGCCCATTCTCACTCTTCTGAAACAGAATAATGCCCAACCTAGAATCTTGTACCCTGAAAAATTAAGTTTTGTGTATGAAGGAGAAATCAAGACATTCTCAGATAAGCAAAGACCGAGAGAATTCACCGAGAGAAGACCAGCCCTATAAGAAGTACTGAAAACAGTGTTACACACAGATAACCATAATAAATACTCATGAATGTAAAAGCACCCAAAAGCTAAAGATTAAAGGCCAGATATCACAATGAATCAAGAGAGAAAACAAAGTAACAATGACCGACCCAGTAGAATGAACAGAAATCTTCCCCGCATAACAGTTATCTCAATAAATGTGAATAGCTTAAAATCCCCACTCAAGAGACATAGGCTGGCAGAATGGATAAAAAAAAATACAACCCAAGTATCTGCTGTCTTCAGGAAACACACCTAAACTTCATGGATGCATATAGACTAAAGGTAAAAGGGTGGAGATCAGTATTTCAAGCACACAGAAGCCAAAAGAAGGCTGGTGTGGCAGTTCTGATTTCAGATAACTTAGTTTTTAAACCAACAAAACAAGTGAAACACAAGGAGGGTCATTATATAATGGTGAAGGGTACAGTTCAATAAGAAGACAAACAATTTTAAATATATATGCATTGAACTTAGTGCACCTAGATTCATAAAGCAAACCTTACTGGATCTAAGCAAATTGATAAACAGCAGCCCCATAACAGCCAGAGATTTCAACACCCCACTGACTGCACGGGACAGATCCTCCAAACAGAAAATTAATAAAGAAATAATGGACTTAAACAAAACTCTAGAACATTTGGGACTGACTGACATTTACAGGACATTCTACCCCGAATCCTCTGAATATACATTCTTCTCATCAGCTCATGGGACATTCTCTAAGATTCCCCATATCCTAGGACACAAAGTCTCAAAAAAATTTTAAAACACAGAAATTATGCCATGTATATTCTCAGATCACAATGGAATAAAAGTAGAAATCAACTCTAACAGAAACTCACATTTCTACACACAAATGTGGAAATTAAACAACCTTCTGATAAACGATTACTTCATAAATGAGGAAATCAAACAATTCATTGAACTTAATGACAATGAGGAGACAAGTTATCAAATCCTCTGGGACACAGCTAAAGCAGTACTGAGAGGAAAGTTTATTTCCATAAATGCCTATATCCAAAAGTCAGAAAGATCACAAATAGACAATCTCATGAATTGACTCAAAGAGCTGGAAAGAGAAAAACAGACCAATCCAGAAGAAGTGAAATTAACAAAATCGAATCAGAACTAAATGAAATTGACAACAGGGAAACTATATAGAAGATTAATAAAATAAAAAGTTGGTCCTTGAAAAAATGAACACAATTGACAAGCCTTTGGCTAGAGTAACAAGAAAAGCAGAAAAGAGAAATCTCTAATAAGCTCTATCAGGAACAAAAAAGGAGATATCACAACTGATCCCACAGAGATACAAGACATAATCTCTGAATACAACAAAAACCTTTATGCACACAAACTGAAAAATGAGGAGAAAATGGACAAATTTCTAGAAACACACAGCCTCCCTAGGATCAACCAGGAAGAAATAGAATTCCTGAACAGACCAATACCAAGAGCCCAAATAGAAACAGTAATTAAAAACCTTCCTAAATCCTGTTGTCACTAGATCTAGCAAAAAAAAAACCTTCCTAAAAAGAAAAGTCTCCGACCAGAGGATTTCACACCCAAATATTACCACACCTACAAAGAAGAACTGGTGCTACTCTTTAAAAATGATTCCACAACATTGAGAAGGAAGCAAACTCACCCAAGTCATTCTATGAAGCCAATATCACTTTGAAACCAAAGCCAGGAAAGGATGCCACTAAGAAAGAAAAATACACACCAATATCACTTACGAATATAGATGCAAAAATTCTCAACAAAATCCTAGCTGACCAAATCCAGATGCTTATCAAGAAAAATAATCCATCACAACCAAGTTGGCTTCATCTCAGGGATGCAGGCATGGTTCAACATATGCAAATGTATAAATATAACTCACCACATAAACAGAAGAAAAACAAAGACCATATGATCCTTTCAATAGATGCAGAAAAAGTATTTGACAAAATTCATCACCCTTTCATGATAAGAATACTTAAAAAAATTGGCATAGAATGGGCATACCTACAAGTGATACAAGCTATATATGACAAACCCACAGCCAATATCATACTGAATGGGGAAAAATTGAAAGCATTCCTACATAGAACTGGAACCAGGCAAGGTTGCCCAATATATCCACTTGTATTCAACATAGTGCTGGAAGTCCTGGCTATAGCAATCAGACATGAAAATAGAATTAAGGGTATCCAAATGGGGGCAGAAGAGATCAAACTTTCACTGTATGCTAATGATATGATATTATTTAGAAAATCCCATAGATTCAAGCAAGAGACTCCTACACTGCTGGTGGGACTACAAACTAGTTCAACCTCTGTAGAAAACAATATAGAGATACCTTAAAGCGATACAAGTATATCTACCATGTGATCCAGCATTACTACTACTGGGCATCTACCCAAAAGAACAAAGGACAACCTACAATAAAGACACCTGCACTCAAATGTTTATAGCAGCACAATTCACAATTGCAAAGCTGTGGAACAACCCAAGTGCCCATCAATACATGAGTGAATTAATAAAATGTGGTATATGTATATCATGGAATACTATTCAGCTGTAAGAAACAATGGTGATATAGCTCCTATTGTATTTTCTGGGATAGAGCTGAAACCCATACTACTAAGTGAAGTATCCCAAGAAAGGAAAAACAAGCACCACATATACTGACCAGCAAATTGGTATTAACTGAGTTGCACTGAAGTGGACACAAGGAAACTACAGTAATTGGGTAGAGGGCAGGAAGGGCAGGTATATACATAGATAATGAGTGAGATATGCACCGTCTGGGGAATGGTCACACTTGAAGCTCAGACGTGACAGAGGAGGTGGGGCAAGAGCATTATTGCCAACCTTAAAATTTGTACCCCCATAATATGCTGAAATAAAAAAGAAAAGAAAAGAAAACAGAATAATAAAATAATGCGGCAAATATCCTACCTAGTACCCAGTCTCTGCTATTGAACTGAAATGCCTTTGAAGACTCTTTCATATCCCTCCTTAATCCTATGCTTTATTTCCCTTCTCAGGCAATACTATTCTGGGGGGAAAAAAACCTTAAAAATACTTTTATTGCATCTATTTTTTTTCTAAACAATATCGTAAGTTTTGTTTATGTTTGAGCTATATATTTTTAGAAAAACACAGCCTCCCTTGGTTCAACCAGAAAGAAACAGAATTTCTGAACAGACCAATATCAAGTACTGAAATTGAAAAAGAAATTAAAAACCATCCTAAAAAGAAAAGTCCCAGACCAGATGTTTTCACACCTGAATTTTACCACACCTACAAGGAAGAACTGATGCCCATTCTGCAGAATTTCTTCCACAACATCAAGAAGGATGGATTCTTCTCCAACACATTTTATGAAGACAACATAACCCTGATACCCAAAACAGGAAAGGATGCCACAAAAAAGAAAACTACAGACCAATATCCCTTATCACTATAGATGCAAAAATTCTCAAGTAAATCCTAGTAAACTGAATTCAGGTGCTTAGCAAAAAAATAGTACATCAGGACCAAGTGAGCTTCATTCCAGGGATGCAGGGATGTTTCAACATATGCAAATCTGTAAACATAATTCAACACATAAATAGATCAAAAACAAAGACCCTATGATCCTCCCAATAGACACAGAAAATCATTTGACAAAATTCAACACCCTTTTATGATAACAACACTTAACAAAATACGCATAGACAGGGCTTACCTCAAAATGATACAAGTCATATATGACAAACCCAAAGCCAACATCATACTGAATGGGGAAAAACTGAAAGTATTCCCACTTAGAACTGGAACCAAACGAGGTTGCCCACTATCTCCAATTCTATTCCACCTAGTGCTGGCAGACCTTGCTGGAGCAATTTGGAAAAGACAGCAGAATTAAGGGCATGCAAACAGGAGCAGAAGAGATCAAACTATCACTCTTTGCTGATGATATGATATTATATCTAGAAAATCCCAATGATTCAACCAAGACACTCTTGGAATTGATAAATAAATTCAGTAAAGTCTCAGGATACAAAATCAATACACACAAATCAGAGGCATTCATATACACCAATGACAGTCAAACTGAGAACCAAATCAAAGACACAATACTCTTCACAATAACAACAAAGGAAATAAAATACCTAGAAATATATTTAACTAAGGAGGTAAAAGACCTCTGCAGGGAGAGCTATGAAAAACTGAGGAAGGAAATAGCAGAGGATGTTACCAGATGCAAACCCATAGCATGCTCTTGGGTGAGCAGAATCAACATTGTTAAAATGTCTACCCCAAGGGATCTACAGATTCTATGAAATCCCTATTAAAATACCATCATCATTTTTCACAGATATAGAAAAAATAATTTTACGCTTCATATGGAACCAGGGAAGACCTGATATAGCAAAAGCAATCCTAGGTAAAAAGAAAAAAATAGGAGGCATTGGTTTACCAGACTTCAAGCTACACTACAAGGCAATAGTAACTAAAACATCTTCGGACTGGCACAAGAACAGGGACATACACCAGTGGAATAGAACTGAGAACCCAGATATAAGACCGTCCTCATTTTGCCATCTAAACATCTGCTTTGACAAAGCAGACAAAAGCAAACACTGGGGAAAAGAATCCTTATTCAATAAATGGAGCTAGGAAAACTGGATAGCCACATGGAGAAGATTGAAACAGTTCCACACCTTTCACCTCTTACAAAAAACAACTCACACTGGATAACAGACTTAAACCAAAGAAGTGAAACTATAAGAATTCTAGAGGAAAACGTTGGAAATACTCTTCTAGACATTGGCCTAGGCAAATAATTTATGAAGAAGACCCCAAAGGCAATCACAGCAACAACAAAAATAAATAAATGGAACCTGATCAAACTTAAAAGCTTCTGCATAGCCTAAGAAACTATGACGAGAACAATAGACAACCTACAGAATGGGAGAAGATTCGCATGCTACACATCTGATAAAAGGCTAATAACTAGAATCTATTCAGAACTCTGGAAAATCAGCAAGAAAACATATGAAACAACCCTATCAAAAAGTGGGCAAAGGGCATGAACAGAAACTTTTCCAAAGAATACAGAATAATGGCCAACAAACATGAGAAAATGCTCACATCTCTAATCATCAGCGAAATGCAAATCAAAAGCACAATGAGATTTCACTTATCTCAGGTGAGAATGACCTTTATCAAAAAGTCCCCAAACAATAAATGTTGGCATGGATTCAGAGAGATAGGAATATTCATACACTGCTGGTAGGACTGCAAACTAGTGCAACCTCTGTGGAAAGCAATATGGAGATACCTTAAATAGATACAAGTAGATCTACCATTTGATCCAGCAATGCCACTACTGGGCATCTGCCCAAAAGAACAAAAGACATTCTATAAAAAAGACATCTGCACTTGAATGTTTACAGCAGCACAATTCATAATTGCAAAGATGTGGAAATAACCCAAGTGCCCATCAATACATGAGTGGATTAATAAAATGCGGTATATGTGTACCATGGAGTACTATTCAACTATAAGAAACAATGGTGATACAGCACACCTCTTGTATTTTCCTGGATGGAGCTGTAACCCATTCTACTAAGTGAAGTATACCAAAAATGGAAAAATACGCATCACATATACTCACTATCAAATGGATTTTAACTGATCAACACCAAAGGGCATATATAGGAATAATATTCAACAGGCGTCCGGCAGATGGGAGTGGGGATGAGGGGACGGGTATATACATACATAATGAGTGTGATGTGCACTCTCTGGGGGATGGGCACACTTGAAGCTCTGACTCAGGGGGGAAGGGCAAGGGAAATATACGTAACCTAAACATTTGTATCCCCTAATATGCTGAAATAAAATCAATCAATCATATGTAAGGAAAATTAACGAAAAAAAAAGCTATCTATATAATCAAAAACATTTATTCCCCCTTAATATTTTGAAATAAAAAAATTAAAAACAAAAAAGGGATTTCAGATGAAAGAAGTACAAGTCTCAGACACTGTTTAGGAAGGAAACATTTTCCCGGGAAACTCCAAGACAATGGACAAGACAAAAAAAAGACACTAGATAAAATTTTAACCTCTGACACCACAGCTACTGCAAACAGTTAACATAGCCTAATTTCTAGCCAGATAAACATCAAATATCACAGTAAAGGTCTATTTACCTCATTGCTTTTCCTCATATACCCTGTCTGGTTGTCATTAAAAGGCAAACATCACATCTAAAGGGACAAAGCCAACATCAGAAACAGACTCAGGTACAGCAAAGACTTTGCGATTATCAGATGAAAAATTCGAAATAACCATGAGTAATATGCTAAGAGCTATCATGGTAAAAGTGAGCAATCAGTAGGACATAATAAATGTAAAAATCCAGTTCATTATAATGTCTGTTTGGGTCACTGGGCAAAAGAGAGATGACAAAAGAACACAAGTAAATGCTGCTCATTATATCTGACCGGGGTCAACAAATAATGTCCCTTCTGTTCACTCACACCAAGGAAGGGTAGATTTGACATAAATAAGTTGATCTGGTAAGTTAGATGGGAGACATTACTAAATGATAAATGATAACCAGGTCTTCTTTCATTTAAATATATGGGTATCTTACTATACGAATGTTCTAAAATTATATAAAACTCTTAGAAATCTAATATGACATCAGTCATAATTCTGCTTTTCATTTGTATGACACAAAAACCACCACATTTCCTTTTCAATTGTGGATCATATGGAACTTCCTTCAGACTTTTAACCTTGGTTATTCTAAGTTTCTGTCATTCATAGGTTTGCCTTTTCCCTGAGGCACCTGCAATCAGATTCATGGAAAACACTAATAAGTACCCTTAAATGCAGATTTCTCATTACTTTAGATTAATGGAATAAATACAATTTTTTCAGAAATTTAATGAAGAAACTGATGAATTCATGAAACCATGAATCAATATAAAGCAGAATATTAATTAATTACATGAGTTGAGCTAATGAAAATCATTTTTATAACGTTTACTTCAAACAGTATCGTTTCTTTACTTAAATATTTTATTTTCAAGGTTCAAGGGGATTTATTATCTCCTAAACAGTCTATCATTTAGAGCCCTTGGTAAGTATTCTTTTTTTGGAGAGAGATGGAAGCATTTGCATTTTTTCCCTAATGAATCGCCTCAAAATTCTAAAACTATTCATGAGTATCCTTCTTATTTATGGCAATATGGCCATTTGTATGAGTTCAATAAAAATATGCCCTGTCTTCATAATAGGATACAATTAAAATAATTGATTGTATTACCAGGGCTTTGGACTGCAATGTCATATTTGACAGTGTGCATAGAATGCTTGATTTCAACATTCCCCAGCCTACGGTGGGTGAGTAGAAATGGTCATTTCCTGGCAGGCCCATGAACTCAAAGACTATAAGTAATATCTAAAATCTGTTTTGCTTTTGTTTCCTAGCTTCAGGATATTTTTAAATCTGTGATTTCTATGTGGTCAATGTAGAGAGCAAAAAAGTTATGTTTCCACAGAAATGCTATAATATACCTGTTATTAAATTATACCTCTGTGCATTGTTTTCAAGTTCTTGTGATCTACTGATAGATTATCCTAGATCCTGTAATTTTTCCAACCTAATTTTCTTCCATGGAATTACCAAAAACAGAAAACTCTCTGTTCCTACAGCCCAATGAGCCAAAACTAGACAATTTGGAAGGAACAAGTCGCACGTCTGATGTACAAGCCACACAAAAAGTGCACTAAATTGCCTGATGCCATAATCAGAGACATTTAAACTCCAAACCCAAATCAGAGGATGTTTTCACTCTGTATACAATTTTCCCAAGATGTCAGAACAAGACTTCATATACCAAGGAGACTCTTACTTCTCTTAGTGACTACATTTTTTTTCACTTGACGGAATAATTGTCATTTGATTTATTCAATAGATGGGTTACCTTTAAGCCTCAGTTCAAGGCTGAAAACTATTATCCAAACTAGGATTATCATATAACTATTAATTTTAGTTTATATTTCCCCCCTTAAATTTGTATCTGTTACTTGTTAAATTGTTGGAGAAGTACAACTCCCAATAGAATAATAGTGGCCCATCTCTTTGAGATGATAAGCACCACCTACCAGACAGACAAAATTGAACTTTATAATGGACTCCAGGTAGACTGAGCCTGAGAGCCACTTCCTTAAAACCTCCCTTGTTACTCAAATTTGGTTTAAAAGGTTTTGACACTGACTCCCAGCTGCCATTTATTTCCTCCCATGTGGGATCGGACCAGCAACCCGGGGCAGGTCCATCCTGGCACCAATAGACATCAAAACCGAACTGTAAGTGCAGTCATCAGCGATGCTTTGGGGAAACATCTTGTTCAAAAGGGGGAAATATGAAAATTGCCACAATCAAAATGGAGTCACTGTGTTTTATTAATAAATCCTGACAAATCATGCTAGGAACGGCCATACAGGTAGGGTTCTCATGCATAAATACCTCATAAAAACTATCACGAAGGACCACAAAAAACTACAACTTTGCACAAAGGCCATCACAACCTTTCATAAAAAAATACTTCTGCAGGAGCCTCTGCCCACCAGCTTCCTGTACAACCTCAGACTGGCATCACCCTTATTATTGATCCATCACCCTTATTATTGAGCCAAGAATAATTATCTCAAAATCATTATGCAATCTTCCTCACTGTTTTCTTTAACAAGATTTGCCTTACCTCCCTGAATACACACACATAGTCCACTATCGCACATGCATTTTTGTTGCAGAGGCCTATTCCTGAATCCATATCATTTTCTTTCTTTCTTTCTTTCTTTCTTTCTTTCTTTCTTTCTTTCTTTCTTTCTTTCTTTCTTTCTTTTCTTTTTTTGTAATAAAAACATTATCTTTATTAACTACTTAATTTCATGTCTTTTTTTTGTTTTGCTTGATCATGATTATCAGTTCTATGAACCTATCAGTTTCCTTTTTTTTTCATTTTGGCATATTATGGGGGCATACATTTTAAGGTTCAATAAATGCCCATTCCTCCCCTCCCCCCACAAGTCTGAGTCTCCAGCATGACCATCCCCAAGATGGTGCACATCTCACTCATTATATACATATCATTTTCTTTTAGAAAGTCTCCCTCTGTTATTTAGGCTGACAAAGATAACAGTTAAGAATATTCAATAATATGAAAAAGTTCTCAATTTATTAAGTGAAAAATGTATCATTCAAGCAGTCTGCACAGCACATTCTAATTTTAATTGGAAAAATTAGTGTTCGTGTTAAATATATACTATGGAATATTATCTATGCAACACAACATAGAAAAAAAGAGGATAGATTGGAAATTTATACAGTAGAAGAGAAGAAGTCATTTAGCCTAACAATACAGAAGGCCATTATTCTATTCTATTCATTATTATTATTATTCATTATATTATATTGTACCTTAATTATCATTCTATTCTTTATACCACATTGTTTTTCTATAATGAATGTGTAATTCTTTCGAAATGGGAAAAGTTATAAAACAATGATTACAAGTGAGTATAATATGATTCAGAAGAAAAAATATTTTGAAATATTTTATAAAGACATTTTATGAATTTTCAGGGTGATAAAACAGATTTATATTTTTGAAGAAAAAAACAAAATTTTACTGTTTTAATAATTAATTTAAACATTAAGATATAAAAATATTAATAAATGGATTTCCTTCACCTATTTATCTTAGCATGCAGAGGACATATGGGCAATGTTACCTTTTTGATAGTATCATAACATTTGTCCATTCTTTGAATTCTGTTGTATAAACCCGTACTAGCTTTTTTATACTTCTGCAACCATTGTTTATATTCCTTCTCATTAAATCTCTATAAGCAACACAGAGAGGTCTCAGACCTGCAAGAAAGAACGTAGTAGAACTTGGTCATGCAACCAGTGATCAGGGAGAAGTGGAGCATTTGAAAATGAAATTCAAGAGCATTCACGGAAACATGAAGTTCTTCACATGGCCCTATCCAGTCAGCCTCTGGCTCCCCTGCTCTCTCTTCCCTGCTTCTCATTACTTCCTATGGCATCCCAGCTAGACAGCTTACTTTCACATTCTTGTAGTTTCTTTACCCTTTACCTGGAAAACTTTCCTCTAGTGGGACATAGTTCTACCTTCCTTCCTGTAGCCTCTGCTTAAGTCACCCTATAGAAAGAGCCCGGAATCACTCTCTGCTCCCTTACCCTGCTGTATTTTTATTCCCAGCACATAGTGCCACCTGACAGTACCTACTTATTGGTAAATTTGTTCAAGGCTTGAGCTTCCTGTGTTTCATTCACTACTGTTCCAGAGGCTCTGAACAGTGGATGGCATTTAGTAGATGCTCAACAACAATTTGTTAAATCTATAAAAGAATGAACAAGGGTTCAGGTTTTTAGTCACTTATCAAATAATCTCAAAAACAACGGAAAATTCATTTAAATTTTATTTTTCAAGGACTTTAGAAATTTTAAATCCATACCATACTCTAATATTTTAGGCTAACGCCTACAAAATATCCAGAGTTTTGTGGCTTCTATAGAAATTAACTCTCCACATAAGAGATACACAGAAGTTATTCATTTTTGTATTCAATGACAATATAGTTAATATATATTTCTACCTGGTGTAACCTGCCTACAACACATTTATATTTTAAGATAGCAATAAAAGGGCCAATGTACAACCTTTCAAAACACCCATACTTTAAGGTTAGACACATGTGGCTGTATGAAGCATCAGCTTATAAACTAAATTGCTAGAGAGGGGAAAAAGAGGAAAATAATGGAATAATAGTGTCTCCCCATGGTTTCTTTGGGAAACCACATACATTTAAGCAAACAAAAGCCATTGCAAAATCACACATATGTTACCCTGGTCCATCTATGTGCCCAATAAGCATCTATGGCATGTATTCAGGTTGTAATTTCAACATTTAAAAATAGCATTTCTAACGGGAATGAGATTCCAAACAATTTTTACTTACCATCTCTGGCAAAATATTCTAGATGAGTTAATGTCTCCTTTGCAAACAGAATTCCAGGAAAGTCTTTCATAAATCACTTTATCCTATACAAAAATTCCCCCTGATTAAAATCTTGTATAAGCCTTCCAGGCAGAATTGTAAATACTACTTTACAATTGTATTGTTAGATCTAATAGGTGTGAAGGAGTTTGAGCAGCCACAGTGAAACTACAAGTCCAGAACGAGTTAGAAATAAGCTTTAACGTATGAATTGGCGGAGTCGTTTTAAAGAAAACTAAGTCCGATCACTGCCAATAAAACATGATGGAGAAGACCACAAAGCAGGGAGAGTAATGAGACATTCCATTGCTTTACATATCCTCAAATTTATCAGAGAAATAAAAAATGAAATCTATTAAACATGACACTTACCAGAAATAATGCCACATCCTACATACTTCAAAGGCAAGCCAACTTGCTAGCCCTGAAGAAGCAGTTAGGCGGTCGCAGCCCAAGTGGAGCTCTCTTCAACAGACACTCCAAGATCAGAGACGCTATTGGTCAAGAACAAAGCAAAGAGAGAAAACGTTAACTTGAATTTCTTGCTACATATTTCAGGTACAGTTTAACAATTCACAGTACCTTCCTGTACTCTTCTGAGATTATGGAAAAAATGTATTTTCATTCCGCGCAAGTTAGGATGAAATAGATCCAATAGAAAATATACTGTTATAAATTTGTAACAAAATGGTGAATCTTTTATTACAAATTTGCTAGTACGGGGAGGACTACAAATGACTGGAGGAAACACTTTCATGTGATGCTTTCTCTGGTGAGGGGAGAGCTGAGACTAGAGGCCATGAGACATCAGTGGGCTGAGCCAGTGTCAAATAATGCCTGCCGTGCCCTCTAAGGAGCATGGGTTACATTTCCTGGACATCTGTTGGGCTGAGCCTGAGATGAGCTTGACTGTGCAGTTGGGAGGGTGCAGAATGGAAGAGCCTGATTTCCCCCACCTCCACGGCGGAGCAGGAAGAGGAAAGGTGGGCTAAGCATGATGGTAGAGGCATGTTTCCAACATTTTGAATATGCTTTTTTAAGTGCTTTGCTGTTGGAAATGAGAGGCTGAGATATAAACAATATAAACTCCCTCCTTCAACTTTCCTACAATAATTTTGATAACGGTCACACTGTTCACCAAAGCATTTATAAAATGGATTGGTGAGCCCAAAGTGTCTTGAGTTTCACAACCAACAGGCTATGAAACAAAGGGATAGTAAAACATGTACAAACTGGAGGGGAAGGGACAGGATCTGTACGTATGAAACAATGGTTTTGAAGCTACTGAGCATCAGGCAACAAGGATAGTGATGCCTGAGAGACAGGAATCAAAGAAGGTGAGCCCAGTGATTGCCCAGCTCATTGTTTTGAGAGAGTTTCCAGGCCAAGGTACAGGGAGAAGGAATGCAGATGAAGTCCAGTGCACATTTTCAGTTGAGCAAATGGAGTTTAGATCCTAGTAACATCAGAAAACTAGTATCTATGGGGCAGAGTGCCAAAGAGAAGAAGCTGCATAAAGAGAAAACTCCAAAGATCAGTAGAATCCCTCAAATAGCAAGCTGAGTGCTGATTAATGCATATAAAGACAGTGTCAGATTCCAAAGAAAGAACCACTAGAAGCAATTAGGGGTAGCAGTTCCCAAGGCTCACATAGAGACAGATATATAATGCCTATTGCCCCAAACTGGAAAAACTCATCATTTATGACCCACTTGGTAGAGAACTTGGAAACATCTTCACTCACTAGTGGGAAATAGTTTGTCCTAATTGAGCACTGCTACAGACACAGTGAACAAATCTTAGAACCAGGTTTGAATGCATCTATTTCAAGTAACATAAACATGTTCTAAAACAATGTTCAAACTAATTTATATGAATACAAGGAGATCCAATACCCGATGGTGTTGCTGGTCACACAAATCTACACATAGAGTAAAACTGCATAAACACATTGGTTGCACAACAATGTGAATGACCTTAACACTATTAAATTTTACTGTAAAAAATAGTTAGCATGGTACATTTTATGTAAAGTTTTTTACCACCTTTAAGAATTACATAAAACAAAATTCACACCTACAACTACAGAAATGAGTGCATATAATCTGAAATCAGAATAAGATTGGTGGCTTATATCAATGTCAGTTTCGTGGTTGTGCCATTGCCCTTGAGATATGCAAAATGTTAGCATTGGGGGAAACTGAGTGAACTGTATATAAGGTTTCTCTGAATTCTTTGTTACGATTACACTCTTTTCAGCAAAATATACAATTATCTGAAAAAAAACCTTTTTAATACTCCAACACCCAACAAGACAAAATTAAAAATGTATGACATTCAATCAAAAATTATAAGACATGCTAAAAAAGCAGGAAAAAAATCACCAAATTAGGAGATAATTCAATTAATCAATAATGACCCAAAGAAGATACATATATTAAAATAAACTATTTAGTAAAATAGACCATTTAGTGAAAAGTTCTTTTAACTATATTCTGTATTTTCAAAACATTAAGTAGAAATATAGACAATATAGACATATATCGGTTAAAAGAAAGTAAAAAAAATATACTACCACTAATCAAGAGAAAACTGCCCTGTCTATGTCAGACAACATAGATTTCATAATAAAGAATATTGACAAGGATGAAGAAAATCATTTCACAATGACAAACAGGCTAATAAATCAATGGGAAAAATCAACCCTAAATCTCCATGTACCTAATAAGAGAGGTTTAAAACCTGGGATGCAGACGGACGCGGTGACGTCACGCTCTCCAGGCGTTGAGCCTCGGACCAGGCGAGGGACTGGCCGTTCGTGGCTGACAGCGGCTCTTCCCGCTCTGCCCTCGGCACCTCTCTCTCCTCCGCCCGCGGCTGCTGGAAGGGGCGGAGGGTGCGGAGTATCCAGCCGACCTCGCTGTGCCCCCAGCCCTCGGCCTCCTGGCATCAGGTCGGTGGTCCCCGTGACTCAGCGGGCAGCCCTTGCCCAGCCGTTGGGGTCCTTGCCCAGTGAGACCCTCCCCGCGGCAGGGTGGGGGGCCCGTTCTGCCGTCCACTCGCGAGCTAAAAATAAAAAATAAATAAAATATGCAAAGCAAATCTAAAACAACGTCAAGGTCAATACAGATCCACAATTACAGTTACGGATTTCAAATCTCCCTTTCAATCAATAACTGATAGAAATATTAAACAGAAAGTCATCAAAGATATAAAAGAGGTGCACAACACTACTAACCAACTATCAAGTAGTATCTCTTAAATCTTTCCAATCAGCTAAAAAAAATATGAAAAAAAAAATGCTGGAGGTGAATGAACATCAAGAAGCGCACGCACTGCTGAGCCAGGCTGGGACAACGCTGAGCCTGTCTGTCCAGAGCGCAGCCGCCCCGCAGGGCAGCAGCCACGCCATGGAGACTCGGTTATGTTGATCCTTTGCTAAAGAAAACCGAAAGCCAAAGCTCAAGAGTGAATTTCTAAAAACATTCTGATTTTAATACTCACCCAGTTTATCTACTGAGACTGAATATATTTCACAATTGCCAGAGTGACCAGAAGACTGACAGGGATGGGGTTGCAGTGCAAGATGATGAGCACCAACACGTCACATCGAAGGCTGCGGGATTGGAATCTGTGCAAGAAAAGCAGAGGAGCCACATCACTGCTTCAGACGCTGGGTTTGTTCATCTTTGTTATTCCATTATAAAAATTAAGAATTTTCTCCATGAAAATTGTTATTAAAGAGAGAATACAGTCTAGCTGCAGTAGTTCATGCCCATAATATCAGCACTTTGAGAGGCCAAAAACGCAGGATCACTTCTGGCCAGGAGTTCAAGACCATCCTGGGCAACAAAGCAAGACCCCATCTCTACAAAAAATAAAAAGTTAGGCAGGTGTGGTGGTGCACGCCTATAGTCCCAGCTACTCAGGAGGCTGAGAAGGAAGCATCCCTTGAGCCCAAGAGATTGAGGCTGCTTGAGCTAAAATCATGCCACTACACTCCAGCCTGGGCATTAGAGTGAGACTGTCTCCAATAAAGAAAATGAATAAATTTTTTAAAAGTCAGCACAAATATGAAATATTTTCAGAATACATTCGTTAGTTAAACACCAACGATATAATAAGGAGTATCGGAAAATACCAAATTAGAGATTTAAAAAAAATTTTTAGAGGCATGGTCTGTCTCCCAGGCTGGTATGTAGTGGAGTGATCATAACTCACTGCATCCTTGAACTTTCTGGCTCAAATAATCCTCCCACCTCAGCCTTCCAGCTGGGACTACAAGTGCTTCCCACTGGACCCAGCTAATGTTAAACTTTCTGTAGTGATAAGGCCTGGCTCTGTTGCCCAGTCTAGTCTCTAACTCCTCCCACCTCAGCCTCCCAAAGCGCGGGGATTGCAGGCCTGAGCTACCACACCCAAGCAAGATTCAAGACTGAATAAGACGCAGCCCGTGCCCTCAGGGCGCTTAGGGTGTAGCTTTGTGTGAATAAATCTTTTAAGAAAAGTAGACACAAATATTACTATGACCGTTTTATAGAGAGAGAAACTGAGACAAAATCTTTAGTCTTTTGCTAAATTTATTTATTTTTTTTTTATTTTTTTTTTTGAGACAGAGTCTCGCTTTGTTGCCCAGGCTAGAGTGAGTGCCATGGCGTCAGCCTAGCTCACAGCAACCTCAAACTCCTGGGCTCAAGTGATCCTTCTGCCTCAGCCTCCCGGGTAGCTGGGACTACAGGCATGCACCCCCATGCCCGGCTAATTTTTTTATATATATATCAGTTGGCCAATTAATTTCTTTCTATTTATAGTAGAGACGGGGTCTCGCTCTTGCTCAGGCTGGTTTTGAACTCCTGACCTTGAGCAATCCGCCCGCCTCGGCCTCCCAAGAGCTAGGATTACAGGCGTGAGCCACAGCGCCCGGCCGCTAAATTTATTAATAACTGAAAGTGTAGGTATAACTTGAATCACCAATGTACTTTACGCCTTTGGGACTAGAATATCCTGGGCAGAGTAGGTGCACCCAGAGCCAATTGCACGGTTCTTACTCCAAATCAGCAACACACTTCCTCTGCACTTTCAGCAAACCTACAGAATCTTAGTTCCACTTTCATAAAACAAGGGTTTGGCCTAGAAACCTGCAGAGTTCTGTTTCAACCCTAAACTATTTCTTTTGGTCAATCAATTGATCATTGATTTCCTATAATGGAAAGGCACTATCCTCAAAATTCACAACCTAGTAGTGTGTGTCGGGTTGTAGGGCTGTGAAAGAAACAATAATTATGAAACATGGACAAGGAATGATCTCTATTAAGAATATTATTATACAAGCCAAAGAGGGCGCCTACGTGAAACGGGGAGATAAGGCACAGGACTTGTCACCAGAGGGGGTCACACCTCATTTTGGGCTAGGTTGAGGAGTGGCAGGTGTACAGGAAAAGAGGGACCAGAGGTGCATGGAGAGATGATACAGCCCGTGGGTGAAAAGATCATGAAACAGACCAAAAAGCAGGCCTGTGTTTGCAGAGAGTGAATGCTAAGGAAGAAGAGGGGGATATCGTGTCTTGGACACAGGCCTCGGTAATAAATGTCCTGATGTGCTGTGTTATAGGAGGTTTAACTTGACCCTGGAGGCCAGGGATCAGAAAACATTTCGTTCATAACCAGAAGTTTAATAGGTTTTGCTTGTCATACACTCTGCGTTGCAACTACTCAACCCTGCCATTATACCATGAAGACAGCCACAGGCAACACAAAAATGAATACTGGCTGTGTTGCAAAAAAACGTTACCTTATTTATAAAAGCAAGCAGTGGGGCAGTAGGCAGTAGTTTCCTAATCCAGTGTAGGTGATAGGAAGCCACTGAATCACCTATGTGTTTATAAGTACCTTTATATGCATCCTGGAAACTGCGTGAGGAATGAATGTGAATGGAACGTGACAGAGGGCTAGAAAATGGTTTAGGAATCTGCAAAGGTTGAACCAAGTTAAAGAGACCAAAGCACAGAGAAGATGCTGAAGAGGCAGTATGAGCAAGACCTTGTGAATGATTTGGATGGTGGCAGCAGTGCAGGTGGGGGTGGTGGAAGAGAGGAGGAAGCTGAGAAGCAGGGGAGAGAATGACCTTTTTGTTTCAGGCTTGTATGCTGGTTGGATGAAGCTACCTACAATTTACATGGAGAACACTGAAAAAAGAAACCAGTTTGGGGAAAAACAGATAGATTTAATCTTTAACATGCCGAGGTGAGAAACCCAAGTGACATGTGGAAAGCAATGTCCAGGCAAAATCCAGTTAATAATTGACAGCAAAATCTTGGCTGAAGGAAACCATGAAGAAGACACCCACTGAGGGATGACAGTAAAGACTGTGAGAGTAGGTGGACTCTCTTGGAAGGAGTATCTTGGGTAATAGCAATTGACCCCTAAGAAGCTGACAAATACTGTCCTGTAAAAAAAACAATACACACATTCAAATATGAGTTAAAATATTTTACAAAATTTCAGGGATTTATGGACCTAACCTGAAGAATTCCCGGAAAGTCCAGGTGCTTGAAAAACATCAGCATTTAAAAGGTGGATCAAAGTTTCTATAAACAAAATGGGGAAGGAATGATTTAAAAAAAAATTCAAAAGAGAGTGGCAGAGATATGATTAGGTAATGATTTCTAAAATGACCACTGGGTCTGGCAGTTAGAATGTATTCAGAACCTTGAGCAACAATTTCAGTAGACTGATCAAGGTGGACAATGGATTAAAATGTGCCCAAGAGTGACCAGAGGTGAGGAAGGACAAACAGTATGTGTCATCTCTTCTTTCACCAAACAGATTTAACTGGAAAAAGACAATCTCGAGGCTTTATATAATGAAGCTCCCAAACATCACACATAAAGAAAAGGCCCTAAGGGAAGCAAGAAAAAAGAAAAAAATAACATATGAAGCAGCTCTCGTAGGTCTGACAGCAGATTTCTCATGGGAAACCTTACAGGCCACGAGACAGTGGGTGACATATTCAAAGTGTTGAAGAAAAAAAAAAAAACCTTAGCTCTAGAATCTTATATACTGCAAAAATGCAAATATATCCTTGAAACAGGAGGAGAAATAAAAACATTCCCAGACACACAAAAGTTGAGGGATTTTATTAATACCAGTGCCATTCTACAAAAAATGTTAAAAAGAGTTATTCAATATGCAAAAAAAGGGACTTTACTGAGAAATAAGAGATCATCTGAAGGTATACAACTGACTGCGAACTGCAAGCACACAACTACAGCATATCTATTGCTGTAATTGGATCTATTCATTGATAAAATGGACACAATAACACCTGCTCTCCTTACCTCACAGGATGCTTATACAAATCGACCGAGAAGGGTGCAGGAAAAATCCTTTATAAATTAGACAAGCAAATTTACTATTAAAGTTGATGCTAGTGTATAAAGGCTGCATGCTATGAAGCTCTGCCACCCAGTGTCAATGCAGTTTATTGTTGCTGGTGCAAAAACACTAAATGTTGTACCTTTCGTCTCTTGTTCCTTTCAATTTATTTATTTATTTATTTATTTTTTGAGACAGTGTCTCACTCTGTTGCCCGAGCTAGAGTGCCGTGGCATCAGTCTAGCTCACAGCAACCTCAAACTCCTGGGCTCAAGTGATCTTTCTGCCTCAGCCTCCGAAGTAGCTGGGACTACAGGCATGTGCCACCATGCCTGGCTAATTTTCTCTATATATTTTTAGTTTGCCAATTAATTTCTTTCTATTTTTAGTAGAGACAGGGTCTCGCTCTTGCTCAGGCTGGTTTCGAACTCCTGACCTTCAGCAATCCACCCAGCTCGGCCTCCCAGAGTGCTAGGATTACAGGTGTGAGCCACCATGCCCGGCCTGTTCCTTCCCATTTTGAAGGAGCTTCTACCAGGTTCAGAAAAGGTATCTTACCAGAATTTAGGGAAAAGCCTTCTCTATTGAAGCTTCTTGTAGGATTTAAGTCTAGGCACACATATATTTACTTGCAAGGCTACTAGCCAAGAAAATGCTATTTGAAAGAAAAAAGCTGTTCTTTGACCAATTCTCAAAGAATCTCTACTTCATATCAGAAAACTGGGGAGGGCAGAGGTTCAGGAAGGCTTTGCTAAGGAGCATGATGTGTCTGAGTAGTTAGCTCCACAGTATCTGATTTGTCCCAGAGATCACTGGGCAGTCACAAATGCTGGGGCTGGGGACACCTCTTCCCTGCAGTTGTGTAGCTCTTCAGCTAGGCAGAGCTTCATGCTAAACCTGCATCGTAAGGTCAAAGACAGAGCCCCCAAATTAAACGTGTGTGTGACTCCCAGCGTCAGGAAGTAAATATATATTAAATGAAAAAATGACAGAGGATGCATATCCAAGAGGGGAGGAAATGACACGTCTTGGCAGATTTTCTCCTCAAGGCAGGCTACCTGCTCCTGCAGAACCGAAGGGAGATGTGGCCAGGCTGGAGGGCTGTCTGTCCCCTCCAAGAGATCAAGTCACAGTGTTGGCCCACGCGTGCCAAGTGACAGGCTGCACAGTTTAAGACAGACATGAGCAGCTACAAGAGAGCTCAGAGGACAGCTGTCAGCTTATAAAGACTTTAGAAAAGAATGTGTAGGAAAAGGGCTGGGAGATGTGACGATTTTTTAAACCTGACAAGAAGAGCCTGAATTAAATGTGACATATTCGTTGCTATCTGGACATTTGCAGTAGTGATTACACAGAGCAGATCTTCTCAAGCTTTGTGCCTGTGTGTGTGTGTGTGTGTGTGTGTGTGTGTGTGTGTGTGTGTGTGTGTGTGTGCATGCTCACTCAAAGGCATTGTCAGGAAAAGGTCACACTGGCATGGCCCACGGCATAATCAGGTCAGGCTGCTCAAGACTAGATTCTGCCCTAAGGCTGTGACACTCCCAAGTCCTACCCTGCCACCAGGAATTGAGGGAGTCAAAGGCTTAGCACACTGACCTGGGCCTAATTCTGGGGAGTCATACACCTTTTGTGATTATATACATTTATTTTGCACTTATTTTACTTTTGTGGATGTTGAGTAATGAATTATTAGTTTTTATTGAGTCAGTCCTCTGACTTAAAACAGTAAAGTCTGACTTTAGAACACAATGTTTGCTAGGCAACATTCATAAAACTAAATAAGTGTGAAAGAATGTTAACTTTTCTATCTCGGATAGAACAAGGCAAACATCCATTTTGTAGATAGTCTGGATTTGCAAACCTGTGGTCACGAGAGTACACCTGTCTGGGTACAAGTGGATCCCAGGTTGTATTTCAGACTTTCAAGGTCCAAGTCAAAGGCTTTGCCAAGTAAAGAGGGACTCAGCTCATACCTAGACTCCAGATGAAATGCACAGAACATGTCACTCAGGCAATCATGTGCTAGGAGGAAAGGGTGGAGTTGGAGAATGGGATGGCAGGGGAGGGCAGAGGGACCCAGGGAGCCAGGAGGGCTGGAGGGATCTGCTGGGCTGGCGGGCGGGGGAGGGGCTTTGGCCACATCCCCATATCCTTGTCACCTAGGACCCCTTTGTGATTCTCCTGTTCTAGGTGATGCGGGCCTGAGGCTATAGTCCAGCCTGGGCCCCCTCAGCACTCAGTTGCTTCAGGCAGCCCGACTGTTCTCATGATGGAGAGCACTCTTGATTTTATAAATGACTCTAAGCCACATGGCTCAACCTTAGAGAAGACAATCCCAACCCTCACCTTCCTGAGGGCTCTGGTTTTCCTATTCATATGTATTTGCTATGTTTTTATAAAACCCGTTAAACCCACCCGGAAATATACAATCTTCACACCCAAAGAGGTAAGGGACACCCAAAGAGATCCTTTGCTGTTGGCTCCCATTCCTACCTCATGTTCTACCAGAGTCTGGGTGGCTTGGAGAGTGACAGGACAGCACTCTTCCAGGGGAAGAGGTGGGCAGGGCTAGGGGCTTGGGAGGACGAAGATTTCCACCTCAGGCTTACAGGCTCCCTGCCAGGCTGTGGTTGGAGGATCCAGCACAAACCCTCAAACACAGTGACCTTGCGCTGCTGGATTGGCCTGTGTACTCAGTGCAGGTTTTCAGGAAGACAGTCTCCCCTGAGATTGGATCCTCACTCTCCCATGTCAGGTGTCATTTAACCAAGCTTTCACTCTTTTTGTCTGATCAGGAGACACTGTCCAGAGCATCATGCTCTGTCCCCAGGATACAGAGTCCTGAAGAAGCAGAAGTGACAGCTGCCTTCTGCTCTAGTGTGTCCTCCTCGAGCACAGCACTGGTGAGAACACCAAGTGGGGATTTCACTGACAAATCCTCCTTTGAGTTTCTCAAACAAGGAAACATTGAAATTCATTCATCACTTTAAAAATGGGTAAAAGTAACACATTTCTAGTCATGAAAATGAATAGTCACGTTATCCTTGGTGAATGAACAGCTTCTTAGAGGAGAGGAGGCAGAGAAGCGCGTTCCAGCCCCTCATTCTTTTCCTTTTGTTCCCAGCGCCAGGGCAGAGTGAAGAGGAGGAGGAACGGCGGGACCCTGAGAGGTAAGGTTGTGTCGGTGTCCCTGAGCTCCCCAGGGGAGCCTCCTGTTCCTCCCATGGGGCCCCAGGTCCATGATCTCAAAGCTGTCAGGTGCTGGGCACAGTGTCTGGGAAAGCAGAGCTCGGGAGGCTCACAGGAAGGCAGTGGGACCTGAGACACTTCTCAGAGTCCCGCTCTGCCCACCAGTGGGCATGACGCAGGGATGGGCCTGGGCCATGGGTCTCCCCAGTAGGCGGCCATGGGAGACGTCCAGGAAGGACTCCCAGTGGGTCTGGAATCAGCACTTCTGCCCCTGACACTGCATAAGAGCCCTGACTCCCTGGGTGCTTGGGTTGCTCTGAGGGAACCAATGACTTCTGGGCTTCACCTGGTGCTTTTGAGCATCACGTGGGACTACTGGAGGGACAGTACTTTCTAGATGAGACCACAAACACACGTGACCCCCACTAATATTACTGTTGACTATTTGACCACGTCTGCTGATGTTGGGGCTGCCAGAGCTTAACAGGCCCAGGGTCTCCCATAAAGGGAGCCCCGTGTGATCCTCTGCTTCTACCTTCCTCACAAATCACCTTCTTTCCTGGTTCCCAGCTCTGAGAATGACCCCGAGTGAGGCCTCAGAGGGACGGAGGATGCTTTCTTCCGTGGAAAGGTGATGGATCTTTCCCCTTGTCTCCAGGGCCCTGTTGAAAGCGTGTTCTGTGCATTTCAGGGATTCAGTGCCCCCTGCCAAGGCCATGGTGGGATGGCCATGGGAACAGGACAGTGAGGGAAGGGCTTGGGGGAGGCTAGCAAGTGGATTGTGATGTCACGGGAGGGGGCGGCAGACTTCAGGGGGCCCCACCCCACTAGACGTGCAGGCTCCCCTTCCCTTGTCACAGTCCTAGCTGCAGCTTTGTACCTCCTGTCTTCTGCAGCCCCCTGGGACAGCGCGATGTGGATATTATATTCCACCTGCATCACCCGGCACCACCACACCCCCTGTGTGAGCTGTGCCGCAAAACAACCCGAAAAGCCAAACCATCCCTGCCCAGGGAATCCCTCCATGCTGCTGCTCCCTCTGCGGCCCCTTTCGCTTCCAACACCGCCTCACTCTCAGCAAGCCCTCCAGGACTCCTGCCTCCAGCCCCTCCGCCTGACCCTTCCGCACCCCAGCCTCTTGCCGTTCTCCATCCCCCATGTCACACTCCATGAGCACAGCCTCTTCTCCAACCAAAGGCCACTTTCTCGTGGAAGACCATTATGTCATTTGGCCCCAGCCTTTCCCGAGACATCGGCCCCTTTCCCCATTCATCCCCGGCCAAGCATCCCACTCATGCCCGTGCTCGTCACCACGCACCGCCAGCCCCGTCTGCTCCACCACTGCCAGACAGCACTTTAGCCGTGACTCCACCTAAACCGGCTCCCGCCTTACTGAAGCTTGCTCTGGAGATGTTCTCTCCTGGTAGGGGTCGTGAACCGTCCCCTATTTTCCCTACAAGGAGACGCACTGACCCTCCAAAGCTGACAGTGTCAGGATTCTTCTGGTGGCAGCCTCATGCCCAGGACTTGTTCCCCTCCAACTGGGCACCCTGTGATTTTAAGAAACAGCATCTCGCCCTCCACTCTTCTGAGGCCTCATTTGCGGGGCACCCTGCAGCCAGCCTCGTAGTGTCTGCTTCCCTCTCCCTGCCCAACTCTGCCCTGCTGGCTCTCTGAGAGAGACTAGTTAGGAAGAGGGGGCAGTTTCTTATGTGTAACGGAATGGAACACAACATGGACTCTATCCTAAAGTAGCTGAGGCCAGGCAACCACCTCAGTGCTTCAGGGACCACGTTGGCAGCAGCTGCCAGTCAGCAGGGCACCACAGGTTCCCTCCCTCACTGCAGCTGTGAAGGGAAAGCAGCGGAGCTGCACCTGTGCCCGCAGCCCCTGTGCCCTGACACCTCGGAGGACAACTTGCAGCAAAAACACCTGGAGCTCCTCTGGCACCTGCTGTCTCTGCATGGTGAGTCCCTGCACTCTGTGGTCCTTCTCCCAGGCAGCTGCTTCTCCACATTTGTTTTCCTCACCACAATTACAAGTTCCTTCAAAGCTGAAGGATCCCTGGCACTTGACCGTCTCCAACTGCTGTGCCTGCCCCAAATCCTGCCCCAGTCTCAGTCCCTAACTCTCACCCAGGTCCGGCCTCTGGCCCCATTTCAATCCCCACTCCCCATCCCACCACCTGGGCCTCTATGCCCGATTCAGATATGTGGGGTGAGTTTGCTTCAGAAGAAAACCGGACTCCACCGTCAACCGAGGCGGCTCATCCCACACGGGTGGGGCTCATGCAACACATGCTGCACTCGTGTGTGTTGGAAACTTCTAAGTCCTCACAGAGAAACTCCTCACATGTCCGCGTCCATGTGCCATCGTCCCCTCTCCTGGGTTTCGTTCATTCGAGGTTATGGGAGAAAAGACCTTCAATATTTGCTATTCAGCCCACCTAGCTTTTGAGAGACCAGCTCAAAAATCCCACTAAAGAAGGATGCCAGCAAGAATCAGGAACTAAGCAAGAGGAATGGCCCAAAAGTTCATCTGGGCACAACAAATTCAAAACATGGAATCTCCAAGTCCCCAGGAAGAAGCTTTAAAGACTTTTTTGGAGAAAAAGTCAGAACAACACAATCAGCTCCCAGCCTGCATCCTCCCCTCCCTGCCTCATCCCCTGCGGGAAAAGTGGCACAGGGAGACCTAAGACCGTCACCCTGTGGTGCCAACTGTGACCTTCCAGAGAAGATCCGGACAGCTGAGGACGGCAGACAGACTGGCCTCCAGGCCCCTCAGGGCAGCACAGACGAGACGTTAGAGGAGTCCCCTGGGGGCGCATCTTCCCCAGCCAAGCCAGCAGAGGGACAGCCTCCTGCTCAGCAACACTTGAGAAAGCGAATGCTCCGACTGTGGCAGTGGCTTCCTAAGCCCAGAAGAAAGCCCAAGGGACAAAAGAATTTTCTGTGGGAGGGCAGCTCCCTGTCGTCTCAGGAGACTTCCTCAACTGCCCTCCTTGGGGGGCCTCAGCACCCTCCCAGCTCCCCCCCAGTGCTCAGGTAGTCCACAGTCCTCCGGCCACCCCTTCCCATCCTCAGAACACTGGAAGAATTAGGAAACTTTTCCCCTGCATTTGCTGAGGGGGAAAATCACTCCCCCAAAACTTCGACATGGTTCTCTGAATAAATGCTCTGCAAGAGTGATGTCTGTTGTGTGTGCTGTGTTAGGAGAACAAGTTTCGAGCCACCTAGAGCACGTCCTATGTAGGCACAGGCAGGAGTTAGTTCAGCACTTCCTCATGGCCTATTTTGGCTTCCTAAAGATGCCCAGTCCCCTGGAGCTCTAGTGGAGGAATGGCTACCATGTGGCTCCACACCTGTTCCCCCCTGGGGGAGCTGGGCTCTGTGCCTTTCCTGGTTGCTTTGCCTGGTGACATTACGCTGCAGCCCACGCCTTCCCCCTCATTGCGGTTCACAGCCTTTAGAGCAGTAAAGGCGACGGGTCTTCCATAGCTGAAGACACAGTGAAAGACAGGTACACATTTCAGAACATAGTGACTGAATCATTTCTGCCAAACAGCTGTCAGTGACCAGAGGATCACATGTGTAGGTGCAGGGTACGGGGTGTCACTGCTGCAGTGGGGACTGGACGGGGTTGGGGGGAGGGCTAAGGAACGGCAGACACTGCCCAAGAACCTGTCCCGTGGGGCTGGCTCACATGTTGGGGAAGCACACGTGGACCCTGATGGTGCGGTGTCCTTCCTGCAAAGTCACCGTGGGAAGTGGTTCCCAGCACATTTCACAGGTTGCTGGGATTGATGACATTTGCAGAGCAAAGGAATCACCCAGTTGTCAGTGACCGCAGTGTCGCCCAGGCAGCCACTTTCCTCCCAGGGTAAAATAAACCTGATAAGAGAAAAACATACCTTACAGTAAGTGGAAAAGTAAGGAAATTAAAAGGAGGTTGGGAAACATGTCCTTACTGGTGGAACAAAGAAGTTTATGCCCCATTCTGCCTTGTCATGCCCCCGTCCTGCTGCCCCTACCCACTTCCTTAGGCTGATCAGGGCACTGCACGGCTTGCTAATGCCATTTGGCAGACGTGTTTACTGTAGCTTTATTACTGATTGCCAAGACTTGGAAGCACTCAACGTGTTCTTCAGTAGGTGAATAAACTGGTACGATCCATATAATGGAACATTGTTCAGCACTACAAAGAAATAAGCTAGGAAGCCAAGAAAAGACAGAGTGGAACTGTAAGTGCCTACTGTTAAGTGAAAGACGTCTGTCTGAAAAGTCTACCCACTGTATCATTTCAACCACTTGACATTCTCAAAAAGGCAAATCTGTGGAGACAGTTAAAAGATCAGTGGTTTCCAGGGGCTGAGGGGAGGGAAGGATGAATAGATGGAATAGAAGATTTGGGGGCAGTGAAAATATCCTGTATGAGACTATAATGGTGGATACCTATCATTTTTGATTTATCTAAACCCATAGCAAGTACACCACCAAGAGTGAAGCCTAATGCAACCATGGACTTTGGGTGATTATGATGCATCAGTGTAGGTTCCTCAATTGTGACAAATGCAGGACTCTGGTGGGGGATGTGGATAATGGGAAAGCTGTTTGTGTGTGGGGGTGGGGGATGTGGGAAATCTTCGTAATTTCCTCTCAGTTTTGCTGTGAGCCTAAAAGTGCTGTAACAAATAAAGTCTTTTTTAAAAGGGGAGAAATTTAAGCAGACAGTTCTCTGCAGAAATACATGCATAGTGTGCAAGAAAGTTAACATAGCAGGTCGACACCACTATCCATAGAAAGACCTACTTGCAAGGTTGGCCCTTGGCTGACATCTAGGAATTTGGCTGGTAACCAATTCCTGAACTGTTATACAATTTCCCTGGGTGACTCCTGGGGAAGCCTACACATGGAGTCCTCCAGACTCTGCCTGTGGCTTCTTACCTTATGACCTGGCTGTGTATCTTTACTACACTACTGTAAAGAATCTTAGCCATGAGTACAAGTGTCTGCTGAGCCCATGAGTCCTTCTAGTGAATCCTCCAACAATAGGGATGGTCTTAGTGACTCCCATCTCAAATTTCCAATTGGTCACCACTTTCAGTCACAGCATGGAAATGTAAATTAAACCACAATGATATATATACATATTAGAATGGCTAAAATTACAAACACTAACAACCACGCCAAGCATTGACAGAGATCTCTAGAGGGAATATAATTGCAGTTTCGTGGTTTCTTTAAAAGTTAAAAAGACATCTACTATGGGACCCAGCCATTTCTCTCCTAGGTATATATATCCAAGAGAAAAGGAACCAAATGTCTATATGACGACTTACACACAAATGTTGATAAAAGCATTATGCAAAACTGCAAGAAAAATACCTATCAGCAGGTAAATGGATAAGCAAACTGGGATAAAACCATAATATAAGACAATCAATTAGCTGGGTGGTGGGGTGCGTACATGTAGTCCCAGCTCCGTGGGAGGCTGAGGTAGGAGGGTCTCTTGAGCCCAGGAGTTTGAGGTTGTAGTGAGCTATAATGATGCCACTGCACTCTTGCCCAGGCAACATAGGAAGGGGAGGGGAGGGGAGGGGAGGGGAGGGGAGGGAAAGGAGAGGAAGGGACAGGAAAGGAGGGGAGGGGAGGGAAAGGAGGGGAGAGGAGGGGAGGGGAATACTACTCAACAATGCAAACAAAGAAATTTTGATGCATGATGAATCTCAGAATAATTATGAGTGAGAGAAGCCAAACAAAAAGTCATATATACTATATGATTTCATTTATATAAAATTTTTTTTTAAGTTTTACCATGTTTATTTTATATCATGATTTCTTAGTCCTTGTTAAGATGATACAATTTGGGGAAACATATATTCCCTTCCCTTTTTTGTTGCATGTGTGTCAGCAGGAGTAGGAAGAACAGAGTATGAGAGAATAAGCAAAGAGTACAGGAAAGGGAAAGATGGCGAGAAAGATGAAGTTGAAGAGACACACAGACTGTTTATATGAACCCCCCTCTAAATAAGCAGTATCAACCAACAAAGTACAGAGTTGACAACATGGAGTCCTTTCTTCTCATGAAAATCATCTGGTACCACATTCTAGATACATTACACAGCATATAGCATCTTCCAGCAGACATCATGTGTATTTTTTTTCTCACTTTAAAGCCTCAAAGATGACATTATTTGCAAAGTATTTTTAGTGTACTATTAAGCAAACATTAATTTGATCATATAAACCAATCCTGGTTAGCAGAAAGCACTGTTAGCTGCCACATAAAGGTCCTTCTTTCAAGTAAAACTTCATAGAACTTAGTATCAGAGGAATTTCTTGAAGGAACTCTGTAGATTAAATTAAGATCACACCTTGATTAGAGGTGTATATATAATGGCCTCTGGCAAAATTAGCTAATATCTTGTCCAGACAGTAACTGTAAATTAATTGTTCTCTGTAGCCTTCCTCTGCCCCCTAGTTCCCACAAAGGTCTGCATCCAAATGCTTTGGTGCTCCACAAGTAACCACGAGGCAGAGCAGCCTCTGCACTGGAGATGCCTGTCCCAGGGGAGATCAGTATATGTGAAGATAACCCTGAATTGTATTCATCTCATCAGTTCTGCCCAATCCACAGGGGTAAAAAATGGATGAGATTTAATATCTTCAACACCAGCAACTCCAGCACCAAGCCGTTCCAGAGGGTTGAACTGCAAGAGCTGTTGAATGAGTGAGCGAGCCTCTTCAGAGACACATTCTGGCATGTTCAAAGTAGTATGAGTATTTATTCCTGCTGGATGGCACTCAACCAGAGTCTTGCCAGTGAGAAGTTCAAAGAGGACAGCACCCAAACTCCACCAATCACAGGCTTCAGTTTCTTCTGTGATTGCTCCAACCTCTGGGGCACAGTACATTCTCTCTATGGCATTGCTGTCACAGGAATCTTCAACCTCACTCCACCTGCTAAAATACGTTAGCTGAATGTGTCCTCTATCATTCAATAAGATGTTGTTTGGGTTCAAATCACGGCACACAATTCCCTCTCTATGTAAAGCATCAAGGGCTACCACCGTTTCAGCTGCCCATCTTTGAATGCAGCCCTCTGGGATGTAAAACCTGGAGTTTAGTGCTAATTTTTTTATCAAGGTCCTCAAAAATCTGATGTATTTCCTTGTCTCCTTCTAGTGCTAACCTACTTTCTCCCTTAGACTCAGAGTCTCTCTGGAATAAAGAAGTCGGTTCCTCTTTAGCCAAATCATCAGTTTGATCTGTAAACAGCAATACTTCTTCTGTTTTTAAAGTGTCTGTGTTTGCAATATATTCATTAGCACCTGAGAGTGGACTAGAAATATGCAATAAGCTTTCTTCGGTGTTATCTGTAGTTACTGCTGAATCAACCACTCCAAGTCCTTGAAACTTAGGATCTGAGCTGTGTAACAAAGACATGTCTCCTGAACTACTATGATCAAGAGCTGCTACAAATAAGGTCCCAAGATCCTCCTGTGCATAGTGTTTCTCTGTTATACTATGAGATCTGGGCCTAGAGGGATCACTCAATTCCTCTGTGCCTTTCTCTTCATGTGCTTGGCACTGTTCAGTACTAAGACTGAGGCATAAAACATCAGGGGCTTCCAATAGTTTACTTTCTATTATGCCTGTATTAGTCTGTGTAAACTTAGTAGGTCCTATTCCTGCAGCTTCTTTTGTTGGCTCCAATTCACCAGGTAAATTTACAAGATCAGGTCTTCCTTCAGCAGTACCACTGACATCATCAAAAGCAGCATCTTTAAATGAAATAACTGGCACTGAGTCATCTGAGCCCCTGCTAATGGTGTCCTGAGCTTTAAACTGTACCAGGCTTTCACTAGTATTAAAACTCTTGGAATTGCTGTCTCCATCTGGAAGAGTAAAGAATGGTTTTAAAGGTTCTGATTTTAAACTATACGATTTTTCTCCAAAATCAAGTCCCAGGAGTTCACTTGTGCTATCCTTACTGTCTATCCTAAAAAATTCCATGGGGCTATTTTTGGATCTACTGAGGGAATCTGAAGTTCTTGGAGAACTAACTGCTTCTGGGTCATCATCTCTAGGGAAGAACTTCAGCTCATGAGCTCTTGGCTGAGTGCTGGTGCCGTCACTGTCAGCAACAAGGTATGCTGGGAAGCTTTTAATAGCTGTGGTATCAACACCGTTCCCTTCAGTCTTCATGAAGGGCTCCTTGTTCAAAGACCCTGGCTCAATCTTTTCTTGCCCATATTCATTACATAATGTTAAATAACTAGTAGTGCATTCTTCTTCTGAACTTGAACCAGAATCTGGCCACTTTGGAGAGCTATCTTGGCCATCGTCTTCCTGGTTGCTATCATCTTGAGAACTTGGAGTAAGACTAGTCTTCAAAGGCAGAACTTGAAGCATGCTTGCACCATCACTTCCTCTGGATTCAAAGCTGCTGCTGTCCTGAGGACTAGAAGTTGGCTGTTGCAGGTGAACTTTAGTAAGTGTAGATTTTTTCATTTCCTTGATTTCAAAGCTTTCTTCAGGACTTCTGCTCAAAAATTTACTGATATATGACCAGAGCTTGCCACCTTCTGCATGCTGCAGCACAAGAAATACTGACTCCTCAGAGATGATGTACTTGTGCAGACACACCATGTTGGGCACACAGCGGGGGATGATGGTCTTTCTGTTCCTGCTGTATTCACTGCTTTTCCTCAGACCTTTTAAAATGAATGTCTGTTCTGTCCTTGTGTCCATTACAAGTAAAACCTTGTCAATCACCCCAAGGACTCTGAAGGCCTTAGGGCTCCTTAGGTTCCAAGGGGGCCTTGAACTTAGTGATCCTGGAGGCTGAGATACATCATCAAGTTGAGGTTTGCCATAAAGACTAGAGATACTTTCTGCCCGCATGAGATACTCTGCTGTTCTTCTCTTTACCGCTTCTCGACGGGTAGGGCTTGACTCTCCTTGAACACCTTCTAGGAGTAAATCAACTCCTTTCCTGTAAAAATCAGAAGCAGCTTCATAGTTGTCTTCTTCTTCCTTTTTTAAAGCCAACTTTATTAATTCTCCTGCTTTCTCCAAATAATCTCTCTTGCCAAGCTTGGACTTTAAACTGCCAGGAAAGAGGCTACGACTTTCCTGTTCTTCTTCTGTTTTGTTCTGTTCACTTTCAGAAGCAACAGCCCCTAGTGCTGAAGAATCCGAAGAAAGAGTGAGACCAAAAGTTCTAATGGGAGAATTTTGATTGGAAGCCATTCCATCATCCAACTCAGCAAGAGAATCCACATCAACAGTAAGAGATATCAGATCACTGTCACTGGAGAAGCCTTCTGTACTACACTCAGGAAAAGTATCAATGAAGGGATCTGAGTAAGCTTCAGGAGGACCAATTAATTCAGAACCATCATTAATTATTCCACCCTTGAAAAAATCTTCAAGCTGTTTACTGTTGTAAAGAGCAGGAATATTGGCAGAGAACTGTAGCAGGTCTTCAGCACAGTCTTCTCTCTTCAACAACAGCTCCATCAAATCGCCCAAACACTATTCCTTTAGCAAAGGGAGGAAACAATTCTGAATGTCGGAATAAGTGAATTTGTGAATTTGCCACAGTTCTTTGTGTAGTTTCTTAAAATCACTGTATCTCTTCCATACGATTATAAGAGTTTTCTGATGAATGGTTCACCAACAGTTGTTATTATAAAAGAGTTTTCCCCAAAAAAGGATTAAGGAAATGGCAGAAAGTATGTTCATGGATAGGTTGGTTCAGGATTCTCCCTCCTGGACATCCTCTGGATTTCTTCCTGAAACAACCCTGGCGGTGACT
Source organism: Microcebus murinus (assembly GCF_040939455.1). Lineage (NCBI taxonomy): Eukaryota > Metazoa > Chordata > Mammalia > Primates > Cheirogaleidae > Microcebus > Microcebus murinus. The sequence continues at coordinate 15,674,496 of NC_134121.1, read as the reverse complement.
TTATACACTGTGTAGCCCCTCGGGTGTCGCTGGGGCTCGGTGACAGTATAGAATCGGGCAAGGTCGGCACCCCGCTCCCGGGAAGAGGTCATTCTCCCGGCGCCTCTGCCACCACAGCCCGCCGGGGATCATCAGGGCAACTCGGCGCCGCCGCGGTCCAGGTTCCCCACGCAGCTGCAAAGCGGTGAGGAGGCGGCGGCTCCACGGCGGCGCCTCCGCCGCACCTCATTTATATAAAATTTTAGTAAATTGATGTAAACTGTATGACTCCAACCACCTGATATTTTGGAAAAGACAAATCTATAGAGACAGTAAAAAGATCAGTGGTTTATAGCGACAGGAAGCAGATCAGGGCCAGAAGTTATGAAATTGTACATACAGTTTATTTTACTTCAGCAAACCTTAATTACACCTGGATAACACTGTTTTCTTTAAGTACACATGGAAGTCAGCAAATATGTAGGTACTTTTACAGAAATGTTACAGAGGTAAAAGCAAATTCCTGAGACCCACCAAATCAAGGACTTTGGGCTTGGATCTGGGATCCAAATTCCTGCTACAAATCCTTAGCACCAAGTGTGTAATCACTGGTATTCAATAAAGCAACTCGGTGACAGCAGACTTCTCACTTACATTAAAGCTTAATAAGCATTCTGCTGTGAGCTACCATAAATTTCAAAAGGCTTTGACTGTTGGGGAAGTTTTCGGGCTACCTTGAAATGAACTTTTCCATCTTGGATAATTCTGTCAACACCAGTGGCACCAGAAGATGAAAAGCAACAACATTTAAAAATATTGAGAAGTTGTGAAAGGCTTCCTACATGTTGCTGGGACACAGAGAGAGAGCTCATGTGAGTGAAGAATGCCAGTATTTACAGCCCCTCTGCAGCAGAGCTGGAGCTTGCCTGTAAGAGTCCGGACTTCTGTGGACATCCTGTTTCTAGTACTAGAACAACAGGAAAATACCATTAGGTTCTATTTTCATCAGTACATGATGCTAACACACACACACACACACACACACACACACACACACGCAGACAAAAGAATCCCAATGGTCAGAGTCCTCAGCTGGTAATTAGTGAAAAGGTCAACATATTCCTTCAGTTGTGGCCTCCACTCAAGGATTCTAGTTATAAATCTCCATGGCCTTCCACTACTGCCATTTCTCAGTTCTCTCCTATCTTCCATGGAATGTACTAGCACAACTACATATTTAATATAGACTGTATATATTATTATATTGTATGTGTAAGGTAATATAGCATATATGATTGTCATATGATGTTTATAATACATATGTTTCTCATATATCATTTTAAAATATATTACATATATCATTATTAGTCTTAGTAATATTAATTATATACTACACAATATTAAAAGTATTATTAATTATATAATATGTAATATATATCACACATATACAACATATATATAATACACAGTATACATATATAATGTAATCATTTATAAAAAACTAATGAGGAAAGAGGAAAGCCTCCTGGGCTCTGTGTATTACTCAGTCCTCACAACATTTCTATCAAGGAGACCTTCCTGTCCCCATTTTGCCACACAGAGATGATAAAATACTTGCTCGATTCATGCCAGAGAGTTTTTTTTTTATATAGTCCAGATTTTTGTCTTCTTGTGCATACTGTTGTAGACATAACTTAAGCTCACTGCTATTATTCCTCACTTAACAGCCCAAACTGGCTTGAAGATCTCCCCCATTCCACCCTATCCCAACCCTGCCAAAGGAGACTGCCCAAGATAGCACTCCTTTCTCATCATGGTGTTTCCCTACCCTCAACCCTCGGACAGCTCTCCATGGCACATAAGGACATTTTAGGACACCCCTACAAATCACCTTCAAGGTCCCAAGCTCTTGGCTCTTCCTTGTATCCCACAACCCTATAACTTGCACACAGTACAACCACACCAGAAGGTTCTCTAGTCCCTAAACAGCTTACACTCTCCTCTGTTTCACACTGCCTCCACCTCCTCTTCCTAAGATATGCATCCCATTCCCAACTCCCATATCTACCTGTTCTAATCCTACCTGTCCTCCAAAGATGCAACCTCATCCACAAAGCCTTCCTAAAACTCTTCAAGAAGAAGAATCTTTTCTGTGCTCACCTAGAACTTGATATACCCATGTACTTGTATCTTACCAGACCTTGTCTAGTACATCATTGTTTTGCACATAACTATGTCTTCAAGACTACAAGCTCCTCAGGGCAAGGACAATTCCTTTCTGCTGATTAAAAAGCTCCTCATTCTAGCACAGTTCTTAATACAGCATAGGTACTCAAATGTTCCAGGAAATCATTAGTGGAAAGGCAGCAGGAACTTCCCCCACTGAAAAATTTCATATATAAATTGCAATTGTGGTGGATACAGAGGTATCAGGGAAAGAAGAAACACATTAAACAGTAAACTGCATTTTATTTACCAACTTTAAACTTAGCAACTAAACATATTCTTTTCAAAATAAAGCTATAAATGCACTTAAATGGGTACCTTGCATTCTCTGTCTTCCTAGCATTCTCAGCAAAAACATATATAAGCACAACTACAAGTAAGAAGTGTGGATTGGCCAGGAACACTGGCTCATGCCTGTAATCCTAGCACTCTGGGAGGCGGAGGCAGAGGATTGTCTGAGGTCAGGAGTTTGAGACCAGCCTGAGCAAGAATGAGACCCTGTCTCTACTAAAAATAGAAAGAAATTAGCTGGAACACTAAAAATATACAGAAAACATTAGCTGGGCATGGTGGCACATTCCTATAGTGCCAGCTATCGGGAGGCTGAGGCAGGAGGATTGCTTGAGCTTAGGAGTTAAGGTTCCTGTGAGCTAGGCTGATGCCACAGCACTCTAGCTCCGGCAACAGAGCGAGACTCTGTATAAAAAAAAGAAAAGAAAAGAAAGAGAGAGAGAGAGAGAGAGAGAGAGAGAGAGAGAGAGAGAGAGAAAGAAAAGGGAGGAGGAGGGGGAGGGGAGGAGGAGGAGGAAGAAGAAGAAGAAGAAGAAGAAGAGGAAGAGGAAGAGGAAGAGGAAGAAGAAGAAGAAGAAGAAAAGAAAGAGGTGTGGATAATTACATGATCCCAGCTAAGTAGCCTGTGGGAAAACAAATAAAAATATTATAAATTCAAGAATGAAAGATATTCTATTCTCTATTACTTCCATATATGGTAGCACTACAGCAAGTAAAAAATTACATCCAGGGAAATGGTGATCTCTTAAAAAAAGAAATCAGATAACACTCCCCTGCTTAAAGACCTCTAATGATTTTGTGACACACTTAGGAAAATATCAAATTCCTTACCCTAAGATTACAAAGCCCCTGAAAATCCTGCTGGGACTTGCACTCAGCCCAACTCCTGCTCTGCCCACCCCTTCAGCCCACTTGACCACACTAATGCCAAGACCCATCTCTCTCAGGTTGGGCTCTGCCTGGTACCTCTGCCCACTGCTCTTCCTCCGCGTCTTCACTTGGCTGCTTCCTTCCATCTTTCAACTTCCAGCCCAAATCTCATCTGCCTTGACCACCTAACTAAAGGTTACAAACCACCACCACCAGCAGCACCACAGTCTGTCTCCACCACATCATATTGTTTAATTGTCTTTATAGCACTGATTAAAACCTAAAATTATCTGCTTCTTATCTTGGCTGTTTAGTGTCTGTCTACTTGCACTATAATCCCCATAAACACACAGTCATCTCGGCCACTACAATTCTAGAACAGTGGCTGGCATATGGAAGATGCTCAAAAACATTTGTATCTGCCTGAAGTGCATTTTACCCCATGAAGATGAAGATGTACTTTTTTGCATTCTCTAGATTGCCTGTCCCTCTGGAACTATGGATTAGTTGAAAACACCAGGGACTTGGAATCTTTAGATGTGTGTCTCAATCCTGATTCTGTCATTTATTTGCCTTGTGACGTTGGCAAGGTCATTTAAAATTGAACTCTAGCTGCAAATTGTTCAAACAGGGCTTCTGCCATGTATCTTAGAGCAGAGCTTTGCATACGTGAGGTGCATCAATTTGGCTCTCAGTTCTTCCATATTCTGAAGTTCTTTCAACAAAAAGTTTCTTTCTCCTCAGGAATGATGTTGCACAAGAAACAAATGTTCAAGCTTAACATTCATGAAGTAAGAGAGTCACATAAATGATTCCTGAAAGAGAGAAATGTCTCCTTTTGGGGCCAGGAGACTGAGTAAGGAAGAGTAAAATCCAAACACTTAACCCTCAGAAAACTATGCTCCAATTAAGATAACAGCAATAATAATTAATACTCACAGTGAGTGCTATATAAGGGTTTACCATGTGCCAGGCATTGCTATTAATCTTCACAACAATCCTTGAGGGCATTACCATAGTTATTCCCATTTTACAGATCAGGACACCCAGGCACAGAGAGGTTAATAACTAGGAAGGCTGTCAGTGGCAACAGAAACACAATGATGACCACAGATGAGGCTCCTCTCACTCCATCTTCCACACTTTTCTCAGCCTCCTCACCCTTCCTCTCCACACAGATCTCTGCTTGTTTGTCATCTTCCTCTTCTTCCTCTAGCCCACTCTGGAGGCATAATGTAACATATTCTGCCCCAAGGTGACAACACACCAGGCCACCAGTGAGTAGCGTGCCAGCAAGACTGTGCAAAACACATGGAGACTTATCTCCCCTCCCAGGGAGCCCCCTCGGCCATGCCACAGTAAAGCACAGTCTCATCTACTCCCATCTCACTCCTGTCCTCCAAGGATGGCCAAGTATGCATAATCTGAACACTAGAGCGGGAAAGCACTTTCCAACCAAGGAAAAAGGATCCGTAACTGCTTCCAATGCTTACAAACCTGCTAGAACACAACTCCAGGAAATTAAGTCACTACAGTGACACTGAGCTACGTGACCACACACTTCAGTCAAATACTAAGAAACGGGAGAGCTAGAACGAATGCTGAGATTAATTTTCCTATAATAAATGTTTTAAAAAAAGCTTTCTGGGAGGCAGAGCAGAGTTGGTAACAACAACCTTATCCCATGTCTTGAAAGTTATTTAAAAAAAAAAGAAATCATTAAGAAACAAGGCTTTGAAAACATGATTTGAAAAAGTCACCTAGCTTTGGGAAGAACTAGTGATCTACTTCATTACTTTCTTTCCTAATTTTTCAGATTCAACATTAGAAATTCTCAGGTGTTTCAAGAGATATGACTGCAGGAGTGTGGAGAAAATTCCAGTAAAAATAATATCGCCATCCATATCCTCAAAATTTGCTCTGGGGAATCAGGCCACAGCTGTTAGAACTGCAGATCTGCTGAAGTATGAGAGGAGAGAAGGGTCTGCTGTTTGTTTACATTTGACTTTTCTATAGGAACATAAATACCATCTGATAACATTTGTAGGCAGAGAAAAAAGCTTGAAAAAAATGTTAGTTTTATTAAAGACAAAATAAAGACCATGAGATGAAAAAAAAATGTTTTTCCTTTAAAAAGAAAAAGACGGGCCAGGGGTAATGGCTCACACCTATAATCTTAGCACTCTGGGAGGCTGAGACAAGAGGATGGCTTCAGTCCAGGAAAATGAGGTTGCAGTGAGCAATGATGTTGCCATTGCACTCTAGCCTGGGAGACAGAGCTGGAATGTGTCTCCAGAAAAAAAGAAAAGAAAAAAATGAATTAATTCACTGCCTACTTTTAAAGAAGCCGTTTTTGATTTATCTGTGAAAATAATTTCCAAACTCCATCCTTCCACCAAATATTTATTGAGCACTTACTAGATGTCAGATTCTGTAGAGGTGATGCCTGCCCTCAGGAGCTTACAGTCTAGTTAGCAAGACAGTTGTTAAGTAGGAAGAGATTCAAAATCCTCACTGTGACTATGACAAGTGCTATAAAGGAGGGACCCAAATGAACTTACAAAAGGGAGTTTGGCCTAATGAGGCCTGAAGAGGTGAGAATAGAGGTGAGATTCCAAGGTAGAGGCTAACTAGAATTTCATGATTCTGTGTTGGAGTTTTGATATGCATCACCAAATCTCAATCTCAGTAGTCATGGAAACACCCCTGGGAAATACATGAACTTTATGCAAAGGTAGCTTACCTAGAAAACTCTAGGACATTATAAATTTCAAAAGTAAAATTTTCTCCCATCTATAGGAAGATAAGACAACATATCCTTACCTGAGGAAAAAAGTACTCATCTTGCAAAATCATTCACTACCCTAGTAGACACAAACAAGTGTTACCCTCCAAATACACATATTTTTCAAAACATAAATTTTCTTGCCAGCCTGATGAGATGATGGCACCCTCCTCTGGTAAGAGCATTGTTTGCAACCTGGGCAATTCTAAATGCACAAGTGTTTCTAACAGCACAGATTTAGGACAAATGCACCTCTCTTCCCAATCTAAACTTGGCACTATTAGAAACATTTGATGAATACTCTCAGGTGGCAAGGGTACCTGTAGTGAGTGAGACACTCGGCCAACAGCAATGGGACAATAGATCAATCTTTTTGCTATATTGCACAGGTCAAATGAAATCCTCAGTGCTTAGATAACTTGAGGAGGTAAATATGGGAAGATGTGGCATGCTATGTAAAAAGTTTTACAGCACTGTTACATTCTTTTCCAAATAGTTCCACTCATAGCCTCTTGATTTCCGGTAGCCCAGATGAATTTATCTCAGAATCTGCTAACTCCCAGCATCACCAATGAGGCACTGCAGAAGTTTAAAGAATTTGACCATTTCGGTGTGGGGAATGGGGTAAACCTACAACTAATAGAAGCAGAACGTGCTGTATGGCGGAAGGTCACACTTATAGCCCTGGCTTGGGGGAGGCAAACACATTACATGTAACCAAAATGTTTGTTATCCCCATAATATCCTGAAATAAAAAAATTTTAAAACAAGAATTTTAAATTTGAGAGTCATCATGCACCAGGTACTATAGACATAAAGATGAATTAATCAGTAGCTTGTACCAAGGACTCAATGTCTAGTAAACGTCTCTAACCATAGCATTAGTATTAAAAAAACAAAGTCCCTATGTTGGTCACCATGTTTGCACTGCTTCAATTTCTTCCCCATATCAAGACTTGTGGTTGTCAAGACAGAAGAAGGATATATATATATATATATATATATATATATATATACACACACACATACACACACAATAAAGTGAATAATCTGCACAATAACAGAACTCAGCAAAAATAGTTTGAACCACGTTAATTCCTCATACAAAAAACCTAGTATATTTCTTGAAGTTCTAAGGATGTTAACTCTTTGGAATAACTCACTTTAATTGTGTACATTCTATGTGCCAGGCACTAATTCCAAGTACATTACAGATATTATCATGTTTAATCCTCATAAGGACCTTATGACAGGCTTAATGATAAAACTGGGGCAAATATTAAGAAGTGAAGGAACACGTCTGAGAATCATGGCTGGAAAGAGTGGGGCCAGTTGGAATCCCAGGCACTGTGACTGCAGGGCTCCTATTCTGCACCACTACATACCTGTCACTCTCTGGAATAGCAGGTCAATGTAAAGTGGCGACAAGTAGTCAGGGTGCTACTCACAGCTCCTATAGTGACAGAGTATGATGTCCTTGTAGTGAAAACAAAGCCAAGGATTTTTGCTCCTTTCACTAAAGCTGCCTCATCTGTCAACAAAGAGTTTGTATGAGCAGGAATTGAGCGAAGGTATAACATTGAAGTTAATTTCATATAGATTGCCACTGTCCAGCACTAAAATGTCACGTCTAAAAACTTGACTTTTTTGACCCAAATGCACCTATCTGTCCTTCTAGGTGCTAGATACTGCTCATGAAAGAGGAAATTTGGTTAAATAGTGCCTTTTTCAGCTGCACTAAGATGATTTTACCAGACTTTCAGTGAAATGTTTTCCTACTCTTCATCAGGATCTTGTCTGGTCTCAGAGCCATTGACAGCACATCCATGAAATATTGTAGGGCCTTGACTTTACCTCTCCTAAGTTACTGGTTATCACCAAACACTCTGAGCCCCAGGTTATCCCAGAGTTTAGGGCTGGGGGACCAGGAGCCCCGGAGCTGTAGAGAGGCTCAGAGCTGTTCTGTAGCACAAATGCAAGACATGTAAGAACTCAAGGGCAGGATGAAAGCAGCAGCAGTCAGGGGTTCAGTGGCAGCACCCACCTCCTCTGAGACCTCATGACTCATTGGGCATGATGGGCTATGTGTGTTTGACACCTATTTGGGGAGGATGCCTGGTAGATTATACTCTTTCCATCTCTCTCAGGAACAACAGGGTGGCACATATGTAACAGGGTAAAAATTCCCTTAGGTATCTTCCTGTGGGCTACAAAAAAATGCACAGAGTTCATGAGTCCTTTTCAACTTTGGCAACATGAAAGTTACATATAGTCTGTAATTTGTGCCAACTGAGGTTTGACCGCAGGTACATTAAAATTCAGGCACCAGCCAAAAACCATATCGCATATTCAAAATGTGTTTGTGGAGAGGCTGCCAAGTTCGGGAAGTGATTCTTTGGGTAGTGTAGACATTTTAACAACTTTGATTCTGCCGACCCATGAACATGGTATGGTTTTCAACCTGTTTATGTCCTCTGCTTCCTCAGTGTTTGATGGTTCTCCCTGTAGCGGTCGTTTATCTCCTTTGTTAAATATATTCCTATTATAATATCAACATCATTTTTCACAGATATAGAAAAAAATAATTCCACGTTTCGTATGGAACCAGAGAAGCCCCCGTGTAGCCAAAGCAATCTTAAGCACAAACAACAAACCAAGAGGTTTCAATTTATCACACTTCAAGCTATATTACAAGGAAGCCTATAGTAACTAAAACAACATTGTATTGGCATAAGAACAGAGACATAGGCCAAGGGAACAGAACTAAGAAACCAGATATAAAACCATCCTCATGTAGCCATCTAATCTTTGACAAAGCAGACAAAAACATACACTGGGGAAAGGAATCCTTATTCAATAAATGGTGCTGGGAAAATTAGATAGCCACATGTAGAAGACTGAAACAGGATCCGCACCTTTCACCTCTCACAAAAATCAAATCACAGTGGATAACAGACTTAAACCTAAGGCATGAAACTATAAGAATCCTAGAAGAAAATGTTGGGAAAACTCTTATAAACATTGGCCTAGGGAAAGAATTTATGAAGAGGCCCCAAAGGCAATCACAGCAACAACAAAACTAAATAAATGGGACCTAATCAAATTAAAAACCTTCTGCACTACCAAAGAAACTATCATGAGAGCAGACAACCTACAGAATGGGAGAAAATATTCACATGCTACACATCAGATAAAGGGCTGATAACTAGAATCTATATAGACCTCATGAAAATCACCAAGAAAAAATCAAAGACAAGTGGGCAAAGGACAAGAACAGAAACTTTTCAGAAGAAGATAGATGGCCAACAAACAAAAAATTCTCAACATATCTAATCATCAGGAAATGCAAATCAAAACCACAATGAGATATCACTTAACTCCAATGAGAATGGCCTTCATCAAAAAGTCCCAGAACAAGCAGGACGGTGGCCATGGAAGTCGGAATCCGCTAAGGAGTGTGTAACAACTCACCTGCCGAAAAAAAAAAAAAAAAAAAAAAAAAAAAGTACCATACCATAAATGTTGGTATGAATGCAGAGAGATAGGAACACTCATATACTGCTGGTGGGACTGCAAACTAGTATAACCTCTGTGGAAAGTAATATGGAGATACCTCAAAGAGATACAGGTAGAACTAATATTTGATCCAGCAATCCCATTACTGGGCATCTACCCAAAAGAACAAAAGAAATTCTATTAAAAAGACATCTGCACTAGAATGTTCACAGCAGCACAATCCACAACTGCAAAGATGTAGAAACAACCCAAGTGCCCATCAATACATGAGTAGATTAATAAAATGTGGTATATGTATACCATGGAGTTCTACTGAGCCACAAAAAACAATGGTGATATAGCACCTCTTATATTATCCTGGATAGAGCTAGAACCCATTCTAAGAAGTGAAGTTTCTCAAGAATGGAAAATAACCACCACATGCACTCACCATCAAATGGGTATTAACTGACCAACACTTAAGTGCACAGATAGTAGTAACATTCATCAGGTATTGGGCAGGTGGGAGCAGCGAGGAGGGGATGGGTATCTTCACACCTAATGTGTACAGTGTGCACCATCTGAGAGATAGACATGCTTGAAGCTCCCAGATGGGGCAAAAGCAATATATGTAACTGAAACATTTGTATCCCATAATATGTTAAAATAAAAAAATAAAGGTAAAAACAACAAAAATTACAAACTCAAAGCTTATATGACAAAAAATATATATATGTATATTCATTTAGATATCATGGGTGTTTGTTATTCTTTTTACATTTCTTTATTCTTTTCATTTTTCTGCTTTTCTCAAACGTTTTAAAATCTAAAAATAATACGATAATGGTGTAAAAAAATGAAAAAAAAGAGGAACATATTTGTATAAGGAAAATAATCAACATTGCCTATTCCTGGGGTAAGGGCTTATAGGTAAAATTTTCACTCCAGACTTTTCTATATATTCAAATTTTCTACCATGAATGTCTTAAAGAAATAAAATATTTTGCTGAAGCTTTAAAAAAGAATGAAAGAACATGCAATAACTTAAAAATGATTTTAAGTGTCAAGCTGTGTCCTACTAAATTCCTACTACATTCCTCTAACAAGTAAAACATTGTACTCAAATTGATAAGACATCCTGGGAGAATGACAGAAGCAGAGAGCTTCCTGGTAGAGAACACAGGGAGGTTCGGGTAGGGTGGTTGCTGTGCCCAGAGGGGGCAAGGAAGCTCTGTCCCCCATCCAGCCTTGCCCTGGGCAACTCTTCCATTTGGCTGTTCCTGAGTTGTGTCCTTTATCATAAATGCTTTACTGAGACCTGTGAGTTGTTCTAGCAAATTATCAAATCTGAGGGGGACTGTGAGAACCCCTCAATTGTTCACCAAGTTATTTGGTGCAAGTGGTCTGGAAACCCCATTTGCAACTCACATGTGAAGTGAGGGCAGTTTTGCGAGACTGAGCCCATAAACCTGTGGGGTCTGACGCCAGCTCCAGGCAGTTAGTGTCAGAATTGAATTGAACTGTAGAACATCCAGTTGGTGTCCGAAGAGTTGGCATCAGAACTGGTTGGTGTCAGGAGAGGGAAGAAAGCCCACACACCCCTCCTCCAGGACATTCCTCCTACCACACGGGGTCTCAGGGTCTTTCATAGAGTACTCAGATCCCTCTGGTCATCCCAGCTTTTAGTGCCGGGCTTTCCACTTCTGGTAAGTCTGATGTTAGAATGTCCTACAGCAGGTGTGTAGGCCACTGAAAAAAAACACTAACACCTAATATATTTAATGATTACGAAAAGCTTTTGTTGAATTTGATGTCCCATTTAATAGATAAATTCTGTGATATTCCATTTAATAGATAGACAAATTGAGGCTCAGAGAAGTCAATCAGCCACACAAGGAGTGAGCGTCCATGTAACCATGAGTGTCCACATAACCATGGGGCCAGCCTAGGTAAAATCGAGGCATCTCTAGACACTCTTGGTGCTATTTATTACACAAAAGCAAATTGGTTGGGTAATGTCACTCCTCAACCTGGAGACCTTGGCCTTTGCTGATTGTACAAAAGAGGAAGAAAGTGTGGGCCCAGCTCCCTGAGGCCTGGCTTTGCAGGGATAAGGCAGGGGCTGTTCTGCTTTCAGGCGGAAATGCTTACTAGCTGCGTGTCTGGCTGCTCACAAAGCACAGAGACCCCTGGGATGGAGACAAATACTTCAGTGCCCCTTGGAGTATGGCAGGATAAGCTTTGGGGCTCAGGAAGCCCCCAAAACCATGAAAGCCTGGGAAGGGTGCTCCCTGGCCCAGGTCTAATGTTTCCCCCTGGCAGGCGTAGGGGCCCCACCCATCCCGAGTTCCTGGGCCTGGGCCCCACACCCGAGTGCCAGGAAAGTCTGCGCCCTGGGTCTGTGGGCAGGCTCTGGGTGCTGGGCTGGTGGAGGCCTGTATGAACATGCATGCACTGTGTGTTGTATGGTCTGCACCCACTGCAGCAACAGCCTGTCTGGGCCTGAGCCGCTTGCAACGCCTCCTCTGGCCACACCTGCCATGGGTTTCCTCTTGGTGACGTTTTCTTCCTGCTCTGGCTGGCTAGGGCTGTGGTCACTGGCTGGTGTCTCAGGGCCAGGAGAGATCTGAAGAGACTGGGGACCCTGGAAGACCACCCCTGTCTTGCCTCTCCCCTTGCCCACCTCCTTGCCAGCCTTGCAGCTCAAAGATTAATCCCAGGAGTCCAGAGCCCAGGAGAGAGAAGAATCTGAGGAACACAGAACCGTGAGTGTCACCCACATCTGATCACCCACCCTCCTATTCCCCCTCCCAGGCCCTGGGCCCCACCCTAGTACCCCCATATAACCTGACTTCTTCCAGTGTCTCCCAGTCCCCTCCAGGCTCCTCCCTCCCAAGACTTTTCCTACCACTCCCTTCCCTGACCGCCAACACCATCTATTGGCAGATGCCCTGGGGTTTCCAAAACTGGGCTCTAAATGCTGAATAGGAGTTTACCAAGCCAAGCTGAGTGAATCCAGTGGGAGTACCACAGTGGGAGATGGTAGGGGCCAAGGCAAAGGAGACCACTCTTCTCTGTCTGCCTGATGCCCCTCACCACCCATCCACTTCCCCTGCCCCCTGAACATCCTCCAGTCCCCCTACTCTAGAACAGAGATGGCCAGCAGAGCCCAGTTGGGCTATTACTTGGAGCTACTGAAGAAGGAAGAGCTGAAGGAGTTCCAGCTTCGGCTGCACAATGAAGAACCTTTCCGGGGCTTTTCCGGTGCGATGGCAGTTCCACCAGAGAAGATGAGTGGCATGGAGGTGGCCTCATGTCTAGTGGCTCGGTATGGGGAGCAGCGAGCCTGGGACCTTGCCCACCACACCTGGAGGCAGATGGGCCTGAGCTTGCCCTGTGCCCAGGCCCCCAAAGAAGAGGCCTTGTTGTTAGGTGAGAGGATAAAGGGCCCCTCTGTCTGCTGTAGTCTCCTGGCCCCAGCTACTCCCCCCGGGGTCCCCAACACCACCACTGAATCCACACTGCCATATGAAGCTCTGGGCAGTGACTTGGGACCACCCTGTCTAAGGGGGAATCCAGGCCCCAGACTAGGCTGGAGCTGGGGCACCGTTGCTGGGCCCCAGAGCCCCACCCCTTCTTCTGTTCATGTGCATTCCCAGGCTCCCTTGTGGTCCTCACAGTGCCTGGGAGGGGGATGATGGGAAAGGTGGGTGTGGGCTTCGGGCCCTGCTCCCAGGGGAGAGGACTTGCCTGGCATTGTAGTTACAGGCACAGACTTGGGAATCAGGCAGAGGCAGGTTCCAGCCCTGGCACTACCACCCTGAGCAAATCACTTTATTGCTCTCTGCCTCTATTTCTCCAACTACAAAGTGGCAGAGTAAGAGCCCACCTTCTTGGGCTGTGTGAGGGTTAAAAGAGCTAACCCCTGTTAAACATTCAGCATAGAGTCTGATATGTAGAAAGTGCTCAGTAATTGAGAGCTCTTGTTGCTATTGTTGCTGCTGTTGTCATTAGTACTATTAGCATCCCTGGGATGCAGAGGCTCTTAGTCCCACATGGGAAAAGAGTAGTGACTTACACAGGGAGTAGACTTAGAACCAGGACAGATATGCAAATTTCCTGGATCCCAGACCAGTATCTTTAGCCCAGCAGTGTCTATCAGAGCATCGCTCTTCAGAGGAGCCCATGGAGGAGACTGCAAAGGGCAGCAGTGGGTTCACTCATTTCTCCTGATCTCTCTTGGTTGAGACAGAAGACCTGCTTAATACAAAGAACCCTGGCCGCAGTCTCCTGTCTCCTGCCCCTACCCCTCTGACACATCCCCAACCTTTCTGTCTCCTTCCTGCAGATGACTTCCCCCCATTCCTCTCCTTCTCAAGTACACCCAACCTGGAGTCCCCCAGCCAGCCCACCTCCACCGCTGTGCTAAGGTTCTGTGGCTCTGAGTCCCCGGGGCATCCCCAAGTCTCAGAAAGGAAAAAGATTTTAAGATGGCTTCCTGACACATCTGGACACCCATTCGGAGGTAAGGCTTGCTGAGTGGGGCTGAGAGCCTGGGCTAGGGCTGTGAGTCAACCACTGGGTCTCCACATGTGTGACTGTGTACCTGCATGAGGACCTGGAATGGGGGACAAGCAGAAGAAACATGGAGGATCCAGGATGGGGTGGTGAGAGCAGAAGGCCTCAAAATATCTTTCAGGGACTTTCCAGTGCTGAAATTATATCCCTCCCCATTTGACCGATGGGGAAACTGAGACCCATGTAGGTCAGGTAGTGGGTCTCACCCAAGTGGGTACCATGTGTGACATGGTCCTTGCCTCAGCAGAGTTCAGCTTCCAATCTTGGTGGGCTCTGAAGACCCTTGGGGTGAGGGTGGTCCAGATGTTCAAGAGGATTGTGTTCTCCAGATGGGCCCCAAGAGGGGGACAGGCTCATTTCTCAGTCCAACCCAGTTTCCTCACCAGACTTCTCTTATTTTGTTCTCTGCCACCCTGAATCACCCAGACTGCAAACCTCAGCTACACCCTTGTCCTCTTCCTCTTCTCGTGACAGCATCAAAGTGGTCACCTCTTCCCAAAGCAGAAGGGCCAGAGAATGCAGCTCATTTGTCCAATCTCCCACAGCATTTAGTAGCAGAATAAGGGCTAGAACCTAGAACAATCCATTCTTGGTGCAGTGATTTTCTCCTTACCCTGCTGCTGCTTTGTGACAGTCCTACCCTTTTTCTTTCCCTTCCTTCTATGCCCATTCTCACCCCTCCACCCCCATGCCCTGGCAATTGTGGTCACAGGCTCAGACTCCTCTGCCCTCAATTTTCACCCTAACTTCACCAGCTTGCTGTGTGACATGGAACAATTCGCTCCACCCCTGTGTCTCATTTTCCTCCTCTGAGCCTTCATATTACTCAGTTTTCACTCCTCATGCCACCTCTCGCTCTACAGTACAGAATTTACATCTCCTTGAGTACTGCACAAGAAATCCACTTGTAGAGAAGTCCAAGTGCTTGATGTAAATTCTACTGAAGATGTTGTAGGAGACGAGGGTTAAGCTACTCACATCTCTCCCCACAGAGGGGCCCCCTTATGCCCCCACCAGCATTCTTCTCTCTTCCCCCATGTGGTAACCCGTGTTACTGGCTCTTCCCTGTTCTATGCTCTGCCCTCAACTTTCATAGCTCAAATTTCAGTGCCTAGCAAAGCAACACCTGGCAGTAAAGACAAACCACCCTCCCTAGAATGCCACTTAGTAACTATTTATTATTATTTGAAATGGGGAGCTCAACTCTTAAAGTGGCTTAGAAAGGTCCTTCTACTTCAAGCTGAGTGTGGTGGCTCATGCCTGTAGTCTGAGCTACTTCAGAGGCTAAAGCGGAAGGAACACTTGCGTCCAGGAATTTGACCCTGCAGTGAGCTATGATGATGCCACTGTACTCTAGCTCAGGAAAGACAGAGATACCTTATCTCCAGGGGCAAAAAAACCCATCTCTTTCTACCTAATACATACTGTTCACCCTGTACTCCCACCAAGAAGTTTCAGACCAGCTACTAAGAGAATAAAATTATCTCTCTACATTTACATGGTTTTAAAAATAGTATTACTAACACCCATCTCACAGGATTGTTGTGAGCATTCCAACCATATGCACCTAAAATAAAATAGATATTCAGTAAATTGTCATTTCTTTCCTGTCATTCCCCCTCCAGAACACCTTTCCTCACTCCTCTACCAAGCTCTTCCAAGCTCCCCAGACCATGAGTCTCCAAGCCAGGGGTCACCCAATGCCCCCACATCCACAGCGGTGCTCAGGGGCTGGCAATCCCTACCTCAGCCCAGCCTAGGACCCAGAAAGCAGGAGGCTCCAGGAACTGAGTGGCCTCTGGCTGAAACATCTGGAAACTTCCACACAGGTAAGACCCTGCTGAGCTCCTGGAGAGGGGTGGGTAAGGCAGAGGCATGGACAAAGAGTTCCTTGGGGGTGCAAGTTGGCATGCTGAACACAGAAGATCTCGAAAACATCTGAAATGTCTCTCCAGAAATCCTACTATTGGAGTCTCTCCATTGGACCAAGGTACTGTTTCCAGGAAGCCTCTGAACATTAAAGTGTAGGTGCATTTTCCAACACAGGAAACACATCACTTAGTTTAGTGGACAGGCACTGGCCTGGGGTCAGGAGAGCTAGATTTCATTTCCACTGAGCTTCTCACCCACTGGGCAGCCTAGAGCAAATCGCATGCTGTGTCTGCTAGACATTCTCTATGTTAGGCCCTGGGCCTGCTGCTACACTTGCACTTGAGTTTTACAACCAGCCCATGAGACAGATATTGTTATTATTCAACCCTGGAAATGAGAAAACTGAGGCTCAAAAAGGGAAAGTCTCGTAGTTAATAGTGTGGAGATGCCTTCACTCTCTCTGACACCACAATCCACACTTTTAACTCATATATCCTGCTCCCTCTGCCACAGGTACACAGGCCCCTGATGCCATGGTCTTAACCACTGAACTGTACTGCCTTTCAATACTAGGAGTTGTCCCCTTTGAAATCTGAGAGTTGTTATGTTTAAAGGATTTCTTCTGCACCTAGCTAGGAGTAAAGTTGTAGAATTCGTGGGCCTAATATATGGCTTGGGCTCAAAGTGTATCAATCAACTTATTTAGTCACACCATTTCCCATTCAAAGAAAGAAAAGAAGGAAGAAAGGAAGGAAAAAAGGAAAGATTAGAGACATCTTACAGAAACATACAAATGTAATAACCTTACTATAACAGAATGCAATAACCTTAAAGTGAAAAAAGCAAGTAAGAAAGCCACGAGGACTAATCAGTTGCTATAACTTAAGTTTCCACTGGTTGTGAGCATCGCAGAAACCAGGACAAAAGGGGAAATATAATGGGTTACATAATACCTATTGCTCAATAGAAGAAAAAAGACCAATTCAAGAGAAATACATTTTTCCCTTAGAAAAATTCTAAGCGAATTTTTCAAGTGAAGAACTTGAACAAAATTACATACATAATATCAGTTTCATACCAAGTACAGAAACCATGTCATATGATTTTTGATATGTCAAGAACAAAGGTAGGAAAGTGTGTTTGTGTGAAAGACAACATAGTAAATGTATTAGGCTTTGGTTTCTCTGTCACAACTACTCAACTCTGCCCTCATAACCCCAAAGCAGCTATAGTTAGTATATAAACCAATGGGCATGATGTCTGTGTTCCAATGAAATTGTACTTACGATGCTAAATTTTGAATTTTACATAATTTTCATGTCATGAAATATTATACTTCTTTTGATTTTTTTCAACCATCTAACAATTCTTAGCTTGCAAGTAGTACTAAAACAGGTGGCTGGCTATGGTTGGCAAACTCCAGCCAAATCCAGCCAATCACCTGTCTTTGTAGATTTGGTTAGAGTTTGTCAATACATGATCAAAAGCATGATATTAAAATGAAACTCATTAGTGGTATCAGGTGTAAGGGTAGGATTTTTAAAGTATGACTTGATATAATAGGATTTAGATATGTGGCATGGTAATAGAGCCATGAAAACCAGGAGGTTTTCGAGACTGTGGCATTAAGAAGAGCCAAGCCCTCCAGTGGCACCTCAGCCAAACACAGTCTGAGCAGGGCAGACTATGGCCATGACCCCACATGGCCATCCTGAGGCTCGTAGAACATTTTCACATTGCCAGAAATGTTCCCACAGGAGACAATAAAAGCAGAGCTATAGATTATGAACTCAGAGGTGGGGTGGCCCTCTGAACATCCCAGTCTCAGCAGCACTAAAGGCATGAACTGACCCCACACTCTCCACTCTCCCCAGATTTTCCTCAGCATGCCTGCAAAGGTAGGACAGGTAACCTTGAACTATGGAGGCCCAGTAAGTTTCCCAGGGTGAACAGGGCTTCAGCACCCCAGATGAGTCACTTGTATCATCTCTAAAATTCCACTAAGGAAAAAAGTGAGAGGCACTTGAGATATTGGGAAGGAAAAGTAAAGAAGGGGTTGTAGCAATTGTTCTATTTGGAATCTATGATGGGAGCCTGAGGTCCCTCCCTAAGGGAAAGACCCATCTGTGAACTCAGCTCCTCACAGTTCACAAGGCATCTTCCCTTGTGTCTCAGGTTAGGCTCCCTCTGAAACAGACCCTGAGGCAAGATTTGCTTGCAGATAATTCACTGGGGAGGAGAAATGAGAGAAGGGGGGAGAAAGGTGCACTGTGAAGCAGTTTACCCCTGTGAGCAAGTGAGGTTCATGATGCCAGAGATGTCTGGGAGACAGTGAGAACATATCTTGGGTTGTCAGTGTTGGGGACAAGGGACCCTCATCCATTGTCCACTGAGGACTCTTCCTGGAGTCTTACCTCCCCAGTGTTTCTGGCCCACCCCACTTGTGGCCCTCAGATAGATAACCACAGGTGTTGCAGATGGACACTGTCGGCACGTACTGCAATGATGGGTGCTAAGGGGATGCTGTCAGGACCCAACAGCATCTGCAACACAGTCATTATCTCCTTCACCCCTGAATGACCTCCTCCAGGGATATCTCACAGTCTCAATTTACAGATGAGAAAACTGACGTTCCATGGAGCTAATGACCCAAGTCATGGCCTTAATGGGGACAGAGACTTGTGCATGTTTTGTTCACTCTTTATCACCAGCCACTAGAACAGCACCTGCCACATAATAAGCCCTTGATAAATATTTGATGAAGGAAAGTCAAACAAGGAGAATGATTTGATTCAGGCAACACTTGAACTGGGATCTTCCACCCCAAAGTCCATGTCCCTTATGCTGCATGGCAAGAACACACTAATGTCTACAGCCAGTGCAGTGTGGCTTGGAGTAGGTACCTAAAAAGTTGGTGAATGAATGAATGAATGAATGAACAAGTCTATTCTATACCTTTATGTTCCATCCTACCCTCTCTTAGGAATGAGAGAAAGATACCAAAGCCAGAGGAGAGAGAACTCTTGTTCAACACTGTCCTGGAAAAGTGAGGTATTACACAAAAAATTCACACAGCTGATACTTCTAAAAACACCTCACCCCAGAATTCATGAGTCCCTGGACAGGAGGAGCTGGCATCATGACATGGTGGAGAATCAAGGACGTTTGATTAAGATGGGAGACTTATTTGGCCCAAGCCTGGGAACCCAAGAAGAACCCCGCATAGTCATATTGCACGGTGGTGCTGGAATTGGGAAGTCAACACTGGCCAGGCAAGTAAAGAGGGCCTGGGAGGAAGGCCAGCTGTACAGAGACTGCTTCCACCACATCTTCTACTTCAGCTGCAGGGAGCTGGCCCAGGCCAAAGTGCTGAGTCTCGCTGAGCTCATCACAAAAGGCTCGGAGGCCTCTCTGGCTCCCCTTGGAGAGATCCTGTCTTGTCCAGAGCGGCTGCTTTTCATCCTCGATGGTGTGGATGAGCCAAGATGGGTCTTAGAGGAGCAGAGTGTTGAGTTCTGTCTGCACTGGAGCCAGCAGCAGCCGGTGCACGCGCTGCTTGGCAGTTTGCTGGGGAAAACCGTACTTCCCGAGGCTTCCTTGCTGATCACCACTCGGACCACAGCTCTGCAGAAGCTCATTCCTTCTCTGGAGCAGCCCCGGTGGGTGGAGGTCCTGGGGTTCTCTGATTCCGGCAGGAAGGAATATTTCTTCAACTATTTCACAGATGAAAGCCAAGCAATTAGAGCCTTTGGCTTGGTTGAGTCAAACCGAGCAGTCTGGACCCTGTGTCTCGTGCCTTTTGTGTCCTGGCTGGTCTGCTCTTGCCTGAAGCAGCAGATGGAGTGGGGGGAAGAACTCACACTCACCTCCCAGACGGCCACAGGCCTCTGTCTGCGCCACCTCTCCCAGGCTCTCCTAGGTCAGCCCCTGGGGCCCCAGCTGAGGGGCGTCTGCCTCCTGGCTGCTGAGGGCGTCTGGCAAGGAAAGAGCCTTTTCAGCCAAGATGATCTCAGGAAGCACGAGTTAGATGAGGCCATCATCTCCACTTCCTTGAAGATGGGTGTTCTTCAAAAGCACTACACCTCTCCAAGCTACAGCTTCACCCACCTGTGCCTCCAGGAGTTCTTTGCAGCAATGTCCTGTGCCTTGGGGGATACGGAGGAGAGAGGTGAACATCCTAACCTCATTAGAGTTGTGGAAAGGTTACAAGAAGCATACCAAAGCCATGACGTGTTTGGGGCACCAACCACGCGTTTCCTATTCGGCCTTCTAACTGAGCAGGCACGGAGAGAGATGGAGAACATCTTCAACCGCCAGCCAAGCCTGGACAGGAGGCGGGAGCTGCTGCAGTGGGCCGAGGAGGAGTCCCAGGGCCAGGAGGCCCCGCTGCCAAGCTCTCTGGAGGTGCTCCACTGTTTGTACGAGACTCAGGATGAGGAGTTCCTGACACAGGTGATGGCCCATTTCCAGGGAACAAGCGTGTGTGTCCACACGGACATGGAGCTCCTGGTGTTCACTTTCTGCATTAAATTCTGCCACCACGTGAAGAGGCTTCAACTGAATGCGGGTGGACAGCACAGACCCACATGGAGGCCCCCCGGGGTAGTCCTGTGAGTACCCACCCCCTCCTCTCTCCAGCCCCTCTATCCATCCCATGGGCCCGAATGTCCTGAGCACCGAGGGCACTGACACTGGGCCTGGTCACCAGTGACTCCTAACTGCAGGGTGTGACCACTGTTTTCTGTCCATGGTGGGACAAGTCCTGCTTGTTTCCAGAGAGGCCTGGTGGGGCCCCACCTTGAGCTGCAGCCCTTCTCCTACCCCTAGGACAGCCACCTGCCTTCTCTCTGGAC
This sequence comes from Microcebus murinus, assembly GCF_040939455.1. Classification (NCBI taxonomy): domain Eukaryota; kingdom Metazoa; phylum Chordata; class Mammalia; order Primates; family Cheirogaleidae; genus Microcebus; species Microcebus murinus. The sequence goes on along the minus strand of NC_134121.1, from coordinate 15,653,547 downwards.
ACACTCCCCCTTCACACTGACCTTAGCTGTCCCCACACTCCCCAAGGATCCCACAGCCCACCTGGCCCTGCTCCGCTCTCCACATGCTCTCGCTCTGAGAAATGGTTCACTTGGCTGCTGCAGGAACCCCCTCAATGACATGAACATTGGCCCTGAGATCTTCCCCCACCACCTCAGACTGCATGTCTGAAAAGAAGTCCCCTATTTGTCCCTGCAAATCTGACATTTTTGTCCGCGGTGCCACAATAGCCTCAGGCAGTCAATCTGAAACCCATTCTGTGAGCATCTGACAGCATCTTCCGCTAATCATCCCCCAGCCCAGCAATGCTGAGAACTTCCTCATCCGGGTTCCCCTGCCTCTGCTACGGTATTGACCATAGTATTGGTATGTGTCTATCTCCCCCTTTAGATTGCTCATTCCATAAATATTTATTGAGCACTAATTTTATGCCAGGCCCTACACATCACATATTAAAATGCACAATCCCTGCCTTAAGGAGCTCAAAACCTGGGGGAGAAGACAGACATTCACCCACTAATGATAATGGATTGTAATGCATTATTATAGCTATGAATACATTACTATACATATACTATGGTGGCTGATGGAAGGGAGTGACCATTTTCCTAAGGGACCAGGAAAGAAAAAATTCTCAGAGGAAGAAATGTTTGATTTGGGTTTTTTATTTTAAGATTTTTAGACTTTTTGTTACAATTAAGCTTGTGTTCATTGTAGAAAATAAGGACAGATCAGTAAGCAAAAAGATGAAAATTAATATCAACCAGAATTCCATCAAAGATGACTATCATTAAGAACTGATGGTCACCTTTCTAAGAAGACTATCCTTTTTTTCTATGCACATTTCTGTGGCAAAATTGAACCACACCATACATTTTACTTCATGTCACCTTTATTTTCTTGATGTATCAAATTTACCTTCCTGCATTAAGTAGTCTGATGCAACACCCTTTTGAATGGCCACATGGTACTCGACAGGAAAGTGCCATTCTTGATTTGGCCATCCAGTATTCTTGCCCATTTTAGGTTCTTTCTAATTGTTCATGGTTATAAATGTGAAGTAGGGCTGGGCACAGTGGCTCACACCTATAATCCAGCACTCTAGGAGGCCAAGGCAGGAGAATCACTTAAGGACAGGAGTTTGAGACCAGCCTAAGTGAGACCCCATCTCTACAAAATAATAGAAAAATTAGCTGGGCATGGTGGTGCACACCTGTAGTTCCAGCTACTTGCCCCTGAGGTAGGAGGATCCTTTGAGCCCAGAGTTTTGTGGTTACAGTAAGCTATGAAGACACCACTGCACTCTAGCTAGGGCGACAGAGCCACGTCTTAAACATGAATAAAATGAAAAAATAAAATAATATAAAATAAATAAAATAATATACATGAAGTAGGACATGAAGAACCTGGTTACAGGTGTTGCAAGTGGTAATGGCCTGATGTGGGGCATGCGAAACCAGGAACACCAGGCCAGACCAAGAGAGCTTGGGACAGACAGTGGCAAGTAGAGCCTGAAGCCGCAAGTGAGAAGGGGAATTTTCAAGGCACAGAGTCAGCTAGGCAAGACAGAGAGAACAGTAAGGGGCTCCTGGACACAAACAGTCCAGGAAGAAATAAGGAAGACTGGCTGAAGGTGGTGGGAAGGGAGATCAGGACAAGGAGAGACATGAAGGGAATGAGGATGGCATGGTAGAAGCTCCAGGAACTTGGCTTGGAATGAAGCATCATGCATTTTGAATACTTTTTAATTTCTTCTTTCTCTCACTTTTATTAAAGATGGCAAAGGCTGACTGAAAAACATTACAAATGTATTCTTCAAGTTTCACAAAACTAAATAAATGTAAAGGACATTCAAATAGTTGAACTTTTGAATAATGGCTTTTTTGATGTATTTGTAGCATTTATACTTCTGAAGTTGTTGAAACGTACAACTTTTGGGAATCTCTGGGATATCTTTTAATCCTCACAAATCCCTCTGTAGCAGTACTGTAGTTGTTCTCTTTTTCCCCCGGAGGAGACTGAGTGAGGCATAGGGGAGTGGAGATGAAGTGCAGGTGGCTGGCTCCCCGGCCTCTGCTCCTCACCTCCACACAGCTCTGCAGACTTACTGGGAAGATGAATTAAGGTTGGGGGCATATTGGGATGTATTAGGTTAAAAACTTGGTGGAGCGATCTGGCCAGAAAATAGAAATATCTGCCTACAGCCATACCACCCTGAAAGCACCTGATCTCATCTATCTTGGAAGTTAAGCAAAGTTGGGCCTGGTTAGTACTTGGATGGGAGAAAATAGAAATATTAGTCTGAAACTTGGAATAGCATTTAAGAAGGTGAAGCCCTGGGAAGTAGATGAGGTCACTAAAGCAGTGTGTGAAAATGGAGAAATTAAATGGGTGGAAATTATACAAGGCAGAGTGTATTCTAACACTCGCAGACCAAGTCCATCATGCTCTCCCCACCAGGCTGTAAATATTCTCCCCTAGGATGTTCCCTTAGCCACCCCTCTCCTGCAGACCCTCTCTATGGTCTTGCTATCTGTGGAAGGGGACAGGGTCCCTTGCAAGCCAACCTAGACAGCAGTATATATGATCACACACAACCTTGCATCATAAAGTCACCCTCAGATCACCTATCCCAGCCTCTGTGCCCACCTCCCATCTCCTCCTCTCCTTTTTGGGCACTGGGCATACAGAACGTCTGTGCCAAAGAAAAACAGGCGTGTCTGCATCAAAGAGAGGAAGGCTGTCCAGATCACCAAGATCCTGCTCTGTGCCAGGCCCCATGTTGTGCACTGCAGATAAAAAGGATGACAAGTATCTGCCCCTGCATTCAAGAAACTGCCAAACTAAGGTGGAAACAGACACACAAAATGAACGCTTCAGCATGGTATGGTAAGGGCTGTGGAATGAGGAGCCACACAGAGCAGTAGCTCCCAGCCCAGGGTGGCAGGGGCAGAAGGCCTGGCGGGGAGCCTGGCCAGTCCCAGGGATGGCACTGCCCACTGTGGCCTGGTGCTCAGGAGGACAGAACCCCCACTGTGTAGTGCAGGGCTGTGCACATCAGACCCCCACACACACAGATCACATCTCTCCCGTCCCTCTCTCCCTCCCTCAGCTTCACATGGGCCCCGGTCACAGATGCCAGTTGGCTGGTTTTCTTCTCCGTTCTTGAGGTCTCCGGAAGCCTGAAGGAGCTGAACCTAAGTGGAAACTCGGTGAGCCGCTTGGCAGTGCGCAGTCTTTGTGAGACCCTGAGTCATCCTCGCTGTTACCTGGAGACCCTGTGGTGAGTCTGGCCTGAGTTCTGCTCTGAAGTAAAGATGGGCAGAAGATCCAAGGCAGAAGCTGAGTCTAGGATGAGGGATTGGTCTTTGTATTCATCAAATATTCGTTTCACCCCTCTCTGCCTATGCACTGTGCCAGGTGCCAGGGCTACTGTGGTAAACAACCAGGGATAGGATTTTTTTTCTCACAGAGTTTGCAAGAGACTAGCATTAATCACAGAACCATACTAATAAATGTATAATAAGTTTATAATAACAAGGAACTAACTAACAAATTTATAATATCAGTTTATTCCACTGGAACCCAAATAAGGACTCCAATGGGAAAAATGTCATTGAGGAAGTGAAGCTTGAAAGAGATCTGAAGAATACAGAGTATTTAACTAAGAACAACAGGAGGGAGAAAGTTTTAGGCAGAGGGAATGGCAGGTGCAAATGTACCAAGGCCCTGTGGCATGAGGGAGGATGAGGCAGCCCAGGAAGGGAAGCAGGCCTGTGTGTCTGGAGGGCAGAGAGCAAAGGGTAAGATGAGGCTACAGAGATCAGCAGGAACCAGACCAGGCAAGGCCAGTGGACCATGTTGGGATTAGAGGTCTTTTTCCTGATGCAGTAGAATTTTAGGCAGAAAGTTGGCAAGATCAGTACATTTTGAACATAGAAACAGGCTGCTATGCAAAATATGTATGGGAAGGGTACAAAGGTAGAAGTTAGAAAACCAGTTAGTAGGAAAATTGCAGTAATTTCTGTAAATATGGTGATATCTTAGACTAACGAAAATGACTGTAGTTTCAGTAAGAGGCAGTAATCACTTAGTATGTGGTACTGGCCATCAAGAAGGAAAGAAGTACTGGATTCAAAAGATGTATAAAAGTAAAATAACTGGGCTCAGTAAGGGATTGGATTTAGGGAGAACGGGAGAAGGAGGTATCAAAGACAATCTCAGGTTTCTGGCCAGAGCAAGTCCTGGGCTAGTGGCACCTTCACTGAGATGGGAAATACTGAAAGAGGTGTGGTTGGAGGGGTGGGATATCATGAGTATGATCTTGTGCTTGTTGGTTTCAAGTTCCTTTGGGGTATCCAAATGAACATGCCAAGCAGGCATCAAATAAAGCTCTATGCAAAGATAAGGCTGCCCCCCAAAACAGATCTCAATAAAGTTGAAAAAATTAAAATTATACAAAGGGATCTAATTTTATTTCTCTGATCATGATGAAATAAAATTAGAAATCAACAACAGAAGAAAATCTGGGAAATTCAGAAAGACACTGAAATTAAACAACAAACTCTAAAATAACCAATGGGTCAAAGAAGAAAACACAAAGGAAATGAGAAAATACTTTGAGATGAATAAAAACAAAACACAACATACCAAAATGTATTGGATGCAGCTAAAGCAATGATGAAGGTAAAATTTATAGCTATAAATGACTATGTTAAAAAAGAAGGTAGAATACCACTACACACCTATTCGAATGGCCAAAATCCAAAACACCGACAACACCAAATGTTGGTTAGGATGTGGAGCAACAGGAACTCTCATTCATTGCTGGTGGGAATGCAAAATAGTATAGCCTCTTTGGAAGATGGTTTGGCAGTTTTTCATAAACCTAAACATATTTTTACCATATGACCCAGCAGTTACACCAGTTGGTATTTACCCAAGTGAGCTGGAAACCTATGTTCATACAAAAACTTGCACACAGATGTTTACAACAGCTTTATTCATAATTGCCAAAACTTGGAAGCAACCAAGATGTCCTTCAGTAGGTGAATGGATAAATAAACTGTTGTATACCCAGACAGTGGATTAGTAAGTGCTAAAAAGAAGAAGCTATTTTTTTTTTTTTTTTGAGACAGAGTCTAGCTTTGTTGCCCAGGCTAGAGTGAGTGCCTGTGGCATCAGCCTAGCTCACAGCAACCTCAAACTCCTGGGCTCAAGCAATCCTCTGCCTCAGCCTCCCGAGTAGCTGGGACTACAGGTATGCGCCACCATGCCTGGCTAATTTTATTTTTGTATATATATTAGTTGGCCAATTAATTTCTTTCTATTTATAGTAGAGACGGGCATCTCACTCTTGCTCAGGCTGGTTTCGAACTCCTGACCTCGAGCAATCCGCCCGCCTCGGCCTCCCAGAGTGCTAGGATTACAGTCGTGAGCCACCGGCGCCTGGCCAAGAAGTAAGCTATTAAGCCATAAAAAATATGGACCTTAAATGCTAAGTGGTAAGGCTCTCTCAGCCTCCCCAGTAGCTGAGACTACAGACACCCACCACCACGCCCAGCTAATGTTTTCTATTTTTAGTTGCCTGGCTAATTTTGCTTTTCCTTTTTTTTTAATAGAGAAAGAGTCTCACTTTTGCTCAGGCTGGTCTCCTGAGCTCAATCCATCCTCCCACCTAGGCCTCTAAGAGTAATAGGATTACAGGCATTACCAAACATTTAAAGAAGAATTAAAACTTATCTTCTCAAACTCTTCCAAAACTAGAAGATAAAGGAACACCTGCCAACTCATTCTATGAAACTAGTATTACCTGGATACCAAAATCAGACAAAGACAACCAAGGACACCACAAGAGGAAACAAACCTATAGGCCAATATCCCTTATGAATACATATGCAAAAATCATCAACAAAATACTAGCAACATATAAAAGGGATTCTATACTATGACCAAGTGGTATTTATCTCAGGAATGTAAAGCTTTTTTAACCTAGGAAAAGTAATCAATTCAATGCACTGTGTTAATAGAATAAAGAACAAAAACCACATGACTATCTCAAAAGACACAGAAAAGCACTAAACAAAACCCAATAGCTTCTCACATTGAAAACATTCAGAAAACTAGGAATAAAATGGAATTTTATCAACCTGATAAAGGTCACCTATGAAAAACCTACAACTAATATCATATTTTATGGCGAATAACTGAATGCCTTCCCTCTAAGATGAGGAATAAGACAAAGATGTCTGCTCCTGTCACTTCTATTCAACATGGTACTAAAGATTCCATCCAGAGTAATTAGGCAAAAAGTAAAATTTCAGTCTTTCAGATTAGGTGAAAAAAAAGAAATTAAACTATATCTATTTACAGATGACATGATGTTGTTTATTTTTTAAAAATCCTAAGGAATCCACAAACATTAACTATTAGAACTAGCAAATGAATTCAGCAAGATTTTAGAAAACAAGATCAATATGCAAAATTTAATCATACTTCTATACACTAGCAATCAACAACCCAAATATTAAATCAGAAAAACAATTCAACTCACAATGCTATCAAAAAGAATAAAATACTCAGGAATAAAATTTAACAAAAGAAGAGCAAGGATTGTACACTGAAAACTACAAAACGCAGTTGAAAGAAGTTAAATAAGACAAATGGAAAGATACCTCATGTTCATGGATTGGAAGGCTTAATGTTGTTAAAATGACAAGGTCCCCAAATTGATCTAGAGATTCAATGTAATCCCTACCAAAAATCCCAGCTACATTTTGTGCACAAATGAAGAAGCTGATCCTAAAAGTCACATGCAAAGAGAAGACTGCATTAAAGCCCTGGGGAATCCCACTCCAACTTTTTAATGACCAAAGATGAGCCAACAAAGAAGCCTGATAATGAGTAGCCAGGTAGGTGTAAAGGTGACAAGGACACCAGGAAAGTTCCATATCATGGAACTGAACAGAGCCAAGAGTAATGGATCAGCAGAGGGCACTCCTGCTGGGAGGTCAAATAAGATAAGAACTGTAATCTGTCCATTGGTTTAGTGACAGGAGAGTCATGCATGGCCTTAGCAGAGCCAGCTTTTATGGCATGAAAGGGCCAGAATGCAAATTGGAATGGATAGAAGAGGGAGACAGAAGTAAAAAAAAAAAAAAAAAAATTAGACTGTAAATACAAACACTTCTTTCAAAGACTTTGGTAGTGAAGAGGAGAAGTGCACTAAAGCAGAGGGGTATGTTGGGCCAACTAAATTAGTGTGTGTCTGTCTACTTACTTGCATTTAAGAAGGAAAAGACCTGAGTTTGGGTATCAGTGGAGGACGGGTGATGAAAAATCTAAGAAGGAGAAGGAGTCAGGGATGGCTCTCTGTACTCAGAAAGAAGAGGAAGGAGAAAGACTGGCCTTGAAGGAAAGAGAAAGTATCTCCTCTACTGTAACAAGAGGGGAGATGAGGACAGGGAAGACAGAGGTAGGCACAAGGTTTGACTGTAGGAGCTGAGGGGTTCCCATATGATGACTTCATTTTTCCTTGTGAAATAGAAATTGAGTTGTCTGCTGTGAGTAAGGGTGAGGGTTGAGGAGATGGAGGTTTGGGGACAGTAAAGTCTTCAAATGGCCATTGCAGGGCAGGAGACCTCTGCCAGCCAGGCATTGTTGAGGCCCATGCAAGGGGTGTGGGAGTGGTTCATGATGGTGACCACCAGCACAGGTGGGAGTTGCGTGGGGGATGGGAATCTGGCAGAGTTTGGGGTTAGACAGAAGAATGTGATGGAAGGTCGGATATTGGCAATGAGGGATCATGAAATCTAAGCTAGGTCCCAAGGGAAGTGAAGGAAAGAAAGTGATGAGAGATTGGGGGAAAGGAGATTGCAAGAAAGGAAAGCAATCAAGAGATTGTTCTTGGAAAAGGGTCACAGTGGGAGTTGAGCAGACAAAAGGAGGCAAATGCAGCCTTATGCTATCACTTTCTATGTCCACAAGAGACAGCTCTGCACTTTCCCCCCAAATCATTCCAATTAGCACCACCTGAGCCCAGTAGAAAATACTTTTGAATGAAACTCAGGAATCCTGGTCCTCTCTCAAACGTCACACCCCAGTAGGGAGACACCACTCTACAATGTACCCCTTACTTTGGCACAGAACTTCATAATCTCCAAACCAAAACACCCTTACATCCATCATCTTCTTGGGCCTTCCAAATAAGAACCTATGAAAATGGGACAACAGGGACAATTATTCCCATTTTCCACATTAGTAACTCAGGTTCAGGGAAGTTAACTGACTTGCCAAATTCACACAGCTGGCAATGGGAGAGCAAAAACACAAACCCACTGAGAGTACAACCCAGCACCAACACTTTCTCTCTGTCAGGTAAGCAGGATCTGATTAATACCAGCTCACTGCGATAGTGTCATAAAAAGAAAGCTGGGTCAGCCCCAGTGCACTAGGTGAGGCTAAGGCGGGAGGATCGCTTTAGCTCAGAAATCCAAGACCAGCCTGAGCAAGAGCAACATCCAGTCTTTACTAAAAATAGAAAAATTAGCCAGGCCTCGTTGCATGTGCCTATAGTCCCAGCTACTCCAGAGACTGAGGCAGGAGGATCCTTTAAGCCCAGGAGTTTGAGGCTGAAGTGAGCTATGATGACACTGTTGTACTCTAGCCTGGGTGACAGTGATACTCTGTCTCAAAAATAAATAAATAAATAAATAAATAAATAAATAAATAAATAAAAGAAAAACGTGGTCCAAGATTACCAACCATGGATCAGGAAAGTGTATTTCCCACACTAAAAAAGCTGGCTCTAAATGAGGAGCACACAGCTTTCCTGCCTTTGGATGCCAGACTACGGATGACTCTCTAGCAAAGTCCTAACGAATAACTGGATTTCTCTCTCTTTCTTTTTAAATATATCACTGGAAGTTTATATCCTATGACCTAACATCTCTCCATTTCCTCCCTGTCCTCATCCCAGTATCCACCATTTTACTCTCTATATATTTTATTTTTTGCCTTCTTCCCCAAAAATAAGACCTACCAATAAAATAAGGCCTAGCAGGATTTCTAAGCATTTGCACTACATAAGCCCATCCCGAAACTAAGACGTAGTGATGGGCATGGCTATGCAGCATATCTGCACAACCCATGCATTTTGTTGCAGAGCTGTAAAGAAGACAGCAGCCCTTCTCATCTGCCTCATCCTGATAGCTACTATCCCAGAGGTGACTGGAAAGGCGTGGGCAGCCCCAACAAGGTTGGCTACCCATCAGGTCCCGGCCATTCTGTGTGTGCTGCAAGCTGAGACTATGAGAGGAAAGTCTCTTCAGTGAAGTGAGGAGCAGGACACTTGGCTTTAGGTATTGTGTGTCCCCAGGGGGAAGAAGGAAAGCTGTGGCTGCCATTTTACTCAGCACTGTGGGCCTCTCTCACCCCCCGCAAACACCAGGGGATAGGGGAAGAGCTTCAGCAAGCAGTCTCCTACTGAGCCCAGAGAGATCATTTTTGCTCCACTGTGCAGACTGAAGCCAGTGCTCACTGGATCTCTGATAAATAAGCTAGCCCTGCTCATTTAATGACAGCTCTATTGCTCGACATGAGAGATTGGGGCCAATGGTCCTAAAGGAAATACAGTCGCAAGAAATTCAGGATGGAATTCGGGGTTTGGAGAGTTATGATGATGTTCCAGAGGACGGCAACTTAACTATATTTGAATAAATGTAGATTGTTGTACCATACTTAAAAAAAATAACACATCCCCTGAAAATAAGCCTTAGAGTATCTTCTTGAGGAAAAATAAATATAAGACCCTATCTTATTTTCGGGGAAACATGGTAGTTTCCACATACAAGTGAGATCATGTACTGTTTTTCTCACTATGTCTGGCTTATTTCACTTTTGGATATCTTGGAAGCACCTTGTGCAATGGGCACAGCAAATCTATGCTATTGATTAGTAAACTGAAACTTGATGAAGAAACCTGCCCATAGTCTTTAACTTGTAACTGACAGGGGTGAGATTTGAACCCATCTGTGTCTGGCTCCAGAGCCTCTGCCTTTCACCAGCCCACTCTACCCACCAGAGTCAGGTGGCCTCAGGCTCCTGACTAAGGTCCAAGGACTCCCTGATGGGTAGGACAGTCAAAGTAGGTCTTGTGAAAGCAGGGAAAGACAGGGATTTTAGACTGTCAGGGCTCTTTGATGTCAAACCAGGCCTCCTCCCTCCACACACATAGCCCCTGTCACAACCACACCCAATGTCCCCTCCTATGATGCCTGATAAGCCTCCATCTGCAGGCCAGACCCAAACCAAATGTCTTCCTCTGGGAGGTCCCAGAGCCTCCTCAAACTCAGCATGTTCTAAACTAGGCTCTCCCTCAATTAAAGAAAACCTACTCCTCCTCTCAGAACCAACTACATCAATTTCAGGATGTAGCACAAGACGAAAATGAATTGCCCTTCCTCAAAACTCAGGAGAAAAGTGCCATGAAATGTACTAAGATATAAAGCTTTTGTGTTTCTTCCATGTTTCTCTCCCAACCTACCTGGTGTTTTTTATTTGCTATTTAATATTGCACTCCCTCAGGCAGTGGGACACTAGCAGAGTGTGTACAGACCCTAGCAGGTGTCATGTGCACATGAATGCCAGGTACACCATCCCACTAGGCACCAGACCCATGCCCTGTGCCCCAAAGTGGGTGGAAAATATGCTGTGGATTTGGGGGTGGGGAAGGGGAGATATCTGGCTTGTCTAGCCCAGATCCAGGACAGCTGCCACCATACTGTACCCCAAGATGCCCCAGCCTAACCTCCTCAGCCTGACAGCAGGTGGTGGAGGTCACTGTGCTGAGGAAAAGGTTGAGAGGGGCCCCACAATACCAGGAGGCAGGTGGGTCGCCAAGACTGCTTGGTGCAAAGGGAACAAGGGAAGTAACAGGAGATAACACACAAACCCAAGGCTCCATCGTCCCATCAGACTTCACTCACAAAACACAAATTCAAACACAAAATTAAGAAATTCGAGGTGGTGGCAGCCACAGAGCCTTAAGCCCCTATTGCAGGCCCTTCCCAGTGCACAGCCCTGAGCGACTGTGGGACTGCCTGGTCATCTGCCCTTGAAGCTGATCCTGCCTCTCCCGTCTACTCTCTCCGTGAGTGGCAGCAGCTTCAACTACACATCCAATCTACAGCCTCCCTGGACCCCACCGAGTGCCGTGGGGTCTACAGGAAACATCTCCCACAGCCGCTGCTCTGACCCAGGTGCCCATCCTCCACCTGAACCACCTGCTTCCGGCCTGGCCCTACCAGCGTCCTCCACGGGCCTTCAGGGATCTTTCCAAAGCAGGCCAAAGGTCACATCACTACTGTCCTCCAGAGGGGCCCATCACTGCCACCTGAATAAAGTCCAAACCTCTTACAATTAGGTTCAAGACCTACCACTGTCCTGAGGTTTTCTACTTTCACCCTCAAGCTGCATCCCCACCCCAACTCCACCCCTTGTAGCCTTTACGCCAACACCTCTAAACAGGTGCAGTAATTTTACATCTGCCCAGCCAGCCAGTCTGCCCCTGCCCTCACCCTCCACTTGGGAATTGCTCACTCAAGGCCACACCTCCTCCTCCTGCCTTTGTCAAAACCAACCACACATTCCTCTGCCTCCAGCTGGACTTGACTTGCTTCTCTTTTGAGGCCATTTGATTCATTCCTTCACTAGCAGGGGTGGGGAACCTGTAGCCTTAAGGCCACATATGGCCTTCTAGGTCCTTAAGTGTGCAAATCCAAATTTTACAAAACAAATCCTTTTATTAGAAGGGGTGCAGCACAGGCTCCCCACCCCTGCCTGAGCACTGGGGCTCAGCTAGTGATGAAAACTGGCAAAATTCCTTTGTCACAGAGCTCACTTTCTGGGGATGGGGGAGAGCGAGAAGCCAAATAAATGAGTAAATATATTGTGTATGATACAGACTGTAGAGAAAAGGAAGCAGAAGGATGGAGGAGAGAGTCTGGGGAGGGCAGGGAATTTTAAAATAGAAATGGTGATGAGGCAAGATATCCCCAATGCGACTTCTTTTTGAGCAATGACCTAAAGCAGGTGGGAGAATGAACCATGAGATCACAGGTGAGAAGATTGTTCCAGGCAGAAGAAACAGCCAGTGCAAAGGCCCTGGGGTGGGACAGGAGGCCAATGGGGATAGAGTTAAAAAAGATTAGACATGAGAACAGAAGCAATAAGGATCCCAGTCACCAGGGCAAGGACCTTGAATTTTACTCTGAGTCAGAAAACACTGGAAGGTTTTGATTTTAAAAAGATTTTGATTTTAAAAACTGACTTACTATTATTTGTTTCTGTGTCTATCCCCTAGTAGCCTGTACACTTCTGGAATCCAGGGGGGAGGTTCTTGTTGACCTTCACCTGGCCCATAGGCTTGGCCCACAGTTGGTGATCAGTGGTGCTTGTGGGTATTTATGGAATCAAGGGATTAGGAAACTCAAGACCATGGGTGTGTCTCTCCCACAGGTTGGCCAGCTGTGGCCTCACTGCCGAGGATTGCAAGGACCTTGCCTTTGGGCTGAGTGCCAGCCAGACCCTGACCGAGCTGGACCTGAGCTTCAATGTGCTCAGAGATGCAGGAGCCAAGCACCTCTGCCAGGGGCTGAGACAGCTGAGCTGCAAGCTGCAGCGACTTTGGTAATTGTGCCTGGGTTGACGCTGCCTTGTGGGGAGGGCACGGGAGGTGGGGAGACCTGCCTGCCTCTGTGGGGCAGACCAAGAGGAGGGGCACAAAGGTGAGACCTTCTCTGGGGGGAGGAAGGAGCCTGCAGAATGTCAGCCAGGCTGTGGGGGTCAGGAGGAAGCTGGCCCACACCTTGGCTGAGGGAGGTGGCTTCCGGCCTCCAAATGCACCACAATCATTCAAGTCCCAGTGTACACATACTTTCCAAGCCCCTTTTTGAGTCACATTTAGCAATAGGATATTTGCTACTGTCCCACTGGCCAAAGCAAGGCCTATGATGGCCACATTAGGATTCTGGGGGAGTGAAATAAACTCCAGCTCTTGATGGAAGGACACAAACCAGGGGCATGGGCACAAGGTGAGGATGGGGGAGACTGTGTGGCCATGTTCATAGTCTACTACCGAGGGCAATGACAACAGTACCAACTTCACAGACTTGTGAAGATTAATGGGTAAAGTGCTTAGAACAGTGCTTACTGTCGCTCTCCTGTTCTCACCAGCTGTGGTCTGCCTAGTAACGCATCTGTCTGCTTGGCACAGCGCTCATTCTGAGAGCTGAAATCATTGGTGTCCACTTAACTTCAGTCTTCTACGTCATTCAAGAGGGCAGAGCCATGACCTGTATAGAAAAATGTGGATTATTCACCTCTCTGAGGGCTCCCAGGATCCTCTTCCGGGTGTCCCCTGCTCTGATGCACAAAGTGGCACACACGGCCCTCTGCTCACCCCCTCAGAGGGCTGCCATGAGGGTCTCCTTTTGTTTCTGCCTTAGAGACCCTTGTTCACAGCCCTGGTCCTACCTCGTACTTCCCTCACTTTATCCCAAGGCCAAACTTCTCCCCTTCCCAGGGAGGGGCCATTGCCTGTTTCCCCTCAGTAACCCTGAACCAAGAGTGGATGGGATGGGGGACAGAAAAGAGAGGCAGCTGGGACTCCCTACTAATATCAGGGGTCAGTGATCCCTGGAAGGCTAGGAACTTGGGAGTTCCTGTGAGATTCATCCTTGCTACTACCGATGGTAAGATGAGGTCTCAGACAGATTAAATTACTTTCCCAAGGTCACGTAGCCAGGAAGCAGCAGCACCAGGACGTGAAGCCAGGTCTGATGCCTGGTTTCCCACTTTCTCAGGCCTGGCTCTTAGCCAGAACCCTGTGAGGGCTGCGTGACATGTCACCAGCTTGGACTGCAGATAGGGTCCTGAGCTTTCTACTGGGGGCTGAGAAAACCCAGCAGTGGGAGCCAAAGGTTCTAGAAGCATGGCTGAGCCCCCAAGAGCAGAGGACCCTGAGACAGCCTGTCCTCAAAGACAGCCTACGTACACGCAGAGTACATCAGACACACAGCCCTTTCCTTGCATAAATGGTCACACACCACATAGGTACTACAGTAACAGGGTATTAGGCATGTGAGAGGAAGGAGGGGGGTGGGTATACATACATAATGAGTGAGATGTGTACCATCTGGGGGATGGTCATGCTGGAGACTCAGACTTGTGGGGGGAGAGGGGGAATGGGCATCTATTGAACCCTTAAAATCTATACCCCCATAATATGCTGAAATAAAAAAAAAAAAATGGTGGCACACCACAGACATTGTCCTGTACCTTGCTTTATCCTGGAGACGGCCCACATCGGTACGTGCAAAGTTGCTTCATCCTTTTTAATGGCAGCACGAATTTCACTTCGTGTGTTTATCATCTGTTCTTAATGAGCACCCTGTTATAGGCATCTGGGATTTCTCCACTCTTTGTATCCATAAACAGCTGCAGTTAACATCCTCCTCACAAGGAATTATCTGTAGCCTAAATTCTGAAAGATAGAATTGCTGGGTGAAGGATATGTGCCTTGCTAATTTTGCCCTCTAGAGAGGTTGCACTAATGAATGGGTACATTGTTTGCCTAGATTAAATGGGCCACAGTGAGCCTCCTCCACAACCACCCCAATGTCAGTCCCTACCCAGTGCATCTCTGTAACCCCCACGCTGCAGGGGGGGAGGGACTGTATCTGGAAACGTAGCGTAGACGAGATGGCCTTTTCACCCCTGCTCATCCTCCTGTGTGAGCCGTCCCATCCTCTCCCTGTGTTCTTGGTCCATGAACAGTGAGGACCAGGGCTGCCCTAGACATCAGGGAGCTCAGGCCGTCCCTCAGGCCGTCCCCCAGGCCCAGCAGCAACAGGCCAACAGGCCCCACGTCAACTCCCCTCCACCTGTGGCTCAGCCATATGAGAGGCAGAGGTATCCATCCAGATAGACAAGGTGGGCCTACAAGCTGCAGCACTGCTCAGCACAGTGTGCAGGGTGCCAGTCATGGCCCTGTCCTGGAACAGTGCACATTCCAGACCCAGCATGTAATGGGGAGCCTAGGCTAGGTCCTCAGTTCCTACTGAAGCCATCATACTCCCCCTCACCTTCCATTCCTCTCTTAGCTCACTCATTTTTCTCCTGGACTGCAGATGCCCTTAATACTGAAACCCACCACAGCATCCTGTGGCAGCTGACTCTGGGTGTTTGGCAGGGCTGATGTGATTAAGTTAGACCAGGTATACAAGTGGAACATCAGGTAAATCATTCCTAAAGGCTGATATAGGGAGTGGGCAAAATACATAGGAATCACACAGAAGTGAGAAAGGGAGGTTGCCTGAATCCTGAGGGGCTCTTTGGCTGCAAGAGGAAAGTTTTTATCATCCCTTAATGTCACTGCAGGGCCCCCAAAGGGCCATAGCTACAGGAAAGGGAGGCCAGACCCCAGTTACCCAGAAGAGTGAGCCCTCAGGACAGTGGCTGTGGGCCCACATCTCTCTCCTGCAGGCTGGTCAGCTGTGGCCTCACATCCAGCTGCTGCCAGGACCTGGCCTCTGTGCTCAGCACCAGCCCCAGCCTGATGGAGCTCGACCTGCAGGAGAACGACCTGGGAGACCTTGGCGTGAGGCTGCTCTGCGAGAGGGTGTGGCATCCCGCCTGCCGACTCAGGCTCCTGGGGTAAGGCCCTGTGGGGCCCTTCTGAGCAGAGGGCAGGGAAGGGAGAGTGGTAGGGTGGAGGGGGATTGGATAAAGGAAGGAAGAGGGACTGATAAATGCACAGTCTGCCTGGGTTTCTTATCAGCTCTGCCACCTACTTACACGTGCAACTCGGGCAAGACACTGTCTTCCCTGAGACTCAGATTCTCCATCTGTGTAATGGGAGTATTACACCCACTTCATGGACTATAATCAAATAAAATGTATGTAAGAACAAGGACATTGCTGAGAACAGAGTTAGGTATGATCAATTGATAACTGCTAGCAAGGCTGTGTGTACTAAAGGACTCCCAGCTTCACTTCACTCCAAGGCAGCACTTCATTCATTCATTTACTCATTCATTCATTCACTGCATGCCTCCCATGTGCAAGCACTGGGCCAGGCACTCAGCATAGGATAGTGAGCAAATAGACCTGGGCTCTGCCCTCCTAAAGCTTAAACTCTAGTGGGAATGAGCTAGAAGTTGATCACTTATGAATGCACAAGTATGTATATACTAGTATCAGCTCTGTTGAATGGTATAAAGGGGAAGTACAGGGTATTATGAGAATGTAACACCGGGAGAGGATGGAATGAGATTCAAGGGCCCAGAAGGGCTTCTCTGAGGAAGTGGTGTCAGGCTGAGGCCTAAAAGAAATAGGAGCTGTGCAGACCAAGTTGGGGAGAGTGATCCAGGCAGAGGGGTAGCATGGGGAGAGTCCCCAGAACAGAAAGGGGCTTGAGCACTGGAGAGCTAGGAGAACCCTGTGTGGCTGGAGCAAAGCGAGCCCTTTGCCCTCAATTCCTATTTTGCAGGCCCCAGAGGTTAACGTCCTTCCCCAACTAGTCACCCCAACACCACCGATGGGCCACTTCCTCTTTATTCCACCTCCCTGAAAACAAGCCCATGGGCCATTTCTGGCTGAACATTTCCCTGCAGCTCCTGAGAGGCTTGGCCACATGCCCAGGGAGCTGACAGAGCCCTCAGGTCCTGCTCTGAGCTCTGGACTGGGTGTGGGAGTCCTGCACCCTTGAGCTGCCCCAGCCAGGCCTCCTGCATCTACTCCCAAACCTAAAAGAGGAGTCAGGCAGCATAACGGGAATAAATTTTCTACATTTGGGATCTGCTGTAGCTAAAACTGGCCACTACAACCAGGGAACTGTATCCCCAGGGTGTGCACCTATGTACCCTAGCCTCTCTCCCTGAGTATATTGGCTGTCACCATCTGCCCCGTGTTGGAGCCTCCTCAGACCTTGGCCACAATGGTTGTCAAACTTCAATGGGCTCCCCGGGGAGTTTGTTCTCCCTGCAAAGGTTCTCCCCCCTTCCCTCCTGGAGCCTGGGACTTGGTTGAGAGGGACAACTTTCTCCTGCCTGGGCTCATCCCCTCCCCAAGGGAGAACAGCTCTGACCACAGTAGGGTGACAAATCCATGGCCCTTTACAGGTCCAGGGAATTTTCCCCTCCTGCCTCGCTGAGCCTCCCAACAGGCAGAGCAGGCGTGATTCACCCAATGTTATAGACTAGGGACACAGAGGCCCCAAGAAAGCAATAACTATCCCAAATCTGGAGAAAGCCCAGAATATCAGGGCTATGAGAACGGAATCAGGGCTCTCTCTTTTCAGCAAAACCTCCGACCTCTGGGAAGGAAACCCCAGGACCAGAGCCTAGATGGTCACTGTGAGGCCATGGGGAGTGCTACTGGTGGCTGGCAGCAAGGATCACCCCTGCCAGTGACAGTCCCTCACTGAAGGCCACACCTCCTTCCTCAGGTGGCCTGCATCCAATGACTGACAAATGTTGGGATACAAAGGCCCAGCCCATAGTCCCAACTCCAGTCCATTCTAAAGGGCCATCCCAGCTTCAGAACTGCCCATAGGGTGGGCTGAGGCCTATCCTGAGATGTCCCTGTACCCACATGCCCCTCTGCGCAACACACCTCCCTCCTTCCCCTCACCCTAGCATGGCCCCTAGAGGACTCCCTAATAAACTTCCTCACGATACTCTCCACCTTAGACCCGACCCCCAGGGAGAACAGCCTACCACAGATTCCTTCAAGAGTTGCAGATCCAGGGATCTGGGCAAGCCCCAAGGGCACGGGGATCATGGGGGACCCCAGAAGAACCAGGCCCCTTTGTGCTTACAGGCTAGACCAGGCCCCACTGGGCAAGGAGCTGAGGGAGCACCTGAGGGCCCTGCAGGAAGAGAAGCCTCAGCTGCTCATCTTTGGCAGAGGGTAAGGGGGCCCCGAACTCTCTCTGGCTGGCGCAGGCCCAGGGCTGAGCCAGGAGACTGGGAAAGATTATCAGGGTGAAAGAGACACACAGAGCCAGGAAGAAACCAGGAAACCATAGCAGCCGGAGTGAGGTTCATTTAGTGCAAATACAATCAAATCACTTCCCTGCTTAAACCCTTCCATTAGACAAACAAGGGCAAGGAGAAGTAGGGAAGCTGAGAAGTGATTGGGGGAGTGAGTGAATCCTCTGGGGTCAGCACAGTGTGACACCCAATGGCCACTAGTACAGGCTCCTTCAGTGCAGAACAGAGAAGGTTTGAAACAGTGGAAGCAACACCCACATTGGGGAGACAGAGACAGAGAGGATGCCTTAGGAAAGAGACCACCCTCACCATTCCCCCCTCCACACACAGATACATACACATGCCCCTGTCTTAAGGGGAGAATCCATCTCCCACCCCAAGGAATTTCCTGCAGCCCCCATGTTGTCTCACTTGGTGCATTTCAGCCTATGTCTATAAAGTACAGCTGTACCCAAGTTGCTGGCTGCTGTGCCTCGCCTGAAATGGAGGGGAAACAGCTCCTAGGCTCAGGAGCAGGCATGCATACATTGATCAGACATTGCCTGCAGACCCACTGTGTGTTGGGCACTGTTTTGGGATCTGACATCATACCACTGAACAAGACAGGGCCAGTCTCAGGAGCATAGCCCAGAAGAGAAAAGGCACAAGTCACCCTGCAGGCTGCATAACTGCACCTGCGCTGGGTGTGAGTGCACTGATGGGCCCGTCTGACCTTGTCCAGAGGCGCTGAGCTGAGCTGTCAGATGGGAGGGGTCAGCTGGGCCAAGAAGGGGTCAATTCCAGGTAGACGGAGGGGCTGTAAGACAGGAAAGATTTAGTTGCCTTGAGGAACAGAAGGAGGCCAGGGGTCTGGGGCAGTGCTACTCAAAATGTGGCCCATGGAGCAGCAGCATCACCATCACCATCACCCGGGAGAGACACAGAACTGCAGGTTCTTGGGCCCCATTCAGACCTGCAGAATCAGAATCCCAGGGGACTAGGGGGGCAGGGATCTGTGTTATAGCAGCCCTCCAGGGGGGATTCAAAAACACTGAGTTTGAGAACAACTGGTCTACAGGCCAGTGGGAAGGGGGAAAGTGGCCTTGGTGGAGTTGCAAGGGCACAGGGGCCACAGCAAAGCCTTTTAGATCATGTTAAGAATTATCTGTTTTCCCCGAGAAACAACAGAGAGATATTACAGGGATTCAGCAGCCAAGTGATGTGTCAGATTCACATATGAAGATCAGCTGCTGTGTAGAGAGTGGGCTGCAGGGGGACCCAAGGGAAGCAGGGAAAACTTTTGGGGACACTGCAGGGTTCAGGCCACAGGTGCTAGGGCCTGGCACTAGGGTGGAGGGAAGAGAACAGAA
Source organism: Microcebus murinus (assembly GCF_040939455.1). Taxonomy (NCBI): domain Eukaryota; kingdom Metazoa; phylum Chordata; class Mammalia; order Primates; family Cheirogaleidae; genus Microcebus; species Microcebus murinus. The sequence continues at coordinate 15,634,126 of NC_134121.1, read as the reverse complement.
AGAAGAGCTATTGGGAAGTGCTGCCAAGGCCAACAGCTCTCAGGGTGTGTGGGAGGTGTGACACCCAGCACTCGCATGGAAAGGTGTGCTGTGCTATAGTGCTGTGACACCCCAGCACTGGCATGGAAGGATGGGTGGATTGGGGGACGGGGTGGTCATTCACAGAAACAGGGACCACAGAAGGAGCATGAGCTTGAGTTCAAATGCGAAGACTTAAATTGTAAGAGGAGATGTCATGCAGACAGCCCTAGCTGCCTCTGAGAACTTAGGGAAAATGAACAACTCTGTGTCCAGGAAGCCAAGCATGATGATCCCTAATGAGCATCAGGACGAAGGAGAGATGACTAATAATAGGTCCTCACTCAAGCGGCAGAGGCCAGAATCAGGTAATTTGAAGGAGTCAGGCAGGGAGGATCATGGGGCAGGGGGGAGGTCATCCCCTCCATCCCTTGTCTCTTATGTGGGATGGGGCAGGTTTGCCGCCTAGGAAGGCCCTGTCCCATGCATGATTTCCTGTGCCTAGCACCTGGCTGGTTTTCTCCTTCCCTGTCCCCTAGCATCAGGGGCTGGTATTGATCTGCTCCAGAACATCTGTGGCATGGATCAGATTCAGAACCAGGGGCCCAGACTCTCATCCTAGGCTGCTGAGGCCTGGGAATCACTTCTCCATCCCTGCCCATCCATGTTTTGAGCCATGTTCCTCTTTCAACCTGCCCTTCTGGGGCATGTGGGAAGAACAACACCCTGGACCAGTGGGGAAGGTGGGGGAGGCTGGCAGAGGCTGGGTTAGGGACAAGGGATGGGCCTCCACAGACAGCCAGCAGGCAGCTCCAGGAGCAGGGGGGAGACTGCAGACATACTCCCTGGCACCCTGCCACAGGCCAGCCTTGGGAAGGGCCCCATAAGGTCGAGGGTAGGGTCCGGGGGACACCAGGCAGGAGAATCTAGAGCTGACCACTGCCCCACTGTTCCAGAGGGTAGCTCCCCACAGGTAGCACAGAAAGTGGAACCCTTCTGTCTGTCTTCTCCTGCCTCTCTGAGGGACTTGCACATGGAACTTCTGGGGACTGAAGATGACTTCTGGGGCCCCACAGGACCTGTGGCTACTGAGGTAGTGGACAAAGACAGGAGCCTGTACCGGTGAGTGCGGGGGCTCTGCTGGTCTGAGGCCAGCCTCCCCTGTCCCACTCCCCCACTGGGTCCCCTTGCACAGTCAGCACTCCAGCCACTCCCCTGTTGGGTTCCCTCCTCTTGCCAAGCCAGCAGGCAGGGACAGGGCTGAGACACTGGGTGTGCATGTTTTATTATAGGGAAAATATATTTTATCATGAGAGTTTTCAGATATATACCAAAATAAAGAGTACAAGCAACTTCTATGTACTCATTACACAGCTTCAACCACGAATATGCCAAATTCATTTCAACTGTTTATTTTCTCCTCCTTTTGTTATTTTCACAATATTTTCTTTTTATTTTTTCCATGTACTTCCTATTTCACATAAATTTTTATAATACTTTAAATTCAAGACATCTGGTGATTTTATCCTTAAATATTTTATGTGTCTCAAAAATGAAAATAAAAGCCTTGTCTTCCATAACCATAGTGCCATTATCACATTTAACAAAGCTGCCAATAAGTTTTAATATTATCTAATACCTAGTCCAGATTCAGATTTGCTCAATTATATAAAATGTGTTCTTGCAGGTGGTTTGTTCTAATCAGGATCTAAACAATGGCCACTCCCTGTATTTGATTTGTTATATCTCTTAAATCTCACTTAAATCTCTTTAAATCTATGTGCTCCCATTTTATTAATAGCCACTTTGTGCTAAGGACCGTACTAGTAGTTGAGAACCCTAAAATGAAGATGGTGGCCCTGCCCTCCAAGGCCAGCCTGATCTCTTATATAGCACATTACCATTCACCAAACACTGTCACAGTCATTATCCCCACTGGAAGACAGTGTGACTCCCAACTCACATATATAGAAGCTGGCATCCCAGGACCCCAACATTGCCACATGGAAAAGTCACTTAAGATGTCTATAAAGCATTGTTTTCAGCTCCAAGGGTTGACCATTAATATTAGCATGTGGGCCAGGTACACTGGCTCCCACCTATAATAGCAGCACTTTGGGAGGCCAAAATGAGAAGATCATTTGAAACCAGGGATTTGAGACCAGCCTGTGCAACATAGAAAGATCCCTCTGTCTACACAAAAATTTTAAAAAATTTAGCCAGTGGTGGTGGTACCTGTTGTCCTAGCTACTCATGAGGCTAAGGTGGGAGTATTGCTTGCAGTTATAGTGAGCTATGATTGTGCCACTGCACTCCAGCCTAGGTGACAGAGCCTGACTTTGTCTCTAAAAAAAAAAAAAACCAAATAAACAAAAAAAAATTATAATATAGAGTGTTATTATTGGTAAATGGCCCTTTAGAAATAACAACATTTGCCCATTTCATCAGCAGCAGCAGCACTGTCCTGTCATCATGATAGAAACAGCTAACTTCCCCCAGATTTGTACAAGCTGCCAGCATGCATTAGTTACGTATCCTCACAACTATAAAATGGGTGCTGTTGCTATTCCTACTTAGAGATGAGGAAACTGACAATAGACAGGTTACGTGACTTGCTCCTGGATCCGCAGTGCGAGAGTAGAAGAGACAGGACTAAAACCCAAATCTGTCTGACTCTGAAGTCTGGGCTTGCAACTGCTCTGCCATATTCAAAAGCCCCTGCAGAGTGTCTGGCGTCCAGCAGGTACTCAGCGAGTTTGTGTAATGTAGTGTCTGCCTCTCCCTCTGCCTCCCAGAGTTCACTTCCCCGGGTCTGGCTCCTACTACTGGCCCAACACAGGCCTCCACTTTGTGGTGAGAAGGGCAGTGACCATCGACATTGAGTTCTGTTCCTGGGACCAGTTCCTGCGTGGGACCAGCCCACAGCACAGCTGGATGGTGGCAGGGCCTCTGTTTGATATCAAGGCTGAGGCGGGATCCGTGGCAGCTGTGCACCTCCCTCACTTTGTGGACCTCCAAGGTAAACAAGAGGGAAAGATGGAGGGTGGCTAATAATGGCCCTGAAGGGGAGTGTGGGACAATGCTGTCCTGGGAGAGGGGCTTGTGGCTTCCTTAGAGGGACAGGGAGAGGGTTATGGAGGTGGAGACTGAGATTGTTCCTCATTCTGGTCTTCTTTGAACATATGTGTCTTGAAACTCATGTCGCCAGCCTCACAATTATTTTTGCCTGTGCTTACTTGAAAAATTCCCTAAATGGAAAATGATTTCCTCAATGACAATAGTAACTAGCATTTATTCAGTGCTCTTTATATAGATTGTGTCACTCAGGGTCCCAACAGGAAACAGATTATATTCTCCATGGAGATTTTTGAAGAGACTTTTCAAAGACAGGACTATATACAAGGTAGGGCGACTTGAACTAATGTGGAATGTTTGGGTACCTGGAGACTAGCAACCCTGGGAAGCCATTACTACACCTACAGGAGGGAGAAGAAACAGTGTCACCAGATAGCATTTGAGAGCTGGAGCCATGAGAGACAGGCATCCCAATAGAAGACAGTAGTCATAGTGTATCCCAACCTCGGTCACCTCTGAGACTTCCCACAGATAAAGTTCCAAGAAAGAAGCTCACAGTCAAAAATATTACAAAGGGTAACTAAGGCACCATAAATGAGAGTCAGTGGGAACTACAGGTACCAGAGTCATTCCCTTAAATACTTCAGAAACTGGAATTATCAGAAACAGAACATAAAATAAGTATGTATAACATGCGTGAAGAAATAAGTAGTCTGAAAAATATGAGCAAGAAGGAAGAAAACATTAAACATGTTAAGCCAAATTTGGAATCAAATTAAATTGACAGAAAATGTAAGGAAATTTTTAAAGAAGAACAAGTAACATAGATAGATGATACCATGAGAAGACCTAATATACATCAAATTAGTTTCCAGAGGATCTAATAGAGAGAATGGAGAAAGATACAATATTCATAGAGAGAATATTTAATAATTGTCAAGAAATTTCTAGTGTTGCTGAGGGATAAGCTACTTCTCAGAATGAGAAATCCAAAAATCCGAAGAGGGACAGACAGACGAGGGAGAGAAAGACACCAAGATTTGACTCACTTTGGTGAAACTACAGAACAACAAAGTATCTGGAAGGTCTTGACAGTAGTCAGAAAGAGAGATAGCCTACAAAGAACTGCCATGAGGCTGATGACTGATTTTTGAACAGCAGCAATGGAGGTGTAAGAAAATGAAATTATCTCCTCAATGCACTCTAAAATACTGTCTGTCAAAAATTATAAACATAAAATTAATAACTTTATTTTTTAAGAAAAGGATAAAATAAAACACTTTAAAATAAACTAAAAACCAAACCCAAGAGCACTTAACACAAACAAATGCTCACGGAAAGAAATTCTAACGGATGCAGCACCGGCTAAAGGAAAATGATCCCACATGGAAGATGCGAGGTGCAAGACGGAATGATAAGCAAAACCCCTGAGACATGTGTAGGAAAATCTAACACAACATCGACTACAGAAAGCAATGATATTAAAGTCTGATATGTGGGGATTTATTAGAGAGAGATAACTAAATAAATACCAACAATAATAGCATCTAAGAGTGTTAAAGGATTCCATGATCTTGGTAGGCAAGGCTGACCTTCAAACAGATGCGCCACGAATACTGTCCAGGTTTAAATACCGAAATGCTTCTGAACAGGGCAGTAAAGGGAAATTCTTTATGTATTGAGACCACACACTACCTAACAACATCATTCAGTTGGCTGCGGTGCAGCATGGCAGGGGTGGCCAAGGCAGCTTTGCCGTGGACCAGCCCAGGGCAGGCGGGAGGGTCGGAGCCTGTGAGGCAGCAGATGGGGGCACACAGAGCACTGTTGTGAGCAAGGGCTGCAGCACAGGCTCCCCACCCCTGGCCACCTGGGTAGACCTGGCATAGAATGAAACCTAGACAATGCTGAGTGCCAGGGACCTAATGTCTAACGTGTAGTGAGAAAGAAGAATCTGATGTGGTTCCCCATGTCAAATCAGGACTCAGGCAGGAGCTTCCTTTAACTGATGACAGAATGACTGGATAAACAATTTGTGTTACAGCTTCTATCAGTTGTAAGCACTTTCATGATATGTACAGATTAGTTAAGTAGTGAAAATCGATATATTTTTTAATTTTTACTGTATATATTAGTTTTTAAATTAATTCATAGTATCTCCCCAGTAGTTCAATATATTTGGTATCACCTCGAGGTAAAGGTATTAATCTAGACTTTAAGTATGCACATTAAAATATTAGGGTAATCACTCAAAGCATATACATAAGAAAAGTCATTTAGAAACAAGTAGAAAAAAAAAATGGAATGAGAAAAATACAAAGAAAGGAACTGCCTAGTACCCAGACCCAGAAAGTCTTGTTTGTAGAGGCCACAAAAGCTCAGGAGACAATTCAAGCTACACACCAGAAGGAAAGTGCAGGGCAGGGAAATATAGGCCAGGGCCCCAGGAGTCCTGGAGACCCTGGCTTAACAGACAGGGCCATGCAGAGTTCCCTAGGGAAGGTTCTATGGTAATGTCTGGTGGGGGAGGGAGGAAAGCAACCCGGGGGTTGGGCAGGGCCCCTTCCAGGAATCCCTGCTGCCTGCTCTCTGGGCTGAAGCTGTTTGTTGCCCTGCAACAATGACCTCACTGCTAATCAGAGGTCTGGTTTAGGATTTGGGCACTGGCCACTTCTTCACTCTTATTGCTGAAGTCCTCTGTTGAGTCATCAATTTTCCACAGTGAGTTTCCTCCCACTAGAGCTAGAGCTTAGAGCTTTCAGCCTCCCAGCTTCACCCTGGGGTCTGGCAGACCTTACCTCAGCACTCTGGCCATTCTCACCCTCCTGCAGGACCAGCTCCATCAGTTGTGGGGCCCAATGCAAAATGCATATCTCTTATTAGCCATGTGTCTTGTTCAAAAATGATTAAGAGGACTATTAAAATGGTGACAGTAGAATATTAAACCAGGTGCCTTCTGAGCTCAGGGCTCTGAGTGACCAACCGCACAGGCCACACACCCATGAAGCTGGCCCTGTCTTTGCAGACCCTCGCCTTCCCCACCACCCCATCTCCTTCAGAAGGCAAAGACCCCTGTTCTCCACTTCCTCATTTTTTGTCTCACATGCTCCTTTCTGTGCTGCCCATGGAGAACAAAGACACTTGACATAGCCACCTTGGTGGGCTCATTCACCAGCTCTTCCCTCTCCCCCTCCTGACCCACCCAGGAGCTTACCTGAACCAGATTAGATTACAAGGAACCACAATGATATCCCACATGCCTCAAAACTGTGGGTTCTCTGGAACCAGCACCTTCTAACTCATGTAACAATAGAGCGTCTCAAAAATGCAGATTCACGAAAATACATCTTAAAAGGCCCTTAGGGCTGAGCACGGCAACTCAACCCTGTAATCCTAGGACTTTGAGAGGTGAAGCTGGCAGGATCACTTGAGTTCAGGAGTTGGAGGTTGCAGTGAGCTATGATCACAATTCAAGCTGCACACTGGGAGCAAAGCACACTGTGAGGAAAGCACTGCGCTCTAGTATTAAAATAAAAATAAAAAATAAAAAAGATCATAGTATTTTTTGTTCCCAAACCCCAAGGGTTACCAGGGGGACTGTGCCAAGTTGTTTGAGGAAGAAAGAGAAAGAACCACAACATCCATGAGTGATGTGCTTGGTCAGGCTGCATTTTATCTGTGATAACAGCAGGTAACCCTTGCTATCCCAAGTGCTCTACAGACACAAACCAATTCAATGTTCACAATGACACGGGGAGGTGGACACTGCTATTGGCTTCACTGATGATGTGTGGAGAGGTTAAGTAATCTGCTCACAGTTGCTTTGCTACTTAGGGCTTTTGCTGGGTGTCAAACTCAGACAGTCTATATCATTTAAACACACTGCTACATGGCTCTCACGTGATGGGGGACCCATTGTCCCTCCTTGAGCAGGAGTCTCTGCTACAACAGCTCACCTGAGCCTGGAAGCTGCAGGCAACACACTAAGCAGGGAAGGCAGGGCCATGGCATAAAGGCCACAGGCCCAATGGCAGGGTCTAAGAGCAGGAGAGTCCCCAGGTCCCTGGACTGCAGCATGAGCAACAATGGCCCAAGGCAAACACTGAGCATGCCTCTGGGAAATGAGGAGGAAGCCAATGGGCTTAGCCTGACAAAGCACTTGTGATGCCTTGGGCCATCAGCCTGTCTTCCCTGTTGGGCCATGAGCTCTGGAATTGCAGTGCCTGCATCCTCCTGCTCACAGCTACATGCACAGGGCCTGACACATTGTAAGGGCTCAATAAAGTTTTGTTTAATGAGCAGATGTAAACCCTTGGGCCCTAGACCCTACCACCGAAACTGGCTTGTCTAAATATTTCTAATGAGACCAACTAAACGCAGCTCTGCACAGAAGTTCTTCTTGCCAATGAGATTTCTCCCAGTCAACACTCAAGCTTCTTCTCCTTCAGGCCATGATCTTCCTTGTTGCTTCTCTTTTCTCTCCAATCTATCAACACAAACATACTGTCAGGTTTGGAGAAGGTGATTCTGCTACTGTCTATGGAAAGGACAGAATAGGCAAGAAGGAAGGTGACCAACTCCTCTCAGATAGTCCAGGACTTTCTTGATCTTAACACTGACAGTCTTGCATCCTAGGAACCCTCTCAGTCCTGGGCAAGCTGGGACACAGTCAGCCACCCTAGCAAGAAGGGAAGTTGGAGACACACAGCACCTTCCAGAATTCAGCCAAAATTAGTTTGGCACAGAGCATCTGTGAGTATCACTATCTGTGGTCAGTGATCTGGGATCTGGTCCTAGGACCAAGACTAGCTGTGTGGCCTTGAAAAAAGCACTTCCCTCCCAGGGTTTCAGTTCCCGCATCTGACACATGAGGACATTCCAATGCTGTGGAGGTCCAGGTGAGACCATCCATTTAGTGTCACTGATGACAGTGCAAAGTGGCACCGCCTCTTGGAGAAGCAATTTTGGAAGAAACAAAAGGTCTTACCCTTTCACACACTTTTCCTATCCCTTGGTAGTTACTGATTTCATGCCAATAACTCAAGGGAAATAGAAATGTTCTCTGCTGAAATATGTGCATTGCAGTGCTGTGTAAAAAGTTAGTAACATGGTAAAAAGTTGGAAGCATGCTCCTGAAAGAAGTGGATGGTGAATTACAGGGTGAGGTATCCACTAGGAGGGATCATATGCTGTGGTCATTAGAAAGGTCTGACAGATGCCTGCACCATTTAAACTGTCATGGGAAAAACAGGAGACAAACAGCTACATGACTATGAAAAGGTGTTGCTACAGAGAAAGACTGTGACAGAAAAGGCTACAATAGTAGCAATAGTTATATGTGAGATTCATAGATGAATTGTTCCTCATTGTTTCATATGAGGTATGACATTATGCTATTATTTTTCATCCAAAAACTGCAATTAATAAATGAGAAAACTTAAGTAAGGATCTCTATGTGTCCTTGTAGGATTAACATCAGTCAGTGACATTCTGATTGGTACTCCACCCACTAAGGGCCTTGTTCAGGTTTCCAGATGTCTTGTTGCCCAGAAACCACCTACATCGCAGCAGTTGCCAGGCAATGCAGTGATGGAGCCAGGACTCCTCATCTGCAGGCCAGTGTCTCTTTCACCACCAGCCTTCATTGCTCAAACTGTCTCCTGTGGCTTTAGCTTCTTTACCTGGTGTACTGGTCAGAGCCTCAAGTCAAAGAAACCAATTCTGTGTGATGAAGGAATATATTGGAAGATTCTTGAGTAGCTCATAGACTTACAAAAGCTTCTACAACAAGTCTAAGTGAGAACAAAAAGACACTGACACAATGATGCTGAGAAACCAAAGACACAACCAAAATCAAACCAAGAAAAATATGGAGAGACCCCCACTTCAGACACAGCTGCTGTGGGATCTGCCTGCCATGGGGCCACTGGACGTTTGACTCTACTGCCACTGCCAAAATAATCTGTCTCTTCATCTGTGATCCACCCCTCTAGGCTGGAGGTTCTGGTTAGGGACATCGACTTAGCCAAGGCTTGGCCGCATGCGTGTGTCATAGCCGCCAGGGAGTAGCAGCTTGCTGAGTGAGAGCCTCAGCAAGCCCCACACAATGCTGGAGGAGGTGGCTCTTCCCAAAGAGAAGAGTTTTTGCATGGTGAGTGGCCAGTGTAGGGTACCTTGACCATTTGATAATGTAGGTTACCCTTGGTCACTCCATTTCCCACCATCCCTTCCTTCTTGTTCTCTACCTGCCCAAAGTCAAACCTACCAGCATCACTCAATGGTCCCTAACAGGTACAGAATAAACACCAGTACAGGTTCAGTATCTTTCAAGCACCAGGGCCAGGCGATGGACCTGGGTATAAGTTTGGCTCAAAGAAGTTCCTGAGGTGCTCCCACCCTAGAGACAGTATCACCTGCAACCTCCAAAGGCCCCAGACCCAGGCATAACCCCTTCTCCATGCTGGGTGTCTTAGTCCATTCAGGATACTATAATAAAATCTTTCTCACTAGTAGCTTATAAATAAGAGAGGTTTGTTTCTCAGTTTGGGAAGCTGGGAAGTACAAGATCAAGGTCCCAGCAGATTCGGTGTCTCTTGAGGGTACTCTTCCTCTTAGATGGTCCATTCTAGATGTGTCCTCTCAGAGTGGAAGAGACGAGCAAGTTCCCTTGGATCTCTTTTATTAAGGCACTGGTCCCATTCATGGGGATTCTGCCCCTATGATCTAGTCACCTCCCAAAAGGTTACACTTCGTTTATTTTGAAAATGAGGTTCTTGCTATGTTGCCAAGGCTGGACTCAAATTCCTGGTCTCAAGGAATCATGCCATGTCAGCCTCCCTAGGAGCTAAAACTACAGGCAGCTAAAACTACACTCAGCTAATTTTTTCCTATGATTGTGGTAGGAATTCCACCTTTAATACCATCACTTGGGGGCTACAATTTCGACATAGGAATTTTGGGAAGACACATTCACAATATGTGTTCCCCCAAGAAGGTCCCGGAGCCAAAGCCCTGGGATCCTCCTGTGCCAGCCAAGCCTGACTCAGTGAGGGCACTAAATCCATGCCTATCTATTCCATTCTTTCACAGGGGGCCATGTGGACATCTCCCTGTTCCAAGTGGCCCACTTTAAAAAGGAGGGGATGCTCCTGGAGAAGCCAGCCAGAGTGGAGCCACATCATACCATCCTGGAAAACCCCAGCTTCTCCCCCATGGGAGTTCTACTGAGAATGGTCCATGCAGCCCTGCGTTTCATTCCCATCACTTCCACAGTGTTGCTCTACCATCACCTCTATCGTAAGGAGGTCACCTTCCACCTCTACGTGATCCCCAGTGACTGCTCCATTCGGAAGGTGACACTAAGAACCAGAAAGGCTGGGTCAGGGTGGACTAGTGGTAAACACTAAATGCAGACAAAGAGGCCCCAGAGAGGTTCTTGACTAGGATGGGCCTCTTGTAAGAGGGAACCTCTATGTGGGTGAACAGTCCTGCCCCCTGCTCAGCCACAGGCTGGGCTCCTGACTCCCTAATGTCTCCCCAGCTGGGTTTACTGCTCCATCACTCATCTTTGCACAACTGTTTGCAGTCTCTTTCCAGGAGTCAAAGGATAGGAGGGCTCTGTGCCTAAAACCAGCCTTTCCCCATTCTCACTTCTTGCCCAGCAATGCCTTTGTTCCCACCCTGAGGATGACAGAGGCCCAGTGTGGGGCTGTGTGGCTGTGCTTGGGGAGTGAGTGGTGCAAAGGTGGTAGCCTCCACATACAAACACAGAAACACCATCTCCCCTATTCAGACCAGATCCTATGGGGCAAAATCCTCTCTTAATCATTATTCTGGACATTCCTTAGGCCATCGACGATGAAGAAAAGAAGTTCCAGTTTGTGCGAATACACAAGCCACCCCCGCTGACCTCATTGTACATGGGCTCTCGCTACACTGTCTCTGGCTCAGAAAACCTGGAGATAACTCCTGAGGTGAGCATCCCAGTGTTTGCCGCGATCAGAGGGCATGCTCAGGAATCCTTGTGGGACAGGTCTCAGTGCTGCAAAGGGGTGCGGCAAATTCGGATTGGACAGAAAGGGAGTGGGGTATGGGGAAGTAGGAATGCTGCAGAGATTGGAGGACAAAAAGCAGCCTCTGACCCCTCAGAAGGGATCTGAGGCTCCCAGCTGGACCTCAGTGTTATCACAAACAGACTGAGACTCAAAGGAAAAGGGAAAGGGAAAGAGGATCACACTCAGGATGTGGAGATCAATGGGGTTTAACTTGGGGTCACTGGGAAGTGCTTCGGCTGTAGGGAGCTACTGGCCTCCAGTGAACATCCACAGGAACACACCTGCAGCCGAACACGTTGGGTCTGTCACTCATTGTGTCAGGAGTACACACACCAGGGAAAACACAGGGTGTCTCAGTAAAAGGGTGTTAGAAAGAACCTACTGTAGGATTTGGGCCTTAGTTAGGTAATTTGGAGGAAGGTCTAAGGAAATGGAGATTTGCTCTAGATTGGGCATTTTTAGTAAACAGGGACAATTCTACAAATGGGAATCTCAACAAATCTCTCTGGAGAGGGTAAAGTAAAGCAAGCACAAAGCTGTAACTGCTAAACAAGTAGTCCTCGCTCATTTAGCACAGGTGGTATCTTTGGCATTTTCTTGACTGCCCAGTGACCTGTCTGTAGTGGACGTTCTGAGACTGTGTGTGTTTGACCAAAGGACAACACGGCAGCGATGTGAGTCTCAGTCTGTTTGTGATAACACTGAGGTCCAGCTGGGAGCCTCAGATCCCTTCTGAGGGGTAAGAGGCTGCTTTTTGTGCTTTCTCAGTCCACCCTTAGGGTGAAAGGCACATGAAGTCGGGCCACTGGGCATTAATCCTTGATATACAAATCTTCACTATGGCCCACATTTGCTGAATGGTAGTCTGTAGTTGAACCAGGGTTAATCCTTCTTTCTTTCTCCTTTTGTTGTGAGATGAGTCTTTGAACCATCTGACATAACAATAGCTGTGCAGCATGTAAGACTCAGGACAGGGTACTTTGGACAACTGGAACACAGGCAGTTATCAAAAACAAAAGGACTATTAGTCTTAGTAATAGGTCTCCAAACCAGGGGCCTAGATTATGGAAGCCAGTCAATAAAACATATCCAGACTCTGGCTGGTTCTATTTATGAAAGCCAGGGGGATGCAGTGATGTCTTTCTTAGTCAGAAATTCTTCTATTTACAACAAGTATAACTCAACAGAAAGTATTTGCTACAGGGAAAATTCCACCTTGACTAGCCATTAATTTTTATCTGCAAGGTAAGGTAGGGGATAATGAATCCAGCAATCAGTTAAATTCCGAGCAGTAGCTGGGTCTGGGAAAACATACAAGAGAGGTTTGTTTTTCCTACATGGTAGAAGGAAACCACAGGGAGTCAGAAATAATAGAATGAAGATAAGGGTGATCATATCAGTGTTTCAGAAGGTGTCAAAGCAGAATAATGGAAGAAGATTAGCAATAAAGGTACAGGAAAGAGTGTTGAAGAATCAGAAAATGTATCTTATTCCAACATCTTGGGCAGAAGCTATCCAACTCTGAAGTCCATGATTTCTGAAGGATTTCTTGTAATCTTCAATTTAATGTCTCCAGAGGGACTAGATATGCCAGAAATGTCCACGTGCCTGAACCCTTCTCGTCACTGCAGTCTCAGCTTCAATGTCACATCCTCCTGAGTGAAGACGGAGAAAAGTTGATGGACTCAGGGTATATTTTGGTGGTAGAGCCAACAGGACATGGGGGCTTGGATGTGCATAGGAAGGAGTTAAGGATGATCCCTAATTTGGAACCATATACCAAGTTTGTGAAAACTGGAGAAGGAGCATGTTTGGAAGACAGTTGTGAATAAAGAGTTCTGCCTTGGGTATGACTCAGGAAAGGGGATGCATATAAATTTCCTGTTGTTTGAAAGCAGGTCAAGTTTAGGATCCATTAGCAAGATAGGCTTTGTGCTGGAGCAATTAGGGTTTGGATTCAAGATAGGGGAGTAGAGGAAGAAGGATCTGGTTCATGGTGCGGGGAGGAGGATCTGGCTTAGGATGAATGAGCACTACTTTTTAAGGAGGAATCCTGACTTGTCCATGAGGTACCCAGCTGTGTCCTCATCCTTCTGAGTCAGCATTTGTGGGAAATGGAAAAGAGCACTGTCTGATGATGGCAACTGATTTCAGTACAGGAGGTTACTGGAATGTCCCTATGGGATGAAACAGGGTCAAAGTAGTGTCAGATGTGGGAAGAATCTCACTTGAAGGATGAACAGGATGGCAACTCTTTTGTCTCTTCAGGAACTGGAGCTCTGCTATCGGAGCCCCGGAGAACCCCAGCTGTTCTCGGAGATCTACGTTGGCCAGTTGGGGTCGGGGATCAGGTTGCAAATGAGAGACAAGAAAGATGAGACTGTGGTATGGAAGGCCTTGCTGAAACCAGGTAAAACCAGGACAAGCCCAGGGAGCCCAGAGGTTGGGGGAGAAAGGAAGTCAGTGAATATGTGTGCATGTAAGTGTGACAGTGTACATTATCACAATTTATTCATGAGAAGAAATAGCCCAGGGAAGTTAGGTGGTTTTTTCAAATGACTTAACTGTTGTTATGACCAGAATTTAAACTCAAGACAGTCTGACTCTCTAAGCCCTGTGCACCATGGTGTCTCCACACTACCCTTGAATTAACAGATCTTGACATTCACAAGGCTTTTAGCAAAGCTTTTCATGATATTTTGGATGAGGAATGAAAGAATAGGAAGTGTGTGTTGAAGGTTTATGATTATTATTACTAGATGATTATGTGGTTGTACAGATTCAGCCAATTTTGGCAATATCAGACACTCTCCCTTGGAGCATTCAGTATTTTCCAGGTAGACAATAGGGAATCAAATGGTGAAATTTCAGGGATGGAGAAATCCTATAGCTTTAGTCTAGCACCAGTACACCAAGAACCCAAATCCCCCAAACATTCCTTCTAGGGACAAATGTCAGCTGTCATACAAATGGAACTGTTTCTTGAGTTGCTACAAACAGGCTCACAGTGTGGTGGAAAGAGGGTGGGCTTTACTCAGTCATGGCTTCTGTGAACTAACCAGCCCCAGTTTCAAAACTGGGTCAAATCCCACTCTTACACAAAATTACTTAACTCCTTTGAGTCTCAGGGTCCTTATCTATATAACATGAGAATGATAATGACTAACTTGTAGGAATGCTGGAAAGTTTAAATAGACTGGTGTTTGTACATGAATTATGCTGTAGTCCTTAATTAATAGCAGCAATATTATTCTTTTTCCTCATATTAAGCCAATCTCCTCCTCCTCCTGGCAATCTGAATTCTATCCCTTGGAGCTCACAGAAGTCTCTCTCCTTCCCCACGGGAAAACCCATCAGACTCTTGATGTGATCATGGCCTCCATTATGTCTCCTCTTACAGGAGTTAAACATCTCCACTCCCTTCTATCATTCCTCCTCTATTTTGGTCTTTAAATTCTTTGCTGCCACCATGCACAGTAGATTCTCCAGTTGAGAAATGAATCAGGATTGACTCTCGGACTGTGCAGTCAGCCCACAGGCTGTGGAACACCGTCCTCCCTCCATCCAAATGGACCCTGTGCTCCCTGAACCACAGCCTGAACTCCCCTCTCTTTGTGCCCCCGTTCTGCACTGTGAGGTCACACTGAACCTGGGATCTTCTCAGACTCTCAGGCCTTGTTCACACAAACTGCAGTGAACTCCCCGTTTCTCTCCTTTGAAATAAATATATTAAGTCTCCTCTCTCTCTCTCTCTCTCTCTCTCTCTCTCTCTCTCTCTCTCTCTCTCTCTCTCTCTCTCTCTCTCTCTTTGTTACTTGATTTTCCTTCAAGTTCAGTCGTTCTTCCCACGTGCTAAGATTGCTTGATCTTGATTCTTGATTCTGACCATCCAAATCCAGAAGACACATATTTGGTCTGTGCCCGTCTACAAGGCCAAACAAGGACAGGAAAGTAGATTTCTACTCAGAGTAAGAAGATATCAAATAGTTAAAGCTTTACCTAGCAAGGAATTTGGTTAATTCTCCAACAGGGATTCAGATCAGGGAAACAGTAGATAAACCCGAGTCTGCAATGTTTGGAAGAAATTGCTACTGCTCATTCAGATGAATTCTCTCTCTTTATTGGTCTATGTTCATAGCCTCTGGGTCTCAGTTTCCACATATGCATAAGGAAGAGATTCTGAATCAAAGAATCTCAGAAGTGAGTGGGAGCTTGGAAGTGTATCATGTGTGTTAATAACTACTACTGCAACACATGCTCATTTATCTCTGTTTTCCTCCAGGAGATCTCAGACCCGCAGCTACCCTGGACCCTCCAGCCCCCATAGGTCAGTAACAGCTCTTAGGGAGCACAGGAGCCAGTGAGAGTTCTGGGGTGAACTATCTGGTCCTGGACAGAATGAGAGAGAGAACAGAAGGGACTCTACCATTGCAAAGCTCACTAGGATCAAGACCTAGAGAATGGTGTATGTCCCAGGGCAGAATCCCTCCTGATTCCCCTAGTTCCTTCCCACAGAAGTCTTAGAATCCCCCACAAAACTTCAAATGCCCCCATAATGGACCACACTACCATGCCCCACTTGGGCAGAATACCCAGCTAGATGCTGACATGAGGTAAGGCAGAGATGCCTTTCTGATGGTCAAATGCCTTTCCAGAGGGAGAGGAAGCCAGAGATGAGAGAGAAAAGGGCTGGAAGTGGGGGATGGAGGTAGAGTATTTGGTGGGAGCCCTTCTTTGTTCATTGCCAGCCTCACCTTCATCCCCGGACACACCGGCCTTGTTGCACTTCGTAGACCGGTACCGAGAGCAGCTAGTGGCAAGAGTGACATCGGTGGACCCTGTCTTGGACAAGTTGCATGGACAGGTGCTGAGCGAGGAGCAGTATGAGAGGGTGCGGGCCGAGGCCACCAGGCCGGGCCAGATGCGAAAGCTGTTCAGCTTCAGCCAGTCCTGGGACCAGGCCTGCAAAGATCGACTCTACCAAGCCCTGAAAGAGACCCACCCTCACCTCATTGTGGAGCTCTGGGAGAAGTGGGGTGGCAAAGGTGGGCTCTTGTCACTCAGAAGCTGAAGTCTGAACATCTGCTTTTGGATCCTGGCTCTACCTGACTCTTCTTTGTTTCTTAGTTTCTTCATCTGTAAACAAATTGCCATCTGACTTGTCTTCCAGCACTAAAGTGATGGAGCTTTGCTGCTGCTTCTTCTGGGCATTATATGTCCAAGCCCAGTGATGCCACACAGGTTCCAGACTGCCTCCTGTGGCCTTCCCAGGCTGCGGTCCAGGTGAGATAACAGTATCTAAGGGAATAACGTCCATCTGGAGCTGGCAAGAGTCCAGCAGACCTTGCAGAGCTTCGTGTGGTGGCCACAAGCAGCCAAGCCCAGAGCCCTCACTGTCCCATCCAGATGCAAGAAGGTGTAGGAGGAACATGGGACTGTTCCACTCTGGCTGGAGACAGACCATGGAAATGGACACATGTCCCTGGGGAGGCTGAATGGGTTATGAATTGGGAGGGCGGTGTGTGAAGGTTTATGATTTTTCAGTTGTTGTTCTATCCAGCCAAACCCACTCCTGCTGTTGGGAGTCACCCCAAAACCAACAGTAGGGGAATTCTTATAAGGGAGTGCCCCAAGCAGTCCCAAGATGGGGCCAGTTAGATTCCAAAGAAAGAAGCACTGAACAGCAGATTGATCAGTCCAAACCATGTGTTAGTGGAACTACACAGAGTGGGCTGCATTGCACCCTCCAGGCTGTAGAAAAGGGCTGTTCTACCCAGGTGTGTCCACAGCAAGGGGTCAGGTATGCAGTTTACATGATGGTTTAAGGAATTTGGCTCAGAGCAGGGGCCAGTTTCTTTCAGTGTTTGGGGCAACAACCTAGATACCTTGATCAGTGCCTGTGAATATTCAAAGCCCTAGCTTTGGTTCAAGTCTACTGGGAAAAGCGGCAGCTGGATGGGTCAAAGAGCAGTTAAGGCATTTTGTGATTCTCCATCAGGACACAGAAAGAAAGCAGGGGCAACTGGGGGGATGCTACACACCTTGTTGACTCCCTGACTTTTCTGCCCAGACCATGTTGCTCACATGTTCAATAAATTTGGCTGGCTGTGGGGACTTTCCTCTGGAGATCAGAATATTCTTGAACTTTTGTGTCCCAGCTCTTGGACAGGTCCTATAATGAAATCTAGTCCCAGGACACCAAAATTTTGAGAAAGATGTTCTTTACCATCTTTTCATGTGTGTCCCTTGTAATATCCTTTGTAATAAATGGGTAAATGTCAGTGTTTCCTTAAGTTCGGTGACCTGCTCTAGCAAATTAATCAAACCTGAAGAGGAAGTCATGGGTACCACGTTTTACAGTTTGTCATTCAGGTTCACAAAAAGAAACATACCAATAGTTTCAGAAAGATTCTGCTCTTTCCACAACCACGTTCATATCGCACTATTGCTTTGAATTCCTAGGCTCAAATGATCCTCCTGCTTCAGCCTCCCATGTAGCTGGGACCACAGGCGTAGATCACCATACCTAGCTAATTTATTTTTGATTTTTTTTTCTAGAGATGAGGTCTCACTATATTGCCCAGGCTAGTCTTAAACTCCTGGCCTCAAGCTACCCTCCCACCTCAGAATCCCAAAATGCTGGGATTACAAGTGTGAACCATTAAGCCTGGCAGCCTGTCTTGATTTTTTATAGTCATAACCAAAGGAATGACAATCCACATCATGGTTTGCTCTCCCCAACCCATCAAACTCCCACAGTAAGGTCCCAAATCATATCCTATACTTACTACTGTACCAGGGTCCACGAGAGAATTAAGCCCTAAAGCCCAGGCATTCAATATATATAATGAATTAACTTCTTTCCTGTGCATCTGGAATGGTCCTTGTTATATCACCTTTAGGATAATTGAGAAAAGAACCAAATTATTTCCTGTGTTCTTTGGTTAAGATAACCCAGGAGGAACCCAGGAAATTATAAATACCCATATCTACCTGATAAAGCTCTCAAAACTATAACCTCCATGAGCAGAGGTACCTTGTCTGCCTTGGTCAAAGTATATATTCAAATCATACATATTTAAATAACTGAATAAAATGGAGGCTACAGATATTTAGTCAGATTCTCTATTCTATCTAAGAGTTTTCTCTAACTTTCTCTCTCAATCATCTTTTCCTTTTTCCCTCTGTTTTGGAGGATGAGGTCCTTGTCTCTCCTACTGGCACCCATGCTCTTATTCCACCTCATCTGCTCTCAATTCCCATGAAACCTTGCCCCACTTAACATCTCCTTCGTTTTACATCTCCAGGCAGTTTTTCCCTTTCCACCGGCAGTTCCTTCGATATGTACAATTACTTCATTATTTAAATCTCTATTCTTAAAACACACAAACACACACCCCTTGTCGCAACGACACTAGTCTCTCAAGTGACTGTTCCACTTGTATGTGTAACACCACACTTTTAAAATCTAGTCTAGCCAGGTGCAGTAGCTTGTGCCTATAATGCAGCTATTCAGGAGGGTGAAATAGGAAGATTGCTTGAGTCCAGGAGTCCAACACTAGTGTGGACAACATACAAAGACCTCATCTCTTGAAAAGGAAAAAAAGACAGAAAGAAAAAATTAGCCAGGAGTAATGGCACAAATCTGTAGCCCCAGCTACTCCAGAGGCTAAGGGAGGAGGATGGCTTTAGCCCAGAAATTTGAGGCTGCAGTAAATTATAATCATGCCACTGCACTCCAGCCTGGGCAACAGAGCAAGACCTCATCTCTAAAAAGTCAAAACAATTTAGTCTATATATACAGCCTCTATCTATTTACTCCTGCCTTACCGAAACTCTAAACAGGATTTGATGATCATTTAATTGCTGATTTCAATGACCACTGTGTCTCCATCTGACTTCTCTGTACCACTTAGTCCTGGTAACCACCCACCTTCTCATTCATACTTTCTCTAATACTGACTTTTAATACTAATCTTCCTCCCTAGTCTCCTTTTTTAATGAGGTTCACTTGTTACCCCTTCCTCACCCACCCCCTTCATTTTTTCTGTGGCTTTCCTCATAACCTATACTTTTCTCTTTGAGCAGTGTTCATCCTTGATGATTCCTAAGCATTTAACTCCCAAAAGTACATCTATACCTCTGATGTCTTCCGTGAGCTTGGGCCTGTATTTCTAGCTATCTACTAGACATTTCTACATGGCTGCCCCACCAATATTCCACATCAACAGATCTAAAACCAAATTTGCCACTTTCTACTACTAATTGTGCCCTTCTGCTGGTTGCCTAGAGGGTAAACCACATCTACAGGCTCAGAATCCTTTTCGATTTCTTTCCTGCCTCAACCCCAAATCAAATGTTCAGCAAGTTGCTATTTTGCCACCACAGTATTCTCCCATCTATTATTTCCTTCTCTCAGTACCCTCTGACATTTGTTATAATCCCTCCTAGACCAGAGCAATAGCCTACTCCATTGCCTTAACCAACCATCTCCTCATGGCCGATCTATCTTCAGTATAATTTTCAGAGCAAGCTTCCTATAGCACACTATGGATCACAGGATTACTCTATCAAAAACACACAGTTCTACCCACATCATCTAGAAAAACCTGAAATCCGTGGCTGGCAGCAAAGCTTTCCACCATCCAGGCTCAATCTCCTTTTTCAAATCTGTCTCTAAGCAGGATTCACACTCCCATGATACCAGATATTTGCACATCTCACCTATACTACACAATCTTTATCCCTAACCTGCAAAGATTATCCCCCTATTCTAACATCTTTTTCCAAGGCACCATTACCATCTGTTAAAAATTCTACACAACTCTCAAGGATCTATTTGAATGCCACTTTCTTCAACATAACTTGGGGTACAGTAGGGGTGGGGGGAGAGTCCCACATTAACTACCTTTCTGGATGTCTCTGCTATGTGTTATCAAAATATTGTGAATGGGAAAAAGCTAGTACATTACTGTAACTGCATGTTATTTGACATTCTTTCAACAAATATCTACTGCTCAATTATTCTATGATAAGCATTGTGCTAGGTTATCAGTCAGACAAATTGCCCTTTCCTCATGGCATTTGTCTGTATTCACCACTAGACTTTTAAGACCCATAAGGAAAGGAACATTTCTTTCTTTTCTTTTGGACATGCCTTGGGCCATATCACAGTCTTTGGGGCTGTTTTTGCCTAAATCCCCCTCAGAATCACAAGAAAGGAACATTTCTATTTTGCTATAATATCCCCAACAAAATGCCCATTATCAATAACCATAAGCAATAACTAAGGAATAAAAGTATTAAAGAAAAAGAAATTTTTACCAAGGAGTCTTATGTGTTCTGACTAATCAGTTTATGTCAATTCTATGATTCTTTTCAGGCAACATCATAATGAGGCTTCTAGAGAAAGCTTATTCTACATAAAAAGCAGTTACCAGATGAGAGGTGATAACCCCACCCTATTCCTGAGTTCTGGTATTGGTTCTGCTACCAACCAAGTCACTTCTACCTCTTTAGTCCTTAGCCTCCTCATCTATAAAATTAGAGAAAATAGTCTCTATGGTTCCTATAAGTTATATTAATCTTTAGCTATTGCTTTCTATAGGTTAAATACATCTAGAGAACATCACGTATCACTAAGTCATTAACTAGAACCCATCTGAAAGAGAATCCAAAGACTGTTAAAGTAGATTCCATCCATGTGACAGGAGAAATAAAGAGAATATTTAGAAAGGCCATAACATTATTATCAAATTTCTTCCAGACTAACATACAGATGAATGCTTAGATTTCCTCTATGTGATCCTAGAGAACTAAAACCAATGGGTAGAATTTATAGTGGGGCACGTTTCAGCTTAATTAAAGGAAAAATAAGACATTAAAACCAGTCAACACTAGGAGGTACTGAGTTCTTTTTTTGCAGAAGGAAGAAAACTCAGACTCTCACTTGGAAGAGATTCAATTATCTGATGAGAAAACTGAAAAAAAGATACCTTCCTTCATAGCTCTTCCTGTAATTTCAAAGCCCTGACTGCACATGTTTCCTCACTAGTCACCTTCTCAGTTCACATTAGTTTTCCTAAGGCCTATTTCTCCACTAGATCATCAAATTCTTGAAAGAAGAACTACACATCATTTAGTTCTATATTCCCTCCCCCCACACACACACACATTATCAAGCACAACTGTACCCCACCAAAATAAACAATGAATGTTTTAATACTCCCACAAAGACTAAACTCAATTTAATAACTATGTATTAACAAGAAGAGGACATCAAACTTGACTAGATAAAAACCTAGCGTATGATGGAATAGAGATATTTTAGAAATTAAGAGTCCTTAACATTCAAAGGTAGTTCTGTCCACAGGTGCTCAGGTAAGACATAAAAATTAAAGCTATTACACAATTCCAGGCTACTGTGTGTCGGGATACCAAAAGTGATAATATGACTGTGGGGTAAGTGTAGGGCTTTTGTGTTTCAGAACAAATTATCTGGCCGGGCGTGGTGGCCCACGCCTGTAGTCCTAGCTCTCTGAGAGGCCGAGGCGGGCGGATTGCTCGAGTTCAGGAGTTCGAAACCAGCCTGAGCAAGAGCGAGACCCCCTCTCTACTATAAATGGAAAGAAATTAATTGGCCAACTAAAAATATATACAAAAAATTAGCCGGGCATGGTGGCGCATGCCTGTAGTCCCAGCTACTCGGGAGGCTGAGGCAGGAGGATCGCTTGAGCCCAGGAGTCTGAGGTTGCTGTGAGCTAGGCTGACGCCACGGCACTCACTCTAGCCTGGGCAACAAAGCAAGACTCTGTCTCAAAAAAAAAAAAAAAAAAAAAAAAAAGAACAAATTATCTCTGCAAATTCAATGACTGGGAGATTTACAAGTTATAATTAACAAATAAAATGCATAGATTGAATAAATATTAAGACAACTGGCTATCCATTTGGAAAAATAATAAAGTTACATCCCTATGTCATACCAAAAATAAATTCCAGATGTAGGCAGCTTGCTCCAGCAATCTAGAAAGCGCATTTTATGCAAGCTGTGCTGCAGCAGTCCCTCAATGAACTGCGCCCTAAAGAGAGTCATAGCTGCACCCTCTCCAACAAGATCTGAATCGCAGGTCTAAGAGTGGTCTCTTCCAGATTTATTTCTCCCTTGGGTGCTCTGCCTCAAGCCCTGGAAGTGGTGACTGCTCCTTATGTCTGTTCTTCCTGTATTCTTCAGGGTTTCAGTTTCTCTTGGTGGGTAAAGTTAGTAATTCTTTGTATTAAACTTCTCTTATTAAATTTAATAATAAATGAATTCCAGATGGATTAAACTA
The DNA here is from genome assembly GCF_040939455.1 of Microcebus murinus. NCBI lineage: Eukaryota > Metazoa > Chordata > Mammalia > Primates > Cheirogaleidae > Microcebus > Microcebus murinus. Next base: position 15,611,652 of record NC_134121.1, on the reverse strand, counting down.
CTAAACATAAAACACTTGGCCAGGTGAGGTGGCTCACACCAATAATCCTAGCACTTTGTGAGGCCGAGGCGGGCAGATCATTTGAGCTCAGTTCAAAACCAGCCTGAGCAAGAGTGAGACCCTGTCTCTATGAAAAATAGAAAGAAATTAATTGGCCAACTAAAATATATAGAAAAAATTAGCTGGGCATGGTGGCGCATGCCTGTAGTCCCAGCTACTTGGGAGGCTGAGGCAGAAGGATCACTTGAGCCTAGGAGTTTGAGGTTGCTGTGAGCTAGGCTGATGCCACAGCACTCTAGCCCGGGCAGGCAACAGAGTGAGACTCTGTCTCAAAAAATAAATAAATAAATAAATACTAATAACTAAGAAAACATAAAACACAAACTATAAAGGTATTTAAAATAAAAAGTTTTTTTTTCTTTAACAAACATGGGGGGTGGGGTGGTCTTCCTCAGCAAGACAAGAAACCCAGAATAAAATCATAAATGAAAAAAGTCAACTCTATATGAAAATTAAAGCTTTCTGTACAAGAAAAAATAGAGTTAAATGACAACCTGGGAGGCCATAATTTGCAATACAGCTCCTCTGTATTTTTTTTTAACATTTTGGTTACATTTTATATCTTTGCCTCTCCCTTGCAAGGGTTAGGTTTGCCCTTCCCCTCCATAGTGCTCACCATATCCCTCAGATGTGAGTCTACCCCCCTAACCCCCGAAACCCTGATGTACACCACCACCATTTGAGCACCATAGTGTTAATCAGTCAGTACCAATTTGACCACCAAGTACATGTGAAGCCCATTTTTCTGATCTTGTGTCAGCTCCTCCATATTAATGGTAAAAGAACAACCCAATGGAAAAATGAGGAACAGATACAAAGAGCCAATTCATAAAAGAAATTAAGGTCGTCAATAAACAAAAAAGATGCCATAATTATCAACACCATAATCCCTAAAAGCCATCAAGTCATCTACTTGCTTGAACCCTTCAATGTCTTCCCCTACAGCACTAAGAATAAAGACCACTCAAGCCAGCCCATACCTGCTTCACATCCTCTCAGTCTCTCTACTCCAGGCACACTGACCTTTCTCCAGTTATCTTACTCATCCTGCTTTCTCCCAAAACAGGAATCCTGCTAATCTATCAGATCTCAGCTCCAGGACTACTTCCTCAGAAACCTTTCCTAACCTCCCAGAATAGGTCAAAGGCCTCAAATACAGTCTTTCATAGCATTGTGTATACCTCTCACAGTGGCTCAGACCAAAAGCCTTTTAGTAACCCTTGACTTCTTTCTTTTTTTTGCATACCATATTCAATCCATCAGCAAATCCTGTTGGCCACACCTTCAAATTATAGTTTCTACTGATATATCCTGGTCCAAGCTCCATCATCTTCTTCCTGTACCCATGCTTTCTAGCCCCTCTATTACTCTACTGCCAATCCAGCTGTCAGAGTGATTTCTTAAAATATATGTCAAATCACATCTTTCCTCTGGTAAAACTATTTCAAGGGTTCCCAATAGTGTAGACAAATCCTTATAATGTTTCTAGGGCCCCACAAAATCTGCCGATCACCCCAATCCCATTACCTCTGACCTCATGTCCCAGTACTCTCCTTCCCTTGCCCCCATAATATCATTCCAGCCACACTGACTCCATACCATTCCTCAAACATGCAAGACATACTCCCTCAAGGCATCTGCAAAAATGGATCCCTGTGTCTGAAACAGTCTTCCACCAGATATCCTCATGGCTAACTCATGTTATCTCCAAGTTTTTGCACAAATGTCATCTTCTCAATAAAGCTATCATGACCACCCTATATAAAACCACCCCCACCTCTTTCCTTTACCCTGTTCTACTTTTTCTTTTATCTGTAACACTTAATCACCTAACAATCCATATCAATTGCTTATGTTTGTGCTTTAGTATTTGTTTCTTCCACACGAGGGCAGGGTTATTATCTGTGTTGCCCACTGATGTATTCCAAATACCTAGAACTGTACCTGACAAATAGTATACATTCATATTACTTGAGTAAATAAATAATTTTGTACTTGTCTGTGGGATTATCTAATTAACAGATAAGTGATTCATCTAGGAACAGGAACTGGGTCTGGTGTTGTTCACCATGTCCGTACTACATATTAGCGTTGGGCTCAGCGTAGATTACGCACAAAAATATTGTTAATTGAAGAATACCACTTTTTAAAAAAAATATCTATCAGAAGACACAAATTTCAAACTGACATCATTTGCATTTTGTAAGATTGTAGTAAAAACCCACCCTCTCATATCTTGTTGGCAGGTATGTAAATTGATGCCTTTTTTGAGAATAAGCTAGCAATGCTATTAAAATTTAAACCACTCAGAACTCACGTCCTTTAATTCAGCAGAAGTAAAAGAGTACCTGAAAAATATGCACAAGGACAAACATTATAGCACTGTTTATAAAAAAAATGAAAAAACTGAAAACAATCTACTTTTCCATCAACAGGGGAATTTGCAAATAAATCATGCATGGTACATGCATGTGATGAAACAGTCTCTTAACAAGAATGAGGCAAATTCTTAACACTGACCTGGAAAGTGGTCCATGATCTAGTAAATGGGCCAGAAGACCCTGGCATCACATGATCTGGATTTGAATCCTACTCCCCTACTTACCAGCTGTACAATTCCAGGCATGTTTCTTTAACTTCTCTGTACCTCAGTTTCCTCATCAATAAAACTGGAGCAGTAATATTCCAATAGTACCCACCTCACTAATATGAAGCTTTCCTGAGATACCACCTACAGTGCTTGTACCACATTACATGGCTATATAACCATTGACAAGTACATAATAATGACAGCTAACATGTATTAAGTGAGACAGGCAAGTTGCAGACCTGTATACACACGGCATATCTATATGGGAGTAAAAGGTAGCATACCTATGTAACTATAGGAAAGAGTCAACAAGGACAGAAAACTTAATAGTAATTACCTCTGGCAGATGGGGGAAGACATACTTCTACTTTTTAAAATATTGTGCATATCTTATAACAGAGTAATTATACAAGACAGTATTTTTTGAATAAAAAAGTAATGATCTCTGGGAGGCCGAGGTGGGCGGATCATCTGAGCTCAGGAGGTTGAAACCAGCCTAAGCAAGAGCGAGACCCCGTCTCTACTATAAATAGAAAGAAATTAAATGGCCAACTTATATATATAGAAAAAATTAGCCGGGCATGGTGGCGCATACCTGTAGTCCCACCTACTCAGGAGGCTTAGGCAGCAGGATTGCTTGAGCCCAGGAATTTGAGGTTGCTGTGAGCTAGGCTAACACCACGGCACTCACTCTAGCCTGGGCAACAAAGCGAGACTCTGTCTCAAAAAAAAAAAAAAAAAAAAAAAAGTAATGAAGTAAAAATCAGAGGAAATGCTTCTAAGATGTAGTTTAACTTAAATTAAAATAAATAATAAAATTTGAAAAATTTTACATGTCTTTGACTTCTCAAGGCAAACAGACTAATCAACTGAAATTTGACTACTAAAATTACCTTTAGTCTAAACTAAGTAAACTATAGTACACTATCAAAAAAACCAAACTTTTTCCAAAAAATGTACAAAATAGGAATTAAGTGGTAGGGCCCAGGGCCCACAGATAGCCAATAACCAGCCATTAGCTTCTGTATTATGCTTGCTTGCTTGCTTAGGAGAGTGGGAAATTTTCAGTTGACCCTTATCTGACTCCACACCCCCCACTCCATACCCACCATCCTGACTCTGCTAGTGTGATTAAGTTTAGAAACTAAGAAGAAGGGCAGTGGTGCATGGCACAACTGCCTACAAAATACAGCCTCTAGGCCAGGGTCAAAGCGTCCTGGACCCCAGAGCCACCTGACATGCTTCATGTGCCCAGCAAAATGTGCTCTGGTTTAGATCATAGGATGCAGGATGTAATTCAACTAAGATTGATGTTGGCCATAAATTAGGATACTTCAGAGGTGTCCTCTCGGCTAAATCTTAGCTACAGCCGGTGACTCCTACAAAACCCATCTCAAGGCTCCAAAGCCCCCCCATTGTGCTAAAACAAGATAAGATTGTAAGATTAATGCTTTCTCTTGCTTCTGTAAAAGTGCTTGCTAATCAGATTTTTAGAGTGTGTTTTTTGCCTTTAAAAGGGGCCGTTTTTCCATTCTCACTACTACTTTCTGAACCTGCCTCTCTGCAGAACAGGAATAGTCCTGGCCAGTAAATAAAGACTCACAATTTGGCCCAATTTGGTTTCTAAGGTGGTCTTTTCTCACACTTCGGACTATAATATTAAGGTGAATTAATAAAAGGAAATCATTACATTTAATCCTGTCAATTTACAAACAAATCTGTTCTTTTCTTCATCTATCATACCTCCATGAAAAACAGAGCAAGGTATGTCAAAAAGGAAAAGAAAACAATGTCATAAAATAAAATGCTGTCTAAAATGGGATAAAACAAAGAGTCAAAGATAATGCAGTTATCTTTTCCTGCCTGTTTGAAGCAAAGAATTCTGTAATAGTTTTTTTTAAAAAAGTCAGCAGGACTAGGAAATTCAAGAGTGCGTAGGCCGGGCGTGGTGGCTCACGCCTGTAATCCTAGCACTCTGGAAGGCCGAGGCGGGTGGATCATTCAAGGTCAGGAGTTTGAGACCAACCTGAACAAGAGTGAGACCCCCATCTCTACTAAAAATAGAAAGAAATTAGCCGGACAACTAACAATATATAGAAAAATTAGCCAGGCATGGTGGTACATGCCTGTAGTCCCAGCTACTAGGGAGGCTGAGGCAGAAGGATTGCTTGAGCCCAGGAGTTTGAGGTTGCTGTGAGCTAGGCTGACACCATGGCACTCTACTCAGGGCAAAAGAGCCAGACTCTGTCTCAAAAAAAAAAAAAAAAAAAAAGGAGTGCCTAAAGCTAAAGTGGTCTATACAAGTTCACCTTAAAAAATTAAATACCCAAGATGAACTTCTAAGATGATATTGACACAAAACAAATATACCAAATTCTCTCTCCTTTTGTAAATAGTTATGGCTACCCATTTAATACATTAATTTAAAATAAAAACTGCAATCTATGCAAACTAAATCTCATCCTAGTCACAAGACTGGAAAAGTAGGAAACAAACCTGCGCTAAGAATAGCAAGAATACAAGATTTCCTAAAGCTAATTTTCCCTAGCCTCTTTCAAGTGCTTAGTCACTTCTGCCTATTTACAAGGAAGACCGTTTCACATCTAGAAAGAAGGAGGGAATTTTAATTCCAGACTATCATGTCACCTGAGCTGCCCTAGACATTTGTTTCCATGCAACTCAAGAGAAGGCAGCAGCCAGCTAGGCATACCTACCAACCCAGATCAGAACCAGAAGCCACTGAGCTCTCTGTATCCTGCTTCTGTTGTAACAAAGAGGGTTTGTGGAAGAACAAAGTTTTCTTTCTTAACTCCAAATGCAAAAGGTGAGAATTAAAATGTAGCCTGAAAACATTCCAGTTTCCTCTGAGGGCCCACGCCCCCTCAAATGTCTCTCTTCTCTTCTACTTGAACAGAAAACGGCTGCTGGTGCTTACAGTACATCTCCCCTTAGGCAACTAACAAAACCCACAACTAGAGGCTAACAAGCTTTGGAGCACACTTTCAGAAAGCAGCCAGAGCCTTAAAATCTTATAACATGGTTTCAAGTTCCCCAAAGGCAGCAACAAAAAGTAAGTTTTCATAAGAGATTACTTTAAGAGACAACCAGTGGCAAAGGCAAGTTTTTAAGAACCCACTCTATGCCTAGCACCATTGTCCAACATTCTCCTCACACATAAAGATGCCTAAGCACACATGCTGATAATAGAAATACACCTGAAAGAATTTTCACAAGATACTCCAGGATCTTGCAAAAGACCAACCACACTCTTTCCAAACATACTAAAACCAGGAATGTTGTGGTCAATCTGTAAAGCAGAGATTAGTCCATTTTCCAGAAGATCATGAAGGGTTCTGACAAAGAACTTAGATTATTTGGAATGGGGCTCTTAATCCTTCCAAGAATACAAATGCTAAAATGTCACATTTCCTCGACTTTGGCATCCTCAAACACCACCCTCCTCATTATTCCTAATACTCCCATAATAATGCCAATCTATCACTTCACATTCATACCCGTTGCCATCTTTATAGACAAAATATATCCAAGAGATACTTCATAGGTGAGAATACTGAGGCTCAAAGAGGCTAAGAAATGCACCTAGAGCTTCTTGGTGAAAGAAAGAAGTCCTTCAGATTCCCAGGCCTTTACCACTTACTATGAATTAAGCCATACTGACACTCAAGGAATGCTACTAAATCCAGTTACCGATCCCAATTTGTTTTACATGTCACAGAAGTGGGAGCAAAGAGCTCTATACCAAAGACTGGGGCGGTGGGGGCAGTGGGGGGCAGGGGGAGGGCACACTACCACTACCTAAGCAAAGATTTTTTTTTTTACGTAAACGAATATAGCACACGTTCTCGATTTCCATCCTCCCCACGGGCAGAACCCACGTGCCGGTCCCACCGCTACCCACAGCACCTCCCTCTGCACACTCTCCCACACTCCGGGAGCCTCCCCACGCCCTTCCCTCCGCCTTCCAGCGAGCGCTGCCAACTGCGTCTAGAGCCTCATCCCCAGCGACCGCCCCTGAGGAGCCCGCACGGCCTCAGCCACAGCCCACACGTTCCCGCCTTCGCCAGGAGGCCCTCGCCCTTCCCACCGCCCGCCAGCTGACTGCCCGCCCCGAGGTCCCTCCGCGACGACAACGCCGGAAAGGCCGCGCCCGCCGCGCCTGCCATGGTGGGCGCCTCACCGTCAGGCTGGGGAGCCGGGCCAGGCCACGCCATGGCCAGGCGGCAGGCCTCGGGGAGCGGGGATGGGCGGGAAAGCGGCGTCACGGGCTCCCGCGGGCTCAGCTGACAGAAGAGGCATCAACCAACCGCCGGCGCCGCCCAGTGAGGAACAGCTAAGCCTGGAGCAGTGCAGAGACGGATCCGAGCCGACCTCTGCCCCCTCATCCTGACAGGGGATGCGGCAGCAGTGCGCATGCCTGGGCGGGAAATGCAGCGGCACGTGACTCTGGTCTGACGCTAGCTGCCCGGCTTCGCGCGGGGTGGGGCAACGTGGCAGGAGCTGAGGCGCCAGGTGGAGCGTGTCCGCTGCCTGAGCGCCAGAGTGAGGCAGATGCTGAGGGAAGGCTAGTTAGAGGGGCGGCAGGAAAGGGGCGCCCTCTCCGAATGGCCGCTCCCACTTCTCTGCCCCTGCACTGAGGGGAAAAAAAAGAAGAGGAGGCGGTTTGGTGGAGTGCAGATCCAGCTTCTACCTCTCCTAGCTGCGTGACCTTGGGAGAGTCGCTTAACCCCTTGGAACTTTTGCCAGTATAATAGCTAAGGAAAGTTTAAATAAAGTAATAAAGTGTGGACTGTTTCCCACAGTACTGGGCCTAGACTCTAGGTCTCCTGAGGTACCTTCCATTAAGCCACTCGGTCTGGCTTTTCTGTGGTGATAGGTGACGGGGGTACAGCCCGATACAGTCCCTGCGCTCATGACCAGAGAGGACAAATCATATACGGAAAGTTCGGCTGGGCGGAGAACCTGGGTGGAACCAACGGCGCTGGTCCTTGGAAGGGGAATGCCTCGCCGGGGAGGCCGTGGTAGAGGCATCAAGGGCTGTGAACTCACAGGAAAGTGGGTACTGAGGGCTGGAGTGGGTTCTCTGAGACAATGGACAGTAGAGACAGACGGAGGGCGCTGTGGCAACGCCCCAAGCAGGAAGACAGGGCACTTGAGAGGATTCCTTGGCTGACAATAAATCCTTTCTTTTCATTATTTCCATCAGTCAGTTATGTCATTTTCTGGTAGGCAGTTGAAAACTACAAGAGAGGGAATCAAGTCCCGTTATATTTATTACATTCAGCCTTAACTATATGGACTTAAGCACTGGAGCATTTGTGTTTCTTTGACTCATCAGCAGAATAGTAGGAAATGCTGTCAGTGTAGCCGCAGATCCTTGTAGACCACTCATTCTTTAGCCTCTGTTTGTATTTACTAAGCATAATAGAGCTGCGGCAGGAAATGCCTAATAAAGCACCTTTCAGTTATGTTTATACCTAGACCTTTGATTCATACCGAGATAGCTGCTTATGAATTAGAGAGCTTCCCATCTTTGACCTGATGTCTCCTAAACCATGTCAGAGACTAAAGAGAAAGCAGCCTGCCCAGTTTTCCTTGGTCATGTGCGTACTGAGGCTTGAGTTTTCAGTTGTGGTCACCTCTGCCCATTCAGATACTGGCTAGCACTTTGGATCAGTGTTTCTTGGGCTCTTTCAGAACTGCTTTGCTATTTCAGAACTGCTCTAGACCCCAATCTGGAGTGGTCCTGGGTGCTCTGTTGCATGTTAGATTGCTACTCTTCAGTGATGCTTGGTCTAAATGCTGCATAACAAGTCCTGTCTGCAGAAACTTTCTGTGCACATGTGCTTGGTGAAGAGCCTTGTAAAGTGGGGTCAGAATGCTAACAAGTCTGGGACATTTCCAATTTAATGTCATGGGAATAGTTTTGCAGATCGCTGAATCACATGTAAAAGAGTCAATTGGGGCTTTCTTCACAGAATCAATGCACTAAAATGAACTAATGACAAGCCTGAAAAATGCTAACTAAAACTGGAATTAAATCAGAGAAACCTTGTGCAAGCCCTCAGGTTTTTAGGGAGAATTGCTTGCTAACCTATAAACTGTGAAGCAGTTCCCGAGTGGTGCCAGCATATTATCACATACGAAGAAATATATTTGGGCCAGGCATAGTGGCTCACGCCTGTAATCCCAGGATTTGGGGAGGATTAAGAGGGACAATCACTTGATCTCAAGAGTTCAAGATTACAGTGAGCTATGATGGAGCCACTGCACTCCTGCCAGGGCAACAGAGCGAGACCCTGTCTTTGAAAAAAATAAAAAGAAATATATATTTGGTCTCTGCCCCTGGCTACTGATTCCTCAAACCCTTGGGATCTCCACAGTGGCAAGGTGTCTTTGTGTGCCAATGAGATTATTACCAGTTGTTGGCTGCCCCTAGGGGGCCTCAAGGTAAGGGCTGGTCACCAGAAAGACCAAGGCAGGATTAGAGAGTTAGACTTTCAGCCCCAGCCCCACCCTCCTGGTCTGATCACTAATGGCCGGTAATTCATGCCTACGTGTTGAAGCTTCTGTAGAACCCTAGAAGGACAGGGTTCAAGGAGCTTCCAGGTTGCTGCACATGTGGAAGTTTCTGGAGAGTGGTGCACCCAGATAAAACATGGGAGCACCACACCCCTTCCCACATGCCTCATCTAGGTGTTTATTCATGTGTGTCCCTTATAACATCCTTTGTAATAAATGGGTAAGTGTCAGTGTTTCCCTGAATTCTGTAAACTGCTCTAGCAAATTAATCAAACCTAAGGAGGAGGTCATGGGCACCCCTATTTACAGCTTGTCATTCAGAAGCACAGGCCACAACCTGGGGCTTGGAATTGGCACCTGGTGGGGGTGAGGCGGTCCTGGGGATTGAGCTCTTAACCTGTGGAATCTGACCCTATTTCCAGGTAGGCAGCGTGAGAATCAAACTGAATTAGAGAACACCTCTCTAGTGTGCACTAGAGAACTGTGTCATAAGTGGGAACAACCCCTACGCCCACATGTGGTGTCAGAAGTGTTGAGTGGTGTGTGCGAGAGTAGGAAAAACACTTTGGTTTTTCCTGTCATAGCCAGGGCGGCCAGCACAACGTCAATGGGAGTGAGGACGTTAATCGAGTGCCCTGCCCTTCCCTTCTCAAAATCACAGTGCCTGAAACACTGGCACGCACCCTCCCAGCATGCTCCATGTTTAGATTGTTCTGTCACTGCTAACATCACGAGGCGTGACCCCCGTGTTCTAGAACACAGTGACAGTTTGTGAGCGACCAGGTGGCAGTTTGTGAGCGACCAGGTGGCAGTTTGTGAGCGACCAGGTGGCAGTTTGTGAGTGACCAGGTGGCAGTTTGTGAGCGACCAGGTGGCAGTTTGTTTGAGTGACCAGGTGGCAGTTTGTGAGTGACGAGGATGGCAGTGCCTGATCCATTGTCCTGCAGGCAGCGCCAACTGCTGGCTTCCCTAAGGCGAAACTGCCTAAGGGTGGTGTCAAATGTTACCCAAATGGTTCCCCAAAGGGTGAGTGACAACTTTCATAGCAAAAAATGGGAGAAAGCCTAGTTTAAGGGGTTCTTAGAAATGTTTTAAGTGCTTGCGATAGAATTATAGGTATGAAATAAGGCTGTTAGATAACAGGACCTTAGATAACAGTACCTTAGCAATACCTTAACATGCGACTAAACAGTTTTATCTACCAACCTGACCTATCTACCCATCTGTTTATTTTAGTAAATGTGTAGGGCTGAGTCTAAGTGTCCACTATTTAATTTACATTCCTAAAAGTATACATGAATGTGGCCAAAAAAATATTTTTTGGCAGTTACCTTAGTAGGAAAATAGGGAATATTCGTACTCAAAATTGCCTTATTTGGGCATAGATAGTATTCATGTGATATTTAAATAAAATTAATAACTTGAATATCAAGCTAATGAATCACAGGTTTATGATTATTTTTACTGTTATATAGTAGAGTATTTTAATCTGCCCCTTATTGCCATGGGGAAGTTTAAAAAGGCAGAAATTTGTTCAAGGTTGCAGTGAGCTGTGATGACACCACTGCACTCTAGCTTGGGCATCAGAACGAGACTCTGTCTCAAAAAAAAAAAAGTTTTCATTCCCTTCGTGTCAGATTCCCTGTTCAGGAGAATATTAATAGACTGCCTTGGCCGTTGAGAAGGTAACTTGGATTCCTCCTTGCCCCCTGTCTTCTGAGTGCCAGGGCCTGGGGTAGAGGAAAGTCACATTGAGTCAGGCTCTAATTTATTCGGTACTCTGTGTGGTCTTAGGCCAGCTGGTTGATCCCCTCTCTCTCTGATGGATCACAGAGATCCCTCCCTGACATCATACAGCAGGGTTGTCTTTGTGTGAATTCTTTAGAGGACCTGTTTTTATTTATTTAATTATTTTGCTATTTTCTAGGAGTTTGTAGCCCTTAAGAAAGAGCTCAAGGAATGCAGGGAGCAGCTCCTTGAAAGGGAAGAAGAAATTGCTGAATTGAAAGCAGAAAGGAACAACACCAGGGTGAGTAGTTGGAACTAACTATTTACCGTTCACCTCTGGAGTGAGTATCAGGATCAGTGATGCTGTCTTAGAAGGAAATGCAATGTGCTGTTTGGTTTTCAACACATTTCATACTGTTTCTTCCTGAGATGACTGTGGTCAATCACTTCACCTTTATCATACATTGCTTAAATTACGTGATGGAAATTAATGCTATTTTAAGATATTTGAGGGAAATTTCTATAACCTTCCACTGAATGGAAAAGATTCAAACTTGTTTTACCATGAGCCCCCAATTCAGATATGAAATTAAATGTGTTGCACCTTTTGTTTCAGTTGCTGGTAGAGCACTTGGAGCGCCTCATCTCCAGGCACGAGAAGGCTCTCAGGAAGACCGTGAAGAGACAGGCTTGCTCATCAGGAGGCCTGTCCAACGAAGTCACAGTGTTTAATGCACTGAAGTCATTGTTTGAACACCACAAAACTCTGGATGAAAAGGTGCCATCAGCCACATAACAAGTCTTGGCTTGTGCGCATGCTGGGTGTTAGGCAGGCTTCATACGTGTTTGGGGAATGTTATGTTTGCAGCTTCTTGAATTCTTACAAACAAATTTTCTCCCTTAAAAGACAGGGTTCTTCTATATGGCTGGCATAAATATCTTAAAATTGATTAATTCTGTATATTGCATTGCTGCTAAGAATTGGGTAATCTAATTTATTTAGAAGGAAGTTTTTCTTAAAATTTAAAGCCATTCAGCCTGAGCAAGAGCAAGACCTCATTTCTAGTAAAAACAGAAAAAGAAAATAGCAGAGCATAGTGACACATGCCTGTACTCCTAGCTACTCAGGAGGCTAAGGCAGGAGGATCGCTTGAGTCCAGGAGTTTGAGGTTGCTGTGAGCTAGGCTGATGCCATGGCACTCCAGCCAGGGCAACAAAGTGAGACTCTGTCTCAAAAAAAAAAAAAAAAAGAAAGAAAGAAAGAAAGAAAATTAAAGCCATTTACGAGGAATTTTCTTGACAATAAGATCAATGAAAGAAAGTAATGATATTATATTATGTTATAGTGCACTAATATTAGGAGAACTGTACATTTAGGAAAAAATAAAGCTGGTTGCAATGGCATGTACCTATAGTCCCAGCTACTCAGGAGGCTGAGGCAGGAGGATCATTTGAGCCCAGGAGTTTGAGGTTGTAGTGAGCTATGATTGTGCCACTGTACTCTAGCTTGGGTTACATAGCAAGACTCTCTGTCAAAAAAAGAAGAAAACAAATATATATACATGTACAAGCACACAAACTCAACCCCTTTTTATTTTCAGGTGAGGGAGAAATTACGAGTGGCAGTTGAAAGATGCCATTTGTTAGAAGAAGAATTAGGTGCCACACAGAGAGAGGTAAGCTTGAGATAGCATATTGAGAGGTTTTTATTTTTATCCCTAAATTAAATATATATATATATATATATAAGGACTGTAGTAGTGGATATCAAATTTATTTATCTTTTTGACTGAGGATCAACCTATCTAGGTCATTTTTAGCTACTAGTAAACTAGACTTTTATTTCTTAAGTTCCTATTTGTACAGTAGATAAGAAATTCCAGTTTTAATGATCTGGTTATGTACAGATTGGATAATAATGCCACATGCTTTTTTTTTTTTTAACTATGTTTAGCAGTTTATAGTTGTGCTTTTCCAAAAGGACTTTTGCTGTCTTTACTTAATGTCTCCTATGTAAGGTATTTTACTCTCATATCAGTTTTTTGGTTTTAGGTCATGATTCTTAAACAACAGAAAAATCAGAAAAAATCACCCACAGAGGGAGTGATGGCACAAGAAAATACATCCAGTGTAAACAGAAAGGCAAGTCTTTAGGCTTTCTCTTTATTCTAGTGTCATTTGGCCATAGTATGTGGGTCTGGCTGTTTTAGGAATCTATTGCTAAAACACTGGTATAAAGCTTAAGTGGTCACAAAAGTTGCCTAATCCAACAGATTGCATAAGTCAGTTTTGATTTGACCTATTATCTGGAAGTATTTTATTTTACAGCTAACCAAACAAGGCTATTTAAGTCCTTTTTTCCCCCATCAGAGATCTTCTGATGGTTCTTTAAGCTATGAGGAAGACCTTGCTAAGGTAATTGAGCTCCAAGAAATCATAAGCTCAGGAGTTTGAGGTTGCTGTGAGCTAGGCAGATGCCACAGCACTCTAGCTTGGGCTACAGAGTGAGACTCTGTTTCAAAAATAAATGAGTAAATAAACAGAACACTAAGTAATGTGATATAGGCCTAGCGCGGTGGCTCACGCCTATAATCCTAGCACTCTGGGAGGCTGAGGCGGGTGGATCACTCAAGGTCAGGAATTCGAAACCAGCCTGAGCAAGAGCGAGACCCCATCTCTACTAAAAATAGAAAGAAATTAATTGGCCAACTAAAAATATATAGAAAAAAATTAGCTGGGCATGGTGGCGCGTGCCTGTAGTTCCAGCTACTCAGGAGGCTGAGGCAAGAGGATTGCTTGAGCCCAGGAGTTTGAGGTTGCTGTGAATTAACCTGATGCCTCGGCACTCTAGTCTGGGCAACAGAGCGAGACTCTGTCTCAAGAAAGAAAAAAAGGAATGTGGTATAATACAGAGGATTTAATCAGCTAAAGCCAAACACTCTCCCATTCCAACCCCCATTTTCTTTCTTTATCGTTTGGTTTAACCTGGGCTGACTACTGTCACAGAAGTGTTACCTATCACCAGAGTGAAGGGACTTCCTAGAATCTCTGTCAGAGAAGTTCTAATGGGCTGCAGTTGGATTCAGACTGCACCAGTGTCCCTAGAGATAAGGCTCAGAAACTTCCCCCGAACTGGTTCTTAGCACTGGGGTCATGCTCATGTGGGGGAGAATAATGATTACTACTCATTATATGATAAATTTATTTTACACATACCTGACTATGGAGTTCATTGTTAGAGAATACATAGAGCTCACTCACGTTTTTGATGGGTGGATCAATCTTAAGGTAGGAATATTTGTACCTTTGATTTTAATTATATACTTGAAACTTAATTTTAGGTTTCCCAAGTGACTGATGAAATACAAAATCTAGATGTTAGTATTTAACATAAACCAGTTTAACTGATTAAAATAAGCTTACACTGTGAACCTGACATACCTACATTTAGAAAATAGGGTCAGTGAAGGAGTAAATTTTATATGAATAAGAGAAATGATTAGAAGTGATCACAGCTGCACGGTCAGCATTAGACTCCGTGGGACCACGACACAGCTCCTTAGAGCACCCGCCTGATCTTTCCCTCTCTGTGGCACTTTGTTTTTTAAATAAATGTAACCATATTATGTATTGAAACTCTTCAAAGAAGCACTAAAAGACTATCTCTGTCTTTTTCAGAATTCTCTGTTTCACCAAATTGAAAATGCAAAAAAGCTATTAGAAGAAACGCAACGTGCTAAGGTACTTAAAATGTCTTCTCTAATTCCTTGAGAAACTGTTCAGAGCTGAATTGAACTGAGCTTATTACAATCACAGTTACTATAGATGCTTGGCAGAAGTTCAGATAAACTTTCTCTGTAGCTCTCATAGTCCACTGCCATAAGATTTATAGCACTCTTAGATGTGTACATTGAATGCCTTTGTGTTTTAGATGTATTTCAAGTCTGGCAACGTGATGGTTCAGAATTCTGAGTCCCTTCTGGGTTTATTTGAAGTTAAAATATTAGCATAAATCTTTCATCCATAACAGTGCTGTCCAACAGAAATATAATATGAACCATATATATTATCTTAAAGTTTCTTTTCTTTTTTTTATTTGTTTGCTTGGTTTTTTGGTTTTGTTTTTTTGTTAGTGAGACTAACAGAGTCTCACTCTGTTACCCAGGCTAGACTACAGTGGTGTCATTGCAGTTCACTGCAACTTCAAACTCCCGGGCTCAAGCAATCCTCGTGCCTCAGCCTCCTGAGTAGCTGGGACTACAGACAAGTGCAAACATGTCCAGCTAATTTTTCTGTTCTTTGTAGAGATAGGGTCTCACTATATTGCTCAAGCTGGTCTCAAACTACTGGCCTCAAGTGATCTTCCCACCTTGGCTTCCCAAAGTGCTAGGATGATAGGTGTGAGCCACCACGCCTGGCATAATTTTCAATTTTCTAATAGCCACATTATAAAAAGTAAGAAGAAATAGAAACAATTAATTTTATTTAACCCAATATATCCAAAATGTTACCATTTCCAAATGTATTAATAGAAAATAATAATGAGCTACTTTACATTCTGTTTTCATATTAAGTCTGTGAAATTCACTGTATATTTCATAGTAACAGCACATCTCAGTTTGGACTAGCCCATTTCAAGGGCTCAGTAGCCACATGTGGCTAGTAGCTAGTGTATTGGACAGCAAAGACCTAGAAATGAGATCCGCTATGCAGGTGACACAGGAATGAATGCATGCTTGGTAGGAGACCATTAAAAACAATACAGAGACAAAGAGTAGAAGCTGAATATCGTTCCCCTTTTCCCCCAGAAGATTTGTTACTTTCTGAAAGATTAAAGATTGTTAATGGTTTGGTGTTTGTCCTCCTCTAAACTTTTCTATGACTAAGACAAAGCTTTTCTTCATTAAGCTTTACAGAGTTAATTTGGCAGTCTCAGTGTTGATGTTTTCCACAGTATTCTTAGAGAAGAGTTTCTCAGAATCAAAGTGTTTGGTATTTAAACTGCTGGTTTAACCTGTTGTGGTTATGCTCAACATCTGAGCACATTTGAAGCAAATTATTTTAAAACCTAAAAGTATGGCTCACGCCTGTAATCCTAGCACTGTGGGAGGCCGGGGAAGAGGATTGCCTGTGCTTAGGAGTTTGAGACCAGCCTGAGCAAGAGTGAGACCCTGTCTCTACTAAAAATAGAAAAAATTAGCTGCTCGTGGTGGCATGCACCTGTAGTCCGAGCTACTCGGGAGGCTGAAGCAGGAGGATCCCTTGAGCCCAGGAGTTTTGAGGTTACTGTGAGGTAGACTGACACCACAGCACTCACCCAAACAAAAGACTGAAACTTTGTCTCAAAAAAAAAAAAAGAAAAAGAAAACCTAAAAGAGATAGGTGTAATGTAAGTCTTTTGCTTTTTTATAGGATCAGCTTGTCCTAACCCATGAAAAACTGAGGGCTGAACTAGACCAGATGATGCTAAGAGGTGCTTCACTTCATCACAGGTATGATGTTAACCAACTAGGTTTTCAGCATCTATTGTATGTCTACAAGGGCCTGCTCCTGGCCATGTGGGCAGTATAGCTGGATATAGCTCATGGTCTGACCTCAAGGAGCCTATAGCTCAGTAGCCAGCAAGAAGCAAGATAAAATACTCCAAGGGTTAAAGTTGGTCCCTAAGAGATATATCATTGACAAAACTCAGAAACATGGGAAAGTTAGGAATCATCAATCAGTACTGAGATTTATGAATTTAGATACCTAGTGGAGTGTGACCTTGATGATATAGGGACAAGAGGACAGACCCCCAAGTGGAGAAATACAATGCTGGTATTCATGGAAGGGTGGCTGTGCCCACAGGATGAGACAAGTGAGGGAGGTGTCACACAACAGGAGTTTGAGAAACACTTTGACAGTCATGGTTTAGTACACTATTTGGAGTTTTTGATATTTTTTTAGAAACACTGAAGTTTCATGACATGTCATTTTATGTTTTTAAAAATGGGGTCTTGGTATGTTGTACAGGTTGGCCTAGACTCCTGGGCTCAATCTATCTCTCTGCCTCAGCCTCCCTACTACCTGGGACTACAGGCACATGCCACCATACATGGCCTTTTTTTTTTTTTACAAATTTAATGTATTGATTTAAGTCTGTTGAGATATGCCTTTGAGTTGGCTGACTTCGGAGGGAATTACCTGCCTTGTGAATGCGTCTAGCAGATTGCCCAGCATGTGAACCTCCAGCATTCTTATTTTTTTTCCTACTCATTGTTACAGAGGCAGTCATTCTCATTAAGGTATTAACATGTTTCTTTTGTTTTCTTATAGAAGATGGTCTTCAAATGAGAGTTAAACTTTTAGCAAACATGAGTGAAATGGTTAACTGGCAACATTACTCTATAGGAAACGGGCTCCTGCCTGAAACATGATTTAGGTGAAAGCTTGGGGCCTGTATACACAGTTCTACATTTGCAAATTTAGAGTATTGTGAAGGTCCAGGGTATATTCTGGCCCTTCCCCCTGACTCTACTCCTAGAAAGCTCAAACAGAAATCAGTAAAGACAGAACTACACAGAGTCAGAGTCGGAAACTCTCACTGTCTCTGAGACCAGTGGAGGGTGAACTTTCCAGGAGGAGAATTTATATTCTCACAGAGGAAATGTTGAGGAAGGTAAGGCCATAGAAAAGTCACTCAATTTGGTGATGAAGATCCTCAATGGTCAAAAGGTAGTGTCATTTGTGTGGCATAGACAGAGTCAGTAATTTGTGTGTCTAAAAAGTACCCTGTGAGCAGTAGATGGAGAAGAAGCAGGCGCAGTGCATGTCACTGTCTTAAATGAAGAGCTGTGGTAAAACAGGGAAGGAGAGAACTGTTGCCACAACTGAAAGGTAGTAAAGTCATGTCACGGGTGGATTTTAAGGTGGAGAAGTCTTGACACGTTTGCCAGCCAAAGGTGTGCTACTTTCAAAGTGAAGGATGACAAGAGAGGGACCAATTGTTGTAGGATCCCCAAGGAGGCAGGAGGGATGTACCAAGTCCTAGTGGGTCTGAAGTGGTGTGAGGGTCCGAAGACAGGAGGCAGGGGAGGCTGGATGAGGAGAACAGGGTTTGTTTCAAAAAGGCAGACCTCAAGGTTTCACATCAGGAGGCTGCAAAGAGAGGCTGTGAGTGTGGAGAAGACGCGAGTACAGGGGGTGGCATAGGGCCTGGGGAGGGATGAAGCGAGGCCTGGCCCCCAGGCCACGTGCTTGTTCCACATGCCCTGATGGTGGAATAAGTCACCTTGTTTTTGTGATCATCTCCAGCAAGAGAAGATGGCCTCACCTGGGGAGTGAAAAAGAAAGGTGACAGCTAGGCTCCATACACAGATCAGGGTGGGAATGGCTGGGTTTGGGCCCGTGGTTGACTTGGAGGAAAGTAAGCCCGGGAGAGGGCATCCAAATGAGGAGGCTTTGGTGGGCTTCAGAGGATGCCCGAGCCATCCAAAAGTATACACACGATATTGTGAGTGCGTAGCTTTTATCCCGCTCTGGAACATGTCACCACCCTGAGCAGTTAGGACAGAAATGATGCTCAGAAGGAAGGAGAAGTTTACTTCGGAACAAGGGAATGGGGGAAGTGAAAGGAAAGTTGTGGGCAAAGGGAAATTCCGGGATTTGGTCTCTTACAAAGAGATAATCTCATATAACACTACGCAGAGCCATTTCTTTCACACACTTTGAGGGGGTGTGAATCAAAGGTGGGTGAGGTGGCATGTTGGGTTTGTGGAACTGGCCTTGTCTGCCAGGACTGCCAGACTCTCTATGGAGAGTCCTGAGGAGTTCTCTGTTTAACAAACTGTAATCAGATTAGCGGGCTCTATCTCCAAAGTTCTTTGCTGCTTAAGGGTTTCTGAAAATGAAGAGAGCCACTCTTCTTTCCCAGAGATCTAGGAGTTACTAGAGAAGTGAAAACATGACTGTCATAGACATAAGTGGCAGGTAATGTGTCCTGGCTGATACTGGTAGCACTCACCCCCTGCTGCCGCCTGGCTCCTCTCCCAGGCCTTTGCTGAGGGGAACTGGACAGTGGCTCATGCCAGCGCCTGATGCCTAGAGCCCTACCCTCATCTTTCCAGGCACTTCCTCAGCCAGCGGTGTTGATTTTCTGCTAATCTAATTGCACACAAGTCTGTGTTTTTTATTCAGACACTGAAGTGAGCTGCCAGACCCAGTTCAGAGAAGCCCTAGCTCTGGCTGAAAGGGGCATCTGCAGTGGATGCCTCTTGGGTGCCTAATAGCAGCATGTTAGATGGTGTTACAGATCGGGACATGGGTGCCAGGCTGATCTCATGCATAAGTGAGGAAATGGCAGAGTGGTTGGAGGTCAGCAATGAAGTGGGCGTCAGCTATGGGAAAACAGAGCAGACATGCAGGCCTGGACTGGGGACCCAGAGGAGGACTCTGAGGGGGACCCCAGGTCTCTCCACATTCCAGGCAGCTGGACTCCATCTGGCTCGTCTCCATGGCCATGGCCGTGTGTGCTGGTTTTCCTGGAGAGTGAAGCTTTCCACCTGGCAGGGCTGACAGACTAAACACTGGCCAAGAGCAGCTACCATGGAGCTACTGGGGCAGCAAGAGAGGCACCCTCCTTGGAGACCTTTTCCTCTGTGTCAAAAACCTGTTTTCCAAATTTACAGGTTCTGCCTTCACCAGAAGTCTGAAAGATCGTTTATTTCTCTTCTAATAATGACCATTTTTATTCTTCATGTTTCAGCCAACCCCAGCTGGGCAGTGCCCACGGGTTCCCTGTGGCAGACAGGCGCACAGTTTCCTCCAGCACCCGCACGGCATTGCGGCGACCCAAGAAGGGCCGCCTGGCAGCCCTGAGGAGACGCCCCCACCTTACCCTGGAAGCCCTGAGGGAAGACCCTTCTGAGGCAAGGCCTTCGTATGAAATCTTTATTTATGTAAAAGTTACCTACTTTCATTCTGTGGTTCTGAGACTATTTGGGAATGAAAGTATTAATAGGTCACTTTCCCTCTTGCTCTCCTCTCATTTTCCTTTTTCTCCTTTTTCTGGCTAAGAGTTTAATTTTAGGGCTTTAAAAATATCTGAAAAAATACAGTCTACTCTTAAATACCATGCTAATTACTATGGATTTGAAGTAATAATTAAAAATAAATGAATACATGCATTCATCATTTACTGAAAGGATTTCACATTTGAAGGTTTAAATACCCTGTTACTTTGGTCTGTTTAGCAGCTGGTGTGTGATACACGTCTGTGTCATTTGAACACCCATGTTCATTGACTAGCCTGTCAGGGCCAGGTCCCGTGACAGAGCTAGGGCCATGGCCGTGTGTGAAAAATGTAATGCCACACCCCAGCATGCACGTTCTAGTGAGGAGTAACAGGCAGAAAACAAATCAAATAAGTGCATGTGGATTAGTTATCTATTGGTGTGAAACAAATTACTACAAAGCTCAGTGGCTTAAAACAGGTAACATTTCATAGTTCACAGCTCCCGTGAACTCAAGAGCAGCAGAGGGAGTGGTTCTGGCTCAGGGTCATGACAGGCTACAGTACAGAGAGGCTTGGCAGGGGCTGGTGGCTCCACTGCCAGGTGCACTCATGTGGCTATGGGCAGGGGGCCTTGAGCCCTCACCATGTGGGCCAATCCACGAGGCTGCTCGAGGATCCTCTCAGTTGGCAGAGGCTTATCCCAGAGCTCACATTCCCTAAGGGAGAGCAAAGAGAAAACTCACAAGCCATTTGTGTCACACCTTCACTCCACTTTATTCTGTTAATTCAAGTGAATAGCTGAGTCCTGCTCACAGTCGGTAGCTGGAGGAGAATCACCCTTCGCTTCTTAAGGGACAAGTGTCAAAGAGTTTGTAGACATACTCTTGAGCCATCCAGTATGTCAGATGGTAATAAGCAGGGAAAGGGACCCAGGGGACTCTGAGTTACAGAGCCAAGAGGAGAATAAGAATTTCAAGTGTTGTGCCAGGGAGATATCACCTGACAGTGACATACAAGCAAGGGCCTGAAGGAGGAAAGAGAAGGAGCCGTTCAGGTACATTGTTAGGTGGAGCCAACAAAACCTGCTGAGGGATTGGAGGATTGTAAACGGTGAAAAGAGAAAACAGTCATAGATGGCTCGAGGGTTTGTCCCCAACAGCTGGCAGGGTAGAGTCTGCTTCCTGAGATGAAGAAGACTGCAGATTTGGGGAGACACAGGGAGTCCAGCCTTGACCATCATCAGGCAGCCAGAACTGTCAGATATCCAAGGAGGGTGTCAGGTTGGCTATCGAACAGTCTGTTCCTGAACCCAACAGAGAAGTCTAGAACTAGAGATAAAGACTGGGGGGTCCTGATCATGCAGATGGTATTTAGAGGCATGGGACAAGATGAGGTCATCCATGGATGCCTTTGATGGTCTAAGGATGAAGCCTTGAGCACCCCAGAGTGACAGGTCACAGAGACTGGGAAGGAGCCAGCCTGAGATGGGGCCTGACCAGTGAGGAGGCGGGAAGCCAGGAGATGGTAGGCCCTGGGCCCAGGGCGCACTAGGGAAAAGGGGAGCAGCCGAGCCTGAGCGTGCTGGTGGGCTAGATCCAATGAACATATGACACCAAGGGATGGCCAGTGGGTGTCAGACCGTGGAGTTGTTGGAACATGAGTAGAGTAGTTTTGCTGGAGGGGAGGTGCCCAAAGGCAGCCTGCACACAGAGGACAGGGTAGAGGCAGCTCACTGGAGTAGTTTTACTCTGGGGTGGTGAGTAGGAGGAGACTGGGGCAGGGGTGGGGGTTAAGGCTTGGGGGTTCTGTTCTGGTGTTTTAAGGTGGGAGGTGGGACATGTTCTTGTGCTGATAGGGATGAATCAGTGGAAAACAGATTATCCCTTGTGTAAGCCACAGGCTGTGTCTGGTACCCAGGGGAAAGGATGGGAGGGTGCAGGGGCCTTGATTTTCTATCCATGAAGTGGGCAGCAAGGTCATTGGCTGGGAGAGAGAGAGAGGGCCAGGAGGAATCACATCGGGCTGAGGGGTCACCTAGCCCCCGACACGCACACTTTCTCTATATG
Source organism: Microcebus murinus (assembly GCF_040939455.1). Lineage (NCBI taxonomy): Eukaryota > Metazoa > Chordata > Mammalia > Primates > Cheirogaleidae > Microcebus > Microcebus murinus. The sequence goes on along the minus strand of NC_134121.1, from coordinate 15,589,676 downwards.
TATTCTGATGATACATGTGACTCTTTGGCCAGGGTTGCTTGGCATGGAGATGCCTTTTCTACCTGAGCTGCATTTCTCTAGAACTGGCTGGTACATGGGTGGGGAGAAGCAGTGTATCTGCAGGGCTTGCTCTTGTCTCTTTCTTTTTACACTTTTTGCTTGTTGCCGAGCTTGTTAGAACCAGCCTCAGAAAAGGGAAGGGGATTTAGAAACTCAGATTAGTTGTATATTACTGGATAACACTTGTAAAATGTTATGGCCACTGAGGGCAACCCAACTGATGTGGATTTATATGATTTTTTTAAAAATGTCCCACTAGTATGGCTAATTGGGGAAGAGATGTATTTTTAAGTGATATATATTATATGTACATATTTTGGGGACACGTGATAATTTGATACCTTTTATAGTCAAATCAGGATAATTGAGATAGCTATCATGTAAATATTTACCCTTTTCTTTATGCTAAGAACATTTGAATTTTTCTGGATTTTTTGAAATATATAATCAACTGTTAACAAGAGTCACCCTACTGATAAATCAAACACCAGATTTCTCTTCATCCCCTCAACCCTTCCTGGCTAATTTCGAGTTTTCATTTCTGACTCTGACATTTTCCCATGGTTTGTCTTGTCATAGAAATGCCTCACATACACATTAAGACATTAATATTACAAGACAGTCTATCTAAGAAACAAATGAGTTATCATCCTACCTTATTTTCTTTCTCCTTTTTCATTCTTTTTAGAGGCATTTTTGCTCTGTAGCCCAGACTGCAGTGCAATGGCATCGTCATAACTCACTGCAATCTTGAACTCCTGGGCTCAAGCAATCCTCCTCTCAGCCTCCCAAGTAGCTGGGACTACAGGCCCACACCACTACACCTGGCTAATTTTTTCTACTTTTAGGAGAGAACGGAGTCTCATTCTTGCTCAGGCAGCTCTTGAACGCTTGATCTCAAGAAATCCTTCTGCCTTTGCCTCCCAGAGGGCTAGGATTACAGGCAGACCCACCAAATCCAGCCTAATTTTTTAAATTTTTCTTGAGATGGAGTCTTGCTATGTGGCCCAGGCTGGTCTTGAATTCTTGGCCTCGAGCAGTCCTCCTGCCTTGGTCTCCCAAAGTGCTGGCATCACAGGTGTGAGCCACCTCGCCCAGCCAGTTGAGTATCCCACATCCAAAATGCTGGGGAAGAGAAGTATTTGAATTTTGGAATTTGTAGTATAGTTACTGGTTGAGCATCCCAAATCTGGAAATGTGAAATCCTAAATCCTCCCATGAGCATTTCCTTTGAGCATCCTGTCAGCACTCAGAAAGTTTCAGATTTTGGAGCATTTCAAATCTTGGAGTTCTGGATTTGAGATGCACAACCTGCCTGATTGTGCGATGACAGGATAGCCCTTCAGAGATGTGAAGGCAGCTGTTCTCTGACAAAAGAACGTGACTTACTGCTGTGTGTGAGCTGCTCTGTTGGGCCGAGCAGTGTGGTGACTGGTGAAACTGCTTGTTCAGTCACTGATTAGTTTGTCACCTGGGGTTTGTTACTCGACCTGTTTGTACCTTTGTTTGTGCTCCTGACAAACAAAGGTAATGGATTGTGCCACTTGAGGTAGCTGCAGACCTGTGTCTGTCCACAGTGACATCAGGAGCTTAAACCAGCTGCAGCAAGATGCAAAGCACACCCTGTAGATCCAATGAGTTGTATTTGGGTTTGTTTCTCTGATAGCAAGATTTCCTAGTGAAGAAGCAGTGTGTTGACTAACACTCAGGCCTAGTAACCTAGTCTTGTTGTTCAGGGGTAACTTCAAGGTGCTGCCTGGTGGCTTTGAGGAGCTTTATTCTCAGGTCATTGTGAGGGTTCAGCCAGCTGTGTGTGCAGAATGCCAGGCACGATGCCAGACACAGCCCACATCTTACTGTCACCTTCCTCCTCTGCTTCAGTATTATTCGTATATACTAAGATGACTTCCCTGCTTTCTAGTAGCATCTGAGATGCAACAGAGGCAAAAATCTGGTGGGTCACAGTGCTGCCTTTGCTGTAGGAGTGCAGTGGGCAGAGTGTGTCAGGGCTGGGTGTGCCTGGAGGATTTCCTTAGGGAGCTGGTCCAGGTTAGCAGGGCTTTACTCATGGACCTCTGGTAGTTTACGGTGAGTTGTATTGCCAAGTTGATCACATGTATCACTGCCTGTGCTGTTCTTTGTTTTCGCTTTTATAAAGGAATGATTGTTTTAACCTGAATTTTGAAACTCTCAAATTTCATATTGACAACATCTAGCCATAATAGCCTTGTGTTGTCTTATGATTGTAATCGGAAGTTGAGAAAGGAAGCAGGATTTATCTGCATCTTACCTGCTAGTTAAAAGTATGCCCTCAATGACCTCAGCCCTTAATGCACTAGTCTTCCTTGTTCTCCTTCAGCCACTGTTGGGCTACAATGGAATCAATGTACTTTTGCACAATCCCATTTAAAAAGCGGAAATTCAAGGCAGGTGCATTGGCACTCACCTGAAGTCCCAGCTACTCAGGAGACTGAGGTGGGAGGACCACTTGAGCCCAGGAGTTTCAGGCTGTGGTATACCATGATTGCATCTGTGAATATCCACTGCACTCCAGCCTGGGCAACGTGGTGAGACCTCATCTCTAAAAAACAAATTAAAAAACAAAAAGCAAGCCGGGCGCGGTGGCTCACGCCTGTAATCCTAGCTCTCTGGGAGGCTGAGGCGGGCGGATTGCTCGAGGTCGGGAGTTTGAAACCAGCCTGAGCAAGAGCGAGACCCCGTCTCTATTATAAATACAAATAAATTAATTGGCCAACTAATATATATAGAAAAAATTAGCCGGGCATGGTGGCACATGCCTGTAGTCCCAGCTACTTGGGGAGGCTGAGGCAGGAGGATCGCTTGAGCCCAGGAGTTTGAGGTTGCTGTGAGCGAGGCTGACGCCATGGCACTCACTCTAGCCTGGACAACAAAGCGAGACTCTGTCTCAAAAAAAAAAAAAAAAAAAAAAAACAAAAAGCAGAAGTTCACACTTCAAGTCTTATTGTTTATACAGACACTTGCTCTTCATGTTTCCTGAAATCTAGTCCTACTCACAACCAGAAAACACAATGTATAAGCAAGACCTGCCTAGACCTTGAAGGGGTGAATCTATTCACGACTGTTACTACTATCCTGCATCCCTCAGCACATAGGCGTACTCACATTCTAGTGCAAAACAAAGAAAATGTGGAGTCTGAAAGAGATCATCTGTTAATGATAAACCTAGGATTATTTTATCTAAACCATATTGAAAAAAAGGTTTTTGAACTGCAAATAACTGGCTGGGTTTATAGTATTCAGTGTGAACATATGGAGTAATAAATATAAGCCGTACATATGTATATTTGGGTCATGGGCTATTCCATGTTTATTCCCCTGCTCCCCAGACAGAAAGATATTGATGGTTTTGTCCAAGAAGTTAAGGCCCACTCTAAAGTTTCTTTTGAATGGCGCCAGGAGAGAAACATAATTGTCATGGGATCTGTATCAGTTTGAGTTCACGCTATCAAAATTTTATAACAATGCAGTTGGGGGTTCAGATCTTTGTGGCCCCTTCAGTGATTGTCCTCAAGATGTGCCTAGGACTCCAGGAAGGTAGAACCTAGAGCAGTGCAGAGGAGGCTGAGGGGTGCTCCTGTGACCCGCCCAGGGCCCCACTCTCAGGCAGGCTTCTAGTGCTTCTAGGCAGCTCTGTGCTCACCCTGCCACATGGTCCTGCTTCTCAGGAACAAGACAGTCCTTGAAAATGGCATGAGACTCAAGTGAGACTTTTTGTTCTCCCAGAAAGCATAGCTAAAAGATTTTGAAATAAGTTTGTGGTTATAATTTAAGGCTTCTGTGATTTTTATTCACAGTCCCCTGTTACCTAACTTTGCACTTCTCTCACCCCTCAGTCTCCATATTCCAGAGAAGATGACAAGACAATTGTAGAGTGTCAAACCATCCCCACCACCTCCCTGGTGTCCCTCCGGGTGGACAACCCACAGGAAGGAGTGCCGCACATGGGCTGCCACAACGACATCAGGTATGTGAGAAAGTAAAGATCAGGTGCCATCCCAGCAACTCCCATCGAAACGTGCTTGTCTGTCTGTCTTCAGGTTTAAGAAACCTATTCATTTTTACTTGGGGAAAAAAACCCAGTGACTTTAAGGAATTACCAGTTAACTCAGTTGAGTTTCTTTAAATGCTATACCTAGAATGCCTACCACTGCTCCGGGGACCATACTGAAATCCGTTTGGGCAAAGTCAGTTTGGGAAGAGAGGAGTAAAATATCAGCAAAGTTTAGAAAAACTTCATTTCTTCAGATTGTACAGATTGACCACTTTGAGAACTTTCTGTCTATTCTTGATAGACAATTTGCCAAGTGGAGACAGATTTCTGATTAGCACTGCTGTGTAGGGCAATGTGTGCCTCTCACAGGCCCTCTGTGCCTTTTATAAGCTGTTGAGAGTTCCATGTGGTCCTTACCCATTGATTAAGTACTTCCTCTCAGGAAACCAATAAAACATTTTGTTACAAATGTACTATCCTTTTTCAAACTACTGTTTATTGAATTTCTGTTCCGTACCAGGCAGTGGGTGATGGAGGGCATGTATGTTCCCTGCAGGCAGCTGACATGGCCCTGGTTTTGCAGCTGAGGAGTAAAGCTCACAGCAGCTGTGGGAGCTGCCCAGAGGGGTGGGGACTCCAGCTGTTCTGATTCCTAGGACTCTGCTCTTGCCGCTGCTGCTTCACACCGCAGGCCAGAGTGCAGTTTTGGAGAGCTGGAAGGTGTCCCCGACTCAGGTCACTGGGCTCCCGCATCTGATGATTTGGAGTCCAGCCCTCCTCTGAAGGGGAGCGCCACCTCAGAGGCAATCTAGGTGTCTCACAAACAGGTCTCCACGTTAGCACCCTGGGAGCCACCTGTACTGTGTGTAGCTCACTTTATGTGGGAGATGTGTATAGAAGACACTGGAAGTGTTGATTAGAAAGTATGAAGAACAAGTGTTAAAAGGCAAAGAATTACCCAGGAAGCTGCAAGAGGAGAAAAAAGAAAGAAAAAAAAAAAAAAAAAAGGCAAAGAATTGTAATGTGCATCAGAGGAATGTTCTGTTTTGATAAGGGCACATGGTAAGGATCCCTTTCTTTCCTCCAAGCTCCACAGACTCCCAGGATGGTTCCACAATTAATCCAGGGAGGAGCGACGGCAGCCAGGAGTCGGTGAACAAAGCCAGGAAGAGGAAGGGCATCAAGTCCTTCTTCTGGTTTGGGAAGAAAAAAAAGGGCCGACCTGCAGAAAATGACAAAGTGGCATCAGAGCCAGGTTGGTTGGTTTCCAGGATATGTCTTAACAGTCAGGTTGGGGAGAGAAAGAAACTGTCATTTGTGTGCCCACTGGGTGCCTGACCAGTGATTCCCTAGCAGGGTGGCAGGGGTGTGTTCTCCAGAGAACAAGACCTTCGAAGGCATGAACCGAAAACAATAGTTAATTCATAGGCCAGTCAGAGATGTAATGAGTTCACTGTCTTCAGCGTTTTTATGTATTGGTTTTCTAGTCAGAAACTTAATCCAAGAAATTATCACTGTACCTGCCACTGTGCTGCCACCTATTTATGAAAGCACACAACTCTGCCATGTAGATTTTGTTGGGGATTGTTCTGCTTCCGCATAGCTGGTGTTTCAAAGACAGATAATTCATCACAAGATGCCTTGGGACTTAGCAAATTAGGGGGACAGGCTGAAAAATATCATGAGTTTCAAGGAAAGTTGTTAAGTTTGGGGGACTGGGCACAGTGGCTCAGGCTTGTAATCCTAACACTCTGGGAGGCCAGGGCAGGAGGATCCTTTGAACTCAGGAGTTTGAGACCTGCTGGAACAAGAGTGAGACCCCATCTCTACTAAAAATAGAAAGAAAATTAGCTGGACAACTAAAAAAAAAAAATAGAAAAAATTAGCCAGGCATGGTGGTGCATGCCTGTAGTCCCAGCTACTCAGGAGGCTGAGGCAGAAGGATTGCTTGAGCCTGGGAGTTTGAGGTTGCTGTGAGCTAGGCTGATGCCATGGCATTCTAGTCAGAGTGACAGAACAAGACTCTGTCTCAAAAAAAAAAAAAAGAAAGAAAGAAAGAAAGAAAACTTAGCCAGGCATGGCACCACCAACTTAGTGTTGCTCGTTTGTAGTCCCAGCTACTCGGGAGGCTGAGACAGAAGGATTGCTTGAGCCCAGGAGTTCGAGGCAGCAGTGAGCTAGGCTGATGCCAGGGCACTCAAGCTCAGATGACACAGTTAGACCTTGTCTCAAAAATAAATAAATAAATACAAATAGAGTTGACCATGGTTTCCTGACAGCTCTCTCAGCTCTGAACTTGTACTCATCTGATGAAAGACAGAGTGCAGAATCAAAAACCAGACTCCCTGCACTGTGCCTCCATTTCCCTCTCTTTAAAATGGTCATCACAATAGCATCTTTCTCACAGGGCAGTTGTGAGGATTAAATGAGTCATTCTTAAGCTGGAAGAGTGATGGGTGCTACATCAGTGCTGGCTGTCCAGGCATTTTGGCAGCCCCTGTGTTACATGTAAACACTGTTTATTTTCATCTCTGATGCAGAAGAATAGGGTTGGAAAGTAAGTTTAAGAACTGCACTGATGGCCGTTGGACAGTTTTTTTGTTAGCCCGTCCCATAGTAGGTTTGCTCTCTCTCGCCTATATAAAAATCAAGAAAAAAGTACACTTCTATAAAACCTTAATTAAGCAGGACACTCGGTGAGAATGGCTTATAGGGCAGCATTTTTTTGTTTTGTTTTTGAAACAGAGTGTCCCTCTGTCACCAGGGCTAGAGTGCCGTGGCATCATCACACCTCACTGCAACCTCAAAGTTCTGGGCTCAAGCAATCCTCCTGTCTCAGCTTCCCATGTACATGGCACTACAGGCACATACCATGATACTTGGCTAACTTTTCTATTTTTAGTAGAGATGGGGGCCTCACTCTTGCTCAGGCTGGTCTTAAACTCCTGACCTCAAGCAATCCTTATGCCGTGGCCTCCCAGAGTGCTAGGATTATAGGCATGAACCACTGGGCCCAGCCCAGGGCAGCATTTTTAATAAAAAGCTGCATTTTGGGGGGGGGGTTGCCAGAGTTTAGTAATATACTTGAGAAAAATTCAGAATGTCTTTTAACCAGTAAGTTTTAAAAAATTAGTATTTTTCCTCCAAGGAACATGCAGATAATTCTTGTAACTCAAGAATTACACTTGTAACTCAAAGTGTAACTTTGGCCTTCAACTTAACCTCTACCAGTTATTGGGTGGTCCAACTGAGTGCCTTTTAGTTTTCCTTGTAGCTTTAATTTAAGTTTTCGTCATTATAAGTCACATTTCCCCTGTTAAATGTTAACAGCAATATTAAGTATGTGAGAATAAAACTAAATCTAGAAAGAACTGTAGGGAATATATTACACACAAGACTTTTTATGCTAAGGCACTAACCAGGTAAAATGGATCATTTTAATGGCTTCTTAAATAAGGGAATGTAAGGTAAATTTCAGCAGGTTCCCTGGTCTGTTGGAAGAATTTGTAAAGATTATCCATTTGCCAGCAGTCCCAGCTATCTTACATGTTTTCTGAAACCACCGCAAAATGTTAGTAAAAAAAAAGTATTCCTGGTGTACCTGAGGGAAAAAACAAAAAACGTGTAACTGGGAGCAGCAAACGTCTGCTATAGATTTCTGAAAGTTTCTTGGCCAGTTTGTGAGTGGGAATCAGGCTTACCTATGGCAATGCCGTGTGTTTCTTGGAACAGGAAGCAAAAAAATCAGTGGTCTCCGTTATTTCTGGCAGAAACTGAAACTGGGCTTCAGTGTTCTTAGATCAGTCATTGTCCTCATCCCACTGCTCTCCAGGCCCCACCCCTGCAGCCAGACCACTCAGCCTACTCTGCACCCAGCCCAGCAACTTCCGCCACCCTGTGTCCCTCCACCCTCGCTGGGGCTGCGGAACACCATACAGCGCCACTCAGTCACTTCCCTTGTGCCACGATTAGAGAATCAGTCCTCAGGGCAGAAAGAAAAGCGCAGTTGGTCTGTGAAGATAAAGTGTAAGGAGAAACAAAGTGATGGCTAAGTAGCTAGCACTGATGCAGATGTACATTTTGAAGTTGTTTTTATACCCTTGGGTGCTCCACTGATGATAGTTCAGCATTATCTTCCAGTGAATCCCAGGGCCCCTTGGGACTTGGGGAGAGACACCACTGGATGACACTTTCTCTTTCTCTAGCTCTGTCCCACCGCCTCTAGCAGACTCCCCTCAGATCTCTCAGTAGGTGCTGTTGAAGCTGTGAAAACGTGTGTCTGTACTTGTGCCCTCGTGTGACCTTTCAACACTAACTGCACGCCTCCTCCCCTGGTTGTCCAAACAGGCAATGCATCAGGAACACAAAGGTTGGATTCTGCTGCAGTCAGGACTTACTCCTGCTAAAGCCTCCTGTTGGTGAGTAGAGAGCAACTTAATCTCTGGAGGTTGTTCAGAGGCACAGCCGTCAGTAAGCAGGAAGCAGTAATATCAAAGTAGAATTGATGGCTTTGGACCATGAAAGCCAACTTCAGTTAATTTGGGAATTTCAAACCTATAGACACATAAGCTCTCTGCACCTATTAATATGATTTTGGTGTTACAGTTGCTCATAAAGAGGTTAGTGTGTCCTTATTTTTTAAGGAAAAATCTTTTTCCTATTTTCACTTTTTCCTTAAACCTGAAAATGCTGGCTCATTTTAAGTGTCTGCTAATATCATGAGGAGGTGGGCAAGAGAGCAGGACATGGCAGAAGGGAGGATAACTCAGCTCTCGGCTAACTGCCCCAGTAGTCAAGAGCAATGGGGACATCTCTGCCACTTTGACATTTTCATGCACACTGATCTAATTCCTAAGCTTATTTGTTATAAATGCACATTCTTGAATGAAATAAGCCCCAAAGTTTTGTGGTCAATCATGTAATGAGTTTCATAAAGCTGTTTGGTTGTGTGACACTTAACAGCCTTTCAATTTGGAGAGATTGTTTTTTTTTTGTTTGTTTTTGGTTTTAAAGGCAGGGGCTCACCGTGTCACCCACGCTGGAGTATCATGGTGGGATCATAGCTCAGTGTAACTCCTGGGCTCAAGCGATCCTCCTGCCTCCACTTTCCAAAGTGCTGGGGTTACAGACATGAGCCACAGTGCTTAGCGAGGAGAGAATGGTTTTTCAAAACAAACTCTTGGGTTGCTATTCCAGGCTCTGGTTGCTGAGAACCCACCGGCCCTCTCTCTGTCCCTGCTGTTTTAGGGCCTCTGCTCACCTAGGCAGGGGTACAGCTGTCCCTGCCCTCTTCTCTCACAGCTCTGACTCTTGCAGCGGAGCTCTCTCTGCTCCATTTGGTTTAAATGTGGATTGGTTTTTTATTGATAACTTTTAGACATATGCCAAATTGAAGTCAATTAAGAAATTCCTTCATTGATATGCATAGTCCTTAGTGTTCTATCTAGTGATTCCCAAAGCAGCTAAAGTACAGAAGGTCAGGGGAGGACCTGGGACTCCATGTGGGTGGCTGCTTAGGCCCCAGCACCTGAGTATATAGGTCTTCCTCCATGTGGCTTGTATTAAGAGTGGCTTTTTGTTTCTTTTTATTTTCCAGTTTACCCATACTACTTCAAAGATGATTATGCAGCATTTTGAATCCAACAAACTACATTTTAGAATTCAGTGGAATCTTTAATCTGTTAATACTTGTTATATGGACCCTAAGATATTTTATTAAAGAGTTTTTAGCGAATGAAAAATTCATGAACACCATAGAGAAAATATTTTAGAATTTAATGTTTCTTATATTTACATAAATTATGACTTTGTTTATATTTTTACTTTTTCATGTATATTTTTGTTTAGTTTTTCATTATTGAAAAATTGATGAATACCATGGAGAAAATATTTTAGAATTTAATGTTTCTTATATTTATGTAAATTTATGACTCTTCATTTATATACTTTTTCATGTATATCCAGGCTATAACTATCCTTTCAAATCAACTCATGTTCTTATATCTAATTGTAGTGTTTGAAATGAATGTACTGTAATGCTTGTATGTATAAATGCTATGAGTAAATATGGGGCTTTTGTAAATTATGCATTTATTGTAACTATCACTGTTTAATTTGTTAATGAAAAACCCTGACAAAGATTTTACTACATTTATAAAATTGTCATGACACAAGCAATGTGCATTATCCTTTACAAATGCAACTTAGCCCTACAACAATCATTTTGAAATGAGCATATTTAATTTCAAATAATTATTGTCATATTTTAATGATTGACCTTAACTATACTTTTTCTAGCAAGAAATGCTTTTCTCTGCATCGTGAACAGACTTAAAATATCTGGTGTTAAATATCAGATTCTAATAAAATTTGGACTGAAAGGATTATCCAAACACTATGAAATCTTGTAGCACTGGTTAACTCTTTCCTAGCCTCGTCTCTGGACTTCAGTAGCCTGTCTTCAATGACTGACAGAAGCTGAGAGCTGGGAGCAGTTTTCTCAGTGGGAGAAAGACTCAGGGGTCGGGTACCCTGGGGACCAGCCCCAGCCTTCTGAGCATTCTCCCCGGGCCTTCATCCTTGGAAGAAGGGTGGAAAGGCACCCATATAACTACTCCTCGAGAACCAGTCACCAAGCACTGCACTCTCATCTCACAGACATCGATGCGTGTTACAGATGAAGGCAGGAGATCCTGAAAACTATGTCATGTAACTAATAAGGGCCTTATTTTTCTTATGTAAATCATCTTTTTATATTTGTTTGTAAATTTCTTCAAAGAATGAACCTAGTTGTACATTTTTAGATTTTGATGATATAGCCATTTTGGACTATATAAGTAGCAAATGTAAGTTTTATTTTTTAAGTGGTATATTAAAAAGCCAGCAAAAAATGTGTCAGGTCGTGGTGGTGTGTTATTTATTATTCAACCAATACAGATAGAGACAGCATGTCTTTTTACATTTGATTTCTGCTTTTTAGTTTACTTGTACAATTCATTGCTACTATTCTATTTTTCTATTAAGCTTTTGTGAAATTCCTGATTATATAACAAAGTATGTACAGTCTATTTTTTTTTTTTTAGAGACAGTCTTGCTCTGTTGCCCCATGTAGAGTGCAGTGTTCTAGCATTCCTCCTGCCTCAGCCTCCCAAGTAGCTGGGACTATAGGTGCAGGCCATGACACCAGCTAATTTTCTCTATTTTTAGTAGAGACAGGGTCTCACTCTTGCTCAGGCTGGTCTCCAACTCCTGAGCTCAAGCAGACTTCCTGCCTCTGTCTCCCAGAGTGCTAGGATTATAGGCATGAGCCACTGCATCCAGCTACAGTCTACTTTTGAACTATATTTATCACAGTATTATTTATTGCTTTCTTTCAATAAAGTACTGAAGCATTTTCCAAGGCCAATAAAGAATACTGAGAATAAGCTGTCACTGCATGGACAGCTGGCTGCAGCTGCTTTATCTCATGCTCTAAACCAATTCATTGAAGTCACCATATGGAAATTATATTCTAGAAATTAATTGATAGGGTAAAGAAGCTGGAAGTTGAAGTGTAGGTTCAGGGTGTCATCCAAGGGAAGACCAGGTGGGTCCTGCCCACTGCTCTGGAGCTGCAAGACCACATCTTTCATCCATACCTAAGTGTGGCAGAGGGGAGACTGGAGTGCAGTGACATGATCATAGCTCACTGCAGCCTTGAACTCCTGGGCTCAAGTGATCCTCCTGCCTCAGCCTCCCAAGTAGCTGGGGCTACAGGCATTTGCCACCATGCCTGACCAATCGATAAGAATTTTAGCACTTGACACCTCCCTTTCCCTCTCCCAATATCCCAACAGAGTTAAGCCAAAGCCGTTGGTGTGAACTAAAATAAAATCTTAGGCTCCTAGCTTATTGAATGGACCCCCGCTTGGACAAGGAGACCCCCCAGAAAACCTTAAGGTTAGTTGCCAGCCATGAAAAGAGAAGCCTGGTCAGGCCTCCTCCCTTTTGGAGTTTTTCTTTGCAATAAGATACTAAATCATTAACAGGTCTAAGGCAATGCAAGACAGAGCATAAACCACACCTGCAGGCAATCAATTTGCTAGACCCATCACTTGAGTTTTGGTTAATGTGGGTGGCTTGTCTCTGATAGTAGAGTTTTCTCCCTAGTCAGGTAGGCTAGAAACTAAGGAGACGGTTGTGCCTCTTTCCTGCACTAACCACACCTTGCCAGTTTCTAGGGCCTGTGAACAGACCTTTCCATCCCTTAGAGGTTACCTCTGAGGCCCATTGGCCAGACTGGACCCTTTAGCAGCCTCCTGGCTGTTCCATAGCTCCCCACCAGTTCATAGCCCCCTGCTGTAGCATGATCTCTTTAACATGCAAATCTGATTGCCTTCCTTTGCTTGAAATGCCTCCACTTTCTCCATCTCCCCTCAGGCTGAAGTCCAGACTCCAGTCTCTTCACATCTTTCCTAGTCTGGCCTCTCCAAGCCTCTCCCAGTTGCTCCCCAGTTGTGGTTAGTTCCTCATGTACAGATTCCTCATTTTCTTACAATGTCTTTGTAAATGTGCTGTTTTCTCCAATTAGGCCTCTCTCGTCTTCTGCTTGCTGACTCTTCTTGCTAGCTACAACTGAGTAATGTGGCACAAATCGTTTGGAGAACCAGTTTTGCTCTGTGTCTAAAGATCTTCAAAAATGCTTATATTCTGACACAGCAGTTTGATTTCTGCTAAGGAAATGATTCCTAGCTGGAGGGACATCATGTATAATGGTGTTCACCCTAAGAACTTGTATATATTCATTTTTTATTGTTTAGACAATGATAGGAGTTAAAGTATAAATACATGTAAAGTAAATTCGCACTGCACTTGGGTTGAGCATCTTTACTACATCGCAGCCCTACCCATCTCCCCTCTGCTTTTAGCACAAGTTACATAAATACCAAACCAGAACAAGTTCATTTCCTGCCCAAGAATTGAACCTCCTTCTCATATAATCATATACTTTTATAATCAAACAGTCTCCTTGACCAAACTTTAGCCAGGCTCTTCTTAATCTTTCCCAATTGGGCCTCAACTTTAGGACTTTCATGGCTTTCTCTGCATTGCCCAATTTTAGCAAGATTCCTGCTCAGTTTAGTCAGAGTTCTGTTCTCTCTATATCCCTTCGTCCTGGATATCTGATCACATTAGTCATTCCCCATCCTCCCCCAGGTGGTATCTGATCACCCTAGACTGCCTTCAGCAAGAATCTTGTTAGCTCAGCTTAGCAAAGAATTACTCGGCCCCCTTAATAATCTTCCATCTAACAACTACTCTCCTCCCAAGCCCCACTCTGTTCTTTGGCTGTAAGTCCCCAACTTTTCCTTGTTATATTCAGGTTAAGCCTAATCTTTCTCCCCAACTGCAAAATCCCATTGCAGTCGTCCTTATGCCTATCTATTGAGGTAGTCCTGGAGAAGCCTGCCTTACGTTTTAACAAGTGTCATTGTAACAGAGGGAATGGTGTGAAAACTGGCAAAATGTATTACAAGCTGTCTCTTTAAAACCCCCAGCAATCTTTTGGGGAATTAAAACCTGCCTCCCTGCCAGTGGATGGGAGGGACGGGGAGTGTCCTTTGTTCTTTGTACCACAGGAGATGACCCAACAAAACTAAGATCAGGAGATTGTCTGGAGATGAGACAGGTCAGAATCCTCAACTATAAACAGCGATAGCCTGAAGCTAAAACCTTCTCCTTAAAAGCTCTGTATTTCTGCTTATAGTTAGGAAAATTGGTACTTTAAGGCAGAAGTCTGCCTTTTCCTCGTTTGGTGGCAAATTAATAAACCTCCCTATCTTTCTCCTCACACCACTTGTCCCTGTTCTTCTGATGCGGCCTCTGGGACAATGCCCAGCTTTCAGCAACATGATGACACATTTTTTTAAACAAAGTATAGACACTCACACACACACAGGGTTTTTGACTGTCTTACAAAAATAGTGTCAAACTTGGAAGATCTATCCCTACCCCCAACTCTCCAACTCCTGTCAATCTACTTATTCCTGTCATGTGATCTCCTTAGCAGACATGCTTCTATCTTAGGGCTTTTCTACTGGCTATTTTCTCTACCTGGTATGATCTTTCCCCCATAGCCACATGGCTAAATCCCTTGCCTCCTTCATACTTGGCTCCAATCTTGCATTCTCAATCAGGCCTACCTTTTCTAATATTGCAACACACCCCATTCCCATATTCCTGATCTCCTCTATTCTGCCCTAATTACTTCAGTTTTTCTATTTTTATGCATAAATCACTGTTGCACCATATGTACCTAGAGGAGCCCCTGCCACATGATAGTCATCAATAAATTGTTGAATAAATGAAAATACATACATAATTTACATCGTGGAAATCAGCAGCAACTTCCAGTTAAATATGGATTCTACATACACGGTCATCTCACTTCCTCCAGAAATCCCACTAAAACATTCATAAAAGAATAGAGCAAGCACAATCCCAGAAGAATAATGAGAATTGGAGATAAAACAAGAAGTAAGAAATGTCAACAAAAATTTGGGAAGATGGAGAGCAGATGAACACAAGCTCTGCTTTAGCAGAACCAAGCTGAAACCCAAGCCTACAGAATTTCAGAAGAAGCCTAGTTGTGCTGCGGGACTCAGGAAAGAGTCAGGAATCAGCAGTGCTGGGTCTCTCCTAAGTAGGTGTGGGGACACTGAAAGCAATGGGATTTGTTGAAAGTCTGTATTACGAGCAGGTAGGAGTTAGACCCCAGACCTCTCCCACCCTTGCCAGCCCACAAAGCTATTTCACTATGGCTCCCTTACCTCTGCAGAAGGCTGAATGTTTGGTCTCTGAAGAGGCTGAACCAGACATATTCTGGGTTCAGGAATATCAGCCACAACTGGGAGGGCAGGGAGAGGTATTGTGCTGTAAAGAGAGGATTTAATTAAGGTCTGCATCCTCCCAATGAGAAACACGCACACTGCCACCCTTCCATGGCAGAACCTCAGGATGCTGCAGCCAGGAGTATAACACCAGCCATTCTGCTCCTCGGTACTTACCCAAGAGAAATGGAAGCACATGTCCCTACAAAGACTGGTACACAAATGTTCGTAGAAACTTTCTTTCAATAGTCAGAAACTGGAAACAACCCAAATACCCATTAACAGGTAAATGGAGAAATTGTGGTATATCCATATTGCAGAATACTACATAACAATAAAAATGGACAAACTACTAATGCATATAACGACACAGAGGAGTCTCAAAATAATTGTGCTGAATTTTAAAAGCCAGAGGAGAAAGAGTACCCACTATGTGATTGCAACTACATAAAATTCTAGAAAATGCAAACAAATCTATAGTAAGATACAATTCATGATATCCAGATAAAAATAAAATTAAAAATTTTATAGTAAGAAAAAGCAGATTAGTGGTTGCCTGTGGGAGGAGGGATTTTGGGGATGGACAAGAAGGAGGGATTCCAAAGGAACATGAGAAAATTTGGGAGAATAATGAAGATATTCATTATTGTGATTGTGGTGATGGTTTCACAGTGTATACACATGTCAAACGTCAAATTTCAGACCTTAAATATGTATAATTTGTTATGTGTCAATTATGCTTTAGTAAAGCTGTAAAATGCCACCACAAACAGGAAGTCATCCCATCCCTGAACATGTCAAGTGATGAGAAGCTCACTACCTCTGAGGCTCATCCCATCTCTGGGCAGTTTTGTCTTTGAATGTTGTGGGTGGGGCCCTGTCCTCTTTTTGTGGGGTGGTTGTTTTGAACTACATGCACAAGGATGCCTTTATGGCAGCTCAGCAAAGCCCTGTGGATCAGACAGCATTAATACTACATGTGATGATTAACATGTTTTCTCAGCAGTTAGACTCAGCATCAACAAAATTTCCTGGGAGCCAGATGCTGGTCTACTAGGGATAGAAGAGCCCCAGCTGTGCTGGAGGGGTTTGTCCTGCAGTTAGGATGACCATACTGTTGAATCGCTCAGGGCTCAGTGGCTTTTCTGGATTTCCAACCGAGTCTCCTGCTTAGTTGCTCCACAGTTCTAGTTATTAAGGCTAAATAACAAAGCATCCTAAATCTAGTGGCCTAAACAATGACAAAATTTATTTTGCTTGGACACTGAAAACTGGTAATTTGTCTCTGTTCCACTTAGTATTATTTGTTTTTATTTATTTATTTATTTATTTTCAGACAGAGTCTCACTGTGTTGCCTGGGCTAGATTGCCACAGTGTCAGCTTAGCTCACAGCAACCTCAAACTCCTGGGCTCAAGCAATCCTCCAGCCTCAGCCTCCTGAGTAGCTGGGACTACAGGCATGAGCTACCATGCCCAGCTAATTTTTTCTATTTTTGGTAGAGACAGGGCTCTCGCTCTTGCTTAGGCTGGTCTCAAACTCCTTACCTAAAATGATCCACCCACCTCGGCCTCCCGGAGTGCTACGATTACAGGCGTGAGCCACTGCGCCTGGCCCACTCAGTATTATTTGGAGGAGTTCAAAAGCTGGAGGCCTAAAGGCTGCTCACTCACATGTCTGATGGTTGATGCTGGCAGTGGGCTAAGATGTCAGCTGGGACTGCAGGCTGGAACACCTGCATGGGCCTCCTTACAGCATGGTGGCTCGGTCCCAAGGGTGAGTGTCCCAAGAGAAAGTCAGGCAGAAGTTGCACCCTTCTATGACTTGCCTTGGAAGTCACATAGCATCACTTCCACCATACTCTAATGGTCAGTACAATCACAACCACCTGCCTAGATCAAGGAAAGGAAACTAGACCCCACCTCTCAGTTGGTGGTGGGTCAGTCACTTTGTGTAAGATGAGCATGTAGGATGGGATATATCAGTACAGCATATATTAGTACAGCCATCATTGGAAAATACAATGTGTCACATCCTTCAAACCTCTTGCCTTTGTACATTAGACATCCTTTACCCTAAGAGTTCTTTGGCTGACAATCAGATTTGCCATTATCCCACTTAGAAGAGAGGACCTTCCCTTTACCTGGTTCTCTCTCCTGCTTCCTTGGTTCTCAGAAAACATGTATGATCCTTCAGAACCTCAGATCATGGACAATGGAAACATCTCTGATCCTTTGGATCTGTGAGTAGGCCAAGAAAAGGCAATCTAGGCCCCAATCATTGAGCTGAGACACATACCAGGGAGACCTCTGTGAGCCAGGGAACCAATTCATGGCTGAACACAGGGTGGGTTCATTCACTGACACAAAGATTCCCACTGATGGAACTATTGCTGTTCCCAGGAGGGCCTGTTTAGGGGTCTCTCTGGCTGCATTTCATAGTTGCCATCAGCTCACCCTGGCCCAGCCTTTCTGGCTCTCTTTCTGATTAGATGGTCACTGAGGATCAGGTAGAGGTGGATAGTGACTTCTTCAGGATGGAGGTGACAGGAGAGCCACAGGTAGAGGTTATGAGAATGAGAAGTGCAGGGCAGCATGGACCATTATCAACAGTGGTGAAAAATTGAGGGTCTTCCAGGACCATTATGTTTGGATGAATCTACCCTAGACGAATTTTTCTTTCTCTTTAAAGTGAGCTGCTTGGAACAGGGAGATTCCCACATGACCCTTGGCAAAGAATTCATTCAAGAGTCATGGATTTAATGCTTCCCTTGGGTCAGGCACTCTGCCAGGGTGGCGGGAGCACTGGGCTGAGCTCAGTGCCTTTCCTGAAGGAATCACTCCCCAGGGAAAGAAGAGTTTGGCAGAGTCTAGAACCCTGCAGAGGTTGCAGGCAATACTTGTCTCAACGATGGGATAACTATAGAGTCAAACTTCCAGCCATGCACATACTCTGGTCTAGGCCCTAATCTTAGAGAAAGGAAAGGAAGGGAGTCTTTTGGAACTTGTGATCACCTGTTCTGTATTGGGCTGTATGATGTGGGGGCCCATGGAGTGTTGCTGGCAGGTTAGCACCAGGCAGGTAGGAACCTGGAGCAGGAGAACAGGAGAAGAAGAGGAATGCCTACACAAGAGCATGACACTGCTGGAGAGAACGTGAGGGAAAGAGATTGGCAATGGCATGGATATTGCACTATTAGTCAGGAGTCCAGCTCTGTCCCTGGTTTCCTAGCAACTGCTGTTGAGCAGGTGGTTGCTAGGCAATGTGGGGCCTTCCAGACACTTGGGTAAGGACCTTAGTCTGCACGGGTGCAGATCAGAACATCACAGGATATTGTTAATCCTGAAAATGGTTACTGAATCCATTACTTAGATTTTTCTCATCTATTAATTTCTTTTGTTGTACAAAAAATAATATAATAATTGGTGCGCAGATCTGGAAAAAATGAGAAGGAAGTCACTCCATGATCTTGTTATCCTAACAATATGAAATTTACCTTACCATCTTTACTCTTTCCATTCTCTGCAGGAACACATTTTCATCTTGTTATCATCCTAGCTCATGTGGCTTTAAATCTTGCTTTCTTTACTTTGATTTAGATAATCACAAGCACCCCTCAAGCTACTTCAGACTTTTCAGAATAATCATCTCTGATGACTGCAGGACTCTATGCAGTGGATGTAACATTGTTTAATTAACTATTCTCCTCTTCTTCTGACATTGCATTTACTTCCAATTTTTTGCCATGATAAAGAGTACTGCAACACACATCCTTCTACAGGAGCTTTTCATCATCCTTTATATAACTGTCTTAAAATCAATACTAAGGAATGGGATGATTGCATCAAAGGACGTGAGTATTCTCATGAATTTTGATGTCTTGGAAAATTGTTCCCCTCAGAGATGGTATCAATTTCCCTAGCACTGAAAACTGACTAATCTCTATGATATTGCCTGCTATGGTATTATAATTCCTTCACTTGCTAGATGAGATTTCTCTAGAGAGAAGGGACTGGCCCAATGTCCCACAGCCAGTGCCAGCCCCAATTCTAGGTCACTGGCCTGATCCCCCAATTTAGGACATCGACACCAGATGATTCTGTGACTGAGTTTGATTGAATTCAAGAAGATCCTGTCGGCCAGGCGCGTTGGCTCACGCCTGTAATCCTAGCACTCTGGGAGGCCGAGGCAGGTGGATTGCTTGAGGTCAGGAGTTCGAAACCAGCCTGAGCAAGAGCGAGACCCTGTCTCTACTATAAATAGAAAGAAATTAATTGGCCAACTAATATATGTAGAAAAAATTAGCCGGGCATGGTAGCGCATGCCTGTAGTCCCAGCTACTTGGGAGGCTGAGGCACTAGGATTGCTTGAGCCTGGGAGTTTGAGGTTGCTGTGAGCTAGGCTGACGCCAAGGCACTCACTCTAGCCTGGGCAACAAAATGAGACTCTGTCTCAAGAAAAAAAAAAAGAAAAGAAAAGAAAAGAAGGTCCTGTCCATCTCCTAATTAATCTTCTAGCTCTTATTGACTAAGCCACAGGCTATTGTGCAATTTTTTTCCCACCCAAACATTTTGAGAGTATGTTTGCATTGAAAGATAGAAAGATACTTGGAAAGTCCTGTCTGAAGGAGAGAATCCTTGGGGGTAGCTGGACAAGTCACCATTGGCACAAAGCCCAAGCCTTTGTACTTGGAGCTACCTTTGGCTGGTCTCAGAAATATTCAGAACAACTCATCTGTGGCAGAGTTTGGGACCAAGACCCACGTCCCTTTATTAAACAAAGTTTGTTGAATGCTATAGTATGGCAGATCATGTGGCTATAGCTGGTCCTACATGGTCCCTAGGGTCATGGAGCTTGTGATCATGAATTAATAAATGACACAGAGTAAGACATATACTCAGTAAGACATACTCTAACCAGAAGTCTGCTGGCTCCATCCACTCTTCCCAGCACATGCCCATATTTTCTTCAGATCACTCCTACTGCCACTGTCTGGGGATCTGGGGTCTCTCTTCTTCCTGCTTTCCCTACTAGATGGGTCACCTGCACACTGTAGGCTCTGGTGAGCTATTGAGAGTACAGGTTTGGTATCCCTTATCTGAAATGCCTGGGACCAGAAGTCTTTCAGATTTCAGACTTTGTCGGATTTTGGAATATTTGCATTATACTTATACAGTTATACTTATACAGTTATACTGTATACTTATACAGTTTAGCATGCCTCATCCAAAAAGCCCAAATCCAAAATGCTCCAATAAACGTGTCTTTTCAGCATCATATCAACACTCAAAAAGTTTTGGATTTTGGAGCATTTTGGATTTTGTATTTTTGGATTACAGATACTCAACCTGTATCAGACTCAAGAAGAAGCACCAGGATCTACATCTTTAAAAGACAGAATCTTTACAGTCACTCAACTTGATCATTAAATATCTCTTAGCACATTTGAGCAAACCCGTTTCACACTCAGTCTGCTCGGCTCATCCCTCCCTGTTACCCATGAGGACTGGGGAGGGAACAGCGCTAATACCAGCCTAAGACAGTTTTTGCTGATATATTTGATATGATTTGCATGCTGATCCAAAAGAGTTTCATGATTCTTTAGAGGCTGGTTTTTATTTGTAATTTCAGAAGGTCTTAGTTTGAACACATTATAGTTTGGGAGAAAACAAAATATCCTTATGGTTCTTTCTTTATTATTGTGGTATGTTATATTAATATATAAAATAAAATATACCATGTTAACCATTTTGAAGCATACAGTTCTGTGGCATTAAGTACATCTACACTGATATGCAACCACCACCCCCATCCATCTCCAGAACTTTTTCACCTTCCCCAACTGAAACTCTGTACCCTTTAAACACTAATTCCCCATTCTTCCCTCCCCTCAGTCCCGGGAATCACTATTCTACTTTCTGTCTCTTTGAATTTGACTATTCTCACAACCTCATATGTAAGTGGAATCATATAACAATTGTCCTTTTGTGATTGGCTTCTTTCACTTAGCACATTTTCAAAGCACAGTTTCATTCATGTTGTAGCATATGTCAGAATTTCCCTTCCTTCCTAAGGTGAAAAATATTCCATTGTATGTCTGTGCTACATTTTGGTTATCTATTCACCTGTTGATGAACACTTGGGTTGCTTCTGCCTTTGGCTATTGTGAACAACGCAGCCATGAACATGAGTGTACAAATGTCTCTTTGAGACTCTGCTTGCAATTCTTTGGGGAATATACCTAGAAACGGACTTGCTGGACCATTCTATGGTTCTTAACCATTCAGTCTGGGTCAGCTCCTGGCCTGGGGAGGGTAATGAAAGGAGGGGAAGAAGAATGACCTTGCTGAATCAGCTGTTTGATTATCCTTGTTCTCTAGTAGCAGCAGAGGGAGAAGAGGTCAGAACAAAAGCGACCAAACTTATTTGCTCTGAGGAAGATCATACGTAGAGAGCAGGGGTCTGTGTGTGTTGAAGGAAATGGGGAAGAGGGTAAGAATTCCCGGAGTGGGGAGTTCTGCCAGGCCCCAGAATGAAGCTGAGGTGCTGACAGCGCTAAGCTCTCTGTAATGGGAGGAAAACCCAACGTGGAAAGTTCATAATTTGATGTAGAACCTCTGCGATGACTATGAAGAACCAGTCAGTGACCAAGTAGGCTAAATTGGGACTGGGACAGGCTGTGAGCAGGGCCAGCTTCCTGGATGTACCACCGTGCAGTTGTACACGTCCCCCACACTTGGGGCTTAATGCTTGGCAGTCACTGCCTTGAAATTCTTACTAATTTTATCTTTGAATTTGTGTTTTGTTCGTGAAATCTGCTAGGACCATGGAGCATGAACAGGGGCAGGAAGGGAGGGTAGGGAGGATTGGAGCCTCAGCTCAGGTGGGGTCCTGTCCCCCAGGTGCTTCCTCACAGTCCCTGGACAAGTTCGTGGCTGCTCACTCCCCACCCCCCGGTGCTCCAGGCTCCCCTCAACTTCCCCTTCTCGGCCCTGCTCAGCAACCACTGCTGCCCCCACCCCCAGCAGGGCACTGGGCATGGCATGGGATTGGGCACAGTTTCCCTGAAGCATCTCGAGGTGGTGCCAGGTGTGACAGCAGCTGTCCCTGCATTGGGTCAGAAGTGCCATGGCCCATTCAGCAGGTGACGAGACCTTTTACCCACCCACTCATCTTGGTACATCCTGGTGTGGAGGCTGCAGTACATTTGGATGTTTCCCACCTCTTATGGGTTTGGGTGATGGGCCTGTGGAAAGGGGAGCTTGACTTCCCTGCCCCTGGTCAGGGCATGACATATAGATTCAGAGGTTGGCAGGATGAGGAATTCAGCAGCCAGTTTCAAAGCGGTCATGGTTTCCAGGATGACAAATAGCTATAGGCTAGACAGCAGCAGGGATTCCTGGAAAGTCCTTCCCACCCGCCTGGCCATTCACACGTGCACACACATGCATGGGCACACATGTGCGGCATCACCACCACTGCCACCAAAGCTTGTTTCCTGAGCTGGGCATGAGAACTTTGAGCTAAAAGTGGCCTTTGTGCATTTTGCCTCTTGCTCAGTGTACCTGGTCTTTGGAGGTGAGCAGGCCTGGGGTGGCCAGCTGGGGGTGGGGATTGGAAGGTATAGCTCTTACTTGGGTCAGGGGGACCTGGGTAGGAACCCCAGCACTGTCAGTACTAGTGGTAGATTCTGGACAAGTTCCTTCATCTCTCAGCCTCCATTTCCTCACTGGAATATTAGCGCCTAACTTATGGGGTCATGAAAATTAAGTGAGGCCACATCTGCCATGCGTTGAGCACAGTTTCCAGCACGCAGTCTGTGCTCAGCAATCAGCTGCTGTTGCAGCAGTGGCAGCTGCTGTTATTACCTGTGTGTGTCCTGGGATTGCTCACAGGAGGCATCACCAACATGGAGAGCTGGCCATTGTGCAGATCTGGTGTTTGGCCTGGCAGACTCAGATCCCTGATTTGTGCTCACTCAGACAGTGTATCCCTTGTCCATTGGCAAATCCTGCTAAATGGATGAAAGAAATCTACCTAGGCACAGCTCAGGAGCAGAGATCCTCCCAGAAGGGGCCTCTCTTTCATATACCCAGAGGGCTATGTGCTCTGGGCAGGTCCCAGAAGCAGGAGCTAAAGGCAGCCTTTGTCCATTCAGGGCCTTTTGGTGGATTCTGGCTCCAGGCCCTGAACTCATGGGGATTTCCCTGGAACACTCAGGCACCAAACATGGAGTGACACTGGAGCTTGAGACCTTTAGGTATCTGTCTTGTTAGGGATGCCTGGGGGCCTTGAAGTTCCCGGCCAGGGGCAGACTTAGCTCTCTCATTTCAAGGCACAGGCAGAGCTTACAGCAAGGTGAGCCCATGGAGTCAGCCAAGCTCTCAATTCCTGACAGATAGAGCCCCCAGAGGTCACCAGACTGAGACCAGAGTTGTTTTGTACTATGTTCATTTCCGTAAAGATGAGCCAGGTGGAAAATAACAAGGTGTCCTGGGGACACTGAATCTCTGTTGTCTGAGCTCCAAATTTAACCTCACGCCTTCTTAATATGCAAGGACCACTGCAGTGGCTAAAGCATTTTAACACCTTCACTCCTTAGTTACCTCCACCCCCTCTCCAGCAAGCCCTCGCACAGGCTGGCCCCAAGACACCCCAGCTTCTGAGCCTTCTCCCCCTGCCTCTCCAGCCCACTCCTGATGGGCAGGTTTGTGAAGCTTTCTCAGCACTGCAGACTCACACACGGCTCTTCCATTCTACCCTGCACAGCCTGCCATTCCACCTGAAGACACCCTTCTATTCACCCTGTACAACTTCTGTTCCAACCTAAACACTCTTCCTTTCCACCCTGCCCATCCTTTTCTGCTACTCTCACACTCTCCCATTCCATTCTACTCACTGTTCTTTTCCTTTCTACACATCCTCCCACTACACCACACACATCCTCCAATTCCACACTACACACACTTCCTTCCCAGCCTGCACATTCTGGAATTCCATCCTACACACCCTCCCATTTAGTCCTGGACACTCTTCCATTCTACACCAGACGCCTTTCTGTTTCACGCTAAAGAAGCCTCTATTCCACTCTAGACACCCGTTCATTTCACCAAAAAACACAAGTCCCCTCTACACACCCTCCCATTCCACCTTACATAGCCTCCCCCCACCCTACACACTCTTCCATTCCATCCTACACCCCCTTTCTTTCCACCCATACACCCTTCTAATCTACATACCATCCCATTCCACCTTCTACATCCACCCATTTTACCCTACACACCCTCCAAATCCACCCTAAACACCCTCCCATTCTACATTAAAATACTTGCCTTCCACCCTACATACCTCTTCAATCTACCATAAAGATCCTTCCATTCTGCCCTATAGATCTTCTCGTTCCACTCTCCATAACTTCCCATTCCAGCTACACACCCTTCCCTTCCACCCTAGATACTCTTCCATTCTACCTGACACATGCTTCTATTCCACCCTACACTCCTTTCCTTTCCTACCTACATACGCCTCCATTCTACCTTACACTCTCTTCTATTTCACCCTACAGACCACTTCATTCTGCCCTGGATATCCTTCCATTTCAGCCTACACATACTTCCATTCCACTCTACACACCCTTCCTTTCTACTCTGTACAATTATCCATTCCATCCTCCATTCCAACAACCTCCCGTTATACCCTACAACCCTCCCTTCCACACTACACACCATTTTTCCACCTTGTATATCCTCCTATTCAACCCTACACATTCTTCCATTCCACCCTACACACCACTCCATTTCACTTTATACATTCTTCTATTCCAACCTAAACACACTCCCATTCTTCCCTAAATATCCACTCATGCCACCCCCAATACTCCACCATTCCACACTATGCTCCCTGTCATTCCACCTTACACACCCTTCCATTCCATCTTGTACACTCTCCCATTTTATCCCATTCATGCTTCCCTTCCACCATACACACTATCACATTATTTCTACACACCCTTTCATTCCACCCTACTCACTCGCACATTCCACTTTATACATCTTCCCATTCAACCTTACTCATCCTCCAATTCCACCCTGTACACCCTCCCATACCACTTTACACATCCCTTGGTTACCCCAACATACCCTTCCATTCCACCTTACAGACCCTACACACCCTCCCATTCCACACTAGACACCCTCTTGTTCTACCTACACACCACTTCATTTCACCCAAGATACTCTTCCATTCCACCCTAGACACACCTCCATCCCACCTTTCACACACCTCCATTTCATCCTAGTCATTCTTCTGTTCAACCCTACACACCTGTCCATTTTATTCTATACACCTTCCCATTCCACCCTACACAGCCTTCCATTCCACCCAATGCTCCCTGTAACATCCCACCATACAACCTTTCTATCACCCTACTCATGATTTCATTCCACCCTATACATTCTGGGATTTCATACTATACTCCCTTCCTTTCCAACAAGACAGTGTTCCATTCCACCCCAGATGCCCCTCTGTTCCACCCTACAATTCATCTTATTCAATGCTATATACCCTCCCATCCACTCTATACACTCTCCATTCCACCCTACCCACCCTTCCATTTCACCTTAGACACCTTTCCATTCTACCTTATATACCCTCCCATTCCACCCTACAAATCATTCCATTTCACCCTACACACTTTTCCATTACAACCCCAAAATCCCTATTTATTCACCCTACACACCCTTCCATTTCACCCTAGATACCCTTCCACTCCATACTAGACAACCATCCCTTCCACTGCATACATTCTTCCTTTCCACCCTACACACGCTTCCATTCCAACTTACACTCTTACAGTCCATCATACATACCCCTCCATTCCACTCTAGACACCCCTTCTTTCTACCAAAAAGACAGTCTTATTCTGTATCTATAGATGTGTCCTATCTAGACATTTCATATAAATGGAATCACACAATATGTGGTATTTTGCATATGGCTTTTTTCACTTATTGTAACATTTTTGAGATGCAGCCAAGTTATAGCATGCATCAGTAGTTTACTATTGCTGAATAGTAATCAATTACATAGGTAATTGATAAATAAAACCACATTTTGTTGATCCATTTGATGGACATTTGGATTGTTCTCAGTTTTTACCTATTACCAATAATGCTGCTATGGACATTTATGTTCTAGTCTCTATGTAGACATATGTTTTCATTTCTCCTGGGCAGAAGCCTAGGAGTGGAATTGCTGGGTCGTATGGTAAATGTATGCTTAACTTTTCATGAAACTGCCAAACTGTTTTCCACAGTAGCTGCACCATCTGACATTCTCATCTGCACATATGAGGGTCCCATATTCTCCTTATCCTAGTCAACTGGAAGCTCTTTTAAGGTGGAGTTGCTACGCTGTGAGAATGTGAGCCTCCTGCTGGTAACAGCCATTCACTGGCTGCATCACTGATTCAGCAAATATTATCTGAGTACCTACCACTACCTGGTTGGCTCTGGCCATGCAACAAGACCCTGGCAACACTGTAGGATGGTAAGAAACAGCACCCTAGTAATGCTGTTTCAGCACCCTGGTCCTGGTCCCCCTGGGGCTTTTCAGTTGCTGGAGACAATGAATTCCTTGATGGCATTTTAAGTTGGATCTGCTGAACTGACAGGGCCTGCCAGTGGACCCGTCCAACCCACTGGGACCCATATAAATTCAGGTGATTGTTCTCCCCCCATTCCAGGAGGGAACACCAACCAGCCTTGGAACCTTGGGTGCAAGAGAGGTGCCAGGAGACACTGGTGCCCAGCAGTCTGTGTCGCTGCCAGCTGAAACCAGAGAGGGCCTGGTGGATACCAAGAGGAGCCTAAGTGGACCAAAGGGAAGTCTGAGAAACAGGCTCAGGTCAGGCGGGTCTTTGAAAGGATTTGTTCGTAATCATATGTGAGATGCTCAAAAGGCTGGAACGCTGCTTTTATGGCTGAAGAGCAAGAAGAGAAAGCAGGATGTGTAGATACAGATGGAGATGGAAAGAGCGAGAAGGAGGAAGGCAGAGAAATGCACTAAGTCTTTACCCGTGCTGTCTATGGACCTGGGGATTGTGAAAGGATTTATTTTATTAATTGCTTTTGCCTATACTGTTTTCTAATTTTCAAGTTCTCCACAAAGATTATGTGTTAGTTTTTCATGCATTAAAATTAAAAATTTGAAAAAAGACCCCACGATAAACATTTTTTTTTTAAAGGAAACACAAAGCCCTGGGGAAGCTCCCACACAGGAGGGAGCCTGGTCGTTCGTCAGCATTTCAGCCTCTAGCGTGCCAAGCCCGGTTTCGGCCCCTAGGGTCCCAGTAGGCGGCTGGCGCTTCCGCCCCCCGCGTGCCGCCTGTCTGGTTGCCAT
Organism: Microcebus murinus; assembly: GCF_040939455.1. Lineage (NCBI taxonomy): Eukaryota > Metazoa > Chordata > Mammalia > Primates > Cheirogaleidae > Microcebus > Microcebus murinus. Next base: position 15,562,317 of record NC_134121.1, on the reverse strand, counting down.
GGAGACAGACCTGGCTGCGCAGACTTGGGAGCCACAGGCTGGGAGCTGGAACCCGGAGAGCCAACCTCTGCAACAGGCTGGGGGCGGAAGGCGGAGCCAGGGGAAGCGGCGCCTCAGCAGAGAGGCCTAGCGGACCCTGCAGAGGCCACCAGCCCCGCGGATTCCGCCCCCCGCCGCCCCCACCCTAGGCGGTAGAAACACACCCGCAGCCCCGGCCGCAGTGCACAGCGCTGGGACCCGGCGTGGACCTGACCTCCCGGACCCAGCTGAGCGACTTGCCCGCGCTCCACGCCCATGGCTGACGGACTCTTTCAGCGCAGAGCCTGGGGTCCCGAGCAGATTCGCCGGGACCCCGACCCCGAGTCTGAAGGCCTGTTTGACAAGGCTCCCCCGGAAGAGCCCCCAGCCGCCCGCGCGGGCAGGAAGGCGGGTCGGCGCGCCGGCGGGAGGGCGCAGGGCGGCCGCGCCTGGCAGTCCCCGAAGGCCGCCGCGCGCCCCGCGCCCGAGGACGAGGAGCCTCCACTGGACCAGGGCTGCTACCTCGACCACTTTCCGCACCTCTCCATGTTTATCTACGTGGCCATCGCCTTCTCCATCACCTCCTGCATCTTTACCTATATCCACTTACAGCTCGCCTGAGTGGCCAGGGCGGGACGGGGTGGGCGCAGGGCCAAGCGGGGAGGGAAAGGAAAAAAGGGCTCAGCATTTTGTGTTTTGGAGAAGCGCTGCGCCCCCTTCGTCTAGCTTTCGATGCTAGTTTCTTTCCTACTCTGTTGTCACTGCCTCTTTCATTCTATTATCCCCTCTGTTGTTACTCTCTAACTGTCCACCAGTGGGAAGGTTCAAAGTAGTTGCCAGCGATGAAATAAGGGTGCTATTTGTACCTGCAGTTGGAGGCGGGGGCACAGTCAGCCTCTAATGTTTAGAATTCCGTGGTGCGATTGAATCTGTTTTTAATTAGGATAATGTCCCTAGAGCTTACCACTGTATGACGTGGGAACGCGCCCAGGGACTCATCATTTTGTGTTTCGGGAGCGCAGAGCGCGCCCAACCTTCTGTTCTTTAAGGGGTAAGCCAGACCCGGGCCTGGAGCCTTCCAGAGAAGGCCAGGCAGGGAGGGTCGGCGCCCTGGCCCAGGCTGGGTCGGAGCCCTGTGATGCTGCATCGCCCCCAGGAGGAGCCAGCTGTGTCCCAGAGTTGGTGCGGGGCAAGGGAGAAGGACAGGACCACGTAGCTCCAGGACACGGTGAGTGGCGATTGTCTGTGTATATTGGTGCGCCCCCAGGGGTTCCGGCTAAATGTACGGTGCATTTTTCTGCCTTAGACTTTGGTGTCGCTTCTGGGCAGAGCCAAGATCCGTAGCCAGAGGAGCTGTCCTATCGGGAGGCCACGTTCAGGATGTGTCAGGACCTCGTGGGACCTATGGCTGCAGACCCTCCTGGACGCAGGCCCCGAGCTCGCCAGTTCTGCAGGATGAGACTCTAGGGATCCTAGCGGGGGTCCTCGAGAAGACTGTCCTTGGGGACTCTGGGATGGCTTCATTTTGGCCCGGAGCTTTTCTGGAACTGTGGGACCCAAGACTAAGGGGCTGATGGGTTTGTCATTGGCAAGAGTCTGTGCTAGAAAGCCACCTGACCCCCTAGGGTTTGTCATCTCAGACTCAATACCAGAACCCACCTTGGCAGGTTATTCACCCACCTGCCATCTCCGTTTACTCATGAATGTTAAAGCCCTGTCACACAGCATATACTTTACTTGGAAATGTCTGTAATTGTGGTACCTGTGATGGAATAAATCACCTCTTTTTCAGTCTCCTCTATATTCACCTCTCCATTAATTTGCAGCTATGCAGTGGGCCCTGCCAGACTTGTCCCAGTCTGCTCCAAGCATAACCCCATGATCTTCACTACATCCCTCCACTTTAAGATACAGTGTCTTCCTCCACTAAATAGCTATACAGACCCCTCAGTGGCATCTTTGTCCATATTAGGACCATACAGCATGCCAGTATCTGGTTCTGCCATCCCCTGACAGCAGGTCTGACACTATCCCAGTGTGGAATTACCTATGGCCCCACAGTATTTAGTCCCCTCTTGCCTCCATTATCAAGACACTTCTGACCCAGTACATCGCCTAAGCTCTGAAATTCACCCCAATTCACCAAGCCTGGGGTGTTTGTTTTCCAATATCGGGGCCTTGCTGTTTTCAGTTCTGACTTCATAATCCCACATCACTATATGCCTTGATATCTTGCCCCTCTATACCTTTTTCAGTGCCACAAGTAGGACTTCCACTGTTCCCAATTGTCAGCCTGTGCTTTATGGCCACATATTATTACAATAATTCTCTCCAACAATCAGTGGCACTATTCTCCAAAATTACATCTCCAAGGTACCACAATATGTATCTCACTATTTTCCAACTTTCAATCTTGGATACTGGATCCTCTACTACCTCTTAGTATTGACTACCCACTGAATCCCAGCATATGGCCTGGTGCTCTCCAAACATTCGATCTCATTGTTTCCCATTCACACATTCCCTGTTATCTCTCATTATACAGTCCTTCAATGACTACTCAATATCCTTCCCTCAACTAATCCCCTGACAATAGGCTCCTCTCTGTATTCTCAAAATCACAGTTCCCTGTTGCTCAACATTTGATATATTGTTTCACAATATCCTGACCCTTTTTGTGCTACCAAATCTGGGCTTCCATTTTCTACCCCAAATTCCAATATCTGGTTCCCATAACTACGCTGCTATTAAAGCCTATGGCCTCTACAATCTTAACATTAGCTTTCATATTCTCATAAATATCCAGCCCCATTTGATCCCCTTATTTCAGGATTCATTGCAGTGTTTCCCAAAAATGCAATTATTGTCTCAATATTGTAATCCAGTCTTCCTTAACATTCACCTCATTGCTGCTATCCTCAATTTTAAGCTCACTCCAGCCCCAAAACTCACTTTCTTCCCATACCCCCATATTCTCTCCTGTCAGCTGGTTACTTTTCCTCATACCTGATACTCACTTTTGAAATTTCTAGTTCCATAGAGCTCCAATGGTTTGGCCTGCATTTTCTAACCAGTATTAATTCTCCACTACTTTCACATCACCCACGTATGTGTCCCTTTAGCATCGTGATGTGTCTGAGCTAGCCAATTTTCCTCATACAGTTTTAAGTATTCACATAATCCCTCCACTGCCCACCTAATTTCACAGGTTCTGCTTCCTTTACTGAGTTCTTCACTGTCCTCCAATTTCTGGGCTTCCAATAAGAAATTCCCTTGTCCAAAAAAATCAAGCTTTTACCTGTCCACTCAAGTATTAGTGGACAGCAATTGCAGCATTTGACCATAAAAACAAATTGGCCCATTTTCGGTCCTTACACCATGTTGCTCAAGAATCAAATTCTAGAATCTTACTGGCCTGGCTGGGATTACGAGCCTACTTTTGGCCAAAAGACAGAAGAGATATTTTAATAGGCAATCACATGAAAATAGGGTAACAAAAGAGTTTCCCAGAGGAAAACTGAAGTGTCATGGATGCTAGGCAGGTAAAAAATACCAGACATGTGATAAACTGACTTTCAGCAGATCACAAAGGATGAAGGCAGAGCCAATTGTTTTGGGCAATTGTCCTATTTATTATATATTGCATTGTCAGTGGTGGGTATAGAGACAGTGAAATGAGTGGTAGTTTCTGAATATCTTGGGACAGCAGTAAGTTTAAGTTGTGGGAGACAATGGAACCTAATATTGGGAGAATAATGGATTAAGTTTTTTATGGTGTCATTGTCTATTAGGGTCCAAGCATGCAGTCAGTGATCAGCAAAACAGACACAACCCTTAACTTCACAGAGCTTAATTTGTTAAAAACAGAACTCACCACTTGGCAGGCTTAGTGGTTCTGTTTTGTTTTAGACAGTCTCCCTCTTGTTACTAGCTCAAGTGCAGTGGCATCATCATAGCTCACTGCAAACTCAAACTCCTGGGCTCAAGCTATCCTCCTGCCTCAGCCTCCCAACTGGGGCTACAGGCACGTACCACTGTGCTTGGCTAATTTTTCCATTTTTTGTAGAGATGGGGTCTCACTCTTGCTCAGGCTGGTCTTGAATTCCTGAGCTCCTTATCTCCAGATCCTTAACTTAATTACACCTGCAAAGACCTTTTTTCCAAATAAGGCAACATTCACATGTTACAGGAATTAAGACATAAACATATCTTTTGAGGGATCACCATTTAACCCACTACAGTAGATTCTGAATAAGCTACAAATGTGAATAGAACGTTTTCATCTGGGTAAAAAGTCATATTGAGGAAAGAACACAACATGACATTAAAGATAGCAGAAAATAAAAAAACCAAAGCCATTAAAATGCATACATTTAATGTATAGGATTAGAAAAATGATTTCTTGATAATAAACATATTTCAGGTAAACATAAGCTTTCTAAATCTACATGTATTTCAATGCAAATATTAAAAATAAACCCTAAGTTACTCCTCCTTTACATAAAGGAGAAACTTCAAATCTGTACTCTAAGAAGACGTGAAGGGCAAGCAATACTTAAGAGCAACCATTACTATTTCTTCCCTTTCCATGGGTGATCTAACATTTTACATGGACCAATTACAAAAGAAATATTAGATTCCATTGAATTTAAGCATAAGATGCAGCTAAAATTTCCCCGAGGGTTCTAAATATTTGATAATTAAGACCGTAAATAAATAATATAATTAAATATTAGGAAAAAGGCAGATTCCAAAATTAACTGAAGTATGAAAAGAAATTGATATAAATACCCAACAGTCAATAAATATAAATTTCACTATTGGATATGGTCCAAGCTTCCTTTTCTATACCAGATCTGCTCCTTTTGTGTCCAAGGTCTTCTCCTGCTGGACTCCAAGATAGTAAGCTGCTTAACATTATCAGGGCCTTGGTCATGGGAAGGATTCATTTTGGAAACAAGAATAATGTTCTTCTTTACCAAAGATTGAGGTTGTCTTTTTTGCTCTTGTTTCTTTCAACCAGTTATCAACTCCCTCAAGTAAGAAAAGTTACTGGGCAAGAGCAAGCATTCTATGTTGGCTGTCCCAATAGCGTAATGACTGGTAAATAAAGAAGCCACCCGTTTAACCCTTTTCTCATTTGGTCTCATCCAAAGAATAAGCCAAAAGAATCAAGGTCACAAAGGGCTCATGACCATGGTACAACTAACTCTACAAATACTGGCCGTGGCTTATTTCTTCAATCATGCCCAATCATGCCCCCAAATAAACTGTTATTAAATCAAGAATCCCTTCTCACCTATGAGAGGCCTCTAAAGAACAGATGCTTCTGACTAGTTCAAGGTAGTACATAGACACTTCAGGAGAGTGGACCAAAAAAGAGGAAGATGTAGAATACAAGAGTGAACAAAGAAAATCTAATACACTATACAGTTCACTTGAACAGTCATTGGTGTAAATTCCTTATCATTCTTTTTGACAGGCTCTTTATTTTTACTATTTAGAAATTAAGATATTTTCAGTCTTTTGCTTTCCTTTTCCACATTGTCTCTAATGTTCTGTAGTTTTCTAGAGTTCTGAACCAGGGACACCAAACTCTCCCTAAAATCACTAGTCCCATGATCTCTGCCAACATTTTGAAGCTCATCAAACAAAGTCAATGTCTGTTTGAGTTTGGCCTGAACAATTTTTTGCTCTTCTAATTCTGCAAGAAGGGCCTGCTTAGTACATACTTCAGTCTTATACTTCTCCTGTAACTGGTCAATTTCTTTCTGGAGATGCTGAAATTCTTCCTTGCTATAAGGATGTAGCTCCTTACATTTATCTTCAGGAAGCAAGATGTTTGGGGGAATACGCAAAATCAACTGCAAAAACAGCTGTTCCATTTTGCTAAAAAGGTTATCAAAACGTCCTTTCATGAAGCTAAGAAACTTCTCTGTGCATTTGCGAATCTGGACTGGGCTGATCTCACAGTCTGGGATGCCTTCCAGCTTCTTCAGAATAACCTGTTCAACAGCCTGCATCACTTCAAATAGGTAGTCTTGAAATGCAATGTAGATCCTGAGCATGCACGTTTGTGGTGTGAAGCCAAAGAACTGGGCCTCATAGGTCATTGGATCAACAGACATCTTGGCTTATTTTGCTGTTATTTTCTATTGTGAAAAATCTGCAAATGTAAAAAGAAAAAAATTCATTTGGATAAAAAAAAATCTGAGGAAAGTAACAAATCACATCACAGATAGCACACAAACAAAGGAACATATAAAAAATAAATCTGTGTTCCTTGATAACTGATGCCACTTCCAGCCTTACTGTCCACAACAGGATACAAATCCTTACCTCTCTAAGGCTCTATATCCTCCCTATCTCCTTCCTCATTCTGTAATCCCCTCACCTCTGAGACTCTGGCATATAGCTCAATCTTATGAATTTTTTTTATCATCCTAGACAACTTTGAAGTCTAGACAGATGACCTAACCAATGCCCTAAAGCAGGCGTCCTCAAACTATGGCCTGTGGACCACATGTGGGTATTTTTGCCCGTTTGTGTTTTTACTTCAAAATAAGATATGTGCAGTGTGCACAGGACTTTGTTCATAGTTTTTTTTAAACTATAGTCTGGCCCTCCAACGGTCTGAAGGACAGTGAACTGGCCCCCTGTTTAAAAAGTTTGAGGATCCCTGCCCTAGAGACTCTCAGTTTCTTCAGTGAGCTACATCTCTCTTAGCCACCTGGCTCTTGGTAATTGTTAACTACTCTTCCAAACTGCTCCTACTTTTGGACAATCTCCTATGCTATTCTGCCAACAACTCTCATTTGCATACTCACATTATACCTTAATCTTCAAGATTTACAGCCCTCCAACCCTCTTTCTTAGTCTCAGTCTCTCCCACATCGTTTCTTTCTCCATTGATTTTAGGCCCCATGATTTATCACTTTGACCACTCCCTAGGAATGTTCTCAGTTCTCTTGTCTTCCAATTTAGCCATCTGAAAAAAATCCCAGTTAGAAATGCGCAAGCCTCTTATCAGATTTAGAACCCTAAAATGTTTTTTCAAGGGTCTAGGAGTCATTCCTTTTAAAGGTAAACATCTCCCTGTCATTGTGTGAGTTTATCCTAGGCATCTTTTTCTGAGACGTAACTTTATGTTTATCATAGAAATAAAAGAAGTTTTATTGTTCCTACATTTAATCTTAGCCAAAAGGCTGAGAAGCAATAGAAGTTTTATTATTCTTTCAGATAAAGACAATTAGTGAAAACAAACTACTATTTCAAATACCGGGTGAATTTAGGATGGAGTTTATTAAGAATTTGCAGCAAATAGTGCAGTCAAGTCTCTTTATGGGAAGATAAGGTGCTGTTAATCTTACGTAATGGCTAAAAATAGAGTGGTTATAACTGCTCGGCTGCATAAATAGCATAGAATTTCTTTCTGGTTTTGTAATCTCATTCACAAATTACCTATAACACATTGTAATCTGCATATGTTTTTTCAATAATAAAGCTGCTCTCTTTTCTGTCTTGTGGAGAGGATTCTCTAAGTTGGCAGGACTTTTATTTCCTCAACACTTCCCTATGCCTCCAGGATCAAGTTCAAATTCTTTTCAAAATGGCTTATGAGGACCTTAATCACCTGACCCTACTTACCACACTATGTTTTTCTTTTTAAGTACTTACATGTACGTAATTGAGTTGACAATCTTTCCTATTTCATAGCACTCTATTTTTGGTCCCTGCTAGGTTCTCCCTTATTTTATTCTTCTACCTTTCATCTCTCATCTTTAGTAGTAACCTAATCTAGCGTTTTTAATGTATGCCTTTTCAATTCATCTTTAACATTTATTAGATATATATTCTTGAAAAATATAGTTTTGTTTATGTATGTTTACATTTTTCTTTGTTGGTGATAACTTCATGTTATACTCAAGTTTACTTCATTGGTTCTAACTGAGGTATCCCATCCATTTTATCACTTGCATATCCCACACTTATAGAAGAATGTGTCCATTCTTCTTGTGACAGACACCTAGTTTGCTTCCAGTATCTTGCTATCAAAAATGTTACAATGAATACCCTTCTATTTGATGTCTTCTTAGGGACCTGAAGGGAATTTACACTGGGAAGTAATAACTTGGCCATAGAGTTTATTCATCATAATTTCAGTAAATACTGCCAAAATATTCTCCTGAACATGCAGGCTGGTTTACACTCCTACTTGCAGTATATGGGAATTTCTTTCTCACATCTTTGCCAACACTTGATACTATTCAACATTCAAATTTTTGCCAATTTTGTAGGTGTAAAATTGTTTTACTTGGTTATTCTTTGAAAACCAAAACCACCTAGAACCACACACAAGTTGGACACAGAAGTGAAACTACCCTACATTTCCTCCCCCCCACACATACCACCCAATGATTACATTAGCATGACTTTACTATTCTAGGAGACTAGAGTATTTTCACTGTTCAAATGGCTTAATTGTTCAATACACACTACCTAATAGATGGATCAACTCTTCAGTGGAAAGCATCAACAATATGCAACCTAAGATTCTCTGAAATCCTTGCCTCACCTTTCCATCAATCCTGTACTGTTGTATCATAATCTGTACCCAATTCTAATTAAGCCTCCACTCTGAAAGACCCAACTTAAACTTCCAATTCTCAAAAAATTCTGATCTTGCCTTTCTTCCCTATGAGACTGCCAAAGCTAGGTTGAGGTGATGTTCTCCCTTACTACAATAAGCAATAAACCAGCATTGTTTTATCAACAGTTTGCTGAGTGTGATAGTTGCATATTTGGGGGAAATTTCTCCTGTGAATGAACAGCTTACATGCTTTTTAAAAACCACTCTCTCCAGCCTTTTACTTAGGTCCTTCTTTACATACTACCATATATGATGGTCACTCCCTTTTTCCAAAAATGTTCAGTGCTTCCTTATAACCCACCGAACAAAATATGATGTTCTTAACTTCTGCTATGATCTGGCTACTCTGCTCCAACCAAAGTTCTTCTTTCCTTCACGGAGGGATGCCCTGGCCAAACATCTTTCAAGGGCCAGTTCAAACACACTTCTCTGATAAATTCTCTCCTTTCAGTTCCCCTCAAGACCTCTTTCCGGGTAGTGACTGATCAAGTTCTACCGCCTCGTCTTCTCTGATAGATTTAAAAGTTCCTGATGGCAGGATGAGTACGGCATACTGAGTAATTGCAGATTTAACGCGGAGGTGCCCAGACGCCGACGAGTCTAGTTTCCTAAGAGATTTCCACCACGCAGGGAAGAACACAGAAACCGCAGAGCAGGAACGGCTTCCGGCCGCCTCCCGGCTCCCGTCGGGCCCTGCGGCCCCGCTGCATGCCGGGACTTGCAAGACCGAGCCTGCGGCCAGGCCGGAGAGGCTGACTCAACAGGCCACTGCGGTACTCCCGCGATGATGCCGATCTAGTCCCAACCCTTCCCGCTCCTCCTCAGAGAAAATGCAGCCCCGAGGCACTTACCGTAGAGACCATGAGGGTGATAAATTCCACCGCACACCAGCTTACCGCCACCTCCTTTAAACTACTGCTAGCTGCCCGAGATGGGCGGTGCCGCTGGCTCCCCTGCTGATGAGTGCCTCAGCGAACGAAAGCCAACGCGGGATGCTATAGCGCTTCTGATTGGCTGGCTGAGGGCTGGGAAGGGGTATCTCGACTGGTGACGGAAAGGGGCCAGGCGGGAAAGCTAGCTGTGGCCAGCGGGGATTGGCGGAAGGAACCGGTACTTTCTTCTCCCCCGACGTTGCTGGGTGGAGAAGCAAGGCTGGGGCGTTGAGGAGACGCAACTCGTGATTGGCGGGTGTGACTTTCTTAGGGCTCTGGCGATTGGTGGCTGGTCCATTGCACGTCGCTGACTGGACAGCAGCGGGTTAGGGTGAAAGGGGAGGCGCTTCGAGCCCTCCCCACTGCCTGGGCCTACTGGCGGAAGGGGAAGGGGGGGCAGGTGGCGGTGGGGAAGATGGCGTACCAGAGCCTCCGGCTGGAGTACCTGCAGATCCCACCGGTCAGCCGCGCCTACACCACCGCCTGCGTCCTCACCACCGCCGCTGTGGTGAGCAGCTGCAGAGCCACCTTCTCATTATCTGGGCTGGATATGAGTGGGTCTTCAGGAAATTGGGGTTTGGGCTTCCGGGAGGCCCAGAGGGGCTGGTCCCAGGGGTGGGTTGAGGCGTACAAGGCTTATTCTGGGGTTCAAGGTAGCGCCGAGAATGCTTATTCAGTGACCAGAGAAGGGAATGCTGCTTCTTAAAGGGTCAGATCAGTTTCTAAGAAATGAAGGCCGGACCTATAGAGGGTCAGGGCTGCGGGAGCCGCCCACCTAAGAAACGTGTCGGAGAGCTCTCACAATGCCAGGTTTTACTGTGGTGACTAGCGGGAGGAAGGTCCATTAAGTGAAGAAACTTAAGTATGGAGGAAAACAAGCTGAACATTGTCGAAAGGGAAACGGCTTAAGATAAAGAGGGTATGTAGATACTAGGGGGCTGGCTAGAGGCACCCAGCCCTAACTGTGGCGGGGCCTCGATTCTCTGATATTTCAAGTGAATTGTGTTGTTTCACACAGTTGTTTTAGGTGGTGCCCATGTAATGGGCAGATTCGTAGCAGCTGTTCTTGTCCTGTGTCTAAAATACCACCTGTCTGTCTCCCATGCGTTCATGTTAGCCTCAACTATTGCAACATAGAACAAACTTATTTTGTGTTAGATATTGAGAGTACAAAGAATTGTACCAATTCTTGAGAATTCCTTACCAGCCTCTTCCAGTGGCCTAGAAAAGGAAGGCTTAAAGGAAATTAGACTAAGTGACTGAGAGTTGGATATTGCTAGACCTACTAATCCTTTGTTGTAAATGTTGAAATTTTGTTTCTTTATTGATTTGCTTTAAAAAGCTTTTTCTATTTCAGCAGTTGGAATTGATCACACCTTTTCAGTTGTACTTCAATCCTGAATTAATCTTTAAACACTTTCAAGTAAGTGGTCCATCACAGTCATGGTTAATGCTTCCATTTCTTATTTTTCTTGCTGTTTAGTAGCAAATCTTACCCTATACTATTCCAAGAAAGAATCCAGTGAGGACTTTTGATTATAAATCTTATTGTTAAGGTGTAAAGCAGTGATTCTGCAGCCTGGTTGGGCTTCAGAATCACTTCGGGGACTTTTAAGAGATTCTCAAACTCCTCTTCATGTACCAAATCAGAATCTGCAACAGTAAAACTTAAGAATCTGTGTTGTATTTAAAGTTCCTTGCATGGTTTTGATGTGTCCGGGCCCTTTATTAGGGTATCATTGATCTAGAATACAATGAATGTTGTAGTTTAAGAAGAGACTGGCCAGATAGCTGCCCAGGGAGGAGACAGTCGCACATGATGACCTAACTCACCTTGGTGTTATCACTATGGTCCATTTCGGAAACTCAATTTCATTAGTGCTTTTAAGTTGATCCATCTTTCAGGGATCAGATCATATTAACAAAACTCTAAGAGATCAACATGTAAAACAACATGCTGGTTTATTAGATTACAGTGAGAGATGGTCCTTTCCAGTTAGAAGTAGTCCTTTCCAGTGATAAAAATGCTAAAAGAAAGATGTATTTTGCTTCCAGGATGATTATACAGGCTATAGTTGGAGTGGAGGGAGGGACCCAGAAGCCAGTTAACTCTGCTTCTGCGCATGCTGTTCCCTCTATCCCAAATGTGTTTCATTCACTTTATGCCCACTGAACTGTAGCTTGCCTTTCAAAACACAGCTTTTGTGTAGCCCTCTTGTATTCATCCTCGTTTGTTTTAGAGCATCTCTCACCCTTACTCGCACTTATTTATATGCTTGTCTCCTCATTAGGATGAGGACTTCAAAATCTGAGATATAGTTATTATGAAGAACTGAATTGTTTCAACTTTAGTAGTTACCAGTTCTCAAGAATTTTTTTTTTTTTTTTTTTTTTTTATTCAGAGTCTTGCTTTGTTGTCCAGGCTAGAGTGAGTGCCAGGGCGTCAGCCTAGCTCACAGCAACCTCAAACTCCTGGACTCAAGCAATCCTCCTGCCTCAGCCTCCCAAGTAGCTGTGACTATAGGCATGCGCCACCATGCCCAGCTAATTTTTTCTATATATATTAGTTGGCCAATTAATTTCTTTCTATTTATAGTAGAGGTGTGGTCTCGCTCTTGCTCAGGCTGGTTTTGAACTCCTGACCTCGAGCAATCTGCCCGCCTCGGCCTCCCAATGTGCTAGGATTATAGGCGTGAGCGACCACGCCCAGCCAGTTCTAAAGAATTTAATGCATAAAGCAATCCTGTCAGTCATTCCTTGTCACTGTCTTCTTCTGTCAGTAGTTACATGGCCTTTGCTGGGAGCTTAGCTCTGTCCAAGCCTTGCTTTCTACTAGCTTGCTTGGTTTACCTTTGCCTGGAGTTAAACACTTGATGACCTTGTGCATCTGCATTTGGAGTTCTAGATTTGAGATTAGAGTCTCAGTCTACAAGCTGTGGGGCCTTGGGCAAGCCATTTTAAAATTATTCAGTTCTTTTAGTTTCCTTATCTGTGAAATCCTGCTTGTCTCAGGATTTTTTTTGATCACAGGAGATAGTAGATTATGTTAAAACACTTTAAAATGTTAAGTACTCTACCATTGTGAGTAGTTTTTGTGGGTGTGGATGGGTCAGGTAGGTAAGGGTGTATCAGAGTTTCCAACAAGAAAATGACTGTCCTTATATCTCCCAATTAGAGTCTAATTATTAGAGCATTAGTTGTTGTAGGAAGTTAGCCATTTGTGCAGATTAGAACTTGAGTATTTGCATGAGAATTTTTTTTTCCTCAGGATGTTTCTGACTGCTTAATGTAGAACCACTTCTTGGCAATTTATATTTATGTCCCTGAAGTTTTTCTCTGGTATATCAAGACTATTCATTATCTTGTGATATTCCATTTATGAAAGTGCTGTTTTCTGCAAATTAAACTAGTCTTTCCATCAAACTTTTTCTATAATTTACCTGAATGTGTGATGTAGGCTTTTAAAAAGACAATGACAATTTCAAATTTTCTGTCCTATTTTTATAAATTTCATGGTCCAAATGATATCTTTCAGACTTTCAACTAAAAGCAGCACAGAAATCCAGTATCAGATTGTGTGCCCCAGGTTTTGGTTCAGAACAAAATATCTATATGTCCAAAGTCTTTCAACCATCATAGTCTCTTTTGTCTTAATATGGAAATGTTTCCTAGTAATATGTTTTACTTAATCAATCTTTCTTTGAAATTTTTTTTAACAGATATGGAGGTTAATCACCAATTTCTTATTTTTTGGGCCAGTTGGATTCAATTTTTTATTTAACATGATTTTTCTGTATCCTTTATTAAGTGGGATCAGCATCAAAACTTTAGCATTTACTTAAGAAGTACAATATTAAGTTGAAACTATTAATCCTGGTATTTATTTTTGGTACCATTTGCAACTTCTGGATCAGTGGTACATAGAGTAGTTAGATAGTAATGTTTCAAAAGTGTTCGTAGGACCCTGTTTGTTCAGATGGGAGGTTTTAACCATAAAAATATATCATTTCTGCCCTTAAGTTGCTTACAAATCTGACTGAGGGAGGGGAGAAGTGATTTCATTGAAGCATACATCCAAAATAACATCAGCAAGTACAAAGTGGTAAAACACAACCTGAATACAGTGATGGTTCAATTAACAGATTTTTGACATGGGTTTGGGAGTGGGTTCATGAGGTGGAGAACTTGAGATCTCCTTGGATCTTGGTACTGGTTCTACTGGCTGAAAAGACAGTGCTATGTCTGCCAGGCTTGCTGTGTTTTGGTTTGTTGAAAGAGAGGAAGAGCCATGCTCTGGCCAACTGAGCAGGGCATTCCTCCTCTACTCCCACCCCCTACACCCTGGATTAAGAGGGGAGTTACAGTTGAGCTCATCTGCAGTGGACAGAGGGCCTTGTAGGGGTGACAGGATTCCTGTGTCTCCTATATAGTATATCATTCTGGTAAGTTTCTAATAGAGTTTTTTTTTTAACATAATCCATCTTTATTGACAAAGGTATTAAAGTTAGGTCATGGAGAAACAAAGATGGTACAGATTAAGCTTTGGCTGAGAGTGGAAAAGACAATACAAATTTGAAAAGGTTTTAGTAGGCGACTAGAAGCATTTTTATGCAGAATCAGGATTCATTCCCCAGCAAGAGACAGTCTGTAAAATATGGTGCTGATTTTGACCTTGCCTAAAATGCCTGGTAAAAGTAGAGTAATCACATTACCACTCAACATTCTAGAAAGGAAGGCTTGATTTCTTAATAATGTGGAGTCCAAGTGGACTTAAAGTGATAATATTAGATTTTACTTTCTTCATATGTGTGCTTAATATTTTCTTAACTTGGAACTTAAGATATCGTTACTGTCGAATGCTAGAAGAAGGCTCTTTCCGAGGTCGGACAGCAGACTTTGTATTTATGTTCCTTTTTGGTGGATTCTTAATGACTGTATCCTTCAATAAACAGAACAAATACAGTAAAATGTTAAAGGACACCCTGTCTCTTCCTAAAGCTTTTCCTCTGTCTCCCATGACTCACTAGATATTCTGAACCAACAGGTAAAAAGTAGGCCTCCAGATTTTAGCTTCAGGGCACTACCATTTATTTTACAGCACACTTTCTGTGACAGCTTTTCAAGCCTAGATGTTGGACAGGATGCTTTTCTACTGTAAGCAGGTCAGAGGAACTTTTAACCCAGGTGGGTTACTATTAAGCATCAGTTATATCTTTGTTAATGAGTATACTTCACTTTTGAACTAATTTGGTAAGACATTTATTTGGTCACTATCAAGACTGGTAAATTATTTAAAAAATAATAATTTTGATTTATACAACAGAATTGGAGGTAGTACTGTCAGAGAGATAGTCTTGTTCCAGTTGGCTTTATTCACCTCTGTAAAGGTGCTGAGTGAGCTTTAATGTAATTATTGACCATGGAATTAAAACATTTTCCAAAGAGGCAAGAACTTCACTAAAGCAGAATATGAGTTAGAAGTAACTATAATCCAGATAATTTAGCCTCAGTAAGTTTTTGCCTGATTGCTCTGGGTAATTATTTTTTAGGCTTTTTTCTATCTATTCTAAAGATGTAACTTACCGACTTTTCCAATTCACACTTTTGTTAGAACACACTCTTTAGTTCTGTTGTTAAGTTTTCCCTAGTATGCTTTTAACGTTGATATTTTCCTTAATGCCATCTGCTAGCTT
Organism: Microcebus murinus; assembly: GCF_040939455.1. Lineage (NCBI taxonomy): Eukaryota > Metazoa > Chordata > Mammalia > Primates > Cheirogaleidae > Microcebus > Microcebus murinus. The sequence goes on along the minus strand of NC_134121.1, from coordinate 15,547,024 downwards.
TTTGGTTTGTTTGTGAGCTTGGTTTTCTTGGGCCAGGCCTTTACGATAATGCTCGTCTACGTGTGGAGCCGAAGGAACCCATATGTCCGCATGAACTTCTTTGGCCTTCTCAACTTCCAGGCCCCCTTTCTGCCCTGGGTGCTCATGGGGTTTTCCTTATTGTTGGGGAACTCAATCATTGTGGATCTCTTGGGTAAGAGTCTTATCACTACTTTTCCTGTTATTTTACCTATAAATTTATTTTGTTACTATTTTTCACATTTATTCTGTCTGGCCCTCATATGCACCTATTGTACATATGTATAGGATTGTATTTTAGTAACATCTCAAAGACTATGATATTCACTAATATCTAATAATTATACTGACATTTTTCCTAAATGTAAGTAATTTATGTTGGTAGGTTCACCTGCAATAGAAATCTTAATCCTCTCCTTCATCCTTTCTTTCTGGGTGACTCTAGGGATTGCAGTTGGACACATATATTTTTTCTTGGAAGATGTGTTTCCCAATCAACCTGGTGGAATAAGAATTCTGAAAACACCATCTGTTTTGTGAGTATTTAACACAAGGTTATGTGTTCCTTGCAGACCAACCAGAACAGAGTCCATGATCTGTGTTTTCTTGGGGCTCCCATAGCTCTTAGTACACACAGTTCAGATCAGTAAATATTTGCAGATTGGGCAATCTGGCTGCAGTTGAGGAGCACTGGGATTGGATAGGAGCAGACAGTGCAGGGGTTCTGGCAAGAGTTAGGTTAACAAGCTCAGGATGTCATGGGGGTGACTTGGTAAATTGTCTTGGATGACTGCTAAAACTTCCTGTCCCAGGAGAGGCCTATTGGTATTATAAAAGCTGTTGTCCAAGTTTAGAGAGGTTAGGTGGCAAAATGGGCAAAACTGACGAAAATTTCAAGTGGAATTTATGGCCTGCCAAGCCAGTGGTTGGGATAAGCAGTGAAGTAGAGTAGAAATAGCTTTGGGCTGGAAGCCAGGTATAGCTGTTCTACTGACCAGTCATATGATTTTAAATAAGTGCTTTCTTATTTAAAGGACACTTGAGGAATAAAATGTTTTTGTTATATAATGTTTGTTGTAGAATAGTTAAGCAAAAAGAAAAAAAGTTAAACTATCCATAATCCTACCATTTAGATATAGCAGTGGTTACCATTGTTAACTTTTTACTATGTATTTTTCAGTCTTTTACTGTTTGTTTACTTTTAAAAAATAACTGAGCCTGGCCAGGGTGGTGGCTCATGCCTATAATCCCAGCACTTTGGGAAGTCAAAGCAGGAGGATCACTTGAGGCCAGGAGTTTTAGACCAACATGGACAACATAGTGAGACCCCCATCTCTACAAAAAAATTTTAAACATTAGCTGGGTGTGATGGTGTGCACCGAGCCTGTAGTCCCAGCTTTTCAAGAGGCTGAGGCAGAAGGATTGCTTGAGACCAGTACTTTGAGGCTGTAATGCACTATGATAATGCCTATGAATAGCCACTGTATTCCAGCCTGGGCAACATAGACCCTGTCTCTAAAAAAAAAAAAAATCGCTATTTCATAACCTTTTTAAACTTAATAATCATTTTTCCATCGTAAGTGTCTTATAAAATTGTAACAGCTACGTGATATTCCATGGTATGAGTATAGCATAATTCTACTGTGTTAGTTGTCCCTTATTGGTGGACATTGACATTGGTTCTTGCTTTTCCCTTCTATAATTGGAGAGGTGAAAAACCTTGTAGCTAAATCACTGCACACATCCGTAATTATTTTCAAAGGATAAATTTCTAGAAGTGAAATTGCTATTTTATTACCAAAATGCCTACAAAACAGGTATTTGGTAATGCTCATGTTTATATTTCTACCAGCAATGTGTGTCATCTCTCCATGCCCTCATCAGAAAAAGGAGGTATTTTATTTACCCTTTCCTAGTTTGATAGCTATAAGATAGTGTCTCACTGTTTTTTATGATTTTTTTAAAAAAAATCTGAAACTAAAAAATAAAAATTTGAAATTAAAAAATTTTGGATTTATAGGAAACTACAAATACAGTACAAAGGACACTATCTTTTTCCTCTTAGGTATTAAAAAGTAAATTGTGAATCTAATGACCCCTGACCCCTTTTAATGTATATTTTCTATAAACAAGGATATTCTTCTACAGAGTCAAAATCAGGAAGTAAACATTAGTACTCAGACCCAATTCTAGTTTTGGTAGTTGCCTTTAACAACATTCTTTATAGCAAAAGAATCTAGTTCAGATTCAGGTGGTGTATTTTGTTGTCATGTTTCTTTAGTCTCCTTCAATTTGGAACACCTGCTTAGTCTTGACTTTCATGACATTGATATTTTTGAGGATCATGGGTCCATTTTTCAGAATGTCTCTTAGTATGAGTTTGTCTAATGTTCCCTCACATTTAGGTTCAGGTTTTGCATTTTTGGCTGGAATATCAGACAAGTGACACTGCATTCTTCTAATTGCAGCCTCTTAGCACAGTATTTCAATTTGTTATATTTGTCAAAGTAGCAGTCATGTCTTTGATTAGTTAAGGTATCTGCCAAGCTTCTCCGCTGTAAAATTACTCTTTTTTCTTTTGTAATTAAATGTTTTGTGGAAAGGTACTTTGAGGCTATGTAAATATCTTTTTCCTCTTCAAATTTCAATTCAAGGCTGAGGGGGGGGGGGCTTATGCCTGAACTCCTAGCACATTGGGAGCCCAAGGCAGGAGGATTTCTTGAGACCAGCCTGAGCAAGGGCGAGACCCCCATCTCTACAAAAACAAATAGAAAAATTAGCTGGTCAGTGGTATGCTCCTGTGGTCCCAGCTACTCAAGAGACTGAGGCAGGAGGATCTCTTGAGCCCAGGAGTTTGAGGTTGCAGTGAGCTATGATCATGCCACTGCACTCTAGCCTGGGCAACAGAGTGAGACCTTGTCTCAAAAACAAAATTCAATTCATTTATATATATCTTTGTGGATTCACAGTTTCATATTTTATTCATGGATCATAATCCTTATTATCATTATTTATTTTGATAATCATATTGTCCCAGATTTAGCCAATGGGGAAAGCTTCCAGACTGCTTCTAAGTCCTTTTCAACATGTCCCCATTGTTTTTTCTTTTTTAGCAATTTATTTTTTAGCCCATTAAGATAAACCAGGCTCATCTTGTGCTCTTTGATTCAGTTCTAGAATCATCTATTTCTTCATGGAGCCTAGTTCCTTTTTAGTGAAGAATGGTATTTAGAAGCCAAGATCTGGGTGCTAAATGTGTTCACTGCTATTGAAATGCTGCTATTTCCTGATCCTTTCAGTGAACAGAACAATAGAATTATATGTATGCATAATAGTATATGTACATCTATATTTTTAGATCTCTGCATTTTTTTTTTAGTGGAACTTCATTTGTCCAAATATTTTTTAAAACATGGGTTTATACTGATAACTCCCAGTTCCAGTACAACTCTACCCAGTTTATCTAAGTTTTTTGCTTTATATATTTATCCTCCAGTGTTTTATTATGAAAATTTCCAAACTTACAGAAAACTAGAAAAAAAATGTACAGCAAATTTCATTGACCTACTATATAGATTCTATAATTATATTTTAATATTCTTTTTGCACACCTATCCCTCCATCAAAATTTATGTACCATTATATGTACACTTAATTCCCTGTGTACTTCATGCATATATCTTTAACTAGAGTTCAATATTTATTTATATGCAACAAATATTTATTTATATGCAAAAATTTATTTATATACACAAATCATAGATGTGTCAACTAATGAGTTTTTACAAATGCACAAACCTGCATTACTATCAAGACAAAATTACAATTAAGGTCCCTGATGTTCCTTCCCTGTCAATCATTACCCCGTCCCCAAAGAAACAATTGCTATTGTGATTTTGTTCCACCATAGATTAATTTTATATGTTCTACAGATTTATAAGTGAAATCATATAGTATGATCAAACTCTTTTGTATAAGGCTTCTTTCCTTCCTGTTTTTGAAATTTATGTTGTTGAATGTATCAGAATTTGTTACTTTTTATTGCTGAGTAGTATTCCATTGTGTGAATGTACCACCCTTTTTCCATCTGTCCTTTCCACTGACAGTAAAAAACCTGATTCCAGTTATCATTATTATATTTACTCAGCTCCCATATATAACCAGTCTGTCATCAGCCCCCTCCCCCATGTGGATGCCTTGTTCTCTCTCATCCTCAGATGCCCCCAGGCCTTTGTCATGCTCAGGCTGGCATCTTCATTAGGCTACTTCCCTGTGTGCATGACCCAGCTGGGCTCTTGACTCCCTGTACCAGGCTATTCCCCCTAACCCCATCCTGCTCTGGGCCACTAAGGCTCTCCTCCTCTACATGGACACCTACTTTGTTCTGCCCCATTGAGTGTTTGGGAAGTAGAAGTGATCTCAGTTTTTAATATACTTGCCTTTATTGTGAGAGCAAACAGTTTCATGTTTCTTGACCACTTAGATTTCCTTTCTGAATTACCTGTTCAGCCCTTCGCTCGTTTTTCTATTAGTGTGTTGTTTTCATTGTTAATTTGTAAGAATTTTAAAAGCTTGTTTTGAAATACTTTTTCTGACTCCCGTATAGATTAGAAGTTTTCAGATACATTTCTAATTTTATCAACTGTAGGCAATTACAGTTTAGAAATATAAGAGCAGATAGAGGATGCTGTTTTAATGGTTTGTTTCCTTAATGAGATTTTGAATTACTATATAATAGTATTTTAAAAGACTTTTGGACATTTACTGTCCCTTCCTATGCTCTACAGTAATTTTTCTTGGGAAAGCTTGTTAAATTTTTAAAGTTTTAATTGGGGTGAAATAACACTTCACATAAATTTGTCCTCTTAACCATTTTTAAATATGCAGTTCAGTGGCATTAAGTACATTCATATCATTGTGCTACCATCACCACCATCCACAGAACTCCTTTCATCTTGCAAAACTGAAGCTGTGTTCTCATTAAACAACTCCCCACTGTCTTGACCCCAGCCCTTGGCAATCACCATTCTACTTTGTCACTATGAATTTGACTTCTCTATGAATTTGGCTACTCTATGTACCTCATATAAGTGGAATCATATGGTATATATCCTTTTGTTATAGGCTTATTTCAATTAGCATATGTCCTCAAAGTTAATCCGTGTTGTAGCATATGTCTGAATTTCCTCGCTCTTTAAGGTGAATAATAATCCATTATATGTTTATACCATATTTTGTTTATGTATTCATCTGTCGTCAGTGGACACTTGGGTGATACCTTGGTTATGGGGAAACATTCATGATAAATTAAGTGAAAGGTTACAGAACAGAAGTATTGTGATCTAACGTTTGTAAAATTACATATGTAAAAATTCCAAAAGAATAATTAAAATATCAAGAATAGTTATCTCTGGGGATTTAGGATATTTTGCTCATCTATATTTCCTTTTTGCTCTGCAATTAACATGAATTACTTTTGTAGTAAAAATGAGTAAAGGAGGTAAAAGCTAACGTAAATATTAAATACTTATGGATACTTTTAAGATATGATAACTGCTTCATTGGCAGGGAAATGTAATGTTTATCCACTGGTGGAGACCCTGTGGGAGCTGAACTGACCTTGCAGTACTTAGGTCCTAAGATGACTCTGGGACTAAATTATATCTGTCACCTGTCTTTTAGGAAAGCTATCTTTGATACACCAGATGAGGATCCAAATTACAATCCACTACCTGAAGAGCGGCCAGGAGGCTTTGACTGGGGTGAGGGTCAGCGCCTCGGAGGTTAAAGCAGCAGTGCCAATAATGGGATCCCACTGGGAAGGACTCCGTGAAATACCCATTGGGATTCTTTTATCCTCTTTTGCAAAAGTGTGGACACTTTTGATGGCTTGACAGATTTTAACTCCAGAAGCACTTTATGAAATGGTACACTGACTAATCCAGAAGACATTTCCAGCAGTTCGCCAGTGGTTCCTCACTACACTGGTACTGAAAGTGTAATCTCTTGGAGCCAAAAAACTGGAGAAACAAATATCCTGCCACCTTTAACAAGTACATGAGTACTTGAATTCTATGGTATAAGGCAGGGCTTTTTCTTCCTCTTTTTTGATAGACAAGGCCATGGTGTAAATGAAAGTTTCAGAGAGGACAAAATAAAACTGAATTCCATCTCTCTCTCACTGTATTAAAGCTTTTGTGTGTGATCTTTTAAATTATAATGTATTCTAGCTCTCCTGCATAGGTCTCAAGCTCATCAGTTTACATGCCTGTGCTTCCTGTGTCTTCACAGCTTTCAACTGAATTTTATTTCAAGATTGGAAATATGTGGCTGTTATGCTGTAACTATATACATTTTACTAATTCAAAATGCGAGCTTCAGTAGGAAGACAATTTACTTCTGTCATCTAGATTGTTCTCTATCTGGGTTTTGCAGAACTTCAAGTTGTGGGGATGGAAAGGGGGAGAGGGTGGTTCTTGCAGCAGCAGGAATTCAGTTACAGGAAAGTCAGCTGTAAACAGAAAGCTCATGTGGCATCTTATTTGCTTTGCTTACATTTCTCCATTAAGAAATATTCAGGGAAAGACTGGTAATGACCACATTTTTGGAAAACTACAGGAAGATTTTCATTAAACCTGGAAAACAAGTTACAATGTTGATTTGGAGCCAGATGAACAGGTATCATTAGAGCATATGTTCCTTGTGGATCTTTGGCTGGTTAACATTTGTCATTTGCTTCGTGAAAGCTAAGAACATTTTCAGAGCCATGTACTTGGATTACCTTTCAAACAGGTAGAAATTAGGGTCCACAGAAATAGGCACTTCCTGCCTGTGGTTCAATAAATATTGCCCGAAATATGCAGTCTATCTTAGGTCTCAGGTTTGTGTTCATAGTGCTTAAGTAACTCAGAGACCCCACAAAAGTGAAAAGGGCACCTCTAGGAAACAGGTGATTTCAATTAGCTTTCATAAACTGTGTGCAGGCACAGCAAGCCTTCCCAAAACGATTGTTAGTAGTAGTTCAACCTGGGTTAAGGAGAAGCTTTCTAGAGTGTGAGGTTTTCCTCAGAAAGATCAACATAAGCTTAAACATAATAAACATCCTAAATGGGAATTTTCAGATTGTTTTTGAGGTGAAAAATATTTTAATGTCTTTAAATGGAATTACATAAAGATGGAATTTAAGTATTTTACATGTTGCTATTTAAATATGTATGTTGTGATTTTATGGAACTTGGGTCAATGGGATTGCCTTTTTTCCTAAACAGTTTAAGAAGTCTTTTTAAAATTTAAATACCAGTCTTAGAGTATATAATCCTTATGGGATTCTTAAGTTTTAGCATATCTTGTTTTATTCAAGAAAGCTTTATCAGTGATTTTCATTAGAACCTTTTTTTAAAACTGTTTTTTGGACTAGAAATGAGTTTCTCTAGTTTTGTTTGTTCTCCTGAGTTAACTTTTTTCCCCATGCAATCTGGTGCTGAGGATTCCTGAGTTAACATTGAGTTATCCAATTAATGGAATTTTTGTGGTAAAATTTTAAGCCTAAAATCTATGAACTGACTGTTCGTTTTAGGAGGGAATATCTGTACATGTTAATGATGGGTAGAGCAGAAAACATTTTGAATGTATAGCCTAAAGGCAGTCAGTTACGGGATTTTGGTTTATCGTGATTTTATGGCATGTAAATTCCTAGTGGCAGGGTGCCATGCTGTGTGACTACACTGTGTCCTGACAGTGATAATTTCAATCACCTCTTACCAGTTTGGGCAGTCCCACTACCACCACTATCCTTGTGTTGCTTGACAGGATACCTATGCTTGCCTGGACATAAGGAAAAATCCTTCCCCAATTTTCCTCTCAATCTTGATTATTCGAGAACATACTTTCTTTTCATAATCCAAGTCAATTTAAAGCAAGATTAGATATATGAAATTTTGTAACCAACTCACCTTACCTACACATAACTTGAGGGATTCCTGGTTTCTACCAGTAATACTGAAAAGCACACCTGATTAAAGCATAGGATTTTTTGTTACAGAAATGTTCATTTAAAAATAAATGGACGTGCAAATTTCATCTCCCTAGGAGATACATTTTATGTACATTTTGGTGTGTTTTTTTCACTATGGATTTCTATTTGTTTCTCTTCCACTTGTTCTTTTTCTGTGTCACTTGTACATCCTAATATCTTTCATACCTCTTATGTAGTCTCTCAAAGCAGGGCACCCAGTCCTGGATCTTGGTAATGAAACCCTCACTCTGTCCCTAGGGCCTCTGAAAATTAGGAAATAGTGGAGCTATTGCCATCTTGGGTAATGGATGGGCTTTCTAGAATTGATGTCATCTATCCTGCCAGTGTTTTTTTTATGTTGTGGATATGTTTTCCTTTGACAGGTGAGTTCCACTTGTATTGTTATGATCCTGCCATTATTTTCTGTGTTCTGCAGGGTGTCCCTAAGGTACTTACATATTTTATGAGTTTGCATTAAGGCTATTGAAGCTCAGACGATCAAGTCACTTCTCTGCTCAGAAATCCACAGGGACTTCTTGGTAAGCTCCCATATCAAATGCACCCTTTTTGTTTTTCTGAACCTTACTCCCACTTCTATTAATACCTAACAAGAACCTTAATTTAAGTCCCTTCAGTCCTTCAAGGCCTGGCGTTGTTCTCAAGAAATCTTGACATAAGGTCTATTTCATTGTCCGTTTTCTTTGAACCCCTATAAAGCTTCAAGTCTGTATGACATACTCTTACACCAAATTATATATTGTCTTGTACTGTTCCTAGCTGGTATATGTATATTAGTCTTGTCTCCCTCATGAGAATGTAAGCTCCTTAAGGGCAGGGACTATGTCTTAATTTTTGTATCCACCACAGTGCCTAGCACAGTGCTTGGCACATGGGTGCTGAATAAATACTTTGTTTATTGATCAGCAAACTATTACTGGTATTTTTAATTATAGAGGGATTAATGTGTATGCATGCAAGCTTGTGCCTAGTTGCTGAAGCTTATGTTAGTCTCTGGAAGTGGGATGGAGTAAAACTGAACATGATCAAAGGCCATGGTTTGGTGGTCAGAGAAGCCAAGGTAACCACCAGCTGGAATGGTCACCAGACAGGATAGTGAAGTCCACAGACCATCCCAGACAAGTGAAGAATGAAACCAGGATATTTGAATAGTTATTAGCTTTTCAGCATCTGCATACTGAACTACAAGAGACTTTAATTTTAGAGGTGCAACAGATTTAATACTGCTAATGGGAGAAATGTGGGCAACCTGGCTTGATGCTTATATAAGATTTAATTTTTCAACTCTTTGGATTTCTGAGCCTTGAGGCTACAGAATAGCTGGATCATTAGGCCAGAGATTATGCATGAGTTACCTACAGATAGATTACCTACCTATGTGCTTTGTTTTGCCTATATCATTTTTTTTAAATTAAGCCAATTTTTTTTTTTTTTTTAATTTTTAGAGATAAGAGTCTTGCTGTGTCACCCAGGCTGGAGCAGTGGTACAATCATAGCTCACTGCAGCCTTGAACTCCTGGGCTCAAGTGATCCTCCCACCTTAGCCTCCCAAGTAGCTGGGATGACAGGTGTGCACAACCATGCCTGGCTAATTTTTTAATTTTTTTATAGAGATGGGGTCTTGCTGTGTCACCTAGGCTGGTCTCTAACTCCTGACCTCAAATGATATCCTGCCTCAGCCTCCCAAAGTGGTGAGATTACAGATGTGAGTCATCATGCCCAGCTGAGCCAACATTTATTAATAAAATTGACAGATTTCACATGATAATCTTCATTTTTGGCTTTTCTTGAAAAAACTGGAAGATCTGGCAATAGCAGGCGTGTATGATAGTGATTGCCCAGAAGTGATTATTGGCTGTATCTAGAGACAGGACATGTGCTCTATCAAGAGATGATTTCACCCATTTATAATATTTTTATGTAAATTCTTATAATCATTTGGAATATATGACTCCCATATTAGGTTATTCTGGAAAGCAAACTGGGAAAAAGGGGTGGGATCTGTCTTTTACTAACTCAAAGTCCATAATTTGAGAGTTAACATAACTAAATAACAGTGTAGTTTTGGGTTGCCTTTCTAAGTTAATATTTAAGGGGGTAGGAAGCAAAAATTTGCCAATTTATTCTTAAACACGTATCTGCTATTGGTTCAACATGCACATTTTCAGTAACCCCTCTTGTTACTACACTATCAGCAACTAGAGGAAAATTACCTCCGACCTGGAGGAAAGGAGAAGGAGGATCTTTAACAGGTTCTTACTGCGGGTGAGTTTCATGGAAATGAATTTAAGATGTCCATCAGAGGTTGAAGCTTATAATGTATCCTCTGGAAATCACATTTCCTGTATGCAGAACAAACAACTGCTTGCTAGTCTTTCTGTAGCTAATTAGCTAATCATCTAAGAGCTTTTAATTTAGGAAGGAAAGGAGAAACAAATTATATCCTATTTTCCTTGTTGGAGTTCTGAATCTTCATTGGTTGGAGTGTGTGTGATGGTGCTGAAGAGCTGTAAACTAAAAATAAAATCCTAAACTCTCTACTATAACTGCATTTCTCTTGGACAAGGGGACCCCAAAACGCCTTAAAACTGAGTTATCCAGCTATGAAGGAAGGAGAGAGAGGACAATTACATGTGTCTGATTTCCCTTCATAAATATTCATGACTCCTCCTATAGCTTGCTGAATATGTATATTTGACCACCCCTCTCGGTATAAACTGTTGCCTTTGTCTCTTCTTCGAAGCACATGTGCGTAGCTTCTGGCTGTGACTCTGCTTCCTATTCTGTTGGAATGGCCACTCAGCAGGTTGCTACCCTTAATGAAAACTAAAGCTCTCCTTTTTCCAAAGTATAAATTTTGTTAATTTGTTTTTAGTTAACAGAGCCATGTAGAGAACTTGAGAGTCTGGCAGGAATGGTTGAGGAATAAGGGAAGACAAATTTTAGTTCCATTGAACTCCCTCTTTGCTTGTATTACTGGAGCAGACTACATTCATTGAAATAGTCACTGAGGAAAATACATAGTTGTCATAGAATCATAAAATTCGCTTTCCTCTTCTGTAACACAAGATCAATATCCTTTTCAAACTTAAGATTTTATGACATCTGAATGACTTTAAGTAGTTTCTTTACTGTAAATTGTGAATATCAGTATCTGCCATATAATTTGTAAGTTGTATAGAGAATTAAGTGATGCAAATGTGCTTCTCATTGATTTTAAGAACTAAGTACTTTCCTTGAAGAGTGACTATTGAGGACAGAAGAGAAAAACGCGTGTTTACTAGCAAGAAGTGTTACTATAACAATAACGTCGTTATCCGTGACTATGGTCGAACGGAACCACACACGCCGTCTTTCGCGGTTGTCGCTCCGGGTCTTTTCCTGGTTGTACCTCAGACCCTTCCTTTTTCCGTCCCCAGGAAGTGAAAGCCTTCGCCCCCTCCCCCCTGTCCCAGCCAATGCATGTTGGGAGTTGTAGTCCCCTTCCTAAAGCCTGGGAGCAGCCGTGAGGTCATCGGTGGTCGCCTGGAGCCGTTAGCACGTGGCGGGTAAGGGGCGGTGCGCGCTCGCTGCCCTCACTTGTGAGGGGCAGGAGCTGGCGGCGCTTGCGCCTCCCGCCGCGGTGCCCTCCCGACATGCCGGAGGAGGCGGGCTTCCCGCCGGCCAAGAGATTCCGGCCGGGCTCTGGGCCTCCGAGCCGCTCAGGGTCCTTCCCTCCCGGGAGGCGAGTGGTGATGCTGTTGACTGCGGGCAGCGGCGGCAAAGGCGGAGGAGGAGGCCGTAGGCAGCAGCCACCCCTGGGCCAGCCCTCGGCCAGTCCCTACCGTGAGGCCGTGGAGCTGCAGCGCCGGAGTCTGCCCATTTTCCAGGCGCGGGGGCAACTGTTGGCCCAGCTCCGAAACCTGGACAGCGCCGTCCTCATCGGTGAGTGGCCGCGCCGGAGGGCCCTTGCTTGCTCTCCCTGGCTTTTCGAGAACAGCGTTTTTTAGGTGCCTCTCACACACTTTGGTTCGTTTCTTTAGCTAACCTGAACGTGTTTCTGTGCCAGCCCTAGAGAAGGGCATAGGAGCAGAGTGCACAGCCTTGCCCTGGAGGCGCTGGCATCCCCCTGGGAGTGGCCGACTTGTGTAGGCAAAGACTCACCTTCCGGGTGAAAGGGTAGAGGGGCGTACTGGGGACTTTCGGTAGAAGATAGGGTCCAGGCTGTGTGGAGGCGTCTGGGGAGGTGGTCCCGGACAGGAGGCATTCTAGGCAGAGGGCAAGAGGCTGCCTGAGAGACTGTAAACAATCCCCTTGAATGGGAAGTAGTAGTTTCTGGTGCATGAAAAGAGGCAGCCTTGAGGGGCAAGGACTGATTTCAAGGGCTACTAAAGGATGAGCTATTACTGAAGGGAAAGGAGCCTGGAGAGAGCTGGTAGTCAAAGGAATAGAAGGTTGTAAGAAAGGAGTGAAAAGATGCAACAGTGAGGTCAGTAATATGTGGAGTATGTGGGCAAAAAAAAAAAAAAAAAAAAATGCCCACTGGAACCTCTGATGGACCTGTGGGGTATTGATTGTGGATCCCATTGACAGCTATTTGAAGAGAGCTGTGGGGCTAACAGCTGATTTGTCATTAGGCTGAAGAGTAAGTAGGAGGTGAGGGAATGAAGCCAGTGGAAGCAGGCTTCTGCTTTGAGAAGAGGGAGGGAAGCTGACTTACCATGGGGCTATGTCGTGATAAACCCATCATCATAAGTTGAAAATACCATCTCAAAAATTCATTTAATACACCTAACCTATGAAACATCATCATAACTTAGCCTGGCATACCTTAAAAATGCTCAGAACACATACATTTGCCTACAGTTGGGCCAAATCATGTAAAACAAAGCCTATTTTATAACAAAATTATGGAGTATTTCATGTAACTTATTGAATATTATGCAGAACGTGAAAAACAGCATGATCGTATGGGTAAGTATAGTTTCTGCTTTGCTTTCTGCTTCACACCATCCTAATGTTGAAAAATCATAAGTTGGGGACCACCTATATTCATAGTTGAGGGGACGAAGTAGTTCAGTACAGAGGGAGGCTGAAGATGGAATGGAGCTAACAGAGTAAAGATCAGGAGGCATGGGGAAGGGGGGTGCACTTGACAACAAGGCTAGATACAGTGCTGGCCTAGAAGAGGAGGACTCCTATGTAAGAGGCTATGGGTCTGGAGAAGGGGGTGAGAGTAGTGTGATTGTAGAAAAGCTTGTAGGGGAAGGCAGAGGGAGATCTCATTTGAGAAGCTCACTTTTCCTATGAAACAGGTGCAGGAGCTCTGCTGAGAAAGGAAGTCACATGGCTTCACATAGACACTGGGGAGGATGGAGAGAGACAACAGGCTGTTAAAACAAGAAAAACATTGATGGTAGTGTTGGTGCCTGGGTGCATTTTGGCCCCACCACAAACTCAGGCTTGCCTCTACACAGCCAAATTACAAATTGAGCATCCCAAATCTGAAAATCCAAAATCTATAATATTCCAGTGAGCATTTCTTTTGAATGTCATGTTGGGCACTCAAAAAGTTTTGGATTTTTAGAGCATTTTGGATTGCAGATTTTCAGATTTGGGGTGCTGAACGCATAAGTATAATGCAGGTATTTCAAAATTCAAAAAAATCTGAAATCCAGAACACTTCCGGTCCCAAGCCTTTCAGAAAAGGGATACTCAACCTGTATTTGACTTTAGCAATGCTCAGTTGCCCTGGTATAAGAGCAGGAAAGATTGGCAGAGAGACATTAATCCAAGTTTCAGGTTTTAACCTGGTGGATTCAGCGGGAAGACTGCAGAATAATGAAATTCTTAGTCTATAATTCTTAGCTGGGTCAGGAAGGATGAGCAGGCAAGATGGGGAGTACTGGTGGACTGGGAGAAAATGCACAAATAGTGGTACTGTGGGACTCTGAGGTCAGAGAGGTGTGGTGGTAGCAAGGGAGAAGGATGCACAGCTCTTCTGAGTTTTTGTTCTAATTAGGCACTGTTAAAAGAACACACGTTGGTTAGGAAATAACATTTACTGGGTACTTACTGTATGCAGAATGTTCAGGTTCATGCAAGAGATATTCAGACCTTCTGTGCCCTCCAGGAGCTTCAGGTATTGGAGGAGGACAGACACATTTAAACACTTCTGTACAATATAGGGAGGGTGGTCAGTGGTAGAAGAGAGATGAACAAGGCACCAAGAAGCCCAGAGGAGGGCCACCTGAGCAGTCCCAGGGGAATGAGTCTGAGGCCTGACTCACCCTATAGTTTGCCAGGCAGTCAGTGTGAGAGCAGGTATTCTGTAATAGTGTGGGCAAAGATGGAGGATTTGGAAAAAAGCAGCAGGCTATGGAATGGCGAAGAATTTGTGAAGGCTACAGTACGTGAGTGGATGTCTCTTCATGTCAATACATACAAATGTATATAACGGTCTTATTTTATGTAATTTTTTTTTCTTTTGGAGGCAGAATCTTGTTCTGTTACCCCGGCTAGAGTGCAGTGGCATCATCATAGCTCATTGTAACCTCCAACTCCTGGGCTCAAGCAGTCCTTCTGCCTCAGCCTCCCAAGTAGCTGGGACAACAGGCGTACATCACCACATCTGACTAGTTTTTATATTTTTTGTAGAGCTGGCATCTTGCTCAGCTTGGTCTCAAACTCCTGGCCTCAAATGATTCTTTGGCCTTGGCCTCCCAGAGTGCTAGGATTACAAGTGTGAGCCATTGCACCCAGCCTATTTAATATTTTAGCTGCACCAGATACCCATTGAACATTTATATTATTTCCAGTTTTTTTCTGTTATGGGCAAAGTTGAATAAAACATATTTGTAGCCATATCTTTACATACATCTTTAATTATTTCTTTAGAATCTATTTCTGCAAGTAGGATTGTGGATCAAAGGATATAAACATTTTAAAGACTATTAAAATACAATTTGGCCTCCCAAGAAACAATACACTTAACACTCCACCAGCATGAGTGCCCATTCTCTTGAGGCTTTACCAACTCAAGAGTATTTTCTTTTGTCTTTTTCTTCTGACTTTGAGATGTTTGGTGAAATCTGTTTCACTTTGTATTTCAGTGAAGCTGTGTTTTCTTTCCTAGGGGAAACTGGCTCAGGGAAGACAACTCAGATCCCTCAGTACCTGTATGAAGGGGGGATCAGCCGCCAGGGCGTCATTGCTGTGACCCAGCCTCGTCGGGTGGCTGCCATCTCTCTTGCTACTAGAGTCTCAGATGAGAAGAGAGCTGAACTTGGGAAGCTGGTACCTCATTTCCTTCCTTAGTATCAGTACTTGTTGACTACACAGTTCTCCCACTGTGCCCCCTGCCTTTTATTTTTCTGAGTAAGACTTTTTCCCCCATAGTGAGTGTCTTTCTTACCTATTTTTCTAATTATTTAGGCCTACCTCAGAGTTTTACAGTCTCTGAGAGATCAGAGGCTCCAACAGGCTATCAGGCCCATCTGCTTTGCTTTCAAAATCTGTTTTCAATTGGATAAATTAATTGTTTTCCTTGAGCATCTTTAAGGCTTTGACCTCTGTCTTTGGTAACCTCTGTTAAAGCTCTTATCTATATATCTTTCTGGGAAAAGTGTAAGCATTATTCTAGTGTGTATCGTTAGTATTGAGAATGACTCTCAAAACTGTGTCTATTACAGATTTACTTTGTGTGCGTGTGTATGCCCATTTCACTTAAAAACATCTTGAACATCTTTTCATAGCTATATATGGTTTCACGTGAAACTGTTAAATAGCTTGAGATAGGAGGTTAATTTTAAGTTCTTTCTAATATTTATCATAATTGCAGTTAAGCAAATGTATATGCATTGTCTCCCCAACTAGATGCATGCTCCCTGAGGGAATAGGGCAGGATTGGTGTTGGTCATGTTCACTGTGATAGCACAAGTGCCTAGTCCAGTGCTGGACACAGTGGGTGCTCCAGCAAGTGTTTTATGAATGAATACGTTGTTTCTTCCCACAGGTTGGCTACACGGTGCGCTTTGATGATGTCACCTCAGAAGACACCAGGATCAAGTTTCTAACAGATGGCATGCTTCTGCGTGAAGCAATTTCAGACTCCCTGCTTCGGAAGTACAGCTGTGTCATTTTGGATGAAGCTCACGAACGGACCATCCACACAGATGTGCTCTTTGGGGTGGTGAAAGCTGCACAGAAGAAGCGAAAGGAAATGGGGAAACTGCCTCTCAAAGTATGTACGGCACATTTAACGAAACCGGCCTGTGTTGCTTCCTCCTCTCTGCTTCGGAAGCGAGGAAGAAAGTTAATCATGACAGGGGTGGCACGGGCCTCAGTCATCTGCTTTTCAGGCTTGGGAGGGACACAGAAAGGCTGTCCCAATGTTTGTTTCCCGTTTTCCTCTTTGTTGTCTTTCGTAGGTGATTGTGATGTCAGCCACGATGGATGTGGACCTGTTCTCTCAGTATTTCAATGGCGCCCCTGTCCTCTACCTGGAGGGGCGGCAACATCCAATCCAGGTTTTTTACACCAAACAGCCTCAGCATGATTACCTGCACGCAGCGCTTGTCTCAGTCTTCCAGATCCACCAGGTATGGAGTGGGGTGCAAATTCCCAAAAAGCTCTGTTTTACCTTGCAGTTGGTAGCAAGAGCATTCAGCCTTGAAAAGAAAACCTACTGAGTAAAACAGCTTTGTGAGGTGTGTCAGCGAGATGGATAAGGTGTTCATTTGTCATGTCCAGTTTTAATCCTTTATTTATGGTA
This sequence comes from Microcebus murinus, assembly GCF_040939455.1. Classification (NCBI taxonomy): domain Eukaryota; kingdom Metazoa; phylum Chordata; class Mammalia; order Primates; family Cheirogaleidae; genus Microcebus; species Microcebus murinus. Next base: position 15,530,222 of record NC_134121.1, on the reverse strand, counting down.
TCTCTTATTTTCTCCAAAAAGAAAAATAATTCATCTGTGATCATCATCTATCCTCTGCTGAGCCAGGAAACTTCCATATGTTAGAGCAATGGCTTACCAACATTTTTTTAATCATAATCCCCAGAAAGAAGTGTGTTTTGTGTTGCAATCCAGTACATAATATATTTATAACTGAAATAAGTCTATGAAACACTACCTCTTTTTACTACATGTGATATACTCTGATATTTCCTATCTCATTGAAAAAAGAAAAAAGTTGATGTTGACCCAATAATGGGTTGCAACTTAGAGGTTTTTCTTTTTTCTAAACTATATCAGGGAGATATTTCAAAATCACTTCTCAATTTATTAAATATTTACTTTAAAAATTAGAGTGACTGATAAGTTCATTTCTGTTTAATTTGTATAAAATTGGCTGTTTTTACCTTCCAGTTAACTTTCTGAGAAACTCTAGGGACAAACTTTTTAAAGTAAATTTAAAAACATTTTTTAAAATTTTTTGTAGAGATAGGGTCTTACTATATTGCCCAGGCTGGTCTCAAACTCCTGCCCTTTAAACAGATCCTCCATCTTGTCCTCCCAAAGTACTAGGATTATAGGAGTGAGCCACCATGCCTGGCTATTTTTATCTTAAACTAAGTGATGCATGTGGAGTTTAAAGTTTTAAAAAGTCAAGTAGTTAATATTACAAGGCTTGTAATAAAAGAATAACAGTTGCTTTCACTTCCTATCCCAGATTCCTGATCTTTAGGGTACCCACTTTCAATCTTAGCTGTTTCCTTTAGATATTACTTTTATGTTTCTAAAATACCCTCTTTATACTGCTATTTCTTGAGTTACCAATATCAGGTATTATGTGCTAATTTCTTGCCATGGTGATGAGGATCTTTTTTGTTTTCATGTTTTGCTATCTTCATTTCTTTTATTTTCTAACAAACTATATCATTGAGTATGCATGATGAAGATTTAGAAATGCCCCTTCCTACTCCCTCTTTCCTCTGTCCTCTCGACATAGTTCTATCACAATATTTGTTTGTTTGTTTTGAGATCAGGGTCTCACTATGTTGCTCAGGCTAATCTTGAACTTCTGGGCTCAAGTCATCCACCCATCTCAGCTTCCTAAGCAGCTGGGACAACAGCTTGCACAACGTGATGTTTTTAAAATCCAGTATCAGTATTAACAATATTATGATTATATTGCAATTAATAGTAGCATCCCTGTAACTTGTTTCTTGGACAACACAGTTGTGTGAGTTTCCTACGTAGCTATGACTAATTTCTCCTCAAATGTTCCAACATCTCTCATATACCAATGAATATTTGTTCTGTGTTCAGACACAGTCCATCTTTTCCCAGAGTCTGTTATGCTGCTGTTCCAATTAGAACAGGTGGCTCTTCTAGGCCTCTGTTGCAGCTGTCATATTGATTCTTCCCTTCATCATTTTCCTGGGTGAAGCCCATTATTGCACCCCATGACTTCCTAGCCTCCTGCCTGCGCTGTGTAAAGGAGGGAACCTGGGGGTTTAACCACACTGTACTCAGACTTTGAGCCATTCCCTGAGTTTTACTCTCCCAAAACACACTTCTGCCTTGCTCCCCTAAGTTCCAAGTTTTCTTTGCTTCTCCAGGCAATTGGCTCATCTCCTGTCACTATTCCCCTTAGCAGGTAACAAGTTTATAGCTTCCTCTGCCCAGCCAAGTCATTCAGCCCATCTTTTAAAAATGGGTCAAACTCTCTCATCTCCCATTGTCTTTGTCTTTCTGGGACAATGACCTTCACTGACATTTTGATAGTATTTGAAACTTGAAATGAGAATTTTTCAGGAATGATGGCTGTTGGTGCGTTCAGGTTACATGATAGCTTTGATGAATTCTCCCACTGATGAAGTTTTAACTTTTAGATTTTGTCCTGGCTGTATATACCTGTGAACATTTGACCTGTTAGTACTGGGCTTTAAAAAAACCCATATATAAATATATTTTTACATACATACATAAATACACACATATAATTATTATTAAACACTTAAAAATTATTTTGCCATCAAGTACTTTATATCAAGCAAATTAATATATCTGTACAAACATCAAAGAAAGATCAAATAAATGGATATGTCTTCAATACTTGGATGTTATTCCCTTTGAAGGTGAAGAATCCTGTTAACCTCAGTGTCTCAAGCAGTTGTCAAAATTTAGTGTACTTTTTTGGGTGTGTGAAAGTGCTTTTGATGGCATCACAAAATAAAGGCCCCTTTTCCAGCGTGACTACTTGATTTCCACAAGTTGTCTTCTTGTTTTTGTCAGCTTTATCTTTCAAGATGCTTATGAAAGGAAGGAAGCTTCTTGCAGATTTTATTTGCCTGCCTGATTTTGCTTTTCATGGTATTGTTCTTATTACAAAAGCAATCTAGTGATTCTCTTTCAGAATTTCCTTAATTGGTTTTTAAGCCTAGCTGGCTAACTCGCATATGTTACAGTTTCATACACTGCTGGTGGGAGACATTAGAATTTAGGCTCATTTACATCTCCATAGTTAAGAAAAATAACTCTAGGAAACATCATCAATGGCCATTGTATTTTTCTGTGCACTTCTGCCAATGCCTGGTGATCCCACTCCACCTTTTTTATAGGAAGCCCCTCCTTCTCAGGACATCCTGGTGTTCCTCACGGGTCAGGAGGAAATTGAAGCAATGAGCAAGACCTGCCGAGACATTGCAAAGCACCTTCCAGACGGCTGCCCCTCAATGGTGGTCCTTCCTTTGTACGCCTCCCTGCCCTATGCACAGCAGCTCCGTGTCTTCCAAGGGGCCCCAAAGGTGAGTGCACTATCTCGTCTATCCAGCCCCATCCTTGGGCACTCAGAGGGATCCACCATTGGCGCCTGTGTGCTTGTCACCAGGCTCCACACAAGGTGTATGGGATGGAATGCTCAGATACCAGATCGACTAGTTGAGAAGGTGCAGGAATATAACGCACAGCTACAGGTAGAGCTCTCTTGTGGTAAAAACAGAGAAACAGCTGGGCTCAGTGGTTCACACCTGTAATCCCAGTGACTCGGGAGGCTGAGGCAAGAAGATTGCTTGAGGCTAGGAGTTTGAGACCAGCCTGGGTGACATAGGGAAACACTGTCTCTACAAGAAAAAAATTAAAAAATTAGCAAGATGTGGTGTGGGCCTGTGTTCAAGCTCAGTGTCTCAAAGAGTTGGGCTATTTGAGAAGTTGAGGCAGGAGTTCAAGGATACAGTGAGCTATGATCCTGCAACTGCACTCCAGCCTGGGTGACAGAGTGAAGCCCTATCTCTTTAAAAAAAAAAAAAAATTCTCCAGAGAAACAATTGCCAGAATGAGGGAGAGTGCAAAGACAAGAGCTGAAAGGTGAACAAGTGCCGCATCTAAGGGCCAGCATAAACTACGTTTGTCCATAGTGCCATTTATTGTGGGCTTCTGCTGCCAGGCACCATGCTAACACTTACATACACTGTCTCTCATCCTCACGGGAACCAGCAAGGTGGGTTATGACCCCGTGGAGATACTGAGGCCCCAAGAGGGGAACAGTTGCTTAAGGGGCACACAGTAAGTAACTGGCAGGGCCAGGTTTCCAACCCACTTTCCAACCCAGCTACTTTCTTCTGAATTTTATGTTTGTTCCACTACATCTCATCACCTGAAATTAACCTTTAGGACTGCAGCTTCCACTGTACCCCTGCCCACTTTAAGGACTTACCATTAATATTAATGACTGCCATTAATAATGAAGTCATCTTTTCTTGGTCATGAGTGAATTGTGGAAATTAATGGTGAGAATATGTTTTAACACTTCTGACTCATATGTGTATCATACAGCTTTCTGGTTTTCTTCCTCCTTTCAGGGCTATCGCAAAGTGATCATTTCAACCAACATCGCTGAAACCTCCATAACCATTACAGGAATAAAATATGTAGTTGACACTGGCATGGTTAAAGCAAAGAAGTATAACCCTGGTGAGAATTTGTAGCTCATGAATGTCTTTCCTGTGTATAGCGAGCAACCATTGGCACTAGTCCCACAGTTTTCTACCAAGTGAGCATGTCATGTTTGTGACTAAGTGAGATTTGGGTGGCAGGCACCATGGGTAAGACAATCCACAAGTCAAGTCCAGAAAGGAGACCTGAGGCAGATAGGTGAGACAATAAGTCAAGGAAGGAAGAGCCCAGGTTTAGCAAACTTGGGAACAGAGGGTCAGGGACCTGGGCAGAGGTCTGGAACCCATTAGAAGTTGTACAAGACTGATAGCTCTACGGAGGCCAGGGACAGCCTAGGCCAGTGAAAGGCTCTCATCATAAATTATATTTAAGTGTGGCTGATTTGAGTGCCCAGGTTTTCCAGGAAGGAAACAGATGTCCTGGGATGGGGTAAAGGATGGAAGTGAAACACTAGCTATCTCCTGAGAAGGTACATTGGGAAGCTGGCTTGAAGTCATTTTTACCCATGTGTGTTTTGTATCTTGATTTATTCCACAGAGGATTTGAAGCAGCTGAAATTATTGATCCCAAATAAGTAACTGAAATGCTATAGTAAATATTTGAGGGTGCTTTCATAAGTGTATCTCCTAGAGATGATGTAGGTGAAAGAGCTTGGGTCTCCAGTGCCTGACACAGAATATACTTTTACCAAGCAGATGAATCTCATTTACTCCTAGGAAACAAACATCACAGTATCTCTGTTTAATAATAGAAGTAGGCCAGGCTCACGCTTGTAATCCTAGCCCTCTGGCAGGCCAAAGCGGGTGGTTCGCTCGAGGTCAGGAGTTGGAAACTAGCCTGAGCAAGAGCAAGACCCCATCTCTACTAAAAAAATAGAAAGAAATTAATTGGCCAACTAAAAAAATATATAGAAAAAATTATCCGGGCATGGCGGTGCATGCCTGTAGTCCCAGCTACTCGGGAGGCTGAGGCAGGAAGATTGCTTGAGCTCAGGAGTTTGAGGTTGCAGTGAGCTAGGCTGATGCCACGGCACTCTAGCCCAGGCAACAAAGTGAGACTCTGTCTCAAAAAAAAAAGAAATAGAAATAGAACTAAAAGGGAGGATAAAGCACACAAATGACTTGAGGCATTTCATTTCTGATTCATTGATTGATATGGTATTCACTGATTGGTTGGTATGATATGGCCAACCATCCTAGTTTGCTGGAAGCTGTTCCAGTTTTAGCACCAAAAGTCCTGCATCCGGGCAATCCTCAGTTCCAGGCAGACTGAGTTGTTAGCCATCCTGTAATCTAAGCCAATACCTCTGACACTACGCTCCTGGCACCTTGCTCCCTGCATGAGATTTTTTTGATGCTTTCCTAACAAATTTCATACAGGGCTCATCACAAAACCTTGTTTCACTATGGGGCTAAACCACTGCAGAGCAGCCTTGTTTTGTGCTTTCTAATTTAGCTTTGAGTTTCTGGACCCCTGTATTGCAGAAAGAATCACTGGTGTTCTGAGGAGTGCTCCTTTTTCTCAACATTGTAGAAACAGTTGGTTTATGTGACAAGCAAAGCACTGATGGGGCCCATTCTCCCTCCAGACAGTGGTCTTGAGGTGTTAGCGGTGCAGCGGGTATCAAAGACCCAGGCCTGGCAGCGCACAGGGAGGGCTGGCAGAGAGGACAGTGGCGTCTGTTACCGGTTGTACACTGAGGAGGAGTTTGAGAAGTTTGAGAAGATGACTGTGCCAGAGATCCAAAGGTAGGCTCCAGTTGCTCCTACCTTCCTGCCATGTGTCCCCATGTCTCCTTCCTGTTTGCTAGTGCTTGCCCAGAGCTGCAGCGTTCACTCGCACTCCTTGGTGAGAGGTTCTGACTCACTGACGGGCGTGATGAACGACCCTCGTCTCTCACTCTTCCCAGGTGTAACCTGGCCAGTGTGATGCTTCAGCTCCTAGCAATGAAAGTCCCAAACGTGCTCACCTTTGACTTCATGTCCAAACCGTCTCCAGGTAAGCGGAGTCCTCAGTGTAGTGGAAGGTAGAGGAGTAGGTAAACAACGACAAATGGGCTCTTCCAAAAAATTAAATATTTGGAAGAAAAAAAGTGTTTTGGTCATCTCCTTTTATTTACTTAATTTTGTGGATCACAATATTTGCTGTCAGAGAAGCATCTCAAAATTATGAAATGATAGATTTGTTTGTTTTTTAGAGTCGGGGTCTGAAATGTTGCCCAGGCTGGAGTGAAGTGGCTATTCACAGGCGCAGTGATTAGTGCGTGCCACCGCGCCTGGCTGTGGAATGATGGATTCTGTGTTGTCAATATCATCATAGAGGGAACCACAATCAGGTTCCTTGACCTCTGGAACCAGTAAAGGTCATGAGGGGGCTCCATGGGATGCTACAGAAACCTAATGAAATTGTACTTTATCAGCACAAAGACTGCAAAGATCATATTTCTTTGCTTTTATCTGTAATTTGATCAGTCCCTGCCCTTCATTAATAATCTCTTGTTGGGTGAGGTGGCCCATGCCTGTAATCCCATAACTTTGGGAGGCTGAGGCAGGAGGATCACTTGAGGCTAGGAGTTTGAGGTTGCAGTGAACTATGATCAGTCCACTGCACTCTAGCCTGGGCAACAGAGCTGTACCTTCTCTCTTGAAAAAAAAAAAAACAAACAAAAGTAATCTGTCTATGGAGGAAGAAAACAATAATTGGGATTCTTAATGATAGGAGCTTTGGCACTTGGCCTCTCATCAGTACATCATTTTTCCTTTTTGTTTTTCCTCTAAGTGAAGAAATAGAATTGGTTAAAAAAAAAAAAAAGAAGAAGAAGAAAGAAGTAAACTATTGATGGGTACACAAGGGTCTCACCCTGATCCTCAGATTCATAGTTTTCCTTCCCTGGAGCAGCAGCTACTGAGACCATTTTTCTAGTCTTTAGAAAAACCTATGTGTATGCGAGTATATGTAGTCTGTTTTAAAACACAAATAGCAACAACACACATTGTACACTGTTCTACGTTTGATTTTTTTTTTCTTTTCAGTGCTCAATCCCTACAAACAATGTAATAACATATGTAAGGTATAAGGGGTAATAAAATCAAACACTTGTGTACCCATTCCCAGGGCCATCCAAGCTTCTGGGAGCCCTCCCTGGCCACCCTTAGCTCCTTCCACTCTCTTAGGGTAACCACTCCCCCTCATTTTGTTTGTAATTCCCTCACTTTTCTTTATTGTTTTCCTATATGAGTATATGTCCCTAAATCTGTTGTTTCAGTTTGCATGTTTATGTATTTATTCTTCAGTAACCTTCTGTTTTCATTCAGCATATACTTTAAGGTTTATTTGTGTTGATGCTTTTTCACCACTAAATGCTCTTCCATTCTGTGAATAAACCAAAATGCATTTATCCATTCTTCTACTGATAAGCATTGCTTTAGAAAAGCAATGAAAATCACATTGCTTTTTTCACTTACTGTATTATATAGATCATTCCCTGTTAGTATGTATATATTTATGACATCCTTAGAAATTCTTTTTTATTCCTTAATAGGTAATGCATTTACATGGTTAAAAATTTTTAAAGTATAAAAGAGTAATAGTAAATATCATCCTTCTCATCCTTTGTCCCCCAGCCTCCCAGGTGGCCTCTGAAGCAACTGGTATTTCCATTGTTCTGTGTTTGCTTCTGGAGATATGGTCTCTGTACAATGTATGAGTGTATCTAGGGGTGAAATTTATAAGTGTAACATTTCTGGGTCAAAGGGTATGTGTATTCAAAATTTACTTACACGTTACCAAATTATATAGGTCATTTTAAAAGGGAATTGAAATGAAGACAGTAATGTTGTTAACAGCTTTAAACCAACATTTTGGTTTATTCAAGCATGTCAAGGGGCCAGTGGTGGTTGTGATCTTTGCTGTTGTTTGATATAGAGTTATCAAAAGTTCCTGGAAGTACTGAACTAGCTGCAACTTCATCCTTTTTTTTGGATTTTTGGCTCCTCTGTTTCTTTAGATCACATTCAGGCGGCCATTGCCCAACTGGACCTGTTAGGTGCTCTTGAACATAAGGATGACCAGCTTACCCTGACTCCAATTGGAAGAAAGATGGCAGCATTTCCTTTAGAACCCAAATTTGCCAAAGTAAATGATACCCTCTCCTCAGTCCCCTTTCTGTACATTACAGGTTAGCCATCCCAAAGTTGACTCCTGAAACCAGTGCTTCTAGATTAACCTCACTTTTTCTCTTAAATGATTATTAGCCCCTACTTTGTATATAACCCTGATTTATGTTCTATGTGGGATTCAAAGACATACTAAACCACAAGGAATTTGGAATCCTGTGGGGAAGGCATTCATCTGTTTTACAAAAAAGTAAAGTAACATTAATGTACATAGTCATGGTTTTAGAAACACTTGCCCTTGAACTCCTTAGAAGGGAAGCTCCAAAGTAATATACAGAAATACTGTATTCAGGAGGTAGGAAAAAGCTGGGTTTACACAATTTTTAATTCTGATTTGCAGACCATCCTCCTGTCTCCCAAATTCCACTGTACAGAGGAGATCCTGACCATTGTCTCCCTGCTGTCTGTGGACAGCGTCCTCCACAACCCACCTTCCCGGCGGGATGAAGTGCAGGGGGTCCGGAAGAAGTTCATATCCAGCGAGGGGGATCACATTACCCTGCTCAATATCTACCGAACCTTCAAAAACATAGGTGGAAATAAGGTGAGCCTTGTCCTGCTCCTTTTCTCAAATGATGCTGCTGCTTTCAGGCACACGTGTGAAGTGCACCTTCCTTCCCTCCTTGGCTGAATCACCTAAAGAGCCATGAAAAGAAAGCCAGGTGTCATTTCAGAGATGTATGAATACTGGGAGGTTACTAAGGCAGAAATGTCGTTCTGGCTTTCGTTCTGCTTCTGTTTAACTCTTACTTTATATGGGCAAGTTAGTTAAAAATTTGGTGACTCGATTTCTTAGCCAAAGATTTCCCCCCCCCCACCTATCCCTAATTTTCTTAATAGTTTTTGCTATTACGATATTTCAGGTCCTTGGACCAAGATGGAAAATGGCAATATATTCTTTCCTCTAGTGATAAAATCAGTAATCATGCCATAGTGTGCATGCTTTCACTTAAAACAAAAAAGCCACCACGTAGTTTTAGTAGCTGTAAACTTTTTGTTATATTTATGCTTCAATTTATTTTTAAGGAAATAAAATGCTGTGGATAAAATAAAAGCCCTGTTCTGCTCCTTAGTCCTTCCTCCTGTATGTAAGCACTGGCTTGAAGTTGAGGTGTGTTCTCCATGGGTGAGAGTATACTTCATAAATCCGTCAAGGCCGGGCGCGGTGGCTCACGCCTGTAATCCTAGCACTCTAGGAGGCCGAGGCGGGCGGATTGCTCAAGGTCAGGAGTTCGAAACCAGCCTGAGCAAGAGTGAGACCCCCATCTCTACTATAAATAGAAAGAAATTAATTGGCCAACTAATATATATATATAGAAAAAATTAGCCAGGTATGGTGGCGCATGCCTGTAGTCCCAGCTACTCTGGAGGCTGAGGCAGCAGGATTGCTTGAGCCTGGGAGTTTGAGGTTGCTGTGAGCTAGGATGACACCACAGCACTCACTCTAGCCTGGGCAACAAAGTGAGACTCTGTCTCAAAAAATAAAAATGAAAAAATAAATCCATCAATATGGTTATATGATAAATATAAATATTTTCTTACACTGTCTTTTTGCAGCTTGTTTCTATTTCCTGCACTGCAATGAACATCGTGCGCAGGTCTTCTGTGCTCATGGGGCAGAGTTTCTCTAAGGCCGATCCCTAAGAGTAGACCTGCTGGGGCTTGAGGTACTCTCTCAGCTTTGTGAGGCTGACAAGTGGCTCCCCAAAGTTGGCAACACCTCTCTATACTCCCCATAGAAATATGAGTTTCCATTTCCATCATCCTCTCCAACTCTTAGCTAAAGTGACTTTAATTTTTACCAAGTGGATGGATGTGAAATAGTATCTCAAGTTATATTAAACTTCATTGCCATGATTCCTTAAGAGATGAAGATTCCTTAATAACCTTATTGGGCATTTATATTTCCTCTTCTGTGAGTTGTCTGTTCATATATTTGTCCATTTTTCTACTGGATTGTTGGTCTTCTTGATGATTTGTAGGACTTTTTTTTTTTAATATTCTGGAGGTACTGATTCTTTATTGATTATGGTGGTGCAAGTATTCCAAATCTGTATTTTTTGTCATGGTGACTTAGCATAAGGAAATTTTTAGTTTTACTTTAGTTTAAATTATTAATATTTTCCCTTACGGTTCGTGCTTTTTGATATAAAGATATTTTCCCACATTCTTTTTTATCATCTGAAGTTCTTCCTCTGAATCAAACTGTTCTAAAAATTTTTTAATATTCTTTCCTCTATAGAAATGAGAGAATTATAATATCTCTTTTTCTCCTATACAGGATTGGTGCAAAGAGAATTTTGTCAACAGCAAGAATATGATGCTAGTAACCGAAGTGAGAGCACAGCTGAGGGACATCTGCTTAAAGGTATTATCTCTTCCTGGTGTTCTTTGGGGCACTAAACTGTCACTTTTTTCCAGGTGAAAAATTTTATTTTTTTTGAGACAGAGTCTGGCGCTGTTGCCCAAGCTAGAGTGCCATGGCATCAGCCTAGTTGACAGCAACCTCAAAGTCTTGGGCTCAAGCAATCCTTCTGCCTCAGCCTGCCGAGTAGCTGAGACTACAGGCATGCGCCACCATGCCTGGCTAATTTTTTATATATATTTTTAGTTGTCCAGATAATTTATTTCTATTTTTAGTAGAGATAGAGCCTCGCTCTTGCTCAGGCTGATCTCAAACTCCTGACTTTGAGTGATCCACCTGCCTTGGCCTCCCAGAGTGCTAGGATTACAGGCGTGAGCCACCACGCCCGGCCCCCAGGTGAACAATTTTAAATTGCTTATTGCTAGTGATTATAAAACGAATTCTCATTGAAGGAAATTTCACAAATCAGGAAGAAAGGAAAAATTAGCCACAGTTCTACATCTCAGTATTTTGGTTATTTCCTAATAACCTATTTTTATTATATTTTTTATATAGTTACATTATATGTGTAATTTATATTAAGTTTTATGAACTTTATAAGCATTTTCTAGTGTTATTGGAATTCTAAGGATTTTTTTAGTCGTATTATCTTTATTTTTTTCAGGTTACAAAAGCAGTGCATAATTGTAAATACTGATACAATGCAGAAAATAGTGATTTGTAATGCAGTAATTTTAAAAGCCTCCTATAATCCTGCCCCTCCAGAGATAATCACTGCTAACAGATTGGGGGAAGATTCTTCTAAAATTTGTTTCTTTATATGTATGTTTTTGTGCATCTGTCTCTATGTGCAGACATACAAACGGATATGTATATCAAATTTTTCTTTTACAACAAATATGATGTACATGCTGTTCTGCAAGTTGCAGCGAAGTGGTATACTTCTTGAATACTTACTGTGTCTGAGCTGCCTTTCAATGTCTGCGTATGTGTATCTCATTCCTTTTAGTGACTTCATAGCATTTCATTGTATTGTCAATGGAAAATAACCAAAACTTTGTAAAATAATTTAAAGAGGTTTACTCTGAGCCAAGTTTAAGGACCATGGCCCAGAGCCATGCCCAAGAAGCCTTGAGCAAGTGGATTCGCTGTGGTTGAGTTATAGTTTGGTTTTATACATTTCAGGGAGACAGGAATTACATGTAAAGTCATAAATCAATAAATGGAAGGCATATGTTTGTTTGGCTCGAAAAGATGGGATATCTCAAAGCGGGGTTTGGGGAGAACTTACAGGTTATAGGTGGGTTTAAAGATTCTTTGATTTGTAATTGGTTAAAGAAATGAAGCTCTGTCTGAAGCTTGGAATGTTTTAAGATAAGAAGTCTGCTAATCAGAGATAAGCCACCCAACATACCCAGATTCAGGTGGTCTTTTAAGTAAATTGAGGATCTGCAGGTGTGGCTGAAGTTTTGTCTTGTGTAACCTTAGGCCTGTTAATGAGTTGCAAAGGGTATCTCTAAGAAGGGAGTGGGGCGTGATGAGGCATGTCTGACCTTCCTTGGCCAGCAACTCAGCTTTAGGGTATTTCTGGGGTCCCCTTGGCCAAGAGGGGGTCCATTCAGTCAGCTGGGGGGCTTAAGATTTTTCTATTTTAGTTCACAGTATTCACTATAATTTCTTTAACAATGCCTCTAATGGTGGTTTGCGTTATGCTATAATGACCATCTTCCCACATATGTCTTTGTGCTCTGGTGCACATAGTATGAATTTCTAGAATGGGGGATTTAGATTTTGATAGATATTGCCAAAGTGTCCACCGCAAAGTATACCACTTGGTTGCAAGTTGCAGAACATCTAAATACTTTTCATGTGATTACTCCTCACTTCAACCCACAAGGATTCTGTTGTTATTCCCATTTTACAAATGGTAAAACTAAGCCTAATCAGATTAAGTGATTTGCCCCAAAGCACACAGCCAGTGAGTGGTACAGCTGGCAGTCTAGACGGAGAGACCACCAGTTAGCCTCAGGGCTTCCTGGAGGTGGCCACAATTGAGCTACCTCCCTGATAAAGGGATAAAAGTGTCTTCATCAGGCAAGGATCAGCTGATTGCTAAAAACAAAAGCCCTTGAGCCATCATAAAGGAAAAAAGAGAGAATTTTCAAAGGATAAAGAGGTATCTCTTGGAACCTATGGGCAGGATATAGAGTCACACCCCACAAGGAACTGGAGAAAGCAGCTCCTTTCTCTGGACCAGCTGGTCCTTTTGTTATGGCTTCTGCCCTCTTCTCACCTTGTACCTCCTTGACATGGCCTCTCCACTCAACAGCCTAACAGATTGACTGGATTTACCACTTAAGACCTAAATGCCTGGAAGAGAGAAGCTGGCCAGTTAGGTCAAACAAGTGTCCACCACTGGTCTATTTGGCTATGGCCAGAGGTACAAGGTTATATGACCCACTCAGCAAGGGCGGTAAGAGCAAGGACATTGGCTGACAGCCGACATTTCCCCTGCAAAGATGACGGGCAGCATTTCTACTAGGAGCAGCAAATGTGAAGGCACAGAGATACGAATCGTGAAACGGGGCTAGGGGAAAGAAGGCAGCGACTATGGGGGACCATGCAATGTCCAAGAAGATGGGTGAGAGAGAAGACAGGCGAGGCAGGCTCAGCGTGGCTCGCTCATGGCTTCACCTCAAGACGTTGGCATTCTTTTTTGCCAGGAGCAATAGAGACATTGAAGGTTTTTGAGCAGGTGAGAATGATTTGAGTTGTGCTTTAGGAAGATTAATTTGGCAACACTGGGTAAGATGAATTGGAGTGAGGAGATGAAGACATAGTCAGCACAACAGGGAAAGGCCTTTCCCTCCTGGGATGTCTTGATGGATGTTTAGGGGACGGGCCTGGGTCACCCAACCTGCCTGTGGTTTATATGAGTGTCTCCTTCCCAGTCCTTACGCTCCCAGGCTGTGGTTTCCCAGTTTTCAGCCCATCCTCCTTGAGCTCTGCCTTCTTTCCCTGACCTTGCTGATCCTGAAGGCATGGGAGGTAACCACCTCTGCATGTCAAAATCCACTTTGTTGGGCTTGCAGTATAGGCTGCATTTTAGGTCCAGTTCTAACACACCATGCATTGTTGAGCAGTAGTGAGCAGTAGTTATGTTCAGGGTCTTCTTTCATTTCTTGCTTTCTCCTGGAACAGATGTCAATGCCAATCTTGTCATCCCGAGGAGACATGGAGAGCGTCCGCCGCTGTCTGGCTCACAGCCTCTTCATGAGCACCGCTGAGCTTCAGCCAGATGGTACCTATGCCACCACGGACACCCACCAGCCAGTGGCCATCCACCCCTCATCTGTCCTCTTCCACTGCAAGCCAGCCTGCGTCGTGTACACCGAGCTGCTTTATACCAACAAGTGCTACATGCGGGACCTCTGCCTTGTGGATGCCGAGTGGCTGTATGAGGCCGCCCCCGAGTATTTTAGGAGGAAGCTGAGAACCGCCAGAAACTGAGCTGTTCCAGGGTGCTGCCAGGATTGCTGGTGCCTGGGAGCGTGGACCACAGCTATCCTCATAGCAGACTTCCAGGTTGGCACCTAGAGAAGCGGCAGATTTTAGTGCAGCTAAATGTGCCCAACTTCCAGGAGCTCGAAAGCATCTTTGCTTAAACGTGTGGCACTGAGCCATGTAGATGTGTACATATCATTTATATCCTGAAAACTTCAGAATTACGTTTTTGGTTCTTGCTGGGTGGCTTGGTTAACTTCTGAGCCTCAGTTTCCTCATCTGCCAAATGGGGATAATAATAGTAATACTTACTGGGGTCGTGAAGTGTAGAGAAAGTGAATAGAAAGTACCCAGAGCTATTCCTGGCACATGAAAGACACACAGTGAGCTGTGAGCCATTATGCTTAATGTTACTGCTTTCTACGTGATGTGAATTAAGTACCACAAAATACCAAGTTCTTGTGACTGAGGGGGATTTTCTAGAAGGGGGCCACAGGAGGTTGCAGAGCTTGGATGTTTGTTGTCCTTGGTTCTATTTTAATGTCTATCGGTAGGAAGCTTTAAAATGGCAAATACAAACAATTGACTTCTGTAGAAGTTTCCAGAGGGGGAGGTGCTGTTTCTTACCTCCTGGGATGACCATCCCTACTGAACCCTCAAGTCTCAGGGGGTGGACTCCCCTCTGTCTCCAAGCAGAGCCCAGTGGAGGCGTCACTTGGTCCTCCATACTTCTGTGATGCATGTTCCCTTTCAGTGCTTTCAAGAGACTTAAGTTTCCTGGGCAAAGGTTGATTTTTACCTTCTGAATCCTGTCACATACCCGTTTTTCATTTTTCTGTGAGCATGAGGAATGACTCTATGCTCCATTTCAACTGTTTCTCTTTGGGCAGGGCCCCTGGCCAGAGCTGTTGGGGGTGGGAAGGAGGAGGAGCATGGTCAGCGAGAACCCAGAGAGCATTGGTTCATTCCAGCCACCACATCTGGTCTTACATTCTTGCCTCATACTGATTTTCTATGATTTTTTCCTTCTTCATAGGGACTTGGAGACAGTCAGGCTTTGCTACTTCCTAACTGCCAGGCACCTCTCAAACCCTCATTGTCTACATTCCTCAGAGGGAATGAGAGGATCTCGACAGTCTCTTTCTATTCTGATACTTTGAAAAGGGAAAAGACACTATTAGTTCTTCTTTACTATTTAATTATCCAAAGCAAATAATCTTTCCCCAGAGAATGTTTTGCCCTAGAAGAAATGAAGATTTAGCCATTTTTATAATTGGTCCAAACACATCTGTCCAGTATTTTGTCACTTCTTACAGGATGAATCAAACAGTTTATTAGCAGAGGGCCAAAATGCCTAAGAGGCTCTTCAAAGACCATGGACAGTCTCTTCATTCTAGATCCAGTGAGCGCTTTTCAGAGACTGTGGCCTGCTAGAGTATCCTCTGTTCCAGGGTCTCATCTGTCCACAGTTGTACATGTCAAATCTGCCTCGGTCTTTATTTATAACATTAGCCATGGTCCTGAGCAGTTAAGCTTTTTGCCAGTGTTTAGGGGTACCTGAGTACTTGTGATTTATTTGTGTTAGAAATGGTTATATTTAGGACAAATAAGATTTGACAGATCCTAGATACCTTATCTTATTAAATTCGTAAACTTTGTTCTTCCAAAGATTAACTTGTTCTTACCATTGATGACTTTCTGAAAAGTTTTCCAGAAAGTTTTTTTTTTTTTTAGTGTATTTTTCCCATTCATGTAACAGGAAGCCAGGATATTTAGCCTGACTTGGTAAAAGAAAATATTGTATTTTTAATAAAACATGCATCATGTTGGTAAAACATTAGGGGTGGGACACTTTATTTATGTTCCTCAGCAAATTATTTCTCTAGCTAGAGGTGTCCTCTGGGTCAAGTAAAACTTAACTTGGAGTCATTTATGTCCAGCTTAGGTACCCGAACAGTTTGCAGAAATGTATATTTTTTTCTGAAGGGTAAACAATTTAAATAGCTTCTACATAGCTTTAATGTTTCTGTACAGAAATATGTTTATCACTGTAACATTGTGGTAGAGTTTTAATAACAGTATTTAGTTTTTTATTGGGCTTTTTAAATAAAAAAGTTAATTTTTAACATAGCTGCTCAGGGATTAAATCAGATTGGAAAACCCATTCTGACTCCACATAATACTACAAAGAAATAAATGGTTATTCATATTGAGCTGCAGGGGATAGTATACCTAAACTTTCTTAAGAAAGTTAAGTGTTTCACAATGATACTGCAATATAATCTTCAGCAACTTTTTCAATTGGTGGAATCTCTGGTGGTGTGAGATTCCAACCTCTTTTCCAACCTGTGAAATCCATATCTGGACAAATCACCAGCTCCCACGAGCAGCTTCATGTAAATAGATGCACTCCAAGTGGATTGCATGCCTCAGGTATTTGTCTTCTACTTCTAGTAATCATGGAGTGTGGAACATCCAGATCAACACACATTTCATTACAAGGGGAGAGACTGCAAACACCAGGTCCTTGATAAAAACCCTTAATGCTGCATCTCTGCTAGTTGTAAGGAGATACCAGAATGGAGGCAAGTTTTGCTATGTGGAGGAAACTGATTATGTACTGTACTTTGATACATGAATCTGCCTAATGCAGTTATCAGAAACTGCTTGGCACTGTGGCCATGCATCTAAGATGCCATTCCTTGAACATGTAAGGAAACACTTGCATCTGTGTGGATTGTATTTGATCAGAATATTATAACTTGCATAAAAAAATAGAAAATATATCCAGTTGGTTCAAGCTTAAGATGTATTTTGAGTCTGTTCTTGTAACTGTAGAAACATCAGCTTTTGTATATAATGCTCAACTTGCACTTGACTATCAAATCCATTAAAAACAAATCTTGCACATGATGTGTGTGGCATGTTTCTTGGGTCTGTTTTCCATTCACAGAAAACTGTTTGGAAAATAGTATTAGTCTTGTTATTGTCACTAATTTGGTAAGACATACCTTCTTGGCACCTTATATTTACTGTGTATCCTAGAACGGTAGGATTGTTTGTTTTTAACCTTAATCTGTTACTCATGGCTTCTTGTCCCCAGAAAAATGATGTCCCATTTAGAACTTGGATGCAAGGTTGGAGGGTGCAGAGTGGGAAGGTGACAAAAATTAGTCACATATCCGGCCTTCAGGATCTCATAGTCTGGCAGGAGTGAGGAGATGCCTCCTGGTAACCAGCAAAGGCAGGAGGTTTCTGCAGAGAGTGAAGCATAGGGGCTGGGCGTGCACAAGCATGAGCTACCAGGTGGAAGAGAGGAGGTTCCAAGAGGGAGTGACCTCGGAGTCAGGCCTGCTGGGAGTTGGGGGTGCAATCTGCGTAGTCAGGAAGTCTAGCGTGCTTTGAGAACAGTAGGAGGAAATTGAGAAAGTATAATCAGCCACTGGAGAGAATTAAACAGAAAGCCTCGGAGACTAGACTCAGACGGACTGGACTCAGCGAGACAGCGCAGGCAGGAATCCGAACTCCAGGCCTCCCTGGGGCTGTACCGGAGGTCCCCGGCAGAGGGCGCGATCCCGCCCAGGGGCCTTCAATCTTGCAGCGACGGCGCGGGCGGCGCTTCCGGCGAGGGCGGGGCCTCCGGCGAGGGCGGGGCTTCCGGCGGCGCGCTAGGTCACTGGGAGCCTGGGCCCGACTCGACATTCGCACACGCACGTGTCTGCCGCCGCCTTCGCGATGCTCCCTCTGCTCCGCTGCGTGCCCCGTGCCCTGGGCCCCGCCATCACCGGCCTTCGCGCCGCCGCGCCCGCCGCCCCGCTCCGACAGCTACTGCAGCTGGCGCCCCGGCCGTGCGCCCGGCCCTTCGGATTGCTCAGCGTGCGCGCGGGCTCTGTGCGGCGGCCGGGCCTCCTGCGGCCTCCCGGGCCCTGCGCCTGCGGCTGCGGCTGCGGCGCGCTGCACACCGATGGTGAGGTTCGCGCACGCGGGGCGGGGCGTTGTGGCAGGGGTTGGGGGAGTCGTCCGGAGCAGGAAGGTGTGGAGTGCCAGTAGTGGGTCGCCCTGAACCGGGGTCCGTGACATTTGGCAGCCAGCGGGTAAAACCCACGTGTTAAATGTTCCCCTTCCTCTCCCACCCACCCAATATTTGGGAGCGATGATAAGACTGAATATTTGAGGGCACTTTTATCCTTAGTTTCTTGAAACTGAGCTTTTAGGAAGGCCCAAGGTCGTGGTTGAAAGCCTGGTTATATCTGCTGGTAAGTGGAAGACGGAAATTGGGAAATGGTAATGGGTGTATCACTGGAAATCACTTTGCCTGAGTCAAGTTCAACTACCTACTAATATTATTATGGTAATTTTGCAGTTGAAGAAATATGCTTAAAAGTGTGAATTGGGTTAAGGTCTCAGAGGAACCATAATAGCTGAAGGATTAGAAACTCTCCAAATCCAGATGTCTGGCTGCAGTAACCTGGGTAATTGTTTCATACTAAAATAATTGGCTTGTGTTTTTGAGTATCATATGGATTTCTTTTCTAGGGGACAAAGCTTTTGCTGAATTTCTGAGTGATGAAATTAAGGAGGAAAAGAAAATTCAGAAGCATAAGTCCCTCCCCAAGATGTCTGGAGGTTGGGAGCTGGAAGTGAATGGGACAGAAGCTAAATTAGTGCGGAAAGTTGCTGGGGAAAAGTAAGTACTGGTCTGGGGACTGAACTCCAGGGGACCAAATCTGTGACTCTACAGGACCTGTCCTGGGTCATCCCCAGAGGTGGATACTTTGGTATGAGAGAGAGTTTTCAAGAGACAGAGGATTCATTTTGAACAATTTCATAAGCTCCTGATAGTTCATTCATTGAACACAGATTTGCTGTGGGCTAGTTACTAAAGAGACAATAAGAAAGTAGCACAAAAGTATGTAGCTGGAAGTCTATTGAAAGGTAGAGATTCAGTAAATCTTTACTGTTGAAGGAAGCCATACCCTGCCTAAATTTAGGCATGAAGATTCAGAAGTTCTTATAGTAGTGATAGAATTAGTTTGATCTCTGGTTTACAGTCCTGATAGAACTGGCTTGGGGCCAGGCACAGTGGTTCACACCTATAATCCTAGCACTCTGGGAGGTTGAGGCAGGATCGCTTGAGCTGGGAATTCCAGACCAGCCTGGGCTAGAGCAAGACCCTGTCTCTACTTTAAAAAAAAATTGGCTGAGCGCAGTGGCATGTTCTTGTAGTCCCAGCTACTTGGGAGACTGAGGCAGGAGGATCACTGGAGCCCGGGAATTTGAGGTTGCAGTGAGTTATGATGATGCCACTGGGCGACAGAGAAACTGTCAAAAAAACAGAACACTGGCCTGTTCCTGCCCCCTAATTTTTACAACATTTGAAAATACAAAATAATGTAACTTCCATGTAACAGGATAGCGTTACAATGTAGTGAGGATTGCCATCAGAAAGAGACATGGGTTTTTAACCTAGTTTAGCTCCTCCCTCCTAGACTTTGTCTCAAAAAAAAAAGTCCCAGGGTAGGGACTGGGACTACAGGCGTGTGCCACCATGCCCAGCTAATTTTTTTTTCTATATATTTTTAGCTGTTCAAGTAATTTCTTTCTGTTTTTAGTAGAGACAGGGTCTCGCTCTTGCTCAGGCTGGTCCTGAACGCCTGAGCTCAAATGATCCACCGGCCTCAGCTTCCCAGAGTGCTAGGATTACAGGCCTGAGCCACCGTACCCGGCCCCTCCTAGACTGTTAAGTGTTGTTTATACTTGTATCATGCAGTCATCCATAATCCTGTTACTCAGATAAACACTTAGAATCTCCTAATTTTTCTTGAAATTTTTTTATAGTTGACCTCACAATGTGCTTGCAATTCTGTATCTTGTTTTTTAAGTAACAGCTTTATTGAAATTTTAATTTATATGCCATAAAATTCACCCTTTTGTTGAAGTATACAATAATCAGTCACCACTATCTAATTCTAGAACATTGTCATCACCCCAAAACAATACCCATTATCAGTCACTATTTCTCCCTCCCTCTAGCCCCTGGCAACCAACTAAGTTACTTTCTCTGTACATCACCTATTTTGGACATTTCATATAAGTGGAATCATTCATTTTGTGGCCTTTTGTGTCTGCCTTCTTTAACTTAGCATTGTTTTCAAAGTTCATCCGTATTGACAGTAGCATGTATCAGTACTTAGCTTCTTTATATGGCTGAAGAATATTCCATTGTATGGACATATACCACATTTTATCCATCAGTTGAGAGACATCTGACTTCACCTTTTAGCTATATGAATAATACCATGAACATTTATGTACAAATTTTTCTGTTGAATATACCTGCGAGTGGAATTGCTGGGTCACACAGTAACTGTATGTTGACCTTTTTGAAGAAACTGTCAGACTGTATCATTTTGGCCATCCTAGTGGATGTGAAGTGGTATCTCATTGTGATTTTGATTCAATTCCTCTAATGACTGATGATGAGCATCTTTTTGTGTTTATTGGCCATTTGTATTTCTTCCTTGGAGAAATGTCCAAATTTTTTTTTAAATTGGGCTATTTGTCTTTTTATTGTTGTTAAGAGTTCTTTATATTTTCTGGATATAATTCCCTTATCAGATACAGGATTTGCCTGTCCTGTGGGTTTTCTTTTCACTTTCTTGGTTGTACCCTTTGACACACACAAGTTTTTAATTTTGATGGAAGTCAAGTTTACCTGTTTTTCCCTTTGTCATTTTTGCTTTTTAGTGTTACATCTAAGAAAGTACTGCTTAACCCAGTGTTGTGAAGAGTTATACTTATGTTTTCGTCTAAGGGTTTTATGGTGTTAGCTCATGTTTAAGTCTATGATCTATTTTGAGTTAACTTTTGTGTATGGTGTGAAGTAGGCTTCTGATTCTTTTTTGCCTAGCATATAGTGCTTTTCCCATATATAGGTCAATTATGTGTTCTGTAACCTCACCTAAACCATTTTCCTAGGTATTTCATTACCAGTATGGGGTTGTTATAAATAAATGTTCTGATGAACATCACTGCATTTCTGTGGCCAGTTCAGCTTAGTCAGCACTGTTGCAGATTCAACAAATTTTGTGGCTGAGCCTCAAACTGCAGTTCTTTTTTTTCTTTGGAGACAGAGTCTCGCTTTGTTGCCCAGGCAGAGTGAGTGCCATGGCGTCAGCCTAGCTCACAGCAACCTCAAACTCCTGGGCTCAAGCAATCCTGCTGCCTCAGCCTCCCAAGTAGCTGGGACTACAGGCATGCACCACCATGCCTGGCTAATTTTTTCTCTATATATTAGTTGGCCAATTAATTTCTATTTATAGTAGAGACAGGGTCTCGCTCTTGCTCAGGCTGGTTTTGAACTCCTGACCTCAAGCAATCCGCCCACCTTGGCCTCCCAGACAAACTGCAGTTCTTATGGGAAAGCTGCTTCATGGCAAGACAGCCAGCCAGTTAGCACGACTCCAGGGGGCAGCAATTAGCCTACTCTTGTACAGAACTTCTGGAGTTGTGTGGCCCAGCAGTTCTAGTTCCAAACCTCCTATCCTAGGAATTTTGACTCGGTTTTGGATCATGATTTGTCAGGTGAGAATTCTCGTGCCTTAAAATTTAAAATTGTCATTAGTTGGTGTTTCTGGCATGCTTTGTGATGATAAAACTTCTCACGAGTACTCTGAAGAATGCGTCTGTCCTCAGCATGCTGTTCTTTGTGAGGCCTCCCCTTCCTAGGGCTAGGGCTAGGGCTGCTCTTGGTCCTCAACTGATGCAGCCCTCAGTGCTCCTCCTTCCAGAGGCAGATTTTGTGGTAAAGAAAAACTCTTAAAGGGGCTTCTATTCCATCCTACCAGCTTCTCAGCTGCTCACTTTTTCCAGGGTTCCCTGGAAAGAGCAGGGTGGACTGTGTCAGGGGCTGTGGCCGTGAGACAACCAGTAGACACATGGCAGTGAGCCCTGGGGCACTGGCCTGATGGAAGTAGCCCGAGCATGACTGGCTGAGATAAACTAGGGCCTGTAGGTTTGACTTCCGGCAGCTGGCACATAGTAGGCACACTCTGGACCTGCTGAGTCAGTCTCAGAGTTGGATGTAGACACCCAGCCTGCAAATAATTTAGATATACAGTCAGCTAGGGTAGAGGCATTGTTTCAGTAAACCTTAACTGTTGCATGTCTCCAGGCTTATCTGTTACTCTGCTCAGGTTAAACTGCCTTGTCTATGTGTTCTTTTCTAGGATCACTGTCACTTTCAACATTAACAACAGCATCCCACCTACGTTTGATGGTGAGGAGGAGTCCTCCCAAGGGCAGAAGGTTGAGGAACAGGAGGTAAGCTCCTCACAGTATTAGCTTTTACCTCAGTTCTGATAAGCTGCTCCAGGGGCTTAGAGAAGGAGCTTTTCTTTTTAAATTCCCTCTAATGCTAGAAGAGATAAGGCAAAGGACACCCATCCTTGGTACTTGAGTGGCAGAATCGATAGTTTCTGGCCAGCTTTAGCACTGGGGCTGTGGCCTCTCTTCTCCAGGGACTGAATAAGTTGCCATCGGCAGGGTCAGGCTTTATGGTTTGGCCCATATTCTCTTAGCAGAAAGGAACTGAAACTGTCTCAACCCCTCTCATAATGAAGAGATGTTTGATATGGGAGATTATCATTTGGTGTGTTTCCATGTAAGGAATGTTCCTAAAACGTCACAAGCTGGTAACAAACATTAGCCACTTAACCAAGTAAGAAAGCCAAGGGCAACAGAGATTTTAACACTTGGCCAGGTAGAGATCTTTTCCTTAGGTTTCTGGCTCTCTTGGTTGGACCTGGATGGGACCCAGTTTTCAAACATTTTGGGAAGTGGTGTACCCAGCCTAGAAACCAGTATGGGAGCCACTGACTCCCTAGATC
Source organism: Microcebus murinus (assembly GCF_040939455.1). Taxonomy (NCBI): domain Eukaryota; kingdom Metazoa; phylum Chordata; class Mammalia; order Primates; family Cheirogaleidae; genus Microcebus; species Microcebus murinus. The sequence goes on along the minus strand of NC_134121.1, from coordinate 15,507,327 downwards.
TGACCAAGCAGGCATCAGTACAGTCTTGCCTCTTGGCCTAGTGTGGAGAGTACAGCCCTCCAAGGTGCTTCTATCTTAGTCACCCTGACTAGCATCTCCCTGACATTGGACTCAGTCGGCTCCCACGGCTCACCATCAAAGAAGAGCTGCTGCCATTATTCAGCCCTTAGGATGGCCACTTAGCCAGGTGCACCAGCCGTTGTGGTCTGTAGTAAAGGAAGACTCCTCAAACAGTCAAGCTGGAAAGAGATCTTGGAAACTTAAGCAAACTTTGCAGCGTATGGATGGAGAAACAGGCCCAAGAAACTTAAAGGGACTGATCTAAATGTCAAATAATTGGCACATAGCTAGGGCCAGAATGCACATTTCATTCTAAACCCAGTGTGTTCTTTAACCAAGTAGGATGCTAACAGAAGTGAGATATCCTGTATTAAAGATTCTAAGCTGCTTATTTGGGAATGCTATAGCATAAGACTATTAAAGTGGCTAAAAAATATCCTAATAGTAGTGGCCATCAGACACTCTGAACTGTCTGAGACCTTTGGTCCAGGTATCTAACCCTTTCCAACAATGGCATGTACTGACTTTTTGTTTCCCCAGCCTGAATTGACGTCAACTCCTAATTTCGTGGTTGAAGTTACAAAGAATGATGGCAAGAAGGCCCTTGTGCTAGATTGCCACTATCCAGAGGATGAGGTATGCAGGGTGGAATTGCCAGCCCCTTGGGAACAAGGAGTTTCTGGGGACCTTCCTGGTCCTTTTTAGCAGACATTTAAAAGACTTTGTATCTTAGACCATGGGAAGAGAGGTGGGGGATGAGGGAGGGAATAAGAGTAAGACCTGGTGAGTGTAAAGCTGTAAGGTCATTTTCTTTGCTTGAGTCTGGCTTGTCCTGAAAAACCCTTCAGTTTCCCCAAATATGCTTCCTTTCAGGTTGGACAAGAGGAGGAGGATGAGAGTGACATTTTCTCTATCAGGGAAGTTAGCTTTCAGTCCACTGGTGATTCTGAATGGAAGGACACTAATTACACACTCAACACAGATTCCCTAGACTGGGTGAGTACTTGATAAGAGGGGGGATGCTCTTGGGCTTTGCATGGCAGGGTCCTAATTCAAGAAGACAAAGAAGTATTTTAATTAATATGCATTACAGATTGTCCTTTTTTTTTTTTTCTTTAACTAATGTTGTTCTTCATAGGCCTTGTATGACCACCTAATGGATTTCCTTGCGGACCGAGGGGTGGACAACACTTTTGCGGATGAGTTGGTGGAGCTCAGCACAGCCCTGGAACACCAGGAGTACATTAGTTTTCTTGAAGATCTCAAGAGTTTTATCAAGAGCCAGTAGAGCATACAGGGACACTGAGAGCCTTTCTTTTATGGCAGGCTCTGGCTGGTGAACAAATCCTCTGAAACCAGACACATGTGCTTTGAAATGGTTATCATCCTACTATCATGGAAGAAATAGCAAATTTAAATTATTTCTTTTGCATTCTCATTTAGTATTCATTTGCTTTTTTCTGTACAAATCTAGATTTTTGTATAACATAATGATGGACAATAAAATTGGTTTATCTCCTCCAAGGTAGTTTGTCTTCCATTTCTATTTCTTCCCCTCCAACCTGCATCACAAAACGCCAAGAGCAGAGATGTTTGAAAAGTTTTAATACAAAAAAGTTACAAATAAAAGGTTTGTATATACAAGGCTCCTTCTCAAGAGTGAATGAGTTGTTTAGAGGATCACAGCCCAAGTATCACAAGCCTAGAAAAAAATTAGCCTAAGTTATATTCTCGTCATGAAAATTATCTTACTATTTGGATCATAATATTTGGTTAAAAGTTGTAATCAATAACTAGAACTGAGTTCAGTTACAATTACAAATTAGTTCAGTGGTGTTTGTCAAACTGTTTGGCTGGGTCTTTGCTGTCCTGTAGCCTTCAACAGCTTTGGAAACCATTAGCCATGTAGTCTTCAAGCTAAGATCAAATCCTGGAGCTTAAATAATCAAATATCCTCATCCTCAAGAAACCTGTGACCTGAAAGATTATTCAAACTCTTTACAGCTTAGAGCCCAGCAAGGAGGTGAGACTCTTTCAACAAAAGATTGACACAGGCATGCTCACTACAGGCAGAAACAACTTGGCAGCCCGCTAATTATACCACCCCTTCCCTTGACCTGTATTATCAGTAAGCATGTGAGTATAAAATTGGCTCCTGATTCCATGCTAAGGGATCTTGTCTATCCTTAACCTTGACTCTACTTCATTGGTAATATATTTGGCTTTCTCTGGAAGGCACTGAATCCTGCTAATGGGTGGTTTGGCAGCATATTCTATCCGCATGACCACCACCAAACCACTGTCATATCTCAAATATTCCAAGTCCTTGAAACACATCACCATCTTCTGTAACCCACACCTATCTTCTTCCACCTCATCCTCATCATGTATGCTGAATTACCCTATAAGCCTGACCTCACTGGATCTTAACCCAAGGGTCCTTCATTCCCCCCTTAAGTGGAAACTAAGGTCTAGTGGCAAACTGGAACTCCAGAACATTCCAAATTTCTACCTTTCAAAGTGTTCAACTCTGGGAGCCTGCTGAGTATAATTTTGTCTTTCCTTCACCGGTTGCCCATCTTTGCTGTGACATCCCCTTTCCCAACAATGGTCTCCCTGCCCACTCCAGAGCCAGCATTGTCAGTCACGCTCTCCCTAGGACTGCTGCACAGCACTCACCTTTCAAACCTCACCATCCATTTGGCATCACTGCTGCTCTGAGCTCCAGGGCACCAATGGTTAGGTGAGCAGATGACCGTGGTCCCTGACAAACACCTGCTGAGCTGCAGCTGTCCACTCAGCAGTTAAGCAGTCCTTTTAATTGTCCTTGCCATCCCCTCCAGCACTTGGTCTGAAACTTTCACACTCAAGGACCTCCACACTCCAGCTCTACTACCATTACAATCTGTGGATGACTCGCTTGTTCACTTTACTAAGAAGGCAGAAGAAGCCAAAGCCACCTGACTTAGGCCTCTGCAACTCTCCTACCTTAACTCATCTGCATAAACACATTCAGCACCTACTTATGTGCTAAGCACTAAGAGTAAAAGATACAGTCCTTGGCCTCAAGGACAAAGACATATGAACAGGTAACTGCAACAGTATTAGAGGTGACATGGCATCAGGTACTCAGGTTAGAGACTAACCCTTGAACCTCTGTGAAGACTATTGCTGAGGAATAAGCCTGATGCTGCCCTGCTGTGCTTCCTGTCCTGCTGCCTTCTGCAAAAGTGATGCCAAGAAGGCCTATCTGGGTGTGACAGTTATGAAATGACCAGCTGACCTAATAAGCAGACAGTGCACCCAGGCTTCCTAACTCCCAGACCAATGCTCCTGCCACACTCCTACAAAGCCTCTTCCCTTCCCCTTTCAGGGGATGATTGACCTTTTCGTTGAAGTGACCTGTGACCTTCACTTTTCTATGCAAGTAAATTCCTCAGCCATTAAACAGCTGGTAAGATCTCTTAACCAATCTCCATTTAACCCCTTCTCCAGATTACCAATGCTCTCCACTCCTGCCATAAAACACACTGACTGTCACTCATGGCACAAAGAACATTAAAAAAGATAGTGAGCTATTTTCTAGCCTCCTTTTGCTCCTGCCCCCACCAGCTGTTTCTAAGCCATTATTTCTACCAAGGTGGGAATAAAACCAACCACCAACCCCCACTTACCACGCACTGGGTCCCATGAGAGGCTTACCAGACAGCTCATAAGAAGACTGGACTTTTCTTCTATTCCTTCAGTGACTGAAAATTGAGGTGTGTGGGAACAATGTGCACTGTGCTCATTTATACTTGCCTCTAAATAGGCACGAACCTTCTGCTCTGTCAACTCCGGACACTAAAAAATATAAACGTTCAACCTAATCTTAGCAACTTGATAATCAACAGTTTAAAAATCCTGATTCCTCCTGCTAACCAATATACTCTGGCTTACTGTGATGGCTTGATTTCTTGGAGCTTTCAAGAACCTCTTGGGTCCATGACTGTACTAAGAAGATCTCTTAACCAATCTCCATTTAACCCCTTCTCCAGATTACCAATGCTCTCCACTCCTGCCATAAAACATACTGACTGCCACTCATGGCACAAAGAACATTAAAAAAGATAGTGAGCTATTTTCTAGCCTCCCTCTGCTCCTGCCCCCACCAGCTGAGTGTATTTTTACCAAGAATCAGCAGTGTTTGCTCCCACATCTGTCTGTGCTAATTGAACTCAGTGATTTAATTATATAATATGTAAAGTAATGACATAGGGGAAGGGAAATAAAGTTTTGTTTTTATAATAAGCTTAAAAGTTTATGAAACACCCAAAAAGATAAGTTGCTTCAAAAAATAAAATATAAAAAGAGCAGGCTGGGCTCAGTGGCTCACTCCTATAATCCTAGCACTTTGGGAGGTCAAGGTGGGAGAAACCCTTGAGATCAGGAGTTTAAGACCACCCTGGACAACACAGTGAGACCCCATCTATAAAATTTGGGAAAAAAATTTAGCCAGGCGTGGTAGTGTGTGCCTGTAGTCCCAGCTACTCAGGAGGCTAAGGCAGAAGGATTGCTTGAGCCTAGGAGTTCAAGGCTGCAGTGAACTATGATTGTGCCACTGCACTCCAGCCTGGGTGACAGAGCAAGACCCTGTCGCAAAAAATAAAAATTAAAGTTAGGAAAAAAAAGAGAGCTTTTGAATTAGGTAAAAGATGAGGGAAAAATCCTAAAGTTGTACTCTGCTTCTAGATCCACTTTATAGAAGCAAAACTGGTAACTCTAGACTATGTATTACAGGGGTTGTTTATGTAAAAAAGATGACCCAGCTCTCTAGTCAGCAGAGCCCCAAAGACAGGCAAATAAATCTGTATGTCTGGAAATTATAAAATGAGTCATTTTTATAATTTGTCACTTTAACTAATTACTCAGTTAACTGGCAAGCGTGCAGTCCCCATCATCTCAGATAAGAGGGTTCCTGTATTTTAAATTACTAAAGCTTAAATTCTGAATTAAGTTTGTCATTGTATATGGAAAATTATATTAAATCTCTATAAAGATGTTAAAGCAGTGTGGGCCTCCAGGGACATAAAAGCCCTGTTCTCAAGTGTTTCCCAATTTTCATGCTGTATATATTCTCACCATGGTTGATTTGAAGCTACCCAATGTGACATCACTGAACATGAAATTGGGAAGAGATGTGCACAATCAGCTCCAGCCCACCACTGGAGGTTCTTCAAGAAAGTAGATATATGTGGGAAGAAGTGGCACGAAATCTGTATGTGGAACACTCACGTGAGATGGGATGGACAGGCCACACTGACACATGACCACACTGCTTGTGATTCTCAGGTTGTACCTAGAAGAAGAATTAGGATCCCATAGCATCATGGCCCCCAGACCTGGATCTCCAAAACTTTTCAGGCAACAAATTTTCAGGGAAATTTGGAGTGGGGGATGGGAACCAGTAATGCTAAAAAGGTTTTATAAACTCTTACTTTGTACACACAGGACAGATGAGGGGGTTTGCCTCCCACTCAGCCAGCATGATGCTGAGACACTTTTCATCAAACTGCAAGCTCTTCTCATATTCGCTGATGATGGACTGTTCTGCAAGGCAAAGGAAGTTGGAATGCTTCACCATGCTTCACTCAGGTTGTCCTGTATTTAATGCTAAGCTGCACTTTCAAAGGCTTCTTCCAAATAAGGGAGAGATGCCACAGTACAATTACTGATATTTACCTCTCTCTCAGGTTAGCTTAATCTTTTTGTATCTCTTCCCCTCCCCTCCATCCTCTCCTTATGAAGAGGGAGGATAAGGGACAAAGAGACAACTTTCACATACATCTCTGGAGGCCACAGGAGCACAGATGTGGAATGACAGAATCCCAGGGGCAATTGCAGAAAGCTGATACTTACAAAGCACTTACTTCTGACACTAGGCCTATCCAGCTGAGCCTAAAGTGATGTGTTTCCCAATGTCCATATACTTGGAATCTATGTTCAGAATCTGTGTGCTCATTCATTCAGCAAACATGCAACAGTACCTAGTATGTACTAGTCATAGGGATATGCAGATGAAAAAGACTCCTGCCCTTGTGAGCCCACAATCTAGAGGCAAGGGTCAGCAAACTACAGCCACACTCTTGTTTATATATGGTCTATAACAGCTTTTCCACAACAACAGCAGAGCTGAGTAGCAGTGCCAGAGACCACATGGACTGCAAAGTCAGAAATATTTACTATCTGGCCCTTCCCAGAAAGTTTGCCAACCCCTGCTGTAGAATGTTCTTTATGGCTTTTTGTAAGCATAGCACAACATAGTAAATCCTTATCACTTCAGAGTTTTTAAGTATATACCATAAGAAATATTTAGTGAGTCATATATTTTACCACTAAGATATGTTTATAGGTGGGAGAAGGCCAAATCTATAGTAAAAAGATTGGCCAAGTGCAGTGGCTCATGCATGTAACCCCAACACTCTGAGAGGCTAAGATGGGAGGATCACCTGAGGCTAGGAGTTTGAGACCAGCAAGGGCAACATAGCAAGACCATGTCTCTACCAAAAAAAAAAAAGATAACTTAAGGAATTTACAGTCTAACTGGAGTCAATGACAAGCATAAGAACAACTGACACTTGCATAGAATTTACTGTGTCAAATGCTATTTTAAGTTCTTTATATAGATATTACCTCTTCAATGTTATTATCCTTATTCCAAAGATGAAGAAACTGAGGCACAGGGAAATGAAATGCTTTGTTCAGTCAAGTCATAAAGCTGAGAAGTGAATCTTAGCAGTGTGGCTCCAGAGTATGTGCTTCTGCCTCCCCATAACAATAGCTATCAATTATTGAAAGCTTTCTATATGCCAGTCACTGCACTAACGTCTTCTACATATATTATTTAAGCCTTACAAAAAACTTATAAGGTAAGTCTATTATCTCTACAGGTGATAAAAGTGAAGCCTAGTCAAGACAAGATATGTGGAATAAATGACCTGCTAAATTATACACCCCACACGGTGCTATGGACACCTCAAAGAGTGTCACAAGACCCTGGGGAGTCACTAAAGAATGGATGGGAGGGAGGGCACTTAAATTGGGTGGAGCAAGGGATCCAACCATGCACTGTCTCTTGCAAAGTAGCAGATTTACTATTAACCTATTAAGAGAGAGGCAAGATAGTAGAATAAACATGGGAACTGGATTCACACAATTGATTTTGCTTCCCAACTCCACCACTTACTAGCTGTGTGATCTGCATGAAAATACCACCTTCTGTTCTGTCAAATAGTACTATCTTGTACAGTAGTCACAGGACAAAACAGTATCATGAACTGAGAAGTTCTTAGCATAAAGCCTAATACCCTGAAAACCCTTATTATTGGGAAGATGGACAGTCAAAACTTCAGAGTACAAACACAGTTTTCTGGCCACTTGACTGAAGATGGAGGTACAAGGAGGGGAGTTAAGAATCAATCCTGGTTGAAGGAAAGGTCAGCATTAAAGTAGCTAAATACAGGTGGGAAGGACTACTCCCAGGGGCTACCTTGCTCAATCAGCTCCTGCTCGATTTCTTCCAGTACAGCCAGGTCCATCACCTCCAACTGCAAGAGAAAGTGGAGTCATCAGAGGTTTGAAGTAATAATCAGCCACTAAGTCCCACAATGATTCATACTTGAAAGCTGGCTTGAAGAACCCAGATTTACCTGACAAAATCAATCCAGTCCTCCTGCAGAATATGCTGACTACAGGGTAAGGTGGTCATGCTAAATCACCAACAAATGATCAAAACTATCCATGACAAAATAACAGCACCAATTTTGGGAGAGACAGTATAGGGCAGCAATTAAGTATATGTTCTTCCAGGGCTATGTGACCACAGGAAAGTTCCTAATCTCTGTAAAACTCTGTTTTGGCCTTTGTGAAGTGGGAATAAAACCTACCTGAGAGTGTTATTGTCAGCACTAATTGTGGTGATGGAAAGGCAAACACTAGCATACTGCAGGACACACAGAAGCCATGGAATACCGATTATTATATAGTAATATGGCTATATATTTCCCCATTATTTGGACATTCCATAGGCTGCTGTCCATTAAGTTTACTCCAGCACCTAACAGTGTCTAGCACATAGTAGATACTTAAGACATGTTTGGAGAATGTAGTAAGAGCTGCAATAGTGTGTATAATTGAGGGACCACTGAGTTTTCAAAGAGGTTTCAAGCTGTATTTGTGCATTTTTTCACAACCTTGAACTTGTTAGAAGTCTTGATTTCATGTCACTTTAAAATTAAATGTTACGGAATATCGTATTTCACAATTCAACTGCTTTGATGGCTTCAAAGCAGTTTCTCACATGTTTTCTTACATAGTACTCACATTTTGGACAACACTATCTTCTCCACTTTATAAATATGAAAACTAAAGCTCAAAAAGGCAGAAGAGTCAAGAGCAAAACCAGGATTAGAATCCAGAACTCCTGACTTCCAATCCAGTGCTCTTCCTGATACACTGTAAATGGTTTCCTATCCATACCCAGTTCCCAACTCTGGTTGAAATTAGAATCACAAAATTCCTGGAGAGCTTTTTAAAGAGATTCCTAGCTGATGCCTACTGAATAATTTCCAAAGGTGAAGGCAAAAAACAAAATTTCTTTCTTTTTAGTTTCATAAGTGATGATGGTGCAATTATACAGCAGGTCTACAGTAGGGTACTAAGGAACCATTGACCTACTATAATAATAGAAGAGCCTAAAGTTAAAGGTAGATGAGCCTGAGTTAAAGGCTGTTAGAATTCCAATTGGGAGCTGGGGGCTGGGCTTAGAGGACTTGCATAAACCGTAGAGAGGACACTAGTTCTTGGGGGTATAATCCCCCTCCTTGAAAACACATAGCCCAGACTGACCTTAGCCAAAGCCTCTGGACAGTTCTCCACTGACTGCAAAGCCATCCACTCTTCTTCCATCACCTCTTGCACTACAAAGGTGTTCTGAGCTCTCCCTGGCATATTGCCTCCAGTCTGGCGGTACCTGTTCAGGAGTCTGGCCCGACTGTTTTTCATTCTCTCCAGGCATCTCTTGGCAGAGGGGAAAAAAAGAAAGATAGGAGCAGGGGCAATTCCATTAAAAAACACACAAACACACACAAAACTCGTAGATTAGTTGGTAAAACATTAAAAGAAATTTATAGACACAAAATTTTAACTATTATCCTAACTACTGTTATTTTTGCATATTCCCCTCTAGTCCTTATCCACTTGGAGATACATACAATTAGTTCATGTATTTCTAGATAACCATATTTCATATCCTATCTTCTATGCCAGCTTCCTTAATGGCTGGATGTATAATATCTCAGCATCCACTGTCCTATTACAGAACATTTATATTGCTTCCAAATTCTTTCTACTCTAGCTACCGCTGTGGTAAGGCCTTCCTGTACAACAGTGTTTCTAAATTTAGGATGATTTTATCCCCAGGGGACACTTGACAAAGCTTGGAGATATTTTGGTTGTCACATCTACGGTTGCAGTACTATTGTAGTACTGTAGTATTTTTGGTTGTCACATCTCTGGTAGAGACCAGGGATGCTGCTAAACATCCTACAATGTACATAACAGCTCTTCACAATAAAAAATGATCTCCCTCAAAATGTCAATAGCCAAGGCTGAGAAACCCTGATGTACACAATCTTTCTAGCGTCAGACTATTTTCCTGGGATACATCCACTGCTTTAGAGATGCCTGGAGAAATAGGCAACATTACTTACTAGCACCCATCTGTGTTGGGAAGAGACCACAACTGAGGTAGAGCACAACTCTGCTAAGAGTAACGAAGGCTCTTTTGAGCCTCGGTGTACTACTCTCTAGAACAGAAATAATTTCTGTCTCACATGACGTATATATACAAAGTGCCTCTCTTGGCGCCCACCTACCCAACAACAGTAGGTGGTGTTATTGTAGAGGTGCAAAGGGTACGTACGGTCATGACCACAATTCAAACTGAAAACACACCCAAATCCAAAAACAAGGCTTCCTGGGACTGAGCCCACCCAGGCTAGTCCCACAGTCAGGGGACCAAACACTCCTGGAGGCGGGGGAGCGGAGGGGGTGGCCAAGACCCAAGCCTTCAGGCAGGAGGTCTGGGTTCACGGTCCACCTCCGCTGGGCAAGCGCTCCCGGCACCTGCTTCACGGAGCAGGGCTGAAGCGAAGGCAAAGAAGACAGCAGTCCCCGCGAGTGGTTAGGGGAGAAAACCACGGCCCACACCCCGCACTCACCTGCCTGAAAGCCTCTTTCCAAGACGGCGAGCCCAGCAGCTTGTACAGCGAACGGTGCCGAGACCCCGACGGCTCCGCCATCGCCTCTTTGCCGGAGTCGCCAACAAAAGCACCGCCCGCTAGGGGCGCGCACGGAACTCTGGGAGTGGTTGTTTCTGTGCGCTGAACGCACTTACATCGCATGGAATTCTGGGAAGTGTGGTCTTACCGACGGGCCCCCCACGAAGACAGATTCCGGCAACCCAAGGATGGGTGGCTGAAGTCGTGATCCTTGTGAAGTAAACCCAACCTGCACTGACCGAGATAAGTCTTGAAAGAAAGTTCTGGATGCGTGGAGATGTCCACTAGGCAATTAGATACACAGGTCTCAGACTCTCCCAGGTACCAGACTTCAGCAGCACCAAAGCTTTCTCTCCACAGGTACTGTTGTGTTGACTTCTCGCCCCGCCCCCTTTGGCTTCAGAATAAATGCTAGACTGGCGATTGGCTTTCCTCTGTCGATGCACCCGCCTGATGGGCTGCCCGCTCCTTCGTCCCGCCCCTAGCACGAGCCTCTCGCGCTGTCGGACCGCCTGCTCGGTAATTGGCCGAAGCAGTGGACAGCTGGCCGCCGATTGGCTGCGCTCTGCGGCGGGCTGAGCAACTGGAGTGAGAGAAGCAGTTGGGCCAAGATGGCGGCTGCCGAAGGGCCCATGGGCGACGGTGAGCTGTGGCAGACCTGGCTTCCTAGCCATGTCGTGTTCTTGCGGCTCCGGGAGGGACTGAAAAACCAGAGCCCAGCCGAGGCTGAGAAACCAGATTCTTCATCATTACCTTCGTCGCCGCCGGTGCCGTTGCTGACGAGAAACTTGGTCTTCGGCCTCAGCGGAGAGCTCTTCCTGTGGGACGGAGAAGGCAGCTCCTTTCTAGTCGTTCGCCTTCGGGGCCCCAGCGGTGGCGGTGAGGAGCCTCCCCTCTCCCAGTACCAGGTATAGCCAGGCAGCTCTTGGTAGTGACCCTCGGCCGCGATCTGAACTAGTTTTTTTGTTGCCTTCCCATCTTGGCTGTTTTCGTCTTTTGGTAGGTGTGCTGTTAAGGCGTAAGCTGACGTCTTTCCGGGGACGTCCCATTTCAGTGGGAAAGTCCTTCACTCTAATTTTTTTCCGCTTCAGTATGGCCGTATAACCTTTTAGAGCCTCAGATTCCGTATTTCCTTCCTTGGGCAAATGTTTGAGATTCCGACACTACCAGACACTATTATAAGAAGTCATGCCCTCAAGATGCTTAAGTTCTGGAGGCCTGGGAAGAAAGGAAGGACCGTGGAATAATCAGTATCAGTGATGGTTAAGTGTTGCAAAGAAAAACAGCAGAGTAAAGGGATAGAGAATGTGTAGGCGGAGTTGCTATTTTTAGTGGTTGGTGAAGAGAAACCTGTTTCATTACGTGACACCGATAAACTAATAGGTATAACCAACTTTCTCTTGGGGTTGTTGTGAGCATCAAGTCAGATGGTAGATTTGAAAACACCAGGTTTTCTCTCTTGACATGGAGGAGGAAGCCTCTGTTAATTCTTTTTTTTTTTGGTCTTTTAGAAAATTCGGCCATTCCCACAGCGGGAAGAGATTTTTGTTTTTGATAAGCCAACAGCATGTGAAAGAAGATGGGGGTTGAGTATGGAGGAAAGAAGAAAAGAATCACTGACAAGAAAAAATTGATTAGAATCAGTGAAGGGCAACTAAAAAACAACAACAAAAAAAACCAGGTTTCAGGCATCAGTAGCAATTAATAGGAATTTCATTGTATTCAGCACAGTCTCATCTAAAAGGATTTTGCTTAGGTTGATTCTTCATATATAGGGTAAACAGTGGTGAATTACTCATGGTGTATTACTGAAAGTAGAAAGAAATAAAATGGGAATCTGAGATGGTCATGAGAGAAATAGAAATTATCAGCAGAAGTGAATTCTGAGGACATGTGATGCTGAGACAAATAACTTATCAGAACCCCCTGAAAATATCACAGTTACTAAGTCTGCATAGGTAAAGCAGCATTCTGCTTGCTGCAGAAGCTCTTAAAGTCATTCTTTATCTTATTGTACTATTTGTAATATAGTAATTATCATTTCTTAGTACTAATGAGTTCACATCTATTTAGTAAGTATCTGTTAAGAGCCAGCGATGTGCCAGAATGCTAAGAATACAGAGAGGAAAGACACAAATCTCAAGTAATTCATAGTGAGTTGTGTGGGATGAACAAGTAAAAAGGATAGTTAGAATGCAGTGTGATAAGAACTATAATAGATTTATCAGAGTGTGCTACAGAAGTACAGAAAAGATGCAGTTATTCCTGGCAAGAACATAAATACTTTCTCGGGTAGAAAGTATAATACGTAGAAGCTGGGTCTCCTAGAATGAATAAGTCTTGTTAGCCAGCTAAAAAAGAAAAACAGGGGCATTGCAAGAGGAGAAACAATTATGCAAAGATACAGAGGCAGAGCAAATAATGATTTCCCAGAAATATAAGCTAATCTGATTGGACTGTAAAGTACAAGGGGAGAATGGTAAAGAAATAAAACTGAATGATAAGCTGAAGCTGGATCATAAGAAGGAAAATTATGTCTAGTAGTCTCTATTTATCAAGGTAAAGAAATCTGATTTATTTTATATAACATCCCAACCTAAATGATTAAAAATGTTTCATCAATTAATGGTCCAAATGTTAGTACTTATCCAGGATGCTTCATTATCCTATAATTATAGAAAACTAAAGCATTACTGTTCACATATATAGATTCAAGTAACTGTTGCGTATATTTAAATTAAAATTAACTATTTTGACTGGTTTGCTTTAATTTCCAGAGATTGCTTTGCATAAATCCACCCCTGTTTGAGATCTATCAAGTCTTGCTAAGTCCAACACAACATCACGCAGCACTTATAGGAATAAAAGGACTTATGGTATTAGAATTACCTAAAAGATGGGGGAAGAATTCTGAATTTGAAGGCGGAAAATCAGTAGTGAATTGTAGGTAAGTTCTATATCCATTTAGTGTGTATCTGTATAATTTGCAGGCTGGGCACAGTGGCTCATGCCTGTAATCCTAGCACTCTGGGAGGCCAAAGGCAGGTCGATTGCTTGAGCTCAGGGGTTTGAGACCAGCCTGAGCAAGAGCGAGATCCTGTCTCTACTAAAAATAGAAAGAAATTAGCTGGACAACTAAAAATATATAGAAAAAAATAGCCGGGCATGGTGGTACATGCCTGTAGTCCCAACTATTCTGGAGGCTGAGGCAGAAGGATTGCTTGAGCCCAGGAGTTTGAAGTTGCTATGAGCTAGGCTGATGCCACAGCACTCTAGCCTGGGGCAACAGAGTGAGACTCTGTCTAAAAAAAAAAATTTGTAATACATACAGAAAATTGTTCAAAACTAGAGGTTCCTAAAGTGTGTTTAGTATATTACTGTTGAAATATTGGAGCACTCCACGTGGTCTGCAGACTGGCATCTTGTAATATTAATGTTCATACTGTATGTGTAGTTGTACTTTTATTCTGCCTGAATTAATACATCCCTGACTCATTGGAAGTTAGGCCATTTTTCCAATTAGGTAGAAATAAGATTTTATTCTGTGAGCCACAAGTTTGCTTAGAAGTTTATCTAGATCTTATTTTTTTATTTTTTATTTTTTTTGAGACAGAGTCTCACTTTTGTTGCCCAGGCTAGAGTGAGTGCCGTGGCGTCAGCCTAGCTCACAGCAACCTCAAACTCCTGGGCTCAAGCAATCCTCCTGCCTCAGCCTCCCAAGTAGCTGGGACTACAGGCATGCACCACCATGCCCGGCTAATTTTTTATATATATACTTTTAGTTGGTCAATTAATTTCTTTCTATTTTTTTAGTAGAGATGGGGTCTCACTCAGGCTGGTTTCGAACTCCCAACCTCGAGCAATCCGCCCGCCTCGGCCTCCCAGAGTGCTAGGATTACAGGCGTGAGCCACCGCGCCTAGCCTCTAGATCTTATTTTTATGTAATATCTTTTTCAACAAATCCAGAAACATGATTCTGAATGATCTGAAAAGAATACAGACGAGATTGTGCTTGTTCAGGGTGGTATAGCTGTAGTGAAAATGCTTCTTAACTTATGATGGGTTATGTCCCAATAAACTCAATGCAAGTTGAAAAATTTTTAAGTTGGAAATGCATTTAATGCTGGCAGTATAGCACATGGTCCCTAGTTTAGGATGGTTCAATTTAGGATTTTTTGACTTTGTGAAGGACAACCCCATTGTAAGTCATAAGGAGCTCCTCAGCTTATGATGGATAAAAACCCATCATAAAGTTGAAAAATCCCAAGTCTATCCATAGTAAGTCGGGCCCATCAGTATAAGGTAAAAACTCACCTTTCATTCCACAACTTATAAGTTGAGTCCCCTTAAACTGTTTGTTTTCTTTCTTCCTTTTTCTTTTTTTTTTAAGAGACAGGTTCTCTGTCGGTTGCCTGGGCTAGACAGTAGTGGTGTCATCATAGCTCACTGCAACTTCAAACTCTTGGGGCTCAAGCAATCCTTTTTCCTCAGCCTCCCAAGTAATTGAGACTATAGGCATGTGCCACCACACCCGGCTAGTTTTTCTGTTATTTCATAGAGATGAAGTCTTGCTGTGTTTCTCAGGCTGGTCTCAAACTCCTGGGCTCAAGTGATCCTCCCGCCTTGGCCTACCAAAGTGCTAGGATTATAGGCATGAGCCACTGTGCCTGACCAAACTGTTTCTTTTCTAAATCTGTTTTCCTCATTTTCAAAATAAGAATAATAGTATCTGACCTTATAGTTCCCTTACAAGGCTAGTAAAAGAATCACATTAAGATACTATATATGAAAACACTTGTATCCTATAAAATATGCTATAATTTCAAAAGTATTTTTGATTCTTTGATATTGATTGAATAGATGCTTTGCTCTTTCAGCAAGATTTAAGGGAAAGAAATTTAAAGAAAAAAAAAGGAAAGAGTGTTAAAATAGATTTTCCTTTAGAAGGTTTTTTATCCAAGTTCTACAAAATGTTTTGGAAAAATGTTATCTTTATTTTAGTACCACTCCAATTGCTGAGAGATTTTTCACCAGTTCTACCTCTCTGACTCTGAAGCATGCTGCCTGGTATCCAAGTGAAATGCTGGATCCCCACATAGTGCTGTTAACATCAGATAATGTAATAAGGTAAATTTTATTTTTATCTCTCTTGTAGCTTTGTGGGAAGGCTCTGTTCTTTTTTGCCAGTTAACAGCTCAGCATATCACCAAATGATTCATTAAATGTTGGAATGCTTTTTATCTGATGGCTGTCGTAACCCATTCTTGATCATAAGAATCACCTAACTATTACTACTATTCCCTCCATTAGTCTTCCTGCCTCCAAGTCTCTCCTAATCTGACCTGTAAATACTGGTAGAAAAATCTTTCCCAAACTCTTCATCATATCACTCTTTTGGTGATGACGTAACATCAAGAAAGAGAATATAATTAGAAATCGAAGGATTCAAAATGTTATCCCAGTGCCACTTCTATCATCTTTGAGATCTTGAACTTCTTTTGGGGGGAGTGAGGGTGGGAATGGTCAGCTTCCGATCTACAAATTGAGCAGGTTTATTTGATAATCTCTAAAGCTGCTTCCAAGGTTTGTAATCTATGATTAGATGCCCTGATCCTACTTAGATTTCTGCTATATTATCAGTTAACTTTTTGGATCTACCTTATGTAAAAAGTTTATTGGGAGGACTTAACAGAGGTTAACAAATACCTCCAGTGTTATTTTTCCTAATCACTGCTTTTAACTGTGCTCTTCTAAATCTTCCTTCCCTGATGAATGATTGATCCCCCTTGATGGCATCTTATACAGATTCCCATAGCTTTCTAGTTACTTTTAGTTATTAAAATGTAATATGTCCAATTCAAAACTCTGATCTCAAATTCATTTCAAAACTCTGTCCTATCCCTTTCATAGATCAGATCTGTGTCTTAAAGGGATCTGAAATGAGTGGAGAGGGTATGGTCTGATCTTTTACTCTTCCTCTTATCCCAGCACTTTGGGGTACGTGGTGAAGTGTAAGGAGTGGAATTGCCTCCTCCTTCCTCTGACTCTGACTCCTTCAGAGTGGGGATAGGGAGGTTGGGTAGGTGAAGCAGAGATCTTACCTAACTGGTTGCCTGTCAGTGATGGGGAGGTATGGCTAATCTTGGTTTACTCTAGTTCCATTTGTTGCTAGTGACCTCTGTTGGTGTGGTAGTCTCTGCATAGATGGTGTATGTGTGTTTTGGAGGGTAGTGTTTAACCTCCAGCTCCCCCATGACTGAGGAACCCTGTCTCCCATTGGCTCCTGTCAGCTATGCATGCCCTGAACTCTTTTTCAAGATAGAGTATAATACCCCTTATCTGCAGGGGATATGTTCTAAGACACCCCCCCTGACCCCTCCACCCCCGGTGCATGCCTGAAACTATGTATACTACTGAACTCAGTGTATACAGTTTTTTTGATTGAGACAATTTCCAAGTGACTAACAGGCATTCATGTAGGAAATGCACCAAAATCTCCCTTATCACTAGTACCTCCAAATCTGGCTGAGTGTTTTAGAGCCTTTCTTGCCTATCCATTTGGCTTTAGAGAAAGAGGGGAGGGAAAATCCTCCCATTACAAATATGTGGTACTCCTAAAGCCTCTTTGACACCCTCTCTTAGTCTCCCTTTTATACTGTGCTGGAAAAGGAGATGGTGGGGAGATGTTGTAGATACAATTCTTCAAATTAAACCCTAAAGGCAGTATCTATCCCTAAATATTGAAGGGTTTTTTAAAAAAATACAAGGTACTTAACACTTTTCTTTTCCTAAGCTTTGGACCCTGTTCACAACTTTAAGGCAAAAGTAGATTTTGAGTGAATGCCCTGTTGCACTTACTTTTTTTCCCCACTACTCCCCAACATGATATTACTGTCTATTATTCATGTATATTTTGAAGTCAGTAATGCTTATAGGCACCTAGGAAGACCACAATGAATGTGTATTCAAATGAATCAAATTATCATTAAAAACATTTAGTAAATATATATGTTGTATTTTATTGATAATGGAACAAAACCAAGTTTAAAAATTCTTAGTGGAGTCAGACAAAGTAAGTACTTTGGTGAAGACTTTATAAAGGATGTTTTGACCCCTTTATAAGGGATTTCTAATGACATTACTGGTCTTTTGAAAATTCTTTCTCCCTTTAATAATAGCCATTTATGTTGTCAAATATAAGTTACTTTAAATTAATATGATTTGGTTAAAAAAATTTGTTTGGTACTTCTTGAGAAAACAGGTATGACATAATATTGGATTTCTTTTTTTTTTTTAGGAATTGAAGTTTGCTATGTTGCCCAGGCTAGATCTGAAGTTCTGGGCACAAGGATCCTCCCACCTCAGCCATCTGAATAGCTGAGACTACAGGCACACACCTCACCTCCATGCCTGGCATATTAGGTCTTTATATAACAAAAACATAGGTTGCCAGCTAAATGTCACTCATTCTGCTGGCCAGTTGGTATATAAAGAAGAGTAAGAGCTACTCAAGAGGCAGAGGTGGAAGAATCGCTTGAGCCCAGGAGTTTGAGACACGCTGGTGGGCAACATAGGAAGATGCCATTTCTACAAAAAAATTTAAAAATTGGCCAGGCATGGAGGTGTTCCCCTGTAGTCCCAACTACTTGGGAGGCTGTGGTAGGAGGATCACTTGAACCCAGGAGTTTGAGGCTACAGTGAGCTATAATTGTACCACTGCACTCCAGCCTGGGCAACAGAGGGAGATCCCTGTCTCTAAAAATAAATAAATAAATAAGAATCAGATATGGTTCCTTCTCTGGTGGGATTTGGTGTTCACTAGGCAGATACAGATGGATGTAGATGAAGGGAAACTGGCAAGCTTAGGGTCAGTAGGGAGATGACTAGACAAGGTGAGTATGGATGAAGGCTCAGGACAGAAGAGACAGAGGTACAATGGTATGGATTAACTATTAAAGAAGTTTGGTATGGATAGAGAATGTTTTTGTCAGGTTGAGGAAACCTCCATCTCATGTAGTTAAAGACCAAATGAAGTAGGCTACTTTGTCGGTTACAGCAAGATCTTTGGCAAAGAAATGGTGTGGTGAGTGGTAGGAAAATTCTCAAGAACTAACTGGATGGAGAGAAAAGTGCAATTTGGGGAAGTGAAAGAGAATTTTAAGTTTTGGTTTTCTTCTCTTTTGACTGCTAGAATTTACTCTCTGCGTGAGCCCCAGATACCAACTAAGGTGATTGTACTTTCAGAAGCAGAAGAGGAAAGTCTAATACTCAATAAAGGGTAAGTTTGTGCATGAAATGTTTTTTTAAATTAGTTTATTAGGATTATAAATGTAATTTTAACAGAGATTGCAAGGTTTTCCAGAGATGACTTTACGTATGTTTTTGGTAATGTGAGAAGTAAGCAAAAATAGGCAATACGAATAAGTAACAAGAAGGTACAAATCTGAATGTCACTGTAACTATTAGCTTGATCTTTTTTAAAGAAAAGTTCTAAAATGTGAATGGCAGAAACTGATTCCTTGTTGTAACTTGGATAAGAGAATACATCATAAAATCGCAAAATTATAGAAAAGGTGAAAGGTGAGAATGTTGGGCTAGAGGCCTACCAGCTGTTCACTCAATGTGGATAAGGCAGATTGCTGAACTCCCAGAACAGCATCTATATCCCAGAACCTAGAGTGGAATATAGATAGCCCTTCTGATTCTCATATGACCCTTGCTTCTTTTTATATTTTCTTAACCACTACAGGGACAAGTTCCTGGCTACTTTGACCACTAATAGAATCACCCTTTGAACTGAAAAAACCCCATTCCTCTGGGCTACTGATCTGTCTTTCTGGTGATTATCACACATAATCACCTACACTGTGCATATGGAGTGAAACTTTTTTTTTTTTAAAGATTTCATGTCTAAGCTTATGGAGTGAAACTTTTAGTAGCATTTTTGGAAGTTCCATTTAGTTTTTTTCATGTCTCTGTGGTGGTCATATCTAATAGTCTTGTTTATTTTTGTTATTCTAACCTTTATTCCTTGAATATTTTATACTTAGCTATTCTATATTTGACAGTTTTAATATCTCAAGTCCTTAGGAGGAATCTAAATCTATATTTGTTCTTTCTTCTGACTCACAATCATGGTGGGTTCTTTGTGATTGCTAATTGTGAACTTATGTTTATTTGATCTTAATGTTTGAGAATATCGAGAGCCTGAATTGAAGGTATGTTCCTTTAGAGAAGATTTTCATCTTGCTGCTGCTAGGAGCCAGGGGTTGCTACTGACCTGGAACCACTTCACATCTCTTTGACAGCCCTAGAATTGAAAGTTTCAGTTAAATGATGTGAATGCCTTATAGCACCAGCTTCTTAAATTGCAGATGAACCAGTGTGTTCATTTCTACAATGGTGAAATACCTGCCTCTGGGAGTTGATAGGTCTTGTTCTTAAATCAGGGCATTTTCTATCCTCTAATATGTTTTCAGAGCTCACAAACTTCCTTTGACCAGGTACATTGTCTGGATCAGAGTCAGTAGAGCAAATGCAATTCTTGAGGGCTTTGGCCCTGGTGTCAACATACCTGGGATTTAGTCTCTGCTCTGCCACTTGCCAGTTGTAGTAGCTAGGCAAGTTTTCCAATTGCACTAAGCTTCATTTCCATGACTATATATTTCATGAATATAAAAAATAATAGTGCTTGTTTCTTAGGGTTATTGTATAGAATAATGAGATCAAACAAAGTGCTTAGCCATGGGACTTGGTACAGAGTAATATCAATTAATTAACTAATTAATTAATATAGGCCCCGGAGTGGTGGTTCACACCTGTAATCCTAGCATTCTGGGAGGCCGAGGCGGGTGGATCATTTGAGCTCAGGAGTTCAAAACCAGCCTGAGCAAGAGCAAGACCCCCATCTCTACTAAAAATAGAAAGAAATTAATTGGCCAACTAAAAATATATAGAAAAAATTAGCCGGGCATGGTGGCACATGCCTAGAGTCCCAGCTACTTGGGAGGCTGAGGCAGGAGGATCGCTTGAGCCCAGGAGTCTGAAGTTGCTGTGAGCTAGGCTAACACCACTGCACTCTAGCCCTGGCAACAGAGTGAGATCTATCTCAAAAATATAAAATAAAATAATAAAATAAAATAAAATACCGTTATTAGATATATTACTATGTTTCTTAAGGTCCATTTAAGTTTTGATGGCTTGGGAGTCATTTAAGTCTCATTAAATTAACTTCTACATCTATTTGTTCCCATTCATTTTCTTGAATTTTTAGTTTAATTCAGGCAGTTCTTTTATTCTAGTGTTTGGTTATTTCTCATTTTTTACCTCCTGATACCATATACCTCTCTATGTGATTGGAACTAAGATATAGTATTTATAATACTTTGCAATGATGTTAACTGTCTCAACTATATGAAATTGTGATTTTATTTTAACCATATTCTTTAACTTTGTATTGAACTGGAATCTTTTTGGATGACAAATTATACTAAATTTTAAAATGTATAAACAGCATGATTTTATAGTTTTTTGCCCTTCCTGGTTATACAGGTAATATACAAGTATTATGAAGAAAATGAAAATCTTTTGTAATCTCCTATAGCCTATTTCAATACAGTAGCCAAAGTGATACTTTCAGTTTAATCAGATTATTCTACTCCCCTGCTCTCCACACCCTATTGATTTCCTAAGGTCTTTACCATGGCCTACAAGGGCTCACAAGTCTGCCACCTGACTCCCTCTCCAGCTTCATTTCTTTCCCTGGGCTCCAGCAACCTTGCCGTCCTTGCCGTCCTTTCACCTTAGAGCCTTTGCATGTGTTCTTCCCTCCACCTCAGCTGCTCCCTGTTTCCTCACTTCCTTCAGATCTTTGCTCAAATGTCATCTTCTTATTTTTTTTATTTTTTGAGACAGAGTCTCGCTTTGTTGTCCAGGCTAGAGTGCCATTACGTCAGCCTAGCTCATAGCAACCTCAAACTCCTGGGCTCAAGCGATCCTACTGCCTTAGCCTCCCGAGTAGCTGGGACTACAGGCATGCACCACCATGCCCAGCTGATTTTTTCTATATATGTTAGTTGGCCAATTAATTTCTTTCTATTTATTGTAGAGACGGGGTGTCACTCTTGCTCAGGCTGCTTTCGAACTGCTGACCTGAGCAATCCGCCCGCCTCGGCCTCCCAGAGTGCTAGGATTACAGGCGTGAGCCACCGCGCCCGGGCTCAAATATCATCTTATCAGAGTCCTTTCCATACCATCTAGTTTAAAGTAGCAGCTCCATCAGTAACCTCTCACCCTACTTTATTTTTCTTCATAGCATTTTCTGAATTTGTATTATATGTTTATTTTTTCTCTGTTATCTCTCTTCTCTCTCTCAGAACCTAGAACAGTAGGTGCTTTAGTAAGTATTTGTAGAGTCAATGAATCCTGCTGCTCAGAGATAACTATAACATTCAGTTTGATGTTTTTATGTGTTTTCTTCCTGTTCCTTTTTTTGCATTTATGCATGTATATATTTGAATATTTTGGCTTTTTGTGTATTGTATATTTAAACTGTTTAAAATTAAAGGAGTGCCAAATAATTTTATGGCCTGATTTTTTCACTTAATTTTATGAGAATTTCCAGTGTTAACATTCTTTATAATCATATTTTTTTGTCTTTTTACTGCATTGAATACAGATTCCATACATAACCCACCTCCTGTTATTAGACATTTTGTTTTAAATCTCATTTAAATCTCTTTTAAATGATACTTTAAATCTCTTTCCAGAAGGGCATATACTGCATCTCTAGGAGAGACAGCGGTTGCATTTGACTTTGGGCCATTGGCAGCAGTCCCAAAGAATATTTTTGGACAAAAAGGCAAAGATGAAGTAGTGGCATACCCACTGTACATCTTATATGAGAATGGGGAGACTTTCTTGACATATGTTAGTCTGCTACACAGGTAAGTTGAGGGTGTAAC
Organism: Microcebus murinus; assembly: GCF_040939455.1. NCBI lineage: Eukaryota > Metazoa > Chordata > Mammalia > Primates > Cheirogaleidae > Microcebus > Microcebus murinus. Next base: position 15,484,985 of record NC_134121.1, on the reverse strand, counting down.
CCACCTAAAATGAACATTCAGTTTGTGTTCCAGTAGAGATTTTCATGATTGAACTTGGGATCCATGATTTTGACTGTGTGGGGAAGTGTTGCAGCCTTCAGATGCTTGGCTTGCATATTTTGGAGAAAGAGTTGGTATAGATCATTTGGCTTTTCACTTTGTCATATTTGGCTAAATTCTATAGAATTCTTGGATGATCACTTAAGATAGGACTGGATTTGTGTTTACAAGTCTTGTTTTTTACAAGTGAAAAAGTACTTATTGTTTATCTTATATGAGCAAGGCACCATAAGGATGATTAGACATGGTAATCTAGTATCTTATATCCCAGTAGTAGGGGAAAAGCCATATGCACACAAAAAGATAATTACCTATAACACATTATTGGTACACAGACAGTAAGAACCAAGAGAAAGGAAAGATCGTTCTGACTGGAGAAGTTAAGGAAATTTTCATAAAGAAGGACTGATATCTTATGGGACTTAAAGGTTTCATGCAGGATGAAATGAAGCATCAAGGAAGAGTAAGACCATTTCAGTCACAATGGCAGCATAAAGTAGAGTAAAAAACAACCAAGTGCAAGTGTCATTCAAGGTTCAATGATTAGATATTTTGGGCTAAAGCAGAGGATTCATGTGGGGAGCATTAAATGATAAAGCTAGAGCTAGACGTGGTGGCTTGTGCTTGTAATTCCAGCACTTTGGGAGGCAGCATGATCACTTGAGGCCAGGAGTTTGAGATCAGCCTGGATAACATAGCAAACCTCCCTCTCTAAAAACAATTTTTAAAAAAAATTAGCTAGACATGGTGGTGCATGCCCGTAGTCTCAGCTAATTGGGAGGCAAAGGCAAGAGGATCACTTGAGCCCAGGAGTTCAAGGTCACAGTGAGCTATGATTGTGCCACTGTACTCCAGCCTGGGCAACACAGTGAGACCTTGCTTCTTAAAAAATAAAGAAGCTGTTACAAAATTAAGCTTATATTCTACAAGAGTTTGGACTAGAGTGGTAGTTGTGCAAAGGGAGAAATGAAATATAGTAGATAACTACAAAGGAAGGATCAATAAGATTTTGTTTCTGTTTGGATAAGGGAATGCATCATTCATAAAAACATTGAGGTCAGAAAAGGCAGCTAATTTGAGGGGAAGATTCTTTTTTTGTTGTTGTTGTTGTTACAAATGGTCAGTATGAAACAGTATTTTTCTACCAAAAAAGTAGAAATATTCCATAGATAGTTGGAAATACAGGACAATGAAGGAGGACAAAAATCAAGATATGCAAATCATCTGTCATGGTGAGAGAGTCAATAGAGGATAAGAATTTTGGGGAATTTTGTAACTCCAGAGGCATAAGGCCAAGGGCTGAACATTAGAGTTTATTCACTTATAAATCAACTCAGCAGATACTTATTCAGAGCCCACTATGTGGCAGAAGAAGGACATGTAGGATTGAAGACAAGGTCCCTGCTATGTGGTTCCTTGTCCATCAGGAGTGCATACAACTAAACCAATAAGTATAATAAAATGTGATGTGCTCAGGGTGCTGTGGGAGTTTAATGGAGTAAATGATTAGACCTGGCAATCTTGGAATATTTTGAGGAAGTGATAATACAAAAGGTTAGACTTGAAGGATTCACTAGATTGAATTAGAAGCAGAAGTGGTTCCGAGAGAGAAGAAAGCATGCGAAGTGATAAAGATTAGAAATATGAAAGAGCTTGACATTGCAGAATGGTAAGGATTCACTATTGAATGCATTCTCCTTGGCAGAAATGTTCTCTGCCTTTCTTACATGATCGCTCTCAGGAGGATTTTGTGGTACCGTTATTAGCTCTCCTTACCCTTCCTCCTCTTACTGCTAGGCCCTCATTTATCCACAGCATGATCTACCTAGATCTAAACTTAGCCCAAAACCCAAAAGTCACCTATATCTTACATCTGATCAGTCCCAAATTTCTATTGATTTGATGAAGAAACTTTCCTTTTTTTTTAAGAGATGGGGTCTTGCTCTGTCACTCTGGCTGGAGTACACTGGCCAGTAACATCTTACTAGCCTCTAGCCTCACTCACCTCAATAGCCTCTAGCTCCTGGACTCACATGATCCTCCTGCCTCAGCCTCTCAAGTAGCTAGGATTATAAGCATGCATCGCTATGCCTGGCTAATTTTTTTTTTTTTTTTACAGATGGAGTCTTGCTATTTTGTCTAGGCTGGTCTTGAACTCCTGGGCTCAAGTAATCCTCCCACCTTGGCCTCTCAAAGTGCTAAGATTACGGGCATGAGCCACCCAGCCTAAATATTTTGAATGTATATAAGCTTCTCTCCCTTCCTTTGTCCCTGCTTCAGAACTTCATCATCTGCTTAGATCATTCTTCTTTTAAATATTTTCCCTGAATCTCATTTTGGACCCTTCCGTGTCATCCACCTCACTAATACCAGATTGATCCTTGCAAAGTAAAGCTCTTATTTGATTTAAACTTCTAGTGATATACTCACCCAGCAGATAGACTTTGAATACTTTAACATGGCCTACAAGATTATCTGCTTCATAAGCCAGTCCTGGATATCTGTCTAGCTGTTTTTCTGTTGCCTGAGACCTTGTACTTTGCCTCTCATCATACTAAATAAGCTTCCTTCCTCTTACTTCCATGTCTTTCATGCTTTTAGGACTTTGCATAAGCTATTCCCCAACTTGGAATGTTGAACTCCCCCATTCCCAGAAATCATTCTTTCCCTATTTATCTTGCATATTTTTGGTACCTTTAATACCTGCTTCAATGTCTTTATACCCTTTTGTTGTTCCTTTGTTACCCTATAAATCCTTCTGTTGTTAACAATTATAATTCTGGCTAAATGTCTGCCTCAGTAGCTAAACTGTCAGTTCATTGGGAGGTATCATCTAACACTCAATAAATGTGTCTGTCTAATCAAGTTAATTTTCTGGGTCCAAAGCCCTGAAGAGAAGCTACATTTGTGAAGAAAAGATTTAGGAGTTATTATCAGAACATAGGTGGTAGTTAAAACCAGGCATAGTTTAATATGCTCTCATGTAAGTGTATAGTTTGGAAAAAGATGAAGGCTTACAACAGAACTGTGGAGGACACAGATATTTAAGAGATGGAAATTAGAAAAGGACATTAGAAAGGTATATTCAGAAAGGAGAGAGAACTACAAGGAAGAATTGTTATAGGTGTTAAGGATGTCAAGCAGCAATAATTGTTAACTAGTGCTAAATGCATCAGAAGGTCAAGTTGAGTGCCTTTTGGATTTAGCAAATCTCATGGGCGGCCTTTGCCAGAGTAGCTTCAGTGGAATGGTAAAAGCATGATGCATTTCGGTCTGAACAATTCTTTGTTGTAGGGACCGTCCTGTGGGGGAGTGTTTAGCAGCATCTCTAGCCTCTACCCATTAGATGCCAGTAACATCCCCCAACTCTCAGTTGTGACAACCCAAAATGGCTTCAGACATCACCAAAATTATTTGTGGTTGAGAACCACCAGAGTGGTGGAATGTGAATGGAAAGACAAAAAAGTGGAAACATTGGAAATATACTATATTTATAATGGGGTTATGATAGCTGGAGGAAGACAAAGTGCCAAAAAGGTTGGGGACCGCTGTTTTAAGGGATGAACGTGCTTAACTTTTGTCAACATTTCCCAAATATGTTTTCACTTTTTCTTTAGTCCTGGGAATATTGGAAAGCTGTTGGGCCCATTGCCCATGCATCCTGCAGCTGAAGATAACTATGGTTATGATGCGTGTGCTATACTCTGCTTACCCTGCGTGCCCAACATCTTAGTGATTGCTACCGAATCAGGAATGCTGTATCACTGTGTTGTACTAGAAGGGGAAGAAGAAGATGACCAAACAGTAAGTACAGGCTAGTGTGAGTATATTTTGTACCTTCAACACCTAGTATAGTTCCTGAACCAATATAAATGCTTAACATTGTCAGGAATTTTAGCTTATATCTAATACTTCTGATATTTTGGAAATTAAACACTTAAAAGTAATTGAAGCACACTTAATCTAAATGTAAAAGTTAGAAGGTTGCTTGACTTACTTGGTCTACCAACCTACATATTTCTTTCTGATCTCTTTAGTGTTAGACATAAAGAACCTTTGAATCTTGAAATTGGTTTTTTCCCCAACTCATTTACTAACATCTTCCTAAAAGAAGACAGACCTTTATTTTTTCTCTTTTAAGAATAACAGTGCACCATTAGGATGGGAGTGGAATTAAGAAGAATTTGAAAGCACTGTTTGACCCAGCTTTTTGCTTCTGTTTTTAATTGTGAACGTTTTCAAATAAACATGTAAAATCAAAATTACAACACTTTTTAAACTTTTTAATTATTATGGGTATGTCTTTATAGGGTTGATACAGGCACACAATGTGAATTAATCAAATCAGAGCAATTCAGGTATCCATCACTTTGGACATCTACCATATCTTTGTTACAACACTTTTTTTTTTTTTACAGTCAGAAAAGTCCTGGGATTCCAGAGCCGACCTCATTCCTTCTCTGTATGTGTTTGAATGTGTTGAGTTGGAGCTTGCCTTGAAATTGGCATCTGGAGAGGAGGATCCCTTTGATTCCGACTTTTCTTGTCCAATCAAACTTCACAGAGGTAAGATAATCACTACAATTAGTGCTTTTATCCCATAATATTTATACTATGATGATCACAGACTCACATGTAATTTACTTGTTCTGTGGTTCAGGCCTTTAAAAAGTTGACTGGGTTCTTTTGGCCTTTCACTTGCTACAGTATACTTTCTGTCCTAGACAGACTAAGCAAATTTCCCAAGTTTTAAAATAGTGGTCTTCAGTCTGGATCCACACAGATTTATAATAGTAAAATTTTCCTGGTCCTATCAAAAGTAGAACTACCAATGATCCATCAGTCCTACTACTGGGTATATATCAAGAGGAAAAGAAACAGGTATGTCAAAGGGTATCTGCACTCCCATGTTTACTGCAGTACTAGTCATAATAGCCAAAATACAGAATCAACCCAAGTGCCCATCAATAGTTAAATGGATAAAAAAGTGTGATACACACACACACACACACACACACACAATAGAATACCACTTGGTCAGGCCAAGCGCGGTGGCTCACGCCTGTAATCCTAGCACTCTGGGAGGCTGAGGCAGGTGGATTGCTCAAGGTCAGGAGTTCAAAAACCAGCCTGAGCGAGACCCCGTCTCTACTATAAAAGAAGGGAAATTAATTGGCCAACTAATATACATAGAAAAAACTAGCCGGGCATGGTGGCACATGCCTGTAGTCCCAGCTACTTGGGAGGCTGAGGCAGGAGGATTGCTTGAGCCCAGGAGTTTGAGGTTGCTGTGAGCTAGGCTGACACCACAGCACTCACTCTAGTCTGGGCAACACAGGGAGACTCTGTCTCAAAAAAAAAAAAAAAAGACAACTACTTGATCATAAAAAAAGTAAAATTCCATCACTCACAGCAACATAGAAGGATTTCAATCTGGTAGCACTTTGACCTAATGTGCTTGTACCTCTCATTAGCCAGTTTGCCTAGGTTTGGTGATAATGGCTTCAACTCTGTGCTAAAGTATAGCCAAAGCATTTAAGGGGTTAGTATTCCTTACTTAATAAAATAGCAAAGGAACTCATATGGGGCATGTCTAATTAAAGTGTTTGAGAGATACAGTCTAACTATTAAGTCTAAGAACTTTATAGATGAGGAAACAGACCTAGTGAGGTAAAGTGATAAAAACTAATTGGTTTCTCTATATAGGTACATATATCTTTGGGAGATCTTAAGTGTAGGCATTTTTTTCTTGGTTCTCCTAATAAGAGTAACATTTTCATTTGTGAAACTAAGAAATTTTTGACTTGTTCATATTTGTGCTTAAGGCATATTACAATCACTGAAGCACACCCAGATTTCTTAAGTGACAAAAGTGAAATGACTGCTATATAACATAGGGGTGGTATCTAACAAATTTCCTATTTCAATAACTATATGTTGGCTCTTTTTCATAGTAAATTTCTTTTACATCCTAATACTAAGATTCTTCTGTTGACCTTAGCACTATATTATAGTGTAAACATAAGTTTTATATGTACTAGGAGACCAAAAAATTTGTGTGACTTGCTTTATTGCGATATTAGCTTTATTGCAATAGTATATATCCCAAGGTATGCCTGTACTTAAAATATATTTGAAAACTGACTTCAAATTTAAAAATTTCAGGCTTCAGTGAGCTATGATTGTGCCACTACACTCCAGCCTGGGCAACATAGTGAGATCCTGTCTTTATTATAAAAAATTTAATTTCAGAACCCCTAACAGTGCCACATATAAAAGTCTTGTAAGCCTTCCATCAACAAATGTGTTTGTAGGCTACTGGTATAAATTCTTTCAGTTTTCTAATGGCTTCCTTTATATCATTAATGATTCCATTTTCAGATCCCAAGTGCCCTTCAAGATATCATTGTACTCATGAAGCTGGTGTACATAGCGTTGGGCTGACCTGGATTCATAAACTTCACAAGTTTCTTGGATCAGGTGAGTTTATTAACTTTCTGTACCTTTAAGTAGTTTTCAGAGGTTCCATTAAAGTAGTTTGGAATAGAGAAAAGTGAGTGAAACTAGAAGGTTCTTTGAAAAGATCAGTAAAACTGACAAACATTTAACTAGACTGACCAAGAAATAAAGAAGACTCAAATTACTACAGTCAGGAATGAAAGAGGGATACTACTGCTGACCTTACAGAAATAAAAAAGATGATGTGAACAACTCTATGCCAATTCGATAACCTAGATGAAATAGACAAATTCCAAGAAAGAAACAAACTATCAAAACTAACTGAAGAAGAAATAGAAAATTTGAATAGACCTAATGAGACTGATTATAGTAATCCAAAAATTGACCAAAAAGAAAAGCCCAGGACCAGATGGATTCACATTTAATGAATTAATGCCAGTTCTTCACGAGCTTTTCCAAAAAAATTAGAAGATAAGAGAACACTTCCGAAGTCGTTCTTTGAGGTCAGTATTACCCTGATATCCAAACCAAACAAAGATAGCCAAGAAAAGAAAACTACAGGCAGATATCTCTTAAGAATACAGATGCAAAAAATTCATAACAAATTACTAACAAGCTAAATCTAGCAACATATAAAAAAGATCAGACATTGTGACCAAATGAGATTTATCCCAAGAACGGAAGCTTAGTTTAGCATTCAAAAATCAACTGATGTATTATAGTTTATCAACAGAATAACAGACAAAAACCATATGATAATTTCAATAGACACAGATAAAGCATTTGAGAAAATCCAACAGCCTTGAGTGTTTCTCAACAAACTAGGATAGAAAGGAATTTCCTCAAGCTGATGAAAGGCACCCATGAAAAACCCACAGCCAATGCTCTGCTTAATAATAAAAAGACTGAATGCTTTCTGTGTTGACTATCTACTGCTATTATAATAAATTCACAAACCTGTTTTAAAACATCACAAATTTATTATCTTACAGTTAGAAGTTATATGTGGGTCTCAACTGGGTTAAATTTGCAGAACAGTTTTCCTTTCCGGAGATTCTAGGGGGAAACCCATTTCCTACCCTTTTTCAGCTTCTACCACATTCTTTAGCTTATAGCCCCCCTTCCTCCATCTTCAAAGCCAGCAAAAGTGGAATGAGTTCAGTCCTTCTGACATTGTATCACTCTGACCTTTTCTGCTTCCTTGATTCACTTTTTTTTTTTTTTTTTTTAAAAAACAGGGTCTTGTTCTGTTGCCCAGGCTAGAGTGCAGTGGTATCATCACAGCTTACTGCAAACCTCAATCTCATGGGCTCAAGCAATCCTCCTGCCTCAGCCTCCCAAGTAGCTGGGACTACAGATGCACAGCACCACGCCTAGCTAATTTATTTTTTTATTTTTTGTAGAGACAAGGAGTTGCTATGTTGCCCAGGCTGGTCCCAAACTCCTGGGCTCAAGTGATCCTCCCACCTAGGCCTCCCCAAGTGCTAGGATTACAGGAGATTGGCCCTCCTGTGTCGTCGTTACAGAAATTTGCGGTGACATTGGCTCCACCCAAATAATCAATGATAATATCCCTATCTTAATGTCCTTTGATAAGCATCTTTAATTCCATCTACACCTTAATTCTCCTTTACCGTATAGCCTAACATTTTAACAGGTGCTGGGGATTTGGGACATGAACATCTTTAGAAAGTCCATTATTTCACATTTGACCCAAATGCAAAATCCATTTACCTCATCCCAACATCCTCAAAAGTTTCATTATAACATCAACACAAAATTCAAAATCTCATCTAAATCAAGTATAGGTGAGACTCTGAGTATAATCTACTCAGGGGCAAAATTCTTTGTGAACCTAAGAAACTAGAGTAAAAGCTATCTGCTCCCAGAACACAATGGTGGAACAGGAATAGGATACTAGTTGCAGACATTCCAGTTCAACAGGTAAGAACATGGAGGGGAAAAAGGACTCACAAGTCCAAGTAATTTTTAAAATCCAAATTCCAGTAGATTTCAGGTCCTGGGGATTATCCTCAGGGCTTACAGCTCTGCCCTCTGAGTCATCCTTCATTTTTTAAGAAAGGTCACATTTGTTTGTAGTTAAATAGTTTTACCAGCCTCCTATTTTCCTGCCTGTAGAATTTTAAGGGTGTAACAGCCTTCTCTCCTCCTCTCTCTGACCTTTTCAGTCTAAACCTATAATGTTTCTGCTATTATAAAATTCTCAAGAACTTTTTGGGTCTCCTTTGTATATCATAGGGATTCACTGTAGTAGATGTGAGGTTCATCTACAGATCTTTTCTAGATAGATAATCCCATATCTATTTTTCTGCTTCAGTTGAGAAGGTTGTTTGATCTAAATTACACTCTTAATCTCTTCAAAGAGCCTTTGTGTGACTTATTATTCTGATCTTTTTATCTTTCTGAGGTATTACCAGAAAGTGTTATAGCCACACCCATGGCTTTTTGTCCAGAGCATCCTTTCCTGACAGTGAATCTCTTAATTGTAGCATTTTTTGCCATCTAGATAGGCTGAGAATTTCTCAAATCATCAAGTCCTTGTTCCTTTTTGTTTAACAGTTCTTTCCTCATTTATGTCTTTCCTCTTACTGTTATCAAGAAGAAAACAGGCTGCACCTTCAACACTCTGCCTGGAAAGTGTCCAATTTAATTGCTTACATGTTCTGCTTTCCATTCTTCCCTATAAAGGAACAAAACAAGGATGTCTGCTCTTGCTACTTCTATTCAACATTGTAATGGAATTTCTATATAAGAAATTAGCCAAGGAAATGAAAAATGACATATTGGAAAGGAAAAAGTAAAACCATCTTCTCAGATGACATGATCTTTTTATATAGAAAATCTTAGGGAATCCACTAAAATCTATTTGAACTAATAAGTCCAGCAAGTTTGCAGGATAAAAGATCAATATACAAATAGCACTTCTATTTCTATGTACTAGCAGTGAACAACATGAAAAGAAAATTAAGAAAACATTTCCATTTACACTAGCATCAAAATGAATAAAATACGAATGACTTTAACAAAAGAGGTGTAAAACATATTCTTAAATACTTTAAAACATTGTTGAAAGAAATAAAACCATGGCCAGGCACGGTGACTCACACCTGTATCCTTGCGCTCTGAGAGGCCGAGACAGGTGGATTGCTCAAGGTCAGGAGTTTGAGACCAGCCTGAGCAAGAGTGAGATCCTATCTCTACTAAAAAATAGAAATTATCTGGACAACTAAAAAAATATATATAGAAAATATTAGCTGGGCATGGTGGTGCATGCCTGTACTCCCAGCTACTTGGGAGAAGGATTGCTTGAGCTCAGGAGTTTGAGGTTGCTGTGAGCTAGGCTTGACACCACAGCATTCTAGCCCTGGCAACAGAGCCAGACTCTGCCTCAAAAGAAAAGAAAAGAAAACCGTTTAAATAACTGAAAAACATCCCATGTTCATGGATCAAAAAAAATAATATTGTTAAATGGCAGTCCTCCCCAAATTAAGCTAAATATTTAATGTAATCCCTCTCAAAATTCCACCTGGCTTATTTGTAGAAATTGACATGCCAATCCTAAAATGCATACAGAAATGCAAGCAACCCAGAATAGCCAAAACATTCTTAACAGACAAGAACAAAGCTATGGTAATCAAGACAGTGTAAATACTGGCATAAGGAGACACACATGGGTCAATGGAATAGAATTTGAGAGTCCACATTTACATTCAGTTGGTTTCAACATGGGTGCCAAAACAATTCAGTGGGATATTCACATCCAAAAGAAAAAAGCTGTACCCCTCTTCACACCATAGACAAAAATGAACTCAAAATGGATCAAAGACCTAAATGAAAGAAGTAAAATTATAAAACTTTTAGGAGAAAACGTAAGTGTAAATCTTTGTGATCTTGGATTAGGCAGTGGTTTCTTATGACAGTAAATGCATAATAGGTATAAAAAAATAGATAAATTGAACATTATCAAAATTAAAAACTTTTGTCCTTCAAGGATACTAGCACAAATGTGAAAACAACCCACAGAATGGGAGAAATTATTTGCCAATCATATATTTTATAATGGACATGGATGTAGAATATATAAAGAACCCTTAGAACTCAATATAAAAACATAAATAGCCCAATTTAAAAAATGGATAAAGTATTTACATAGACATTGTTCCATCAATGATACACAAATAGCACATGGAAGGTTGCTCAGCGTCATTAGTCATTATGGAAATGAGATAACAAAACCACAGTGAGATATCACTGCACACCCACTGGCATGGCAAAAATGAAAAAGATGGACATTAACAAGTGTTGTTGATGAAGATATGAAAAATGAATAGAAAGGTAAAATGGTGTGGCCACTTTGGAAAACAGTATGGGAGTTCCTCAAATGATTAATCATAGATTTGCCATAAGCCCAACAGTTCCACTCCTAAGTGAAGAAATCCACATTCATGGATAAGAAAATGTAATATTGTTAAATGGCAGTATTCTCCAGATAATTCAAGAGAAATGAAAACCTATGTCCACATAAATATTGGTACATGAATGTTCATAGCAGCATTATTCATAATAGTCCTAAAGTACATTAATTGGTGAATGCATAAATAAAATGCAGTATATCCATACAATAGATTATTCAACAATAACAAGGAACGAATGGCTGAATCTCGGAAACATGCTCAGTGAAAGAAGCCAGTCACAAATAACTACTTATTATATGATTCCATTTATATGGAATGTCCAGAATAGGTAAATCTACAGGTAGATAAGTGATTGCCTACGGGAGGCTGGTGGAAATTGGGGAGTAACTACTAATGGGTATGGGGGTATTTCATTTTTGGGAAATGAAAATATTCTAAACTATGGTGATGGTTTTATAATTATTGTAATATACTAAAAACCCATTGACTTGTACACTTTAAATGGGTGATTTGGATGGTATTGTGAATTATATTTCAAAAAGCTGTTCCAGGTTGAATATCCTTAATCTAAAAATTTGAAATCCAAAATGCTCCAAAACTTTTTGAGCACTGACATGATGGTCAAAGGAAATGCTCATTGGAACATCTGGGATTTTGAATTTTCAAGGTTAGGGATATTCAACCACTAAGTATAATGCAACTATTTCAAAACATGTAAAAATCCAGAATTTGGAACACTTCCAGTCCCAATCATTTTGAATAAAGGATACCAGCCTGTATAAAAATAAAATCAGTGTTAGTAAAGAAGAGACTGTGAAAGACAATAATTTCTGGGATTGTTCTCAGTGAAACATTTCTGTATTTAAAAACCTTACTAGGAGGCCGGGCGCGGTGGCTCACGCCTGTAATCCTAGCACTCTGGGAGGCCGAGGCGGGCGGATTGCTCAAGGTCAGGAGTTCAAAACCAGCCTGAGCGAGACCCCGTCTCTACCATAAAAATAGAAAGAAATTAATTGGCCAACTAATATATATATATATGTATATATATATATATATAAATCAGCCGGGCATGGTGGCTTGTGCCTGTAGTCCCAGCTACTCGGGAGGCTGAGGCAGGAGGATCGCTTGAGCCCAGGAGTTTGAGGTTGCTGTGAGCTAGGCTGACACCACGGCACTCACTCTAGCCTAGGCAAGAAAGCGAGACTCTGTCTCAAAAAAAAAAAAAAAAAAATGGCCGGGCGTGGTGGCTCACGCCTGTAATCCTAGCACTTTGGGAGGCCGAGGCGGGCGGATTGCTCAAGGTCAGGAGTTCGAAACCAGCCTGAGCGAGACCCCGTCTCTACCAAAAATAGAAATAAATTAATTGACCAACTAAAAATATATATACAAAAAAATTAGCCGGGCATGGTGGCACATGCCTGTAGTCCCAGCTACTCGGGAGGCTGAGGCAGTAGGATCGCTGAGCCCAGGAGATTGAGGTTGCTGTGAGCCAGGCTGACGCCACGGCACTCACTCTAGCCTGGGCAACAAAATGAGACTCTGTCTCAAAAAAAAAAAAAAAAAAAAAAAACCTTACTAGGGAAAATCTTACTTTCCTTTTTGGGGAAGAAATCTAGACCCCTGGGGAAAGGATATTTCTGTAGGTCAGAAAGGCATATGCTTGAGAAGCAGTGTTTTGAGACAGGAACTTAATCACATTTAACTAATATCGTTAGCATTATAATTTGGAGACTTGTCTAAGCATCAGTTAATTTATATAATGTGTTCCTTTGTAGATGAAGAAGATAAGGATAGTTTACAGGAACTTGCTACAGAACAGAAATGCTTTGTCGAACATATCCTTTGTACGAAGCCATTGCCATGCAGGTAAGGAGCTTCCTCTCCCTGCATACACAGAAAACAATTGCTCATTTCAGTAATGCAGATACGTATATGTACATTATGCTCACATACAAATGATTCATTACTGAATCATCTGAAAGTTTAAGTTGCAGACATGCTACTTCTTCCCTAAGAGTATCCTGTTCATCAAAAGCTTTCACTCCACCTAGTGTTGTCTGAAAGGTACTTCCCCTAGCACTACCCCCAGCGTGCTATCCTCTCTTGGCTTACTCTTCTTTCTGATCTTAATGTCACTTCTTCAGAGAGAATCCTTTTGACTCACAATGTAACTTAAGATTCTTCTCTTCTTTTTCTTTGTAGCACATATTACAATTTATATCTGTGTTTGTTTAATGTCTGTCACCACTGCTAGAATATGTATTTCATGAGAGCAGAGTCTGCCCTTCACTGTGTTGCTGGGCTTATTCGATGCTGTTGCCCACACCTCCTTTTTGAAACATTCTCCTCCTTAGCATTCTTGACATCCTTCTCTCCAGGTTCTCCTTCAGTTTCTCTGGCAGCCCTTTTCTCAAGTTTCCTTCCTGGGCTGGGCTCCACTGCCTCCACTCATTGCTCATAAGTAAGTGTTGCTTACAGCTCTTCCCTCAGGTCTCTTCTGATCGTTCTAGGCCCTTTCCTGAGTAGCCTTTGCCATAACTATGGCTGCAGTGCTGATGCTTCCACATCCATATCATCTTTACCCAGTCTATTCCAAACTGCAGACCTACATGTCCAGCTGCCTACTGGGCCCCTCCACTTGGATGTCCTATAGGATCGTAAATCTCCAGGTGTTCCCTTGACTCATCTGTCTTTCCTAATCTGCTCTTTCTCCTCTGTCCTATTTTCTGAAGGGTACCACATCTATCCAGTTATCCCCAGTAGAAACCTGGGAGTCATTCTAGACACTTCCTTTTATTCTGTTCATCAGTTACTGAATATCTGCGAGGCATTCTGTTAGACTCTGAGTGTTCAGACGTGAGGCACTCAGTATACACTAAGAAACATAGTCTAATAATGAAAACTGAAATGTCAGTACTTCCCAGATCTGTCTGCCCTCAAAAAAAAAAGACGAATTGGAAATACAGAAGGGGAACTAGTATTGTCAACTACTGTTTAAAGACTATTGGTTCTTAAGGGAAAAAGAGAATAGATTAAGGAGAACTGGGTATTATAATAGAGAATGTTTTGAATACAAGAGATATGAGCTTCTTTGTAACAGAGACATAAGGAGATTTTGAAATGACACAGTTGATGGTACAATCTTTAGAAGGTGTGAGGGGGTGAGGTTACTGCACTGATAGATAGCATGTCCCAAGCAACCTGAGAAGACCGCAGACCTCAGTCCCATCTTTGCTCTTGGTTTCTTTGCATTTGCTTTGTAATTTAACTGTAACTGTGTTTTTTCAGGCAGCCAGCTCCAATTCGAGGATTCTGGATTGTCCCTGACATTCTGGGGCCCACAATGATCTGCATCACCAGTACCTACGAATGCCTCATAAGGCCTTTATTGTACGTCTTGTTTTGTATTCTCCACACAGCTCTCATTAATTCTGTAGAATTTAAGCTGGAAAGATGCCCTCAGTAAATGTAAAACTCCATTATTGATATGAATTAGATTTAATGATCTTCAAGCTTTGTGCGCCAGGCTCGGAAGCAAGCTATTGCATTGCCTCCTGGAATCATCACAGCAGCCCTGTAAGGAAAGCACTGTTATCCCCATTTTACAGAAAAGGAAACAGGGCTCAAGAGGTTAAATAAATGCTGAAGTCACACAGTTGAGATGCAGATCTGACCAACTCCAAAGTCCATACTTACACTCTTTAATTTCTCCATCTCTGCCAACTTCAGAGGGGCACCATAGAATATATAAACTGTGAAACAAAAGTGGTATAAAGCTGAATTCCTAGTCCTTGGTCCCCTTAAGGAACTCAGATATTAAGCTATAATCACCATTTTCTTTTCTAAGAGCCCTGGGGGTCATTCTGAGTTATATAAATTCAAGAATAGAAGTACCAAAACCAAGTCACCAGGACCTCCAGTCTCTTGGGGTCAGTTCAAAGCATGCGCTTCTAGATGACATTAGTTCGGAATACTGGCATTAGTTTACTGTCCTTAGAGGATGTTCCATGCTCTTTGAAGACTGACTAGTTATATTCAGAAGGGAAAATACATAATTCGATTATCAATTTTGTGTTATTTATTCTAAAAACTCTAGCAAGATTAAACAAAAATAATAAAATCACAAGGGAAAGAATTGCCTGTCAGTTGCCTCAGCATATTTTTTTAAAAACCCATACTACCTTTAGTAAAATAAAACCTGGTCATACTAGGTTACTTCAGAATAAAAATGTGAATCCCAAAGGAGGAAAAAAACAATTATTTCAATATCTTTAAATCATGTTTCTGCCCATCTCCCTGAAATACAAATTATCTATAATGTTGCTGTCTAACTATTCCAAATTTGAATTGTTGCCTTCAAAGTAAGTCACTTACCAATGCTGCCAAAGGTTGAAATCTTTCAAGCTTCTTTCTGAAATTGCTTTTGAATGGATGTAATTTTTAGAAATCAAGTTGTATAGAACCAAATATGGCATATATAGTAGTATCTTAACATTGGTTTTGATCAAATCCAACCTATACCTAGAAAAGAAATGAATGATTTATTTAGATGTGTGGTTCTGGCTTATAAACTGGCTCTCAAGTCCTTTGCAAAAAGTCTACAATGGGTTTATATTTTTTTGCTGCCTTAATCTTTTCAAAAAGAATTTGAAGTGGCAGAGTCTAAAATGCTTTGAGAAATGGCAGCATTGGTGAAGTAAGGGTATAGCATCCCTAAGTGACCTTTTCAAGGTAGAAAACATGCATTTTTATATTTTAATAAAAGTAACACCTTATTATAGTTTCTTACGTTCTCAAAGTTCTGAATAAATGTGGTTTACACTTTCCTATGATACTTATGATAAATCATTCCATTGTAGACTTTGATGGATTGATTTATCTATTTATTTTGCAGAAGTACAGTCCATCCAGCATCTCCTCCCCTGCTTTGTACCCAAGAAGATGTTGAAGTTGCAGAGTCTCCCCTCCGCATTCTGGCTGAAACCCCAGATTCCTTTGAAAAGCATATTAGAAGCATCTTGCAACGTAGTGTTGCCAATCCAGCATTTTTGAAGTATGGGATCTTGGGCATAGAGGTTTTAAGACTGGGTTCTCTTCTTCTTCATAATTGCTGTGCATCCTTTCTGTCCTTAGCTATGTCCTATACTTTTTACTGTGGTGGAAACACAGGGCACTGAATCAGCTAGTGAATAGAGGGAGAAGAAAGCAGTTATGACTTGAATCTGTTTTCAGTTATTTTACTCAGCTAAGGAAAATAATGGTAGAAACTTTGTTTTTAAGATCATCGGAAAAGGATATAGCCCCTCCTCCTGAAGAATGTCTTCAGCTCATCAGCAGAGCCACCCAGGTGTTCAGAGAACAGTACATTCTTAAACAGGACCTGGCAAAGGAGGAGATTCAGCGGAGGTATGACGTGTCCTCTGCTCACAAACCATCAGTCCCTAGCTGGTAGCTGATGTGTAACAGCCTAGACCTGGCTTCTGATTAAACTTTATTTGTTCTTGAAGGGTCAAATTACTATGTGATCAAAAAAAGAAACAACTAGAAGATCTCAATTACTGTCGAGAGGAGAGGTAAGTGTGAAAACCAGGGAAAATAAATCAGTAAGATTGAAACTACATCTCACCCTAAGGGGCTGAGCCACATCAGTTGGCTTCAACATCTCGGTGGAGGCCAAGAATCTTGTTTCTTACACCATTAGGAAAAGTCTGCGAGAAATGGCTGAACGCTTAGCTGACAAATATGAGGAAGCAAAGGAAAAACAAGAAGATATCATGAACAGGTCAGTGGGCTGCAGGACGTACAGTTCCCTACTTAGGTATTAGCAATACTATTAAGTACTTATGTATTACCAGTGGTATTAAGAAAATAGGCCTTGCAGGTGCTCACATACCTACAGAATTAAATTGATTCCCTTCTCTAAAGTGTATGTTAGGGAAGACATGATGCTTTCCTCTAACCCTATAGGAATATGGGGGCCTCTTTCACATATACCAGAGTCATGAATTACAAGCTTTATTTGTGATTATGTTTTTCCTAATAGAGATCTTAAGCTGAGATGTTTGCTTACCTTTTCTAAAGGATGAAAAAAGTACTTCACAGTTTTCACTCTCAGCTCCCAGTTCTCTCTGATAGTGAACGAGACATGAAGAAAGAATTACAGCTGATTCCTGATCAACTTCGACATTTGGGCAATGCCATCAAACAGGTAGGAATGGATACAAGGTGGCTAAATTCAGTACTTATTTTTAAGCACTTATTCTGCAGAAAATATATTTTTTTTTATTTCGGCATATTATGGGGGTACAGATTTTAAGGTTTCAATAAATGCCTATTTCCCCCCCTCCCCCCAAAAGTCTGAGTCTCCATCATGACCATCCCCCAGATGGTGCACATCTCACTCATTATGTATGTATATACCCACCCCCCTCCCCCCAATTTTTTAAAAAATGTAAAAATTACATACTAAACAGATACTGTGAAAATGTGTGGCAAACCATAGCTAAAATATATCTATGTTTTGTTTGCTACTTAAGGTTACTATGAAAAAAGACTATCAACAGCGAAAGATGGAAAAAGTGTTGAGTCTTCAAAAACCCACCATTACTCTTAGTGCTTACCAGCGAAAGTGCATTCAGTCCATCCTGATGGAGGAGTAAGTAAATACGTACAATCAGCTATTATTGTGATAGTTTTTCCTTTATAGTATGCCCAAATCAATCTGTCTTATTAGAAACCTGAGTCAAAGAGTATGGTAGGAGGATCAAAAATGATGACCTTCCTAAAACATGATTTTGTTTTATGGTCAAAGGTATATCACAATGAATATGTTCAAAAATATTTCCAGTACTTGCACCAGTGTTTGTCATCTTAAATAGTGAATACCACTGCTATCCATGTGAAACTTTCAACTGTGAATTTTAGCAAAGCAGCTTTTTTTTGAGACAGAGTCTCACTCTGTTGCCCGAGCTAGAGTGCCATGGCGTCAGCTAGCTCACAGCAACCTCAAACTCCTGGGCTCAAGTGATCCTCCTGCCTCAGCCTCCCAAGTAGCTGGGACTACAGGTGTGCACCACCACACCCGGCTAATTTTTTCTATTTTTAGTAGAGATGGGTTCTCGCTCTTACTCAGGCTAGTGTCAAACTCCTCTGGCCCAGCAAAGTAGTTGTTAGATATGTCAACATTACTAGTTTAAATTTTTAAGAATCCATACTAATAGCTTTACTCATTCATTGTATTTCCAAACATGAACTTTATGTTTTTACAGGGGTGAACACATAAGGGAAATGGTGAAGCAAATCAATGATATCCGCAATCATGTAAACTTCTGACACCACCAGGAGCAGATTCACGACGGAAGTTACCACCACTGAAGGCTTAAACCCATACTGTAAAACAAATAGCATTGTCAAATTTATAAAGAGGCATTTTGGAAGACCTATGGTGTGGTTCATCTTTTTAAATATGTTTTATAATTATTGAATAAATACTTTTATTTAAAAACTGCAATGTGCGGTATAACTCAAGTCTATGATTGTATTTAGCAAGGGCTCAGGAACAGACTTTCAGCTGCACACTGCCAAATCTCCATGAACCCTACTGAGTTTTCTCCATATATGAACAAGAATAAGAGCTATGTTTTAAAGCAGCAGTGCCAGAACTATGACTCTGAAGGACAGAACCCTAGGATTCAAAGGAAAAGACCACACATTATACTCGGCAGCAGCTTTTTTAATTTGAACACTTTCTTCTTAAGGACACATCTTCAGTACAGTTAACAAATGGTTACACCTGAAATCTGCTGAGAGCAGAGCTCAAGATCCACAACTGCAAAGGCCACTGCTGGCTCACTTCTTCACAGGCAGTATTACCTTTCAGAGCTGAGTCTGGCTATTCTCTATGTCCCAAAACAACTTGTTACTGAGTGGGTACAATGTGCAAGTTTGGCACCGCAAAGGAAGAAAGAAATAGCTTGGTATGTAGTATGTGGTTTTAGCTTCAATCATCTTTTTATACCTGCCAATATGAATTCTGAAAGGTAGTACTGTACCTGCCTAGAAATGGCTGAGTGACTGCCAATTGAAAGCCACATGGTAAGGTACGTTACAGATAAGAGGTAAATCAGGTTAGACATGCGTGAAAACGTGTGTACAGACTGAGCATAAGCACAGGAACACTCGTGAAACCCAACTGATCCTTTCTTTTGTCTAGAAGGGCTAAATCCCACCTTCTACATTAGTTCCCATTTATGCAGGAAACCCAACTTAAAGAATTGTTTCCTGCCTAGTGTCACAGTTTGTTTCACATCAGAAACAGGTTGTTAAACAAAACCTAGAGTCTCAGTTTGAGTTTTTCTATACTTTCCTCAATAAACTGGATTTCAAAAATTTGTATCTGCCACAGTAGGGAGCAGTAACAGTTCCCTAATCATGATTTTATTGCCCCACTACCGTCTTCTGAAGAAAAATATTTGTAAGGTGCTCAGTCTCAGCAGAACACTTCACTGGAACCTATAGTTCAGTAGGTTCAGAAAGATGATGAATTGCTTATCCTGATTTACAGTGCTAATTTTAATAATCTGAAATTAGCTTGGGGCCTATCCAAGGGACTAGTCTTAAACCTATATAGTTTAAATTGATTGCATTTTGTAATTAGTAAAATTCCCTGAAACTGAATGAGGATATATGTTTCCTTTATCTAAACCACATAGCACTTTATACAAAGGGACTTCAAACCAATTAGAGTTATGTTTCATGCGTGACAAGCCTTTAGCACTATTCCCATAATTAGTATTTACTTTTAAGTTCATAATCATGAATGCAAGACTTCAATAATAACCCAAGAGATAAGGTATGTAGTCCTTATCATTTGTCCTATGGAAGACAGAAGTAAAGACCTTTAGGGCAAGTCCATAATGACTTCATTTATAACAAAGATAATTCACGTTACACTGTAAGTTGATGGTGGTTTTAAGTGAACCAAACAATCTGTTTAGTTCACTAATTCCCATAAGTTTCCATTAGATAACCTGCTGTTATGCAACCAATCACAAAAATTATATGAAAATAACAATTTTACTTTTGAACTATCTGGATGATGAATTATAAACAGTGTAGCCTTCCACTGACTATTCCTGGGACAGTACTGCCACAGGTCAATAGTGGATACAAACCCATTCTTTGTGCTTTCTGCAACACTTCATAAAGCTATGGCAAAGACCTGTTTCATTGAAGGTTTCTCACATAGGAATCTAACCTCTTATAAAATGACAAAGCGGACTTCCAAAATGATGAATGTACTAACTATTTTCCCCCCCAACTTTACCATAAGCATTGTCACATTCCATTCCAGGTCTAAATTATGAAAGAAAAACAAAGTATCTGTCAACCTAGTTACCACCATTTTCATATTTGACACATTTGAAAAAAACAGTACTCAAGCCCATTGATCCAAGTTGAAAATAAGCAGCAGATTTATAAATGTATACTAGTTGTCAGACAAAGCTTGTTTTATTATTTTTTTTCACTGATCCAATAACTAAACTAAAACACTTCAAAAAAGTAGATGGTGCCAGTTCAGCTTTACCCTGGTACCTGTCGGTCCACGAAGATCATCTAGGTATGCAGAAAAGTGCTTCCAAACAGTTTTCTTGTGCTTTTCCTTTAACTTCAACTTCCAACATATATAGCCCTAGCCAAGTTTCCAAATCTTCATAATTAATTCAGTTGTTGAATTGGTTTTGTTTGCCACAGTCCTATGGTTCTCAGGTAAGTTTCAGTAGCATTTAAGGTCCTCCAATGCAAAATAAAAAGGTAAAAGGGAAAAAAATGCACTGAGCAAGGGAAATACAGTCAGTAGCCAATGGCCTGCTCTCATAACTTCATATTTTAATATAAAATATTCATACAGCGTACTACACCTCTGTCTGCTAGCTGAATACTGTTACTGATGAGCTCTAGACAACAGAAAAAGAAAATTCTTTCTTCCAATATATATGAACAGAAAATGTAATTCCAAACACTATTGGGATGTCGCTTTAGGGTAGGGAAATGTGTTCCAAACATCTATGTTGGAGAAAGCAGGCAAGGAAACAGCACTTTTTCCATCACCAAACTGATCCCACACCTGTTGGGATCAAGTCTGGAGTCTTGTTAGTGTTCCCGTTTGAAAAGTCTGCTGCGAATCACCCTGGCTGTTTGCTGTTCCTGTGCTGCAGTCTTCTCCCACTAGAAGTAAGCATTTCTCCAGTCTTCCTTTTGTTGTGACTTCTGTTTCTTCAGTTAAGAGTTAAATAATAATTAATGTTGCTCTAAAGAGGAGTTAAAAACCCAAAGTGCAGGCTAGAATCCTGCTATAGGGGTGTCATGTCTCAGGGAGCTGGTTAATGTCTGTCAGTTTGGTATCATTCAGAATTGCCCGGATTCTCTCCAAGGAGTCTGCTTGCCGGATCCGCTCTAACTGCACCTGGAGAAACAATGGTGAGATAAGTGCAGGTGGCTCCTGCCTAGATTTTCTGAACTTTACTTTGGTTTAGCTGAGATGCAGCAGATTAATTCCCCAGAGAAGTAGTCACTTCAAAGAAGGGAGGCAAGAAGAACAAATGATTAAATTCAAAATATAATTACCAAAAGCTGCTATGTAATAGACTGGGACTACAAAATGTTAAGTGCTAAGATTATGGAGACAAAGGAGACCTGACTCTTGACCCCTAAGAATCCACAATTCACTTGGGAAAAAAGATGCTTACAGAGAGTTCTAGCACAATATACTAAATGTCACTACAGACATTCGCAGATGGCCAAGGGAGCATGGCAGGGGGAGGGAGGCACTTTAGCCCAGCTCAGGGACCTAGTGAGGGCTCCATGGAGAAGACAAACATACGCTGGGCCTTAAAAGAGTCACGAGGGGCTGAGGTGCTTAGCAGAGGGAACACCATGCTGTAGCCAAGGAACCACAAGTAGTTAAAAAACATTAGAACAGGCCGGGCGCGGTGGCTCACGCCTGTAATCCTAGCACTCTGGGAGGCCGAGGCAGGCGGATTGCTCAAGGTCAGGAGTTCAAAACCAGCCTGAGCGAGACCCCGTCTCTACCATAAAAATAGAAAGAAATTAATTGGCCAACTAATATATATAATATAAAAAAAAATCAGCCGGGCATGGTGGCTCGTGCCTGTAGTCCCAGCTACTCGGGAGGCTGAGGCAGGAGGATCGCTTGAGCCCAGGAGATTGAGGTTGCTGTGAGCTAGGCTGACGCCACGGCACTCACTCTAGCCTAGGCAAGAAAGCGAGACTCTGTCTCAAAAAAAAAACAAACAAACAAAAAAAAACATTAGAACATAAAACATAAGGCAGAAAGATGAGCAAAATGTAGGGGTAGGCCAGGTTGGAAAGAGTGTTTTGTGGTGTGCTAAGTAGTTTATACTTTACTACTCTTAAGGAGGCAAAATTGACAAGGCATAGAGGAAAAGAAAGGGGGCCGAGTCTGAAGAACACACCAGGTTCCTGGCTTGAATAACCAGGTGGACATGTGGAGTGGAGGGAGGGGCAGCCACAGTGTAAACCTCTAGCTACTGCCGGTGGTCAAGTCAGGGTTGGCAAGGTTCTCGCCTCCAAAACTGCTTCAATGCTCTGCGCAGTGGTTCCCCAAATGCCTCACCTGAAGGGTCTGTGAAAGCTTTACAAAATCTCTCTGGACTTGTTCACTGACATCTAATTCTGTCTGTAATCTCTGGGCTTTGTTCTTTTCTTCAAACATTAGTTGTTCAACAGTAGCCTAAAAAAATACAAGTATTGAATGAGGATTAATGCCAAAGAGCCAAAGGTCAGAATTACTTAGGAAATCTAGGAATGTGTAGTTACCTACTACTAGAGCAGGAAGGTGTGTGTATCTATCATAATCCTATATCCTATCACTCTCTTTATCTATAGGGCAAGGGTGCAAGCTGGCTACTTGCTCTAGGTTCTAAAATGAAAAGAAATGAATTAAAGTGCTGCCCACCCCACCAGCAGTTGGTGACAGTGATTAATCATCAGAATGTAGCTGCTAAGATCAGTAGCTGTCACAGCAACACGGATAGAAACTTTGGGGGTTTCCTCTGACAACCACAACAGTCAAGCATCCACCAGGAAAATTCTCAGTAAATATGCCCCAGGCAGCCCCAGCTAACTCCAATCTTCCTTACAGAAAACCACTTCAGCAGGATGCATGGGAGCGTTTCTAAAAACAAGAGGCTATTTGAACACCAACACAGTTTTTCTACACTTCAAGTTCTGAACACACAGCTCACTAAGATGTTTCTGGGAAACTTACCCCATAACTAGCCACATGCACTTTTATTCTAACTGAGCTAATATATCAGTCAAATGGAATGACTGATTCAAAAGCAAAATTCAAAATTCAAAGCAGTGCTTCTAACTGGGCAGTGCCCAAGTATGGTCATTGGCCCTGTCTAAAACTAGGAAGGCCTATGACACCAGCTTCCAGGGCTGACAGAGTAAGGGTTTAACTCAATTCTAATATATCAATTCATTTAATTATTTTTTGGAGGGGAGAAGCTGACAGTTGTGCCAACTTTTTAAAAGGTGACACTTCAAAGCAGCAATGTGTTTTTTTCTTTTAAACAAACAAGATGTGATCCTACATTCTTAGCCCTGCTTTTAATTAAATGAACAACAACAACAACAAAAAAATCACCTTAGCAGCAGTCTCTTTCTTTAACTGTTCTTCCAAAGTGATCTTTATCTCTTGAAGACTCTCAAGCTGTTGAGACTTCTCTTTTAATGTGGACTCCAACTGTGGAATTAAAAATGAAAAAGATGAAACTCATAGAAACTCTCCTGTAGGCCATAGCACACCGCCTATAAGAGCCTGCAGCCTGGAGAATTATGCCCAAACTCTCGGGCCCTAGGCCATGGACCTTGGCTACACTTGGAATGTTCTTCTCACCCCTTAATCTCTGTGGATCCCCAATTTAGTCTTCTAGACCTATTCTTTCATTAACCATTTATTAGGCACCTACTATATTCTAAGGCCTCAAGATGGAGAAATCAGGAGAGACAGACATGTAAATAATTATGGCATGTAGACACAAGGAACAAGCATTATATTCTGCCAGAGAAGTTATAAAGAGCTTCCTAAGAAAGATGACATTTGACTCATAAAAGATGAAAAAGTTTACAGGGGCCAAGGAAAAGAGTGGTATGGGGAAAGTGGAGAGAGATACTCCAAAAAGAAGGAATGGATGGCATACATAAAAAATGCATCTGGGAACAGAGGTGAGTTCTGCTTGCCTATGGCACAGAGTGCTAGGCCCTGGAGGCCTAGGCCGGAGAAGCAGTGTGAGCAAGAGATGTCCAGCTGGACTAAGGAATGGTAAGTTAAACCTGGAGATAAAGGGAACCACTGCAGGGTTTTCAACCAGACTGGGACACAATCAAGTTTATCATTTTTAAAGATCACCTTGATTTCAATATGGAGATGAATTAGAAGGGGATAAATTTTGGAGGCAGGGAAATGAATTAGATTATTACAATAAGCCAGGTGAGAAGTGAAGTCTGAACCCAAACAGTGGCAACAGGAGTGGAAAGGATGAGACACATTTAGCGCACTGTTAGTTTCTGCTGGTGCAATCTCAGTAACAGAGTGGAGTCAGGAGGCAGACTGCAGCAGGCTGAGGAGTGACTGGGAGGTCAGGCAGTGGAGACTACTCTTCCATACCTAAGCAAGAAAGGGAAGAAGGAAGATTGGTAGCTTGAGAGAGAAGTGCAATCCAAAGAGAAACTTACTCTCTCTGAATGGGAGACACCTGAGCATGTTCATGCATAAGGAAAAGACTGATCAAGAGGTAGAGGTTCAAGGCCCAGGACTGTGAGGGTATGACTGAGGGAACACCTGGAAATGATGGGAGGGACTCAGTCATAGCACCTATGACACACTGTGGTCAGAGCAGGTCATTTTTTCTGAAGAAAAAAGAGAGAGAGAAGGCTGGGAATAAAAGTAGGAGAACAGAAGTTGAAGGTAGCCCTGCCTGATGACTGAGAGGGAGTGGTTGAAGTAAGGTGACTCTGAAGCCAACACTCAGGACAAATAAAGGGCTACCCGAGGAGCACTAGAGGCTGATCTGACAGCATGAGTCACCAATTCTGATGGCATCAGCAGGACTAGACCAGGTGGGCAGCAGTCGAGGGAGGACAACAGCAGCAGAAGTGTGGTGGGAGGCGAGGCAAAGAGGCAACCCCATAAGAGGCAGTCTAAGGGAAGGAAAGCAGGCCATCAGGAAACTGCTAAGACCAGGGAGAAAAGAAGAGTTCATGGAATTGAAGGTCTGAATGAGGATTAAGAGCTGGAAGGATGACAGGCTGTGGGCAAGAAATGTAAAGCTGGAATGAGGTGTCAGAGTGCAGAAAGGTGCAGCCCAGAGTGTGAGAAGGGAGGGCACAGTAGAGTCAAGGGCTTTGAGTCAAGAAACAATGAGGTCGGGGAATTGAATGCAGTCATTACCAAAGGTGCTGACATTGTCTAAGAGAAGACAACTAAGCCAGCTAGAAAACATCTCCATTTGTAAAAAGTGTTTGTACATAACTTCTACTGCAGCTTTAAGCATATATCATGCCATACCTTGCCTGTCCTCCCTCTACACTGGACACTCCAGACTACAGCCTTTTCTATCCCTCCTCCAGTTAACACATGGCCTGACACACAGCAGATTCTCAATATATGTTCTCCATCACTACCACATCCTTTTCCCCACTCTGTTTTTCCCACTAAACGGAAGTTCCTTAAAGGCAGGGACCATACTTTAACTATCTTTTATTCCTTGGCTCTAGCACGTCAATAAATAACCACAGGTTGCTGAAAGAATTAATTTAAAACTCATGACTCACCTGTCCTTTTTCCACTTTTATTCTTTCTAATTCAGCTTTTAGACTAGAAATGGAAGCTAGAAGGAAAAGAAGTAATTAGCATTCATTTATTACTTTGCATTACAATTTTTTTTCTTAAAAAGCAAATATATACTGAACATGGGGGAGTTTCTCAAAATTGTCCCCAACAAATCAGCCTTATAATCAAACTCAAGTAAAGGCAGAGTCCATGCAAATGGATACTGGGTCATAAACTACCTCCAGATCGAGTATTCACATCGCTTATTCTGGCAAGAGGAGGGGAGATATTCCCAGCTTTTAACACTTCCAAGCTCTGCAGGGAAAAACACCCATCAAATCATGTTCCCCTGGGGTCTGTGTTCAAACACTGAGTTACCTATCTGTGAATAATTTGCCAAAGAAAAAACCACAGAGCTCCTAAAAAGACAATGAGGGGTTTTTTTGTTTGTTTTTACTCTCAATTACTGGATATATCAGAATATCTGGAAAAATGGACTGAGTCCTTACTAAATTCTTTCCTATACTTTTCTATTTTCCACATTCCATGGCCACTATTACTTCTTACAATCAGGAAAGTTTTATTTAGTTTCTCTAAAAACTACATCACTTTTATCTTCACCTATTTCCTCCTTGCAGTTTTCTATTTCTAGCTGCAGTGTTTCTTCAAGGTTTTCTTTTAAACATTGTTCTGCTTGGATCTGCTCTTTTAGGAAAAGTATCTCCGCCTTCAGCTTTTCTTCCATGTGGTCTGCCGCTGTCCGCACACTGATGATGTCCTCACGGTACTTTAATACCAACTCCCGCAGTGCCTTGGATTCAAGAGTAAAATGATTACTGGGTTTGTGAGAGTGAAAGGAAATAAAGAAGCTAAATATTTTCTACAACCAGAATTTTAGATGTTGTTTTGAATGGTTCAAAAATTAAGACTTTGAACTTTAACCCACTTAGGGCTTCAAGGACAGATGCCATGTCAGGTTAACATTCAGCATGTTATAGAAAAAAGACGTTTCCAGCCAAAATATGTGTTGTGAACCACATTATTTCCTCAAAACTGTTTCACAAGCAGAAAAATAAAAAGGCTAAGTGACTTACAATATGACACTCACTAGGAATAACAGCTTGGGAGCATCTATTATTACTTGCATGAATTTGGGAGGAGTTAGGGAATGAAGACAAAGGCTGAAATTCAGAAGCATGAATGCTAAGACTATAAAATGTATTTACTTATTCACTTCATTCATTCATTCAAACACTTACTGAACATCTCCCACAAGCAGAGAACCATGTTAGGCTAGAGGAAAGCAATGGCAAAGAATGGCTTTCTGGCCAGGCGTGGTGGCTCATGCCTATAATCCTAGCACTCTGGGAGGCCACGGCAAGAGGATTCCTTGAGCTCAGGAGTTCGAGACCAGCCTGAACAAGAGCAAGACCCCGTCTCTACTAAAGATAGAAAAATTAGCGGGACGTAGTGGCATGCGCCTATAGTCCCAGCTACTTGGGAGGCTGAAGCAGGAGGATTACTTGGGCCTAGGAGTTTGAGGTTGCTGTGAGCTAGGCTGCGGCCACAGCACTCTACCCATGGCAACAGGGTAAGACTCTGTGTCAAAAAAAAAAAAGAATGGCTTTCTAAGGTGATCAGCTGTCAGCTGTTTTTCCGTAATACATTCAGTTTAAATCTTATTTTATTTTTTCCCCTAAATTTTAGGTCTGTCTTCTTTTAGAAATCCTTCCCATTATATCCTACAGCAATTCTAAAATCTGGACTGTCAAATAATTAATAAATGTATATAAATTAAAGGACAACAGTTTAAAAACTGCAACATAAGAAAAATTTCATAAGGTTTATTACTGAGGCAGGTCTAAGAATCAAAGCTTACTGGCTAGACTAACTATATCCTTCAAGGATTCTTGAAATTTTTTTAAATCTAGAATAAAAAGTCTCTAGAGAACATGGAAGAGAAGATTCTTTCCTGCCAAGAGAGAAAAGTCTAACAGAGGTAGAAGGTGGTAGAACAGTGATTTTTACGCTGATAGCAAAAGTAGCCCGGTTCCCAACACCCTTTTGATGAAAGCAGTCACCAGTCCAGACAGGAGAAAAGGCTTTTCCCAGAGCACTAGTAAACTGAGCTGAGATAACCACAAGTTGGGGGAAGGTAGGGAGAGCAAGGAGCTAATGCCAAAATAAGCAATTGAATCTTTGTACAGGTTAAACCTGAAGGGTACAATTAGGGTAAACTTTCATGTACAAAATTATAAATTTCTGAATGAGATTTCTTAGAACGATTTTCAAAACAAAATAGAAAGATGTTACTTATACATTTCTTTAACTTATAATTTTATTTTTTTAAATGTAAAGGAAACTTTAAGTAACATCTTTCTATTTTATTTTGAAAATTATTCTAAGAAATCTCATCTTTGCCTATACTGTTTATAGGGTTTATGTAGGTTTAGCCTAAGACTTTTTTTTTTTTTTTGAAACAGAGTCTTGCTTTGTTGCCCAGGCTAGAATGAGTGCTGTGGCGTCAGCCTAGCTCACAGCAACCTCAAACTCCTGGGCTCAAGCGATCCTACTGCCTCAGCCTCCCGAGTAGCTGGGACTACAGGTATGCGCCACCATGCCCGGCTAATCTTATATATATATATATTAGTTGGCCAATTAATTTCTTTCTATTTGTAGTAGAGACAGGGTCTTGCTCTTGCTCAGGATGGTTTCAAACTCCTGACCTCGAGCTATCCACCCGCCTACGCCTCCCAGAGAGCTAGGATTACAGGCGTGAGCCACCGTGCCCGGCCTAGCCTAAGACATTTTTATATGTTGAAAGGTTTAAAAATATATGAGTATAAAGGTTGGATAAAGTTAAAGAGACAGTTATGAATATCTCTGGGACACCAGTTTTGTAAACCATATTCACTCAACTACAGAAGAATGTAAGTGACCAAAAGTGTCATCTTTATGGAGAGAAATATGGTGGGTATGCTATAACCTTTTAAATGCTACATACAAAAACAAACATGACAAGGGGTTTCATGACCTCTTCAACATTTAATTTCTGGCACATTCTCAATCTGATCCCACAAGAATAATTTATAGATGTTAAAACATTATGCTACGCAAAAGCCAGACACAAAAGACCACATGTTATATAATTCCATTCATATGAAAGTCTAGAATAGAAAAATCTATAGAGATAAAAAGTAGATTAGTAGTTACTTAAGGCTGGGAGAGAGGGGGAATAGGAGTGATAGCTGTTTCTTTTTGAGGTGATAAAAATGACTGTGATGCACATATCTGTGAATATAGTGAAAACCACTGAACTGTACACTTGAAAAGGTTTAATTGTTTGGTATGTGAATTATATTTTAATAAAGCTATTTAAAAAAAGAATTTATAGCCATTTCAGAAAATGTACTTGTTTATATTTTTGATCATGTAGAAAATAAGTTACCTCTATAGTATCCGGGAGGATGAAATCTTCTGCTTGCTGTAGTGACACATGTAAGCTATGCTTTCCCTGGAGACTGTCATTATCTTTCTGTAACCTCACCAGCTCTTCTGAAACCTGTTCCCGTGACTGCATCAGCACTGCCTAAAATAGAAATAGATACTAATCACAGCCAGAAAGGTAAATCTGGTCTGGTGATAGATACACCAGAGAAAAACAAAGCCAAACTAAACAAAGGCTAATGATGGAGGGGCATTTAATAAAGTTCTGCTAGATTTACAAAAAGCAGCACACAGACATTTTGATTTGCAGCCTTTACATACACTCAATGGGCGGGGGGGGGGGGGGGGGGGGCAGGTGATGAAGCAAGTATCTGAGGTCATTCTCCACTGTTTCTACCAACAGGCTAAAAATAATGAATCCCTTTCCTCCATATCCCTGACTATAGAAGGACCAGGATCTCTAGCTCAATGAAAGTGGCTGTTACAATCAAGACCCATATCAGATAGAACATGTACTCCTACACAACTGTTTCCTCGTGGCATGCATTCAACAGGAAGTATGGAGAAACAAAAAGCAGTGTCTTCACCTTCCATTACATACACATCTGGTCAAGCTCAGGATCACTGAGAATAGCCTAGCAGCCTCGAATACAGGAAGTCATCAAAAGGATCCATGCGCAGAAAACACAGAGCATCAAGAAGCTTGTTCTAACAATGGGACGCATGCCTACTTCTGCTTACTGATGTGTAAAACAATTCTAGGCATTTCATACTAAAAAATACTATGACTAATTTGAGTATAAGATAAAGTTCTGCAAAAGTATTTAATTTCTGCTAAATTTTAATACTAAGTCATATAAATGTAGATTACTTACTCATCCATCATTTATTTTGCAGCTACTGGTTTTGCTGCCCATGGGAAATGCAGAGATAAAAGAGAGACTTTGCCCTGGAGAAGCTGATTGCCCAGTAGAGGAGAAAGACAGAAACCAACAGCTACCCTACAGTACCATAAAGCACTGTGACAGAGAGTGGGTATCACAGTGATAAAAGGGCAAAGGGAAACCTAAGTAGGGGGAGGAAATCAGGCAGAGGGCTAAAGGACATTTTCCAAAGGAGGTGATGGCGGAGCTGTATCCTGAAGGCAGTCATGCATAAACTTTGGTTAAACTCCACTGGCTCTTATTTTCTTCTGACTAGAATCAGTTATGCTTTACGATCACTTTCAACCCAACTACAACAAAGTATTAGCATACCAATACCTTCTAGATATGAAGAACACATATATATTTGCTTATTTTATAAAGAGAAAAACAGAAGGATAAGCCAAAAATAAAATGATTATGTATGAAAGAGGATGGAAATGGGTTAACAGGGAATGGGAATGGATCTAAATATTTATATATTTTTATAGTTTTGATTTAAGAACCATGTTATAGTCAAAAAATGTAAATAAAAAAAGAAAAAAGCAAATTTGAAAATGTAATACAAACAAAAACAAATGGAACTAACTATACATCAAGCTGATAATACAACCACAGAAATAAAAATCAACTCAAGTAACTTTTCAACCTTTTGAACACAGTACCCAAACTGTACACCCTTACATGTCATTACAGGCAGAAAGAACTACCAGGTAGTGTTGAACTTTACTTAGCAGGTTTGCTGTTGGTAGCAATATTGATGTCATACTGAAACTATTTTGTCCCACCTTAACCAAGTGCTCAAACTTAACATCACCAATAACGGAACTACCCATCATTAATGTGCTACATGATATTATAAACCTGCCATTGAATCATTTCATCTATGTAGTATTCTGACCAAAATGTGTACCCTAAATCAAATCATAAGGAAATAATCAGACAAATGCACTCTATAAGACAATTAGCCTAAAAAACATTCTATAAGGAAACTGGCCTGGACTCTTCAAAAATGATAATGTCATAAAAGCGCAAAAAAAACAAAAAAAATGGGGGACTGTTCTAGATTAAAGAAGACTAAAGTGACATGACAATAAGATGCAATCTGTGATTCTTGACTGGTTCCTGTATCAAAAAATAAGAATAAAAAAATAAAAACCACCAACAAAAAACAACCATGGACTTTTGGGGACAACTGAACATCCTTAAATTTTAAGCATGTAATAATCCTTAGAATTAAAACAACTTCTTTGTTCTTAGGAAATACATACTAAAATATTTATGAGTGTCACGATGTCTATAACTTACTTCCAAATAGTCCAGCAAAAACACAAACCAAAACATACACACACATAATATACCTACATATATACAGAGAGAGAAAAACAGAGACAGAGAGCAAGTACAAGTATGCACTTATGTGGCAAAATATTGGCAACTGGTGAATCTAAGTGAAGGTCTTACAAGTGTTGATGCCTATTTCTTTTTTGTTTGTTTGTTTTTTGAGACAGAATCTCACTCTGTTGCCTGGGCTAGAGTACGGTGGCGTCAGCCTAGCTCACAGCAACCTCAAACTCCTGGGCTCAAGCAATCATTCTGCCTCAGCCTCTGGAGTAGCTGAGATTACAGGCATATGCCACCATGCCTGGCTAATTTTTTTTTTTTTTTTTTGAGACAGAGTCTCACTTTGCTGTCCAGGCTAGATTGAGTGCCATGACGTCAGCCTAGCTCACAGCAACCTCAAACTCCTGGACTCAAGCAATCCTACTGCCTCATCCTCCCGAGTATCTAGGACTACAGGCATGCACCACCATGCCCAGCTAATTTTTTCTATATATATTAGTTAGCCAATTAATTTCTTTCTATTTATAGTAGAGACGGGGTCTTGCTCTTGCTCAGGCTGGTTTTGAACTCCTGACCTCGAGCAATCCGCCCACCTCGGCCTCTCAGAGTGCTAGGATTACAGGTGTGAGCCACCGCGCCTGGCCTCCGGCTAATTTTTATATATATATATATATATATATATTTTTTTTTTTTTAATTGGCCAATAAATTTCTTTCTATTTATAGTAGAGACTGGGTCTCGCTCTTGCTCCGGCTGGTTTCGAACTCCTAACCTTGAGTGATCCGCCTGCCTCGGCCTCCCAGAGTGCTAGGATTACAAGCGTGAGCCACTGCACCCGGCCCCTATTTTTCTTTAAGTTTGAAATTTTTCAAAATAAAAAGTTAGAGGAAAATACTAAGATCCCAACCCCTACTATAAACATTCTTCTCAGAAGGGGCCTAAGAAATTGAGTTTCTCTTACTTAGCACAGAAACTATTCATAGTAATTTCAACAAAATAGCAAAGTATTAGAGTTCATAGTACCTCAGCCTTAGTTACAACTATTCTCCAATGACACTTGCAAACATTCATTTTAAGTGGAACCAACTTGAAGTGTTTGCAAAGGCAAATGGGTTTTAAAAGACAAGAAAAGATGTAAGGGGCCAAAAGAGTGTAGGAAACTTTATCAGCATCTAACAGTAACTTTTAGGCCAATGTTATTATTTTGTATTCTCTAATTAGAAAAAAGATATGAAAGTCTCTGGTCAGTGATTAGGATGAGAGGCTTCCCAACAGACCAAGTCTAGGATTCAGGGATCAGCCCAAAGGCCATTCAATATACTAATCAAAAACAAGCCATCACCATTCTACCTGAGGCATTTTTGTTTATTTGTTTTTATTTTTGTTTTAACTGTCATCCCAGAAAGAGCTGAGTAATAGGCAGCTTTGTAGGATCATCCCAGCAGGACAACTCTGCTATAATTTATATAAGGCTATCAGATGCAGGGTTCCAACTTTGAGAAAAAGGAAGAACAAGGCAAACACAGGCAGACTGGTGAGGAGGGAAGCCCACACCTGGAGAACTGTTCCACAGAGATTCCAGCAGCCCTTGCTCAAGATGCTCTTTGTCCCCATCCCTCTCAGAATTGATGGCCTTCTGGAATTCCCCACCACCACAATAGTCACATGTTTTTTCCATAACCCCTATGAAATTAACTAGGTTGTTCTAAGTAAATCAGCCATTCAAGAAAAGCACAATTGACTATTTAAAGCCTGTACCAGCTAGGGCTCTCAGAGATTTCAATCATTTAGCTCATATTTGAAACTGAAAATTAAATGTTGGTCCATAGTTTATTCTGTTTAGGCTTCCCAAATCAGAAAAATAAATGAAATTAAAGATGAAAAAAAACCCTTTTTTGGTTAGGAGGTATGTTTATAAAAGGAATAATGTCTTTACAATATTTTTCCCATTACTAATGTCTATAGGCACTAGAGAACATAACAGTAACCACACTTTAGACAGAGTGATAAAGTCATATCAAAGATGATGTCAATACAGAAGGAAAAGGAATATATATAACATAGTAATCATTTATTTAAAATGTCAACTTACCATCTGTTCCTGAATATCCCTCTTTGCCTGGGAAAACCCTTGTTGTAATTCTTCAAGTAAGATCTCAGATGCTTGGGCTCTTAGGACAAGTGCAGAGATCTTTTAAAAACAATGCATACATAGAAAATATACAGTTAAGAAACTGGTTATTCTAAAACTAACCCTTCCCCCCTCCTGATTATTTAGTACCCAGAATTGATATTTTATTAGCTCATGCTAACCACTCATCACTCATTCAACAGATATATACGTCTGCTGTATGCAAAAGCCTCAGCCTTTTAGATATAACAAGGCAGTACCAAAGCTCTGAGTCATGTGCTGCCATACATGAACAAACAGCATTACATGGGTCTCTAGGCAGATATTAACTCATGTGACCTAGTTCTAGATTTTTTTTTTTTGGAGACAGGCTCTCAGTCTGTTGTCCAGGCTAGAGGGTAGTAATATCATCATATTAATAGCTCACTGCAACCTCAAACTCCTGGGCTAAAGCAATTCTCTTGCCTCAGCTTCCCAAATAGCTGGGACTACAGACATGTGCCTGGCTAATTTCTTCTATTTTTTTTTTTTTTTTTTTTTAGAGACAAGGTCTTGCTATGATGCCCAGGCTGGTCTCAACTCCCACCCTCAAGTGATCCTCTAGCCTCAGCCTCCCAAAGTGCTGGGATTACAGACATAAGCCACGGGACCCAGCCATAGATTTTTTAAAGAGGGGGGAGAAAAATCAATGAAAAATTGAAACCCTGTCCACACAAAAAGCACACATTTAAACAACAAATCAATATTTTCTGAACTAGCTATAATCTTCTAAGATGATTTACTTAAGAGTAATACATACCTGAATAACACCATTGAACTCTAAACTTCCTTGAATTAGTTTTAATGTCCCTGAGCAGGGGTTTAGTTGAAAATTGATGACTCATACATAAAAATTGTAGTATAAATGGAAATAATTTTGTTTAGACATTAAAAAAAAATTACTGTCATTATTCTGATTCCAATAGTGGCAAATTGGGTAAGTGAACCAATTCTGCTATTGATAATTAGAAAAACTGAACAAAAATAAAATATATCTACTGGAAGGCTTTGGAGAACAAAGCAAAAAAGCATAAACAAAGCAAAAAAGAACCATAGAGAAAAGAACCAGGATGAGGACACATGGAGAATGAAATGAAGCATCTGGAACAGTTTTCTAGCAACATGTGCCAAAAGAAATAGATGTGACAGTGAGAAGCTGAGCAGAGTTTGAGAGCCCCAGGATAGAGTAGCAAAAGAGTCCAGGAACCAGCAAGAAAAAGGACCCCTGGTAAACATCCTGCACTTTGAGTTGAGTCCCCACAAAAGGCCACACCCTCAAGAAAGGAAAAGAATTGTAAATAATCCAACCTTCCTAACTGTATATAATCTCAATTCCTATATAACTGGATTAAAGTGATTCAGAATTGTAATACCACTAGTTGCCTACCTCTCATAAGGGAAATGGCATTATCTTAAGCTTTCTATTATTTCACAATCTTTTACATACAACGTCTAGCACTTAAATAAAAATGCACAATAAACAAAATGGACAATAAAAACAGGTCTACAATTAATTCAACTATGTGACTTGGTCTGTTCAAAGATTTAAAAGACAATATTTAGAATTACCA
This sequence comes from Microcebus murinus, assembly GCF_040939455.1. Classification (NCBI taxonomy): domain Eukaryota; kingdom Metazoa; phylum Chordata; class Mammalia; order Primates; family Cheirogaleidae; genus Microcebus; species Microcebus murinus. Next base: position 15,449,694 of record NC_134121.1, on the reverse strand, counting down.
GAGAACTGGAAACAATGAAGAATAGCCAAATGGAAACAATAAACTAAAAAAAACATTTACCTAAATTAAAAATTCAATGGATGGGCTTACAGATAAAATCAATTTGAAGAAAAAATTAGTGAACTAAAAGACAGATTTGAAGAATATATAGACAAAAAGATGAAAAATATAGAAGAGAGGTTAAAAAGCATATAGACATAATGAGGTTTAACATGAATAAATGGTCAAAGAAATAACGGCCAATGGAAATATCTAGTAGAGTTGAAAACTAAGCCTATGTAAGAACCGCCTAATTTCATTCCTATATATTTTCAAGAGCAATTAGTCCACATGGCCATCAAAGGACATGTATAAGAATATTCACGGAAAATTTACAATAGCCAAAAACTAGACACAACTTAAATGTCTCTTAACTGTAGTATAGATAAATAATGGTATATCCCAATAAGAGAATATTCAAACCATTAAAAAAATAACTACTGCCACACCAAACAATATGGATGAATCTCACAGATGAATCTCAATGATTCTAATGATGATCAAACAGACTAAACACAAAAGGCTACATATTTTATAATTTCATTTAATATGAAGTTCAAGAACAAGCAAAACTAAAACACAGTGTTAAAAGGCAGAATGGTAGGTTACCTCTATGTATAGGTAGATGAGGTATTTAGTAAAGGGCATGAGTATATTAGAAATGTACATCTTGATCTGGGTGAAGATTACCGTGGTAAAATTTTTCACGTTAAAAATTAATCAAATTGTACAATTGACTTGTGCACTTTACTGTGTGTATGTCAATAAACACAAGTTTTTAAACGAGTCATAATGGCTGAGAATTGTCCAATTATGAGGCAAGAATCCTTGTGAAGCCCAAACAGGAAAAACATGAAGAAAAATACACCTAAGCATTGCACAGTAAAACTGCTAAAAACAAAAGACAAAAAGAACATCTTTATAGCCAGGGAAAAAATAACATTTTACCTTCAAAGGAGTAAGAATAAGATAGATAGCTAAGCCAGAAGCAATGGAATAACTTCAAAGCACTGAAAGAAAATAACATTAAGTGCTGAGAATTCTACACCTAGCAAAATTATCTTTTTGAATGAAGTGGAAAGAAAAAGATGTCTGATAAACAAAAACATAAGAGAATTGAGACTTCTGGTGCTGTCCAAGATGGACTAAGCCCACTATGGACTGACTGTCTCTCTCTCTCTGTCTCTGTCTCTCTCTCTCTGATTACAACTCAACACTCTTGACAAAATACAAAAAACAACTACTTTAGGACTCTGAAAAGGAAACAAAAGCAGACAAATTGGGAAGGGAAATCAAAACCAGAAGAAGCAACCCATACAGGAGTAGTTTCCTGTTCATTTATTCTTCTTTCTTACTGTCTCATCAGCACTGGCCTGATGGCAGCCCCAGTTTTGAAACTCTAACAGTTGCAGCAGTACAGGAGATAAAAGTTTTCTGGCCGCTGGCCCAGAAACAGGGTTCCTGTGAGCCAGCTAGCACAGGGATAATCTCAGAGAGGAGAGCTCTAGAAAAGGATCTCCTAATTCTGCATATGAATTAGCACAAGTCCCACACTCATCTCTGAGCTACACATACAAGGATAGACCCAAAGCCGCATAGCAAAGGCTTTTAAAACTGAATTGGTGTTAGAATTATCACCGGTAGAAGGCAAAACAGAACTTGGGAACTGAACCTAATCAGGTTAACTGCCTGCTAAAACAAAAAACTGAAAACATAAACATGCTCCAGAAGATTTTAACAGAACCCAGAGTCTCGCAATAAAAACTCGTAATTCCCAGGACGCAGTATAAAAGTACCAGACAGAGAAAGAACCAGGGAAAATGTGACCAATTCTCAAGAGCAGGAGTCCTCAAACTATGGACCGTGGGCCAAATGCGGGTGTTTTTGCCCGTTGTTTTTTTTTTGTGTGTGTGTTTTTTTTTTTACTTCAAAATAAGATATGTGCAGTGTGCATAGGAATTTGTTCATTTTTTTTAAACTACAGTCCGGCCCTCCAATGGTCTGAGGGACAGTGAACTGGCTCTGTTTAAAAAGTTTGAGGACCCCTGCTCAAGAGGAAAGAAAATGAACAAATGCCAAACATATAATGGTCCAGGTTGGAATTATCAAAGACTTTTAAGTAGCTATTACAACTATGCTCCATGAGATAAACGTAAATGCTTTTGAAACAAATAAAAAGATAGCTCTCAAGAGAGAAATAAAAACATGAAAAAAAGAACCAAGTAGGCTGGGCATGGTGGCTTACGCCTATAATCCTAGCACTCTGGGAAGCCAAGGTAGATAGCTTCAGCCCAGGAGTTTGAGACCAGCCTGAGCAAAAGTGAGGCCCTGTCTCTACAAAAAATAGAAAAATTAGCCAGGCATGCCTATGGGCCAACTACTTGGGAAGCTGAGGCAAGAGGATGGCTTGAGCCCAGGAGTTTGAGGTTGCAGTGAGCTATGCTGATGCCACTGCATTCTACCCATAGCAACAGAGCAAGACTCTGTTTCAAAAAAAAGAACCAAGTGAAAATGTTATTTCACACAAATCACAGTGTAGAATTTGGTATAAAAATAGACAAACAAACCAATCAAACAGAACACAGTCCTCAAACTAACCCATGCATATATTGTCACTTGATACATGAAAAATATGACACTGCAGAGTAATAGGGAAAAGATAATCTTTTCACTAATGGTAACTGGTTATCCATAAGAAAAAAATTAAGTTTTATCCTTATCTACATTGTGTGTATGCATGTATGTGTATTAATCAGTTCTAGATGGATTTTAGATAATGTAAATGTAAACAACTACAAACAATAAAGCTTCTACAATATATGAGAGTATCTTCATAACTCAAGAATAGAAAAATACTCTTTTAAAAACAGGAGAAAATTCACTGACCATAAAGAAAAGTTCAATACATTTACATTAAAATTAAGAACTTCTGTTTATCAAAAGACACCACGAATAAAAACATAAGCTACTGAGAACATATCTGCAACACATTTCACTAAAAGGCTCTATTAAGATTATACAAAGAATATCTACAAATCATACTTTTTTAAAAAAGTTAAGAGTAAAACAGATAATCCAGTGGAAAAATAAGCATAAGACTTAAGCAGGAATCTCACACACACAAAATATCCAAATGGCCAATAAATGTGAAAAATGCTAAATAACTTCAATGATCATCAGAGAAGGGCAGACTAAGCCATGACGAAATACTAATGTTACACACCCACCAAAATGGCTATAATTTAATAACTAGCAAAATGAAGACCTTGGACCCACAGGCATTCTTCTCATACACTGCCGGTGGGAATACAAATTGGTACGTCCACTTTGGAAAACTGTTTGGCATTTTCAATGTATATTTTGAACATTTTGACCCAGGCATTCCACTCCCAGAAAAATACCTAGCAGAAGTATGTCCACCAAACCTGACACAGAAATTTCAAAGTAACATTATAAAAATATCCCAGAACTGGAAACAACTAAAACATCCATCAACATTAGGACGGATAAATTGTGATATATCCATACCACAGTATAACTATACAATGATAAAAATGAACAAACTACTACACGCACCATGAATAAGAATCTCACACTGCTGAATGCAGGAAGACAGACACAAAAGCATACATACCATATGACTTCACTTTCCCAAATTAAAAAACAGACTAATCTAATGGTGTTAGAAGTTACGGCAGTGGTTCCCTGTGAGAAGAAGGTTGTAGGTGCAGGGGGAAGTTGAGGGGTTTTGGGGTACTGGCAAATGTTCTATTGTGTGATCTCAATGGTGGTACACAGATACCAAGCTATGTTTGGTATATCTGTGTATGTTTGGGTTTTTTTTTTATGCATGCTATACTTTTTAAAAGCATAAAAGAAAATAATTGGTATCTTACTTGTCAGCAAGTTCCTTATAAAATACAAAAACCTAACTAATAAAAGTAAAAGGAGAAAGGAAAATCAGAGCCTCTGACATTCACTGACCAATTATTTCAAAAGTTATTTGGAAAAAAAAAACCTATAAAAGAGATACCACAGAAAGATCAGAAAGAGATCTTTTTATCTGAGAGAAAATAAAATTCCAAATCTTCAGGGCAAAAGAAACATGACTACATTTTAAAAAATTTTTTTTATTTTCCTTTTTTTGTGTGTGTGCTTCTCCATTCTGTTTTTTGTTGTTGTTTAGCGTATTAAGGGGGTACAAGTGTTAAGGTTACATATATTGCCCATGCCCCCACCCCCTGCTTCAAGTAAGAGCTTCAAGTGTGTCCATCCCCCAAATGTTGCACGTCTCACTCATTGTAAAAAACAATTTTTTAAGAGACAGGGTCTCACCATGTTGCACAGGCTGGAGTGCAGTGGCTGTTCACAGGCATAATTGTACCTCACCGTGGCCTGGAACTCCTGGGCTCAAGCAATCCTCCCACCTCAGCCTCCCAAGCACCTGGGACTACAGGCACAAGCCACCATACACAGCCGAATTTTTCAAATTTTTTATTTAAAAAAAAACCCAATCATTCCCCATGGGTCACATTCTAAAAACCCTCATTTACCTGATGACTCGAATCTTCAGTGCTCTGCTTTATGAAGTCCTCCAGCTCCTGTTTATCTTTCATAGTCTTCTCTAACTGGTCATTTGCTTGCCTGAGCATCACCTGTAGTTTTTTCACCTATGTAATTTAAAAAGTCAATTAGAAGTAAAAATCAGAATTCTTCATAAATTTTAAAAGAATTCCTAACTCTATCATTTTAAAAAATCTCTAACTTTTTTTCCTGAGAAACATAACAGATTGGTCAATTCAGAAAGAAATGAAATAAATGACCTCAAGAGACAAGTGTACTGTGCTATACAGTTAACAAATCAGTTCTGACCAACATTATCTCACCTGAAAATACTTGCTTCTCCCCCTGGGTCCTTTAGGCCATGGCTTTGGCCTCCAATCTATAATCCACACCAGGCATCCTCAAACTACAGCCCGCAGGCCACATGCAGGTGTTTTTGCCCACTTGTTTTTTTACTTCAAAATAAGATATGTGCAGTGTGCATAGGAATTTGTTTATAGTTTTTTTTTAACTATAGTCCAGCCCTCCAATGGTCTGAGGGACAGTGAACTGGCCCCGTTTAAAAAGTTTGAGGACCCCTGATCCACACTAACACCATTTTATAATATATTAGGCTATTAAGTATGAAATGTCCAACTTCCTTAAGTACTAAGTTTGACAGTTGATATCTCTGATATTTTACTTTGACACTTTTTGTTTTATTTTTATTGTGAAGGTACATCCTCAGTCTTGCAAATGCATGTTTTGGCTTGTGATTATCTTTCGGTATTTTTTAGAGCAATTTTTGTGAAACCATGGACAAGTCCAAATTTCATGTTGTTTTCTAATATGAGTTGCGTCATGGAACCAATGCAGTGCAGACAGCTCGAAATATCAACAAAGTGTTTGGGAAGGATGTGGCTAATGAATGCAGAGTACAATGTTTTGAGAAGTTCCCTTCTGGTGATTTTAATCTTGAAAATGAGCTACATGGGCATCCTGAGACCAAGGTGGATAATGATCAGCTAAAAGCTATAGTAGAAGCAAATCCATCTCAACCTACACATGAATTAGCAGCAAGGTTTGATGTTACTAGTCCAACAATATTGGACCATTTGAAACAAATCAGCAAAGCAAAGAAGCTGGATAGATGGGTTCTGCATGAATAAAACAAGTGTCAGAAGAGAAATTGTCTCAAAGCTTGCCTTCTTTGCTGTCACAACATAAAGGTGAACCATTTCTACACCATATTGTTACATGTGATGAAAAATGGATTCATTCTGACAATTGCAAGCATCCAGCACAATGGATGGATAAAAAGTGCCAAACACAGTCCAAACCCGAATATTCATCAAAAAAAAAACCTAACAGTGTCTGTTTGGTGGTCCAGTGCTGGTTATTATCCACTACAGCTTCATAAAACCAGATCAATCCACTACAGTGGATGTCTACTGCAACCAATTGGATGAAATGATCAGGATGTTTGCAATTAGGCGGCTGAGATTGGTCGATAGAGACAGGCCAAATCTCTTGGAAGACAACATTCCACCACATGTCACACAAACAACACTGTTCCAACTACAGAAGCTGGGTTTGGAATCTCTCTGTCATTCACCATATTCACTATTGCACCAACTGACTACCACTTCTTGCAGGCTTTGGATCATGTCTTGTAAGGAAAAATATTCAATTCTCAACAAGCTGTGGAAAACACCTTTCAAGATTTAATGGCCAGTCTTGCAAGGAAAAATATTTGATTCTCAACAAGCTGTGGAAAACGCCTTTCAAGATTTCATAGCCACTTACTCTCCAGGCTTCTTCGTGCTGGCATAAACAAGCTACCCTTAAGATGGCAAAAACTGCATAGTTTAGGTGCATACCCTGATTAATTATACTGCTTCTTGTCTGAGATATAATACAATACACTTTTGATTCGTAATCAGACATTTCATATTTAATGACTTAATAAAAGTGAAATCACATAATTTCCCAACTTAAAAGCCCTGAATGTCTCCCAAAGTCTTCAGGGTAAAATTTCAACTGCTTTTATTTTGTTAGAGGCAACAGTCTACCTCTTATCTCCTCAAATCTCCATATAATAAAGTACTTTCCATGTGTATAAAATCATGACAACTTCACTATTGGACCTTGGGCAGAATGGGCAGGGTGGGAGAAATGAAGCTGTGCTCCTTTAGGTGCTGGGCTGCCCCGTGTGCTGATGCAAGTTAACAGAGCACAGACACGCTACAACAGAGTCCTAGCGAGCACCCACTGCAAATGCAACTGCCAATGCATGTAGCAGATTATTTCATAACTTTTTTTCACAAAAAAATTCAGAAGAGAAGATGATGGATATGGTTTCCTAATGCATATGTGGCAATTGATTCTGCATCTCCAATGAAAAGTACAGCAGATCACCAATTTGGCACATCAAAAGAAACTCACCTGGTCTCTGGTTTCAGCCTCCTGAATCTGAATTCCTTGTAACTGTTTTTCATAATTGGAACACATATCACAACGTCTACCAAGTTTATTTCCAGCATTATGCACCTAAAGGGCACCAAAATTACCTCTTACCACGCAGAACAAAATATTAATAATTCTACATCATGTATTAGAGGTACACATGCACAGTCTTACCGATGTTACTCAAAGTAGAGCAAGGAGTAAACAATTTCTTCAAGGATATAAGGCAAAAAGTTGTAATATTAGGGTTGATTAAAAGTCATAAAATCCAGTTCAAGTAGGATAGCAAAACAAGGGACACAACTTATCACCAAGAGACTAATGGCCACAAAACACCACAAAACATTTAAGGAAAGCACAAAGCAAGCAAACGGCTTTACACTGTGGCACTCAAAACTTATATATAAATACTGCCTGACCAATGAGAAGGAAAAAACAAAAATAGTGCCAATTCACAATTTTAATAGCTTCAATTACAAAATAGCTATGAAACTATTAAGTATCACCTTCTCACATATATTATATATACATAAGACTAATGAGAATAGTTTTTTTTGTTGTTTTTGTTTTAGAATACTTTCCTTCTGACTTAGTAACCTATTCCACTTACTGACCAACAGCTTCTTTAAAGAGAAGCAGCCCTGAGTAAAGGAAAGCACTGGAAGTCAGGTTTTGCCACTAAGTCAAGGGGAACACTCAAGCAACTCACTTGATCTTTCAGAGCCAGTTTCCTCATCTCTAAATTGGGGATAATCATGCCCTGATTGCCTCATTATGATCATGAAGCACAAAGAGGTCAGGAATGAGAAAGGGCTTTGTAATCTGTAAAGCATTATGCAAATACATATTTAAGCTTATATCTCCTAATCTTTCTTCTGAGTTTACAAGTTCTTCAAGGAGGACAATTAATCTCATTGAAGACTGCCTTCTTTTCTCTCCTATATTTTCCAGCCTCTCCTTAGACTCACTCTCAGCATCAACAGCTGACAAGCATTTGCACTTTAGATCTAAAGGAAAGATGAAAGAATGTGAATCTTGGAATGTATGGGGATCATAGAAAACAGCAAAGCAAACCAAACTCAGATTACTGAAAAACTCATCAATGCTAGTCAGGCAGGTTGCTTCAACTTCAGAGGTGTAACATCAGGTGGAGAAGTTCACACTGGATGCCACTGGCTAGTTACAATCTCTGTCATAATAGCCAAAGCAGACTATGACAAGGGTCAGATGACATAGGCAAATATCCACTGGCTGTCAAAAGGTGCCTCCAGACACCATCTACTGAATGAACAACAAATCCCAGAGCTACCCATTATCCCTTAGAGTGAGCAGGAGGAAAAGAGAAAGATAACTTACCTCTTTCTGCAGGAGATTCCATTCTGTCTCACTAACTAAGCGGTAACCACTAGGGGACACATAAGCACTCTCCATAGCCTGGGTAACACTGGACAGGAGGGATGCTGTCTCTTCTTGTTCTGGTGTCATTGCCTTGATTGCTCTTTCCTGATCTTTGGTTAACATAAACCCACTTGGCATCTGGAGTGACCCAAGGGAGGCAGTATCAAAGTTCTCAGACACTGAATCTGCTCCAACCAGTGGTCCAAATTCTGACTCGTCCAGGTTTCCAGCAGATTTTGCTTTGTAGTTATAGCCTAAAGCTTTGGATTGCAATGAGCCCGAGGTTCCCAAGCTGTCTGTAGACTGTGCTCTCCTGAGTCCTTCTTTAAACATGTCACTGTCCGATTTGCTGAATGGATCTCCAGATGGCAACAATAAGTCTGCATCTAAGGAATGGACTGAACCATGCGTGCTATCTAAATGCTCCTGAAATGTCAAAATATATATTGCTAAGTTAGACAATTCTCTGTATCTTCAAAGTGAAAATCTGTATAATAAATATATTTTGCCAGTCATTACACATGATATAATCATTAATGTGCTACCTACATATAATTACTGAACAAAAATTTATTGACTATCTTCTATATCAGGGGTCCTCAAACTTTTTAAACAGGGGGCCAGTTCACTGTCCCTCAGATCGTTGGAGGGCCGGACTATAGTTTAAAAAACACTATGAACAAATTCCTATACACATTGCACATATTTTATTTAAGTAAAAAAACAAATGGGCAAAAACACCCACATGTGGCCCGTGGGCTGTAGTTTGAGGACGCCTGTTCTATATGCTGGGCACTAAACCAGGCACTCAGGATACAACTGTGAGCAAGACACACAATCTCTGACCTCAAGATGAGTACAGTCTCATAAAAAAGATAAACAAGTAAACAGGCTATTACAATACTATATTTGATAAAATGATAGGCTAGAATGGGTAGAACTATGTAATGAATGCTCTAGGAGCTCAAGGACAGGAATTTAGCCCAGACATGAGGAGCTGGGGAAGGTAACCTGCAATTCAGCGGTTGGTATGTCAAGCATGAGGTACCTACTGTATATTCAAGTGGAAATATCCACCTAATAGAGGGACACTGAGTCTTTAGGTAGACATTTGGGAATAACCGTCACATACTGATAATTAAAGTCACAACAGTAAATTAGAAGACCTAGCATGAGTGTGTAGAATAAGAGGGCTAAGAGTGGAACCCTGAGAAATACTAACATCTTTGGGATGGGCAAAGAAGTGGCCAGAGTAGCACAAGGGAAATGAGAAGAATGTGGTATTCTGGAAACCAAACTGCAAGCAAGGTGTAATCAACACATTAAATGTGGTACACTAAGTGAGAGAAGACAAAAAGGCCACATATCATAAAGATTCCATCCATATGAAATGTCCAGAACAGGTAAATCCATAGAGACATAAAGCCAACTAGTGACTGCCAGAGGCTAGAGGGAGGGGAAAATGGGAAGGGACTCTTTAATGGGTATGGGGATCTTCTTTGGGAGTGATAAAAATGTTTTCAAACTAGGTGTGATGGTTGCGTAACACTGTGTCTATACTAAATGCCACTGAATTATATTCTTTTTTTTTCTTTTCTTTTTTACTCCTTACCACAATTAAGAGAATTGTATTCTTAAGTGGTTAATTTATATTATGTGAATTTTATCTGAATTTTTCAAAAAACATATGGTACAGCACATTCCCAAAGGCAAAAAGCAAACCAGTGCCACTACATGAGGCAGCTGCATAGTTAGTGGGGAAACAAGAAAAACAAGGAAAATAAAACAAGTTTTCCTTGAAACTAAATTTATTAAATTTAAAGGACCATCCTTGAAGATAATATACTTTCTTGTATACTTTCTTGAATTCAGCAGTTGTTTTCCTAAGAATGTATACTTAAAAAAAAAATCAGATACATCCATGATTTCTGAAAAAGGAAAAATTATATATTGTGACATATAATAATGAAAATTTTATAGTAGTAAAAAATGAAACCAACTTGACTATGAGTGTATTAATCATGCTGTTTATTTTCTGTATTTCAGAATGTTTGGATTTCTTGGGGACCTTGCTGGTTAGGAAAAAAACTGTGCCTAGCAGGGCTAATTCCTACAGATAATAAACAATTCACCTTCCTGTGAACATACCTTTCATATGCAAACCAACCAATCCCAAACTCATATCCCCAACCACCTTCTTTGCCTAATCCTCACACTCCAAGTTAGTATTTCCTCTATCCTAAATCACCACAGGGCTAGGTGCCAAACAACTAAGGACAGGCCCTATGCCCCCAACGCTGCCAGAATTACTATCTAGCCAGTTCTAAACTGTTTACTCTGCCCTGCCTTGCTTTTCCCAGGGAAATTCCAATGACAACTGTGGCCCATGCTTTCTCTGGCTCCTACTTCTACTTCCTGCCCAGCTCTGATGCTTCCCCATATGGCCCTGTGTGGCATGTGCCTCTGTTTCCAGGGGGACTCCCAGGAACATACAACTTTTTCCAATGGCACTGACCTCTCTGTATCATCACTCAGTCACCTTGATAAACTAAAACCTGGGCACAAATCAATTAGTTGGGAATTGGCTACAGGAATTATGGCACATTTATATGCTGAAATTCTGTCAGCCATTAAATGCCATTTTGGGGAAGAACATTTAATGATGTGCCAAAACCTTAAAGTAGATTTAAGAGGGAAAAAATTGTACATAAAATATTATATAGTGACAATCTGGATTATGTTTAAAAAGTACAAATAGAAACACATATGTTATCTTTCGGAAAAAAAAATAGAAAAAGGGGGGGGGGAGAAAGAGATATACCAAAATTTCAGTGATGGTTATCTCTGGGTGGTAGAATTATCTACCAGTTATTTACCTTGTATGACATTTTCTATACTTTCTAAATTTTCCATAATGAGCATGCATTGCTTTTGTAGTGAGAAAAGCGTATTCTAATATCAGGTTAAAGAAGATATGTGGTCCTACAAATTTCAAACATCTTTAGCAATAAATATAACTCTCCAAGCATTCCATATTAACTTTAAACCAACAGCTAAAGTGTCATGATTTGCAATCCAAAGCAATTATGTCCAACATTCAAATTGCAAACTATTAGATCTGAAAGTCTGCAGATCTGTTAACACAGAATCAAAAATAAGAAAAATACTTCTCTGTAAATCATAGCAAATCTCCCTTTCCTGTTTTCCTGCTTTTCAAACATTCCTGGGTAGATGACTGCATGATGCAAAAACCATGCAATAGTTGGCTGTACCCAAAAATTGAGGCATTCTCCTGGGAGTCTAATGATTAAAAACATGCACAGTAGAATTAGGCCAAGTGGTCATCAGTGTATGTCCCAAAACAAAGAAGGTACAAAAATAACTACAACATGCAGAACTTTTCAGTGACTACTAGGATTTTTTTTCAAGTTTTCTTTAATGTCAAATTATCCATAAACATGGAAATATAAGCCACCAGGAAGTAGATTATTTATGGCTCAGAGTAAATCTGCAAAGCCAACAAAAACGTGATACCTTTGCAAGTGAAGAAAAGAACCCTATTCAATTTAACTGAAACCCATTCACTAGGACAGGAAAGGAGGTGGGGGTGGGGAAGTGAGCATAAACTTCTAAAGAGCAGGGACAGTATAAACAAGGCACAAAAATGTGGACAGTGAGTAGCTAGGTCTGGCTATAGAGAAGTGGAGAGCAGTGGGTGAGACTAGAAAGGCCATTCAAGTGTGAAAGTCCTTATATACCAAGCTAGGGACTTTAGTTTTTATCCTAAAGGCAATAAAAGCAGCATTTCTTTCATTGAAAACAAGGCAACAGCATGATCTCTGAAGGATGAGTAGAAGGATTTCAATACTCAGAAATGCAGTGGGAAGTAAGCATTCCAAATGAAAGGACCAACAAAGGAAGTGGAGAGTCTAGCACAAGATGATGAGCAATGTGGCTAAAATGGAATCGACATAATGAATGGCCTCAATTATCTGCCTGAGGAAATTGTACATAATTATGTAGGTATGGAAGTCAGTAGTGGTTTCTGAGTAGAGGACTGGCTACTGCAGCTACCCTTAAGAAAATGAATGTGACAATAATGCTGAGGGTGCAACAGAGCAGGACAGGTTAAAGACAGGACACCAGATGAGGAAGCCCTTGCAAACATTATGGGTGTGAGGTGATGAGGCCACTAGGAACACCACTTTATACTTCCAGTTTCTCCACTCTCCCGATTCCAAATACCTGAAATGTTTTACCCTGCTTCATCACAATCTGCCAAACCTCACTCACAGGTTCTCAGGGCTTCAGACCTAATATCAGTTAATACTCATCTATGTGCTACAGGAAGAACAATGTTTCAACATTTTAGAGAATCACTTTTAAACAAAAAGCTCAAAGTATTAACAACATGCATAGTTCACATCAAAAACGATTTTACAGAATTATTTAAAGACTTCTTTTAATGTATTAAATTTTGGAACCATTGGAAAAAAGAACATCTAATTACTTCAGACAGTGAATCAAACTGCAACATGTTTCAAACAGTGCTACCTATAATGCCATAAAAACAACTGAAAATAATACGGTCATTTTATACAGCTTCCAGTGGTTATATACTTCCCATATGAAGAATTAACTGATGATTATGAGTAAGCTCAAAATGGTGACCTTGTATATTTAATGATATTAATTACAGATTCACTATACCTCTTCATTTGATAACTGGGCTGAAGATTCTTCTTGAGTTAAAGCACACACTACGGGTATTTTTACTTCTTCCTCAACATCTGTTTTTTTATGATCCTTTCTCTTATTGAGTCTTTGTTGTTCATCATCTTCCTAAAGGTTAAGAAAAAATATATATATATTACCCAGGTAATGTCCTTAATAAGTCATACAGTCCTTTAACCACTCAAAACAAATAAGAGCTCTGTTTTGAGTTTTATGATTAGAGAAAACTGGACACTTAAGCTTATTTGTTTTGTAATCAAATCTAAGGGCTTCTGGTCATGAAAACATTTTAATGCCACGAGTGCAAAGTAGGAACCCTGGTATAAAGAAGAAATCAGGAAGCAGCTGCCAAGAAAAGTATACTGTGTGAAAGTGGCAAAACAAAAGAAAGCAAAACCTACCTCCTTCAACTGATCTAAGAAGGGAACATTTACATAGAATATTCCTTCTATTTATTGTAGAAAACAAATAATTAAAAGCTATAACATTATCCATTAGAAGAAAGTATAGGCCTGGCTCTGTGGCTCATGCCTGAAATCCTAACAGTTTGGGAGGCCAAGGTGGGAAGACTGCTTGAGGCCAGGAGTTCAAGACCAGACTAAGCAAGAGCGAGACCCCATCTCTACAAAAGTAAAAAAGTTAGCCAGGCATGATGGCACATGCCTATAGTCCCAGCAACTTGAGAGGCTGAGACAGAAGACTGCTTTAGCCCAGCAGTTTGAGGTTGCAGTGAGCTATGATGCCACTGTACTCTAGCCTGGCAATAGAGTGAGACCCTGTTTCTAAAAAAAAAAAAAAAAAAAAAGAAAATGAAACAACTTTACATGAAATACAAAAGGAATGATTAAAGTTGATCTAATAATTCAAAGATGAATAAAATACTTTCAGTGTGCCCCAAAACAGTCTAATGAGGAGAGACAAACACACAAATAATCACAATACAAGTATGTACAAGGATCTATTGAAGGAGAAAAACAATGACTCATTTCATCTGAGCAAGCCAGCAAAGGGGGCCCAAAGGAGGTAACACTTCAGCTGTATCTTTAGAGACCAGGAAGTTAAGTTTGCCAGTTGCATGAGAGGAGACAGGCAAGGGTTCTAAGGAGAAAGGAAGCACATACAAAAGACAAAGGCATGGGAATGCAGGCCATAGGGAGAAATATTGAGTAATCTAATATGAATGAAAAATGGGTAGGCACATGAGAAGTGAGGGACATGGAGAACGGGGTGGTGATGAAGTATTTTGACTCTGGAATCAGATTTGGCTCAAATCGCAGATGTGTCATTAACCCCTCAGCCTGTTTCCTAATCTATAATACAGTAATTGTATAACTGTAGTCCCTACCTCATATGGAGAGTTTTGCTTTTTGAGAATGACTGGAGATAAAGCTTTATATATAAAACGTTAGCACAATGCTACCACATAGAAAGCTCAATAAATGTTCATAAAGGCCATAAAAGACCATCTTTGTAAAGTTTAGACTGCTTTAATGGGCCTCAGGGTAGGCATGATAAGATCTGTACAGTTTTCTGACACAGAGTCTTGCTCTGTTGCCCTGGGTAGGGTGCAGTGGCGTCATCATAACTCACTGCAACCTCAAACTCCTGGGTTCAAGCGATCCGTTTGCCTCAGCCTCCTGAGTAGCTGGGATTACAGGCATGCGCCATGATGCCCACCTAGTTTTTCTTTTTTTAGTAGTAGAGACAGGGTCATGCTCTTGCTTAGGCTGGTCTTGGACTCCTGACCTCAAGCGATCCTCCTGCCTCAGCCTCCCAGAGTGCTAGGATCACAGGCCTGAGCTACTGCACCCAGCCAGTATCTGTACTTTACAATATGAATCCTTATGTTGACTGTGTCTACACACAAGATGAATGAGTCAGAACTAAGAGACAAAAAAAAACAAACTTAAAAAAGAATAAACTTCTGAAAAACAAAATCTAATATAAGTCATATAAGGCAATTTGAAATATTGTTTAAAATACCTAGAAAGGCAGTGAATGCTTTTATGTAGCTATTCCAGGGTAATATTGGCCCACATAAGTAACATGGTTGAGGATATTAGCTGTTATACTATTTGAAATGACAAAAAGAAGGGCTGGGAGGGGAACCACCTAGATGCCCACTACAAGAAAGAAGGATTAAATCAATTATGCTACCAGTTAATGAGATAGAACTCTGATATGACAATATATCCAGGATGTTTATGGCAAAAATAAACTATAGAATAAGTACAGCATTTTAGCTATTGTTATATGGGAATAGGAGGCAACCACCCTAAACACATATTCATAAACACATAGAACTATTCTGGAAGATTCCCTACCAAACTGGTAAAAGCAGTTACTTCTGGGAAGGGGAGGTGTAGATGTCAAGGGAGATTTTTACTTGATTACTTTATATTTATTTTATTCTTTCACTTTGTTTTTAAAACAAAAAAAAATTTAACATGAGAATAGATTTGTGTATTAATCATATAACTTAAAAATGTTTTTTAAAGATTAGGAGAAAACAGGATCTTGAGTATGCAGCACTCTGGACACCTGCCTTTTCTATCACTCAGCCTCTCCATCTATATCATATCACCTCCTAAGAAGGCTTTTAGAGCAACATCACCAAAGCCTTGGCCTGGACTGACAAAACTCCAGAGCCTATGGAGAACTGGACAGCACTGCAGAGAAACATTTTCTCACAAATACGCATCCTGCAGTTTATGAAGAAGATCATTTCTAAATCAGTTTTTTCCCACAAACTAGGTCATTCTAGTGGGTCATTCCCTATAGTTGAAAAACAAAATCCCTCAAACACAACTATTATGTTTTTTAAAGTCACACACATCACCTTGTTTCAGCTTAAGTTAATCTCTAACATACGTAAAATAATACAATCATGTTGGGGGTAGGGGATGTGTTTTTAACAAAGCAAACAAGTCCTACAAAATTGGTATTCACCTGATCTTTCTTCTTCAGTTCTTCAACTTGTCGGAGCTGTTCTGAAGTTAGCACAATCTCCATTCGCTGCATGTCTCTCATCAGTAAACGCTGAGATTCCAGAAACTGGTCATTGGCCTTCTGCCATGTATGTTTTAACTGGTTGTGCTGTTGTCGCTCTTGCTCCAAGAGATGGCAAACTGTTTAGGAACCACCCCCAGATCAAAAACACTGAATTTTAATGGTAGGCAATTTCTTTAGCACAGGACTACTAGCCCAGGTCTGACCACTGGTCCATGTGTCTGAGATTCTGTCCTTGAGTGGCAACAAGAGGCAACCTGTAGCTGAAAATGGCAGCTATCCCCACTCCATCGCTCTAAAGCAATGTCTCCCAAAATGTATCCATAGGAACATATCAAATAAAAATTTCTGTGCTCAGTAACTTTTAGAAAACCCAGGTTAAATAAAATTTTAAAGAGTTCTTTACTACAGGACTTTGAGCTGAGGGTCACAATTATCTCTATGTTTTCTTGTAAGGTGATATAAATTTGCCAAATTTATTTGACAAAATAAACCCTTTGTCACATGCAACTCAAATAGTAAGTATTCTAGGGAATATACTTTGGGAAACATTGCTCTGAAGACCAAAAGTGTAGGAACCACTCCTACTTTTGTTTAATACATTCTGATAAATCTGTCATCCAGACATCTTTCTTAGGTCCAGTTAGTTTAGACCTCTCATGCATAAAAAGTCAAAGAATCTTTCTAAAATGTCTGTAATGTTAATACTCATTAGCTCAACCATCTACTAAAAAAGAATAGGTAGCGTGATCTATCCACCCAGCCACCCACACCAGAAACCTAAGACAATTCATACTTCTTACTTTTCCTCATCCCCATATATTCAATTGTGACACAGACCTACTAATTCTGCCTCCTTTGCAGTCTGACACATCTATCTTCTGACTTCTGCCTTGGATCAAGCCATTATGACTTAGACAACTACAAGAGTAGCCCCTTTTTAATCCTTCCTGCCCTCAGTCTTGCCCCCTCTCTATTATATTCTCCATACTGCTATTAGATCGAACTTTCTAAAACTGCAAAACTGGTATTAGCACTCTCCAGATTAAAACCCTTCAGAAAAGCCAGATACCAAAGGGCACATGGTGTAAAATCCCATTCACATAAAAGTCTAGAATAGACAAGTCTATAGAGATAGAAAGATTAGTGGTTGCCAGGGTCTAGAGGAGGGGGAATAGGGAGTGGCTGCAAATGGGTAGAGGATTTCCTTTTGAGGTAATGAAAATATTTTGGAATTAGTGGTAATGGGGCACAATTTTGTGACTACAGTAAAAACCACTGAACTGTATACTCCATGATATATGAATTATATCTCAATAATTTAATGCATTATCAAAACAGCACAAGTAATATATTAATAAAATAGCACATTACTATATACTTACTACTATATAAGTGATATTAGCATATATAAGCAGTGTATTATATATTGTATGTTTGATTTTTTTAGTATCTTGATAACTATTTTATAATATAATTGGTTTCTTTTGTAATAAAATATATTTTATATACTAAAAATATATTGTACTTTACACACTAAAAATATACTGTATCTTATATACTAAAAATATACTGGCCGGGCGCTGTGGCTCACACCTGTAATCCTAGCTCTTGGGAGGCCGAGGCGGGCGGATTGCTCAAGGTCAGGAGTTCGAAACCAGCCTGAGCGAGACCCCGTCTCTACTATAAATAGAAAGAAATTAATTGGCCAACTGATATATATATAAAAAATTAGCCGGGCATGGTGGCGCATGCCTGTAGTCCCAGCTACCCGGGAGGCTGAGGCAGAAGGATCACTCGAGCCCAGGAGTTTGAGGTTGCTGTGAGCTAGGCTGACGCCACGGCACTCACTCTAGCCTGGGCAACAAAGCGAGACTCTGTCTCAAAAAAAAAAAAATATACTGAGGGGGCTCACAAGACTGCCAAAGGAATCTATGACACAAAAAGGTTAAGAACCCCAGGTATATAGAAGTCACTAGAAAAATTGAAGATAAAAGTATATTTTTATTTTAATGGGGAAAAAGTGAGCCTTCTTCTCCTATCCCTGGAAAACAATCACTCTGCTACCAAACTGGTGAAATCAAAATTGTCCCTTATAAACAAAGATGTTACTTAAGGGCTCCAGAATAAATTGCCCTCTCCTTCTCATTTTCACCTTTGCTAATATACTTCCCACCCTTATTGGCTTTCTGCCCAAAGCTTATGCCTTTAAAGTTATTACTGAGGTCATGGAGATAAGAGAAGCCATTAACAATCCAAGAATCTTTAGTTGTTGTCACAATTTCAGCTTTTCATGAGAACATTCAAACCAATTACAAAGCTTAAACTGAATCACTAACATATCACATTGCTATTTTAGGATCTGTTACTGTTATTAGTCAATATCAATTTTTACTTACACAGTTGTCTCAGAGACTGAGATAAAAATATACAAAATATACATTTACCTTCATGCAATTCTTTCCTCAGTTTCTCAGCATCTTCCTGCAGAACAGATTTCTGAGTATTCAAAACAGCTACATACATCTCTAGATCAGTCCTACAAGATTTCTCCGCTTCCAGATAATGATTCAGTTCTTTAACCTAAATGAAGATGCAATTCTATTACACTGAAATTTACAACAGTTTCTATATTAGGTATAATGGTAAGTTCTGGCTATGCCTTCAAAAATTCTACATTTACTTTCACATAAATTTACATCTATAAAATTTACTATTTATAATTTTTAATTATAAAACAAACACATACTTCCAATACAAAAACTAGAAAAATAAAATAGTAGATGCTGTCGATAATCATATCACCAGAGTAAATAGACAATTGATATTACAAATAACCATTTTGTAACTTGTTTTTCAAAAAGGTAGTTCCAATTTGCATTGCCAGAGCAAGGTATGCACATGCCTGTTTTAACCCATATTCACTAACACAGGTATCTTTTGCTTTTTTTAAAAAGTAGTTAATTTCTCAGGATAAAAATTAAACCATACTCGTAAAGTTTGCTTTGCTTTGATTTCTGGTAAGTAATTCCCAATGCCTTAAATTTATACAAGGGAAATATTTTCACAGATATGTATATTCCTGGCAATTAAACACAGGGAAGTCATGATGGAAAAAATAATCTCACACTGCAATGACACAAACTTGAAGGCAAGTTTGTATAGAAACACTATTATACTTTTTAAAATCACATCTTTTTAAAAAATGCTTTTCCTTGAATAATTAACTATAATACTCAAAATATTTAACAATACAGCCTAATATCTGAAAGTTATAACCAAAATAAAATACAATCCTGCCCCAGAAAACCTAGGATTATAACATCACTACTTTACTCTGTCTTATAAACTGTCTATCCTAAATTCTGACCCTTAGGTTAACTTTCAACTTTTTCAAATGGTTATGTCTAATTTCATATTCAAGGTCATTTTCATGCCTTTTATCTTTCTATTTTTTCAAACTTAAAATAGCTGGATTATCTGTTTTCAGTTATCTTTACTCCTAGACCATCACATAATACTAATCAGAGACTAAAATGATTACTTAAGCCATCATTTGAGGCTTCACTGAAGGCTTTCAGTAAACCACAAGAGATTAACAAAGAATGGCCAAGTGCTGACTACTGTGACGCACTTTCCCTCACACCTGAAACGGATGGCAATTCAGCTGATGGTAATACAGTCAATGGGGCAGACATAAAATGCTTGTACATAACCACTAATTCTGCCAGCTATTACTTTATAGAATAAACATTTGACCTAATTAATAATGAATTCCTAACAGAGTTTTGCATACTCCAATAGCAGAGGAATGTGCCAATTTGTTCTATAAGACTTGCAACCTGGTTAGGGTAATAAGGCATCCCACTTTGATTTACATTTCCCCGATTTCCAGTGTGGATGAATACCTTTTCACATAGCTCTACTATTTTGTTTCCTATTTTGTGAACTGATCGCTCTTATGCTATACCAGGTTTTCTACTGAACCATTTGGCACTTGTAGACTTGGCAATTTTTTATTATTCTGGATATTAATTTTTTGTCAGTTATACTATGAGGTATAGCTATCTTCTCACAGTCCATAGCTTCTTTTTTCAACTTTTTGTAGTATTAATATCTTTTAACAAGGAAGTTCATATTCTAATGTAGCTAAAATTTGTCAACTTTTCTTTCAGTCAATATTTTTGTCTTATTTAAGAAATCTTTTTTGAGCCCCAACAACATAATCTCTTTTTTAACATCTACAAGTTTTACAGGTTTACTTTTCACTCTTAGGCTTTTAATTCACTGAAATTGATTTTTGTAAGGTGTGAGGCAGAAAATTAATTTGACTTCATTCTGTACTTATAACTTATTTGAAAAACATTTTTTAACAATCGATTCTTCCCCCGTTGATTTGTAATGCCACCTATCATATACCAAATTCCCACATATATATGGGATGATTTCTGTGTTTTCTAGTCTATTATTCTCTTTTCTTGGTGCATATTATTTATTTATTTAATTTTTTAATTTTTTTTTGAGACAGGCTCTTGCTCTAGAGTACAATGGTATCATCATAGCTCACAGCAACCTCAAATTCCTGGACTCAAGTGATCCTCTTGCCTCATTCTCCTGAGTAGCTGGGACTACAGGTGAGCATCACCACGCCTGGCTAATTTTTCTATTTTTTATAGAGATGAGGGTCTCACTCTTGCTCAGGCTGGTCTCAAACTCCTAACCTCAATCAGTCCCACTGCCTGGTCCTCCCAGGGTGCTAGGATTACAGGCATGAGCCACCTCACCTTCCCTAAAGTTAGATTTTTAAAATCCAGTCTGATAATCTCTTTTAAAAGTAGGTATCAGTTTACACTTATAGGACTATTCATACATTCCCATTCATTTTTACATTCCTATTTTGTGCTTTTGTTTACCTTTTTTCCTTGTTTCTTTTGTTCCTACTTCCTTTTAATTATTAAAATTTTCAACATTCCCTTTGTATTTCCTCTCCTGTGTCTTTATGGCCAACAAATTCAGGCATACTATAGCTAGATTATCTCTAAAAGATAAGATCAATTCTAGGGCTGGCATCACAAAACAAAGTCAACTTTGAACAGTTTATTTTCCTTGGTAAGAAAATGAAAGAGACCAGGTCTCCTTTGGTAAGAAAATGAATACTAACTTTATGACAAAGCAGCCACTTGTGAAAAAGCATCATTATTGTGATTATTAAAAATATCCATAAGGGCAAAACCATCTCAAAGCAGTTTTCCACATTTTAAAAAAAGAAAGACTCTCAAGATGCATATTCTAAATTACAGTATTTTCCCTCTTACTGATTTTAATTTTGTTCATGGCATTAGGGCAGAATCTTGAGTTCAAAGAAAATGGATTACAATGTTTCACAACCTTTGAGGCCTCCAGCTCTTTAATCTTGTCTTCAGCCTCTGTCAGTTTATCCTTCAAGGCTGCAATTTCCTTCTCCATGGGCATCACAACAGAACGAAGTTTTTCAGCATCCTCTTGAGCCTATGGTTAAAAAGAATTAAATGCTACAACTTATTTATAGCTTTTACTAAGAAACTCTGACTCTTCTATTTGTTGAAAATTAGCATAACAAATAATTTCTACCAGGAACCACATAAACACCCATAAAACTTAACCACATCTAAACTTTAAATAATATATTACAGGGAATGTCTGGTCATAATCAGAGTTTTCCCAAATATTCCATTTAGAATTTAGGAATAAGTAGGAAAATGGGTTCACTAGGACAAATTTCATTTTTCACTTAAGAAAATATCCCATATAGAAAAGGAAGTACAAATAATAATTTTTACAATTTCTGGTTACAAAGTTAATTAGACCATAATTTTGTATGAATATTGAAAGGGCTGATGATATCTTAAACACACAAAGTAGAACAATGTATTTTCTAAAATATCAGAAAATTATGTTGCTATAAAAAGACTTCTACCCAATTGTTTAAACAGAGTACTTTAAATATTTTATTTTTAATGTCTAAATTAAAAAACCTAAAAAATGAACTCAAAAACTATCAGAGTTGTTTTCCAAACTCCATTCTCAAAAACATGGATTAAAACAACTTCCATAAACTATTGAACCAGTGAAAAACTAAATTTTCATTTTTCATAGATATATATACACACACACACACACATATACACAAACACACAAGAGAAACAAAGGTAGACTCAAAAAGTTGATTTTGTCTGAGGTACTAGGAGTTAGTCAGGGAAAAAAAGTTGGATTTTTCTCCTACTGAAAATGAAAATTAACGTAATTTACTGAATTTAAATGATTTTCAACTTATCCTAAAATGTTCAGGATAAGGAAAATATTATACAGGCTAGGTGTGGCGGTACCTGTAATCCCAGCACTTTAGAGGCCAAGGTAGGAGGATTGCTTGGGGCCAGGGGCTAGAGATCAGCCTGGGCAACACAGCAAGACCCCATCTTCAAAAAAAAAATTTTTTTTAACTTAGCCAGTGTACTGCTATACCTGTATAGTCCCAGCTACTTAGGAAGCTGAGGGGGAAGGATCACTTGAGCCCATGAGTTTGGGGCTGCAGTGAGCTATGCCTGGGCCACTGCACTCCAGCCTGGGTAACAGAGTGAGACCTTGTCTCTTAAAAAAATTTCAAAATCATAAATGCCCAAATGTGAGGTGGAGTTTCCTCAGAAAAACACATCTTTCAGAAAATAAGGATTCAGGTTCACTTTGTTTTCAGGTCCTTATAAAGCTGTTATTTTATTTTGAACAAAGTATTGCTTAGAAAAGAAAAGTTAGGTTAAAATATCTTTAGTCAAGGCTAGTCTGGAATGCTTATAAAGGTCACTTGATAAAAACCAGCAGAAAAAAACAGAAGGAAGAAAGCAAAGAATTTACCACAGATTGAGTTATTTATTAATGTAAAGATAACTTCACAATTTCAATTACTGGATGTCACTGTAAATAAAGCTCTTAAAGGGCACTTTAAAAATGACAGAAAGGTCATCAAAACTAAGGAAAATCTGAGAAACTGTCCCAGCCAAGAGGGAAGGATAAGGAGACATGACTAAATTCAATGTGGTATCCTGGATTGGATCCTGGAACATAAAGAAAGGACATTAGAGGTAAAAACTAATGTACTCTGAATACAAAAATGGACTTTAGTTAATAATAATGAATCCATACTGGTTTATTAACTGTGATAAACATACCCTAGTAATGTAAGATATTAATAACAGGAGAAACTGGGCATGGAGTATTGGGGAACTCTATGCTATCTTTGCAATTTTTCTGTTACTCAAAAACTATTCTAAAAAGCAAAATTTAATTTAAAAATTAAAATTTTAAGAATGTTAAGAAGGGGAAGACTGTACAAATCATGAAAATATATATATATATATATATATATTTAAAGAATGGACCAAGGATTAGGAACCAAAGACAATGATAAATCCAACTGAAAAATCAATTTCTAAAGATTACATTATATAATATGTAATTTTAAATACCTGTCTGTATATAAATAGCATAAACGTTCATACAATCAAACTGCTTAAAAACCTTTTTAAATTTTCTCCCTAATAGAATGTCCCACTTTATGTGTCTAGCTGCCCTATGTCAAGGCATTATATGATATATGTGGTACACTTACCACATGGGAACCAAAGGATATGGAGAAAGAAGGAAAATTAACATCTGTTCTAAAACTTTGGTTTAGACATAATCATCGAGCAACAACATTCATTCAACAAATATTTACTGAGCACTTACCTGCAAGACACTATTCTAGGCATGTAGAATACACAAAAGACTCCTGCCCTCATGGAGCTTACATTCTAGCAAGGAGGAAAGGGCAGTATACAATAAACACAATAAATAGGTGAACTCTGTGTACTATAAGGAAATACGTGCTATGGAAAGAGAAAACCCAGAGCAGGATGAGGGAGATCAGTACAGTAGTGGTAGGTGGGGGAACGAGGAGGGCAGGCTGCACTGTTAAATAGGGTGGGTGGTCAGGATAGGCCTCATGAGGTGGAGACATTTCAGCAAAGATTTGAAGAGGGAGAGAGAGTGAGCCATAGATGTATCTGGAAGAAGCGCATGACATTATTTAGAACTATAGTTAAGTCTGTGCCCAAATAATTTCTCTAACAGAAAACACAAAAGTACTTCTATTACCACCACAATATTAAAGCACTTTGCATTTGGATTCAAATATTTCTACATATGAACACATTCCTTCATACCTTTTTCATTTCATTTTCTAAATTTTCCTCCTCTTGACCTTCCGACAGCCTTCTTCTTAAATCAGCTATTTCCCTCTCTGCAGATTCTCTATACTGTGCCCACTGTGTCCGCTCCTGCTCCAACCTAAGGTGGAACTGGTGTTCATAGTCACGAACTGTTTCTACAAAACATCACCACACATTTCACATCTAAGCATTATAAAAAAAATTTTCTGGCACACTAAAAATTTTAAAGTTATATAAAAAGCTTATACCTAATTTTTGGAAAATGTTTAATTCACTAAAAAAAAGAAACAAAACTAACATTTCTAGTTCATAACATGTAGAAATAAGGGATTTAAGTCATAAACTCTAATCTTCACAATAAACCTATGCCATGTTTTATGAATCAGGAAACCTTATGAAAGGTTAAATAGTCTGGCCAGTGTTTCACAACCAGAAAGAAGGAGAGGTAGAACTCAAACTCAAGGCCAAATCCAAAATCTATGTTCTAAGACACTACACTATGGCTCCCAAAACAAAGAGAACATGTCACCCCAATTCAACTACCTAAAAGTGTGAGAAAAGAGATCTATTTCTAGAGTATTTTATTATAACCCAATATTCTAAATTGAGACAAATTCTATAAAGTCTTTATAAAAGAGCTCTATCTTTAATCTTAAAACATTATGTAACTGACACTGCTGGTTGCCCATTAATTCCATTCTTTCTTCCTTACTAATAAGACTCCAATTTTGTTTAGGAAGTCAATGTGCCCTTAAAAAAAATTTTTTTTCCCACTTTCCCTGGTAGCTATGGGTGATCACATACTTGGTCAACAAAGTGTGAGGAGAATATATGCTGGAGATTTCTAGAAATTTTTTTCTTTTCTGATGCAGACTGGAGAAGGAGCAGCTATTTATAAAAATTAGGCAAATGAGACATTGAAAACCATATATGCTAAGGTTGAAGGAACAGAAGGACTAAAGGTGCTGGCACTGCCAACATCATGGAACCATTGTCACCAGCCCTAGATTACCTACCTCTGGACTTCGTGTTCTGTGAGCAAATGAAGCCCTATCTGGGTAAGCTGCTATAGCCAGGTTTATTACACGAGGCCCAGAGTAATCCCTAGGTGATAGCTATATACTCACATATAGGGCTAGCCTTTACCTGCCTTTTTACAATGAACACTAAAGCAAAAAAGTACAAATGCAAACACAGAGTGAAATAAAGTCATCACTATTTCATATTTAGAATATTAACTAAAATAATTCCAGGAACCCAAAGATTCAGGGGGCAACTTCATTTCATCCTCATCATCACCTCAGAAATGTGGAGAGCGATTAGCACTAGTGCCAAAAGGAGACAGAGATGAAACTAGTTTTCCTCCTTTAGACCAAGGGTCACAAGCTGGTAGCCCATAAAGCCTATTCTAGCCCATAGGCCATTCTACCCCATACACTGCAGTGAAGATTTCACATACAAAGTTTTCTTAAAAATCTAAACAATACCACAACACTACACTGGAAGGGCAATAATGAGCTGGAGCTAATCAGTAAATAGCCACTTTACCCGCTGGATGGCTCCCTCCAGCCCAGCACGTTCCCTGTGCCTAACAGCTTTATTCGTTGACATTACTAGGCTGACTCCTATCACAAATCCACTTTTAAGCCCTACTTTAAACCTTAGGATGAACTTATAGTTCCTCATTTAATGTACTATCACTAGAACACTCTTACTATCACTCCCCACTATTGAATTTGTTAAAGATACAGATGATATACTCATATACCCATCTAGAATATCATTGACTTTCCTTTTATCTGATAGTACATCTTGATGATAATAATACATAAAGCCACAAATCCAACTCAGGATGTATTTTAAGATCCTCTGAAAATATTCTCCATCACCAGAATCAGATATCTTAGAAAATCATAAAACTGATCTTTCTTTGTCTTTACCTTTCATAACAGCCTGAAGTGAAGCAACTTCTTCTCTCCATTGTCTTTTCACTTCATCTATAGCTTCTTGCTTGGTATTCTCAGACACTGTGGCAATAGCCTTAATATTCTCCATCTCTGCTTGGGCTTCCCATAGCTGTGTCCGAAGGTGTCCCAAATCATCTTGTGCAGCTTGTAGCACTGCATTTTGCCTCTTCAGATCCTCTGGGAAAAAAGTAAAAGATTTGTCATGAATGAGGGGTTCACTTTTATCAAGCTGATATGCTAATAAAGGAACCAGACATTAAAGTTTTAAATGTTAACATACAAAATGACACCCTTTTAATAGAGGTGAGACTTAAGGTATGCTGAGCATCACAAATCAATTACTATTACCTAACAATACAGTGGTTAATGTCGTGCGTGGTATTAGAGCTAAATCTAGGCTCTTCTACCCATTGGCTAAAATGACCTTGGTCAAGTTATTTAATCTCTCTAGCCTAAATCTCCATATCTGCACAATGGGTATTTAAAACATCCACCTCACAGGGTTGCTGTAATGGTAATTTATTGGAAATGCTATTTAGTACAGTAGCTCTCACAAATTAAACATACAAGAAATGCTTCATAAAAGAAAAAAGAAAGCCAGAGCTCAGGGCAGTTACAAGATCCAGGTTCTCTTAAGTTAGGATTAATTTCTCCTTAACATCTCTTACATACTAAATTTACATGATGTGCCTGCTACGTGATTTAAGTTTGGACAAACTGATTTCCAAAAAAGAGGAATCTATCATCAATATATAGGGGTGTGCCTTTTTCTGATATACTCACCAACAGTCACTATTTGCCATCTTTTTGAAATTGTGTCACCTTCACAGGTAGAAAATAGTCATTATTGTAATTTATATTTCCTCATTGATAAAGAGTACATTTATTAACACAATTATTAGTGACCAGTATTTCCTGTTTGGTGATATCCCTGACATTTCTTTCTAATGAATTGTTCTCCTGATTTGAAAAAGCATTTTGTAGATTCTAGATATTAAATATGACTTCTCTTACAAAACTTTCCCAGTCTCTGCTTTTTGTCTCAATTTTTAAAATATTTTTGGCATTTAAAAGTTGTGTGATATTTATGAAGAAAACTGTTCACCTTGGCTGGGCAGAGCACTTTTGGAAGTCAAGGAAGGCAGAAGGATTGCTTGAGGCCAGGAGGTTCTAGACTAGCCTGAGAAACACAGTGAGACCCTGTTTCCTCAAAAAATAAAATTTACGGGTCGTGGTACCACATGCCTACAGTCCCAGCTCCTTGGGAGGCTGAGGCAGGAAGATTGCTTGAGCCCAGGAGTTTGAAGTGGCAGTGAACTACGATGATGCCACTGCACTTTAGCCCAGGCAACAGAGGGAGATCCTGTCTTAAACAAATAACAAAAAAAGTTAATCTTTGCAAACTCATCAATTTCCTTTACAGAGCACAATAACTAAACCAAACTGGCCATGAAAAGTAACTGACTGAAGATCTAACTCTACTGCTAACCAGCTGTATGACTTCAAGGGAATCACAAAACCCTCAAGCCTCAGTTTCCTCACAAGGATACTGGCAACTATTTTTTGAATTTTTGGCATATATATCTAACTACTTATAAAAATCAAATAGATAATATCAATTAAAGAGCTTTTAGGCCATGCGCAGTGGCTCACACCTGTAATCCTAGCACTCTAGGAGGCTGAGGCAGGCAGATTGTTTGAGCTCAGGAGTTCAAGACCAGCCTGGGCAAGAGCGAGACCCCGTCTCTACTAAAAAAAAAGAAAGAAATTAGCTGGACAACTAAAAATATACAGGAAAAAAAAAATTAGCTGGACATGGTGGCTCATTCCTGCAGTCCTAGCTATTCAGGAGGCTGAGGCAGTAGGATTGCTCAAGCCCAGGAGATGGAGGTTGTTGTGAGCTAGGCTGACACCACAACACTCTAGCCCAGACAACACAGTGAGACTCTGTCTCAACAAAAAAGAACTTTTAAAAGTGGTGAAGACATTCATTGTTATCAAACAATCACAGGAATTAATGATTTGGTAGTATAAGTCACAAGGAGAAACACCCAGTCATGCTAATTTTAAGTAAGGTCATTTCGGAAATCTTTACTCTCTCAATATCAGTTTCCTACAACCATTGATGTATTTTGAAATGCAAGCCAGGGATAGTTATAAAAACATTAATTATAGAAAGTAATTATCTGAAGTATTTTAAAGATGAATACCTAGAAAGTCAGGGTAGGCATGTGACTAGAATTAACCCAGAAACTGAATATAAATATGTGAAAAGTAAAGTATGTATGTGAAAACAGTATATGGTGAGTGTTAAACTTTCATAAACTGTAAAAATAAAACAGAGGGTTACTTTTGGGGCACTTTATTCATTTCTGGGAACTACAATTTTATCAAGGCTCAATTTATGTACTTAACACCTCCTCATGACAATTATCCTTGGTACTTTTGATTTACTGCCGATAACCCAGAGCTATTTACTACCATGTTGTCATTATAAATAGAAAATTATAAACCAATACCAAATATAAGTATCAATTGTTGGCACTTAAAAGTGGCATAGAGCCTGGTGGAAGACTTAAGATTGACATATATATGAATTATGAATATACTGCATATTTTATATGTGAATTTAATTTCTGCATATATATAAAACCCAGGAGAAAAAGAGAAGTTTAAAAAAGTTAGACTGTATAGTAGTAAAGTCCAAGCCTTAAAAACAAAAACTCACTATACAACATACACATGTAACAGAATTCAACATGTATACCCCCTGAATTTATTAAAATTTAAGAAAAAAATAAAGTTAGAAAAACTTAATTTTTTAGAGCAAAGCATTTCAAGCATTACATTTACCAACAGAAGTTATTTATTTATTCCTGTTACTTCTATATATGTAAATATAAAAGTTTTCAAACATACTCAAAACTTGACAGTATGATATAAAAATCCTTCATATACCTTTCACCAAGATTCCAGAGTTATTCAAGATTTTGCTACATTTATTTCAACTATCCTTTTTCTTTGCTGCAGTATTTTAAAGCACCAGAAATATTACATCATCTAACACACTACACATGCATCTCTAAAGGTAGGAATATTTTCTTATATAAACACAGTCCCACTGACACACAGACAAAATTAACATTTGACTGATATTTAATACCTAATCTCTGGTAAAATTTCAAAAAAACTCTTTCTGAACATTTGAATTAGTATCGAAACAAGATTCAGACAACTCACTTGGTTATTACTAAACACTTTATAAACTATTTAAAGCATAGAAACAACTATAAAAAATTAACAGATACCTATTACCTATCACTTAGATTCATCAATTTTTAATATTTTGCTATATCTCCTTCAATTTCATTTTAACGTTAGGAAGTAAAACATCACAAATACCCTATCTTCCTCAGAAGTAACAACTATCAGAAGTTTAGCTTTATCATTATGGTGCATATTTTTCACATTTACTCTGTGACGCAGGTTTTAAAATCTTATGTTTTCATGACATAAAATTACCCCTCAAGATTGTTGATTTTTCATATACATAACTACCCCACTTTCTTAACCTGAATGAATACCACAGTATCAATATATCATTTATTATGTTGACAGGTGCTCAGGTATGAAGGTGAAATCTAGTTTTTCTATGTAGACGTTGTCACTGTTCTATGTCTATTATCCCACACTTTTCCCATTTTGATAATACTATCTTTATTATCTATCAAATTTCCACATTTCTGAAGGACTGATTCTGGGAACTTTATTCTATTATCTATTTGTCTATTCTCATGCCAACACTATCTATACTGTCTAAATTAACATAGTATTATTTATACTACCTTGTCTACTCTTGTGTATGTTTAAAATATTAATATTACAGAATAAAAAGTTTAACAAAATATCATTGTAATTTTGAATAAGGTAGGGAAACTTGCCCTAGTAGATATCAAAAGTTATTATGTACCCACCAGCCAGCTTCAGCAACCATACACCCCTGGCAAATCTTCCCCATCCATGTGTATGCACTCCACATATATTATTTTGAGATAAGTCTCAGACATAGACACATGCACTGCCTAATGATGTTTCAGTCAACAACAGATAGTACATACAACAGTGGTCCCAATAAGATTAGAATGAAACTGAAAAATTTCTATCACCTAGTCAAATCTAGCTGCTGTAATGTCACAGTGCAACACGCTGTCTTTTCTATGTTAAGATACACAAATTACCAATGTATTACAACTGCCCACAGTATTCAATACAGTAACATGCTGTACAGGTTTGGAGCCTAGAAGCAATACGTTACGCCATATAGCCTACTACACATCTATGTTTGTGTCAGTAAACTCCAAGATGTCCACACAAGCACAAAATCATCTAGCAAAGCATTTCTTAAGAATGTATCCCAATCATTAAGTGATGCATGACTATGTTTTTATTAATAAACTTTATTTTTTGAGCAGTTTTAGGTTCACAACAAAATTTAGCAGAAAGTACAAAGATTCTCCATATATCCTATGCCCCTATACACCCACAAACTCCCCTAGTACAGACATCCTGCACCACAGTGGTACACCGGTTACAAGTGATGAACCTACACTGTCACATTATCACCCCCTGTCCATAATTAACACCAGGGTTCATTCTTGGTGTTGTACATTCTATGAGTTTTGACAAATGTATAATGACATGTTTCCACCACTATAGGTAGTATCAAACAGAATAGTTTCACCATCCTAAAAATCCTCTTTGCTCTGTATATTCATCCCTCTCTTCCTCCTACCCCTGGCAACCACTGACATTTTTACTATCTTCATAGTTTTATCTTTTCCAGAATGTCTTACACTTGGAATAAAATAGTATGGGGCCTTTTCAAATTGCCCTTTCACTTAGTAATATACATTTAAAGATCCTCCATGTCTGTTAATGGTTTGATAGCTCATTTCTTTATAACACAGAATATTCTACTGTCTGGATATACTACAGTTTATTTATCCATCCACCTACTAAAGGACATCTTGGTTGCTTCCAAATTGTGACAATTAATGAATAAAGCTGCTATAAACATCTTTGTGCAGGTTTTTGTGTGGACATAGGTTTTCAAGTCATTTAAGCACATGTTATACCAAGAAACATGACTGCTAAATCAAATGCTAAGAGTATGTTTAGCCTGTAAGAAACTGCCAGACTATCAAAGAGGCTATTTATCATTTTGCATTCTCATTAGCAACAAATGAGTGTTCCTGTTGTTCCACATCCTCACCAGCATTTGCTGTTTTTAACATTTTGGATTTAGGGCATTCTAATAGGTGTGTAGTGGTATCTCATTTTAATTTCCAATTCCCTAAGGACTTATGATACTGATCATCTTTTTTTTTTTTTTTTTTTTGAGACAGAGTCTCACTGTGTTGCCCTGGCTACACTGCCGTGGCGTCAGCCTAGCTCACAGCAACCTCAAACTCCTGGGCTCAAGCGATCCTTCTGCCTCAGCCTCCCGAGTGGCTGAGACTAGAGGCATGCACCACCATGCCCGGCTAATTTTTTCTATATATATTTTTAGTTGGCCAATGAATTTCTATTTTTAGTAGCAACGGGGCCTCGCTCTTGCTCAGGCTGGTTTCGAACTCTTGACCTTGAGTAATCTGCCCACCTCTGCCTCCCAGAGTGCTAGGATTACAGGTGTGAGCCATGGACTAAACATCTTTTCATATGCTTACTTGCCATCTGCATATATTCTTTGCTGAGGTGTCTGCCCAGGTCTTTTTCTAATTAGCAGATTGTTTATTTTATTGTGCAGAAGCTTTTTACTTGATATAATCCCATTTGTCTGCTGCCTTGGTTGCCTTTACTTTTGAGATCTTACACAAAAAAATCTTTGCCTAGACAAATGTCCTGGAGCATTTCCCCCATCTTTTCTTCTAGTAGTTTCACAGTTTCAGATCTTAGGTTTAAGTCTTTAATCTACTTTTTATTTTTGTGTATGGTGAGAGATAGGGGTCTAGTGTCACTCTTCTACATAGTTACCCAGTTTTCCCAGCATCATTTAGTAAAGAGACTCTCCTTTCCGCATTGTGTTCTTGGCACCTTTGTTGAAGATGAGTAACTGTATCCACACATTTATCCTGTAAATATCCTGTGTGGATTTATATCTGGATTCTTTATTCTGTTCCATTGGTCTATCTGTTCTTATGCCAGTACTGTGCCAATTTGGTTACTATACCTTTGTAGTATATTTTGATGTCAGGTAGTGTGATGCTCTAGCTTTGTAATTTTTGCTCAGGATTCCTTTGATTATTTCTGGTGTGTATATAAATACATGTGTGTGCATGCACGTGTGTGTATGTGTGTGTGTGTACAGATATATCCAAATCTCAGAATTTTTTTTTCTATTTCTGTGAAGAATGACAATGGCACTTTTTTTAATAGAAATTCATTTTGACACAGTCCTGGAGGCTGGAAGTCCAAGATCAAGGTATAGGCAGGGTTGGCTTTTTTTTTCTGAGATCTCTCTCTTTGGCTTGTCAATGGCTGTCTTCTCCTTGTGTCTTCATGTTGCCTCTTCTCTATATGTGTCTGTGTTTAAATTTCCTCTTCTTATAAGAACCTGTCATATTAGATTAGGGACCACTCTAATGACTTTAACTTAATGACCTCTGCATAGACCCTGTCTCCCAATACAGTCACATTTTGAAGTACTAGGGGTTAGAACTTCAGTATATGAATTTGGGTGGGAGACACAGGTTAGCCCGTAACAGCCCACTTCCAAATAACTTGTAGAGCAGAACATGACTTGGTCAGGTCTCAGTTTTTCTGACTGCACATTTAGGGCGATTCTATGCACATAGCTCAAGGTAGTGGACTCTTGCTTAAGCCCCACTGACATTTATTTAATACCTTCTTTAAAAAACTAACTTTTAAAAACGTATTTATTTATTTAAACATAGTGGTTGGAGCACAAGCTTTGGAATAAATAGTTTCTGCCACACACTGGCCTGTGACCTTGGCAAGTTACTTGACTCATCAAGGGCCTCAGTTTATTCATATGGAAAATGGTGATGGTATTTTCTAAAGCTTGACACAAGGTTAGCAGGAGTGGCACTGTCTCACAATGCGACATTAAAGGAGACAAGAAAATGTTGAGGGAGTGTTCAGGAAAAATTTCAGTACAAATTCAGTATCTTCTGTTGAAGAAGAAAGACGACTATATCACAAGACTTATTAAAATAAAAAAAGTTTTGCATGATATGCTCAAGTTATTTGGGAAGGTCATTTATGTGGAGGACCTCATTTCATGACAAAATCAAATAAATGGACATTCCATTCTGGGTGAATTTAGAGTGTTCCAAGAACTACCCTTTGTTGTCAATACAGAAAGGATTACTGTCATTAGGAAAGTAAAGAAATGGATTTTTTCTGAGCTCTAGGATTGAAAAAGACTTACTTGGAAATGCAATAGTTTATGATTTTCAGAAAGTGTAATGTTTCTACTGTGTATGTTATTTAAGAAGATTTAATGAATTATGGAAAATACATAATATCAAATTATGTTTGACTTAATTTGTGATGTTTATAATATCTTCATGACTTTTAGAGCAAGTTTATAAAAGGGAAATACTAGAAATATAAAAAAGTTTCTCAAAATTTTAGTATTATGCATAGCTTTCAGTAATTCACTATTTATAATATGCTTAACATGATTTTTATGTCTTTTTCTGTTTAAAAATTAGATACTTAGGCAAGTATAAGAACACAAAATAATTTTCAGTATTTTCCTTGTTTCCTTTCATGAATTCATATTGTTTTTTTTTTTTTACTTGTGTTTTCCTGGTGTCACAGGGAAAGCTTTATTTACTCATTAACCATTAAGTATGATTTTTTTTCGCTTTTTTTGGTACACTGAGGTCATTCTATTTTTAGCTTGCAATAAATATTATTTTTAACCAGTATGTGTTACCAAATGCTTTTATTACTACCTGTATAGAAATGATTACATGTATTTTTCATATATAAATCAACCTTGCATCTCTTATTTGCATCTCTGAAATAAATCCAAATTATTCATAATATATTATTCTTTATACATTTTGCTGGATTTTATTAGAATTTTTGTATGTATGTTCTTGAGCATTAAAGTCTTGAAATTTTCTTTTTTTTTTTAATTCAGGATATTATGAGGGTACAAACATTTTGGTTACATGAAATATATTTGCCTCGCTCAAGCCAGCGCCACAAATGTGTCCTTCCTCCATACGACAATGGCATTTTGATAGGGATTGCACAGAATCTATAAATTGCTTTGGACAGCATTATCATTTTAACAACATAAATTTTTTTATGACCCCCTCCCCACAACAATATTAATTCTTCTAATCCATAAGCATGGAATATCATTCTTGTTTTTCTGTCTTCAATTTCTTTCATCAGTGTTTTATAATTCACTTTGTATGAATCTTCCACTTCTTTTGTTAAATTGATTCCTATGTATTTTTATATTCTTTGTAGCTTTTGTAAATGGGATTGCTTTTATAATTTCTCCTTCAGAATGTTTACTGCTGGCATATACAAATTCTACTGATTTTTCTATGAAGATTTTGTATCCTGTAATTTTGCTGAATTTGTTTATCAGTTCTAATAGCTTTTTGGTAGAATCTTTTTTAGGTTTTCCTAGGTACAAGATCATGTCATCTGCTAACAAGGCCAATTTGCCTTCTTCCTTTTCAATTTGGGTACCCTTCCTTTCTTTCTCTTGTGTAACTGCTCTGACCAGGATTTCCAAGTATTATATTGAATAAAAATGGTGAAAGTGGGCATTCTAGTCTTCTTCCAGAACTTAGAGGAAAGCCCTTTAATTTCTCTCCATTCTCTAAGATGTTAAATGTAGGTTTGGCATATATGGCCTTCATTATGTTCAGGCATGTTCCTTCCATATGCAGTTTATTGAGGGTTTTTTATCATAAAAGAATGTTGAAGGTTTTGGGGCAAATGCTTATTTGGTATCAAAATAATCATATGGTTTTTGTGCTTGGTTCTGTAGATAAGATGTATCATGTTTATTCATTTGTGTATGTTGAACCATCCTTCCATTTCTGGGATAAACCTCACTTGATAATGGTCACTGGCCTTTTTAATGTGTTTTTTAAATTTGATTTGCTAGTGTTTTGTTGAGAATTTTTGAATCTATGTTTATCAGGGATATTGGCTTACAGTTTTATTGAAAGATTTTAAATTATGCCTTCATTCTCATTCATTATTGGTTTATTGAGGTTTTCTACCTCTTCATGGTTACATCTTGGTAGGTTGTATGTGTCTAAGAATTTATCAATTTCTTCTAGGTTTTCCTTTTATTTCTTCTTTTTTTTTTAAGAGACAGGGTCTCACTATGTTGCCCAGGCTGATCTTGAACACCTGTTCTCAAGTGATCCTCTCACCTCAGCTAAGTAGCCAGGATTACAGGCAAGTGCCACTGTGCCCAGCTCTTTTAGATCTTCCAATTTGTTGATGTACAGTTGTTCATAATAGTACCTAATGATTCTTTTATTTCTGTGGTCTCAGTTGTAATGTCTCTTTTTTGTTTCTGAAGTTATTTATTTGGGTCTTTTCTCTCTTTTTTTTGGAGACAGAGTCTCGCTTGTTGCCCAGGCTAGAGTAAGTGCCGTGGCATCAGCCTAGCTCACAGCAACCTCAAACTCCTGGGCTCAAGCAATCCTTCTGCCTCAGCCTCCCGAGTAGCTGGGACTACAGGCATGCGCCACCATGCCCGGCTAATTTTTATATATATATATATTAGTTGGCCAATTAATTTCTTTCTATTTATAGTAGAGACGGGGTCTTGCTCTTGCTCAGGCTGGTTTCGAACTCCTGACCTTAGCAATCCGCCCGCCTCAGCCTCCCAAAGTGCTAGGATTTCAGGCGTGAGCCACCGCGCCCGGCTTTTTCTCTTTTTTTCTTAGTCTAGCCAAAGGCTTGTCAATTTTATCTTTTTCAAGATACCTGCTTTTCATTTTGGTGATCTTCTGTGGGTTTTCATTTCTTTCTGCTCTGATCTTTATTCTTTCTTTTTTTGTACTAATTTTGGGTTTGGTTTGTTTTTGCTTTTCTAGTTCTTTGAGATGCATTGTTAGGTCATTTATTTTAAGTCTTTCTACTTTTTTGATATAAGTGTTTATTGCTATAAACTTCCCTGTTAGTACTGCTTTTGTTTTATCCCATATTTTTTTATGTTACATTCCATTTCCAGTTAATTTTTACTTCTTAGTTCTTCTTAATTCTTCATTGACCCATTGGTTGCTCAGGAACACATTGTTTAAATTCCATAAGTTTCTAAAGTTTCCAAGATTCCTCATTATTAATTTCTAGTTTTACTTCATTGTCAGAAAATATACTTAATATTTCTACTTTGTTCATTTTATTCGGACTTGTTTTGTGCCCTAAGATATGGTCTATTCTGGAAAACGTTCCACATGTAATAAAAATAATGTGCATTGTGCCAGAGTTGGGTGAAATGTTCTATTATATAAATGTCAGTTACACCTATTAAGTCGAGTGTGTAGTTTAACTCCTGCGATTCTTTGTTGATTTTCTGTTGGGATGATCTGTCTTTTATTGAAAGTGGGGTAAAAAGTCCCCTGCTATTATTGTATTGCTGTCTACCTCTTCCTTTAGAACTTAGGAACTCCAGTGTTGGGTGCATAGATAGTTTTAACTGTTTTATCCTCTTGCTAAATTGACCCCTTTATCATTATATAAATGACCTCCTTTGAGTTTTATTAGTCTTTGATTTGTGGTCTATTTCATCTAAGTATAGCTATTCTTGCACTGTTTTGGTGTCCAACTGCATCTTTTTCCATCCCTTCAGTATATGTGGGTCTTTACAGCTGAAGTAGGTTTCTTGTAGACAACATATATTGATCTTTTTTTTAATCCATTCAGCCACTTTATGCCTTTATGGAGAATTGAGTCCATTCACATTCACTATTATTGATAAGAATTTACTAATACCATTTTGTTCCTTATTTTCTGGTTGTTTTGAGACTCTTCTCTTTCTTCCTTTGTTGTTAAGTGAATACCTCTGGTAATAAATTTAAATTTGTTCCTTATTTTTAGTGAGGCTATTATAGGTGTTTTGCCCTATGGTTACCATGAGGCTTATAAAAAACATCCTAGAGACATAAGTTAAAAAGATGATAATTCATGTTAGATCACAAAGAACAGACATGTAAACAAAAAACTTTCTACACTTTAACTTCACCCCCGTTTTGACTTTTAGACTCAATTTACATATTTTTATATTACCTATATCTTTTTTTTTTTTTTTTTTTTTGAGACAGAGTCTCACTTTGTTGTCCAGGCTAGAGTGAGTGCCATGGCGTCAGCCTAGCTCACAGCAACCTCAAACTCCTGGGCTCAAGCGATCCTACTGCCTCAGCCTCCCAAGTAGCTGGGACTACAGGCATGTGCCACCATGCCCGGCTAATTTTTTACATATATATATCAGTTGGCCAATTAATTTCTTTCTATTTATAGTAGAGACGGGGTCTTGCTCTTGCTCAGGCTGGTTTTGAACTCCTGACCTTGAGCAATCCGCCCGCCTCAGCCTCCCAGAGAGCTAGGATTACAGGCGTGAGCCACCGCGCCCGGCCTACCTATATCTTAATAGGTTGCTGTAGCTATTACTGTTTTTGAGTTTGTCTTCTGGGATTCATACTACAGGCATGAGTGGACTGCATACCACCATTATAGTATTAGAGTACTCTGGGTTTGTCCATATACATAATTCTACCAGTGGGTATTACACCTTCAAATATTTTGGGCAGGGCACGTTAGGTTTTTGTGTGT
Source organism: Microcebus murinus (assembly GCF_040939455.1). NCBI lineage: Eukaryota > Metazoa > Chordata > Mammalia > Primates > Cheirogaleidae > Microcebus > Microcebus murinus. The sequence continues at coordinate 15,411,452 of NC_134121.1, read as the reverse complement.
GTGTGTGTGTGTTTTTTAATTTCAGATTGAACAACTCCTTTTAGCATTTCTTGTAAGACAGATCTGGTCATAATTATTTCTCTCAGCATTTGTTTGTCCGGGAAAGACATTATCTCTCTTTCGTATCTGAAAGATAATTTTGCACCGTATCATAATCTTTTTTTATTTTTTTTGAGACAGAGTCTCACTTTGTTGCCCAGGCTAGAGTGAGTGCCGTGGTGTCAGCCTAGCTCACAGCAACCTCAAACTTCTGGGCTCAAGCAATCCTCCTGCCTCAGCCTCCTGAGTAGCTGGGACTACAGGCATGAGCCACCATGCCCAGCTAAGGTTTTTTCTATATCTATTAGTTGGCCAATTAATTTCTTTCTATTTATAATAGAGACGGGGTCTCACTCTTGCTCAAGCTAGTTTCGAACTCCTGACCTTGAGCAATCCGATTACAGGCGTGAGCCACCGCGCCCGGCCAATATCATATTCTTATATGGCAGGTTTTCTTTTTTTTTCTTTCAGTACTTTGGAGGTATAATTCCACTCCTTCCTGGCCTATATGGTTTCCATTCAGAAGTCTATTACCAGATGAATTGGAGCGGCTTTAGAATTATTTGCTTCTTTTCTCTTGCTGCTTTTAGGATTCTCTCTTGGTCCTTAACCTTTTAGAGTCTCATTATTGTATGGCTTGGGGCAGTCTTATTTGGGTCAAATCTGTTTGGTGTTCTCTGACCTTCCTATGCCTGGATATTTACATCTTCCTTAAGTTTGAGAACATTTTGTTTTTTTCTTAAATAAGCTTTCTACACCTTGCTCTTCCCTCAACTACCTCTTGAACACCCATAATTATTAGGTCTCCTGCCAGGGAAACCAAAGATGGTGGGAAAACTGGTTGTCCACCTTGATCTTTCTTTTTCTAGTGTAAAAACAGTGAGTTGAGGGAAAATTTTCTAAGCACTTGGTGCCGGACAGAATGGGAGGAACAGCATGGCAGATGTCAAAGTCTCCCATTGTCTTCTAGGGTTTTTTTTACTTCTCTGTGGCCCTGGAAGCTAATCTTCATATTTGAGTTCTGGGATATTTCTGGTAATAATCTCAGCACTATATTCAGCTTTGGTATTCTGTGGGGGAGTGAAGTTACCTTGCTTCCACAGGGCCACTCCAGAACCAGAAGTCCTCTAGAGTAACTTATGGTTGCATTTTATGAGTTCTTTGTATATTTTGAATAATAGTCATTTATCATATGTGTCTTTTTAAAATATTTTCTCCTAGTCTGTGGCTTATTGTCTCATTCTCTGAACAGCATTTTTCACAGGGCAGAAAATCTTCATTTTAATAAAGTCCAGCCTATGCTTCTTTCATGGATCATGCCTTTGGTTTTGTATCTACAAAGTCACTGCCACACTCAAGGTCATCTAGGTTTTCTACTATGTTATATTCTAGATTTATAGTTCTGCATTTTAACTTAAGTCCAAGATTCATTTTGAGTTGATTTTTTTTGAAGGGTGACTCTATTTAGAGTCATCATTTTGCATATGGATGCCCAGTTATTCGAGCACCATTTGTTGAAGACTATGTTTTTTATTCTACTATGTTGTCTTTGTTCCTGAGCAAGAGTGAGACCCTGTTTCTACAAAAAATAGAAGAGTTGGCTGGGCGTGGTGGTGCCTGCCTATAGTCCCAGCTACTCCAGAGGCTGAAGCAAGAGGATCCCTGGAGCCCAGGAGTTTGAGGTTGCAGCGAGCTATGATGACACCACTGGACTCTACCCAGGGGCCAGAGCGACAGAGCAAGACTTTGTCTCAAATAAAAAGTAGATGAGCATATTTATGTGGGTGTATTTCTGGGCTCTCTATTATTTCTATTCCAGTATTTTCTCTGTTATTAGTAATTAGTGATCTTTTTATTTAACCTGAGTAGAGGTTTATTATTTTTATTGATCTTTTCCAAAAACCAACCTTTGACTTTATTGATTTTCTCTATTAATTTACTGTTTTCCACTCCACTGATTTTCCATAGAATAAATCTCACTTAGCATCACCAAGAGGTTCTTGGAAACTCCTTTTAAGGGAAATGACATATAACAAACCCAATTATTTTTCTCATCACCATTATAGTGCAACAACACTGAATTAAACAATGTTATTGGAGGACCTCTACGTTATTGCACTTAAAGACCCTGTTTCAAAAAACCTATCAAGGACATTAAGGACTTCCTGTACTTTATTGTAACACTTTTATTGAGATATAATTCAAATACAAATTTTCCCCACCAGTAACCAATCAATAAATTTTGTAACAAACACCAGCAGGGAGTCCTCAAATTTAATTGTGACACTATCTACCTGAAGATAGTGTTAGATCACACAGTTGAAGACTCAGTACAACAAGACTTAGCCCCACTACTGGTTCCAATTCTAAGCCCCAGGGTTATTTAACCTGTATTTCTGAACAATCGTCTATAAACTGGGGTTCCCACAACCCACTCCTTAGGTTTGATTAAGTTGTTAGAGAGGCTCACAGAACTCAGGGAAACACATTAACTGGTTTATTATAAAGAACATTGCAAAAAATACAGAGGAAGAGATGCACAGAGTAAGGCATGTAGGAACAAGCACAGAGCAGTTATGCCCTTTCTGGGGCATCACCCTCTAGAAACCTCCACATGTTCAGTTATCTGGAAGCTCTCTGAACCTTGTCCTTTTGAGTTTTATGGAGGCCTCATTACGCAGGCATGCCTGATTAAATCATTGGCCACTCGTGATCAGCTTTACCTTTAGTCCCTCTCCCCTCCCCAGAGTTTGGGGGATAGAGCTGAAATCTAATCCTGCCTTGGTCTCTCTGGTGACCAGCTCCTATCCTTAAGTTACCCAAGGGCTGTAAGCCATCAGTCAACTCATTAACATACAAAAAGACACATCACTTAAAAATTTTAAGGATTTTAAAGTTGCATGCCAGCAAAGAGGACAAAGACCAAATAATATATATCTTACAATATCATACATACCAAACAATTTACCTATTTAAAAAATACAGTTCAACGATTTTTTAGTATAGCCACAGACTTGTACAACCATCACAATTAATTTTAAAACATTTTCATCACCCCAGAAAGAAACTGTATACTGTTTATCCCTGCCAACTCCCAAGCCCATCAGCCTTAGTCAACCCTTAAGGACACCAACTATTTGTGACTGATTTGGTGAGTTCTCTATACATTGCCTATTGTAAACATTTCATATAAACAGAGTCATATAATTTGTGATCATTTGTGACTGGCTTTCTGCACTTAGCATGTTTTCAAGATTCATCCATGTTGTAGAGAGTATCAGCACTTCATTCCTTTTTATGGATAAGAAAAAACATATTTTTGTTTATCCATTCATTAGTTGATAGACATTTAGTTCCCTACTTTTTGGCAATTATGAATAATGCTGCTTTAGAAATCCAAGTACAAGTTTATACATGGATGTGTTTTCATTTTTCTTGTGAAGAAGAAAATTTCAAGGAGTGGAATTGCCAGATGTGAACTCAAATAAAATTTTAAGCCTCCCTTCCCCTCTTGGCCAAGGAGATACCCTAAAACTGAGTTGCCAGCCATGAAAAGGGAGGTCAGACATACCTCATCATGCCTCCCTCCCTTCTTGTAGATATCCTTTGTAAATCATTAACAGGTCTAAGGACAAATCTGCAGGTCCTCAATTTACACAACAAATATATGCTTGGTAACTTGTCTCTGATTAACAGACTTCTTTATCTTAAAACATACCAAGCCTTTAGACAAAGCTTCATTTCTTTAACCAATTCCAAGTCAGAGTCTTCAACCCACCTATAAAATGTAACAGCCCCCCGTTAAATTTTCCCCCCACCACCAAACCAATGTATGTCTTCCATGTATTAATTTAAGACTTTACCTATAATTCCTGTCTCCCTGAAATGCATAAAACCAACTGTAACCCAACCAGAGCAAGTCAACTTGCTCAAGGCTTCTTTGGTGTGGCTCTAGGCCACGGTCCTCAAATTTGGATCAGAGTAAACCTCTTTAAATTATTTCATAGACTTTGGCTTCTTTTCCATTGACACACTAACACAGGTCATATGGTAACACTGTTTAATTATTTGAGGAATTGTTAGACTGTTTTCCAAAACAAATGCACCACTTTACACTCCCACAAGTGGTGTATGAAGGTTCTGATTTCTCCACATTCTTGCCACTATTTGTAATCTGAACCATCAATTAATAGTGGGTATGAAGTGGTATCTTTCAATTTTGATCTGTGTTTCCCTGATGACTAATGACATTGAACACCTTACCACATGCACATTGACCACGTGTTTCTTTTTTGGAGAAACGTCTATTCATATTCACTGCCCATTTTTAATTGGGTTATTTTTCTCTTTTATTGTTGAGTTGTAAGTTCCTGGAGTAATCTATATAAAAGTCCTTTATCCAATATAATACTTGCAAGATTTTTCTCCATTCTGTGAATTCTTTTCACTGTGGTGTCCTTGGAAGCAAAAATATTTTTTTTAATAAAGTCCAATTTGTCTAATTTTTTTCTGGTTGCTTTGGCTTTTAGTGCCACATCTAAGAAATCATTGCTTAACCCAAGGTCACAAAAATTTACCCCTATGTTTTCCTCTAAGAGTTTTGTAGTTTGCCCTTTACATGTAGGTCCTGAGTTAACTTTTATAGATGATGGATGTCCACCTTCATTCTTTTCCAGGTAGATATTCAAATGTCTCAGTACAATTTGTTGAAAAGTCTATTCTTTCCCCCACTGAACTGTTTTGGCACCTTGTAGAAAAGCAACTGATTAATTCAATTCTAGTGATTTATGTCTGTACTTAAGCCACATTCACAGTCTTCATTACTACTGCTATGTAGTAAGTTTTGAAATTAATCTCAGTCTTGCAATTTTGTTTTTTGAAGATTACTGAAGCTATTCTAGATACCTAGAATTTATATATAAGGATTCCAGCCACTGCGCCTGGCTGGAATTGTTTTCTTTTCTTTTTTTTTTTTTCTCTATTTTTAGGGAGGCAAGAAGGAAAGGAATTGTTTTCTTAATCTCACTTTCAAATGTTTCAAGTGTAAAAAATACAATTGATGTTTGTATATTGATCTTGTATCCCAAACCTTGCTGAACTGAACTCATTTATTAGTATAGTTTTTTAGTGGATTTCCTTGGATTTTGTATATAAAAAGAATGCCATCAGAGAACAGTGAATAGTCCTTTCAATACTTCTTCCAGATTGGAAATTAAGAAATTATATGTTTATTATTCTTCCTTTCCAATCTGGATTCCTTCTCTCTCTCTCTCTCTCTCTCTCTCTCTCTCTCTCTCTCTCTCTCTGTCTCTCTCTCTCTCTCTCTCTTTTTTAACCTAATTGCTCTGGATAGAACCTCCATTCCAATGTTGAATAGAAGTGGTGAAAGTGTATATCATTGGCCTGTTCCAGATTTTAGGCAAAGAAGCATTCAATATTTAAACATTAAAGTATGATGTTAGCTGTAAGTTTTTTATAGCTGCCCATTATCAGGTTGGCAAAGTTCCTTTCTATTACTACTTTAGTGTTTTTATTGCAAAAGTGTTGCATTTCGTCAAATACTTTTTCTGTGTTTATTGAGATGATCATGTATTTCTAGTTTTTATACTACTGATGTAGTACATTACAAAAATTGATTTTGAACCAACCTTGCATTCCTGTGACAAATCCCATTTCTTCATGCTGCGTGATTCTTTTTACTTGCTACTGAATTTGATTTGCTGGAACACTGTTGAAATTTTTTGTATCTATATTTCTAATGAATATTGGTCTAAGTTTGTTTCTAATGATGTCTTTTCTAGTTTTGATATCAGGAAAATTCTAGCCTCACAGAGTAAGCAGGAAAGTGTCCCAGTCCGGTCCAATACAAACCTGTATTAGAAAGATAAAGCAGGTCCCTATGAATTCCTAGTCTACCAAGAGTTCATACTACTAAGGTGTGTTTCAATTTTATTGAATGTGGCCGGGCGCTGTGGCTCACGCCTGTAATCCTAGCTCTTGGGAGGCCGAGGCGGGCGGATTGCTCAAGGTCAGGAGTTCAAAACCAGCCTGAGCAAGAGCGAGACCCTGTCTCTACTATAAATAGAAAGAAATCAATTGGCCAACTGATATATATATATAAAAAAATTAGCCGGGCATGGTGGCGCATGCCTGTAGTCCCAGCTACTCGGGAGGCTGAGGCAGAAGGATCACTCGAGCCCAGGAGTTTGAGGTTGCTGTGAGCTAGGCTGACGCCACGGCACTCACTCTAGCCTGGACAACAAAGCGAGACTCAAAAAAAAAAAAAAAAAAAAAAATTTTATTGAATGTCTTTTCTGATTTTTCTCATTGATCAGTTAATGTGGTGAGTTATATCAATAAATGTTCCAATGGTAAAATATCTTTGCAGTTCTAGTATGCACTTTCACTTATTTATGGCATAGTATTTGTTCATCCTCCATTAAAGGCAATTTTATTTAGGATTTTAAACTCCATAATCATGAGATTGGTCTATTATACAAGTAGCAATACCTCTTAATTAAGTATCATCAAAGTCATACTAATCCCACAAAATGAATTGATAGCTCTCTCTTCTCTCTGACACAGTATATTAAAAATAGGAAACATTTGTTCCTTAAAGATTTAACAAAATTTGCCTATAAAACTTTCTAAGCCTGAGGCATCCTTTGTAAAAGAAATTTGTTTTATTGATTCAGTTTCTTCCATGGTTATTGGCTTATTCAGCTTTTCTATTTTAGGTAATACTGTTAATTAAAATATCCTGGAAATTATTTATCTAAATTACCAAATTTTTTGGTAGACACACACTATATTCTTACGCTTTTACAACTCTATTATACCAGTAATTATGTCTCCTCTTTGTCTTTTTAATAAGTTTTTTCAAAGATACGCTTTTGATTTTATTGAGCTTCTTAACTGGTATTTTCCTTTCTATTTCATTAACTTCTATCACTAATTATTTTCTTCTACTTTAAGTTCATTTCTCTTTCTAGCTTCCAGAGTTGAACCCTTAGATCATTTATTTTCAATCTGTGTCTTTTAACTGCATTAAATAAGAAAACATGGTACAGATCCTGATTTTGAAATAAGTTGAACCTTCCTTTGAGATGTACATAGACAAATTTTTAAATATTCAGTATGAACATAAAAAGAATGCACTGTTTCTTCAATATAGATTTCCTGGGAAATTAAGCTTTTTATTTCTGTTATTCAAAGCTACTATACTCTACCTTACTTAATCTTCATCTGGAAATTGATAAGAGTGTTAATCTCCCATGTGTGTATTTCTCTTCTTGTAATTCTACCATGTTTCGTTTCATATGCTTAAACGCTATTTTGTTAGGTAAATCAAATTTCTTTGACAGATTGTTTCTTTTATTATGAGGTAACATTCTATATCCTTCAATGCTTTTTACCTAAAATATTGAAGCATTGTTATTTCCTAGTTTTACTTTTCTCTTTGACTAATTAAAAAAAGTGAATTGGAAAATTTGTTTTTTAAATATATTTACCAGTTTCTATCCTTTGTATTGTTTCTTATATCCTATATATTAATATTTATTCTCTGTTTACTTTTCATTTTGCAAATGTTTATATCGCCTAGTCATTTTAGTGATTATGAAGGTGATAAATGCTCTTAGATTTTGTATGGCTGGAATATCTATTTTTGCCCTCACACTTAAATAATTTAGCTGCATATAAAATTTTAGGTTGAAAATTATTCTCTTCCTTGCACTTTGAAGATCTTATTTCATTGTCTTCTGGCATCTCTTGTATTTATGTGGTGTTGTCTGTCAGTGTAATTGTTTCTTCTCTCTGGTAGCTTTTCTTTTCATGCTTGATGTTCTACCATTTAAGAAATGTGTCAAGGTATAAATTTACTATTGTTGACCCTGCTTGGTACTCTGTATCTTTTCATTCTTGACATTCTACCATTTAAGACATGTGTCAAGGCACAAATTTACTTGTTTACCCTGCTTAGTACTCTGTATTTATGGTAATGACTCACATTTTCATTAGTGCTTGTAAAATCTCAGGTATTATCTCCTCAAATATTGTCTACCATTCCTTCCATTCTCTTCTCCTGGAACTCTTTTTAGATGTGTGTTGGAGGCTCTCAATTCATCCTCTATGTCTTCGATATATTCTTTGATAGTTTCCTCTCTTTATCTCATGAGGAGGGAGAACTCCTCAATACTGTTTTCTAATTTTAAAACCTGTGTCTTCTCTACAATTTACACCATTTATTAATATTACTTCAATTTCTAATCTTTTATTTACAAGATTTCTAATGGTTTTTACATTAATTTTTACATACTTTTATTTCATTTCCATGTCTAAGTACAAGCTTATGGCATCTGAACCACAAATAGCTTTCCTAAGCCTAGCTTTTCACTACTGAAATTCCAATTATTTAGCATCAGAGCTTTATATAAATTATGACCACGTATAAGTCCTTTTGAACACCACTAGAAAATTTCAACGTCTTCTGGTGATGATCCATGATCTCTATTTCTATTTTACCTCAAATTGAGAACTCTGTGGCCTTTTGTTTGGTGTTTCACATAATAGGCTCTTACTCGTTGCCCAAAACTAAGGATTTCCAAAACACAAACACTGCTGAAGTACTAAGCTTTGTACTGAAGTTGTTTAAGGAAGGAAACAACAAAACTTTCAAAACTATTTGTATAACATTCCTAGTTGAAGTCAGCTGGGAAAAGAATGGGTACTAAGAAAGAAGAGGAAAAAAAAAAGAATGAGTACTAAGGCAAGAATAGACAGTAAGAGGTGTCAAAGGTAATAATCTTTTATTAGCATTCATCATTAATGTTTGCACTTATATGTCAGCTATTCTCCAAATAAATGCAAGCACATCTATTTATAACACCAAAGCAAAAGGTGTCACTACTGGGGAAAAACAATGTTTAGACTTCGGTTCATTATGACCTGGTTTGCTCAAAGATAAACACTGCTGAGCACATCAAAATCATGGTTTATACTGTTAACACCTGTGACACTCATAAAACCTATATTTAGACTTCACAGTAGATGCAGTAAGATACACTGCTGCTTTAGAGGAAATCTTTGAATTTGACTTTTATTATGATATAGGTAAACAAGCAAGACAGAAACTAAATAGCCAGCACTGACCTTTTACACACTATGCATTTTCTTTAGGAATGGCTCCAAAAACTCTCAAAAAAGATCACAGTATTTGTTTTGAAATTTTGTAAAAAGTTAAACTCAACTGTGCTCTATGGTCAGCTTGAGTTTATTGAGAACTTCAGATACTAAAGATACAATAGTACACAAAAGATTATTTATTGGCTGTAGATATGATCAAAGCAATTTTAACATACCAAGTATGATTCCTAAACTAACCCACATTATAAACTCTTTATTTCAGAGATATAAAATTGCAATTGATAATACATTTCATAAATGAGATGTTGTTGGTCCATTTTCATTTAAAGTTTTAGAGAAAAGTCAATTTTATAATTTCAAAGAAAACAAGGTAAACCCTAATTGCTTTATTTGGGGACAGAGAAAAACAGAAAGCAGAAGAAACAAGTTTTGGACAAGATTCAATTTATTTTATTCATTTTTTTGTTTTTTAGGCTGGTCAAGTGAACAATTTATTCAATAAAGAAAGACAGACTGAAAGAAAAATCTATGGAAAGGACAACCAAGCCACAGAAGTATTGGTGTGAGAGATAAAGGGGTAAAAAGTACATCAGTGGCCAATATTACATTAAATTTGAACTGGTTATCAGAGGAAACACTACCATGACCTTATACATTAAATGTATAACAGGTCATCTTGACAAGAACATACCACTGCACAGAGTTTTCAGTGGTGCTCTGTCAATTCAAATATGGAAACAAATTTAAACATGGAGAGGAGGATAACAAATTCACATGAACATGTTAAATAATCACAGAGAACTTACTTCTCATGAAACTTAACATATACTCAAACACTGATGATACTGTGAAAAATATATTATCTATCACAATAGACTGTATTTCCTGGAAAATATAAACCATCTCATTTATCCCAACCGCCACAGTAAGTCTTGCAGAATGCCACCATGCCTACACACGAACGTCAGCTTTCCCGTCTCCTTATCAGCCTATGGAGGAACAAAATTAAATAGAAAACAGTCCTCCTGCAAGCCATGAGAAAACAGAATCCCATCCCATACCACAGTCACTAAGACCTTCCCAGCCAGGGCTAAATTCTGCAAGGCCTGTGAACCTTCCAACCTATAGTATAATGGCTTTCAAACTTCTTTCACCTGAATAAACCACAAGAAATATATTTTATATATTTTATATCACAACCATATACAAATATATACATATGTAACAAACCAAAAATTGTGTGTAGCTGTATTTACGTAACCACACCAAGTATAATGTGCTGTCATTTTCCATTTTATTCCTTCTTAAGTTGCAGATCACAACCCAATTTTATTATCTAACAATGGGTTACTACCTACAGTCTGAATAACACTGCTCCAAAGCAGTGGTCTTCAAAGTCGGGTACTGTGTTCTTGGGGTTACTCAAAGGTTTCCCAAGGGATACATAGGCATACGTTGTTTTAAAGGAAATAACTTCTAGATCCTCAACTCTCAAAAATATTCTTTCCTAAAACACAGGGTTAAACACAGATTCTCCATCTTTACTTCCCTTTCATAATCACCCTTCTCCTATGTAGCAAAAGAAAGGCTTTTCACCCATCCTCAATTTTACTATGGTATACCGTCCTGTTATATTAAAAACTCCTCTGTGGTATTAAACCAGAGGGACAATTTAAAATATCACTGTCAAAAATACACAGTGAATGACTAACTGTGTAACAAATTCCTTGGAAGTCAGGTGGATGCAAAGTCTACTTTCAACAAAATTGAAGGAAGATCTTCCTTCAATTCAGAACAAAAATATTTTTGAAGCTAAACCACTATGTAATTTAACATATAATTCAGAAAAGGGAGAATTGAGTAATAATTACTAAAATAAAACTATTTATAAACCAAGAGTTCTCAGCATTTATATCTTAAAAAAACAAAAATTCAGAAACTGAAATAGAACTGATGCTGAAGCATATCTTTTTCTAGCAGTAAATAATATTCATCCACAGAATCATGATTTAATTGGGAGGTCCAATATATCTCAAAAGAGCTACATTTCTAATAATTTTTTCATTTTATTAATTTGTAAAATATATGAATTATCATCTATAGTGTGATTGTATATTTCTAATAATTTTAATATCAATACAAAAGACATTTATTTATTTATTTTTATTTATTTATTTTTTTTTGAGACAAAGTCTTGCTTTGTTGCCCAGGCTCGAGTGAGTGCCGTGGCATCAGCCTAGCTCACAGCAACCTCAGACTCCTGGGCTCAAGCAATCCTACTGCCTCAGCTTCCCGAGTAGCTGGGACTACAGGCATGCACCACCATGCCCGGCTAATTTTTTCTAATTAATTAATATATTAACTGGCCAATTAATTTCTTTCTATTTATAGTAGAGACGGGGTCTCGCTCTTGCTCAGGCTGGTTTTGAACTCCTGACTTCGAGCAATCTGCCTGCTAGGATTACAGGCGTGAGCCACCACACCTGGCTTCCTTCACATCTTTTTAAACTTAAAAAATTTTACACATCAACTTGAAAATGTATGGAGTGCATATAAGTATATAAATATTTTATGTATATAAATTAAAAGGTTGCATGAATACTACTCTAGGAGTTCTCAAACTGTGGTCCTTGGACTAGCAGTAATTGGAATCACCTATAAGCTTATTAGAAATGCAAATTCTGACCAAAACATACTATGGTCTAACAAGCTTTCGAGGTGATATTTATCCACAAGAAAGTTTGAGAGCCACTGCTCTAAAGAGTAGTTTTCAAACTTTAGCCTACATCTAAATCATCTAGAGAGCCTGTTAAAACACTGACCCTGGACCCTAATCTCACAGTTTCTCACTCAGTAAATCTGAGTGGGACCCAACATCTGCATTCCTAACAACTGTCCCATGCGATAGTGGTGGATAGTGGTGGCGATGCTGCTGTTCCACAATTACACTCTAAGAAATGCTGGTCTAGTGAACTGTGGAAACCATATCTGGCCAATACCCAAAATGTAAACTCCTTCCCTCATTCTTCCAACCAGGTCCCCCCATCATATTCTCTCATGTATTTGCCTTAAATAGTTTCCTTTTTAACAAGTCATCTCACACAATTACTTAACATCTGTCTTCCTCACTGGAGTCCAACCAAGTTAAAGAACCACATGAATTTATACACAGCACCTGAGTACAATGTGTGCTCCATAACAGGAATTAAATAATTATTGCTAAATAACTGAACATTTGTTAGATTAATTTCCTGAAATGTCAGTTTTAATATAACATGGCTAACGCTATTAGTAGAATGCCAACAGTCCTGGTTTGCCTGGGCCTCTATCTCAAATGTTAAGAGCAAAGACTCATGTCTCAGGACTATGTACCTACTGTATTAAATATCAACACAAAAATCAAAAAACAAAGACAAATCTGGAGAACGCATTTTTCAACTTGTTTCTCAATTCCACTCTTAAATCTAGCCTCCAAATAGTTTTTTTTTATTATGCAATATAAGTATAAATAAAATGAAGGTTTATTAAATAAAAAAATTAACACTGTATTCACTGGGTATTGAGTCAAAAAAAAACACATTAACACTGTATGACAAAAAAACTTAACATTTTAAGGCAGTTTTAGTATTGGAGTTGGTGGGAGACAGGAACTTACCCTCTTTAGCCAAATATAACTCCTTAAATTTTGCTCTCTTTTGATTAAATTCTTGCTCAAGCTGCTGCTGTGCACGTGAAAATTCTGCATTAATTTTTTCCAATTCTGCTACCCGTTGCTGAAGAGAAACTGGAAAAAAAAATACTAGTTAACAAGTAATCAACTTTATTTATAAATTAAAATTCAAGAATAAATTAGTATTCCACTGCTCATTGTTATACATGAAGCAAGTAGTCAAGGTCCTTCCAAAAAACCACTATATTCTAGGAAATTCTAATTTTAAAACACACACTTCTATTAGACCTAATACACAAACTGTGAATGAGTCACACAAAGTGAAATAGCATATATACAGAAAATCACTAAGGCCAATTTCCAAAAAAAAAAAAAAAAAAAATACAAAGAACTTCTAAAGTTCCTTTGCCCAACTGACGGAATGTCAACCTATTTTTGGATGGTTAAATATTAGATTAATGGACCTATCTATCCTACAAATGAACCCACCATCAATCTTGCTATTTCCTGCTTCTCTCAAGTGTTATAAGCACACTCCAATAGGTTCCCTGATTAGGGCAACCATAACAGACCAAACTATTCTTCCAATTTCAAAATGATCCTTTACCATTATACTGAAATCATAATCAAGAACTCATTCATATGGAGAGGACACAGAACTACACATTCTGTATGAACACTTAATTACTAGAAGATAATCTGGTTTTCAGATTAATGTTGATCATGGTGTGGCAGGGACAGAGACACATTTTTTACTTTACAGGCTCTACAATATTGCCACAGGTGATTAAATGGCTGCCTTCCCTGACCAAACCCAAGGGCTCTTTTGGTTGAAGCATAGGGTAGGAGGTCTAGCTGTCCAAACTCTCTACCTCATCCTTTGCCCCAACAACATCCCAGCCTTAAAGCTATGACCACAAGCCCTTCAGGGAATATCTATGGGTATGAATCAACCACTATCTAATTAGCTAGGCCAGCAGACATGCCAGTTCCCTACTACAAGGGACTCTAAATAATGATGATTTGCCTATAATTTTAACTGAGGTTTGAGATATGTTTGAAGGTCATCCCCTCCCCCAACCCATCCCTCAATTTAGTTGAGAGCTAATTTTATAATGCATAGAAAAACCATTGGAAAAAATGTACCAATGATTTATCTCTGAGTAATAGCTCATTAATTTCTTCCACATGCTTTTAAAAGTTCTCTAAAATGAGAATACATACTCCTTTGACAATAAATAATGAACTATGCCATACCAACACCATGGAATACTACTCAGCCTTAAAGAAGGATGACTTAATGCCTTTTGCAACAATTTGGATGGACTGGAGACCATTATCCTAAGTGAAGTATCTAAAGAATAGAAAAGCAACCACCACATGTACTCACTATTAAACTGGAACTAACTGATGAGCACACATGCGCATACAAGGACTAAAACTCAATGGAAATCAAGTAGGGCAGAGGGGAAGGAGTGGAGGAGATGAGCAAAAACCTACCTCACGAGCACAATGAACAATATCTGGATGATTGTCACACTTTTAACCCTAACTCAAGCATTACAAAAGCAATCCATGTAACCAAAAAATTTGTACCCCATAATACTGTAAAATTTAAAAAAAAAAATCAACTAAACCCAATATAAACAGTCCCAGACTTACAATGGTTCAACCTATGATTTTTTCAACTTTACTATGGTACCCACACAGTATTCAATAAATTACATGAGATAGTCAACACTTTATTAAGTAATAGGCTAGATGTCACATGATTTTGCCCAACTCTTGGCTCACATTTAAGGTAGGCTAAGCTAAGCTAAGCTAGGACAGCAGGTGTATTAAATGGATCATAAGTCAAGGAGCATTTGTATTTGTCCATTCCTGTGATGTCCCCAGACTAGTCTCACTACAGACTGAACAGAATCAGTACAATCCATGACACAAAAAGAAAATGACTGCTGCTATAAGCTCCATGTCATCACAGAGATGTCATTTTGAGGAACAAACATCTAAGGTCTTAAAGGTCAAAGCAATGACATCCAGTCATCTGAAAGCTTGATAACTTTGAGAAAAAGAGGATTGACAAATCCACTGGAAGGGGAAAATATGCAATTATCTCATATTTACCATTTGCAATTATGAAGGAAATTTGTTCTCTGTGCTATTTATTTTTGCTGGTATTTTTATTGCTAAATCCTAATTGTTAAATCAATTAAACAAATTTTCCACTTAACACTTTAGTATTACTGGGAGCTACTGATTAGTACAGAGACAGGGAAGGGTTCTGGGGAATCAAGAAAGGAGAAAATATAAGATCTCTTTGTTCTTATTTTCCCCTAAAACCTATATCCCCACCCTCCCCTACCTTCTACCAAAATGTATACATTCACACACACACCACATTGTTCAACATTTGTTATATTTATATTTAGGAACTGAGGCTAATGAATCGACAAAAACAAAAATGCAGCCTTTAAAGCCACAGCCAAGATTAAATGTGTTTCCATTGATTTCCACCCCATCCTGACTCTCACCCACAGTTCAGACCCAGTCTCTACCCACAAGTCTGACTGGCTCTCTCCAGGCTTCCGCACAGTTTTCAATCCTAGAAATCCTGATCCCTATGAGGATATACCGTATAACTCACTTATTCTCTTTTTTAAAATTAATATGCTTTCCTTAGAAAAATGGCCAAAAAAAGTAATAACCCACGCCAACTACTTCTAACATACTGCAATGCTACAACACAGGCCAAAATAACCACATTTTACAAAAATGCCTTTACTGCTTCATGTAGAAAAATTAATTCACTCTGGATAAGGCAACAAGAAAGTTCACAAATAGGCATATCCTAAATGCATTAGCAATCAACCACAAATCAAACTGAAAATAGCTCTCGTCACACAAAATGCTGTATTATTTTTCTAACACAGTGACTAACAGGTCACAATAATTAGCTAACCGTTCATGTAAAAAGTACTTAGTGTGGCATATAAAAAAACTGATAAATGTTAGCTATTACTATTAAACTATAGGTATTTTCAATGAATAAAGAAAAAAAAAGTGATCAAGTGACTTCATATGCAGCCAGAAAAGACCAGAAATCCCTTCCAACCTCATGATTCTGATTCAGTTCCATGCTTAGACTTCCAGCTCATACCCTTCCGTATTCCCATGTACCTTCGTAGTATCACAGACAAATTATTGTCAATGCCAGCCTTCAACAATATTATACCTTCTGAAATTTGGCAGCTGAGAGTAGGAGCATCCCAGTCTTCACAAACCATCCCACACACTCCGTATCTGTTACCTTCATTTGAGTAATAAGAAAAAGGGGGAACTAATACAATGGCTATTTTTAATACCTGACATTCAAAGGGAAAAATTACTATATCACTTATTCATAATATCTGAATTAACCAACAATAATACAGAAAGAAAGGCAAAAGAAAAAGAAAGGTAAATAAATGGTGGAAAGCCCCAATAATTATTAGATATATCTTTCTCTAATTTTGGTAAGAATGAGAGTACCTGCATAACTTAAAAATATTTTTAAGTCTCAAGCTGTATCCTGCTACATTCCTACTGTATTCCTCTAACAATGACAACACTGTATTAAATTTCATAAGAGATAAAGGGAAAAGGAAAAAAGCAGTCTAGGTCAAATTTTACCACAATCAAAATCTTTTTAATGCCATTCAAGATCCAAGAAAATGCCTATTTCAAGCAATGTACAACAGAACATAACTACAGTGGAAGAATGTGAACAGTTCCTGAAACTCAGAAGTCTTAATTTGTGTATCACTGGATTTTAAAATGAAACAATATATTAAGTTTAGCAGATACATCTATTCAATAAAATACCAAGCCAGAAAAAGCATATTAAGCAAAAATAATAAAATGCAAAATTATATATAGCACAATATGAGCTATGCAAAAAATACATAGAAAAAAAGACTGAAACAAATATGCCAAGGCTGGGCACAGTGGCTCACACCTATAATCCTAGCATTCTTGAAGGCTGTGGCAGGAGAATTGCCTGAGCTCGGTTCAAGACCAGCCTGAGCAAGGGCAAGACCCTGTCTCTAATAAAAATAGAAAAATTAGCCAGGCAACTAAAAATAGAAAAAATTAGCTGTTGTAGTGTCATGTACCTATAGCCTCAGCTACTCTGGAGGCTGAGGCAGGAGGATCCTTGAGCCCAAGAATTTGAGGATGCAGTGAGCTATGATGACACTATTGCACTCTACCTGGGGTGACAGAGGGATACTGTATCTCAATAAATAGATAAATATAAGAATATGCTAAATGATATTCATAGTTGTCTCTCTGATCAAGAAAAGGATAAATTATGTTGATCAGATTAAAATTAAGCAGTAATGAAATGGTTTATCTTTTTGTGTTTTAATAATTATAATTTTATATTATTGCTTCAAATCAACCTCTTTGCTGATAAAAAGTGCACATACATTTTAATGGTCTTAAAATATGTTAACAAGCAAAATAATTAAACTACACCTAGATTTTCCCAGGGCTGGCAATTTGCTAAAATAAACTTCCAAATAAACCATAAACTCTTTTTCTGTTTCAGAAGTGGCCTTCCACCTAGCAAACCACCTTTACTCTGTGATCTAAAACTTATCACCTCCAGCCTTTTCTAGGAATTACTAAAAATGATTATTATTATCTGCTGCAAATCTATCCACTATATTATGCTTTCTTTAGGTTTATATTTAAATACAATGGTGTGCCACATTAAGGGCATTTCAGTCAACAAGGGACCACACATATATAATGGTGGTTCCATGAGATTATAATGGAGTTGAAAAATTCCTACCACCTAGTAACCTCGTAGTTATCGTGTCACAGAGCAACATGTTACTCGCATGTTTGCAATTATGCTGGTGTAAACAAAGCTACTGTGATGCCAATCACATAAAAGTATAGCACATATAATTAGGTTCAGTACATAATACTTGATAATAACAATAAATGACGTTACTGGTTTATATGTTTACTATAATATACTTTTGTTATAATGCACTTTTACTTTTGAAAAAAAAAGTTAATTGTAAGACAGCCTCAGACAGGTCCTTCAGGAAATATTCCAGAAGCTAGCATTGTTATCATAGGAGATGACAACTCCATACATGTCACTGCCCCTGAAGACCTTTCAATGGGACAAGATGTAAAGGTGGAAGATAGTGATTTTGATGATCCAGACCCTGTAAGCCCAGGCTAATATGTATGTTTGTCTTAGTTTTTAACAAAAAGCTTAAAAAGCCAAAAAAAATTTAAGTAGAAAAGGCTAATAAAGATATAAAGAAAATATTTTTGTACACCTGCACAGTATGTTTGTGTTTTAAGCTAAGTGTTATCACAAAAGAGTCAAAAAGTTAAAAAAAAATCAAAAAGCATATAAAAGAAAACAGTTAACAATAAGGTAAGGGTTAATTTCTTCAAGAAAGAAAAATTTTTTTTAATTTAATTTTTTTTAAAGAGACAGAGTCTTGCTCTGTTACCCAGGCTGGAGTACAATGAGGAGATCACAGCTCACTGCAGCCTCAAACTCCTGGACTCAACTGATCCTTCCACCTCAGCCTCCTGGGTAGCTGGGGCTACAAGCACATGCTGCCACACTCAGCTAATTTTTTTTTTTTTAACTTTTGTAGCCTGACTGGGGGAGGAGGGGGAAGGAGGTAGCAAAGATGACAGTAGAAAAATGAAAAGGCACAAGAATATGTTGTTATTTACACCCTTCCTAGGGGTTGATGATCAAAATTAATAGCTTCCACTGTAGAATTTTCTGGGTCTAATTTTCAGTTCTACATTATTAGTTGAGTAAGGACAATCACAGGATCTCAGTGTTTTTTAGAGATTTATTCTAGTCTAGTATATTTCAAATTGAGTCACAATCCATTAGTGAATTGTTAAATCAATTTAGTGATTAATGATCTTTTTAAAATAATGAGACACAATGGAAAACACTAGCACTTTTAATACAGGTACATGTTCTTTCAAAAAACTTCTATTCCAGATAATCATATCTTACACTTGTTTGCAATGAAAAATGTTTCTTACTGTAGATAGAGGTCAAAATAGTTTGAAAGCCACCAATTCCTAATTTTGCAGGTATCCATTGTATAGAAATCCGTTCCTACATTATCACAGACAAGTGATCATGTGGCCCCCGCATGAACATAAATCTGAAAACTGAGTTCACTGCCTCACAGTGTAGCCAATTCCACTGTTCAGACAATTTTAGATTATCCCTCCACCCTTCTTTCCTTGGATAACTGATCATCCTAAACTATTTAGGAATATCTAATTTCTATATCCAACATTCCATATCCACTCTCTTTTCTTCTCCAGAAAAAAATACCTCCTAACCCTTCAATAATTTTTAAATGTTTCATTTATCCCCTTTCACACTAAAGTTAGTAGAAATTCTACACAAAATATGACACTCTGGCCGGGCGCTGTGGCTCACGCCTGTAATCCTAGCTCTTGGGAGGCCGAGGCGGGCGGATTGCTCAAGGTCAGGAGTTCAAAACCAGCCTGAGCAAGAGCGAGACCCCGTCTCTACTATAAATAGAAAGAAATTAATTGGCCAACTGATATATATATAAAAAATTAGCCGGGCATGGTGGCGCATGCCTGTAGTCCCAGCTACTCGGGAGGCTGAGGCAGTAGGATCGCTTGAGCCCAGGAGTTTGAGGTTGCTGTGAGCTAGGCTGACGCCACGGCACTCATTCTAGCCTGGACAACAAAGCGAGACTCTGTCTCAAAAAAAAAAAAAAAAAAAAATATGACACTCTGATCTAAACACCATACCAGCCTACAGTCTAGAGGAAACATCATCTCCTTCTTCAGGGGGCTATACTCTTAAAAATACAGAGTAAATTTGCCCTATCTCTTTTCGACCACAATCCCACATTGTGATTGTTAGCCCAAAAGATTAACATAATCTAACACTGTCCTTAAGTCTTTTCCACTTGAACTGCCATTAAACCAAGGCTCCCTCTACCGTAAATCTAGTACAGTTTTATCTGTGGTACAGGTTGTTGTTTGTTTATGTATTTATTTACAAAGTTATTGGTTAGGACTGAAGATAAAGCCCTTTGGTATATCACCTGAAATCTTGGTAGACATTCATATTGACATATTAGAAAGACTTATATGAATTACAAATTCATTCCAACTATCCTTAGTATCAAATCACATTTCTTCACCTTATCTATGATTTCATGAATAGTGTTGTCAAATGCCTTACTTAAGTTCAAAGGTAAGCCATCTACAGTTGTCAAGTCAGAGAAACTTGTGCTTCAACGCAAGCCCAAGCTTTCATTATATGAATTAGGGCAAACAGTTTAACTTTTCCAAATTTTCATTATTAAAATAAAGATGATACTCCTTTTGCAAAGTGTCACATGCTGTGAGAATTAGAGATAGCTTTCCATAAAAATAGCTCAAATAAAACAGGTACTCAAATGATAGTTACTGTTAACAGTTCCAGGATTTTATAGTTTTAAGTTCATAATTCTGCTGGAAAAAGTTAAAAGTTCATTTGTTCCAACTTCTTCCAGAAATATTTCCTACTGATAACTACATCAAAAAATGTTCATAAAGCCACTTAATATTCTATTTTTAAATGTTCCTGAAATTGTATTAGTTATACATTGTAATGTTAAATTGTAAAGTTATAAATTAAGCAGGTAAACAAAACTTTAAGAAAAAGACAAAAATACAGAAAAGTGCTGTGAACAAAAGAATTGGAATTTCTGGTAGTATAACAGAAAAAGTTAGAAGGAAAATGGGAGCAAAGGAGAACGGTCAGTTGTCCCAGGAAAGGGTGCATACGAAAAACAGAGAGAGAGAATAGCAAAGAAGAGGGACTGTAACCAGGGCAAGTATTTTGGGATCACTGGATGTTGAGTGAATGTTCAACAGATTGACAATGCAGTATAAACTATAGTCCAGGGTATATTCCTATATTATTATGTTTTAGAACTAGTCCACCAAGTATTCCCAAGTGGAATACATTGTGACAATGAGAACCACAAAAAAAGTCTCAAATGGTTGCCTACTAATGATTACTTCACTAACAAGCAACTATACAGTTGAAGTAAACTGTAGATATTCTTTTAATACAGCATGATGGTTCACACCTGTAATCCTAGCACTCTGGGAGGCCAAGAGAGGACTGCTTAAGGCCATAAGTCTGAGACCAGTTGGGCAATAGCGAGACCCTGTCTCTACAAAAAATTAAAAAGTTAGCCAGGTGTGGGGGCATGCCCCTATAGTCACAGCTACTCGTGAAGCAAGAGGATCCCTTGAGCCCAAGAGTTTGAGGTTATTGTGAGTTATGATGACACCACTGCACTCTAGCCTGGGCAACACAGCAAGACTCTGCCTCAAAACAAAAACAAAAAAATACAGTTCAACCCCTATTACATGAATTTTACCAGTTAGTTTTTAAACCATCTTAATTTCTGATTCACATTTAGTCCAATTATTACAATTGTCAAAATGCTGCTGTTCAACAGCTAATGTAAGTATGCATGGTTAAAAATGGTTTGTTACCTATTTGATTTGTACAAACAGGTGTTATACTACTTCCCAAGTATTTCAAACACTATAAAATGCCAAGCCAGATGAAAAGGCATGAATATCACTGGACTTAATAGCAGATATATATTTTTAACTATTTGGATATTTAAATATTTTAGTTTTCTAATTATAAGACAAAGACACCTATTCAAAACTTAAACATTAGGCTTACTTAATGAAATAGGCCAAAAGAATTCAGTTTTCCGCCTAGAACTCCACCTATATTCATAATAGAACTATATCATGCCACTTCAAGACTTGGCTTGGGACTCTTAGAATTCACTGTTGATGAAATTAAACTTACATCTTACTTTTGTACCTGAATTTCAGCACTAAAAATTTGCAAAGCTCTTACACTATTAAGTGAATTACATGTTTACAACAACTAAATTGTCCAAGACACTTTTAATATGCTGATCTGTATGATAATTGCCTTAGATAAAATGCTAATAGAAGAGGTACAGTTGTCTAAATAACCAGAAGTTCCTTTCCATCATTCATTTTTAATTTAAAAACACCTTGTATATAGGCCGGGCGCAGTGGCTCACGCCTGTAATCCTAGCACTCTGGGAGGCCGAGGCGGGCGGATTGCTTGAGGTCAGGAGTTCGAAACTAGCCTGAGCAAGAGTGAGACCCTGTCTCTACTATAAATAGAAAGAAATTAACTGGCCAACTTATATAGAAAAAAATTAGCCGGGCATGGCGGTGCATGCCTATAGTCCCAGCTACTCGGGAGGCTGAGGTAGGAGGATCACTTGAGCCCAGGAGTTTGAGGTTGCTGTGAGCTAGGCTGACGCCATGGCACTCACTCCAGCCTGGGCAACAAAGTGAGACTCTGTCTCAAAAAAAAAAAACATCTTGTATATTAGAAAAAACACAACATTGTTAAGAGATCAATTCTCTCCAGGTTGACTTATAGAGTCAATACAACCCTAATCAAAATTCCAGTATTCACCATTCACTTTTTGTAGAAACTGACAAGCTGATTCTAAAATTTACACTATAAATGCAAACTTAAAATAGCTAAAACATTTTGAAAATTAACAAAGATGGAAAGATTTACATCATCCAAGTTCAAACTTTCTATAAAGCTAAAATAATCAACATAGTACAGCTCTGATATAAGGATATATATTAATATATCCATTGAACAGATTAGAATCCAGAAATTGAGTCACACAAATATGTTTAATTCATGTTTGATAAATGAGCCAAGGTAATTCAATGGAGAGGATAGTTTTTTCAACCAAGGGTGCTAGAACATCTAGAAATCAAAATGCAAAAAAAGAAAGAGAAAAAACAGGGGGTGTGAAAGAACCTCAATCCTTACCTCACATCATATACAAAAACTAAGTCAAAATGAATCCACAGACCCAAATGGAAGAACTGGAAAGTAAAACCTTCCAGCAAAATGTAATCCTAGCATTTTGGGAAGCCTAAGGAGGAGGATTGGTATAGGCCAGGGGTCTAAGACCAGCCTGGGAAACACAATGAGACCCTCTTTCTCAAAAAAACAAAAATTTTAACTAGGCAGGTGTCTCAGCATGCCTCCACACGTCCCAGCTACTTGGGAGGCTAAGACCAGAAGATCGCTTGGGACTAGGAGTTTGAAGTTGTAGTGAGCTGTGATCCTGCCACTTTACTCTAGCCTAGGCCACAGAGTGAGTCCCAGTCTCAAAAAACAAAACAAAACAAAAAAAGCTTTGTAAACTTTGAGTAGGCAAAAATTTTATCAATAGGACACTGAAAGCATAAACCATAAAAGAAAAAAATTGATAAATTAGATTTCATCAAAATTAAGAACGTTTGCTCTTCCAAAGAAATATAAAAAAATTAAAAGTCAGAGACTAGCAGAAAAGTACTTGCAAACATGTATCTGATGAAAGACTAGTATACAGAATAAATTACTAAAAAAACTTACAACTTAATAAGAAGACAAACAAAAGTATGGGCAAAATCTTTGAACTTTCTTCACCAAAAAAGATATACAAATGGTAAATACACACATGAAAATATGTTCAACATTATTTGTGATTAAGAAAAAGCAAATTACATCCACAATGAGATGCCACTACACACTCCATAGCAGGGCTACAATTAAACAGCCTGATAATATCAAGTGTTGTCAAGGCTGCTGGTGGGAATGCAAAATAGTGCAACCACTTTGGAAAACACACACACACCCTACAACTCAGGAATCCTACAAATGAAAACCTATTTCCAAACAAAGATTTGTAGAAAAATGCTCATAGCAGCTTTACTTATAATAGCCAAAAACTGAAAATAACCCAAATGCCTATTATAAATATGGACAAATTACAATGAAATACTCCTCAGCAACAAAAAGGATTAATACATGTTAACATGGATAGATATCAAGAGCATAAGCTAAGTAAAAGAAGCCAGACACAAAAAGTATGATTCCATTCATATGAAATTCTAAAAAGGCAAAACTATAGTGCTAGAAAGCAGATCAACGCTTGCAAGGCAGTGGATAAGGGGTTCAACTGAAAAGGGGCATGAAAGAATTTTGGGGGGTAAAAAGATTCATAACACAATTATGGTGATGGTTACAGAACTGTATGTTTGTGAAAACTCACAGATCTATATATTTAAAATTCAATGAATTTTAGTGTATGCAAATTATTTTTAATCAGCTTTAATGAGGTATCAGTTTAAGATTACAAGAATAATTTAGTGCTAGATGGTGGCAGAAGGAAATTCATCAGGCCAATTTTATTATTCTCATAGCAGTTATCACTATCCAAATTTATTTCTTTGAGTATTAGAATATTAAAATATTACTGCATACTAGAGTATATGCTCAGTGAAAACAGGCCAAGCTAAACCCCAAGGTCAGTCATCTCAATACAGCACTGGATTCCCTTCTTTTATCCTTGCACAGTAGCACAATGCTACCTTAAGTTGGTATGCAGACTCTTTGTTACTGGTCTAAGAATGAGATAAGGAGTTTGTGCCAGAAAGTAAAATCAACCAAGACACTAAGTATATTGCTCAGTTCAGCTGGCATTTTTCTTTTTTTGGAAACAGAGTCAGCCTAGCTCACAGCAACCTCTAACTCCTGGGCTCAAGCAATCCTCCTGCCTCAGCCTCCTGAATAGCTGGGACTACAGGCATGCTCCACCATGCCTGGCTAATTTTTTCTATATATTTTTAGTTGGCCAATTAATTTCTTTCTACTTTTAGTAGAGACAGGGTCTCACTCTTGCTCAGGCTGGTCTCAAACTCCTGAGCTCAAACGATCCACCCGCCTCGGCCTCCCAGAGTGCTAGGATTACAAGTGTGAGCCACCGCGCCCAGCCCGGCTGGCATTTTTCAATGAAGAAAGTAGTTCTTCACAGAGTTATATTCTGGTGCAAGCTCCTTTTCTCCTCAAAAACCATTAAAAACAGTTTGTAGACAGGTTACTTTTAGTAGTACTGCTGCAGTGAACAACTGTCATATCCATGCTGTCCATCATCTTTTGAAATGTCTTCCTACATTTAAAGAGTTTTAACTTCCCGAAACAGAAATCAAACACAAATCCCCAACCTCTCTTGAAATGCAGGCAAGTAACCTAGGCTCCCAAATACACCCAAACATAACTTCAATTCCTAATTGAGCAGTGTAAAGAAACAAGGTTCCATTCTCACTGTTGTAAGGCTTTTAGTCATGTCCCAGTGGTTATAGGTACAGTTCCTGAATCAGAAGTTGCATCGGTGCAAGCAGTAGTAACAACAGTATTAAAGCGAACTTCCATAGGCCAATAGTGTCAGAGGCTCAGGTCAGCTCTAGCACAGCTTTTAGGTATTAAGTTCAGCACAGAATGAGTTTTCAAAGTGTGGTTCTGAGACCACAGCACCACCATCACCTGGTGCTTGTGAGAAGTGTAAATTCTCAGACCTCACCTCAGACCTTCCTTAATCAGAAACTCCCCCAATATGTTTTAACAAACCCTTTAGAAGCAGGCTAAAGTTTGAAAACCAATGGCCTACATCTCTCTCTCTCACTGCCCTCCCAATGACTGTAAGCGACCTCATATCCTCTCAAAAATACCCTTTCTGCTTAAACCAGACAGAATAAATTGTCTTATCTGCAAAAAAGAACCATGAGTGAAACACACTATACTGTCACTTCCATCACCATTCTCTGGAAGACTACTTATAGGATGCAAAGCATTGATTTGAAAAAGAAAAAAAACAAAACCCACAAGGAATTAATATCAGTTAGATGACAGGAAATACTCCAGAGGAATCTGCTTACAATCAACCTGGCTGATTTCATAACATTACATGGGGGTAGAAGAGCACATATTGATTATTTCCTAAAAAGTACAGTAAACGAAGGTGCTGCCTGCCCCCGAGAGAGAGAGAGAGAGAGAGAGAGAGAGAGAGAGAGAGAGAGAGAGAGAGAGAGAGAGAGAGAGAGAGAGAGAGAGAGACTTGACCAATACTACTTCAATAGGGGTGGTCAAGGCTAACATCACTGATAAGCCATTTTCATAGTATGTACCCTTGATATGATACAAAGAAAATGGCATTTTATCCATGTGCTCTTCCTTCCCAAAACCTACCACCTCAGTCCAATCATGAGAAAAACATCAGACAGATCCCACTTGAGGGACATTCTACAAAATACCTGACCAGTACTTCTTAAAACTGGCAAGATCATCAAAACAAAGTCAGAAAAACTGTCACAGTCTAGAGGACCCTAAGGAGACATAGCAAGCAAATGTAATACAGCATCTGGATAGGATTCAGGGAGAGAAAAGGGACATTAGGTAAAAACTAAGGAAATCTGAATAAACTATGACCTTTAGTTAGGAATAGTATATTAGTATTAGTTCATTAATTTTGATAAATGTACCACGCTAATATACATCGTTATTAACAGGGGACACAGGATGTGCAGTGTTATGAAAACTCTCAGTACTGTCTTCCCAATCTTTCTGTAAGTGTAAAACAAATATAAAATAAAGTTTACTTTTTAACATGCTATTGATTAAATTCTGAATGGGTTTTAAATTCAAATAAATGAACGCCTTTACTAAAGCTGTAACCAGAGGTTTGGCAATGTTGACTACCCAGCAAAGAGCAAATTACCCCTCCATATATCATCACCACACTGCCTCTACCCCAAAACAAGTCTTCAAGCACAGACCCCAATGACAACAAGGAGGGTGGGTTACAGGAAAGCAAGAATAAAACAATGACTAGAAGTGAAGTGGAATTTGGAACCATTTAATATAAGGTCAAAAAAACCTAATTTAAAAGAAACTTCAGCAGCACTGGGGAGTCACCAGCTAAGAGCTCAGTACCAAAACTAACGTCCATAATAACAACTAAGTCATCAATAAAAGATTAAATGATGCCTATTGTTCACTGTTTAAGGATAATGTATGATTCATTTTTTTAAAAATTGCTAAGAAAAATACATGCTACACTACAGATTCTGTTCTCTAAATACCACTTGCCACTAAAAGGAACCAGGCCTCCTTAGAAAAGGAGTGCAAGACTGGAACATCTTGTCATCTATTAATGGTTATATCAAAGGAGTCAATTTAAACAGGCCATGGTGGCCAAAAAATGGGATAGTTTGGATATCAATGTGGTAGGCTCCCCACTACTTACCTCCCCCAAGACAAACGGGAAAGTTTCAACACTGACCGCATTATTTGGTGACATTAACGGATTACTGTTAACTGGTTTTCAGTATTGTAATAGTATTGTGGTATGTTTACATACACACTGAAATGTTTCTAAATGAAATCATATGATGTCTGAGATTTGCTATTTAGAAATCCAGGAGAGGTAGGGGTTATAGATGAAATTGGCCATACGTTAATAACATATCACATGGAGGTCTACATACTAATCTTTTTACTTTTTAAATGTTTAAAAACGTCCATATAAAAGTATTTTCAAATAAGAGCAAAGGAATCTAAGGTTAAAATTTTTTTTCAATACTTACCATTTCTGTGCTTGAGGGCTTAATTCTAAATTAAATGAAAAATATTGTACCCATAAAACATCATTCTTCCACCAATCCAAATAACAAGGCATTACACATGTACACACAGAATTCACAGTGGAGAACTATTAACAAAAAATATAATTAGCTCTCGTTATTAACAATTCCTTTAATATAATAGTAATTGGTTTAGAATATTCTGAAGATTTTTATCATTTACAGGGAAAAAAGCCTAGTGCAACATAAAAGAAATGCCCCTTAGAACAAAGTTTGATCACATACTATAAAACAAATGAAATTCCTTATGTATACACTGCCCCTCATTGTAACACAGAAAATTTAAAATACAGATGTAATTCCTTATTTCTCTATACTTACCATGTAAAAAGACTACACTATAGCTACAAAATCTACATTATGGGTTACTTATCACAGAAGAAAAGTTCTTCATAAATAAATAATAAAAATGCAGGGGTTATATTTTATTTACAAGGAGAATTGGGTAAATTATTTATGAGCTTTTCAGAAATACTTCGGTCATACACAACGAGGGATCAGAATTTTGGTCAATAGTTATCCTGCCTACATGTGGATGAAAATTAATTGTATGTCTCAGGAAAAGAACATGAGAACCAAGAGGTAAAAGAAGTTTCAAGGAGAGAATGTTGATGTTAATACGTGGGACTTGGGGGCAGGAGGTGGTAGTCGTCTCAAGCCTACAAAAAAAAATGAAATGGGTAATAACAGGAGCTAACACTTAAGTATCTATCACCTATTTATCAGATATTATAAGAGAAGCAGTATAGCATATTAGTTGAGAACACCGGCTCTGGAATTAAACTAGGGTTTGAATCCCAGCTCTACCACTTTTAAACTGGTTCCTTGTTTGCAGCTCTAAAACTGGGGACTAATAATAGTGTATCTTCTAGGGTTGTAGTAAGAATTAAATAATCTACATACAGCTTTTCATCAAGTACTTGGCAAGTTATTTTATACAATGGCTCATTGAATTTTCAAAACAAACCATAAAGTAGGCATTATCACCCCAGTTATAGATGAAAAAATACTCTCTAAGAGATTAAGTAATCTCTCTGTGGTTATACAGCAAATAAGTGGCAGAACTGGATTCAAACACTAACCTGTATGGTTCCAAGGCCTATTTGGATTTCCCTGTGATTGCAGGTGTTTAATACAGGAGATAAATACAGAAAATCCATGCATCACATGAGCAAGAAGGTAAGCAGGTGTAATGCCAACTCCTAGGGGTGTTCTTTTATATAGCCACACTGATCATTTACATGTTACAATCTGTATCTCTTAATTACAAATTATTTTCCTTTACAGTAAAGACATTATACTGTTAGGCTCTGGGGTGTTTAAGTCTTGTGTGCAATTTTATATCACAATGGTAAACAGGCATTCTAAAGCATTTTGTTATAAACCACTGGTTCTCAACTGGAGGTGATTTTGCTCCTCAGCGGACATTTAGCAATGTCTGGAGACATCTTTGTGTTTTTTGGTTTTGGGAGACAGGGTCTTGCTCTGTTACCCAGGCTAGAGTGCAGTAGCATCATCATAGCTCACTGTAACCTCAAACTCCTGGGCTCAAGTGATCCTCCAGTCTCAGCCTCCTGAGTAGCTAGGACTACAGGCAAGTACCACCACACCAGACTAATTTTTCTATTTTTTGTAGAGACCAGGTCTTGCTATGTTGCCCAGACTGGTCTTGAACTCCTGGCCTCAAGTGATCCTCCCTCCACCTCAGCTTCCCAAAGTGCTAGAATTACAGGCATGAGCCACCATGACAAGCCCAGAGACATTTTTGGTTGTCACAACTGGGATTCTGGCATCCAATGGGTAGAGGCCAGAAATGCTGCTAAATGTCCTATAATACAGGACAGTCCCCCACAACAAAGAATTATCTGGCCCAAAATGTCAACAGTGATAAAAGTGAGAAAGCTGTTTTACACTAAGAGGGCTGAGAACTTCAGATATATAGTGACAGACTAGAAGACAGAAAGTCCCTTCCTATCCTAAAAGTCTGAGATTCATTGTAGTCCAAATCTATTAAATATATTAATTCCTAAACTTGCAATAGCTCTCTCAAATGCTCATTTAGCATCTGTTTGCATACCTGCTTAGGTACTTTTCAATACTCTCAACTTCATAAAAACAAAGTTTGATTTCAATATTGAAGAAATATAGGGCAGTCTTATAAAAATTATGCAAACACTACATCTAAAACATTCACAGGTATTTTAGTAACCTAAACATTTATACCCCCATAATATGCTGAAATTTAAAAAAATAAAAAATAAAATATTCATGGGTGTTTTAGAATCAAAGTTTAAAAACTTTTTTTAAATGAGGAAAGACAATACATAAAGAAATAAATTTGATTTCTTTTTCCAAATTCAACCAGGTCACTCAATAATACTCAAATGAAAAAGCTTTCATTTTCACATCACCAAGCAATATTTGGTTACTGGAATAAAAAGAAAACGCTTTATCCTCAAGTGTCTTCTGTACAACATTTAAGGCTCTTGAAGGAATAAACATGGTCCACACGTATGCAATGTTTCTATCAACTGTTCAGTCAACTCAGGTGATAGATGGGTAGCAATGCCCATGTTAATTCCTCCAATTCCATAACTCGTTCTCTTTTCATCATTCTGCCAAATTAATTTAAGTTTATGACAACAAAATTTCACCAAAAAACATTTGTTCATGATCTTCAAGGCTTTTCATGATCCATAAAAAGGCAAACATTATTCTTTCAAAGGCTAAAGAATAAAGATGGATAATTTGCAAAATAACTCCAAATGACAATAGAAATCAAAGAAATGCAAACCTACACAAGACCTCTGGATCACCAAAATTAGCCAACTTCTTTGTGGACTTTTTTAATTAAGGAGAGCACGGCAACCTCAAACTCCTGGGCTGGCATGCTCACACATTGCTAGTGGGACCACAAACTGCTATAATCTTAAAGGATGCCATATTCATCACATTTTATTATTTTCTCTACTTCATGATTCTTAGACATCTTGGGGATTTTGCTAGCCAAGGAGATACTGATCCACCCAGTGTTAGCTAATTTCTAGAGATAGCAAACAACTCCCCAGTGAGTGTGCTATTCATTTGTAAACCAACCAATTTAAAACCCATATCCCTAACCACTACTTTTATTTTACTCTCAAGCACTAAGCTAATATTTCCAGTGTCCTAAATCATCCCAGTGCCAGGCAGGTATCAAACAACTAGAAACCACATCTTACATATAGCCCAAAGCCTACCAACACTATTCAAACTATCCAATCCTAAACTTGCACAAACTTGCCTACCCTGCCACTTCCTTCCTGCGGAAAGCACAATAAAGGCTCTAGGCCATGCTCTCTCAAAATCCTTCTAGACCCTGGTGACTCCCCATTGGGACCCTGTGTTGCCTGGCCTTTCCACTTCCTCTTGGGAACTGAAAGTAATAAATTTTTTTCAAAGGCAGCTGTCTCCTTGTCTGACACCTTACCACACCTGATTAAAACAAATCTAGGGTGCATTTCAAGACATGTGGCTATTGTAATCAATAGCAATACCCTTAATTTTGTATTCTCTTTAACCAAGCAATTTCACCACCAGGAATTTACCCTAAGGAAATAATTATGGATATAAATAATAATGTAACTGCAAGAATGTTGACTGCACCATTAGTTAAAATTCCAAACCATGAGAGAAAGTATCTGATAATAGAAAATTGACAAAATATATTATGAAATATCTATACAAGTTTCAAGATAAAACCTAAAACGGAACATAAAAAATTCTATCAAATCCTCAGAGAATAAATGTCTCTATATTACTTAAAACTGTCCTCAGCATACAAAAAAAAAAAAGAAAGTTTCCCAATTTACTTTACCAAGCTAGTATAATCAATATACCATGTAAAGGAAAATAAGAATCTCGAACCCCCTCTCCCCCCTCAACTCCTTGTGCAAAAGGGAACCTCAAGCCTAAAGGTTGGGTCATACAATACTTCCTTCCAAATGAATAGCTGTTACTAAAGTTATGCATTAGCCAGATCCCCAGGGAAAGACAAAAGGCCTCAGGCATCTACAAGAAGTGTTCCCACAGATCATACATAAGGAAATTCCTTGCTGGCCTCTCACAAACAAGGATATGCAAATTATAACTTTAGGTCTATAGACTAGTCTAGCTCCTAAAACTAAAGTCTGCTTGATTCTACAATAATAATGTTTTTTTGTTTTTTGGGGTTTTTTTGAGACAGAGTCTCGCTTTGTTGCCCAGGCTAGAGTGAGTGCCTAGCTCACAGCAACCTCAAACTCCTGGGCTCAAGCAATCCTGCTGTCTCAGCCTCCTGAGTAGCTGGGACTACAGGCATGCGCCACCATGCCCGGCTAATTTTTTTCTATATATATTAGTTGGCCAATTAATTTCTTTCTATTTATAGTAGAGATGGGGTCTCACTCTTGCTCAGGCTGGTTTGAAACTCCTGACCTCGAGCAATCCGCCCGCCTCGGCCTCTCAGAGTGCTAGGATTACAGGTGTGAGCCACTGCATATACTAATAATGTTGATTAAAAGTTTATCTTCTTGTTGCAGAACAGAGACAAGATCAATCATTCTTCTACCTACACAAGAACATCTATTAATATATAATTGATTCTTCCTTATTCCCTTTTCTCTTAAATATTCACCTTATCTTATATAAAGTGTACACTTCCTAGGCATTAGCTAAAGTCTCACAAGAATGTAACCACTTGCCTCACTGCCCATCCCCTTCTTCCTCTTTCTTTGTGTATGCCCTCTCCCCTAATACTGAGTTCCCAAATCCCTCTTGGCAGAGCACAGGCACAGATGCTTCTGTGGTTTATGCTTTTCCAGGCATATCCTCAAACTTTGGCTTAATAAACCTCCACTGACTGAGATCTTTGCCTCAGTCACTTATTTTGGATCATCTACCAAAACAAATGCAGTACCAAAATGGAATATCACAGGTCAATTTCATTCATAAATACAATTTAAAAACTCTCAAACATTATCAAATCAGATCTAGCTATAAACTGGAACAATCCGTCATAACCAAGCTGTGTTTAATCTCGGGTATATAAAAACTATCTAACATTAGGAAATCCATTAATAGAATTCATTTTGTTAAACAGATTAAAAAGACCAGAGATAATTTCCATGAATTACAAAGAAAAGTAAAGCAATTAGAAAAGAAATGCTATGGGAAACAAAGAATATCCAATAAATGTAACTAAGAAAATACTAAAAGACTTAAGGAAATAAATATTCCCAAAATGAAATCAGAACTGAATCTACAAGGAAAAATAAAGAAGTGAGCAAATAGGCCCACTGAGAAGGAAAGTAGAAAATGGAAGAATTCATATCTTTGACATCCTTCAGCAGTTGAACTAGCCTTGGAGTGCTCTACTACTGAACATGTTACACACACAAAAATGGAATTCTTTACTTTTTAAAGTCATTAAGGTAAAAAAAAAAAAAAACTAATAAATAATTCCAAGTCAATGTCCAAGTTAAAAAAAAAAAAAAAAACTAAAGTCATTAAGGGTTGGCTTCCCAAATGCTCTCACATAAAGGCATTCCTAAAAGAATACATCAAACTTTAAACATATAAAAAGTATTGAATATAAAATGTATATAATCTTTGAAACAACAGGATTTATCAGAGGGAAGTATTTGGGCAACTATTTAGAGACATACGTATGTTTACTACAGTGTCATTTGAAATAGGAAAAAAACACAAGACAAATATTTACCAATAGAGGATTAATTAAACATATTGTGGATTCATACATTAGAACATGATTAACTGTTAAATACCATTAAAAATAACATTTATTATTTAATAATACATCATGGACATCTCTTCAGTGCAGGAAAAAACATGTTATAAATGTATTATAATTTTTTAATTAAATGTTAAGAGGTTGTTTTTTTTACATATTTTACGTACATATGAAAATGCCAGAAAGGTAACACAGTCCTCCATTGGTACCTGAGGAAAACTGGTTCCAGGACCCCTGTGGATACCAAAATATGAGGATGCTCAAGTCCCTTATATAAAATGTCTTAGTATTTGCACATAACCTATGCACATTCTCCAGTATACTTTAAATCAACTCTAAATGACTTATAATATCTAATACAATGTAGCCATATAAAGTTGTTACTTGTTATACTGTATTTTTTTAATTTGTATTAATTTTTATTTGTATAGTTAATTTTTAGTGGATTTTTGTAGTTTTTGTTTTAGAGACAGGGTTTTGCTCTGTCACCCAAGCTGAAAAGAGGTAGAACAATCATAGCTCACTGTAGCCTTGAATTCCTGGGCTCAGATGATCCTTCTGCCCTAGCCTCTTGTATTGTTTTTTATTTAAATATTTTCAATCCTTGGTTGGTTGAATCCATGAATGTGAAGGGCTGACTATACACCAAAATGTTAATGAACATTAGCTTTGTGTGGTAACTGTCTTCTTGAAGCTTTTCGGCATTTTCTGAATTGGTTGCAACCAGCAATACAAATTTTACCTAAAATTAATTTGCAGAAAGAAAATTAATGACAAGTGCAAGATGTAGAAACCTGACAAACAGATCATACAGAACCAACTTAATAATTAAAATCATATTGAAGGCCGGGCATGGTGGCTCATGCCTGAAATCCTAGCACTTTGGGAGGCAGAGGTAGGAGGATCACTTGAGGTTAGGAGTTAAGAGACCAGCCGAGTGGGAAAACTGAAGCCTAAGGGCCACATGTGACCTTCTGGATCCTTGTGTGCAGCCTTGTGACTGAACCCAAATTTCACAGAACAAATCATTCTGTGAAGTTTGGATTTGGTCAAGCACACTTGGGGATCTTCTGGAAGGCCATGTGTAGCCTTGAGACTGCAGGTTCCCCACTCTGACACAGAGGCTGAGACAGGAGAGGATTGCTTGAGCCTAGGAGTTTGAAGTTACAGTGAGCTACGGTGATGCTACTGCACTCTAGCTTGGGCAACAGAGTGAGACCCTATCTCAAAAAAAAATTATATTGATAAAATTGGCCACTATCTAGAAAAAGAAATTTAAATACAAAACAAAGAAAGTATGAGCGGCTATCTAAATGATTTTCAGATACAAGAGGTTCTGTAAAGTGTCAAAGTATTACCAGCAAGTCTGTTCAAATGAAATATTAGCTTTCTCTGTATCAAAAATTATCCAAAAGTCAAAATAAGACAAAGGACAAACTTGGAAAATATTTCTTAACAAATAAAAGACAAAGGCCAATATGCATGAAGTAAAGACATTTGAAACTGGATACAGCTGGAGCCCATTCTACTAAGTGAAGTATCACAAGAATGGAAAAAAAGCACTACATGTACTCACCATCATATTGCTATTAATTGATCAACACTTACATGTACATATAGCAGTAACACTCATCAGGGTTTGGGGAGATGAGAGTGGAGGGGATGGGTACATTCACACCTAATGGGTGAGCTGCACACCATCTGGGGGATGGACATGTTTGAAGCTCTGACTCAAGCATGGCAAGGCAATATGTGTAACCTAAACATCTGTACCCCTGTGATATGCTGAAACTAAAAAACAAAAGATATTTAAAATTACTAAGAAAATACCAAAGGCATGAAGAGGCAATGCACAAAGAAAGAAAACAAATGGCCAATATATTTTTTAAAGGCCAATTATACTAAAAATGCAATTTAAAACATCAATAAGATATCTGGGGTATTTTTGCCTATCCTACTGGCAAGAACATTTTTAATTCTATACTTAATGCTGACAAGGATAAGGTGAGACTAACAGACATCAGCATTAATGACAGAAATATAAACTAGAATTAGCTTTCTGAAAGCAATTTGGCAATATACATCAAAACCTCATATTTCTGATCCAGAACACTCTAGGAAATAATCAAAGATGAGATCAAAGATTAATGTACAAGAACATTTCCTGTAGAATTACTTATTAATAGTAAGAACTGATACATAATCAAAATGGGTAATAGTAAAATGATACACTGATATGATAAATAACAGACTAAAAGCCAATTTTTTATAACTTATAGGGAAATTGTTCACATCATAATTAAAATAAAAATAGAATGCAAAATCATGTGCAATTATTAACTATTTTAAAATAACATTTGTAGGTATAAAAATTGACTAGAAATATACAATAAAAAAACTACTCTGAAGGATAGAACTATGGGTAAGTCCAGCTTTCTTTACATTTTCTTTTCTTTTTTTTTTTTGAGAGAGCCTCACTCTGTTGCCTAGGCTAGAGTGCCATGGCGTCAGCCTAGCTCACAGCAACCTCAAACTCCTGGGCTCAAGTGATCCTTCTGCCTCAGCCTCCCAAGTAGCTGGGACTACAGGCATGCACCACCATGCCCAGCTAATTTTTTTCTATATATTTTTAGTTGATCAATTAATTTCTTTCTATTTTTAGTAGACAGGTCTCACTCTTGCTCAAGCTGGTTTCGAACTCCTGACCTTGAGCTATCAGCCTGCCCCGGCCTTCCAGAGTGCTAGGAATACAGGCATGAGCCATCACGCCCAGCCCTTTACACTTTCTTTATGACCAAAAAAGAAACTTGGAGTTTGTTGGGAAAATATGATTGAGGAATTAATAAAATGTAGCTCATAAGACCATTATTTTTATTGTATCACCCTATATTACTATATTAACACAGAAACAGGAGTTTGCAGGGTTTTGCCCTGAAGGAATATGTGAACTCAACGGTTCACTTATTAGAGCCTGCTATCATGGGAGAGCTCTCAAATCTCTGGTAGGGATGTTTTCCAGGAAGGCTTCCCCAGTATCTCAAAATCTGTGAGCTTCCCTATGCCTTGATAGACAAGACAAGGCAAACATGGCCCACAGGATGGGAGCCAGAGACAATGAGTGCCCTTTGCCCAGAGATTCGCCTGGTGGTTATAAACAACCTATTTATTAGAGATCGGTTTCCTGCTCTCTCCTGTCTACCTATAAGTCCACAATAACTAATCAAAGAAATATATAGTCACTACACCTCTTTTGTTACACCTTTGTTAATTGACAATTACCTCTTAGAATTTAGAAGTTAGCCCCTGAAAGACTTTGTACCTGTTTGCTCACCTACATAGATTAGAAGCCCTTTGAGAGGACTTTTGACCCTAACCCACTACCTGTCTCCCCTAGCAACTGCATTCCCGGATATGCAAATATGTTACCCTGGCAACTGGTAATTGATATCTGTGATTATAAAAACCTGTATGACTCTAACCATATTACTGGACGTCCATGGAGATGTGTCCAGTCTCCTGAGTAACCCTGCTGTTATATCTGATCTTTTTATATAAAACTATAAACTATACCTTAGTGTCTGTGTATTCTTTTATTCTATTTCCTATCAATTTCCTTATCCTCTGTGGATACAGAGGATACAACTGTGGATACAATTTTCTGTATCCTATCTTAGGGACTTGGCTCAGCGGGGAGAAGCAGCTGATCTTCTCATGGGCCTGCCTCAACTACTTCCCCACAGGGGTTTTGTTTTAATTTTGCCCTTGTTTTTTAATGATCTAAAAGTTTACTTCACTAAAACTGACCTGAGAGATAGTACATGGAATGAAAATAGTCATAGGAACCTGGATTCTGGGTAACTCACTAAATTTGCATTTCTTCAACTGTGCAATTGGGTAAATACCACCTTTAAAAAATTAGAATGAATAATTAATGCATTTAAATTAATGCACTTTTACTTTAATTGTAGAGATGTCTGGTAAAGATATATGTTCTCCTTAGCTTATAAACTCAGTAAGATTTTTTTTTTTTTTGAGGTGGAGTCTCACTATGTTGCCCAGGCTGGTCTTGAACTTCGGCCTCAAGGATCCTCCTCAGTAGCTGAGAGCATGGGCATGTGCCACCATACCCAGTTCTCAATGAAATATTTTTTAAGTCCTTTTTGTTATTTTTTAGACAAGAAAAGGGAGCACAGTGGGTGGATTTAATGTGCTCATTACCAATTTTATTTGAATGAATACTTAAGAATAGCTGAGGAAAATTCTAGAAAATGAATGAAGGGTACTGATCCTTTAAAATATTCAAACAATAAAAAGTAGAAAGGAACAGTAATTAAGACTTTGTGGTATGACAGAATAGATAAATCAAATGAACAAAATAAACTTCAGAAATGGACCCAAGTATCCCTGGAAGTTTAGCATATGATAAATGGTGGCATTTCAAAATCAATGAAGAAATTCCATGTTATATCTCCAATTAAATCAAGAAAAAAAATCAATGAAGAGAAATCACATGGTACAAAAACAACTGGCTAGCTAGCCATCTGACAATAAACAGTAAAAGTTAGACTCCTATCTCACTCCTTACATCAAAATAAGTTCCAAAGTGATCAAATATTTAAAAGTAAATAGAAGATAGCATAGACAAAGAGGCAGAACATAAACCTAGAAACTATAAAGGAAAAAATAACCAAATTACATAAAAATTAAGATACTTCCATATGTCTACACATCTCAAAGTTTAAAAACTGAGGAAGTTTTGCTACTTTTGTTACAAACATCACGAAGGCCAACTCTCCCATATGCAAATAACTTAACTTTTTAATTTAAGGTGCTGTAAGTTCTCTTGTACCATGATGAGCCTATAAACTGCCAAATCTTTTTGAAAGATAATTTGGTACTTGTCATTAAATTTTTTAAAATGCACATTCTTGGACTCAGTAATTCCAGTTCAAGGAAATTATTACACAGACACACTCACAGAAGTGTGCAAGGACATGAACATGACCACTCACTGCAGTATTATTGGACTGTCTCAAATATTCATCAATGGGGAACTTACTTTTAAAAATTCTGTGCATCTATATTATGCAGCCATGAAAATAATTATTTATTTAAAATGATATAATAACCTATATTAAAAACAAAGATGAGACTAGGAAACTTGATAACAGCATTTGTAGCATGATTCTACTTTTAAATAACCAGAATACACATTTTTTTAAAAATTGGAAAAACAGACACCAGTTCTTTAACAAGTGTTTTTATCCCTAACGGATGACCTATTTCACTTATACGGCTTTTCTTTTTACCATAAGCATTTAACATTTTTGATGGAAAAAATATTTAATTCAGAAATGTGTAAACACACAGCATGAAAGAATAGACAAATACATTAAAGGAACAGAATAGAGAGCCCAGAAACAGATTCACCCAGAAATATAGTCAACTGATATTTGGCAAAGGAGCAAAGGCAATAACAAATGGTGGTGCTACAATGGATAGTCATAAAAAAAAAAAAAGGAACCTAGACACAAGACTTCACAAAATAGATACATGCTTCACAAAAATAAGCTCAAAATAGGTTACAGACCAAAATGTAAAACATGCAAAATTCTAAACCTCCTACAACATAACATATGAGACAATCTTGATGATCTTGGGTTTGGCAGTAACTTTTTAGTTATACTAAAGATGAGCCATGAAAGAAACACAGCTGACACTTGAACAAAGGGGTAAGGGGCACCGATCCCCTGCATCGTCAAAAATCCATGTATAATGTGACTCCCCCAACGGGAAGCCTTATTAATAACACAAACAGTGAATTAACACATATTTTGTATGCCATATCTATTATAAACTGTATTCTTACAATAAAGTAAGCTAAAGAAAAGAAAATGTTATTAAGAAAATCATAAGGGGCGGGGCGAGGTGGTTCATGCCTGTAATCCTAGCACTCTGGGAGGTGGAGGCGGGCAGATCACTCAAGGTCAGGAGTTCGAAACCAGCCTGAGCAAGAGTGAGACCCCATCTCTACTAAAAATAGAAATAAATTAATTGGCCAACTAAAAATATATAGAAAAAATTAACCGGGCATGGTGGCGCATGCCTGTAGTCCCAGGAGAGAGTAGTACTTGGGAGACTCAGGCATTCACTTGAGCCCAGGAGCTTGAAGTTGCTGTGAGCTAGGCTGACGCCACAGCACTCTAGCCCGGGCAACAGAGTGAGACTCTGTCTCAAAAAAAAGAAGAAAGAAAATCATAAGGAAGAGAAAATATATTTACTATTTATTAAGTGGAAGTAGAGCATCATAAACATCTTGATCCTTGATGTCTTCACGTTGATAGGCTGAGGAGGAGGAGTAAGAGGGGTTGGTCTTGCTGTCTCCAGGTGGCAAAGCAGAAGAGCTAGAGGAGGTGGATGGGGAGGAAGGGGAGGTAGGCACACTCAATGTAACATTACAGAACTCCCTCATAATTTCTGACTTTTTCGTGTTTTTATTACTCTAAAAATGTTTCTACACAGTACCAATCCTTCTTCCACTGTTTTCTTTAGTTTCAGTGCCCGTATTACGTAAGAGTTCATGTCATGAAAGAAGTCAAAAGTGGTCTTGAATCATCAGAAGAACCCTTCTCTCAGACTGTCTAATGTCAGTTTGTTTAACAGCACTGCTTCTTCTATGTTTTCTTCCTCATCATCTGGCACTGGTTCAGAAGCACTCATTTCCATCAAGTTGTCTTCTGTTACTTCCTCTGGTATGGTGTCTATTAGCTCTTGAATTTCTCCAAGATCTGTATCTTGAAACCTTTCAACACCCCACACACACACCATTTTTTTGTTTTGTTTTGTTTTGTTTTGTTTGCCACATCTACAAGCTCTTTCATGATTTCCTTCATTGGCTCTATCTTTTTTTTTTTTTTGAGACAGAGTCTCGCTTTGTTGCCTAGGCTAGAGTGCGTGCCCTGGCGTCAGCCTAGCTCACAGCAACCTCAAACTCCTGGGCTCAAGCAATCCTACTGCCTCAGCCTCCCAAGTAGCTGGGACTACAGGCATATGCCACCATGCCCGGCTAATTTTTTCTATATATATTAGTTGGCCAATTAATTTCTTTCTATTTATAGTAGAGACAGGGTCTCGCTCTTGCTCAGGCTGGTTTCGAACTCCTGACCTCGAGCAATCCGCCCGCCTTGGCCTCCCAGAGAGCTAGGATTACAGGCGTGAGCCACCGCGCCCGGCCATTGGCTCTATCTTAAACTCTTTGAAGACATGTAGACACAATTTTATCCAGCAGGAATCTACACTTTTGGGCTTGATGGTTTTCACTTTTTTTTAAGCCTGTCAAATTTAGCAGTGGATGGTTGTATACCAACCTTAGTGACACTAATGTTAATAAGTTCTGATAATACACTACCTTCGGACCAGCTATCAGGTCTTTCTCTTTAACAATGATGGCATCTTCGACAGTGTAATCCTTCCAAAGTTTCATGATGTTCTCTCAACGAGGGTTCTCTTCCATAGAGTTGACAATCCTTTCCACAGACAACCATGTGTAATAAACCTTAAAGGTCCTTATAACCCCTGATCCAGAGGCTGAATTAGAGACGTTGTGTGTAAGGGCAAGTAGATCACTTCCATGCCTTCGGTGTTGAACTCATGGGGTTCCGGATGGCTGAGGCACTGCCCAATATCAAAAGAACTTTAAATGGCAGTCCTTTATTGGCAAGATACTTCCTGATTTCAGGGAAAAAAACATTAAAGAAACCAATCTAGAAAACGTTCTCATTCTCCAGACCTTCTTGTTACAAAAACCAGAAGAACAGCAGCTGGTGTTTGTCTTTTTCCTTTAAGGCTCAGTGATTAGCAGCTTTACAGATAAAAAAGAGTTAGCCTATCCCTTGCTGCCTTAAATCTTGGTGCTTGCTTCTCTTCCTTACTAATAAATGTCCTTTGTGGCAGTTTTTTTCCAGAATAGGGTACTTTTGCCCGCATTAAAAGCCTATTCAGGCCGGGCGCGGTGGCTCACGCCTGTAATCCTAGCACTTTGGGAGGCCGAGGCGGGCGGATTGCTCAAGGTCAGGAGTTCGAAACCAGCCTGAGCGAGACCCCGTCTCTACCAAAAATAGAAAGAAATTAATTGACCAACTAAAAATATATATACAAAAAAAAAATTAGCCGGGCATGGTGGCGCATGCTTGTAGTCCCAGCTACTCGGGAGGCTGAGGCAGTAGGATCGCTGAGCCCCGGAGACTGAGGTTGCTGTGAGCCAGGCTGACGCCACGGCACTCACTCTAGCCTGGGCAACAAAGTGAGACTCTGTCTCAAAAAAAAAAAAAAAAAAAAAAAAAAAGCCTATTCAAAATAGATATCCTTTCTCCTCACTGGTTTTCTTAATAGTGTCTGGGAACTTATCTGCTGCCTTTTGGTCAGAACTTGCTTCTCCTGTTATCTTGACATTTTTTTAAGTCAAACCTCTTTCTAAAATTATTAAACCATCCTTTGCTGGTACTTATTTCTCCAACTTTAGATCCTTCACCTTCCCTTTGCCATTATGTTGTCATATAATGACTTAACTCTTTCTCAAATCTTATGAGAGTCTATATATAGGCCTTTCTTATAGCGATCCTGCACCCACATAAAATCTGCATTTTCTATAAAAAGGTATTTCACAAAAAGTGCATAGTTTTCACACCTGCTGACGTAGCTGCAAGGGTGGATTCATGAATTTCCTTTGCTTTTTTTTTTTTAAAAAAAAAGAAAAACAAGGGTCCTTATGCTGGATTTATCTTGAAATGGCCAGCAACCACTGTTACAGATTTTGATTTACACTACATATCAAGCAATTCATCTTTTTTCTTGTAATGTCATAATTTTTCTCTACTTCTTGAAAGCGTTTCCAGCACTTTCTATAGGTTCTATGGTGTTATTCACAGTTTACAGTATTGCACTAAACATGATGAAAAACTGGAAAATATGTAAGGACCTCAAGAGATCACTTTTTACTGTGATACACAATTTACTAGAGAGACCAACTGCTCACATGCAGATGATTAGCATCCTACCACACAGTGTTTTAAGCAGATACTCCCAACACTTGAGCACACCACAATAACAACAGGAGGTGACTACAAACTTACTACAGTAATACAGTATGTACTAGTTTTAGGCAGTTATGATTTAATACTGGATATTTAGGTTTGTTTACCTTTCAACTGCAAATGGCATATGTACTGTCGGTGTTTGTATAAGTTTTGATAAATTTTAACTTTTTATACACTGGTATATATATTTTATAGTAAATAATAGAAGAGACTAATATCTACAAGCATTTCATGGATTCACACCATACTTTAATTTTTTCGATATTTTTAGGCTACACAGTTCATCTGTGAGTTTTTTCAAAATGTTGCAAATCTCCAAAATATTTTCCAATATATTTATTGAAAAGAAAATCCACATGTAAGTGGACCCATGCAGTTAAAACACATGTTGTTCAAGGGTCAACTATAATTGATAAGTTGGACTTCATTAAAATTAAAAACTTCTGCTATGCAAAAGATACTGTCAGGAAAATGAGAAGGCAAGCCATAAACCGGGAAAAAATATTTATAAACACCATATTTGATAAAGGGCTGTTATTCAAACTATACAAAGAACGCTTAAACCCCAATGAGAAAATTAAAAACCCAGCTAAAAAACAGGCAGAAGACCAGAACAAATACCTCAACAAAGAAGATACACAGATGTCAATTAATCACATGAAAAATTTTTCAATGTCATATGTTACTAGGGAATTGCTCTTTTTATTATCAATTAATATGACACAGTGGATCAAAACATAAATCAAGGGAATGTTAGCCTACATTAGAGTTTAGGGTCCTGACTACAAAAGAATGTTTTTGTTATTCTTTGCCCAAGTCACATGGATTCTATGCCTGGAATATTTTCACCAATTTTAGGTGTAGCATTGTAAGAAGAGCACTAGATAAAAACTACATGGCATTAGAGTATATGGCTAGCCTAGCAGAGAAGGTCACACAAACTGGTGAGGGTAGAGAATCTTTATGTGAGGAACTGCCACCATAGAAGAAAGCTCTTTAAAATATGAATACCTTTCTTATAGAATAGAAAATAGCCTAATTCTGACTCATTCAAGGGGTCATAACCAAAGTATAAAAGGGAAATAATTTTGGCCCAACACAATCAAGAATTTTCTAATACTTAAACAGCTACCACAAAAAGTGGACTGTTCTAAAATGACTGGATCTCCATTTATTAGGAATAAATGCAGAATAATTTTTTACAATATAGACAGACCTAAATTGTTAATGTCCTTCCATTGCTCCCTACAGAGCCCCTACTAGGTTCACAAAATGAAACACAGCAGTAGTTTCAGAAAGTTTCTGCTCTTTCCATAGGTACAATCATAGCACACTAAAGCTCT
This sequence comes from Microcebus murinus, assembly GCF_040939455.1. Taxonomy (NCBI): domain Eukaryota; kingdom Metazoa; phylum Chordata; class Mammalia; order Primates; family Cheirogaleidae; genus Microcebus; species Microcebus murinus. Next base: position 15,367,754 of record NC_134121.1, on the reverse strand, counting down.
GAACTCCTGGGCTCAAGCAATCCTCTTGTCTCAACCTCCCAAACAGCTGGACCTATAGGTGTGCACCACCATGCCCAGCTAAAAAGATTCTGCTTTTGAGTAGCTAAGAAGGCTGGGGAGATAAGATCTACATAGGGGCAGTTGTTTATTTATAGACAATAAATAGAGCAGGTGTTTAGAGAAAGTAGATAACAACTGAGGATTAAACAGCAAAACAAGTTTGATTTTTTTTTTAATTATTTTTAAGAGACAGGGTCTTGCTCTGTCACCCAGGCTGGAGTGTAGTGGCATGATCATGCCTCACTGTAACTTTGAACTTCTGGGCTCAAGTGATCCTCCTGCCTTCCATGTAGCTGGGAACACGGATGTACAACACCACACACAGCTAATTTCTTTTTAATTTTTTTTGTAGAGATGGAGTCTCACTACATCGCCCAGGCTAATCTTAAACTCCTGGCCTCAAGCTATCCTCCCACCTCAGCCTCCCAAAATACTGGGATTACAAATGTGAGCCACCAAGCCTGGCAGCCTATCTTGATTTTTCATAGCCTTAACCAAAGGAATGACAACCCACATCACGGTTTGTTCTCCCCAACCCATCAAACTCCCACAGTAAAGTCTCAATCATATCCTGTACTTAGTACTCTACCAGAGTCCACGAGAGAATTAAGCCATAAAGCCCAGGCATTCAATGTATATAATGAATTAACTTTTTTCCTGTGCATCTGGAACAGTCCTTGTTATATCACCTTTAGGATAACTGGGAAAAGAACCAAATTATTTCCTGTATTCTTTGGTTAAGATAACCCAGGAGGAACCCAGGACAGTATAAATACCCTTATCTACTTGACTGTGATAAAGCTTTCAAAACTATAACCTCCATGAGCAGAGGTACCTTGTCTGCCTTGTTCAAAATACATACTCAAATCATACATATTTGAATAAATGAATAAAAGAATGGAGACTACATATATTTAGTCAGTTTCTCTCTTCTCACACTTTTCTCTACCTTTCTCTATTAATCATCTTTTCCTTTTTCCCTTCTGTTTTGGAGGATGAAGTCCTTGTCTCTCTTACTGGCACCCATGCTCTTATTCCACCTCATCTGCTCTCAAGTCCCATGAAACTTAGCCCTACTTATCATCTCCTTCATTTTACATCTCCAGGCAGTTTCTCCCTTTCCACTGGCAGTTACTCCAGTATGTACAATTATTTCATTATTTAAATCTTTATTTTTAAAACACACACCTTGCCATAACCACACTACTCCCTCAAGTGACTGCTCCATTTGTATGCATATCACCATACTTTTAAAATTTAGTCTAGCCAGGTGCAGTGGCTCATGTCTTGTAATCCCAGCTATTCAGGAGGGTGAAATAAGAAGATCGCTTGAGCCCAGGAGTTCAAGACCAGCCTGGACAATACAACAAGACCCCATCTCTAAAAAAGAAGAAAGGAAGGAAGGAAAGGAAAGAAAGGAAAGGTAAGGAAGAAAGAAAGAGAAAATTAGCCAGGAGTGATGGCACACACTTGTAGTCCCAGCTACTTCGGAGGCTGAGGCAGTAGTATCACCTTAGTCTAGGAGTTTGAGGTTGCTGTGAGCTGGGCTTATACCATTGCACTCTAGCCCCGGCAACAAAGCAAGACTTTGTCTCAAAAAAATTTAAAAAAATCTACCGGCAGACACAAATTTCAAACAACTGACATCATTCGCAACTTGTAAGATTGTAGCAAAAATCCACCCTCTCCTATCTTGCTGGCATAATTGCTGACATAAATTGATGCCTTTTTGACACTAAACTAGCAATAGCTATTAAAATTTAAATCACTCAGAACTTATGTCCTTTAATTCACTAGTCTTATATACTGATATATCCAGAAGTAAAAGAGTACCTGGAAAACATGCACAAGGGCATATATTATACCACTGTTTATAAAATGATGAAAAAACTGAAAGCAATATACTTTTCAATCAACAGGGAAATTGGCAAATAAATCACGCCTGGTACATGCATGTAATGAAATAGTCTCTTAACAAGAATGAGGCAGACCCTTAACACTGACCTGAAAAATGGTCCATGATCTAGTAAATGGGCCAGAAGGCTCTGATATTAGATAGCCTGGATTTGAATCCTACTCCCCTACTTACAAACTGTATAACTTCAGGCACGTTTATCTTCTTTAACTTCTCTGTACCTCAGTTTCCTCACCAATAAAACTGGAGCAGTAATATTACAATAGTACTCACCTCACTAACCTGAAGATTTCCCAAGATAATACCTACAGTGCTTATAGCAGATTACATGGCCACATAACCATTGACAAGCATATAATAATGACAGCTAACATTTATTAAGCAACACAGGCAAGTTGCAGACCTGTATACACACAGCATATCTATCTGGGGGTAAAAGGTAGCATACCTACATAATTATAGAAAAGAGTCAGCAAGGACAGAAAACTTACTAGTGATTACTTCTGGGAGATGGGGGAAGACAATTCTACTTTTTAAAATGCTGTACATATTTTTTAATGGAGGAATTATAGAAGACAGTATTTTTGAATAAAAAAGTAATGAAGTAAAATCAGAGCAAATGCTTCTAAGATATAGTTTAACTTAGATTAAAATAAATAATAAAATTTGAAAATGTTTACATAATCTTTGAATTCTCAAGGGAAAACAGACTAATCAATTGAAACTTGACTATTGAAACTTGAAAATTACCTTTATTCTAAACTAAGTAAATGATGATGCATTATCAAAAAAGCCAAATTTTCTCCCAAAAATGTACAAAATAAGGAATTAAGTGAATAAAAAGAAAATGATTACATTTCATCCTGTCAATTTACAAACAAATCTTTTCTTAATCTACCATACCTCCATGAAAAACATGGCAAGATATATCAAAAAGGAAAGGAAGACAATTGCCTCTAAAATGGGATAAAAACAAGATAAAGTCAAAGACAATGCAGTTATCTTTTACTGCCTGTTTGAAGCAAAAGAATTCTGCAATAGTTTTTTTTAAAAATCAGCAGGACTAGGAAATTCAAGAGTGCCTAAAATTAAAGTGGTCTATACAAGTTCACCTTAAAAAATTAAATCCCCAAGATGAACTTCTAAGATAATACTGACACAAAACACTCAAATATACCAAATTATCTCTCCTTTTGTAAACAACAGTTGTGGCTGCCCATTTAATACATTAATTTAAAATAAAAACTGCAATCTATGCAAACTAAATCTCATCCTAGTCACAAGATTGGAAAAATAGGAAACAAACCTGCACTAAGAATAGCAAGAATACAAGATTTCCTAAAGCTAATTTTTCCTAGCCTCTTTCAAGTGCTTAGTCACTTCTGCCTATTTACAAGGAAGACCATTTCACATCTAGAAAGAGGGAGGGAATTTTAATTCCAGACTATCATGTCACCTGAGCTGCCCTAGACGTTTGTTTCCATGCAACTCAAGAGAAGGCAGCAGCCAGCTAGGCATACACCTACCACACTATATCAGAACCAGAAACCACTGAGCTCTCTGTATTGTGCCTCTGTCTGTTGTAACAAAGAGGGTTTGTGGAAGAACAAAGTTTTCTTTCCTAACTCCAAATGCAAAAGGTGAGAATTAAAATGTAGCCTGAAAACATCCCAGTTTCCTCTCTCTGAGAGCCCACCCCCTCAAATGTCTCCCTTCTCTTCTACTGGAACAGAAATAGCTGATGGGGCTTACAGAAGATCTCCCCTTAGGCAACTAACAAAACCCAAAACCAGAGGCTAACAAGCTTTGCAGCACACTTCCAGACAGCAGCCAGAGCCTTAAAATCTGATAACATAGTTTCAAGTTCCCCAAAGGCAGCAACAAAAACTAAGGTTTTCATAACAGATTACTTTAAGAGACAACCATTGGCAAAGGCAAGTTTTTAAGGACCTACTCTGTGCCTGGCACCATTTTCCAACATTCTCCTCACACTTAAAGATGCCTAAGCACACATGCTGATAATAGAAATACACCTGAAAGAACTTTCACAACCAGATACTTCAGAATCTTGCAAAAGACCAAGCACACTCTTTCCAAACATAGTAAAACCTGGAACGACGTGGTCAATCTGTGAAGCAGAGATTAGTCCACTTCCCAGAAGATCATGAAGGGTTCTGACAACCAATTTAGACTGTTTGGCATGGGGCTCTTAATCCTTCATAAAATATAAATGCTATAAATGACACATTTCCTAGATTTCGGCATCCTCAAACACCACCCTCCTCATTATTCCTAATACTCCCATAATAATACCAACCTATCACTTTGCATTCATACACGTTGCCATCTTTATAGACAAAATATATCCAAGAGATAATTCATGAGTGAGAATACTGAGGCTCAAAGAGGCTAAGAAATGCGCCCAGAGCTTCTTAGTGGAAGCTTAGGTCCTTTAGACTTCCAGGCCCTAGCACTTACATTAAGCCACACTGCCACTCAAGGAATGCTACTAAACCCAGTTACTGATGCCACCTGGTTTTACATGTCACAGAAGTGGGAGCAAAGAGCTCTACACCAAAGACTGGGGCGATAGGGGGCAGGGGGAGGACACACTACCACTTCCTAAGCAAAGATTTTTTTTTTCGTTAACGAATATAGCACACGTTCTCGATTTCCATCCTCCCCACGGGCAGAACCCACGTGCCGGTCCCACCGCTACCCACAGCACCTCCCTCTGTACACTCTCCCACGCTCCGGAGCCTCCCCACGCCCTTCCCTCCGCCCTCCAGCGAGCGCTGCCACCGGCGCCACCCGCCCCCTCCCCAGCGACTGCCGCCGAGGCGCCCGCGCCGCCCTCGCGCGCCGCCCGCGCCGGAGCCCGCGCGCGCCCGCCTTCGCCCGGCGGGGTCACCCCCGGGGCCTGCGGGCGCCCTTCCCGCCGCCCGCCCACTGCCTGCCCGCCCCGAGGTCCCTCCGCGGCGACGACGCCGGGCAGGCCGCGCCCGCCGCGCCTGCCATGGTGGGCGCCTCACCGTCAGGCTGGGGAGCCGGGCCCGGCTGCGCCATGGCCAGGCGGCCGGCCTCGGGGAGCGGGGATGGGCGGGGAAGCGGCGTCACGGGCTCCCGCGGGCTCAGCTGGCGGAAGAGGCGTCGACCGAACCGCCGCCGCCGCCGCCCAGGGAGGAACCACTAAGGCTGGAGCCGCCGGCGCCGCCACAGCCGCGGGCAGAGACGGACCCGAGCGCCGACCTCCGCCTCCTCATCCTGACAGCGGGAAATAAGCAGTGCGCAGGCGCGGGGGGATGGGGCGGCACGTGACTCTGGCCTGAGGCGAGGGGCGGGGCTCCGCGCGGGGTGGGAGAGAACCCGGGGAGCAGAGGCGCCAGGTGGAGCGCGCCCGCTGCCCGAGCGCCCGAGCGCGGCAGACGCGGGGGGAAGGCTAGTTCGAGGGGCGGCAGGAAAGGGGCGCCCTCTCCGAATGGCCGCTCCCAGGTCTCTGCCCCTGCACAGAGGGGAAAGAAAAAGAAGAGGAGGCCGTTTGGTGGAGTGCAGATCCAGCTTCTACCTCTCCTAGCTGCGTGACCTTGGGAGAGTCGCTTAACCCCTTGGAACCTTTATCAGTATAATAGCTAAGGGAAGTTTAAATGAAGTAATGAAGTGTGAACTGTTTCCCACAGTACTGGGCCTAGACTCCAGGTCTTCTGAGGGATAGGCCAGTGTACTTTCCATTAAGCCACTCGGTCTGGCTTTTCTGTGCTGATAAGTGCAGGGGGTACAGCCCGATACAGTCCGTGCGCTCATGACCTGAGAGGACAAATCATATACGGAAAGTTCGGCCTTTATGCCTGGGCGGAGAACCTGCCCTAGGCCGGTACTTTAGACTCCTCTCTCACCTCCCACCCACACACCGATGGCCACACTCCTCCCCCAAAGTGAGGAGTGCACGGAGTTTGGCGCTTAAGGACCAAGTTCTGGGTAGCTGTGACCCCAGAATTCCCTCCCCAGATGGCTATAGCTGTGGCCTCTCCCCAGGTTCATCCTCTCTAGGGCAGAGTCTGGGCATCCCTAAAAGTGGCTAAAGGGCAGCTGTGTTTTAGGGAGGTGGCACAGCACTTGGATCTTCGAGCAGCTATGTCCACAGATACCTAAGGATGCAAGACAGAGGAGAGAAAAGAATGCAGGTGGGTTATAGGCCAAAGTTAGGCCAGAGCCTGTGCTCCCCTCATCACTTCATTCAAGTGCATAAATGTCAGGAGTTCAGGAATTCTAAATTTGAACCTCGTCTTTCAAGTCATTAAAGGTATATAGATATATATTTTTCAAAATAGCGGAATAGGGCCAGCTGTGGTAGCTCACTCCTGTAATCCCAGTGCTTTGGGAGGTGAAGGCAGGAGGATTACTTGAGCCCATTAATTTGAGGCTGCAGTGAGCTATGATCACACCACTGCACTCCAGCTTGGGTGACAGAGGAAGACCCTGTCTCTACAAAAAAAAAGTACAAAAGTGGAATGTATTAAGGTTAGGAGTTAGTTGGAGTGATTTATAATTTTAGATAACTTAGGTCCACATGTGCTATCCACTTATACTTTTGCCCCAGACCTTGCTAACGTCAGAAGAGGGCCTATATGGGGAGGTTTTTGAGCAATTAATATCCCCAGATGGCTAGTGTGCCTTTGAGAGATCATGCAGGGCTCTACCATAAATGAGTTTCCTGCATGAGCAAATCCATGCTCTCAGCAGGGAGACCTTTGGCCAGGATCAGGCAACCCAGGGCATCTTCTGTCTCCTTGTGATGACTAACATGAGGCAGGGGTTATAAAGATAGCAGGTGCTGATGCCCTCTACAGAAGAGGTTCCTTTCAGTGAGTGAGTGACACATTTATTGCCATTGGTAATTGGGCTTGAAGCCAGACCACATCAAGGTCACTCAAAAATGGTCAGGCATCTGGTTTGGACACCTAGAGCTCCCAGTGCCAAAGAGGTGGTTGAAAAGGCAATTTTGAAATCAGATAAGAACATCAAGAGTTATATACATTTTCATATTTTAGGTAAACCCTAAGACCCAGCAATTCCACTACTAAATGTATATTCTAGAGTAAACTCGTGTGTGCTCAAAGCCTTTATTAACGGCCGGGCGCGGTGGCTCACGCCTGTAATCCTAGCTCTTGGGAGGCCGAGGCAGCTGGATTGCTCAAGGTCAGGAGTTCAAAACCAGCCTGAGCAAGAGCGAGACCCCGTCTCTACTATAAATAGAAAGAAATTAATTGGCCAACTGATATATATATAAAAAATTAGCCGGGCATGGTGGCTCATGCCTGTAGTCCCAGCTACTCGGGAGGCTGAGGCAGAAGGATAGCTTGAGGCCAGGAGTTTGAGGTTGCTGTGAGCTAGGCTAACGCCACGGCACTCACTCTAGCCTGGACAACAAAGCGAGACTCTGTCTCAAAAAAAAAAAAAGCCTTTATTAACTATAAAAGATGTGCTCCTAGTATTGTGAAGAAAATTGCGAGATAAGATATAAACACATGAAATAATTACTTATCGATTACATTGCACATATGCCCCAGGGAACACATACAGGAATATTCATAGTGGCGTAGTTGATAATACAATAAATAAATAAATAAAAGATCCAAATGTTTATCAACAGTAGACTGGATTTAAATTTTTTAAAAATATTTATACAATGGAATACTCTGCAGCAATGAAAGTGAACAAACTACAGCTACATATTCAGTACAGATGAATCTCACAAACATAATTTTGAGGGAAAGAAGACAATTATAAAATTATACAGACAGGCTAATTTCACTTACACAGAGTTCCAAAACAGACAAAACTAAACGTTTTGCATACATAGTTGGTAAACTGTAAAGACAGGAAGAGAACAAGTATCACAGAAGTTATGATGGTGGTTTCTGGACCAGAGAGGGACAGGTATATGAATAAAAAGGGCGCCTAAAAATGTACCTTCTAGCATGCTGGCAATTGATATTTCCTAACCTGAGTCCATTTAAACTAATCTATAACTCTGGGAAGCACAAACTTTGACATAGTTTGGGTAAGAAAGATTTGGGTGTATTTTTGCCAATTACAAATTTAAAACGAGCAAGTGCCATGGAAGTGCTGGGAAAGCACTCACTTTGTGCTTCATCAATAGAGTAACACAGTGTAGATTCTAGGAGGTGATACGTCTGCACTTTGCCGCAATTGAATCACATCAGTGGCTGACTTTTGTTGTGTTTGTTCTGGGCACCATTATTTTCAAGAAGACAATGACCAGCTGCAGTGGATACAGTGCAAAGGCATGAAGAATCTGAAAATTATTCTGTGTAAAATACATGGAGATATCAAAGAAAGTTACACTGGGGGGAAAAAAGATGACTCGGGCCATGAGTACTGTCCTCAATTCCCTCATTTATAGGGGTGGGTATAATAGTGTCCTCAATTCCCTCATTTATAGGGGTGGGTATAAATGCCCAGGGATTGCAGCAAGGGAGACTTCAACTTGAACTAAAGAAGAACTTTCTCTCCCTCAGAGCTGACCAGAGAGGAAAGGGATTGCCTATCAGGGAGTGAGCTGCCTGTCACTGCAATTATGCAAGCAGAGCTGGCTGGCAAGTGGTCAGACACGCTGGAGAAGGTGTTTCTACTAGGGTAAGGATATTACACTGAACTACCCCGATCATTCTTTTCAGCCCAAAGATTCCATAATACCAACGACAATAATAATTTTTTTGCATTTTAAAGTTTATTAGGTGTTTCCCATAAATGTCATTTCATTTTATTCCCAAAACAAGGACAGTAGACACAGAGTACATAAACCAAATTTTCCTGGATAAATTCCATTTCAAGAATTCTATGTTGTAGTTTCTGATAAATACAAATGGCTGGCAGACCAGTGTCCCAACACAGGATTCAGCTGACAGTACTCATTATTGATGGTTTTCCTCTCCGTCTGGGACCCAGATTCTTCAGAACAGGAAGAGATCAGGGAGCAGGACCAGGGCACCATACTTCCCTGGCCCTCAGTAAGGGACAGCTTCAGTGCAGGTTATGGGGGAAGGAGCAGAATCAGGATTTTTACTTCTGGGACACTTATCTGCTTTCAGGCAGGTGGAAACCCTTGCAAAGTCACAAACTGGGTGCCGGCTTCCTCACCAAGACTTCCCAGGAAGACCCCGCCAGGTATAGACACCCACGATATCCTCAGCCAGGGTGATTCCCCAGGCTGGTTTCTCACTCTCCAATTATCCCTGCTCCATTTGGCCACGAGTGGCTACCTTCCCTTCCAGGGACCTAGAGAAGGAAGATGGCAATCAGTCATCATTGCTCCAATCCATCCTTGCCCCATCCTCTGCCAAGTGAGGAATACATAGAAGAGTACCCCACCGAAGGCTGACTTCTCTCTCAGGTTCTCACGAGATGTACATTGATATCGAGGGCAGAGCTCCAGGCTTACAATCAGAAAACCTAGAAATTCTAGCACTGATTAGCTGTTGACTCAAAACATGTTATTTAATGTCTGTGGGCCACTGTTTACTTATGTCTAAAATGGAAATAACACACCAGCCTCATGGTGCATCAGGAGGCTAAAGAGATAAAATACCTAACCCCTAGCACATGGTAGTTGTTCTACTTGTGTCTGCTTCCTGCCCTCCTTCTCTCCTTTTTTCCTTCCTTTTGACCCTAGATAAGTAGTTTCCATCCTGGGGGAAAAAGGGTCCTGGACCATAGAAGTCAGTGTGTGAAGGTACCCCTAGGGATTCAGGGCAGAAATTGTCAATATTTGCAAAAGCCTAACAGAACTGTCCCATTTACTCTAGATAAAATGTCAAGTTTCTTTGCTTTGGACAGATATTGTATCATATTACTTATCTCATGCTGATTAAAAGTTCTTATTCCAGTTCTAATTGGCTGTTGATTAATAATACAAAGAAGGGCCGGGCACAGTGGCTCATGCCTGTAATCCTAACACTCTGGGAGGCCGAGGCGGGCGGATTGCTGGAGGTCAGGAGTTCGAAACCAAGAGTGAGACCCCATCTCTACTATAAATAGAAGGAAATTAATTGGCAAACTATTATATATAGAAAAAATTAGCCGAGCATGGTGGCGCATGCCTGTAGTCCCAGCTACTTGGGAGGCTGAGGCAGAAGGATTGCTTGAGTCTAGGAGATTGAGGTTGCTGTGAACTAGACTGATGTCACGGCACTCACTCTAGCCTAGGCAACAAAGTGAGACTCTGTCTCAAAAACTAATAATAATAATAATAATACAAAGAGGGATTCACTATTACTTGATGTATGTTGTTTACTAGATAGACAAGTATCTTCAGAGTTGGTGGAAGTAGAACTTCTCTCAAAACTCCTCTCTTGTAACATCAACCACACAGTGGCATAATTGCCTGGAAATAAAAATGGCTGACATTTACTAGTGTATACTATGTGCCAGGCACTAGGCAAGGTGCTTTATCCTTGTATTGACTTATTTAATCTTCTTAAGAAGCTTATGATGGAGATATTGGTTGAGGGGACGTGTTGTGAGCCTATTTTATAGATGATGGGACCAAAGTGCTTAAGTAACTCCTTCAGGATCATAGAATAAGCGATAGAGTCAGGGTGTCTGGGTCCAATGCCCACATGCATAACCACTATGTTATGTTGCCAGCTAGCTATGTGTGTCTCTCATTGGAGGAAGGTGTCAACTCCAGCAAAATAGGGACAGCATGGTTTATTTCTAACATTGTATGTATAGTACCTAACACCATACATACAATGCTCAATAAATACTTAATGAATAAATGAACAAACAAATGAGTTACAGTAGGAGAATATGGAGCAAATAATAAGAATCCTTTTGGTCACCATTTGTCTGCTTCTCACTTCTCATTGTATTACAGATCATAATTTTAACCATTAATACCCAACACTTACTGAGCACTTGGTATGCACTAAAGATTTTTGTATGTCCTTAATCCTTATAACAGCCTTTGGAAGTAGGTTCCATTATTATCTTGGGGCTCTGAGAGGTTAAATGACCTGGCCAAGTCACACTGTAAAGAGAAGAACCAGAATTCAAATCCAAGTCTATCTGACTCCAAAGTGTATGCTTTTTGCTGTTGGTGCTAGTTAACCACGTCTATGAGATACCAGCAAATACCTCTAAACTCTTATGCTATTATCAACTGAATTAATTTTGGAATTTTCAAAGATTGCTTCAAAAGTTACCTTCCCTTATGTTTCTTGTTTTTTTTTTTTAATACTCCAGTAAAATTTTAGTCCTAATTTTTTTAAAAATACAGATTTTTTTTAAGTATCTTCTCAACCTCTTCTCTCCCCTCACACAATCCCATACCTCTCCCTGGGGTAAACTGCTATTGTCAGTTTTATATGAATCCTTTCAGACATTTTTCTATGCATCTATGAACATGTGGAAACCTGTGCCTCTGTTTTATGTTCCTCGCATAAATAAGATTATGTTATACATATTATTCTGAACTTGCTCATTTCCTTAATAATCATCATATAGCTCTACTTCATTCTTATTAACTCCCACATAGCTTTCTATTTTGGTAAATGATTAGGTTAATTACAATTTTTCCAATTCCAAGTTTTCAATTTATTTACAAACAATGCTGCAAAGAGCATGCAGACCTATTTAGGCAATTGTATGAATAGTTTTCTAGGATAGATACCTACCCACTTGGAAATACTAGACTAAAAGTCAAGAACACTTTTTCGTTATAATAGATACTGGCAAATTACCTTCAAAAAGGATCACACCAGGGCTGGGAGCGCTGGCTCTGGCCTGTAATCCTAGCACTCTGGGAGGCCGAGGCGGGTGGATTGCTCCAGGTCAGGAGTTCAAAACCAGCCTGAGCAAGGGCGAGACCCTGTCTCTACTATAAATAGAAACAAATTAATTGGCCAACTAACATATATATAGAAAAAAAATTAGCCGGGCATGGTGGCATATGCCTGTAGTTCCAGCTACTCGGGAGGCTGAGGCAGCAGGATTGCTTGAGCCCAGGAGTTTGAGGTTGCTGTGAGCTAGGCTGACGCCACGGCACTCACTCTATCCTGTGCAACAAAGCGAGACTCTGTCTCAAAAAAAAAAAAAAAAAAGGATCACACCAAGGTACATGTTTACCAACAGATTATAAACATATTCATTTTTGTACAGCCTACATCTGCTTTAATCATTCTTCTTTATGTCTTCCAATCTGAAGAGCAAAAGATTATATATTAATGTTGTTTTAATAAGCTTTTCCTTGAATACCAATGAGGTTAGGAATCTTTTCATATTTTTCTTAGCTGTGTGTATTTCCTCTACTCCAGCCACCATGGGTTTCTTTTGTCTCTTGAACATGCCAAGGTTGTTATTCTCTTACTGAAGATGTATTTTATATATCTTTTGCCTATTTGTCATCAGACGTCTTTTATTGTCGATTTATAGGTGCTCTTATTGTATCCTGTTTGTATCTTTTTTAAAATAATGCTTTTTATATTCATCCCTGTTGTTACCTGTCAGTAGTTGTTTTCTTTTTATTGCTGAGTAGTATTCCAGTGTATGGCTGAACCATAATTTATCCATTCGCCAGCTGATAGAAGTTTGGGTTTCTATTTGGGTTGTAAATATCTGGGGGTGGACTTACAAAGTTGTATGGGAAGTATAGGCCAACTTCATAAAAAACTGGCAAATTGTTTCCCAAAGTGGCCATATCATTTTATATTCCCACCAGCAATAAATACCTGATTCTGTCATTCCTCACCTCATCCCCTCCTGTGAACACACTTTTTTTATGGTGTTCTAATGGCAATAGTCTACTTTCCTCATTTCTTCTATATTTATTATTTGAAATCCTTTTGAAAGAAAGAATTGGCCTTCGTCCCCAATTTATTTATTTATCTACTCATCAGTATGAACTCATGAATATTCATTCTCTTCTTTGAGTTATAATAAAATACTATCATTATTCATTTTGTTGCTCTAGTTGTCCCAGCTTTGGCTACTGGAAGTTCTCGTAGGTTGGCTTCTGTGTTATTTTCCATATTCAAGATATTAATCTTTTGTATATTATATATGATGTATTTTCTTATTTTCTTTCAGTTTGTTATTTGCCTTTTAATTTCACTAGTAGTGTTATTTATTTACATAAGTTTTAAATTTTAATTGTCAATTTATATATCTTTTTATATCTTCTGGATTTTTCATCTTGTTCAAGAAGATCTTTCTCACCCCAAATTCATAAACATATTCTCAATAGTTTTTCCAATATTTTCCCAATATTTTTATAATTTGGGTTTTTCATGTTTAGCTTTTTAATCTACTGGGAATATATTTTTACATATTGAGGTAGAGGATCTAAGTTTATTTTTTTCAGAAGGATAGTTAATTGTCCCCAAATCATTATTTCCCAATTGATTTGAAATGCCTACATTTATTGTTGATAAATTCCTATGTGTGTGTGTCTGTGTGTGTATGTGTGTTTATAAACAGAATTATTTTTGTGGCAAGTGAAAAAATAATAATAACTCAAGACTGGTTTAAGAAAAGAAGGGAAATTTATCTACTCATATAACCAAGATGTCACCGTTGTTGGGGGAGACTGTGATTAAAATTAACTAGAGCAAAAAAGGATGGGGGCGGGGCTACTATTGCTGCAACCTGAGTGGGAAGATGCAGACAGCCATGGGAAGAAGTGAAGGGGAAGAATATTCACACAAAAAGAGGAGAAACTTGCAAAACCCTGAGAGTATAACGAGCGTGGCATGTTCAAGAGACAGAAGAGGCCGGGCGCTGTGGCTCACGCCTGTAATCCTAGCTCTTGGGAGGCCGAGGCGGGCGGATTGCTCAAGGTCAGGAGTTCAAAACCAGCCTGAGCAAGAGTGAGACCCCGTCTCTACTATAAAATAGAAAGAAATTAATTGGCCAACTGATATATATATAAAAAATTAGCCGGGCATGGTGGCGCATGCCTGTAGTCCCAGCTACCTGGGAGGCTGAGGCAGTAGGATCACTCGAGCCCAGGAGTTTGAGGTTGCTGTGAGCTAGGCTGACGCCACGGCACTCACTCTAGCCTGGACAACAAAGCGAGACTCTGTCTCAAAAAAAAAAAAGAGACAGAAGAAAGCCGTGGTGGCTGGAGCAAGAGGACTGAGGGGCAGAGTGGTGGGAAACAACTGGAGAGTCAGGAAATGGTCAATCCTGTAGGTCATGGATGCCACAACAAGGACTGGGATTCTATTCTATTCCATTCTAGGGGAAACCATTGGAGAGTCTTAAAAGAGAGCTTTAGGATTTGATTTATACTTATAAAGACATCACCCTGGTCACTATTGGGAAAATGGATTATAGGGGAGGGAAGAAGAAAAGGTGCAAGTGGAGAGGCCAGTTAGGAAGTGCTGCCATAGTCAGAGAGATCAATGATGTTGGCTTGGTCCAGGTTTACACCAGAGGAGATACAGGAAAATGGTCAGGTTTGGGGGTATTATTTATTGAGATAAGGATTTGCTAAGGTACAAAATATAGTTCTGTTTTTTGTCACAGTAGATCTGAGATGCCTATTTGGTATCTAAGTTCAAGTGTCAAGTAGATAGCTGGGTACACAAATCTGGAGCTCAGGTGTGGGGATATGGATTTGGGAGTCAACAAGGTTTAAATGATATTTATAGTCAATGAGCTAGAATATATAAAGAGCTCTGTAAGAATCTAGAGAAACAAGACCGAAAACCTGATAGAAAAATGGGCAAATTCATTTAAAAAGGCATCAAAAGCTCTTTAAACGAATGAAAAGAAGCTCAACTTTACTCAAGAGAGAATTCTGAAACTATACTGAGATACTGTTTCTTACTCATTGATTGACGAAAATTCAAAAGGTGGCAGCCTACTATATTAATAAAGCTGTGAGGAAAATAGGCACTCTATTCCCTTGATGTTGGAAGTGCAAAATGGAACAGACACTATGGAGAGAAAATTTGGCAATATTTAACAAACTTATATATTCATATATATTTGTCCTTTGACTCAGTAATATCTTTTATAGGAAATTACCCAGAGGATACAACTGCAAAAAATGAAACAACAAGGGCACAGGGTTATTAATCATGGCATTATTTTTAATAGCAAAATGTTAGAAGCAGCCCGAATGTCACACAGATAGGAAACTTGTTGAATTCAAGATGGTATAGATACACAGTTGAATACTATGAGACCATAAATGAGAATGAAGAGGAGTTCTATGTACTAATATGAAGTGAATGTCATGATATATTTTTAAGAGTTCAAAAACATATGTTACATTTTGTTAAGAAAAAATAAGGAAATAAGACTGTATATTCTGTATTTCCTGATTTTTTATAACAATTTTGAGATGTGATTCCTATAACAGAAAATTCAGTCTTTTAAGTATGCACTTCAATAGTATAGTCACAAAGATATATGACCATCATCACAATTTTAGAACATTTTCATCACAACAAAAAGAAACCTTGTACCAGGGGTCAGGAACCCGCAGTCTTAAGACCACATGTGGCCTTCTAGGTCCTTAAATGCAGCCTTTTGACTGAATCCAAATTTTATAGAACAAATCCTTTGATTTTTATTGACACATTTTTGTTTGTATTTTATATTTTTATTTTATTTTTAAGATGGAACATTATTTAAAATACCAAAGAATAAAGTAAATTTCAACAAAATAATCCTCCCAGGTTTACTGGCACAATTAGAACATTAGTAAGCTATAAGGGCTAAATTATGGCTGCTACACTCATGATTTAGTTCTAACTTCCCCTGCATAACTGGCACCATTGCCACATGAGGCTGGTTGGCAAGAGTTTATGGGGGGTCAATAGACCAGTTTGTTATCAGCTTTTGATAAGGGTGAACTGTGTTGCTGTTTGAGTTGGAATGTGTAGATAGTTGCACAGCTCAGCAGTATTTTTTAATTCTATCTGCTTAGCAGCCCAGCATGTCAAAGAAGACCAAAAGAACACTGAAGGAAGAAAACAGATTTTTTAAGGAGGATTGGGAATTGCAATATTATCTTATTTCTGCTAAAGATAAGATGATTTGCTTGGTTTGTGATACTGCAATATCAACATTAAAGAAATTCAAAGCTCATCAGTATTATAACACTCATACAGACCACAAACATTTTAAATTAGAGGGAGAGACGTAAAAAGGTTGTATTGCAGAAACTAAAAGATGAAAAGCAAAGCAAAGACAATTCTTTTAAGCATCAATCAGACCTGGAAATAACGCCACTGAAGCAACTTATAAAGTAGCTTATATACTTGGGGGGAAAAGGGAAGCCATTGAGTGATGTAGAAATTGTGAAAGAATGCATTGTCGAAGTTGTAGGATGCTTAGATCCTGATAACATCTCAAAGTATATACAACTTCCTCTTTCAAGGAGAACTATAACTGATTGGCAGCATGAATTAGTCTTCAACTTAACAGAACAACTTCATGCAGTACTTCAAAAGGAAAACATATATTCATTCAATCACTTTGGATGACTCAACTGATACTACTGACTCAGCGCAGGTTTTATACTTCATTCGGGTCATAACAGATTTTCTTTCTTTCTTTTTTTTGAGACAGAGTCTCACTCTGTTGCCCTGGCTAGAGTGCCGTGGCATCAGCCTAGCTCACAACAACCTCAAACTCCTGGGCTCAGGTGATCCTCCTGCCTCATCCTCCCAAGTAGCTGGAACTACAGGCATGCACAAACATGCCCGGCTTATTTTTTCTACTTTTTAGGAGAGATGGGGTCTCGCTCTTGCTCATGCTGGTCTCGAACTCCTCAAACAATCCGCCCACCTCGGCCTCTCAGAGTGCTAGGATTACAGACGTGAGCCACTGCACCTGGCCCCATAACAGATTTTCTTTGCTACGAAGAGTTACTCATTTGGACACTCTTGCAAACAGAACACAAGGAATAGATATTTTCAACAACTTTCAAAATAAATATTGTGAAGTTGGACTGAATTTGGTAAATTTATTTTTTTTATTTATTTATTTTTTTTTTTGAGACAGAGTCTCACTTTGTTGCCCAGGCTACAGTGAGTGCCATGGCGGCAGCCTAGCTCACAGCAACCTCAAACTCCTGGGCTCAAGCAATCCTGCTGCCTCAGCCTCCCGAGTAGCTGGGACTATAGGCATGCGCCACCATGCCCGGCTAATTTTTTCTATATGTATTAGTTGGCCAATTAATTTCTTTGTATTTATAGTAGAGACGGGGTCTCGCTCTTGCTCAGGCTGGTTTCGAACTCCTGACCTCAAGCAATCCACCCGCCTCGGCCTCCCAGAGTGCTAGGATTACAGGCGTGAGCCACCGCGCCCGGCCTGAATTTGGTAAATTTAATAAGCGTATAAACACATGGTGCACCTTCCATGACAGGAAAACATGAAAGGTTTATTGCACAGATAATAAAAAGTACTAACAGATCCAGATGCTCTCATTTCTTTTCATTGTATCATGCATCAGCAAAATTTCTGTGTTAAAGCTACTATTTTAAGTGACACTCTGCAACAATTATAAGTATTGTTAACTATATTCATGCAAATGCAGCACAGCATCTGTTGGTTTCATAACATGCTAAAGTTGAACGATGAGGTATTCAGTGTGGATTTGCTGTATCATGCTAAAGTGAGTTGGCTATCACAGGGACAAGTGTTAGCCAAAATTTTTATCTCTGCTACAACAGATAGTTAAATTTTATGAAGAACAGAATCAGCAATGTGAATTATTGAAAGAAGATTTCCATAGGAATGCAGCATTTCTGTGTGATATCATGTCAAATCAAAATGACTTGAATATTTCTTTACAAGGTATTAAATAAAACTATGTATATGATCTGTGGCAAAAAATCTAAGCATTTCAACAAAAGCTATCTTTTTTCAAAACACTTCCTCAGGCCGGGCACGGTGGCTCATGCCTGTAATCCTAGCACTCTGGGAGGCCGAGGCGGCTGGATTGCTCCAGGTCAGGAGTTTGAAACCAGCCTGAGCAAGAGCAAGACCCTGTCTCTACTATAAATAGAAAGAAATTAATTGGCCAACTAATATGTATATAAAAAATTAGCCGGGCATGGTGGCGCATGCCTGTAGTCCCAGCTACTTGGGAGGCTGAGGCAGCAGGATTGCTTGAGCCCAGGAGTTTGAGGTTGCTGTGAGCTAGGCTAACGCCATGGCACTCACTCTAGCCTGGACAACAAAGCAAGACTCTGTCTCAAAAAAAAAACACTTCTTCAAAAGGAAATTTCGGATGAACATTTTCCCCAGTTACAAAAGGTCTTTGATGAGCAGGATGATATATGCAAATCATTTGAAGAATACATAGCTGTGATAGACCTATTAATTGGAGAATGCAATGAAAGATTCACTGACTTTGAGAATCATGACATCACACTCAAATTAGCATTTCAGCATCACCTAGTTGTTATTACCAATGCCCCTAAAGAACTACAGGTGGAATTGATTGAGCTCTCAGTAGATGACATTTTAAAGTCATTGTTTGATGCTAAGAAAGATCCAATTGAAATATGGAATAATGCAGTAGAATACCTAGGCCTTTGGCAACATGCCCCAAAATGCTTTCTTGCTTTTCAATCACTTATTGTGTGAATCTACATTCTCCTACCTAATCCAAATCAAGACACCCTTAAGGTAACTAATGACTGATACCCATCTAAAGGATCAACTGAAACTGTGGATCTCAATGCTGCAACCACAGATTCAAATGCTTTCCAACAAAAAGCAGACAAAGCAAAGTCATTAAAAGGTTCGGTTAACTTTAAATTTAACTTTAAATTTAACTTTAAGTTTTAATAGTTTTCATTTTTTGAAATTACATAGTAACTAGATTTTTATAAAATAATGTACATTTTAAAGTATATCTAACTGTAGTTTCTTGAATGTGGCCTTATTTGATTACAGCTAAATTAATGCAGCCTTCCAACATGGAAAGTTTCCATATTTGTCCCCTGTACTCATTACAGTCACTCCCCAGCCTCTTTTCCTGCCAGCCACTGGCAACTAGCTACTAACCTGTTTTCCATGTATATGGATTTTCCTATTCTGGACATTCCGTATAAATGGAGTCATACAATGTCTGGTCTTTTGTGTCTGGCTCCTTGCAGTAAGAATTATATTTTCAAGATTTATCATGTCATTCAAAATGCAACACCCTTTTATGATAAAAAAGCTTAACAAAATAGGCATAGACAGGGCTTACCTAAAAATGATACAAGCCATATATAACAAACTCCCAGCCAACATCATACTGAATGGGGGAAAATTGAAAGCATTCTCACCTAGAACTGGAACAAGGCAAAGTTTCCCACTATGTCCACTTCTATTCAACATAGTGCTGGAAGTCCTTACTATAGCAATCAGACAAGAGAGGAGAATTAAGGGCATCCAAATGGGGGCAGAAGAGATCAAACTCTCACTCTTTGCTGATGATATGATATTATATCTAGAAAAGCCCAAGGATTCAACCAAGAGACTCCTTGAATTGATAAATGAATTCAGTAAAGTCTCAGGGTACAAAATCAATACACACAAATCAGAGGCATTCATATACACCAGTAACAGTAAAAGTGAGAACCAAATCAAAGACTCAATTCCTTTCACAATGGCAACAAAGAAAATAAAGTACCTAGGAATATATTTAACTAAGGAGGTAAAAGACCTCTATAGGGAGAACTATGAAACACTGAAGAAGGAAATAGCAGAGGATGTAAACAGGTGGAAGACCATACCATGCTTGTGGGTCAGCAGAATCAACATTGTTAAAATGTCTATACTACCCAAAGTGATCTACAGAGTCAATGCAATCCCTATTAAAATACCACCATCATGTTTCACAGATATGGAAAAAATAATTTTATGCTTCATATGAAACCAGAGAAGACCCTGTATAGCAAAAGCAACCCTAGGCAATAAAAACAAAATGGGAGGTATCAATTTACCAGACTGCAAACTATACTACAAGGCTATAGTAATTAAAACAACTTAGTACTGGCACAAGAACAGGGACATTGACCAGTGGAACAGAACAGAGAACCCAGATATAAAACCATCCTTGTATAGCCATATAATCTTTGACAAAGCAGACAAAAACATACACTGGGGTAAAGAATCCTTATTCAATAAATGGTGCTGGGAAAACTGGATAGCCACATGTAGAAGATTGAAACAGGACCCACACCTTTCACCTCTCACAAAAATCAACTCACGCTGGATAACAGACTTAAACCTAAGGTGTGAAATTATTAGAATTCTAGAGGGAAACAGAAATACTCTTCTAGACATTGGCCTAGGCAAAGAATTTATGACGACCCCAAAGGGAATCACAGCATCAACCAACAAAAATAAATAAATAGGACCTGATCAAATTAAAAAGCTTCTGCACAGCCAAAGAAACTGTCACAAGAGCAAACAGACAACCTACAGAATGGTAGAAAATTTTCACAAGCTACACATCTGATAAAGGGCTGATAACTAGAATCTATTTAGAACTCAGGAAAATCAGCAAGGAAAAATCAACCCTATCAAAAAGTGGGCAAAGGACATGAACAGAAACTTTCCAAAAGAAGACAGAATCATGGCCAACAAACATATGAAAAAATGCTCAACATCTCTAATCATCAGGGAAATGCAAATCTAAAGCACAATGAGATATCACTTATCTCCAGTGAGAATGGCCTTTATCAAAAAATTCCCAAATAATAAATGTTGGCTAGATGAAACTTGAGAACATTAGGCTAAGTGAAATAAGTCAGTCACAAAAAGACAAATGCTGTATGATTCTACTTATATGCAGCATCTAAAATAGTGAAACTCATAAAAACAGAAAGTAGAATTGTGGTAGCCAGGGGTTGGGTGAGAGGGAAATGGGGAGTCATTGTTCAATGGGAATAGAATTTCACTTTCGCAAGATGAAAAAGTTCTACAGATCTATTGCACAACATTGTGATATAGTTAAATTACTGAACTGTACACTTAAAAATGGTTAAGAGTACATTTTATATGTTTTAGTACAACTAAAAAAACTTAAACTGTACAGTTAAAATATGAGCAATTTATTATAAGTAAATGATATTGTAATAAATTTGAAAAGGCCAAAAAAAAACCAATAAATGTTGGCATGGATACGGAGAAATAGGAACACTCCTACATTACTGGTGGGACTGCAAACTAGTTCAGCCTCTGTGGAAAGCAATATGGAGATACTGTAAAGCGATACAAGTAGATCTACCATTTGATCTAGCAATTCCATTACTGGGCATCTACCCAAAAGAACAAAAGATACTCTATAAAAAAGAGACCTGCACCCGAATGTTTATAGCAGCACAATTCACAATTGCAAAGATGTGGAAGCAACCCAAGTGCCCATTAATACATGAGTGGATTAATAAAATGCAGTATATGTATACCATGGAATGCTATTCAGCTATAAGAAACAATGGTGATCTAGCACCACTTGTATTTTCCTGGATAGAGCTGGAACCCATTCTACTAAGTGAAGTATCCCAAGAATGGAAAAATAAGCACCACATGTACTCACCAACAAATTGGTATTAACTGATCAACACCTAAATGGACATATAGGGTGCTCAGTTGCCTTGCTTGTTTTTGTTGAGACAGAGTCTCACTCTGTCACCCAGGGTAGAGTGCAGTGGCATCAACATAGCTCACTGTAACCTCCAGCTCCTGGGCTCAAGCCCTTCTGCCTCAGTCTCCTGTGTAGCTGGGACTACAGGCATGTGCCACAACATCCTGCTGGGTTTTTCTTTTTTAATTTCTTTTTGGTAGAAATAGGATCTCACTCTTGCTCGGGCTAGTCTGGAACTCCTGAGCTCAAGCAATGCTCCCACTTTGGCCTCGCACAGTGCTGATTACAGGTGTGAGCCACTGCGCATGGCCCAAACTTTAGTTCTTTAGATATGGCTCCTTTAACTTCCTTGAATATATATATAATGGCTGATTTAAATATTTAATAAGTCCAATGTCTGAACTTCCTCAGGGACAACTTCTATTGCCTACTTTGTTTCCTGTGTATGGGCCCTATGTTGGTGTTTCTTTATGCAGCTCATATTTTTTCTTGAAAACTGAACATTTAAAATAATATCATAAGGTCAAGCACAGTGGCTCACATCTGTAAGCCTAGCACTCTGGGAGGCCTAGCACTCTGGGAGGCTGAGGCGGGTGGATCATTTGAGCTCAGGAGTTCAAGACCAGCCTGAGCAAGAGCGAGACCCTGTCTCTACTAAAAATAGAAAGGAATTAGCTATAAAAATATAGAAAAAATTAGCCGGGCATGGTGGTGCACACCTGTAATCCTAGCTACTCAGGAGGCTGAGGCAGAAGGATCACTTGAGCCCAGGAGACTAAGGTTGCTATGAGCTAGGCTGACACCATGACACTCTAGCCTGGGCAACAGAGTGAGACTCTGTCTCAAAAAATAATCATAATAATGATAATATCATGAGGCAACTCTGGAAATCAGATTCCCCTATCCCCAGGATTTGTTGCTATTTCAGTTTACTGTTTCTGCTCTTGCTGACTCTCCTGAACCAATTCTATAAAGTTTGTATTTCTTGTCTGTGCAGCTACTGAAGTGTCTACTCAACTAACTTAATGATTAACTAATAATTGGACAGAGCCTTGAACCAATAAGTTTCACAGCTTTTGCCAAGGGGCTGTGTGTGTGTGTTGGGTCACACTTTCAAATGCTCCAGCAGTTTATAGATCTTTCTTGGGCGTGTGCACAGCCCTGCACATGCACATGTCCTTTTAGAGTCCCAAGAATAAATCAGAGATTATCAAAGCCCTCTATAGACAGCTCATTCTCCAGCTTTCCCTTTTAAGCTCTTTGGTCAGCTTTATTTAGTCTCCACTAGTATTACTGCCTCAGGAAGCTGCAATATTAAACAATTGCAGCTGATTTTTTTTTTTCAACAAATGTCCTGGGGATAGGATTATTTGCATAGAATGAGCTCTGAGTCAGTTCAAATAAAGACAAGCCTAGGAGTGGAGATCTTTTAGGGAGCTGCCAAACAAATCAAACAGTGATAATTCTCTGCAATAGGAGTTTGGAGGCGGGGAGTTTCAAACCTATTCTGTCCCTTCCAGTGGCTACTAGACCGCTGGTTTTCACAGCTACTGTAGTTTGAAGGCTAGCAAAGCTGGAGAGAGAGTGATGGGACTAGAGTAAGTTAAAATGACACAAAGCTTTCTGTTCTTACCTATATTTAGCTGTTGTTTTTTTTTTAATACATTCTCCTCGAAATTTTGCAAGCCTTTGGTTAATTTTCGGAGTTCAGAAAAAGTTGATTTTGACTATTTTTGCCAATGTTCTTGTGGCTTTTATGGAGAAGGAGATTTTCAAAGATCTTTGCCATTGTGGAAGTGCTTCTATGTTCCTTCATATTTTTCAAAAACAAACAAACAAAAAGAAACACAGGATAGAGACTAATAAAAATCACTGACTAAGGAGTAATTAGGGAGTGGTATAGGCAGAAATTCTCAAACTATTTTGTGAATATTATAGGGTGGAGCAAGTGAGAAAATACATTGATTTTGTTGAGGACCAGAATTCTCACTGTGGGAGAAAGAAGATTCAAATATACAAGGACAAAGGCGCAGTGGTATTTGTTGAATTTGAATTGGTGGTATTGGTATTAAGTTATGATTTTTTTTTAATGTAGATAATTTTCTAAGAGTTTGTGATTTTTGCTCTGTCCACTGAGAGGGCCTAAAAGTAATGATAACCTTGTAATAATGACTACACATAGCACCCAGTTCTTGGTTTCTAAATACCATGCCCCTTTAAAGGAAATGTGGAATATCTGGAAAAATGGATGATTCCAGGGCAGGGGCAGGAAGTGTGAAAAATCAACCTGGGTCATAATTTTGTGCCAGAAAATAAAGAGGTGTTCAAAGATTAATGGGAATTGTCAAAAGGATACAGGAGATAGCTTGAAGAGGCTTCAGTGGCCAAGTTAGTGACAATTTGAGCATAGACATGAATAATTATGGAAAGGATTCTTACAGTATACTGAATTTAAAATTGCCAATAGTCCATAGTAATACCAAAATGAAAAATAGAGAAATGAAAAGCTTTTTCTTTTCAGAAGAGCACCAGCTAATAATCACAGAAGGAATAACAGAATAAAAGAAAACAACCATTCTGCAACCTCTGGTGTCATATTTGGTTCAGGCAAAGGTCGTCAATGGATGCTAAAGTATTGGAAAAATATTTGGGGGGCAATAGAGTATTCACAAGATCCCCAAGTATCACTCCACAGATTATTCACTAAATGCAAAGGGGAAATGTAGTATTACAATGGAGAGATCCAGTAGTCTTTACCTAACTAAGTGATGAGACTTGTGGACCTCCAAGAGGGACAACTGACAGGCAGGTCCTCCTGATGAGAAGCACTAAAAAGCCATAGTATCATTTGTGTGGCTTTCTCAACAAAAAATATTGAACCCGAATGTAATCATGAATAAACAGCCAGATAAATCTAGACTAGAGTTTCTCAACCTCAGCACTACTGACATTTTGGACAGAATAATTCTTAGTTGTGGGGACTGTCTTGTGCCTTATAGGATGTTTATTAGCATCCCTGGCCTCTACCCACTAGATGCCAGTAGTACCTTCCCAGTTGTGACAACCGAAAATGTCTTCAGCCTTTGCCAAATGTCCCCTAGGGGGCGAACATCACCCCAGGTAAGAATCGCTGATCTACAATGCATTCTACAAGAGTGAGTTCTTCAAAAAGGTCAATTTTTGCTGAAGCAATGGGCCTTGCTGGAGAAAAAAAAAAAAAGTCAATTTTGTGAAGAAAAAAAGATATGAGTGTGTGGGATGTGTGTTCTACAATAAGAAAGAATAGAGCTATAATGACCAAATGTAATAGTCTTGATTGGATTTCAAAGAAAAACTTCTGGCCGGGCGCTGTGGCTCACGCCTGTAATCCTAGCTCTTGGGAGGCCGAGGCGGGCGGATTGCTCAAGGTCAGGAGTTCAAAACCAGCCTGAGCAAGAGCGAGACCCCGTCTCTACTATAAATAGAAAGAAATTAATTGGCCAACTGATATATATATAAAAAAAATTAGCCGGGCATGGTGGCGCATGCCTGTAGTCCCAGCTACTCGGGAGGCTGAGGCAGAAGGATCACTCAAGCCCAGGAGTTTGAGGTTGCTGTGAGCTAGACGCCACGGCACTCACTCTAGCCTGGACAACAAAGCGAGACTCTGTCTCAAAAAAAAAAAAAAAAAAAAAAAAAAAGAAAAACTTCTATAGAGATCATATTTTGGAGATTTGGGGAAATTTGAACATGGGCTGCATATTAGATGATATCAATTTATTGTTAAGTTCTTAGATGTATTAATAATAGTATAGTTATTTAGGAAAACCTTTACTCCAGTTTTGGAATGTACATGCTAAAGTATTTAAGGGAAAAGTATCATGTTGATTCAAACCTGCTTTCAAATGTTTCAGCAAAAAATAAAGTGTAGATCCTTTTGTAGTTTATAAGCGTGATTATTGGGTTTTCACACGCATGCGTGAGATGTGCCTCCCTTAAACCTTGTTACCACGTCCTAGGCACATTACCCATCTGACGTGAAAAAAAAAGTGTAAAGGGCAAGGGAGAAAGGTGAAGGGAAGAGGAAGACAGAGAGTGCACAAATGTGGGCAAAATGTTAGCAACTGATGAATTTCATTGAAGAATATATAGATATTCATTGTTATTATTTTTGTTATTTTTTGGTAAGCTTGAAATCTTGCAAAACTAGACGTTGAGAGGAAACATGATTATGAAGAAAAACAAATTAAGTAAAGGGGCTGGAAATCACTTAGGGAGCAAATGTATAGAGAAGAGAAGGCTACTAAGGACAGATTCCTGGGAAAGCTAAGCAGACCGAGAAGAAAGAGAAAAGCCAGGGGAGTATGAAGCCATGGAATCTCAAGAAGAATGTGTTTTACAAAGGACAAAGTTTTCTACAGTCTCAGATGCTGCTAAGAAGTTCAGTAAGATGCCAACAGAAAAATTAAACAAAGAAACATTGACTTTGGCAAGATGCAGGTCGTTAATGACCTTGATTTAGTAAGGACAAGTGCCAGTTGAAGTGGCTTGAGGAAAAGTTGGGGACGGGGAAGAGTGAGAACAAGAAAGAATAGACCATTGTAATGGCGAGGTTTATTAGGAAAGAGAACAGAGTTACAGGAGGAGATGGTCTTGAACCAAGTTTTTGTTTTGTTTATGTTTTTGGAGATGAGTGATATTGACATGTTTCTTTCTAGACCAGTGAGATGATCCAGTAGAGTATGAAAGAGAGGAGGTTGCAGGAGTGAAGTCTTTGAGTAAGCGAGAAGGGATGAGATCCAGAGAACAAGTGGATGGGTTGCATTGGTGGGAGGGAGGAATCAGTAGATCTCCCCGAGATTTCATCTGTTTCTTCTAGGGCTCACTCACGAAGACACCACTGGGTTGAGGGGGAGATGTTGGAGATTTGAGGGGATAGTAATATGAAATAATATCTCTGAAAGTAGAAAAATGAATTTATTAGGAAAGTGGATAAAAAGAATAGTTTGGCAGTGCTGCAAGCTCATTTGAGACTTGTAGCTATAAACTGAAAGTGAATTCAATCTGTGTGGTGAGGTTGTTTTGTCTTATAACATTCACTTGTTTGGGCACAGGTGCAGAGTAATAGGATAGTTGGTACTAAGCAGGTGTAATGGCCTTTTATCATTTTTACTGGCTGCTCAGACTCAGAACTCCTTTCTTATGTATCGGAACCCCTTTTCCATATTTCCTATATTTGGAACTGCTTTCTCCATCCTAGCAGGCTGGGTGAATGGCATGTCCCTCCTCCTAACATAGATGCTGAAACCGCCAGATACCTACTTTCCCAGTCTGCAGCTAGGACTGAGCACATGACCTCGGTGCATCTAATGAGATGCACTGTCCTGAATTTGGCATTTGGAGACAAGGCATAAACAGAGGCAGTGGAGCATTCTCACCAACAGTGGTAGAGACGGTTGCAGTAATGGCAACATGGTCAGTGGTGGCCTCCCGTTCCCAGTGCCATCAGCAGTGTAAGTATAGCACCTACCCCTCTGCAATGGCAGCAGAGGTCTTCTTGACCTCTTGTCAGACCAATTCTATGCCATAATTTTGGTTGAACCAGGTTCAAACCTGGTTCTCCAGCTCTCCCAGCAATTCTTTGTGCCAACCAATGTCTATGCAACGTAAATACTTCATTATAATATAGTACATTAATTTTCATAAAACCCTGAGTTCATTGAATTAAGTGGACAAATTCAGTTTCCTACAACAAGCATTTGTGGCCTAAATGAGCAAATACAATTTGTCATAATAAATACATTGTACAAGTTTTACGATTATCCCAAACTTGTGGTTTAATGTTACATTCCTGTGAGATTAAACAAAAACAAAAACCTCTTGTACTCTAGCAGATAATATCTCTTGGAACCTCTGTACTTCCTTCTCCTTGAATACCAGTAAACACATTGAGAAGAACTGTCATCATGATGACAAGGAAGCAAACATGTATAGTTTAATCATAAATTAAATATTCGGTGACACCTGGCTAATCTCCAACAGTGCTAACCTTTTGTTCCTTCTCTTGCTAAAATAGGAATAACCAAAACAACATTTGCATGCTCAAATAATTTTGGCAAAAATATATTTCCTCTCCAGGCTTCTCATCAAATATTGTGACCAATAGTTTTTTTTTTTTTTTTAGACCAAGGCTGGATTAAAGTTTTGAGTCTTATCATTTTGAGTCCACACTTCTAGCAAGCGCATTCTTTGTTCTTGTCTCATTGCACCAGAAGCTTCAGATCATTATTTAAAAGTAGCAACGAGATTATTGTGGCTGTCTTTTCAATAATGCAATGGGGCTCTTCCTTCAGTCACAAGTGTAAATCCATTCTCTCGCACAGCTATGACTCTGAATGGACTATGGGAGAGGGTAAAGTGTGTGGGATCTGACATGCAAATGTTAGTCCAACATTTTACTTACTTTGGCTCATTGTTGTTCCCTTTGCCCTCAGTAATCCTATCTTTGCTTCTCAGACCTCCGACATTAGAGTTTTTGTTAATCTCCATTTTAAATAAGTGATTAAAGCCTCCAAGAGTTGACATCTGAAGTCACACAACCAATTGGTGACTGTCAAGTCTGTACTGAGAATTTTGTGGCAGCAAGTCCAAACCTTTTTCAGGATATTCTGCATCTGTTGCATTCTATGAGTTTGGTTTTTGTTCTAATTGAAGTTCCTGGAAGGCAGTAATGAACTTTTTCTATGTTTATAATGCAAATCACTTAGCCAATGATGACAGACCTTAAATTAAATGTAATAATAAATTAGTAAGGAAAAGTTTTTAATTGAGCTTTAAAACAAAACACTGATTTTTTTCTTTCTTTAGTACAGATAGGGTCTCGCTCTATTGCCCAGGCTGAGTGCAGTGGCATGATCATAGCTCATTGCAACCATGAAAGTGAGGCCTCAAGCAATCCTCTCACGTTGGCCTCCCAAAGTGCTGGGATTACAGGTGTAAGCCACAGCCAAGTAAATTGCTTTTTATTTTTATTTTTATTTTTTTTTGAGACAGAGTCTCGCTTTGTTGTCCAGGCTAGAGTGAGTGCCGTGGCATCAGCCTAGCTCACAGCAACCTCAAACTCCTGGGCTCGAGTGATCCTTCTGCCTCAGCCTCCCAGGTAGCTGGGACTACAGGCATGCGCCACCATGCCCGGCTAATTTTTTATATATATATCAGTTGGCCAATTAATTTCTTTCTATTTATAGTAGAGACGGGGTCTCACTCTTGCTCAGGCTGGTTTTGAACTCCTGACCTTGAGCAATCCGCCCGCCTCGGCCTCCCAAGAGCTAGGATTACAGGCGTGAGCCACAGCGCCCGGCCCTAAATTGCTTTTTAATTGAACATATATCATGGACATTTTCATCTGGGTACTGATGAGTATCTCATTTTTGTAGTATTTTATGGTATTTTAGTATATAAATGTACCATATTTTCTATTATCCATCACCTTACTGATGAATACGTGAGTTGTTTCTAATTTAAGCCAATGCTGCTGTAATGAATAGTAGCTTCACTCATAGAGCTTTAGCCAGTAAATTTCAATAAACTAGATCCCTATAGGTTAGGTCCCTTAAAAAGTGGGAGTGCATTTAAAAGTTATTTTTGACACAAATTGAAAATTTTTTCTCAAAAAATACTTTGCTAATTTACATTCTTACCAATAAGGTATATTTCCCTACAACACTGTATATTATCAGTCTTTTAAATTTTTGGCAATCTGATAGGTGAAAAATGATGTGAAGTCTTATTTTGCCTTTGTCTGGTTACTGGTTTATTCTTAAATTAAATGCCCATTTTAATTTCCATTCTTGAATTGCTTATTCATATCCTTTTCTAGTTTTTTTTCCCAATGTCCTGGCCTCTGCTTTATTTTTATTGTTGTAACTGAAGTATATAGCATCTTGGGCAGTTTTTAAAGTAGAATTTATTTTTTAGAGCAGTTTTAGATTTATAGAAAAATTGCAAAGATAGTGTGGAGTCCCATATACCCCCCACACCCTGTTTCCCTAATACTAACATCTTACCTTAGTATCATATATCTGTTACAACTAATGAACCATTGTTGGTGCATTATTATTAACTAAAGTCCACATTTTATTTAGATTCCTTAGTTTTTACCTAATGTTCACTTTTGTTGTTTCAGCATTCTATCCATGATGTCACGTTACATCTAGTTGTCCTGTCTCTTTAGTCTCCTTTTGACTGCAGTAGTTGCTCCAACTCCCCCTGTTTTTGATGATCTTGATGTACTTTTGCAGAGTACTGGTCAAGCATTTTTAGGATGCTTTGCTACTGGAATTTGTCTGATGTTTCTCGCATGGTAAGACTGGGGTCATGGGTTATTGGATGGAAGGCCACACTGGCAGAATGCTATTATCATCACATTGTACCAGGCATACTTACTATCAACGTGACTTATGATTGGTGATGGTGACCTTCATCACCCGGTTGAGGTGGAGTTTGTCAGCTTTCTCCACTGTAAAATTACTCTTTTTCCACCATTTCCATGTACTCTTTGGAAGAAAGTCATTATGTGCTACCCATACCTAAGGAGTAAAATGTTATGTTCCCCCTCCTTGAGGGCAGAGTATCCACATAAATTATTTGGAATTCTGCAAAGGAGATTTGTCCCTTTTTCCCCATTTGCTGATTTATTCACCTATTTATTACACGGACTCATATTTATTTATTTATTTATTTTTGAGACAAAGGTCTTGCTCTGTTACCCAGCCTGGAGTGCAGTGGCATCATCATAGCTCAGTGCCTCCTCAAACTCCTAGGCTCAATAAATCCTCCACTTCAGCCTCCTGAGTGCATGCCACCACACCCAGCTAATTAAAAAAAAATTTTTTTTGTAAAGATGGGGTCTTGCTTGTTGCCCAGGCTGGTCTCAGACTCCTAGCCTCAAACGATCCTCCTACCTTTCTTTCTTTTTTTTTAATCTCTTCATTCCTTATCCCTCCTAATGAGATCCTCCTACCTTGATCTCCCAAAGTGCTGGGATTACGGGTGTTAGCCACCACATGCTGCCGATACCTATTTTATACTTTAGATTATAATCCAATATTACTTAATCTTTTTGCCCAAATGGTTCTAGCTTTGGAAATTGGGAGCTCTTTCAGAGTTCTTTCAATTGACTCCTGTGATTCTTTTACATATCCTCATCAATGTGATCATTTGACATACGCCCATCAGTATGGTTTTTTTTGTTTTGGTTTGTTTGTTGTTTGTTTTGGTTTCATTTTCTTGAATATGTCCTTACTTTCTGGCAATTCAAGATATTTCAGTCTCACTTTGTATATTTCCTTTCCCAGTCTTATAATAAGCCATTTCTCCAAGGATCTCTGGTTCCTTTAGTGGAAAATGGTTTTAGATACCTAGATACAGGTGCTAGGTGTGTTCCTTGTTCCTGGAGTATCATTTCTTTTAGACTCTCTCAGAGGACAGAGCAAAGAAATACATGTGTGTATACTAACCTGTGTATATGCACATAGCTATAAATATTTCTACTATGAACATATATATCTATCTTAAGCTAACCATAAGTTCATACTGATCTCTCCAACTCTAATCCATTGGCACATGAATAGTTCTAGACTCTTCCCCTTGATATTCTGCAAATTCCCACTTCAAGAGTGAGAAACCTGGTTCCCATCATTTGGCAGCTGTTTACTTAATTGTTCAATTCTAGTATACATGTATAGTAGTACCATAATTGTTCACCCATATCCATGTGAGAAACAACTTTATCAACTAGAATTCAGTCTTACATACTTTCCTTTTTGTGTTTTCTCTTACAGACTCCACTCATTTCCAACATTACTCCAGTCATCACCTTCTCCCCCCACCACCTTCAGTGGGGTTGTTTCACTTATTTATAATACAGGTAGATTCTCTCATCATAGTCCGAATTCCTTCCTGGGATTCCCTGAAATCTTAAATGATTTTTTAAAAATTTACATACATTAATTCGTGCTGTAAATTTCTATGGGTTTTGACAAATGCATAATGTCACATAGCCTCTATTACAGTATCATACACAATAGTTTTACTGCCCTAAAATTCTCCTGTCTTTCACCTGTTCATCTTTTATCCACTCCTCCCAAATCCCTGGCATGAAACTGATCATTTCATTATCTCTTCAAGTTTTTCTTTTTCCAGAATGTCTTACAGTTGGAGTCATAGCTTTTTCAAAATGGCTTCTTTCACTTAGCAACATTCATTTAAGTTTCCTCCATGTCCTTTCATGGCTTGATAACTCATATCCTTTTATCACTGAATAATATTTCACTGCATGGGTGTACCACAGTTTGTTTACCCACTTTGCCTGAGTTTTAAAAATTGATTTGTCTTCTTATTTATTTATGGGAGCCCTTTATATATTATAGATAGTAATCCTTTGTCTATGTGTTATAAGTATTTTCTCCTAGCCTATTGCCTATGTTTTAACTTTGTAATGTCTATCTCTACATGAAAGGTTTTGGTTTTTAATATGTGCAAAGTCAAACTGGTTTGACTATTTTCCCTATGGTTTCTACTTTTTATAAATTTATGCCGTATCCTGTCATTTAACTAAAAGATGGATAGGAGTTATCCAGATGAAGACAGGGAAGAGCGTTCTACATGGAGAGACCAGAAAGACAAGTCCACAGAGATGAGCAGGCACAGGGTCTTTTTCCTAGGCTGGCTTCTATCCAAATGGCCTCATTTCTGCCCCAGGGCCATGTGACTCTCCATGCTGGGCTCTGAGGCCCCTGCTATGTAACTGAACAGAAGGAAACTGACTAATGTAAGCCTCAGATCTGCCCTTACTAGACAGGTTACCGTGGCCAAGCCACCAAGCCCCAAGAATGTTTTTATTTCATGTATTCATTCATTCATTCAATATTTAAAGAGTGATTCCTACTTACCAGGCACTGTTTTAGGTATTGGGGATACCAAGATGAAAGAGACAATGCCCTTGCTCTCATGGAACATACCATCTAGTGGAAAAGATGTAATATATAAGCAAATAAATAAAAAGACAATTTTACTTAGTGCTAACTACTACTTTTTTGCGATTTTATAATTTTACACGACCATGAGAGGTTAGTCCTCATCCACATTGACTGTAGATTTTTGAAAATGGTAACAGATACACAGGTAACCAAAAGTATAGAGCTTGTTTGGTGAATCTTCATCCTCATTACATTTTCTGGGCAACCACACACAGATATGGTACGGGACATTCCTTATGCCTTTGGCCCAGATAGCTTTGTTGAGCGTGATTGATATCAGTGCACGCATCTGGAGTCCCCATCTCCTTCATGGCAAATTTCTGGATCTCTCTGAGCACGGGAGGGACAGCTTTTTGAAGCCCACTCCATGAATGCACTTGTGAATGTTGCCGGTGTAGCCTCAGGCCACCACCTCATTGATGGCAGAATGGCCCTTTTTCTCACCACCCTTCTTGGTGGAGCCATTCTGCCAGGCCCAAGTTGGAAAAAAAGATAACTACTATTTTTTTTTCTGTCCATTTTGGAGTGTCCTACCATATTTTTAAAACACAATGTGGTGATAGAGTGGAATGTGTGGCATGGTGAGAATGACACTTAGGTAGGGTGGTTGGGGACAACTTCTCTGAGGAGGTGATATTTGAACTAAGGATGGGAGGATGAGAAGGAGCCAGCCATGTGGAAAGCGAGGGAACAGGGTTCCAGGTGGAGGAACCAGCAAGTGTGAACCCCCTGAAAAGGAGAAAACCTCAGCATGGTGCAGGACCAAAGAACCAGCATGGCTGGAGTTTTGTGAAGGAAGAGGGCAGCTATGATGGAACATGGGGTTGGAGAGGTTGGGTCATGTTCTAGGGTGGCCTTTCATTCCAGTTTAGACCTATTATCTGAATTCTGCCTGGTTTAAAATTTCTTTTGCAGCCAGGCGTGATGGCTCACGCCTGTAATCCTACCACTCTGGAAGACCGAGGTGAGCAGATTGCTCGAGGTCAGGAGTTCGAAACCAGCCTGAGCAAGAGTGAGTCCACATCTCTACTATAAATAGAAAGAAATTAATTGGCCATATTCTATATTAATATATAGAAAAAATTAGCTGGGCATGGTGGTGTATGCCTGTAGTCCCAGCTACTTGGGAGGCTGAGGCAGAAGGATTGCTTGAGCCCAGGAGTCTGAGGTTGCTGAGAGCTAGGCTGACACCATGGCACTCACTCTATCCTGGGCAACAAAGCGAGACTCTGTCTCAACAACAACAACAACAACAAAAACAAACAAACAAAATTTGTTTTGCCCCTTCAACTTTCAAAAGTGTTTGGGTTTGGACAATCAATGATATATTTGCTCTACTTGAGGGCCATGGAAATGGATTTGAATTTTTCTCAAATCAGTGAGACACCATTGGAGTCCGTTAGGCCAGGAAATCAAGGATCCCATATTCAACGATTCCTGTAGGCTGTGTCAGAGCTTTCTCCACCTCTGAAATAAGAGATTGCAGCTACTGTGGGCCTTGGTTCTGTTTCCAGAGATCCGCAAATTTTGTATTAAATCTAAATAGGTTGGCATACAGCAAGTGTGGCTAATATATATTAATATCATGCAGATTGGCACTGGCATCCTGGTGTGTAGAGCAGTTCACCTGAGGTGGGGTGGGGCGCACAGGTGTCTTGAATGGGGAGGGGGAGCCCCCTAGCAGATGGGAAACAGGGGACACCACAACAACCAGGATCTTTACTTTCATGATATTGTGATGTATTGCAGCTTAAGTGGGCTCAGCTAAACAGATTTTCCGATTGTTTAATCCAGTTATCACTAAACCAACCCTCAAAAACTGGATGTGTGTTTTACAAAGATATCCAGATTGAAGATAAACTAATAAAGCCAGGACAGGCCCCAAACAAGGAAATGGCAGACTTGAGGCTTCTCCTGTTCCCGGTAGAAGTCCTTTGTTACCCATGTTGTAAGGCAAAAACAATGATCTAATAGGATCTGACAAAAATCTGGCAAATGAGCAGGAGGTAGTGAGAGAAATTATTAAAAAGAATGTTTGAAATACATATTTACACCCACTATTATTAACAATGCTTCTCATTCTGAGTGTGCAGTCTGTTTTGAGAAAACTAATGATGGTAGTATGAGTAATTATAAACAAATAATTGGAATCATTGGTAGTATGTGCTCAAAAATGTTTAGTTGTTAAAAAAAGTCAGGAGAGCATTCTAGTGATTGCAAATTTCTAAATGAAGCCAAGACTGTTCTTAATTCCCCAGCACAATGTCTGACCCACAGTAGGTGCTCAGTGAGTATTTGATCAATGAGTTAGTGAATGAATGAAGGCCTTCAAGATCAGGAGCCTGACAACCTGCCCACCTTTGCCACACCTTGTCCTAGCCCCCAACCCCACCTCACTCTAAGTGCCCAACAACCAGACTACTTAGAGCTCCTTGAAGGTATCTCCCACCCATCTGTCCCGCCCCGGCATGCCTCTCTCCATTTATTCCTACTAACCCTTTGGGACTTGAGTCTGAATGGGATCTCTTCTAGCAAACCTTCTCTGACCCAACCTCTCCCAGATCTGGGTTGCAGACCTTCTTAGAGTCCTTTTATAGTACTTATAATTTTTAGATTTGTTTTTTAGTCTCTACTCCTTGAAGGCAGGATGCAGGTCTGCAACCAGGACTTCAATGAGTATTTGCTGCATGAATGAATAAATGGATGAAAGAATGAAACACTTGGTTTGGGCAGTGTATTCAAGCATCCAATCAAAGGCTCATCATGGATTCCCCATTGGATACAATGAACCTTATAGGAAATCATCACTTAGAGATGTCCCTCTGCAAGGCTCTTAACTTTGCCTCTGGCCTTGGGTTTGACCTCTATCTTTCTCTGGGCTGAGCTGTTTCCTACCACATACCTCCTTCTCTCCCCTCCCCTCCCCTCCCCTCTCCTCTTCTCCATAGCAAGCTTGTACCCTGCAGCTGCTCCAGGCAGCCAGGATCTGGATCTGCAGTTTGGTGGAGGCACAAGTACTGGTCTCTTGCCCTGATTGCACACAGGAAGCCAGCCAGCCAGCCAGTCAGCCACAGCTATATTTAGATTTCTGTCGCCTGATGGGGTCATCTATTAATCAGGGCACAGTGGCAGCTGCTGCATTTTGGGAGTAAACTGAGGTGGGACCAGGGGTAGCGAGGCAGTGGGTGGGAAAGCCAGGCATTGACTCCAGGCTCATTTGAGCAAGTCACAGGGTGGGCTAAAAACGCAGGGCTCACATTACACCTAGAGAGAGAGGGCAGCCAGAAGGAAGAATATGACTTTAGAGAGAAACCAGTTCCTGGCTTGAGCTGGGTAAAGGCAGCGCCCCCCAGATCAGCAGGAAGAGCCCTTGGCCCCCGGGGCCCCTTTTTGCCCTGGAGACCAGGCAGGCGCAGGGGCAGGATCTAGGGCCTCTTCTTGCTGGGTGAGCCAGGGCTGAGAGAGTGGTTTTTTGACAGGCAGTGACACTCAGCTTGTGGTCAGCAGAAAGAGCTGCTCACAAGGTAGAAACCAGAAAGAAGCAGAGATGGCAGGATTTTTTTTTTCAAGGCCCCAAGAGCCTTTCTTGCCCTAGATTTGGTTTATCAAATGACTGTCCTTGGAGCTGGGGGATGGGCCCTAAATGATCAGAAATCCAGTTGCAGCTCCCTCCTTTCCTCTCTAGAATCCATCCCCACTCCTCTGTGGACCATCATGAGGATCTCTGACCACAGCACCTTGCCTTGCCCTCCGGTCTCTTCCAGATCTCGCTGACAGCGCTGGCTTCCCACAGCCAAATCCTGTCAGAAACGCTCGGGCACTTGCCCATCACCCCAGGATCACCTGCACCCCTGGCTCTGGCTTGCAAGTCCCCCATGTTCTGACACCCAGTCTCCTCCCCACCCCAGTTATTGAGGCATTATTGTGTCAACCAAAAATAAAACTCTAAGCCCTCTGCTAACTGAATGGACCCCTCTTGGCCAAGGGGGCTCCAGAAACACTTGAAAACTGAGTTCCCAGCCATGCCTGCACGGGAGAAAGAGAGCAGAATCACATGCATATGACTTTCCTTCATAAATATTCATGATGCCTCCTATAACTTGTTAAATATGTATATTTGACCCCCTCGCTCAGCATAAAACCCTGTTGTCTTTGTCTCTGCTTTGAAGCACGTGTGCCTGGCTTCTGGCCATGGCTCAGCCTCCCGACCTGTTGGAATGTCCCCCACCAGGTTGCTACCTTCGACAAGAAATAAAGCTCTCCTTTTTCTAAAGTATACACCTCGCTAATTAAATTCTGATCTAGTTAACAGTTGACATGAAATAAACTGCATATTTAAAGTGTACAATTTGAAAAGTTTTGGCATGTGTATACCATAGAGTCATCGCCACAATCACAATAATGAACATATTCTTAGCTGCAAAAGTTTCCTACTTCCTCTTTGTAATCCCATCTTCCCACTTCCCTCATTACCCTTGCCCACCTCCCTGCAACCACTGATCTGCTTTCTGTCAATACAGACGAGTTTTATTTTTGGATTTTTTTTTTTTTTTTTTTTGAGACAGAGTCTCGCTTTGTTGCCTGGGCTAGAATGAGTGCCGTGGCATCAGCCTAGCTCTCAGCAACCTCAGACTCCTGGGCTCAAGCAATCCTTCTGCCTCAGCCTCCCAAGTGGCTGGGACTACAGGCATGCGCCACCATGCCCGGCTAATTTTTTCTATATATATTAGTTGGCCAATTAATTTCTTTTTATTTATAGTAGAGACGGGGGTCTCGCTCTTGCTCAGGTGGTTTCGAACTCCTGACCTCGAGCAATCCGCCCGCCTCGGCCTCCCAGAGAGCTAGGATTATAGGCGTGAGCCACCACGCCCGGCCATTTTTGGAGTTTTATACGTATTAATAAATGGAATCATACAGTCTGTACTCTTTTTTTGTCTGGCTTCTTTCACTCAGGCATAATTATTCTGAGATTCATCTTCTATGTGTGTTAAGAGTTCATATCTTTTCATTGCTGAGTAGTATTCCAGTGTATGAATACACTGCAATTTGTTTATCCATTTTCCTGTTGAGGAACATTTAGAACGTCTCCAGTTTTTTACTCTTTCAAATAAGGCTGCTATGAACAGTTGTGTACATGTCTCCTCGTAGACATATATTTTCATTTCTTTCGGGTAAATAGCTAGGAGAGCAATGGTTGGTCAAACACTAAATGCATGTCTAACTTTTAAAAAAATTTTCTGAGTGGTTTGTTCAATTTACACTCCCACCAGCAGTGTGTGACAATTTCTGTGCCTCCACATTTTTACCCAGGGGTGAATGGTTAGTCTTTCTCATCTTAGCCATTCTAAGAGCAATTATCTCACTGAGGTGTTAGCTTGCATTTCCTTAATAACAAATAATGTTGCATATTTTTTCATGTGCTTATTTGTCATTTGTATGTCTACTTTGGTGAAGTGCCTATTCAAATATTTTCCCCATTTTTTTAAATTGGATTGTTTGTTTTCTTATCATTATGGTTTGAAAGTCCTTTATGTATTCTGTACACAAGTCTTTATCGGATGTGTGATTTGCAACTACTGTCTCCCAGTCTGTGGCTTCTCTTTTCATTCTCTTAACAGTGTCTTTTGAAGACAAGTTTTTAATGTTAATGAAGCCCAATTTATTTTTTTTTTCTTTCATGGATAATGCTTTTGATGTAGTATCTAACAAATCTTTGCTAAACCTAAGGTCATAAAGGTTTTCTCCTATATTTTCTTCTAGAAGTTTTACGGTTTTAAGTTTTACAAGTTAGCATTTAGTTATATGGTCCATTTTGAGGTTTTTTTTATTTGTTTGTTTCTTGCATATGGATGTCCTATGGTTTCAACACTATTTGTTGAAAAGACTATTCTTTCTTTCTCATTCAATTGCCTTTGTACCGTTGTTGAAAATTAATTGGCCGTATGTGTGTAGATCTGTTTCTGGACTTTCTATTCTGTTCCATTGACCTGTTTAAATAATTGAAATCTTTAAATTCTTTCCCTAGTGAATTGGCGTTGCACCTTTGTTGAAAATCAATTGACCGTTTATGTGCAGTTCTCTCTCTTGACTCTGTTCTATTCCATTGATCTATTCTTGTATTGTCTGCATCAATAACATATTGCTTTTATTACTGTAGCTTTATAATAAGTCTTGGATCAAACAGCATCAAGTCCTCTAACTTGTTTTCTTCAATGTTATGTTGGCCATTCTAGCTCCTTTGCATCTCCATATAAATTTTAGAATCAACTAATTCCTACCAAACAAGCCCACCAGGAATTTGATTGGAACTATGCTGATTCTGTAGATAGAAAAGAGAAGAAGAATCAACATCTTCAGAAGAATCAACATCTCACCAGTATTGAGTCTTCTGATCCGAGAACCTACTATAGTTCTCCATTTATTTAGGTTTTCTTTAATTTTCCTCACCAATGTTTTACAGTCTTCAACATACAGGTCTTGCACATCTTTTGTCAGATGTCTGGAGAACCCGAAGCGTTTAATAATTTTTGATGGTACTGTAAATGGTGTTTTTAAAAAATTTTTCAATATCCGATAGATCATTGCTTATATACAGAAATAGAATTTAGTTTTATTTTATATCCAGCAACATTGTTAAACTCACTTATTAGTTCTAGTGTCTTTTTTGTACTCTATAGAATTTTCCACATAGATGATCATTATCTTCTGTGAATATAGTTTTACTTTTAAATCTAGATGCCTTTGCTTTCTTTCCCTTACTTTATTCTGCTGTTTAGAACTTCCAGAACAAAGTTGAACACAGTGGTGAAAGCAAATGTACTTGCCTTGACCCTGACCAGAGGGCTAAAGTACTTCAGCGTTAAGTCTGATGTTAGCTATAGATTTTCCATAGATGTCCTTTTTCAAGTTAGGAAAGAGATTTTTTTAACATAATAAAAACTTTTTATATTTATCTGCATAATCACCATTTCAAGTCTCTTCATTACTTTGTATAGATCCAGATTTCATCTGATACCATTTTTCTTCTAGCCGAAGGACTTCCTTTAACATATCTTGGAGTTCAGGTCAGCTAATATGTTTTCTGACTGAAAATGTCTTAGTTTTCCTATTTTCTTGCAAGATATTTTCATTGAGTATATAGAATTCTAAATTGATAGTTCTTTTTCCTTTTAGTACTTTTTTTCTGTCAGCGGATTTAGGGGTACAAGTGGTTTTTGGTTACATGGATGAATTGCATAATGGTGAAGTCTGGACTTTTAGTGTAGTGTACATTGTATCTAATAGGTGATTTTTTCACCTCTCATTCTCCTCTCACCTCCTTTCAATACTTTTTAAATGTTTCTCTACTATCTTCTGGATCACATGGATTCCAGCAAGAAGATGGCTGTCATTTTTATATTTGGTTTTTCTCTGGCTGCCTTTAGATTTTCTTTTTATTGCTGGTTTTAAGTGGCCTGATTAAGGTGTACTTTGGAGAGAGAATTTCTGGTCAGGATCTCCTTTCCCTGTCTGGGCTCTCAGCTCCCCAGGCAATGTCTTCTTTCCTCTGCTCTTCCCCACAACCTAGAGACCTGAAGCTCTCCCTGTTTCTGCACCTTGCCTTGGGGAGCAGGGTGGGTTGGGTTCTGCTGGCCTCCTTTGTAAGGTGTCAGTGATGGCTTCCTGTCTGGTTTAACAATTAGCCAATGAGGGGGTGGTGGTCGCCATCTGGTGGTAGAAGTGAGAATGTTTCCAATTTTTTGGCAATTCATAATTTCCATTGAGAATCCCAGAAGAGGCTGGATGGAGGTAGGAGCGGAGTTTCACCACACCAGCCTGGCTGTAACTTTTTGAGACTCGCTTCAGTTCCACTCACCATTGGGAGTGTCCTGGCAGAGCCCCGTGCCTGTGTCCACAGGGATTCTAGGACGCTCCACCCAGCAGGACAGAGTCCCCAGATTTCTCCTTCCGGTAATCCCTGGGTCTCCTCTCGGATAACCCTGTGCTTTCTGATTCCAGTTCTGGAATATAGATCTCTCCCTGGCATGGAGAACATTGAAGGCTCTCAGGGGCTCAACCTTCGTCAGGCTGACTCAGTGGCCCAAGTGCCCCTCTTCTGTGGCTTTGCCTTCATCTCAAAAACTGGTGAGCATCCTTCCCACGAAGGCTCGTGTGTCTAAGCAGCACACGTGGTTGGGATCTAGCCTTGCCCTGTGGCTTCCTCCTTCAGCTGTGCCTGAAGCAAGCCCACAGATCTGTCACATCAAAGAGTTCTCTGCAAAATTCAGTAGGAAACCCAGGTTACCAGTAACAATTTAACAGTTGAAGTTCTGGTATCTCCCAGAAATATGAGGGCCCTTGTTTTTGATCTACAAACAGCTGCCGATCCCTGTCCTCTCTCAGAAGTTCTGTTGACCGGCTCTTCTTTCTAACACCTTAATCTCAGTGCTCCCATCTCTTACGCAGAAAAACATTTATGTTCCATCACAAAGGTATGCATTGTCAAAACTCTAAAGGAAATCCCTCTCGGTTGTCTGATCCCAATTCTCTATAGAGCATAGATAACTGATAGCAATGCAAAAATAATTCTTATTTAGAGATATGGATATTCTGTCCTGTCCTGTAGAAGCTGAATTGATTTTCTTCCCCACCCTGCCCCCTTTGTGAAAAAACCAATTTTGCTTACAATAGCACACTCGTTCTAATAATCCTGATCTATAAATGTTGTCTTTTATTGAAAATTATCTTTTTCTTTTTTTTTTGAGACAGAGTTTCACTCTGTTTCCCCAGACTAGAGTGCCATGGCGTCAGCCTAACTCACAGCAACCTCAAACTCCTGGGCTCGAACAATCCTCCTGCCTCAGCCTTCCGAGTAGCTGGGACTACAGGCATGCACCACCATGCCCGGCTAATTTTTTCTATATATTTTTAGTTGGCCAATTA
Organism: Microcebus murinus; assembly: GCF_040939455.1. Classification (NCBI taxonomy): domain Eukaryota; kingdom Metazoa; phylum Chordata; class Mammalia; order Primates; family Cheirogaleidae; genus Microcebus; species Microcebus murinus. The sequence continues at coordinate 15,326,215 of NC_134121.1, read as the reverse complement.
ATTTCTTTCTATTTTTAGTAGAGACGGGGGTCTCGCTCTTGCTCAGGCCGGTTTCGAACTCCTGACCTTGAGCTATCCGCCCGCCTCGGCCTCCCGAAAATTATCTTTTAACACTAAAGTAGGTAGGCCTCTGCACCCAGAGAAGTCCAACTCTCCAGCATTTAGAGCCAGCAGAACCCCTCATCAGCATGGAACAAGAGGGGCCACCTGGCTCCCCTTCAGTTGTCTTCTGGGCTGCCGTGGAGATGCCCACCTCTGTGCTCTGGTCCTGCAGGGAGCAGCACGTGTGGTCGGTGAACGTGGCAGGAAGGCCGAACTGTGATTTTTCTCAATGGGTTTTTTGGGGAGGCTTGCTTTAAAGGTTTTCTTTTGTTTTGCTCAATAACAGTTCAGAGATAGCTTGGAGGCCTGATCGTGCATACAATTGCTAGTAGATAAAATAGTTGGTTTTTTTTTTTTTTCCAAGACTAGTCAAGTACAGTAGTGAGAAGGAGGGAGAGAGTAGAACAAGGAGGTCGATCTATAACTGACTGTGAACAATTAATTGAGATAACTCACCACCTTCCCACCAGCTGGCTTTTGAAGGTTTTGACAATGCTTTAGCCTTTTTCAAGAAAGAATTGCTACCCGGGTGCAAGAGGGAGGGGTTGACGGGGGGGGGCGGGGGTGTCATTGTTTAATGGGCACAGAGTTTTCATTTGGGAAGATGAAAAAGTTCTGGAGATGGATGGTGGTGACTGTTGCACAACAATATTGAGATAGGGAACAAGCAGGCCCTGCTTGATGAAGATTCACGAGACCTGAACCAAGGTCTCTGATAAAACAGGAGGCAGTGGAGAAGCTGGCCAAAACCAGCTGAAACCAAGATGGCCACAAAATAATGACCTCAGGTTACCCTCCCCTGCTCGTTATACCTTGCTTATAATGTGTGAGCATGCTAACAGAAACTCCCGCCAGTGCCCTGACAGTTTACAAATGCCCTGGCAACTTCCAGAAGTTACCCTATATGATTCAGAAAGAGGTTCCAGTTCTGGGAACGCCCCACCCCTTTCCCAGAAATCTTATGAATAATCCTCTTTCTACTTAACATGAAATTATATAGAAGGTGTGAAATTAAATAGAAGGTATAAAATAAAACCGCGGAAACTCACAGAGGGCTACTCTCTGTTGCTCTGAGAGATATTTGCTGCTCTGTCTATGGGGCAGCTTCCCTCTTTCTGTTTTCTTACTTCAATAAACTTGCTTTTGCCTTACTCTCTCTGTCAGCTCGCTCTTGAATTCTTTCCTGCAGGAAGCCAAGAACCCACTTGGCCTTCAGGCTGGACCCCAGTTTTGGGGTCCACTTTCCCATATGAATGTGAATGGATTTAATGTCACTCAACTGTACACTTTAAAATGATTAAAATAGTAAATCTTATGGTACATACATTTTACCACAATGTTTTTTTTTTAAGGAAAAGAAAAAGATTTGCAAATTTGAATACTCTTCTGGGTGGGTTCCTGTGGGGAAAGCTGAAATTAGACAAGATTTCACAGGTTCTCAGAGCCTGGAGGGGTGTGTGTGTGTGTGTGTGTGTGTGTGTGTGTGTGTGTGTGTGTGTTTCAAAAATAAACCTTCTTCCTCCCCCACCCCTTCCCCCGCCCCCTCAATTCTCAACCAAACAACAAACAGCGACTGTGACCCCACCACCAATAAGGCTCCACGCACCAGAAGGGAGGAGATAGAATGGATACTTGCTATGGTTCTGAAAGGATTGTTTTGGTAGCAAATGAAAACAACCTTCCTTGAACTGACTTAGACATAAACAAAGAGGCATTGGAAGGATGCTGGAGGTGTTGGAGGGTGTATTTCATTTCCTGTTTCTGCTGTAGCAAAGCATCACACACTTGGTGTTCTCTTACAGATCTGGAGGTGCTCACGTCCAGCTGTCTGCAATGGGTTGGCAGCCGGTTCCTTCTGGCAGCTCTAGGGAAGGATTTGTTTCCTTGCCTGTTTTGGCTCCTGGAGGCCACCTGCATTCCCGTGTAGCAGTGGGGAAGCAGTGAGTAGCAACATGGCAGCTCTGACTGAAACCATGTGGCTGATAAGGGGGACAGGGGCGGTGGGGGACACTTTCCAAAAAGAAAGGGCTGCTATTCAGCAAAGAAGGAGTGAGGCCCGGGAAGACATTCACCTTTTTACATCTGAGCTGGAAGGACCACACCTCAATGACACGGGGGGAAGGGAGGGGAAGAAGAGGACGGAAGAAGAAGAGGAACATCTGCTCGTCTATTATTGGGGGACAAACAAAGCAACCACAGTTGGCTTAGTGATGACTTCCAGTTCCAGCTGAGTGCTCTGCCCTCCCACACCTCTCTCAGAACTCTTCAAAGATTAGTTCTTGTTTTTGTGATTTACAAACATACCCAAACATCCTCAAACAATAATAAAGGAAGGCAATTTAATTCTCCAAAAACCCCACCAACTCGCTCTTAACACATTGATGTACAACTTTCCTGACTTAGATTTAAGTATACAAGTTTATAAATTGTTCCGAATGCTGTTTTATAATCTTCCTCACTCAATAATGAGCTGTGGTCACTTTTCCGTGGCAATAAATGTAGGATTACATCTCCATTTTTTATTGGTTTCATAGTATTGTACAGAATAACGTATTTAACTAGTATACAACTGATGACTAAGTTGAATCTAATTTTTCACTATTATGAACAATACTTCCCTGAACATCTTTGCCATTTGTCTACGTAACTTCTTAGGGTAAATTTCTAATCTTGGAGTTGCAGAGTCAAAAGGTACACTCATTCTACCTTTGGACATTGTTATGGGCTACATTGTGTCCCAAAATGGGTTATGTTGAAGCCCTAACCCCTAGTGCTTGTGAATGTGACCTTATATGGAAACAGAGTTATTGCAGATGATCAGATCAGGATGAAGTCATTAGGTGAGTTCTAATCCAACACAACTGGTGTCCTTACATAAAGGAGAAATTTGAACACAGACCCAGACTTGCACAGAGAAAAGACAATGTGAAGACAGCCATATGATGACAGAGGTAGAGACTGGACTAACACGGCTGCAAGCCAAGGAATGCCAAGGATTGCTGGCCATTTACCAGAAGCAAAGAAGGATTCTACCCAGAAGCTCAGAGAGAACATAGCTTTCTTGACACATTCATTTTGGATTTCTAGCCTCTAGAATTGTGAGACAATTAATTTGTTTGTTTTAAGCCACCCAGTTTGTGGTATTTTATTACAGCAGCCTTAGCAAGCTAACACAGTTGCATGTGCCAAATTGCCCCCAGAAAGACTATTAATCAGTTTCAATTCTCACCATGAAACTGTATTTATGTATTTTTTTATTGTTAGTGATGTATAATAACTTTTCATATGTGTGTCAATGGTTTGTATTTCTTTTATGAATTGCCTGTATATACCTTTTGCCTCTTTTTCTATTGGGATGCTCATTTTATTTCTTATTGGTTTGTAAGAGATGTTTTCAAATTAGGGACATTAACCCTTTCCCCTTTATGTGCCAAATATTTATCCCCATTTAAGATATCTATCTTTCATTCATGCATCTGGTTTCTCTTGTCCTTCAAAAACTTTTAAAAATGTTATCAAATCTATTAACATTTTCTTTTATCGTTTTCCCTTTCTTCAGTTATTTCTCATGACAGGAATTAATTGACCCTGGTGAAGTGGAACAAAGGATAACACTTATTTTATACATGACTTGGATGCCTTAGTGAGAAGAAACAAAACAGCAGAAGCTTGGTGCCACCTAAAGGTTGACAAGGACGTTGAATCACAGAGTGAGGAGTGGGCTAGAATCTCTTCCAGGTGTCCTCTAGTCTGAAAGTCTCTGACTGTCTCTGACTCTGGCTTCAATAGTCCTGCCCTTGGGAGGTCATTGCTGGACCACCAGAATCCTGAGAGGGAGAAAGCACCACAGATGACCACCAGAGGGCGCGCTACCTTCTCCGGCTCTCTCTGATCCAACTGCTAAGCTAGGTAGGACCCTTGGGAACCTCTTTAGCTGCTCAGACTTGCAGGTGCCATTTCAGATGTGCAGAAAGAAGGCCAAACACAACCGCCCCAACTTCCTTCCCTCCTCTTCCTGTGAAAAGATAAATGGTTGAGTCAGAGACAGAGTGGGGGTGGCAAGGAAGTGGGCAGGTTCGGATGCCCTGGTATGGGTTCCTAAGCTTTGCTCTCAGGCATCTGTCTACCCAACACATTCACCCTTGATCAGACACACAGCCATCTGCTGCTCTCTGGCTTTGTCTGTCCACCGTCTGTCCACTTGGCGAGCTCTTACACATCCTTCAGGTCCCAGTTCAAATGCCACCACTCAGATCCTCTCAGCACTCCCACTTCTGTGCTTCTACAACACTGGCATTCATCACTTTGCTCAATAATTACTTCCACACCCTTCTGCGCTATAGAGCAAAGGCTCCACCCATGACGTGCTCAGCTCTGAGTCTCTACTTGTGAGCACAGGCCCTGGCATAACGTGAAGGTCATTGAAGCTTGCCTGCATCATATTATGTCTTCATCTTCCTCTTCCATCTTGATGGACTTTCTTGAGAGCAAGTGCTGGGTATGATTCTTTTCTCTGATCCTTGCATTGTCTAGCACAGGGCCTGGCAAAGTAGGCCAAGTCTGGTAGAATGAAGTTGCTACCTTTTGTTTATACAACTCACTTCTCTCCATGAATAATTCAGCTTCTTTTTTCAGTCAACAAGTATGTAGCGGGCATTTTCTGTGGTGTTCAGGACTCTGCTGGGTGCTACGGTTGGGGAGGTGTGATAATTGTGAAATATATATTTGGTCTTTGTCCCTGTTTCCTTGCATACAATTCCTAATCTCCTTATCATCTTCAAAATGATGGGTTTTTTGTATGCTGATGAATTGACTGATGGCTGGCAGCCCATACATAGCTTCTGGATGGGAGCTGGTCACTGGGAAGACCCAGGCAGGATTAGAGGGTTGGAACTCTCAGCCCCACCTCCCCCCACCCAAGCTCTAGGCAGAGGGCTGAAGGTGAAGTTGATCACTAATGACCAACAGTTTAATCAATTATGCCTATGTAATAAAGCCTCCATAAAAAAACAAAAGGACAAGATTCAGAGAACTTCCAAATAGCCAAACACATCTTGCAGGGTGGCACACCCAAACAGGGCATGGAAGCTCTGTGTCCCTTTGCCCATATGTCACCCTATGCATCTCTTCAGCTGTATCCTTTGTAATATAATAAACTGGTAAATATAAGTTAAGTGTTCCCTTGAGTTATGTGAACCTCTCTCTGAAGTTACTCTAACCCAAGGAGGGGGTTGTAGGAACCCCAATTTATATCTGGTTGGTCAGAGCACAGGTAAAACAACCTGGAGCTTGTGATTGGCATCAGAAGTGGAGGAGGCAGTCGTGTGGGACTGAGCTCTCAAGCTGTGTGATCTGACACTATCTCCAGGTAGATAGTATCAAAATTGAATTGGAGGACACCTAGCTGGTATTGACTGTAGAACTTCTTGCTTGCAGCTGGTGTTGACTGCAAAACTTCTTGCTTGCTTGTTGGTGGGAAGAAATTCCCACACATTTGGTCACAGAAGTCTTCTGTGTCAATTGTGGTGTGAAAACAGGGGGAAAACAGTTTGTGTTTTGTCCACTCAGGAGGGTACTTGAGAAGATTTTCAGTCCCCCAGGTGTTTACCAAATGGGGAGAGCAGACAATAACAGAAAAGAGGAAGAAGGAAGAAAGAGAAAGATAGCAGAAAAGGAGTTCTCTACTATTTCATCTCCTCCATAGTACCTTGGTTTTGATAAGTATCCATGGACTAGAGTACTTGTGGGAGTCCAGGAGTCCAGAGGAAAGGTTCCAGCACACAACTGGAACAAAAAAATCTGAAAATAGACACACTGAAGGGAGTAAAAAGACGAATTTCACCTTACCTACATCATCCCTCCCCTAAGGTGTCATAGCTCAGTGCCAAGGAAGACCCCTTCAACCCACAACTTCTCCCATAAGGGAATGTAAGAGTATAGTGAGTGAGCACCTGACTTCCCCAGCTGTGCAACATGCTGCCCAAGGCTCCCATCCAGTATACTAAGGGGATCAGCATGACTAAGTATCCGGGAGAGTCTGGGAGCAAGGAAAGGAGGTGAGGGAATCACAGCAATCAGAGCTTGAAACCCAACAAAGGGCCATGTATCTTACTACCTTCTTCATGGACTCCATCATGAGGTCTATCCACAAGCTGCTTGAGGTGCCTCACCTATAGACTCCCCAACTGGCCCATGAGCCTGTGTTCTTCACCCCCCCAACCCTCCTGTTGCTCATTATTCGTGCCCCCTGGATGTCAAGTGTGAGTCTTTGCATAGGGTTCATAAACACACCCAGTCAGCCGGATTGACTCTGCAGAATTGGGAGAAGGGACATAAATGAGCAATCCAGGGCACTGCCCTAGGGAAAACAAATGGGAGACTCTCAGCACCTGGCCTGGCTTTGCAGTATCAAGAGAAGGCATACTATCTTAAGAATCCCCCCTACCGCAAGAGAGAACAAGAGGGGTGGAGTGGGTGCATCTATAGAAAGATCTGGAAGAGCCTCAGAATCTGTAGCCTGGCTGACTGATGAAGGTATTTTTTCCTAAAGTCAGTCAGTAAAGACTGGAGGAGATGCCTGCTTCAAATGCAAAGATAGCAACATAAGACTTCAAGGAACATGAAAACCAAGGAAACATGACACCAAGCAAAGGAACAGAATAATTTTATGGTAACTGACCCCAAAGAAATAGAGATCTACGAATTGTCTGACAAACAATTCAAATAATTGTTTTAAGGTAGGTCAGAGAACTACAAGAGAATACAGATAAAAAACTCAACAAAAGTCAGGAAAATAATACATGAGCAAAAGAAGATGTTCAACAAAGATATAAATTATATTTTAAATTCTGCAGCTGAAATACAATGAATGAAATGAAAAATGCAATACAGAGCTTCAACAGCAGAACTAATCAACCAGAAGAAAGAATTAGTGAACACAAAGACAAGTCATTTGAAATTATCAGTCAGAGAAGAAAAAAATGAATAAAAAGAGATTTTAAAAACTTAAAGGATTTATGGGACACCATCAAGAAAAATAATATATAGATTAAGGAAGTTACAGAAGAAGAAAGAAAGGCAAGCTATTATTTAAAGAAATAATAGCTTGAAATTCCCAAATAGGGGAGTGATATGACCATCCAGGTACATAAATCTTAATATTCAACCCAAACATGACTTTACTGAGATATGTTATAATCAAGCTGTCAAAGGGAAAATTTTGAAACCACTAAGAGAAAAGACATTCATCACATACAAGGAAACCCTTATTAGACTACCAGTGAATTTCTCAGCAGAAACCCTGCAGGCCAAGAGAGAGTGAGAGGATATATTCAAAGTGCTGAAAGAGGCCGGGCGCGGTGGCTCACGCCTGTAATCCTAGCTCTCTGGGAGGCCGAGGTGGGCGGATTGCTCAAGGTCAGGAGTTCAAAACCAGCCTGAGTGAGACCCCGTCTCTACTATAAAATAGAAAGAAATTAATTGGCCAACTGATATGTATATAAAAAATTAGCCGGGCATGGTGGCACATGCCTGTAGTCCCAGCTACTCGGGAGGCTGAGGCAGTAGGATTGCTCGAGCCCAGGAGTTTGAGGTTGCTGTGAGCTAGGCTGACGCCACGGCACTCACTCTAGCCTGGACAACAAAGCGAGACTCTGTCTCAAAAAAAAAAAAAAAAAAAAACAAACAAAGTGCTGAAAGAAAGAAACTGCCAACCAAGAAAACTTTACCCAGCAAGCTGTCCTTCAGAAATGAAGAGGCCAGGCAAGGTGGTTCATGCCTATAATCTCAGCACTTTCGGAGCCTGAGGTGGAGGGATCACTCAAGGCCAGTAATTTGAGACCAGCGTGGGCAACAGAGTGAGACCCTGTCTCTACAAAAAATTTTAAAAATAGCTAGGTGTGGTAGATTGGGCCTGTAGTCCCAGCTACTTAGGAGGCTGAGGCAGGAGGATCATTTGAGCCCAAGAGTTCAAGACTGCAATGAGCTATGATTATGCCACTGCACCCCATCCTGGGTGACACAGAGAGACCCTCTCTGAAAAGAAAAACTAAAATGAAGGAGAGATAAAGACTTTCCCAGACAAATAAAAACTGAAGGAGTTCATTACCACTAGATCTGCCTTACAAGAAAGCTAAAAGGAATCCTTCAAGCTGAAATAAAAGTATGGTAATTAGCAACATGAAAACCTATGAAAGTATAAAACTCACTGGTAAAGGTAAGTACATAGCCAGATTTCAAATACTCTAATACTGTGATGGCATGTAAATCACTTTTAACTCCTGGTACAAAGGTTAAAAGACAAAAGTATTAAAAATGACTATAGGTGATAATTTGTTAATGGATACACAACATAAAAAGAAGTAAATTATGACATTAAAAACTTTAAATGGTGGGGGAAGTAAAGGTGTAAAGTTTTTATATGCAATTGAAGTTAAGTTATTAGCTTAAAATACACTGTATAACTACAAGATGTTTATGTAAGCTCTATGATAACCACTAAGCACAAATCTCTAGTAGATACACAACAAAGAGAAAGGAATGGAATCACACTACTATAGAAAATCATCAAATCACAAAGGAACACAGCAAGAGAGGAAGAAAGGAAAAAAGGAACTACAAAAAAGTCAGAAAACGATTAACAAAATGGCAGTTTAACAAAATCCTGACCTATTAATAGCTACTTTATAGATAAATGGACTATAGGCACAGAGTGGCTCAATGGATAATAAAACAACACCCAACTACAGCCATGTGTCACTTAACAATAGAGATATGTCCTGAGAAATGCATCGTTAGGTGATTTTTGTCATTGTATGAATATTATAGAGTATACTGACACAAACCTACATGGTATAGCCCACTAAACACCTAAGCTATTGCTCGTAGGCTATAGATCTATACAGCATGACACTGTAGGCAATTGCAACAAAATGTTAAATATTTGTATATCTAAACATAGAAAAGGTACAGTAAAAAAACAGTATGAAAGATTAAAAAATGGTACACTTATATAGAGCACTTACCATGAATGGAGCTTGCAGGACTGGAAGTTGCTGTGGGTGAGTCAGTGAGTAAGTGGTGAATGAATGTGAAGGCCTAGACCATTACTGTACACTACCATAGACCTTATATAAACACTGTACTCTGAGGCTACATTAAATTTATTTTAAAAATAAAGTGTGTTATGATATTAAGCAGCTAAAACATCACTAGGTAACATATAGCTATAGATACAGATAGATAGATTAGAACATTATTGAGCCTTTAAAAAGAAGGAAATGCTGCCATTTATAACAACATGGATGAACCTGGAAGACATCATGCAAAGCGAAATAAGCCAGACAAAAAAGACAAATACTGCATGCATGATCTCACTTATAAATGAAATCTAAAAAGGTGAAACTCATAGAAATATAAAGAAATAAATGGCAGTTACCAGGGGCTTGGGGAAGGGGAAATGGGGAGATATTGGTCAAAGTGTACAAACTTCTAGTTGTAAGATGAGTGTGTTCGGAAGATCTATGTATACCACGGTGAATATCGTTAATAATACAGACTTGAAATTTGCTAAGCGAGTAGATCGTAAGTAGTCTCACGGCAAAAAACAAAATAGGTAACTATGTGAGGTGATGGATATGTTAATTAGCTTGATTGTAATAATCATTTCACAATGTATATATTTCTCAAATCTTCATGTTTTACACACCTTAAATACATTTAGTTTTTATTTGTTAATTATATTTCAATGAAACAAGAGAGAAATTCCTCTCTTTTATTAAGGCATAGAGAATCCTGGGAGCACCTTAATGTTTAACAATTGAACTCTTTCATTTTATTATACGGACAAGCAAACTGAGGCTCAGAAAAGAGAAAGATTCCCAAATGAAGTTGTTGGCAAACTGGGCCTGGAATTCTGATCTGCTGACACTCCAGGCTTGGACTTGCTGTGCAAAACACATTGTCGGAAATGGGTCAACAGAGTTCACCATATCACAGCTGGGCTGGGGATTCCAAAGGGTTCGCAAAATCACTTACTGAATGAATGAAACACAAACCAAGGAGTCACAGCTTTGTTAGCCTAGGATAAGATCTACCCACAGAAGCATTTGTTCGCTTATCAGAATATAATTTTAAATTTGCTATCAGGAAGGTTTTTGAGCAGCTAAACTTCGGATGGGCCGAATGAGAAAGAGCACAGGCTTTGCAAATGGACAGACCTGGGTTTAAAGTCCTCTCCTTGGCTGTGCCAACTTGATTCTTTGTAAACCCCCTGAGCTTCGATGTTCTCACCTATAAAATGGAGATGATAATCTTCCAGGCAAGTGAAGCTGAGGTGAGATAAGGAAGGAATGTAAAACACTGGTTCCAGGCCCTAGTCCCAAGTAGATGCTCAATAATGGGATTTATCGATTCAGTGGCATGCTGCAGGTGGCCTGCACAGGCCCATGGAAGCCAAGTGACTGTGCATATCTCCCAATTCCAAGTCCAGTGATGCTCTTGTTCGTAGCTTGAAATGGGTCGTGGTGGGAGTATTTACACCATGAAAATTAGCAAACACTACAAATCAGGACTCTTCTGAGTCACATTCAAACATTTACCAGACGTTCTAGGTTACTGTTATTATTACTGAGAGTAATAACAACTCATTTACTCCAGTTAGACTTGATGCACGTCAGTTTGCCTAATTTTACTGATGTCACTTGCTCATTTCAGTCAGAACCAGCCAATTCAACAAAATGGTTAATTGGTTTACCCTCAGCCCCCATTTTCAGAAGCTATGAGCCTTGCTGGGAATTCTGTCTCACAGTGCTGCAGGGAGGGACCCAACTCCGTCCAGATGGCCCACTGGACACGTTTCCTGACGTAGCCTCTCACACACTCAGAGAAACAGGAAGACCTTACCTTGCTTGCTCCAAGCAAAAGCTGGGTCAGCAGTTCCAGGGTTCCCAGGGGTTTTCAAGAGCCCTTGTCACTGTCAGATGGTGTGTTTGTCACACACGAGCTGGTTTCTTACCCAGATCTGTCTCTGTGTGGGAGTCGGGGTCCTGTCGCTCTTCTTGAGCTCCAGGCTTCCACGTCTAGGGAAGCCCAGGGCAGGCTCATCTGGGCGGACACCTCTCCCACCCACACTTCCACCTCCACCCTGGAACATGGCCCCCTTTCTGAGCCCCTCCCACACCATGCTGGTCCTCTGGTGTGCCCTATGGGAGGGACAAGGGGCGGTGAGAAGATTCCAGCTTCTTGAAAGCCTGAGGTGGTCAGCGTCCCTGGAAAAGGGAGCAGTTGCCTGGTGACCGCGCCTGGATGTCTCCCGTAGGGGCTGACCAGAAAGGGGAAGTGGTCAGGCTGGTGCTCACTGTCTCTGGGGTGCGCGAGGGCTTGTATGAGCGAGGAACGCCTCTCACCAGCTGCGCCTGAGCTGCGACATTCAGGCCACCACTGTCTCCTCAGCCACTCACATCTGGATACCTTCCATGGTTCAGGTAAGCGCCTTGACTTTCCCAGGCACAATTTCCTGTGTCCTCCACTACAGGCAGCTGCCAGTGTTGGCCTCGGGGCACGTGTCTTCGTGAGCCACCGCCTGGGCACCGGGCCAGGAGATTGTAGCCTGGGGCTCCGGTACCATCACTGGGTGGGGTTGGAGAAACACTGGCCTTGAAGAATCTGCTTGCTGGTCAGCGGCTGGGTGACCTGAGGCGACACTTCACTTCTCTGGGGCTCCGTTTCCTCACATGTAAGTCGGGGAGATGAAGAAGCCTACCTCTCGGGCTGAACTGAGAGAGTGACAGGGAGTGAGGGGTATAAACTGCAGAGGAGTTATTCTCCTCCTCTGGATACGGACAGTGCATTTGGGGACTTGGTACGTGAAAGGACCCTCAAGGTGCTGTGCTGGAGGTTGGGGTGGGGAGCGGGGCATGGAGTATGTGAACGTTAGGCTACAACCTGGAGCTCTTAGATGAGAGACCTCAAACACCACCAGTCTTTGTATCTTTTCACTGCATCTCTGGCATTCAGGAATTTATAAGTCACCTTGCCTTACGGAAGCCTCAGGTCAAGGTATGTTTAGCTGACATGAGATCTCCATTGAGCCATCTGCTCTTGCCCTCTGCAGAATTATTTCTCGAGGAGACCTGCGTTCGGCTTTGCCACATCCACTTCCACTGCTTTATGAACTCACTTGTCCCTAAGGCCACTCCCTTTCCTGGCCCCTTTGCGCACATGCACCCCTGAAGGCACATCAAAAGTGGGCACTGCTGAGCCTGGGCAGCACAAGGCTTGGGAGCTTCTTTTTAGCTGTTTAGGATCTTTTCTCCCCTTCTGAAAATTTAAAAACTGCTGAGAAACAGGGAAAACAATGACCTCAAATTCCATCACCTCATAACAACCACTGTGGAGTTTAGTGCATTGCCTTCCAGTCCTTCTTTCCCTGGGTACGAATAATTTTGAGTTTTATGTTTCGAGCTTTGTTTTGATGGAAACACATTCAAAAAATGGAAATACAGCCGGGCGCGGTGGCTCACGCCTATAATCCTAGCACTCTGGGAGGCTGAGGCGGGCGGATTGCTCGAGGTCAGGAGTTCGAAACCAGCCTGAGCAAGAGCAAGACCCCGTCTCTACTATAAATAGAAAGAAATTAATTGGCCAACTAATGTATATATATATAAAATTAGCCGGGCATGGTGGCACATGCCTGTAGTCCCAGCTACTGGGGAGGCTGAGGCAGAAGGATTGCTTGAGCCCAGGAGTTTGAGGTTGCTGTGAGCTAGGCTGACGCCACGGCACTCACCCTAGCCTGGGCAACAAGCGAGACTCTGTCTCAAAAAAAAAAAAAAAAAAAAAAATGGAAATACAGACAATACTGTGTAATCGCAGCCCAGTCCCCACCACTAAGAGAACAAGAAAAAGTAAGCAACAGCAAGAGGCAATTTGATCGGATCCAGTAAGGATTTTTGAGCTGGAAATTTGGGATAACCTTATTAGGAAGTTAAACAATCTCCAACTCTGGAAGACTCTGCTAAGGGCGAACACAGCACACAGAACATCTCTGAAACATTAGAAAGTCGGCCTATTTGGAGCAGGAACCAGAAGTTCTTTTAAAGTGTGCTATATGCATTTTGAAAATGTGCTTATTTTATGCTTAACAGAAAGGCTGGGTGGTAGGGAAACAAAGAAAGAATCTACTCTTACACACTAAAAAATCAAAATCATTTTTTCCACATTTTTTTCCAGTTGTCTCCAGCCACATAATCAGGTAATGTTATGTGAACATGTAGCTACAGCATAGACAATTTTGTATTCTGCTTTTTTCATTTTGTATGATCTCCCAATAATTCTCTCATGATATTTTCTTCCTAATTATCACTCAACTGCTGGATCCTACCCCATCAAGTAATTCTGTAATTTACTTTGTCAATCTCCCACTGTTTCACATTTAGGTAGCTCCCTGTTTATTTATACTGAGGTAAACATATTTATACATTTAGCTTTTACCTTCCTTGGATTGCTTATTAGGCTAGACTTCTAGAAATTATGTTATTGAATCAATGGACATGACCGTTTTTGGAATGTATTATCATTTTCTTTCAAAAAAATTTTTAAATCAATGTATACTGCCCCTGGCTATGCAGGAGAATCAGTTTCATCACAACTTTGACAGAATAGGACTTTATCATTATTTTTCATTTTTCGCTAGCAAATAGGTATAGTTTCTAACTGTGGACAAACGAATATGCCAGGCAAGCAATCAGCTATGATTGCTGAGCATATATGAACAGAATTTACTCCTTTAATGAAATAAACCAGACTCAAGATTAATCTGAGAGGTATGATGGTATGATCAACTATCACACTGAGAAAAGCATGTACAGTCAGCATGACTCAGCTCAGCCAAAGACCTGTACAATTTGCCCTCTCCTCCTTAGTTCTCTAGGATTTATTTTCAGAATCAACATCTTTTTTGTCAAACAATAAGTAGGAAATCAGTGCAATGCAATAGAAAATTCAGAAATATAGAATAAGGATATTATCAAAAGATACTCCATTCAAATGAGTTACCATAAACCTCTTGCTATCATCCTACATGAATAAGCTACTATTATATTCTGTCCCTTACTTCAGTATAGAGGAGTATGATTAATTTCTTAATCATAAAAAGAATGTGGGCTGGTTGTAGTGGCCCAGACCTGTAATCCTAGCTCTTTGGGAGGTTGAGGTGGGAGGATCGCTTGAGGCTAGGAGTTTGAGAGCAACCTGAGCAACACAGCGAGACCCTGTCTCTACAAAAAAATTAAAAAAAATTATCCAGGCTTGGTGGTGTGTACCTACAACCCCAGCTACTCAGAGGCCGAGGCAGGCAGATCCCTTGAGCCCATGAATTTGAGGTCGCAGTGAGCTATGATGATGCCACTGCACTCTAGCTTGGGCAACACAGTGAGACTCTCTCTCTCTGTCTCACACACACACACACACACACACACACACACACACACACACAAAATAATATGATTAATTGCATGGTATTTAAAAAACCCAAATGCATAAATAAAACATCACCCACAAAGTGGCATGAACAAATATGCAAATACATTTACATATTTTCTTTAGCAACAGGTGCAATGTGGATGTGATTTATACTTAAACAATAGCATATACATGTCAACTTAACTAAAAAATTATTGGCCCAAAATACTGTTTGCCTTAACATGTATGTACATCATAGTTACTGATAACAAATTTAATTGACAAAGAAACTAAACTAATGATAATATATAATTTAAAATGAAGAATCACAGCAGCTGACCACCATGACTCCCTCAAGACCCCCTCCATAAAGACCTTACCCTGAATTGCAGGAATTCCACTCGTCCAAGGGGTGTGTGACATCAGTGATGTCACCAGGAGTTGTGTGGTGGCCAGACTTTCTGGCAGAGTATTATTTGGAGTCCTCAGCAAACTCTAGAAGCCTGCTACTTTTAGCTTAAAAACATCAAATTTTAATAGTAATTCATAATTTAAGAAATCACTGGTAAATGGTCCCTTATTTTTACATAAAAATGAAAGTTTATTATAATCACCTGTCATGTGACAGGAGAATTGAAGAAAGGATTGATTTTTTTGGATGTGTCCCAGGCCCATCTAGAGGGCCCTGTGGCTGTGGAGTGGGGGGGGGGGGAAAGGGGGGGAAAGAGATGTACTTTGACACCCCTCCATCATCTCCCTGTCCCTCCTCCAAGCCGTCAGAATAAAAGGATTTATAGTTTTTCATGCAGAGAGTTGACATTTTCTCAATCTTATTTCAAGTGTGAATTTGTGAATTATGCATCTATGGAAAGTTTTGCAATTTTTGTTGATTTGTACCTAACACCTAAATAAAAACAAAATGCTTGCTATGCAAATGCAGCTTCAAGACAACCAGATTTCGGCTCCCAAGCTCCTCCTATAGACAAACTGTGGAGCTGCCACTGCTCTGAGGCCCACTGGTGGGTCAGTCCCATACCCCGAGCATCACTGTTCTAAGCCCAAAGAGTGAGCCCAGGCCAGGAGGTGGGAAGGGCACAGGGAGTGCTTGGAGCTGCAGGTTGTCTGTGTGGCGGAGGAACACAAGGGACAGTCCCTTGTGTGGGACTGGGAGCTGATGCTGTGGGTGGGCAGAGTGCATTGGGCATGCTGAGCATTGCTGAGCTCAGACTTCACTCAGCTTCAATCATAGGAACTGCAGAGAGGCTTAAAGCAGGGAAGGGCCAGGGTTGTACTTATATTTGGCAGCCAGGACTGGGCCAGATAGGCATCCCCAGCCAGAGAAAGTGCAAGGGTCCAGGTACAGAGATAATGAGAACTTGGACTGAAGCAGGGCAGGTGATGCTGGAGAGAAAGGAATGGATCTGAAAGCCGACATGCAGGTGAAATTTCGTGGCTGACTGAAAGAGGTGGTGGGGGGAGGCGAGGGGACGGAGAGTGACAGGCAAGGTCTCCAGCCTTTCATAGCAGTGGGAGGATAGGCAGGGGGAAGAGAGGCCAGGCTCTTTACAATCACCCTGCCCTGCACATGTGGTTTTTCAGTTGACATAGGCTATCCTCATGGCCATTTCCGGTGCTGACACCAGCATGGTCAGGTGGGAACATGGCCTTTCTGAGAGTGAGCAGTGACAGTCTGGGAACTAGGGATGAATCAGGGCAAGAATTCTGCATGCCGACAAGCCTAAGATCAGCTCAGACCCTCATCCCACACCTTTCCAAAGTCCAAAACCCTTCCCAGGACTTCTATGGATCCCCTAGCAGGCCACCTCTTTCCCTACAGTCAGTCCTGGCTGGCAGCCTCTGCTCCTGCTGCACTGACCCCAACGCTGCTGCTTCCTTGGACCCCCAGGCCACCAAAACAAATCTGCTCACAAAGGCATGGGCAGAGGCAGCAGACTTTACTAAAAATAAAGATTGAGCAGGGTCGTTTATAACGTGTCAATGCAAACAACTGCGAACTGAAAGTAATACCGCCCTATTCTGAAAATGTCTTTGCCACCCCGGCCCTGAGTACTTTCCATCAGTTGCTCCTCCCACCTTTGCACCGTCCTGCTGGCTCCCCTTCTTTTGATCCTTCCATCCCTTCTTCTCCTAACCTTCTCCTACGTAACTGCAAATTCTCCATCTTCTATGACCCAGAGAAAGTCAACACTCCCCAGTTCCCACTAGCAAACCTCATTCCCAGGCAGCTTTGCAGACCCAGAGACGCTTTGCCGGGCACAGGCCCTTCTTACTGCTCTTGACAGCCGCTGCCCTCCTTGGAAGGCACTTGCAGTTGTAAACAGCACTTTTTTTTGGTTTGCTCTCAATAATGCCCCATGTTTGGTGATCCTCAGGGCTCTTTTGCACGCATCATCTCTCGGAAGCTTTTCAGAAGCCTGCAAGGAGGCAGGTAAGATGTTTCAGGTCTTGTTTGGGTGCAAAAGCTAGTGCCCAATCTTATATTTTCCTGGTTAGAGCTGGAACCCATACTACTAAGTGAAGTATCCCAAGAATGGAAAAACAAACACCACATATATTCACCAGCAAACTGGTATTAACTGAGCAGCACCTAAGTGGACACATAGGTACTACAGTAATAGGGTATTGGGCAAGGGGGAGAGGGGAGGGGAGCGGGTATATACATACATAATGAGTGAGATGTGAACCATCTGGGGGATGGTCATGCTGGAAACTCAGACTTGTAGGGGGTGAGGGGAAAGGGCGTTTATTCAAACCTTAAAGTCTGTACCCCCATAATATGCCGAAATAATAATAAAAAAAAAAAAGCTAGTGCCCAGCAACACAGGGACAAGAAACCTATTCCCTTGATGCTCAGCCCAGGGCCCTTCAGGGCTTCATTATGTGAATATGCGTGTACCTTTCACATTGTAAACTGCACTTCTTACTGAGGATCTTGGTTTAAATACTCAATAAACCCACAGTCTCAGGAAATCCTGATGAAGGATTATGTGATTTCTGCCTCTGATTCCCTAGAAATGCCTTTTGGAGAAGCGAGAGTAGGGCTAAGGTGGTTACTGCCTTTAGCTTCTCCCCCACCCACCTGCCCATTCCCTGCAGAGTGTCTTGTTCAATCTTTTCCCCTGAAACCACTCAGAAGCCACTCCCCTGCGATGGGCTTACAGATATTCCTTGAAAATGTCTTGGGCAACTAGAGCAACAGGAAGAGATGAGGAGGAAGCTGGAATCCCCCCTCCCTACACTTGCATGGCCTCTGCTTCCCAGCCAGCCTCCTGACCCCAGTGGGCAATGGCAGATGGAGAGCAGGGACCCTGCCCAAGGTCACCTCATGTCCAGGTGAGGTGGCTTTGGAGTTAGACTGCACAGTGTAGGAATTTCAGGGTCTACTACCCTGCATCGTTAGAGGGGAAGTCCACTCGGAGCAGGGGAAAGAGGCTGGGGCAGCATTTGTTCATTCAAGTATTCACAGATATGTTTGTAGTGTCTACTGGGTCCCAGCTGGTGTTCTAGGCACTGGAAACATAGTGATAAAGAAAGGCAAGGGGCCAGGCGCACTGGCTCAGCCCTGTAATACTAGCACTTTGGGAGGCTGAGGCAGGAGGATCACTTGAGGCCAGGAGTTCAAGACCAGCCCGAGCAACATAGCATGAACCCCCTTCTCTACAAAATCTTAAAAAAAAAAAAAAAAAAGGAGATTAAAACAAACAAAAAAAAGGGAGACATATTTTCTCAGGACCTCTTAAGACCATGTGCTCTGGGCCTGTCACACACATTTGGCTCAGAATAAACCTCTTTAAATTATTTTACAGTCTTTTTTTCTGTTAACATAAAAAATTACAACATTTCAAGTGAAGAGTTTAAAAATAAGGTAGAGCTAAAATGTCAGATGTGAAAAATATGATTATTTACCCTCAAAATGTACTAAGGTCTTTTTATTGTTCAGAAGGATTAACTTTAGACTGTGTAAGTAAAGTGTGAGTGTCAGAAATGTACAGGTAACCACTAAAACAAACAAACAAACAAAAGATTTAGGGAGAGAGAGAGAGAGAGAGAGAGAGAGAGAGAGAGAGAGAGAGAGAAGGGCAAGGCCCAGACTCTTATGGTGCTGACATACCAGTGTGGGACACAGACAATGAACAAAGAGAACAAATATACCAAGAGACAGTTGTCGCCGTAACAGGCCCAGTTGGAGGGAAAATGCATTTCACATATGGATCATAAATAACACAGACATTTGCAGGCTTAGTGCTGTCCCTTCATGTGGCTGAGGTGCTTCCCTCAGGAGGGGCAGGTGAGGAGAAAGGCAGGCGGCAGAAGGAAGGCATCCCTGAGCCAAATCCTGAAGACAGTGCCAGGAGAGTGGGGGAGGAGCTGGGAGGTGGAGGAGGAGTTTGTGTGGAGGAGTTTGTCTCTTCAAGCTGTCTGCCCCCGGCCTCCAGGTCATCGACTTGGCCTCCTGCTTCAGAGAAAAAGGAAGCTTCTGGGAATCAATTTTCAGCATCCTGTGCCCACACCCACAGCCTTCTCTGACTCCATTCAGCCTTTGTCTTTGTCTTTCTCTTTCTCTCTCTCTCTCTCTCTCTCTCTCTCTCTCTCTCTCTCTCTCTCTCTCTCTCTCTCCTCATTCCCTTTGTGTGTGTGTGGTTTTTTTCTTTCCTTTTATCTGAAGTCTTTTGCTCACATCCTTGGGCCCTTTGGAAAGCTCATTCTTCTGTCTGGGCTCAGGAGGGTATCTCCTTGCCTTCTGGGATATTCTTTTCTCTGGTTCCTGTCCTGCTTCTCTGGCTGTTCTTTCTCAACCTCCCTCGCAAGTTCCTCTTCCTCTTTTCCTTCCAGTGTGATGCATGGCTTCCCCAGGATCCCATCTCTCACTCTGGTTTTCTGGGAGTGAATGAGATTCAGTCTTTCCCGAGGGCGGGATGCTTGAGGAGAAAGGGGAGGGAGAGTACAGGAGCACCGAGCTCCCAAGCAGGGAGCATGCTCCTGGTAGGGAGAGGACAGACACCAAGCAGGGAGGACAGATACCTACACCACAGGGTCTTTTGGTCCTGTAGAAACTTCACTACTGCACCCACATTGTATTCAGCTGTAACTATCCTCCAAAGACTTGGGACAAAGATTCTGAGATGTCCCTGCTCCTGCCCGTGCCTGGTGTCTAGCACACCCAGCCAAGAGACTTTAAATGTAGTGGAAGTGGGGGAGGAGGGAGAACAGAGCCTTTCTCTGGAGACTGTGGCTTGTCAGTGGTAGAATTCCAGGTAGCCCTGTACTGCGACAAGCAGACAGGAAAGGTATTTGGGTTCAAGGAGTCTTTTTCAGTGTCTTTCCCTCTGCCTAGCTCCTGCTGGTGCTATGACTATAACAGGCATAAGCATCCCATCTCATCACCTGCAGGCTGGACTCAGTGTCACTACTGAGGCCTGGGAACCACCTCGAGTGCTTCTTAAAAATGCTGATTTCTAGGCCGGGTGCTGTGGCTCACTCCTGTAATCCTAGCACTCTAGGAGGCCAAGGCGGGCGGATTGCTCGAGGTCAGGAGTTTGAAACCAGCCTGAGCAAGAGCGAGACCCCGTCTCTACTATAAATAGAAAGAAATTAATTGGCTAACTAACATATATACAGAAAAAATTAGCCGGGCATGGTGGTGCATGCCTGTAGTCCCAGCTACTCGGGAGGCTGAGGCAGCAGGATTGCTTGAGCCCAGGAGTTTGAGGTTGCTGTGAGCTAGGCTGACGCCACGGCACTCACTCTAGCCTGGGCAACAAAGTGAGACTCTGCCCGCCCCCCCCCCCAAAAAAATGCTGATTCCTATGTCCCACACCAGACCTATTTATCAGAATTGGGACTTCAGTGGGGACATAGAACCCTGTATTAAAATGCATTTCAATCCATTTCCCAGGCAATTCAAACGTAACATTTGACAAGCCCTGATTTGATGGTCACAAGTTAAGGCCCTAGAGTCACACAGACCTGGGTTTGGCTGTGATTTTTCCACTGACTAGCTCTGCAATCTTAGGCAAATTATTGAGCACTTCTAAGCCTCTGTTTTCTCATCTGTGAAACGGCATAATAATAATAATTACCTACCTCTATAGAGCTTTCATGAGGACTAAATAAGCTGGGGTATGTAAAGTGGTTAGAACTCGTGGTAAGTCAGCGCGAAATGCCTGATAGTTTTTAAAGCGCACTTCCATACTGAGGTTTTCATTATGTGGAAGAAGTCACAGCTAATGACTAAGGTCTTGCCAATATTGGAAGTTCTTGAACCATGGTTCTGCTTTCAGTTCTGTTTTGAAAAGAAAGATTTGTCAGCTTGGCGCCAGCACAGCAAAGAGAGCGAGGACTCATCAGACTGGACTGAGCTGGACTCTCAGGTTAGTCAATTGCTAGCTGTGTAGCCTTTAGCAAATTTCTTAACCCCTCTGACTTCTATTTCCGTATCTGTAAAATGGGAGTAACGATAGCTGGACCCCTTGAAAAGTTATAATGAGGACTAAGTGATAACACGTATGTCAGTGGTTCTCAACCTTGGCTTTATATTAGAATCATCTGTAGGGCTTTATAATACAAGCAAACAAACGAAGCCAGGTGCAGTGGTGCATGCCAATAGTCCCAGATACTCAGGAGGCTGGGAGGATCGCTTGAGCCCAGGAGTTTAGGGCCAGCCTGGGCAGCATAGCAAGACACCATCTCTAGAAAAAATTTGAAAATTAGCTGGGCGTGGTGGTGCACACCTGTAGTCCTAGCTATTTGGAAGGTTGAGGCAGGAGCAACGCTTGAGCCAAGGAGTTCGCCATTGCAGTGAGCTGTGATAGTCACACCAGTGCACTCCAGCCTGGTCACCAGAGTGAGACCCTGTCTCTTAAAAAAAAAAAAAAAAAAAAAAAGAGTAAGGAAATAGATTCTCCCATATGAGCCTCCAGGGAGACACAGCCTTGCCAGCACTTTGATTTTAGCCCAGCCAGACTTTCCTTGGACTTCTGAACCCAGAACTGTATGATAATAAATTTCAGTTATTTCATGCCACTAAGTATGTAGTGATTTGTTAGAGCAGCCCTAGGAAATGGGTTACTTTAGATTATTAAGCAGACTCATTTCAGTTTTTAAAATTCAGTCATGCTCATTTTGAAACTTAAATCGAAGCTTTACCCTTCGCCCCAGTGAGGGACGCGGGAAGAGGGGTGGAGGCTGCCCAGGTGTCTCAGCAACCCCTTCCCTGCACTTACTTCCCTGGGGTTGGATTGAGGAGGAAAGAGGGAGACAAACAATTTTCCATGGCAAGTCTTCCTTCAGTGGGCCATTACTGAGAGTCTGATTTGTGTGGGGGAGGGGCTCCCAACCTGCCCACCCATGAGGGACTCAACCCCTGGTCCTCGAGGGGTCTCTGTGGTGCCTTGAGAGATGCAGCTGCATCTTTGGGCTGCTTCTCAGCATCCTCTCATGCAAGCACTTCACTGCCATCCTAGCTCTCAGAGATCCTGCACCCACAATCTTCCTGACCCTCTGCGGCCCCAATTCCGGGCCTGCCGGCAAGGGTAGGATCCAACTTCCTTACCTTCCCAGGGTCGAACTTGACTGTGCAGCCATGGTGCACCCCTCACTGGCTTCCCCAGGGCTGGTCTCCCTTCTCTGGAAGCACCTTGGCCATTAAACTGGACTGTTGGCCTAGAGGACATCTCACTGGAAGTGGAGTGTGATTCTCTTGGGCCCCCGCTCTCAGCTGTATGCTCCCCAAAAGACAAACGTTTCTCAATTCTGTTGAAAAGGCATCTCTCAACAGTCTTTGGAGCAGGGGCTGACCCAGTGCTATTTCTCTGGTCTTAGAACATGGGGAACTTGGGACTCTTACTCTCAATGGTGGGCCCTGATCATTCATTCTGGGGGATCTCCTGTGACCCCACCGTATCTCTGCCATAGCAATGCTCCCTCTAAAGCAAGTTATCCTGAGCCCTGCTTGGCCTTTCCTTGATGACTAGGGGGCTTCATTACCAACACCAGCAGAGGAAGGCCCTGTGACAAGGAGAGAAAGCATTTGGGCCTCCATCCTTCCAGGGGGACCTTGGTAGGTCACTGACCTCAGCCCTGGCTCCCTATCTGGGGAGCGGGGTGATGGCTGAGGGTGAACTGAGGGGAGAGTTGGGAAAGCACACAGCAGACTGCTAAGACTGCATTGAACACACTCAAAACATCCAATGGCAAATCAAATCCATTTCATTTATAAGAATAAAACTGAAAAAAATATATACTTATCACTCTGAGCAGTTCTGAAAATGACCCATAGTTTCACTTTCTGACAACATCATTCCACTTCCTTTTTCTTTCCCAGGAAGCTGATGAGAATGAAATTTCTTTGGCCTTGAAACCTAAGCAGTAGTTTTTCTTGGCAACTACACGACATGGTCGACTGATTCTTTTCAATTTTATCAAAGTAAACGCACATAGTTCAAAAATCAAGTAATGCAGAGGGTTTTTTAATAAAAAGTGACAACCCCTGTCTTCTCACCCCATCCTTCTACCAAGGCGTGCTTCTCAGATACAACAGCTATTTTTTTTTTTTTTTTTTTTTGGAGCCAGAGTGTCACTCTGTTGCCCCGGGTAGAGTGCAATGGTATCATCATAGCTCACTGCAACCTCAAACTCCTGGACTCAAGCCATCCTCCTGCCTCAGCCTCCTGAATAGCTGGGATTTCAGGCGTCCACCATGACACCCCGCTAATTTTTCTATTTTTAGTAGAGACAGGGTCTCACTCGTGCTCAGGTTGGTCTTGAACTCCTGAGCTCAAGTGATCCTCCTGCCTCAGCCTCCCAGAGTCAGATACAACAGCTTTGAAGGTGCATGTCCTGCTGTTTACTTCTGTAGCTCTAAAGGGTATGTTGATGTTGCTTTTGGGAGAAATTCTTGAAAAGTAAAACAAGAAGATAAAGAGATAACAAGTGGGAGAGGAGAGATAAACAGAAAACCAGGAGTCAAACATTTGAATAAAGGGAAAAGAATTGAGAAAGCAAAGGGAAGGAAATTCTATCTATCTATCTATTTATCTATCTATCTATCCATCCATCCACCCACCTGGTTCCTCAGGGCTAAAGAAGGCAAGATTCTAATTTTATGTTTGTTGAACAAAGATTCTGCCTTCTGATATGTGCCTCTTTTTAAATCCAGTGTTCTTTCGATCTCACTGGGCCCTGTAAAACTAATGTCACAGCCCCTCCTGAGGGCTAATGCCCAGTCTCCACTTCTTTTCTTTCCCCCTTGCTTCTTCTTTCTCTATCGCTCTCCTGTGTGCATCCTGAAAAGATGATCTTCCACAAATCTCTGGGTTTTGTTTGCGGATTGCCTAGGGGGTGAGCTGACACTTGGCTCTCTTAAGAGGAAATCCCCAGTACACCATGGATAAACCACAAAAGCATCCTGTTGAGCAAAACAATAAGCTGCAGAATGATGTGTTTAGAAGAGCAGTAGTTACACATTATTGGTTTCACCGCATATAACTTTATCGATAGTCAAAGAACATTATATTTGATCAAGCCAAAATTTCAGCAAAGAAATGAAACTGAAACTGAAAATCCAAGTCATAATAACTTAATTAATGAAGACACTACATCAGTAATGCAAACACATTTGAAACATTTCAGCCAAGTTAGAAGGTCATTTCAATTATAATGGCTTTAGCAGCAGCCTGATTCTACTGCCTTCCTAGGTCCCTTTTTAAATCACTAATATTACTGAAAAGCAGGAATCTGAAGTGACACTGTTTGAACATGCATGCCGCAACCAGGATTCCAGAACCTCTCCCAAAGATCTCTCAAGGATCATTTTTACTTTAATATCCAAATAAAATGGCCAAGTGCCCATTGCATGGATGAAGAGAGCCCAGCCCTCCACAAGATCTCCCTGAATTCCTGGGGGCTACTCAATTAATTAGTCCACCCTGCAGCCTGCACTCCACTGTCACTCAGAACCTAGTAGTTGCTGTTCTTGCTACTTGCCCACATGTCACCCCTGGCTTGGAAAACCACTGCACACATGTCATTCCCCCCAGGCTCTGCTCATACAAGCCTGTGTGTGTTGTACAGTTTTATTGAAGGTTTGGTGGTAACAGGAAGTTACAGCACAGCATAATGCAGGCAGCAGTTTAGGACTGCATATTAGACAGCACTGCCCTGTAACTGCATGTGGGGCTTCCTAACCATGCTCTGATTCACTGCTCTCTTCTCAACCTCTCCTTCAGCTACTAACCTCTTCCAAGACTCTCCTTTCTAGTCTGCCAGCCTTGGGCCCCCAAATTCCCGTTACTTTTTTTGTGTTTGCTTGCTCTGTCTTCAGCTTCACCCTTCTTACCTTCCCTCACCCAAAGAGACTCATCAAGGTATTTTTCTACTCCATGAAATAAAGCTCTCAAAATTCTCTCTCCCCTGTTATGAATTAAGTCTGTCTTGCCCTTATGATATAAAAAAAACACTGCAGTCAACTACTGGGGTTTTGAGGATTTTTTTTTGTTTGTTTGGTTTGGTTTGGTTTTTTGAGACAGGGTTTTTGCTCTGTTGCCCAGGCTGGAGTGCAGTGGTGCGATCATAGCTCACTGTAAGCTTGAATTCCTGGGCTTAAGCAATCCTCCCAGCTCAGCCTCCCAAGCAGCTGGGACTACAGCTGCACAGCCACCACACCTGGCTAATTTTTCATTTTTTTATAGAGATGGGGTCTTACTATGCTGTCCAGGCTGGTCTTGAATTCCTAGCCTCAAGTGATCCTCCTGCCTCAGTCTACCAAAGTGCTGGATTACAGCCAGGAACCACAGCACCCAGCCCAATTACTGTGTTAAATGTTACTTCCCCTTCCTGCTGCACATTCAGTGATGTAAGAAAAAGTGATGGTTGTGTCTACCATTTTTAGAGAACCTAGTAGGCATATGTCTCTAATCCTCACGAACCTCTATGAAGTAGTAGACAATATCATGACTGTATTATAGACAGGGACGCTGAGGCTCAGAGAAGGTTAAGAGACTTGCCTGCAGTCCCCTAGCTGCTAATTGGTAGGGTTTGACTATGGACCGGTGCCTGGCTGACTCCTAAGCAGATGTCTGCATTTCCACACAACATGGTAGATAACTGCCCCTCTGTGAGATGCCACCCATCCATGCCTCTTTCTTCTATCTCCCTTCTTCTCAGGATTCCCCTGCAATGAGTTGGTGGGAGACCAATTTCTGGATCATCTTAGCTGTGGCCATGATCATTGTCTCCGTGGGCCTGGGCCTTATCCTGTTCTGTGTCTGCAGGTGGCATTTTAGACAAGGTAATGGTCACCATCTCACCTGGGTGGGGGTGGAGGGACAGGGGACAAGAAGGTTATCAGTACTGCAAAGCTTCTTTAGGGCAAGAAGATTAGTTCCGGGCCTGTATGCGCTGAGTTTGGATTAAGCATGCATTTCGGGTTTGAGTCCTAGGCCCACTACTAACTTATGTCTCTAGGCCTCTGTTTACCCATCTGCACAGTGAAAGGAGGGAAGTTAACTAATCTCTATGAACCCTTCCAGCCCTAAGGGTGTGGGTGAAAACAATCTGTTTCAAGGCACAATATGCTCAAGTGCTTTCTCTTTGCTATGTGGCTGTTGATCTCAGCATCTTGTCGCTGGGGCTTGCAAGAGAACACACATCTGTGGAAAGTCAAGAACTGTCTTGAGGAATGAAATAGGGACGTGTCTCATGACCAGTGTGTTTGGCCACCATGATTGCCTTTCTCCAAGATCACACTCGGAATTTTCTGCTATTATCCCCACCTAGACTAGAAACCTCTTGGTATCCTCAGACATAAAAAAAGCAGCCACCTGGGGATTAACACTAACTTTAGATTATCTACAAGTAGATTTTCCACATTGTTGTTCATCTTCAGAAACAGGAACTCCTTGATCCGATGGTGTGCTGGTATATTGTCTTGAGATTTCATCCTTTTAAATAATGACCTAAGCCAGGAGTGTACCTGGGGATGGTGAATATTCTGACAGGTACAGCCACCTGTCCATGGGGTACCTAAGGCGGGCCTCTCTCAATGATTGTCTTCCCCACTGCCTCTGGACACAGCCCCCAAATCCTGCTTAACCCAATGCAGAAAGGTCAGGGCTACACAAGAAGTGAAATCGTTTTGGCATTCTTCTCAATCTCTGGTTAGAGATAAGAAAATTAAGGTTCAGAGGGAGACAGGATCTTAATCAAGGTGCCAAAAGAGTTGGTAGCAGAGTTGAGACCAGAACTCAAGTCTACGGGGCTCCCAGTTCAATGCTCTCTTCCCTCTACCCCTTAATCATAATTAATTTTTTTTTTTTTGAGACAGAGTCTCACTTTGTTGCTCAGGCTAGAGTGAGTGCTGTGGCATCAGCCTAGCTCACAGCAACCTCAAACTCCTGGGCCCAAGCAATCCTACTGCCTCAGCCTCCCAAGTAGCTGGGACTACAGGCATGCACCATCATGCCTGGCTAATTTTTTCTATATATATGTTAGTTGGCCAATTAATTTCTTTCTATTTATAGTAGAGACGGGGTCTTGCTCTTGCTCAGGCTGGTTTCAAACTTCTGACCTTGAGCCATCCACCCGCCTCGGCCTCCCAGAGTGCTAGGATTACAGGCGTGAGCCACATAATTAATTTTTTTTTTAATACAAAAAGTATCCTGAGTCCCTACACTCCTGAATCCATTTGCCTTCTTAAAACTTTTCATTTTCAGATATGGAAAAAAATATGACCCCGAACAAAATTTTTATCTACTCTCTTTTATCTTGAACCATTCCCATTAACAAGCAAGCTATAATTAATAATAACTTGTATGTCCAGCACATTACAGTTTACAAACTACTGTTCCCATTCTTGATCTCATTTCCTCACAATCACACTTTTGGCTATTCATTCAGCCGACACTTCTGAGTGCCAAGTGAGCGCCAGGCATAGTACCAGGCAATGAGGAAATAAACACGGCCCAAATGGTTGCTGCCCTCCCCAGTCAACACACACACTCTGTGGTCAGAAGGTCTGGGTTCAAAGTTCACCTCTACAACTTATCAGTTCTGTATTCCTAAGTCTGTTTTCTTTCAAATGTCCTGGACCTGCCTGTTCTCTGAGGACTTCCAAACTCCAAAATCACAACTCTGCTAATTCTTTCTAAATGATTACGCTTCCCCCCCTCCCCCGTAGGTAAGAAATGGGAAATCGCCAAGCCCTTGAAGCAGAACAAAACAGAGGAAGAAAAGATGTATGAGTAAGTGGGGATAAATCCTTCTGCTTTTCACCTTTGAGAACAACCTGTTTACTTCCCCTCTTGGCTTCACTACTGTACTGCCCACTTTTCCTGTGGAGCTGGCAAAATGTCCTGTCTGTCGACTCTCCCCACGTAAGGGCAGAGGCCTCGGGACATCATGAGAGCAGAGCATCATCTGGTGCTCTCTGCTCTCCAAGTCATCCCTCGTCTGGTCTATTCCAACAAAGGTCACAGGTTGGGTCTATGTTCTGGGTCTGCCATCTAGGCCATACTTCTTGTCTTTAGATGGATCCCAAGCATAATAGCCCTCTGAAAGCTATTGTGTTGAACTAAAACATGCCATGCACTTTTCTTTTGTATTTTGTGATATATTTGGGGCTTTATGGTTACCATCTGTGCTGGGCATCACCAAGACCACCCTTAGGCTTGAGAATTCACTGGAAGGACTAACAGGACCCAGATACTCATGGTTATACACATGGTTACAGTTTATTACAGCCAAAGGATGCAGATTAAAACCAGCAAAGGAAAAAGATGCATGGGGTGAAGTCTGGGAGAAACCAGGCACAAGCTTCCAGGTGTCATCTCCCAGTGGGGTCTCATAGGTAGCCTTAATTCTTCTCCCAGCAGTGATGAGTGACAATGTATGTGAAGCATTGCCGACCAGAGAAGCTCCCGGAGGCTTGGTGTCCAGGGATTTCATTTCTTTGGGGGTTAGTCATGTAGGCATGGAACACCTGTATTTAGCTATTCAACCCCCAGACCCTCTATGGATATCAAATTGATACAGTATGCTCCAGGGTTCCAGGGGTTCACCATAAATCACGTTATTAGCATAAACTATCTGGTACAGCCCAAAGCCCCAGTTATATAAAGATACTCTTATCAAGCAGGATATTTCGAGTTTAGAGATTATTTATCTCCCAGGAGCCAGACAAGATCCAATCCTTTCTTTGAAATATATGCACTACCTAAAACAAGACTAAGCTTTTCTAAAATGGCTTTTGTTGCAGCTCCAGGGGCCCGGCAAATAAGATCTCCTGCCCACTAATTCTGATCCCCTTGAGGAGTAAGAAAGATGTATAAGGTAGCTAGGTGACCAAAATATTGCCTTCATTAAGAATAAAAGTAGCGGCCGGCCCAGTGGCTCACGCCTGTAATCCTAACACTCCAGGAGGCCAAGACAGGTGTCTCGCTCAAGGTCAGGAGTTTGAAACCAGCCTAACTAAGCAAGAGTGAGACCCTGTCTCTACTATAAATAGAAAGAAATCAATTGGCCAGCTAAAAATATATAGAAAAAAATTAGTCAGGCATGGTGGCACATGCCTGTAGTTCCAACTACTCGGGAGGCTGAGGCAGAAGGATTGCTTGAGCCCAGGAGTTTGAGGTTGCTGTGAGCTAAGCTGATGTCACAGCACTCTAGTCCGGGCAACAGAGTGAAACTCTGTCTCAAAAAAATAAATAAATAAATAAAAGTGGCATGGCAGAATGTGGCTCTTCTCTGTGGGCAAGTGAGTACCCTAATTATGAACTGGGAAAACTTTCTTCCCCAGTTCACAGGCAGGAAAACCTCAGGTCTCCCCAACAGTGCAGGCCACTTCCTCTGAACGGCAAAGAAAAGAGAAGGGTTTGTGATTTCTGCAGTGAGCCTGCTCTGGAGGAGAAAGTGAGAGGAGCTGGTTTTTTGCCAAATTTAGCAGTCAGATGAATTGCCTTCCTCCCCCAGGAAGAGCTATGGAGAGGTGGAGTGAGCCAATGATGGAGCTCTTGCCACATGTCCCCTTCTGCACTCACCCCAACGACCTAAAGATTTTTATGCAATCCCAGCAGGACTTTGTCACCTATAGGAGTCAAGTCAGTGCACCTAGGGGAATGGAGGTCTAGGTAAGGGAAGCTTTTCATAAAACTTCTTACTGAAGTATAATAGGAATACAGAAAAGTACATAGTAAGTGTACAACTTGATGAATTTCCACAAACTGAGCAGACCCAGGTAGCTGGCACCTAGATTAAGAAACAGGATATTACTAATGCTTCAGATGTTTACTTTTTACACCCCAAAGGTAACCACTATTTATAATAGCGTAAGTTAGTTTTGTCTTGTTTTTAACCTTTATGTGAATGGAATCATACAGTGTGTAGTGCATATTATTTGGTGTTTGGCTTCTTTTGCTCAACACTATTTTTATGAAATTCACTGTGTGTAGTAGTAGATTATTCATTCTCGCTGCTATAGCGTAGAGTGGGAGTATACCATGACTGATTCATCCATTCTACTGCTTATGGGCATTTGGGTGGTGGGATAGTTTTTTCTGTCTCTGATTCTCTGGAGAACCCAAACTAACACAGGTAGTGTCCAGTCTCGGGATGTTATGAATATTGCTGCTCTGAACATTCTAGTGCACATGTTTTGGTGAACATACACGAGCATTTCAGTAGGGTATGGACCCAGTAGTGGGATTACTATCTCAGGGTGTGTGTACATTCAGCTTCAGGAGTACATCTGTTTTGCAAACAGAAGTACATCTGGTACCTACCTCCATCTCCTAATCCAGCTCAGGTGAATGCAGTAAGGTATGATCCATGCACTGGGCTATAGCACTTCAACCCTCTTCCCTCAATTGCAGTCATTCCCTGGGCTAGAGGAAATGGTTTCTTTAGGGTGCCAGTTACAAATGGTAGGGAGGACCTAGAAAGAGAAGGAAATGCTTCCAATTTGTACAGACAATATTTGAATGTCCAACTCATTCACTTTCCTTAATGTTTTCTTTTAAATCTGCTGACAACAGGCTTGGTCCAAATCAAACACTGACTCCCTCTCTTTCCCTCTCTCCAGGAATGTTCACAACGAATCGCCAGTACATTTACCCCCTCTGCCACCCAGGGGTTTGCTTTCTTCAGAAGACTCCTGTAAGTATATTTTGCTGATAACAGTTTCATTTGGGGTAAGATAACACATTTACCTAGGTGTCTTAGTCAACTCAGGCTGCCATAACAAAAATACCATAAACTGGGTGGCTTGAACAATAGAAATGTATTTTCTCATGGGCCTGGAGGCTGGACACTCGAGATCAGGGTGCTGGCTGATTTGATCTTCCTGGCTTGCAGACAGCTAGCTGCCTTCTTCCTA
The DNA here is from genome assembly GCF_040939455.1 of Microcebus murinus. Classification (NCBI taxonomy): domain Eukaryota; kingdom Metazoa; phylum Chordata; class Mammalia; order Primates; family Cheirogaleidae; genus Microcebus; species Microcebus murinus. Next base: position 15,295,266 of record NC_134121.1, on the reverse strand, counting down.
TATCCTTACATGACCTCTCCTCTATGCGTTCGAGCTGGGGAAGAGAATGGGACAGCCAGCTCTCTGGTGTTTCTTCTTACAAGGACACTAATCCCACTGGATCAGGGGCCCACCCTTATGACCAAATATAGCCACACGGGCGGTTAGGGCTTCCACATATGAATCTGGGGGAGACACACTCACTCTGTGACACTAAGATTTATAGATGCAGCATCCTGTTTAAAAGAGAAGAATAAGTGTAAAAGGGGCAGAATAAGTACCAATGTTAAGCAAAAAGGAACTTGGGGGTGTCGCTGGGCCTCTCAGTTATTATGTGAAAAATTCTGCCTGGTTCCTTTGACTGAAACGTTCTTCCTTAAGTTCTTTGCACAGCTGGCTTTGCCTCATCCTTCAGGTGTCAGCTCGAAAGTCACCACCTCAAAGAGGCCTTCCTGGACCACCGTATCTAAAGTAGCCCTGCTGATTTCCTTTATGAGATTTATGGCAGTGATCTAAAATGGTCTTGTTTAGTTACTGTTCATTTGTTTGGTATCTATCACCTCCACTGGAATATAAACTCCAAGAAAACAGAAACTTTTCTTGTTTTGTTCACCGCTATTTATCTGACACCTGGCACAGTGACTGGAGCTTAGTAGGTACTTAAGAAAAATGTTTTAATTGAATGGATAAATAATATTAGCTAACATTTATTGAGCATGCACTGTGTTTCAGGCCCCATGCTAGGCACTTTACAGGCATGATCTCTTTTAATCCTCACAACAACTCTATGAGGCAGGTACATTTTGATCCCCCTTGGACAGATGAGGACAGTAAGGCACAGAGAAGTTAAGTGACTTAACCATGGTACACAGCTAGTGACTTCTGAAGCCTGAACATAAAGTTGGATCTGTTTAACTGCAGAGTTCTTCAGAAAAATGAAATGGAGGTAGTATTTCAGGTTCTCTTGGGAAAAGATGAGATTATGGTAGAGGCAGTTCCAATCCCTATCGAAGGGGGAGTTGAGCTGTTTCATCATCTTTCCTTTTGCTATGAACCCATTCTGCACTAATTTCACCTTCCGAAAACACCGTTGTTCCCTTCCTTCTTAGTAGAGAGATCTGTGTGCATGAGCAATTATGGACAGTCCTGGAAAACAGTGTAAGTCATTGGGATGGATGTGCCAAAAAGAAAATATAGTTAGTTGCACTTCCTTGTGAGAATTAGGATCTGTAGACACAATAGTACTCATCTGGATACTGACTCTGGTTGGTTCCTTTTCTAAGTTTGCTTCATGGTTCCCACGCAGAGCAGTCTTAGGCAGAGAGACACGGGAGTCAAGATATCTGACTAATATTTGCCATTACTCACTTGGGTGGTCCTGAGACTGCATTATGTCTGTGTCTAAGTTTCATCTGTAAAATGGGGATCTGGCCCACTGAAACACATGAAAATCATGAAAATCATGCTGAGTACCTTTTTACTCTTTCTTTTCCTTCCTTCCTTCCTTCCTTCCTTCCTTCCTTCCTTCCTTCCTTCCTTCCTTCCTTCCTTTTCCATCTTTTCTTTTCCCTCTTTCCTTTTTTTGAGACAGGGTCTCACTCTGTCACCCAGACTGGAGCTCGCTGCAACCTCCAACTCCTGGGATCAAGTGGCCTAAGTCTTCCAAGTAGCTAGGACTATAGGCATGCAACACCACGCCCAGCTAATTTTTTAATTTTTTGTAGAGACAGGGTCTTACCGTGTTGCCCAGGCTGGTATCAAACTCATGGCCTCAATTGATCCTCCCATCTCAGCCTCCCAAAGTGATGACAGGCGTGAGCCACCGTGTCTGGCGTCTAAGCATCTTTTCGTGTCTTCCAGCCCCACAGGAAACCCAAAGTCAGCCACCGGCTACCTACTCCTTGATAAGTAAAGTTAAAAATAAGCAGACTGTTTCCATCCCGAGCTATATTGAGCCTGAAGATGACTATGACGATGTTGAGATGCCTGCAAATACTGAAAACCGTCATTTTGAAACAACCATTTCTTCTTTTTGGCAAGCCGAAGATGGTTCACACAGCTTATTTTAAGACAATCAGGATGGTTGGACTTCAGTACATCTCCAGGTCCCGAAAGCCAGTGGGAATTTATGAAGCTCTCTAAGACAAGGCACTTCCTAAACATTATTTGAAGATACCTTAGCGATCAGATGACTGCAGCCAGAGGAAAGATGCGGATGCTCAGCCGTGAGGACTAAGAGGGGTCAGCCCCCATGCTTCTGTTGAGGAAGTGTCCATGGGGAGGACCACAGGGCTCCACAGCTCCCACCTGCAAGAAATGACTCATGTTTGGGAACTCTTTCCCTTTTGTTCCCCTGGTTTGCATGGTTCTAAGTGATCTTAAGTCTCGGAGTTTGATTGTGCAGAGCCTCCCAGGCTTCCATCCCCACCCAGGCCCTCGCCAAGCACGCTGGTCTTCCCTCCCCCTACCCACCCACCCACCTACCTCCTGCACCAAGAGGCTCTGGGGTGGCAGTTACAGCTGAGTGCTCTTGTGTGCAAGTCCCCACACCACACCTTGTGAGTTTGCAGGAACAGGGAGTACTTTTTGTTCTTGTGACCTCCCCCACACCTGCACACACCCCAAACCCCCGTACCTTTATATGATGTAGGCCAAACCAACCAGAGATTTAAGCTCTGACCTAGGTTTTTTCCTATGCTTACGGGCTGCACTTTAATGATCAATAAAGGACAAAAGTTACCTTCTGATTTACACCTGGAGATGTCGTTTTGCAGTAGGTGTGTTGGGGGGGGGGCTACAGGAAAAGTAGGTTCCCCCAGGAAGAAAATCAAAGGGATTAGGAAAGAAAGGGGCCATTTAGTGTCATATTCAAGATGAGAGTTTAGGAGACTTAACATCCCCTTTCCATAATTTTCATTATTACTTCTCCCTTTACACAGAGTTCTATGAAAACAGCCTCAAGCCCCTTCCTTCCAGATCACTGTCCCTGAGCATCTGGGAGGCAGGAAGTCGTGTGATGTGCTGCAGCCAGAGAGACGCAGGGCAGTGAGCTGCTGTCCTGTTAAACAATTGCCCCAGAGGCCCAGGTCAGCTTTGTAGGGTCCTAGACCTCATCAGTCCCTTCTAGTTGATCAGCTAGACTTGACTCACCCTAGCCATACTCCCAAGATGCTGAGTTCTAAGCAATATCTGGGAAGTTTGGTCAATGAGCGGGCTTGCAGAGAGAACACCACGAACCTAGACAGCCCTGATAGTGCCCTCCCTGTACCAGGCTCCTTCTCAAGAGAGGGGAACTTGGGTTCCTGCCACATTCAAGCTTTCCCACTCAACCAATGCTGGAACAGTGGCTTCCTCCCTGGTTCTCTCTTTCTAGACTCTGTGAAGACTTCCAGCTTTCAGTTAATACCTCTTCATTGTAGGCCAGTGGTTCATTCTCTAACTATATAGCCTTATGCAACTCTGGTATCCCATGAGCTAAAGAGGACTCTTTTCCTGAATTATAGAAGAAAACAAGTCAAAGGATGGAAATGTTTGAAACACATGCCTTCCTCTTATAAATTTTCTGTAAACCCTCCATGTACATGAGAAAAATTAAAAAAATAAAAAATACCACACAAATGTTAACTCTTCCTTGCTTGCTGGGATTCCACACTCTCCTGGTTCTCCTCCTATATATCTGGCCTATCTCAGTCTCGTCTGTGCCCGCCCCCCTCTGTGAAGCATCTCTTTCATGCTGCTCTTCTTGGGTTCCATCCTCATTCCTGCTCTCACCTTGCTCTAAACACTCACAAGCGACCAGGTGCAGTGGCTCACGCCTGTAATCCTAGCACTCTGGCAGGCCAAGGCAGGAGGATTGCTTGAGGCCAAGAATTCGAGACTAGCCTGAGCAAGAGTGAGACACTGTTTCTACAGAAAATTTAAACATTAGCCAGGCATGGTGGTGTGCACCTTTAGTCCCAGCTACTCAGGAGGCTGAGGCAGGAGGATCACTTGAGCCCAGGAGTTTGAGTTTGCAGTGAGCTATCATCATAGTGCCACTGCACTCTAGCCTGGGCAACAGATATATAAATAATATATATAAATAAATAAATGAAAAATAAACACAAGTGATCTCACCCATGCTCATGGACTTGAGATAGGGAACAGGCAGGTCCTCCTCAATAAGAAGTCACAAGACCTGAACCAAGGTCTCTAATAAAACAGGAGGTGGTGGAAAAGTGGGCCAAGACCAGCTAGAACCAAGATGCCCATGAAAAACGACCTCATGTTACCCTCACTGCTCATTACACTGTTTATACTATATGAGCAACCTAAGGGAAACTCCCCCCAGCCCTGACAGTTTACAAATGCCACGGCCACTCCTGGAAGTGACCCTATATGGTTTAAAAAGAGGAAAAAAAACCCTCAGTTCCAGGAACTACCCATCTCTTTTCCGGAAATCTTACGAATAATCCTCCTTCCACTTAACATAAAATTATATAGAAGGTATAAAGTTAGATAGAAGGTATAAAATGAGACTGCAGAAACTCACAGAGGGCTATTCTCTGTTGCTCCGAGAGATAGCTGCTGCTCTATCTATGGGGCAGCCTCCCTCTTTCTCTTTTCTTACTTCAGTAAACTTGCTTTTGCCTTACCCTGTTAGCTTGCTCTTGCGTTCTTTCCTGCTCAAAGCTGAGAACCCACTTGGCCTTCAGGCCAGACCCCAGTTTTGGGGTCCACTTTCCCGTGTTAGGCTCGGTGGCTCCCTCTATTCTGATGACTTCCAGACTGCAGGCTCCAGCAGAGCTCTCTCTGCCCACTTCCGGGCTGGACGGCCTCCGGGACATCTCCATGTGACTGTCCCACAGGCCCCTGGAGTTCGACATATGCCCAAAGGAACTGATTACCCCTCCCCAATTTCTAAGTTTTTAAGCCTTACCGTCTTCTTAGTTGCTAAAGTCAGAAACTAAACTAACCTTCCTCTCGGCCCTTTGTTTCTAACGTTCCCTGACTTCTGTTCATTGAGCCTCCCAAGTAGCTCTCCAGTCACTCCGTCTTTCTCCATCACCATTCTGAGGTCAGGCCATTGCCAGTGCTTTCCAAGAGAACATCAACAGCCTTCTAAATGGTCTGCCTCTGGCATCTCCCTCTCCAATCCACTTTCTACACAGCAGCCAGTGATTTTCTAAAATGAACATCTGACACTTTATTCCCTTGCTTAAATCTCTTCTTTGCCTATTAACCTCAAAAAAAAAAAGCCCAAACTCCTTAACATGGCCTATAAGTTTTGTCAAGATCTGGTCACTAGGCCAGGAGCGGTGGCTCACGCCTATAATCCTAGCACTCTGGGAGGCCAAGGTGGGTGGATTGCTCGAGGTCAGGAGTTCAAAACAAGCCTGAGCCAGAGCAGGACCCTGTCTCTACTATAAATAGAAAGAAATTAATTGGCCAACTAATATATATAGAAAAAATTAGCCGGGCATGGTGGTGCATGCCTGTAGTCCCAGCTACTCGGGAGGCTGAGACAGAAGGATTGCTTGAGCCCAGGAGTTTGAGGTTGCTGTGAGCTAGGCTGATGCCATGGCACTCACTCTAGCCTGGGCAACAAAGTGAGACTCTGTCTCAAAAGAAAAAATAAAAACGATCTGGTCACTGGTTATCTTTTGCCAACTCCTTCTCACCCTACCCCCTTGCAAGCACCACTCTGCCCAAATTTTTTGCTCTGGCCATTTGACATGACCTTTGCCATGGTCTCTCTCTTGCTCCCATGCACCATGCTGTCCTCTTTGTATGGAACATTCTTCCCCACCTTCAGTTCCTTCACCTTGGGTATCCTTTCCTCACTACCACAAACTTGGGTCAGTGCCCTCTTGGGTGCTCTCCTCTCCTAGCATAAGCATGCTGTAATTATCTACCTATCTGTCTTTCTCCCCCACTAGACCAAAAAGCAACACAAAAGCAGGGACTGCATCTTTCTTTTCTCTGTTGTTTTCTCTGTTCCTAGTGCAGTGCCTGGGCACATTGTAGATGCTCAATAAATATGCTGAATGATAAACTGAGTTCAATGAATGAACGAACTCCTCTGGGCTCTCACAGTTCCCTGTTGTTGGTCCTGTGGAAACACTTCTCTCTTCGCATTATAATTGCCTGGTTACTTTCCATCCTCCTTTCTAATCTGGGGGCTTATTTGCAGTGGAAATTACCTGGCTCATTGCTATAGTCCCAGTGTCCAGCACAAAACCTGGTAGTAGGCACTTAATAAATATTTATTAAATGTTGAACATTAATGAAAAATCTGCCAATCAGTTTGACCAAAAAATAAAAACAAGTTTTCTCTGGGCAGACATAATTTGGTTGAGATTTTTTTACTGCACACATGTAATAAAGCCAAGTTTTCTAACGAGAAATTTGTTCCTGGTTTGGATGATAGAATCAAGTATATCAAGATTTCAAAGGACTTTTTTTGTATATTCTAGCCGCACAGGAAATTCCAAGTCAGCCACGAGATAGATACATACTCATTGATAAAGTTAGAAATAAGAGAACAGTTTCCATCCTGAGCTATATTGAGCCTTAAGATGACTATGATGATGTTGAAATCACTGAAAATATGGAAAACCATCATTTTACAACAAATCCAGGCCTTCCACCTTTACAATTTTGAGGAATGATGCTTTGCTCATGCCACAAATCAGTGGACTATAGTTTTCTTTATAATAATTACTGTCTGATCTCCTTGAGATACAAACAAGATTGTTTTCAGGAAATGCACCAGTATTACCAGCAACAAATTTTACAAATGAAGTGTACCAGTTAGGATGCTTTAGGCTACAAAGAACAGACTATATCCAACTAAAGATAACTTACACAATGAGTTTATAACCTTATAAAACAAGAAGTCCAGAGGTAAGCACTCCAGAATTCAGTAGCTCCATGACTTAAGAATGTAGACTGACTTTGACTCTCTTAGCTTAATCCTCATGGAGGCAAAATAGCTGGCATAGCTCCAAGCATGCCATCCTCACGTGATAACATTCAAAGTTATGAAGAAAAGGGGCATTTCTTCCCATGCATCTCTTTTTATTAGGGAGGAAAATTTTCCCAGAAGCACTAGCAACTTTCCCTAATGTCTCACTGGCCTAAATTGGTTCATATGCTCAGTGACTTAGTTTGGGCTCAGTAGTTTGGGCTACTGTAACAAAATACCTTAGGCTTGGTATTTTATAAACAATAGAAATTTATCACTCACAATTCTGAAGACTGGGGAGTCCAGGAGCAAGACACTAGTAGATTCAGTATCTGGTGAGAGCTTGCTCCCTTCTTCAAAGATGGTGACTTTTTGCTGTGTCCCTACATGGTGGAAGGGGAAGGCAGCCCCTGGGGCCTCTTTCGGAAGGGCACTAACCCCAGTCACAAGGGCCCCACCCTTGTGATCTATTCGCTCCCAAGGTCCCACCTTTTAGTACCATCACCCTGGGGATCAGATTTCAACATATGAATTCTGGGGGAAATACAAACATTCAGACTATAGCACCCAGCTATAGGAGAGGCTGGGAAGTGAAAAATTGGATATTTTCAGCATTTCTGGCTAGAGGTGGGCTCTGCCATCATGTCATCTGTGTGGGTTGATTCACTTTTACACATACACTATTCATTATTTATTCATCTTTCAGTTACAATCTCAGAGGTGTTAGAAGGTTCAGGTTTAGGTGTGGTGTCCAGATGCTACCATTTACCCTTCTTCTCTTACAGGGTTCTGACTAATAAAAATAGTTACAGGATTGCCAGTCAGATGAGGATAATAACAATAACAACAGTAATAGGAAGCGACCCTGACTGAGCACTTCCTCTGTGACAGTGTTCTCTGGGCTTCCACGTACAATGTAACCATGGCAGTGAATGGGCAGGACTGGTGGGGTGTAGACAGAAAAGAGCTTTATTCTCCCTCCCTCTGCCCACTGTTCCTTGAACCACACTCTGAAAGGCTAGTTCTTCCCTGCTCTCTTGGATAAAATCTCAGGCAGATAGATGCCATTGGCTTTTCTGGTTACTTTTAGGTCATAAAAAGCTCTGCAGATATGTCTCACACAGGTGTATGCATTTGTTAAAACTCAGTGGATGTACACTTAAGATTTCTGCATTTCAACTTATGTCAATTTTACCTCAAAAGAAAGAACATGTAAACAGGTATTGAAGTCTGGTTCATGATTTGCACACTGAAGTATTTAGGGGGTTATGCACCGATGTCTCCAGCTTACCCTGAAATGCATACAAAGATAAGAGAGTTCTAAAGCTTGCACTGCCAGGCCTGAGATAAAAATGGAGCTTTCTTGTTATTGGCCTGTCTTAGTCTGTTTTCTATCGCTATAAATGAATAGTAATAGACATACCAGTGACTGGGTAAATTGAGCAGTAGCTACATGTGGGCCAGTGAGAAGTGTTGGGGCCTGTTCTCCTTCTTGAGGCAAAATAACTCCATCCGTATTCTCAGCAAATGTCTTAGACTCAACTCAGTCAGTTAGCCCCTCCTCTCTCCTCCTCAATGGGAGAGTAGAGGACTCTTCTTTCTCCTCTACAGAAATTGAGAGAAAGAGGATAAGACTCCATCCTGAATAAGGGATGACCTTTCCTGACCTTGCTCTGTGGACCTCTTCCTGGGGCTGCCAAGAGACAGCAGCCAGAGCAGTGTCCTGGGGGTCAGGCCAGCTCTGCCTCCATGGTGGATGGTGGTTCTTCACCTCCCCAGTATATATTCCACTCTTTCCAGCAAAAGCACCAGATTGTCCCATGGAATCTACTTCTTTCTCTTCTCTCAATCTGCGCAATTTGTGTGGAGCCTCATTTCAACCCAAGGGTTGAGCATGTGGCCAAGACTGGCCAACACAGATTCCTCTACCCTTGGCCACAGTGATTGGTTGGTCATGACTTTGGGTACAGGACAGGTGTTCTTCCCCACAGGATTTGCAGCTGAGGGGATATAATTTCTCAAGCTGGAAACTGTCACAGAGACAGTCCAGATCCTAATGGCATAGTTTGAGCCCCTGTGTCCGGTCACAATAGATATAGGTGTAATCTCTGGATTTTTTAGTTACATGAGCCAATATTCTTTGATTTCAACTCTGTCCCTTAAATCCCACTCCCCACTGCCTATTCTTGATCTTGTCATCTTTTGTGTGACCTAATGCAAAAACCTATTTTCTGGTCTCTCCTCCTCCAATCCATCTTCCACTTGCTGTCAGAGTGAATTTTCTAAGACACAAACCTGATTAGTTTATGGCCCTGCTTAAAATCCTGCAATGGCTCCCTTGTACCTACAAGGATAAAATCCAAACTACTTAGCACAGCACGCAAGGCCCTGCTAACACCACTGGCCTCGGCTTAGCATCTCCTCTTCTCCGACCATGCACTGACCGTGGGAAACCACTTGCAGCTCCCCCAAAGCATCAAAACACCGCTAAGGCTTTGCACATTCTCTTCCTTCTACTGGGAACACCCTTTCCCTCCTTCTCTAGCTCACGACCGCAATTCATCCCTTAGCACCAGCTGGAGCACCGTTTTCTCGGAGATTTATTTCCTCGCTGGCTCTGGTGCACCCGTCCTCAGCATTTCTTTTGCACTTATCATAATGTATAATTACTACCATCTTGTGTTTGCAATTCTCTCTTTCCCATTAGATACTGGGCTCCTTGATGGTAAGGATTATGGCTTAGTCATAGGGTAATTCTATATTCACATTTACTCTGTTTTGGCAGTTTTGGCTGTTGTTTGATATCTTGGTATCATTATTAGTAGCACTCCTTTTCACTCTCAAAAGTGTCCTAGTTTGGATGATAAATTATATATTCACCCAACTTATCCATGATTAGGTCACTAGCTGCACAGAATGAGTATTTAAAAAAGTATTTGTTGGCCGGGCGCGGTGGCTCACGCCTGTAATCCTAGCACTTTGGGAGGCCGAGGCGGGCGGATTGCTCAAGGTCAGGAGTTCGAAACCAGCCTGAGCGAGACCCCGTCTCTACCAAAAATAGAAATAAATTAATTGACCAACTAAAAATATATATACAAAAAATTAGCCGGGCATGGTGGCGCATGCCTGTAGTCCCAGCTACTCGGGAGGCTGAGGCAGTAGGATCGCTGAGCCCCGGAGATTGAGGTTGCTGTGAGCCAGGCTGACGCCATGGCACTCACTCTAGCCTGGGCAACAAAGTGAGACTCTGTCTCAAAAAAAAAAAAAAAAAAAAAAAAAAAGTATTTGTCAAATGAATGCATGTATGAATGAGTGATCCTCCCTAGGTCTCATTTTCTTCTGTCAAATAAATAGTTGAGTAAGGTGATGTCTAAGTTCTTGACTCCTTAAAGAGATCCAAATAAAGTCAGTAATCCAAAAGGGTAAGACCAGCAATTTTTGTTTATCTTCCCCTTGAGAGGACACTCCTTAGAGAATTCCACATTCAAACATATTCACACCTGGACCAACAACTTTAGAACCCATTACCTGGAGAGAGTCTGGCTATTACCCCAAATGAAAACAGTAGATCATCTCTTTTGCTGAGAACAGAGTTCCCTCACTTAGCCCCACTGATGGCTGGGTAATCTCCCAAAGACAGTTAAAAATACCAAAAAAAAAACCTTCCATTTGTTTTTGTGGTGTATGTTGCATCAATAGTATTGTTACTGCTGCAGACATGTCTCCTGAATTGGGGTGCACTTCAGTTTATAACCTATCCCATCCATTTTTCCTGAATGAACACACATCTGTTCTGCCATAGCTAAGTTGCAGACTGACATCTTACTTAGATTAACATTTGGTTGCTGAACGCCCACCACCATAAATAGACAGGTAATTAACAGTTGACTCTGACTGCATTTCATTTTACTAGAGCAGACTGTGCAAATCACTATGTGCAAAATTATTATAAGAAACAGCCAATTGATATTGGTGTGCCTTGGCCCTTGAACTATAAAACTAAATGCTTCATGTTGATTCACATATTTCATTACCAAAATTTAAAGTTTCAGATCAGCTACACTTGAACAATTTACATATTCTACAGACAATCAAAAACAATCTGAAATTGCTTAAAATAAACTCATAAACTGACCTGTAAATTAACAGTCTTTGCATTTTTTGACATTAGATGCCTCAGAATTTATTTTTTTTTTACAAATTATGTGGTGTTATGTGATGTTAAAAAAAAAGTTTATTTGCATAACTTGTACATTTCTGCGTCCCAAGAGCCACCAAACAAAAATAAATTTTCCGATACATGTAATTTTGATGCTCTACAGAGCTATTTTCAGTGACCAAGAAAAACTTACTTTGAGAATATTTAAAATAAATATTACCCTGCATTTCTTACAATTGTTTAGAAAAGATATTCAATAGATATTTCATAGACCAGTTCTGTTTGAATCATGGCCTAGTTCAACAATAATTCTACAATTCTTTACAATTTGAGATTTGAAAAAAAATCACCAAGATTATATAGATTTTTTTTTTAAAAAAGGTCACTTTTAGCTGCTTTGGAGAGCAATTTGACAACATCTAGTAAAACTGAAATTGTGGACCCCTTATAACACAGCAATTCCACTTCGGGATATATGCCCTAGAGCAGCAGTTCTTAAACCTTCTGGTACTGGTTCCCCATTACACTCTTAAAAATGATTGAGGGAGTACAGCAAGGTGACTTTTGCCTGTAGTCCCAACTACTTGGGAGGCTGAAGAGGAAAGATTGCATGAGCCCAGGAGTTCGAGGACAGCCTGGACAACATAGTGAGATCCCATCTCTTAAAAAATTAAATTAAATTAAAAATGATTGAGGACACCAAAGATATTTTGTTTATTCAGATTATCTATTGATATTTACATTATCAGAAATTAAACTGGGAAAGTTTTCAAATGTTTAATTTATTTAAAATAACAATAAACCCAATTACATGTTCATAAAAATAGCATTCTTGTTAAAATAACTATATTTTCCCAAACGAAAATAAATTAGTGAGAAGAGTGTCACTGTGTGTGTTATATTTTTTCTAATCTCTTTCACATCTGGCTTAATCATCTTTCACACCACGTCTCGCTTTGTTGCCCAGGCTAGAGTGAGTGCTGTGGCGTCAGCCTAGCTCACAGCAACCTCAAACTCCTGGGCTCAAGCAATCCTCCTGCCTCAGCCTCCCGAGTAGCTGGGACTAAAGGAGTGCACCACCATGCCTGGCTAATTTTTTCTATATATATTAGTTGGCCAATTAACTTCTTTCTATTTATAGTAGAGACGGGGTCTTGCTCTTGCTCAGGCTGGTTTCAAACTTCTGACCTTGAGCAATCCTCCCGCCTCAGCCTCCCAGAGTGCTAAGATTACAGGCGTGAGCCACCGCGCCCGGCCTCTCATGCCTATTTTTGCAGTGAATCTGTTGCAATGTCTTATGTCATGTGGCCTCTGGAAAGCTCCACTGTACATTCACAAGAGAGTGATCATGAAAAAGTGCAAATATTAATAACATCTTAGTATTATTAAGAAAAGAATTTTGGTCTCATGGCCCAGAGCACACTTTGAGAACCACTACCCTAGAGAAACTCAACTACATATACAAAGATGTTCTTTGTATTAAGTTTGCTATAATGAGAAGGAGGAACCAATGTATCTGTCCACCAGTAAGGGACTATAAGATCCAAGGGGGGTGCACTAGTGTTGCTTCGCTTACCTTTGTATTTCAGTAACTTAGCACATGTTGGCACATGGTTGGTGCTCCATAAATTTTGGTGGAAGAAGGGAAGGAAGAGAGACAGCAAGGGAGAAAGCGAGGAGGTACAAATATTGTTCTGCAACCTGCTATTTTATTTAACTCTTTCGTGGACATCTTTTCACAGATGTAGAATTTTAGTTCACAGGGTAGGAATGGACAAAGGCCATGTGAATCTTGCATAACTAAGAAGCTTATTTTTCTATTGTCTAAAAATAAAGGTGTATTTAAGATGTCTTAATCTGTAGCTACGGTTTACAACCACGGATGCAAACCACTGCCACCTAGTGGTTTATTCAGAAGTCCACACATTATGGGCAAAATGGCCTTTGCTGTTAAGAGGGAAAAAAAAACCCTGAATACATTTTGCCCATACAGGTTGAGTATCCCTTATCCAAAATGTGTGGGACCAGATGTGTTTCAAATTTCAGACTTTTTCAATTTGGGAATATTTGCATATATCTAATGAGATATCTTGGATATGGGACCCAAATCTAAACACAAAATTCATGTATGTTTCATATATACCTTATACACATAGCCTGAAGGTAATTTTATACAATATTTTTCAATAATTAAATAATTTTGTGCATGAAACAAAGCCTCGACTGCGTTTTGACTGCAACCCATCACATGAGATCAGGTATGGAATTTTCCACTTGTAGCTTTACGTCTGTCTGCACTCAGAAAGCTTTGGATTTTGAAGCATTTTGAATTTCAGATTTTTGGATTAGGATGCACACCCTATATATTGTTTGTGGGTATTCTTTAATTCAGACAGGAGATTGAGCCATTTAATTCAAGACCTTTCAAGAAATTAGATAACCAATGTAGACCTCTTCATTATCCTTGTAATATATATGTACATTGGAGAACTTTTATAGACAATTTAGGTAAAATCGTTACCTAATCGTTATTTCTCAGACAAAATAACAAAACCACTGGTTAAAACAAGTTAATATATTATTTTTTTCATTTAAATATATTTTAGTTTTCTTTTTTTCTTGATTTTGCTTGGTGTTTGATTTACAAGATGAGAGGTTCAGTTTTGTTTTTTTTAAACTGCATTCAGAAAAAAATAGTAGGGCATAGTAACTGTTCAATAAATGTTTGCTGATGATGAGGAAAAACACATTCATTACCTTTTTTTCAATATTGTTTTTGATCACTTTTGTATCCTCAATGCCTAGCACATATAGGAACCCAATAAATATTTCAGGAAGAAGGGCGGGGCGCAGTGGCTCACGCCTGTAATCCTAGCACTCTGGGAGGCCGAAGCGGGCGGATTGCTCGAGGTCAGGAGTTTGAAACCAGCCTGACCAAGAGCGAGACCCCGTCTCTACTATAAATAGAAAGAAATTATTTGGCCAATTAAAAACATATAGAAAAAATTAGCCAGGCATGGTAGCACATGCCTGTAGTCCCAGCTACTTGGGAGGCTGGGGCAGGAGGATTGCTTGAGCCCAGCAGGACTTTGAGGTTGCTGTGAGCTAGGCTGATGCCACGGCACTCTAGCCTGGGCAACAGAGTGAGACTCTGTCTCAAAAAATAAAATAAAATAAATATTTCAGGAAAAAGAAGGGGAAGAAAAGGAGAGAAAGCAGAAGGGAAGAAGGAAAGTAAATTATGCTCATAAAAAAAGGTAGAAAGCTATAATCTTCAGAGTGCCTTCCATCTCTGTGATTCTAGAACATTTGATAACTATGACAACAAAGCCATGGTGAATTAAGATTATTTCAAGCAAAGGCAACCTAAAATTATGCATTGACAATGAAGGGATTCAAGTCTCCCTTTATCATCATCAGAACAGCCCTGCCCTAAGGATGATTACTGAAGGGGTCCTCATTTTTCAAATATTCATTCTCTAATTCACAGTTATCAGTTGGGGTAGGGAAAAGTCATCAAGATATGAAAATATTCATCCATCAACTTCTATATATAAAATTAGTTACCACTTGCAAACATCTCTCACCATTTAATAATATTCACCTCTATCCCCACTGATCTAGTTAACATCATTGTCCCTTGGGAGATACAAACTCCTATAATAAAATACAAATACTATACAATAAAAATTTATTACAAAGTAAAATTGGAAATCTTCCAACAGAAGGAGGATTCCACAAAGTGAAGGGGAAATGCTGAATCAAAGCAAAGCCATCGACAAAGGAGAATATGGCCGAGTTAAACTGGTCACCAATGTAAGAGAAAATTGATACAAAGATGATTCATGGTAGATGCTTCATGTTTTGGTTATCCATGGCCACATAACAAATCACTCTAAAATTTACTAGCTTAAAACAAAAACAAAAAAAAACATTTTATTATTTCCCACCGTTTCTATCATCAGGAATTCAAAAGGAGCTGGACAGCTCTGACTTGAGATCTTTCATGCTGTTGCCATCAGATAGTGGCTTCCCTTCTTCATACCCATATACTCTGTCCAAGTTTAACCTCTATTAGGTGTCTGTTGCCCTTAGGATAAAGCCCAAAATTCTACATATGACTTTCCAGACTCACTAGGGTATGGCCCAATCTTTCCAAGCTCATCTCATGCCACTCTGACTTCTCTCTTGCAGTCTACCCAACCCTGGCCTTTGGCTTCTTGGACATGTTGTTAGCTGCCTTCTACTTGTACTTCCCACTGCCTGCAGTGTGTTTCCCCTACAGCCTGCCATAGTAGACATCTGCTACTTTGCCTGTTGTGGTACTGTGAAATATATTTTTGGTCTTAGTCTCGTTTCCCAGCGTACCACTCCTAAAACCCTTGGAATCTCTGGAGTGATGAGTGTCTTTTGTATGCTGCTGAGACGGCTACATAACAAGTCATCAAGACATGGTTGGGGGCCGCTAGACAGTTTCAGGATGACAGCTGGTCACCAGAAAGGCAAAGGCATGATTGTAGGGTTGGTACTTTCAGTCTCATCCGACAGCATCTGAAGGTAGGAAGAGGGGCTGAAGGTTGGATCATCAATGGCTAATGATTTAATAAATCATGCTGATGTTATGAAGCCTCCAAAAAAACCCAGAAGGACCAAGTTCTGGGAGTTCTGGGTAGCTGAACACATGGAGGTTCCTGAAGGGTGCCATGCAAAGAGGGCACAGAAACTTATTTGAGACAGGGTCTTGCTTTGTTGCCCTGGCTAGAGTGCAGTGGCATCATCATAGCTCACTGCAACCTCAAACACCTGGGCTCAAGCAATCCTCATGCCTCAGCCTCCTGAGAAACTGGGACTACAGGTATGTGACACCAAACCCGGCTATTTTTCTTCTTCTTCTTTTTTTTTTTTTTTTGTAGAGATGGGAACCCAGTCTTGTTCAAGCTGTTCTCAAATTCCCAGTGTCAAGAAATCCTCCTGCCTCAGCCTCCAGAGTGCTGGGATTACAGGTGTGAGACACCATGCTTGGTATATTCTTTATAACAATGGGTAAACATAAGTAAAGTGTTTCCCTGAGTTCTGCAAGCCATTCTACCAAATCCCAGGAGGGAATTGTGGGGATCCTAATCTACACCCAAGCAGAAGCACATTTCACAACTTGGGGCTTGCACTTGGCACCTGAAGTAGGGGTAGTCTTGTGAAACTGTGGGATCTGACACTATCTCTGCGTAGACAGTGTCCGAATTTAATTGAATTAGAGGATACCCAGCTAGTGTCTGCTAGAGAACTGCTTGATGTAAACACCACAAATCTGGTGTCCGAAGCATTGGGCTGTGCAAGAGAGCAGAGAGTAGGAAAAACTCTTTGGTTTTTCTTATCTCTATACCTGCCCAAAGAGCTGTCTCATTTTTCTGGTAAAAACAAAAACAAACAAACAAAAAAAATCCTCTTTTCTTTCCAGGAACTACCCATCTCTCATCTGATGGATTTAAGTAACATGGCTCCCTTCTCCTACCCCAACATGTATTTCAAGCTGACCAATCAAAGTACCTCATCGACTGGATACAGTGATTGGTCCAGGGTTGAACATGTGATCCAGGCAAAACCAATCAGAGTCTTTTTTCTGTAATTGCTATATTCTTCTGTAATTTTGAGCACCGAAACACATCTCCGCATGGAAAAAAAAAAATCTATGAAGTCAACACGAAGAAAAGCAGAACTGAGAGATAAAGAGAAAGAAAGGAATCCTAATGATGGTGTTTAAATCCCTGAACTCTGGCCTTCTCCAAAGCCTTTCCTGTTACATGAGCCAAGTTATAACCAAGTTGGAGTTGAGTTTCTGCATTGTCCTTCACACACCTGACTCTTTGGGGAAAGCCTGATTCCAAAACACCTTCACAGACCTTCGTGTGCAAGCCACATCTTCATAAGCTCTCGGGGCAGCATGCACTCTGCAGTATAATGCTCACAACAGTTATCATTTTATATTTACTCATGGAATTGTTTCAATGTCTCCCCCACATGACTTTAAGTTCCATGAGAGTGCCTTGGGTTTTGTTCGACATTCACTGCATCACCAGTGCCGGGAAGAGAGCCAGCACTCCATACTTATTTGTAGGATGGATAAATTACATAACGATTCCATGCTGCTGTCAGAGGCAGCATTTTAAACCTAGAAGAGATAGAAGAGTTATTTGTTCTTTTTTAAAAAAATGACTAAGAAGCCAAAATAAAGCACTCTTAGCATGACTTTATATTTCTCAACAAAAATGTAGCTACTGTCTTTCCCCAGACCCACTCCTCCCCCATTTTGAGTTTTCTGGCTTAAGCATATCTTGGTTCTTAAAACAAAAGCAAAACCTTTGTTATTGGAAAAGTAATATACGAAATATAAGAAAAACATTCGTGCATAACTAAAATTTTCCTGAACAAAGAAGAGTAAATGTAGAGTGAACTAGGCCTACCAGCCCTACCAGAAAAAGCCCTGCTTTTAAAGCATATTTAAAAGCTAATGATATATTAGCTTTTATTTTTATTTCAATAAAATAAAATTTATTTTATTGAATATTTTTATTTCAATACATTTAGCAGGTATAAGTATTTTTTGTTACATAGATGAATTATATAGTGTTGAAGTCAGGGCTTTTAGTGTACCTATCACCCGAATAGTACCTGATAGGTACTTTCTGATCTCCCACCTTCTGCCCTTTCAAGATTCCAAAGTCGCTTATACCATTCTGTGTGACCATGTATATACATCATTCAGCTCCCACTGTGAGTACATGTAGTATTTGTTTTTCTGTTCCCAAGATACTTCACTTAGGATTATGGCTTCCAGTTCATCCAAGTTACTGTGAAAAACATTATTTCATTCTTTTTTATGTTTGTTCATATCTTTTGCTCTTTTTAAAATGGGGTTGTTTTTTTTCTTCTTACTGATTTGTTTGAATTCCTTGTAGATTCTGGATATTAGTCCTTTAACAGATGTATAGCTTGTGAATATTTTCTCCCATTCTGTAGATTGTCTGTTTACTCTGTTGATTATTTCTTTTGCTGTTCAGAAACATTTTAGTTTAATCAAGTCCCATTACTTAATTTTTTTTTGTATTTGCTTTTGGGGTCTTAGTCATAAATTATTTGCCCAGGTCAATGTCCAGAAGAGTTTTTCCTAAGTTTTTTTCCTAGAATTGTTATGGTGTCAGGTCTTACATTTAACTCTTTAATCCATCTTGAGTTAATTTTTGTCTATGGTGAGAGAAAGGGATTGCTTTGAGAAAAACACCCCCCAAACCATGCTTTCCTCTAAACTCTATGACAATCAACACAAAAGAGGACTTCTGTGACCAAATATGGGGTTTTTCCACCCCCCACACCAAGTAGCAGACACCAGCTGGGAGTCCTCTAATTTAATTCGGACACTATCTACCTGGAGATAGTGTCAGATCCCACAGGATGAGGGTTCAGTCCCCAAGATGACCCCTCCACCCACAGACACCAGTCATAAGTCTGGGCCTCCAAAACCTCTGACCAACCAGCTTCAAGTTGGTGTTCCCACAACCACCTCCCTCTTTGAGTTTGATTAATTTCCTGAAACAGCTCACAGAACTCAGGGAAACACTTATGTTTGCTGATTTATTTTAATGGATATTACAAAGGATACAGGTAAAGAGATGTGTAAGGTGAGGTTTGGGGGAAGAGGCATAGAACTTCCATGCCCTCCCTGTGTGTGCCACCCTCCAGGAGCCTCCTTGTGTTCAGCTATCTGGAAGTTCTCCAAACCCAGGCCTCTTAGGTTTTTGTGGAGGCTTCATCACATAGGCATAATTGACAACCATGTAGAAATGTGACTGGACAAAAAGCACATGATCTAAACCCAGCAAGGCCTGTCTGTTCAGATTCTTCCTGCCCTCTCTGTGTAGCAATCCTTCCTCCAGGGTATGGGGCAAGACTCTCTCCGGAATGAGGGTCTTTGGACCCACAGTCAGATTAGAGTCCTGCTTTGGACAGGTAAAAGGTGGGCAGGAGAAGGTTGGGAGGAGAGAAAGAGGCAGAGATTGATTGATTCAACCTCTGAGCCCTAAAGCACCCCAGGAACCATGGATGAAAATATATTTATATATTATATCAAACACCACAGAGATCCAGTTTTGCTCTTGTACATGCAGCTCTTCAATTTTCCCAGCACCATTTGTTGAATAAGGCATCCTTTCTCCAGGGTATGTTTTTACCTGCTTTGCTGAAGATCAGTTGTTGTAGGTTTATGGTTTTATGTCTGGGTTTTCTATTCTGTTCCATTGATCTATGTGTCTACCTGTATACCAATAGCATGCTGTTTTGGTTACTATAGCCTCGTAGTATAATTTGAAGTCAGGTAATGTGATGTCTCCAGATTTATGCTTTTTGCTTACAATTGTTTTGGCTATTTGGGCTCCTTTTTGATTCCATATGAAATTTAGGATTGTTTTTTTCTAAGTCTGTGAAAAATGACATTGGTATTTTAATGGGAATGCTTTGAATCTATAAATCACAATGGGTGGTATGGACATTTTAACAATATTGACTCTTCCAATCAATAAGCATGAATATTTTTCCATTTGTTTGTGTCATCAACAATTTCTTTCATCCATGTTTTATAGTTCTCCTTGTAGATATTTTTCAATTCCTTGGGTACATATATTCCTAGGTAGGATTTTCTTTTTTGTAACTATTGTAAATGGTATTGAGTTCTTGATTTGATTCTCAGCTTGGCTGTTATTAGCGTACAGAAATACTACTAATTTGTGTGCATTAATTTTGTAACTTGAATCTTTACTGAATTTATTTATCAATTCTAGGAGTCTTTTGGAGGAATCTTTAGGATTTTCTAGATATAAGATCATACCATCAGCAAATAGGGATAGTCTGATCTTTTTTCTGATTTGAATGCCCTTTATTTCTTTCTCTTGACTAATTGCTCTGCTTAGGATTTTCAGTACTGTTTAATAGAAGTGGTAAAAGTGGGAATGCTTCTCTTGTTCCTGTTCCTGAGGAGAATGCTTTCAACTTTTCCTCATTTAGTTTGATGTTGGCTGTGGGTTTGTCATATATGGCTTTTATTATTTTGAGGTGTGTTCCTTCTGGACCTAGTTTATTAAAGGTTCTTATCATGAAAGGGTGCTGGATTTTATCAAATGCTCCTTCTGACCAGCTCTGAGCAAGAGCGAGCCCCCATCTCTACTAAAAAAATAGAGAGAAACTAATTGGACAACTACAAATAGATAGAAAAAATTAGTCAGGCATAGTGGTGCATGCCTGTAGTCCCAGTTACTCAGGAGGCTGAGGCAGGAGGATTGCTTGAGCCCAGGAGTTGGAGGTTGCTGTGAGCTAGGCTGACACCACGGCACTCTAGCCAGCGCAACAGAATGAGACTCTGTCTCCAAACCAAACAAAACAAAACAAAACAAATGCTCTTTATGTATTGATTGAGATGATCATATGGGTTTTGTTTTTAATTCTGTTTATGTGGTGAATCACATTTATTGATTTGCATATGTTGAACCATGCTTGCATCTCTGGGATGAAACCCACTCGATCATGGTGAATTATATTTTTGATGTGCTGTTGAATTTGATTTGCTAGTATTTTGTTGAGCATTTTTGCATCTATGTTCATGAGGGATATTGGTCTGTAGTTTTCTTTTTTTGTTGTGACGTTTCCTGGCTTTAGTATTATGGTGGTAATGGCTTCATATAATGAGTTAGAGAGGATTTCATCCTTCTCAGTGTTATGAAACAGTTTCAGTAGAATAGATACCAGTTCTTCTTTGTAGATCTGGAATAATTTGGCTGTGTATCCATCTAGTCCTGGGCCTTTTGCTGTTGGTGGTGGTGGTGGTGTTAAGAGGTTTTTAAATTACTAATTCAATCTAGCTACTCAATATTGTTCCATTCAGGATTTCGGTTTCTTCCTGATTCAAATTTGGGAGGTTGTATGTTTCTAAAAATTCATCCATTTCCTGTAGATTTTCTAGTTTGTGTGCATAGAGCTGTCCATAGTATCCTCAGATGATCTTTTGTATTTCTGTGGTATCAGCTGTAATGTCTCCTTTTTCCATTTCTGATGAAGCTCATTTGAATCCTTTCTCTTCTTTTCTTGGTTAATCTAACTAGCTATCTGTCAATTTTATCTTCTCAAAAAACCAACTTTTTGTTTCATTGATCTTTTGTATTTTTGTTTCAATTTCATTTAATTCTGCTCTGATCTTTGTTATTTCTTGTCTTCTGCTAGCTTTGGGTTTGGTTTTGCTTTGTTTTTCTAGTGTCCTAAAGTATAACATTAGGTTGTTAACTTGTGATCGTTCTGTCTTTTTGATGTGGGCATTTAGGGCTATGAATGTTCTTCTTAGTATTGTTTTTGCTGTATCCCAGAGATTTTGGTAGCTTGTATCACCACTGTCATTCAATTAAAAATTTTTCTAACATTCATCTTTATTTCATCATTGACCCAAAGATCATTCAGCAGCAGGTTGTTTAATTTTCATATATTTGTAGAGTTTTCAGAGTTCCTCTTGGAATTGATTTCTAGTTTTATTCCACTGTGGTCTGAGAAGATTTTTGATTTTGTTTTAATTTGACAAGACATGTTTTGTGGCCTAACGTATGGTCTTTCCTGGAAAGTGTTCCATGTGCCCATGGGAAGAATGTATACTCTGCAGTTTTTGAGTAGAATGTTCTGTAAATGTCTGTTAGGACCATTTTTTCTAGAGTCTCATTTAAGTCCAGTGTTTCTTTAATTTTCTGCCTCAATGACTTGTCTAGTTCTGTCAATGGTATATTGAAGTCCCCCACTATTATTATGTTGCTGTTTATTTCATTTTTTAGGTCTAGTAATATTTGTTTTATAAATCTGGGAGTGCCAGTGTTAGGTGCATATGTATTTAGGAGTGTTATATTTAGGTTGGTGCAAAAGTGATTGTGGTTTTAGCATTGTTGAAATTTGCTGTTTGATATTGGAATACATTCTTAAATAAATGTGGTTATATTATACATCATTTTAATGCACATTTCTTGCTTTATGTTTTTTTCTAATGACTTATTACTTGCTGTTTATTTTATTTTTATTTTAGACTATGGAAATGATATTAGATAAAAAACAAATTCAAGGAATTTTCTTATTTAATTTCAAAATGGGTCATAAAACAGTGGAGACAACTTGGACATCAACAACGCATTTGGCCTAGGTACTGCTAATGAACGTACAGTGTAGTGGTGGTCCGAGGAGTTTTGCAAAGAAGACAAGAGCCTTGAAGATGACATGTGCAGTGGCTGGCCATCAGTAGTTGACAACCAATTGAGAGCAATCTTCAAAGCTGATCCTCTTACAACTACACAAGAAGTTGCCAAAGAACCCAATGTTGACCATTCTGCAGTAGTTCGGTATTTGAAGCAAATTGGAAAGGTGAAAAAGCTCAAATAAATGGGTACTTCATGAGCTGACCAAAAATCCAAAAAATTGTCTTTTTTTTTTTTTTTTTGAGACAGAGTCTCACTCTGTTGCCCAGGCTAGAGTGAGTGCTGTGGCGTCAGCCTAGCTCACAGCAACCTCAAACTCCTGGGCTCAAGCAATCCTTCTGCCTCAGCCTCCCAAGTGGCTGGGACTACAGGCATGTGTCACCATGCCTGGCTAATTTTTTCTATATATATTATTTGGCCAATTAATTTCTTTCTATTTATAGTAGAGACAGGGTCTTGCTCTTGCTCAGGCTGTTTTCGAACTCCTGACCTGGAGCAATCCACCCGCCTCAGCCTCCCAGAGTGCTAGGATTACAGGCGTGAGCCACTGGGCCCGGCCAAAAATTGTCATTTTGATGTGTTGTCTTCTCTTATTATATGTAACAGCAAAAAACCATTTCTCAATTGCATTGTGACATGCAACGAAAAGTGGATTTTATATCACAACCAATGATGACCAGCTCAGTGGTCAGACTGAGAAGCCACTTGAAAATACTTCCCAAAGACAAACTTGCACCAAAAAGAGGTGACAGTCACTCTTTGGTGGTCTGCTGCTGGTCTGATCCACTATAGCTTTCTGAATCCCAGTGAAACCATTACATCTGAGAAGTATGCTCACCAAATTGATGAGATGCACTGAAAACTGCAAGGCTTGCAGCTGACAATGGTCAACAGAAAGGGCCCAATTCTTCTCCACAATGATGCCTCACTGTATGTCGCACAACCAACACTTCAAAAGTTGAATGAATTGGGCTACAAAGTTTTGCCTCGTCTGCCATATTCACCTGACCTCTCACCAATTGACTACCACTTCTTCAAGCACCTTGACAACTTTTTGCAGGGAAAACACTTCCACAAACAGCAAGATGCAGAAAATGCTTTCCAAGAGTGTGTTGAATCCCAAAGCACTGATTTTTATGTTACAGTAATAAACAAACTTATTTCTCATTGGGAAAAATATGTTGATTGTAATGGTTTCTATCTTGATTAATAAAGATGTGTTTGGGCCTAGTTGTAATGATTTAAAATTCATGGTCCAAAACCACAATTACTTTTGCATCAACCTAGTATCTTCTTATTGAATTGATCCTTTTATCATTATATAATGACCTTGTATGTCTTTTTTTTTCACTGTTGCTGACTTAAAGTTTATTTTATCTGATATAAGAATAACTACTTCTGCTTGCTTTTGGATTCCTTTTGTGTGGAATATTATTTTCCACCCCTTTACCTTGAGTCCCCTTTACCTTTCCACCCCTTTACCCCTTAACTTTGATCCTTTACAAGTCAAAGGGGTTTCTTAGAGACAGTACATATTTGGATGTGTTTTTTATCTAGTCTGTCAATCTATATCTTTTACGTGGGGCATACAGACCATTTACATTCAATGTTAATATTGATCAGTGAGATACTGTTCCAGTAATCATGTTGTTACCTAGTTGCTTTGCATTCTCCTACTGTTCTTTAAGAGCTGTGAGTTTTCACTTTTGAATGTTTTCACACTGGTAAGTATCAACTGTTCTTTTCAGTTAGAGCACATCTGAGAATTTCTTATGCGGTAGGTCTAGTGGTGACAAATTCCCTCAGTGTTTGCTTGTCTGGAAAAGATTGTATTTCTCCTTCATTTATGAAACTTAGTTTTGTGGCTACACAATTCTAGGTTGAAACTTATTCTGATTATGAATACTAAAGATGGGACCCTTGTCACTTCTGCCTTGTAAAGTTTCTCATGAGAAGTCTACTGTTAGTCTGATGAGTTTTCCTTTATAAGTTACTTTATGCTTTCATTTCACAGCTTGTAGGACTTTCTCCTTCACTTTGACTTTGGCCAGACTGATGACTATGTGCCTTGATGATGTTCTTTTTGCAATAAATCTTCCAGGAGTTTGATGGCCTTCTTGTATCTGGATGTTCAAATCTCTAGCAAGACTAGGGCAGTTTTCCTACATTATTCTCTCAAATAGGTTTTCCAGGCTGTTTGCTTTTTCTTTTTTCTCCTTCAGTGATATCTATGATTCTTATGTTTGGGTGTTTTACACAATACTATATTCTTAGATGCTTTCTTCATTTCTCTTGATTCTTCTTCCTTTATTTTTGACTGACTAATTTTTTGCCAGCCCCAAAAGCCTTGTCTTCAAGCTCTGAAATTCTCTCTTTTG
The DNA here is from genome assembly GCF_040939455.1 of Microcebus murinus. NCBI lineage: Eukaryota > Metazoa > Chordata > Mammalia > Primates > Cheirogaleidae > Microcebus > Microcebus murinus. The sequence continues at coordinate 15,270,540 of NC_134121.1, read as the reverse complement.
CTTGGTCTAGTCTGATGTCAAAACATTTCACTGTATTTTGAAATTCCCTAAATGACTCCTTCATTTCCAGAAGTTCTGTTATTTTTTTAAGATATCTCTTTAGTGAATTTTTATTCATGTCCTGAATTATATTTTGGTTTCTTCATGCTAGTTTTCAACTTTCTCATTGATTCCATTGAGCTTATTTGTAATCCATATTTTGAATTCCATACCTAAGATTTCAAAAATTTCCTTTGGCTACATAGTCCATTGCTGGACAGCTAGTGTGATCCTTTGTGGGTGTTGAAACATCACGCTCTTTCATATTGCCAGAGTTCTTATGCTGGTTCCTTCTCATCTGGAAACTCTTCCCTCAGCTCAAAACAGATAGCTTTGCAGTTCACCTGTTCTCCTCAGCCAGGAACTCTGCTACTCAGTGTAGAGAGGTAGAAGTATATCTTCTGGCTCATGAGGTAGGTACCCACTGTGGTGCTGCAAGGCAATTTGAGTTGGTTGGATCTCAGATCCCTGAGAGAGTGTTGAGGTGCCAGCAGTGGTGGCCTAGGTTAGGTAGTCCCTAGTTTCCAGGCCTCTGGATGGCATGCTTGAGTCTTATGTGATCAGATCAAGACCAAGCTAGCAAACTTGCTCTCAAGCCTCCTGGGTTCAGGTGCTGGCTGTGATAGTGTGTGTGTGTGTGGGGGGGGGTTACCCTCCTACTCCAGAAGAATGTTCAGGCAGGAGAAAAGTGGATGCACTGTGAGCCTGCGACAGGAGGGATGGGTCCCTCTTGACAAGATTAGCAGAGGCTGGCTGCTGTGGGAGACACCGATGTTCACACCTCCCTCTCCTGGCAATGACACTGGTCTCTGTCCTTTGGGGTTACAAAAGAGCCCAGATTACCAACTCCCACACTGGGCTGGCTGCAGCAGAGATAGTGGAGGCAGCTCAGTAGGCTGTGTGCAGGGCTACCGGACTGGCTTTAGGCTGTAGCTAAAATGCTGCAGTAGGGGAGGTGTGGTTGTGTCAGGGCCTTGCCTCCAGGGAGGGTGGGCTCCTCAGAGAAGAGACAGGCTGCTCAGGGAGAGGACTGCTAGCCCTGCCCTCCCTCAGCAGAGGTGGTAACTTTTGTCTTTGGGGAACACAAAAGTGCTTGCTGCATCTTTTTAAAGGGAAGGAAGTGAGCCCTAAGGAAGCCTGGGTGTGACAGGCACTCTGTCTGAGGCAAGGCAGCCACTCCCAAGTTGCCTGGCTTAATCATCCTTTGCGGGACCCTTGCCAATCCCAAAAGGCTCACAATATTAAAACAGTTTGTTATCAGAGACTAAAAAGAAAAAATATCAGTGGACAGAAAGATCCAAAACACCTACATAAACTTTGTTTATGTTAAAGACAGCATCTTATTTTTTTTATTTTTACTTTTATTTTTTGGTGGGAGGGGTGCACCATTCCTGGAGGTACTGCAATACCAGGTCAATGGATGGTGTGGATGGAGCAAGCTCCTACTCCATCTCCCTGCTCAAAAAATCCATTTAAGGTATTATACTCGGATAGAGGACATACCAGATATTAAACTGATAAGAACAGATACTACATTTGATCTTAACCAAAGGCCAAGAAGCAATAAGACAACATCATAAATCAGTGAGGAAAAGGAGGATTGTAGGGGACTGACATATTTTGCTAGTTTAAGAATTAAATTTAGTAATATACATGCTCTGCCCAGAGCATTTAAAAGTAAATGCTGCTTACTTTTAAAAGTAATTTAAAAGTAAATGCTGTTGCCTTGAGGCATAACAAAAACAAAGTGTTGCCTAGAGGCATAACAAAGGACCTGAGCTGCAAGTAGCAAGAGCGGCCCCACCCCACAGCATTGAGGGTCTGGAGGCCACACAATAAACACATTGTTCCTGTGATTGCTGTGTACACCCCATAAGATGGCTGGTTAGTCAATGATGGGTAAGACCCCCTCAAGGGAGGGGCGACCTAAGTCATGCACAGCCGCTGAGGTTCAGACGAAGATCTTAGGGGGTCACTCTAAGAGAAGCTGGAGATGAGAAATGCCCCCCGTGGCTCACCTTGCCCATCCTTGCTAATCTCGGTCCTTTATCTATGCCTAGTGCTTAGAGCAACCACCTGGAGATTCTGAGTCAGGGGACATCTGCTTCCCTAAGGCTATTCTGGAATTTATGGCCATTGCTGCAATGCCTGGGCAGTTACATACAAGGAACTAACTTTAATGTTTTAGAGTATAAAAATAAAACGGACCCAGTGTATTATTACTCGAGTCAACCGTCTGTTTATGTGTCTGCATTTTTCTTTGTGTTCTGCGTTTGTGTTTTATGTTCTGTGTTCATCCTCCGTCCTGTAAACGGGCCACAACAAGGATGATCCTTTTCCAGCATCCACATTTATAAGGTCAATTGCTTTTGAACACAAGCAGCAAATCAATCCAATAGAAAAGGCATATCTACAACAAATGATGCAGGTACAACTGTATATCTATATGGACAATACAAAAAACTTTGACTCCTATTTTACACTACACATAAAACTTAATTTGCGATGGATCAGAGAACTAAATGTAACAGCTAAAATCATAATGCTTCTAGAAGAAAGCAAGTGAATATCTTCAAGATCTTAGGTAGGCAAAAGACACAAAAAAGCACTAAACTGAAAGAATAAAATCATAATAAAAATTTAAAACTTCTGCTCACCAAAAGACATTACAAGAAAATGAAAAAGCAAGCCACCAACTGGAAGAAAATAGTCACAATACATCTATTTGATAAAAAGGACTTGTATTCTGAATATATCAAGAATTCCTATTACTCAACAATAAAAATAATATAATTTTAAAACAGACTTGAACAGACACTTCATAAAAGGAAATATACAAATGGCCAATAAACATATTAAAATGGTCCTCAATTATAACCACAATTAGATACAATTTCTCACCCTCTCAAAAGCATAAAAGTAGGGGCAAAAAGGGCACCACTAATACTGACAAGAATGTGGAGCAACCAGCACTCTCATATATTGCTTGGGGGAGTGTAGAGTGGTATCAACCACTCTGAAAAACTGTTTAGTAGTTCCTTATAAAGTTAAACATACATCTACTCTAGACCCTTCAATCCTAATTCTAGGTTTAAAAAAAAAAAAAAACTATGAGAAAATATGTTCATAGCAGGTTTATTCATAATAGGAAAAGAACTGGATACAACCCAAAGGTCCATCAATAAGAGAAGAAATAGGCTGGGCACGGTGGCTCACGCCTGTAATCCTAGCTCTTGGGAGGCCGAGGCGGGCGGATTGCTCAAGGTCAGGAGTTCAAAACCAGCCTGAGCAAGAGCGAGACCCCGTCTCTACTATAAATAGAAAGAAATTAATTGGCCAACTGATATATATATATAAAAAATTAGCCGGGCATGGTGGCTCATGCCTGTAGTCCCAGCTACTCGGGAGGCTGAGGCAGAAGGATCGCTGGAGCCCAGGAGTTTGAGGTTGCTGTGAGCTAGGCTGACGCCACGGCACTCACTCTAGCCTGGACAACAAAGCGAGACTCTGTCTCAAAAAAAAAAAAAAAAAAAAATAAGAGAAGAAATAAATAACTTGTGTTATATCCATACTATGGAACACAACGCTAATGAGCAATGACAAGGAGTGAACCATACATCCAACATGGATGAATAGCAAAAACATGTTATGCCAAAGAAGCTATCAAAAAAGAGTGCACCCCATATGATTCCAGTTAAATAAAGTTCAAGAATAATATAATAGGGGCATATACTATTGCATAATAAAAAAGAAAATAAAAAATTAAATTGATGAAAAAAATTATAAGAAAAATATTTAAAACTAGATTAGGTAGTAAAGTGGACATTATTTGGTTTTACAGTACTACACCCTCCCTGGATAATGGCACCAAGATCTCCTTTTTACAGAATCCCACACAATGTGACACATTCCTAGAAGTTAGAGAAAGCAAGAGGCCCAATTCTCCCTCAACACAAACTCACAAATCAAGAGTTCTTTACCCCAGGAGTATAAATTTTGAAGGCAAGGTAACCATCTCCTTTTGGGGAAAAAAAAAAAAACCAAAAAACAGTTCTTGGTTTGGTATTGGGTCCTGGAGGAGACTAAGCACCTGACCAAGGGACACCAGGTTACCAGGTAGCCTGAGCTACCCATTGCTAACAATCCTAGCTATACAATGATGAGATGTGGAGAGTAGCACTTCACCATCAAATGGATGGAATAGAGGACCAAGCCCAAGCAGGTTCCACATCTCAGGATGCCTGTTCTGCTGCCCCACCAACCCACACCTTTGAGTGAAGTCCCTCTTCACTAGTCATTTGAAGAAGAACTAGTCAGAAGACACTAAAGATTAGTCCTGATGACAGGGAAAAAAAGGTGTCCCCACAGTAGGCAGAACTTTGACAGTACATCTCACTGGCCACTCTGCGTAGAAAAAGACACGCTTTGAGTTAGGCTCTACCTGGCTCATGGAGAGTACCTGCTTGACTTCGTTCTTCAGACAGACCCTCTCCACAGGGTGCACACTCTGTCCCTCAGCAGTCCTGGATTCACACCCTCCCAGTTTAGCAACCACAACTGAGACACGTTATCTTTCCCACTGGCTCCAGCTGTAGTCCTGAGGACAATCTGATTGGCTCAGCTTGGATCATGTGACCATCCCTAAACCAACCACTATGGCAAAGAACATGGAATATTCAGATTATGTACTAGGATGGGTCAGGTACCCTACCCCTATGGCTGGGAAAAGTGTGGCACTATGAATGTCAGTCCACCAAGACTCATGAATGGAGGTGGGTAGGCCCCTGCCTGATACAACATATACAAAAACATGTTACCAGAAAGGAAAGAATTGTGCTGGGTAGAGAACTAGACCAACTATGGTCCATTGTGCTGGTGATTATCAGTGTTTGCCAGTCTGGTGGATGAGACAGACCATCTTTTCATGAGTCTCTTGACCATTCATATTTTCTCTTTTGTAAATTATATGTGTTCATATACCTTTGTTGGTTTTCCTCTTGGGTGCTTGACTTTTTCTTATTGCTTTTTAAGAGTTCTTTAAGTGATGGATAATATCCTGTTTCCTATTGTATACGTTAGAAATATTTTCCCTTTTACATGATCTGAAAAGTATTTTAAAAACACTTTTCTGAATTCCAAAAAATAACTTCTATTAGCGCATGCTTATTGAGAGGAAAAGTAAAAGAACCATAAAAGTGAGTATAATAGAAATCCATTCAGGCATGGCACATTATTTCAATGAAAATTTAACGCAGGTTATAAATACTATCTCAAATGTAATTGTGTGAATTAAGGGACAAGTAGTAGTAGATGTATTTATAACTTCAAAAGTGAATAGTGCATAATTTGTGCAATGGAAAGTTTGGACAGAGAGGAGAAGCCATAGTGATTAGCGCACTGACATTTGTGTGGGAGAAAGGCTTGGTGTTGGGCACCTTACATCTTTACATACATGTAAAACCTTACAATGATCCTATGCAATATATACCAACATCATCTCCATAGTAATAACTAACATGTATTTGGGTATCATCACATGCAAATTTTACATACATGTCACTGGAATAAGTACTATTACTAATAGTAATACTAATATTATTATTAATACTATATTAATACTAATATAATTAATAATAATACTAATATTATTATTAATACTAATATTATTAACCTCATTTTACTAAGGCTCAAGGAAGTAACTTGCAGAAAATCCATGTACCTACCCCAGTGACATGTACCTCTCACTACTCACAAAAATTAATTCAGGCCGGGTGCGGTGGCTCACACCTGTAATCCTAGCACTCTGGGAGGCCAAGGTGGGCGGATTGCTCGAGGTCAGGAGTTCGAAACCAGCCTGAGCAAGAGTGAAACCCCATCTCTACTAAAAATAGAAAGAAATTAATTGGCCAACTACTATATATAGAAAAAATCAGCCGGGCATGGTGGCACATGCCTGTAGTCCCAGCTACTTGGGAGGCTGAGGCAGCAGGATTGCTTGAGCCCAGGAGTTTGAGGTTGCTGTGAGCTAGGCTGACACCACGGCACTCACTGTAGCCTGGGCAACAAAGTGAGACTCTGTCTCAAAAAAAAAATAATAATAATTAATTCAAGATGGATACAAGAGGCTGGCGCCACAGCACTCACTCTAGCCTGGGCAACAAAGTGAGACTCTGTCTCAAAAAAAAAAAAAAAAAAAAAAAAAGATGGATACAAGACTTAAATCTAAGGCATGAAACCATAAGAATTCTAGAAGAAAATATAAGAAAAACTATTCTAGATAATCAGCCTAAGCAAATAATTTATTACTAAAATCCCAATGGAAATCATGGCAACAACAGAAATTAATAAATGGGATTGGATCAAATTAAAAAGCTTCTGCACAGCTAAGGAAACAATCAACAGAGCAAATAGACAACCTACAGAATGAGAGAAAATATTCACAGGCTACACATCTGATAAAGAGCTAACATCCAGAATTTACAAAGAACACAAGCAAATCACCAAGAGAAAAACAAACAACCCTATTAAAAAGTGGGCAATTCCCCTAAACACAACAGATGAATTAAAAAAAAAAAAAAGTGGGCAAAAGACATGAACAAAAGATTTTCAAAAGAAGAAAGCCAGCTGGGCGCGGTGGCTCACGCCTGTAATCCTGGCACTCTGGGAGGCTGAGGCGGGCAGATCGTTTGAGCTCAGGAGTTGGAGACCAGCCTAAGCAAGAGCAAGACCCGTCTCCACTAAAAATAGAAAGAAATTACTTGGACAACTTCACTTGGACAGTTAAACTAGAGTGCTCTGACCAGTGCTCTTTTTTTTCTTTTTTGCCAATTTGTTTCTATTTTTAGTAGAGATAGGTCTTGCTCTTGCTCAGGCTGGTTTTGAACTCCTGACCTTGAGTGATCCTCCCACCTCAGCCTCCCAAAGTGATAGGAATCACTCCTGGCCTGACCAGTGCTCTTTTGAATGTAGCAGCCCACCTCTCAAAATGAAATTTACAAATGTACACCACCACCACCATTACCATCATTACTTGCAGACAGCTTCTGCTGAGCTTACTCTACACTAAGTATTTAGCGTTCTCTACTGAATGCTTTACATGTTATAATTTGGCATTTGCAACAATCATGAGATGGTACTAACATTACCCCCATTTTAAAGAAATATATAGAAAAAATTAGCCAAGCATGGTGGTGCATGCCTGTAGTCCCAGCTACTCAGGAGGCTGAGGCAGGATTGCTTGAGCCCAGGAGTTTGAGGTTGCTGTGAGCTAGGCTGATGCCACGGCACTCTAACCTGGGCAACAAAGTGAGACTCTGTCTCAAAAAAAAAAAAAAGACAAATGGCCAATAAACATATGAAAAAATGCTCTACATCATTAATCATCAGGGAAATGCAAATTAAAACTACAATGAGATATAACCTTACCCCAGTTAGAGTGGCTTTTATTAAAAAGTCCCAAAACGATAGATGCTGGCATGGATGCAGAGAGAAAGGAACGCTTATACACTGTTGATGGGACTGAAAATTAGTATAGCCCTTTGGGAAAACAGTATGGAGACTCCTCAGAGAACTACCATTGGATCTAGCAATCTCACTATTGGGTATCTACCCCAAGGAAAAGAAGACTTTTCATCAAAGAGACACATGCACTCAAATGTTTATTGCAGCATAATTCACAATTTCAAAGATGTCCATCAATTCATGAGTGGATTAATAAAATGTAGCATATGTATACCACGTAGTACTACTCAGCCATCAAAATGATGAATTAATACCTTTTGTAACAATCTGGATGGAACTGGAGACCATTTTCTTAAGTGACATATGTCAAGAATGGAAAAACAAACACCACATGTACTCACTATTAAATTGGAACTAACCCTGAGCACACACGTGCACAAAGGGAAGTAAAACTCAGTGGAAATCAACTGGGGAGCGGGGAGGAGGGAGGAGGGGAGGGACAAAACCTACCTAGTGGGTACAATGAACATTATTTGGGTGATGGCCACACCTACAGCCGGGACCGAAGCATTACAAAAGCGACCCATGTAACCTACTAAGAAAACATTTGTACTCCCTTAATATTTTGAAATTTAAAAAAAGGCATCAATGAATGAGACCACAAATGCATGCAGGGGTTAAAATAAAATAAAATAAAAAGATTTAAAAGGCAAGGAAAAAATGTAGAATTACTTGAAGAGGTCGTCCACCCAGGACCAGACATGGCCAAAGCCCGGTCTAGGCGAGTCTCGGACCCCCAGAGGACTCGGCGTCTCGGTGGTAATCTCACTCACACTGCGCTCGCGCCAGCAGGTTCCGCAACCTGCGCAGCGCAGGACCCTCTTGGGGTCTCATGCCCTGGCGGAGCTGAGCGCCCCGGCCGAGTCTGCGCAGAGACACCTGACCTCCCCTAGGTGGGAGGTGGCTGGGGAGGCGCGCACGGATTGGCGGATGCAGCCGGGGGTCGGCAGGGCGGGGCGGGGCGACCGCTGTTGCTGGGAGCATTCCGGAAGTGGCCGCTCGCTGGCGGCAGCGGGATTGGGGACTGTGGCGAATCCCCCGAAGAGTACGGGCCGCGCAATGACTGCCATGGAGGGAGCCCCGATCGAGCGGGAGGCTGGGGGTGGCCTGGAGGTGAGACCCTGCTGCGTCCATAGAGTTGGGGGCCCCTGCGCCTGCGTCACTCCGGGAAACAGAGAGGGGAGCAGGGAGGTGGCAGGCGCTGGACACCTGCTTCCCCGGGGTGGTGAGAGCCTGGGGCCTCGGAAGGACGCCGGCGCGTGGTGCGCAGGCCTGGGGCTTCTGTGCCCTTGGCCTTCATCTAGGTCTTGGCATGCCTGGCCCACGGCCCACCCCTTGCGATGTCCCCTACGCTTGTCTCAGTTGCCTCCTGTGGGTACTGCAAACTGCATCACCCCGGGCCCAGAATCAACTGTCAGGCATAAATTGGCCCTATTCCTTGTCCAACGCTGTGCCTGGCGCTTTTGTACATTCAACCAAGATCTGGTTTCTACGTTCCAGCAGTGACTGACAGCCCCGCCGGGGAGACTAGATTAAACCACAGGAATGAACTGTATGGTTCAGACATGTTCTACTACCGGTTCTAAAATATATGTACTATTAAAGTTCAGTGAGGGGAGGGATTTAGGTAGGCTGGTCTCTTCTTTGTAAAGCTCTGTGTATCCTTTTATAAGCAGCTTCAAAAGTCATTTCCTCTTGGAAGCCTTCCCGGATTGCCACCTCCCTGCATCTATCTCCTATTAAGCTTTTCTTCTGTGCTTATTTAGCGTCTAATTCATAGGCGCTTATTACCTTTTCTTTAATTTCAGCATATTATGGGGGTACAAATGTTAAGGTTACGTATATTGCTCATGCCCCTCACCTCGAGTCAGCTTCAAGCGTGACCATTTCCCAAACGTTGCACATCTCACTCATTATGTTTATATATACCCATCCCCTCCTCCCCCCCCCACCTGCCCGACACCCGATAAATGTTAATCCAATATGTCCACTTAGGAGTTGATCCGTTAATACCAATTTGCTGGTGAGTACATGTGGTGCTTGTTTTTCCATTCTTTTTTTTTTTTTTTTTGAGACAAGAGTCTCGCTTTGTTGTCCAGGCTAGAGTGAGTGCCGTGGCGTCAGCCTAGCTCACAGCAACCTCAAACTCCTGGGCTTGAGTGATCCTTCTGCCTCAGCCTCCCGAGTAGCTGGGACTACAGGCATGTGCCACCATGCCCGGCTAATTTTTTATATATATCAGTTAGCCAATTAATTTCTTTCTATTTATAGTAGAGATGGGGTCTCGCTCTTGCTCAGGCTGGTTTCGAACTCCTGACCTTGAGCAATCCGCCCGCCTCGGCCTCCCAAGAGCTAGGATTACAGGCGTGAGCCACCGCGCCCGGCCTCTCCTTTTTTTTTTTTTGAGACAATTTGAGACAGGGTCTTGCTTTGTTGCCCAGGCTGGAGGGCAGTGGCCTCATCATAGCTCACTACAACCTCAAATTCCTGGACTCAAGCAATCCTCCTGCCTCAGCCTTCCAAGTAGCCTGGCTAATTTTTCTATTAGCAATAGAAGACATGGATCTTGCTATTGCTCAGGCTGGTCTCAAACTCCTGGCCTCAGGTGATCCTCCTGTCTCCGCCTCCCAAATTTCTAGGATTCCAGGCTTAAGCTACCACACATAGCCTAAAAACAGTTTTTCTTAACTGTCCATTATCACATTGAAAAAGTTTCTTTCTATTCCTACTTTGTCAAATGCTTTTATCATGAAAGGGTGTTGGATTTTGTCAAATGCTTTCTCTGTACCTATTGAGATAATTCAGTGTTTTTTGTTCTTTATCTTATTGATATGGTGTATCACACTAACTGATATTCAGATGTTGAACCAAAGTTGCATCCCTGGGATAAATTTCACTTGGTCATACTCTATGATTTCATTTCACATGTCGACGAATTTGGTTTGCTAGTACTTTATGGAGGATTTTTGCACTTGTATTCATGAAGAATGTTGGTCTGTAGTTTTTTTTTCTTGCAATATCTCTTTTGGTTTTGGTATCAGGATACTACTAGCCTTGTAGAATGAGTGGGGGAAATGTTCTCTCCCATCCATTTTTTGGAAGTTTGTGAGTATTAGCTGGGACTATAGGTGTGTGCCACATGCCCAGCTAAAAAGATTCTGCTTTTGAGTGGCTAAGAAAGCTGGAGAGCTAGAATTGGGCAGAAATTTATTTATAAACAGTAAATGTAGCCGGAATTTAGACAAAGTAGATAACAACTGAGGATTAAACAGCAAAAGAAGTTTGTCGTTTTCTTTTTTTTTTTTTTAAGAGACAGGGTCTTGCTCTGTTGCCCAGGTTGGAGTGCAGTGGTGTTCACTGTAACCTTGAACTCTGTTGCCCAGGTTGGAGTGCAGTGGTGTTCACTGTAACCTTGAATTCCTGGGCTCTAGTGATCAAGTGATTCTCCTGCCTCAGCTTCCTGAGTAGCTGGGACTACAGGTTTACACCACCACGCCTGGCTAATTTTTTTTATTTTTTGTAGAGACAGAGTCTCGATCTTACTCAGCCTGATCTCAAACTCCTGGCGTCAAGCAATCCTCCTTCCTCGGCCTCCCAGAGTGCTAGGATTACAGGCGTGAGCCACACACACCACCTGGCCTGTAGATACATTTTCTTGGCTTATGCTGTTTGTTTTTATTGGAATCAGTGGCCAACATTTTAAAATCAAGAAATTTCTCTAACACTGCGAAACCTTGCCCACAGCCGGCACGCAAAGTCCGCACGATAGTTTGCGCTGTGCGTTGACGATGAATCCGTTTTGCTCTTGTGTGATGAGGAAAGCTTTAAAGCACTGAAAGCTTGTTTTACTTTACAGGCAGCTTTAGGAAAATAACTATAATAACTCCTACCAAGGACTTGTTAAAAGGTCACAGATTGGTAGTAACTTATTAGCTGAACGTACACACTGCGACTGCAGAGATAAAAGTAAAAGCTTTTGGCTGTTGACTAAAGTTGATGCTCGGCTGTGGGCCTTCATATCACGGCTGTCGGCTAAAGTCGATGCTTGAGTTCATCTGTGGCTGTTGACTATAGTCAACGCTGGTACCAAAGTGGTTAATAAGAATGAGTGCAGCAAACTAGATGATAAATGACAACTGATACTTTGCTTCAGTATCAGGGAGATGATGGAGATTAGCAGGGGATGAGGACCTGGAAATTTTATTCTGAGTCTGAAGGAGGGAATTCAACCCCTGATAATGGTGCCATTCAAGTATGGTTGGCCACATCTTTTGATTTTTATATATTAATCTTATTGAATCTATATAATAACACTTTGGAATAAGTGATATTATTTCTGTTTTATGATTGATGAAGTGAAGGTTGAGGGAGATTAAGAAGCCAGGATTCTAACTTGGTTCTGCTTGCTTCCATAGCCTTGTTCTGTTCAGGACTCCAAGCTGCGTCTTAATTCATAATCACCAGTGTCATTTTTCTGCTTCAGACATTACCTCTATGCTGATGATTCCCAAATCTGTGTCTTCATTCTAGATTTTGCTCCTGGGCTCCTGACCTGTTTATCCATCAGCTTCCTGGACATTTCCTCCCGGATGCCCCACAGGTACCTCAAACATAACATGTCTGAAATGGAATTCATCACTTCCTCTCCCTCACCCCAACTCTTTTACTCCAACTACCCAACTTCATCAGCTCAAGTTAGAAATTTAGATGTCATCCTTAATGCCTACTTCTTTTTCCTTACCCCCTCTATCTAGGATAGCACCAATCCTGCCTGGTTTTGCTTCTTTTCTTTTCTTTTTTTTTTAAGAGACAGGGTCTCACTCTATTGCCCAGGCTGGAGTACAGAGGTGTGATCATAGCTCACTGCAGCCTTGAACTCCTGGGCTCAAATGATCCTCCTGCCTCAGCCTCCCAAGTAGCTGGGACTACAGATGTACGCTACCATGCCTGGCTAATTTTTTCTATTTTAGTTGCCTGGCTAATTTCTTTCTATTTTTAGCAGAGACAGGGTCTCGCTCTTGCTGAGGCTGGTCTCAAACTCCTACCCTCAAGCAATCCTCCCGCCCCGGCCTCCTTGAGTGTTAGGATTACAGGTGTGAGCCACCACACCCAGCCTCTTGGTTTCTACTAGGAAGAGAAAGACAGACATAGTGTAGGCTCTGGGAGGGTCAAGGAACTGTCAATTTCCAGCTCCACAGATCGGGCTAGATATATTTCACCAAAGAGCAAAATCATCTTGTCTCTAAGAGTCAGAGCAACTGGGAATCTCTAAGCCAATCAAGCTCTTTAAAAACTTCTCTAGTTTTTTTTTATTTTTCAAGCTAAATTCAATGTATGGATACTAAGTTAGGAGACAGAGCCCTCACCCAGTGAGCCCAACTCTGCCCCCTTATCCAGCATCCGGTCCTGGTGGAGATCCCACTGAGCGCAGGCTGGGTGCCCAGCATGCTTTTGTGATCCTTTCACAGCCACTTCCTGTAGCATCTTGAATTCCTGAAACAAGTTCCTGCTCAATAACTACCCAATAGAGAGTCAATAGCAAATATTTATACCTTCCCTTCTCTTTTTAAATCTCTACAACTTCTCACATATGCTTGGTCTCAGCAGAAAATCTTGCCTCTCACTTTAAAAATGTGTGAGACCATGTGGTAAAATATCACCTCTCATTATCCTATTTTTGCAATGATTCTTTATCCTCACTTTATTTCCTCTCCTCCATTCTCTTTTATTATTTCACTGAGCCCCTACTAGGGCCAGGCAGTATACCAGGTGGTTAGAATACAATAATGAAGCTTCCCCGATCTCCTGGGATTCCCTAAAGTCACGCCCTTCTCTTCTCCCCTTTGGCCCGTCTTCTTTCATTCAGGATTGCCCCTCCCCACCTGGCTATTGGGTTGGCCAGCGCGCTTGCTATACGTCATTCATCCGCGCCACCCGGAAGCCAGCGCAATTGATACCAACCGTTCTTTTTGCCTGCTCTAAGGAGCCTATGATGGCGACTCCCCCTAAACTGCGGGCGGTGGAGGCCACGGGGGAGAAAGTGATGCGCTACGAGACCTTCATCAGTGATGTGCTGCAGCGGGACTTGCGAACGGTGCTGGACCATCGAGACAAGGTATATGAGCAGCTGGCCAAATACCTTCAACTGAGAAATGTCATTGAGCGACTCCAGGAAGCTAAGCACTCGGAGTTATATTTGCAGGTGGATTTGGGCTGTAACTTCTTCGTTGACACAGTGGTCCCAGATACTTCACGCATCTACGTGGCACTGGGATATGGTTTTTTCCTGGAGTTGACGCTGGCAGAAGCTCTTAAGTTCATTGATCGTAAGAGCTCTCTCCTCACAGAGCTCAGCAACAGCCTCACCAAGGACTCCATGAATATCAAAGCCCATATCCACATGTTGCTAGAGGGGCTTAGAGAACTACAAGGCCTACAGAATTTCCTAGAGAAGCCTCATCATTGACTTCTTCCTCCATTCTCCAACATTAAAGAGCGTGAATGCCTTTGAAAAAAAAAAATACAATAATGATGACAGAGTCCCTGTCCTTGAAGTGGCGATTACAGACAGTATCAATTAGGTGGGTTAAGTGCTCAGTAAGAGTAAGCATAGGGTGCTGTGGAACCTCACAGAAACAGCATGATCTCGAAGGGATGGGATAAATGTGGAAATTTTCTTGAAGGAGGTAGTTTCTAAACTGAGTCCTAAAAGGCAACTTGAAATAACTAGACTAAAAGAAAAAAGAAGGGCTTTTCAGATTGAGGCTATAGCATGTAGGAAGGCCAGGAGGTGACAGAACGAACCTATGATGCATTTATGGCTGCAGCATATGACTGAAACCCAGAGTTCAAGATTATAAAAGATGAAGCTGGTGCAGTAATGGTCAAATCAGGGAGGGTCTTGTAAACCAGGCTAAGAGGTTGAGACTTTCTCACGAATGCAAAGAGGAACCAGTAAAGGGGTTAAAGCAGGAGAATGACATAATCTGACTTATTTTTTTTTTAAAGACTGTTTTGACTGCATTATGGAAAACAGACTGGAGGGTCAGCTGAAAACTGAGATATCAGTTATGAAACTACAGCAGTAATCTTATCAGCATATAAGATCTATTATCTAGCTATTATTGCTAGTTGAGATACAAAGAAGTAAACTGATTTACTTGATTTATTCACCTAACAATTCAATATATATAAATAAATTAATAAATAAATATATAAATCAATATATTAAGGAAGGTAAACCAGGCCGGGCATGGTGGCTCATACCTATAATTCCAGCACTTTCAGAGGTTGTGGTGGGAGGATCACTTTAGTTAAGGAGTTTGAGACCAGCCTGGGCAACATAGCGAGACCCCATGTCTACAAAAAAAAAAAAAATTAGCTGGGCATGGTGGCACATGCCTGTAGTCCTAGGCAACAGAGTGAGACTCTATCTCAAAAAGAAAAGAAAAAGAAACTAAGAGATGACCAAAACTGACCTCATCTTCAAACCTTCAAACTTACTCTTCCTCCTCTGACCCTATCTTCATTAACAGCACCCTGTCCCACCCATTGCCTACATCAGAAAACTAAGTCATTCTTGATTCCTGTCTTCCCCCACTTGCAGTTACCATGGTCTGTTGACTCTAGGTTCTCCTATAGCAGATAGTGCTGACCTCATTCGTAGTACTAGTCACACTATCTTGTTATTAACCATTTACACATATATCTCTCCTCTATTAAATTGTAAGTTCCCAGAGGGCTGGGACCATATCTTATGTTCATGTTTGTATTCCCAGTATCTAGTACAATGTCTGGAACATGGTAGGTGCTCGCTTAATGTTTGTTAGGTTTTTCAGACAGAAGAGTCCTTCTAGCACAATTTTCAAATAATTTTTTGTTTTCCTTTTCTAGAACCCTTACTCCTCTTCTTATATTGTCTTCTCTTTATTTTAGATCTAAAATGAAATGAAATAACTTTGTATCTGTATCAGTCAGGATCCAGTGCTGGGTAGTGGAAAACACACTGGGCCAGAGCTGGTCCACAGGAAGCCATCAAACCTCCCATATATTGATATGGTGGCTCCACCAAAAACGAACAGCTCACCAGTACCAGGAAGAGAAGCCCTTTGTCTCGGTAAGACCTTACAGTGCTCCTCCAGTGCCCTTTATTGACAAAGCCAGCTAGCAAAAGAGAAATATTTACGGGTCCTGTTCCAGTATCACAAGTAGGGCAAAGAAGACAAAAAGAGTACATTAATGTGATTACACTGTTATATTAGAAAAAAATATATGAATATATACCCAGAAATAAGTATGGAAGAACATACACCGATACAACAAAACACTAGCGGGGGTTATCTTTGGGTGGTAGATGATGAGATTATAGGTAATTGTTATTTTCTTCTCTGTGCTTTATTTTTTATTTTCCCTATAATAAGAATGTAGAATTTTTGTGATAAACAAAAAATGTTATAGAAAAAGTGTTAGATACTTCCTCTAAAATTATGATTAAAAAGGTTATGAAAACATTAAGGATTTGGAGTCATTTTAAAAATTATACATTTCTATTTTAGATAGTATCTGTTGAGTCCCTCATGAAAGATAAATTAGCTCAATTTCTACTTACTCCTACTACCTCTCCTCCTCACAATTTTTGTAATATAATTATTTTTACATTGTCATGGTTTAAAGCATTTATTCTCTGTTCTACAACCATAATTTCCAATTGTTTAACCTTAGTTCTACATTTAAATCGATGCAGTGTTTACCATCTGTGAATATTGTGAAATACATAGTTGGTCTTTGTCCCCATTTCCTGGCATACAACTCCTAAAATCCTTGGAATCTCCAAAGTGATATTTTCTGTATGCTAATGAGTTGACTGGTGGCTGGGGACCCCTAGGTAGCTTCAAGATGGGAGCTGATCACCCTTAAGATCAAGGCAGGATCAGAGGGTTGGGACTTTCAGCCCTCCTCCCAACCTCTGGAGAGGGAAGAAGGGCTGAAGGTTAAATTGCTCACCAATGGCCAATGGTTTAATTAATTATGCATAACGAAGCCTCCATCAAAACCCAGAAAGGGTATGGAGAGCTTCTGGATAGCTGAACACATGGAGGTTCCTGGAGAGTGGCACATCAAAAGAGGGCATGGAAGCTCCACACCCCTTGCCACATTCCTTGCGCTATGCACCTCTTTATCTGTATCCTTTGTAATATCCCTCATAGTGAACCGGTAAATGTGTTTCCCTAAGTTCTGTGAGCCACTCTGGCAAACTAATTAAACTCAAGGAGGGGTTCATGGGAACCTCAGTTTATAGCTGGTCCATCAGAAGCAGCATGCAATAACCTGCAACTTGCTATTGGCATCAGAAGTGGTGCTTGGGGGGCAGTCTTGGGGACTGAGCCCTCAACTTGTGGGATCTGACACTATCTCTAGGTAGATAGTGTTTAAATTGAGTTGGAGGACATCTAGGTAGCATTAACTACAGCACTGCACTGATTGTTTGCTTGGTGTGTGGGGAAAATTCCACACGTTTGGTCACAGAAGTCTTATGTATTATGATGTAAGAGCAGAGGAAAATGTTTGTTTTTTCCTCAGACCATCCATTCTTTTATAATGTCCTGTCAATTTCCTGAGTGTTCATTTTAATTCACTTCTTCATTGTCTATTCTCATTGCAATACTTCTTTTCAAAAAGGACTCATGAGTGTCATAGTACCTGAGTTTCATAGGCCTGAAAATGTTTGCCTGTTGCTTTTAATATGAGGAAACACTCTGCTGGGTAAAAAAAAAAAGTATCAGCTCACCCTTGTTTTTCCTCAGAACTTTAAGGCATTACTATATTCTGGTGTGGAGTGTAACTATGGGGAAGAGTAAAGTCAACCTGAAAATTCTCTCTTGCATATTACTTCCTTTTCTGCCTAGATGCCCATTTGGTTCATTGATTCCTGAAATTTAGTTACTTCACAGTTTATGTCTTGGTTTGATTCTTATATATCAACTTTTTATGAGCTACAGTATGCCCTTCCAGTAGATTAAAATCTTTATTTCAGCAACATTTTCTTCTATTACATATTGTACTTTTTTCCTGTTTGTTCTTTCCTCTCTCTCTTTTTCTGTTTTTGTTTTCTTTCTTTGTTTTTGTTTTATTTTGTTTTTTATTTTGAGACGGTATATTGCTTTGTTGCTGGGCTAGAGTACAGTTGCATCATCATATTTCACTGTGGCCTCAAATTCTTGTGCTCAAGTGATCCTCCTACCTCAGCCTCCCAAGTAGCTGGACTACAGGCCCGCATCACACCCAGCTGATTTTTCTATTTTTTTGTACAGATGGGGTCTCACTATGTTGCTTAGGCTGGTTTTGAAGTCCTGACCTCAAGTGATTCTCCCACAATGGCTTCTCAAAGTGCTGGAATTACAGATATGAGCCACCATGCCCGGCCTCTTTTCTCTTTAGAAACACTAATTATATGTATTTGATTATCTTTCTGTAGCTACTGGTTTTCTCTGTAATCACATTTATATCCATTTCATTTTGTATGATTTCTCTAGGACTGTGACCTTGTAGTGATTATCTGTGTTGTGTCTTACGTGAAATTTCAGGTACATAATGCTTTTCATTTGCTCTTCATTTCTTTCCTTAGTTCTGCCAAATTATTTCTCACTTCTTTTTATTGTTTTATAATCTATATGTTTTAAACCCTTGTATCTCTTCTTTAAGCTTTTAAGAGTGATTTTTGTCTATAATTTCTTTGAGATAATGGGGGACTCTTGGCTGAATGCTTCCTATTAACTCCTTTGTGTTCCTCATGGATGTATGTTTTATTCTGTTGCTCATGTTTTCTTCTTTCTTTTTAAAAATATTATTTTCAACCATATGTCCCACAGATTTATCTTAATGACTGCTGCTCAACAATGAATGAAGCAGGCTGTCTATTAAAAAGTACTATGAGTTCTCTAGATTTTGCCCTCATTCTGACACACACAAAAAAATAAAGATAAATAAATTTTTTAAAAAATATGAAATATAAAAAAAAATAAAAAGTACTATGAGGCCAGGCGCGGTGGCTCACGCCTGTAATCCTAGCACTCTGGGAGGCCGAGGCGGGCAGATTGCTTGAGGTCAGGAGTTCAAAACCAGCCTGAGCAAGAGCGAGACCCCATCTCTACTATAAATGGAAAGAAATTAATTGGCCAACTAATATATATAGAAAAAAATTAGCCGGGCATGGTGGCACATGCCTGTAGTCCCAGCTACTCGGGAGGCTGAGGAAGGAGGACTGATTGAGCCCAGGAGTTTGAGGTTGCTGTGAGCTAGGCTGATACCACGGCACTCACTCTAGCCTGGGCAAGAAAGCGAGACTCTGTCTCAAAAAAAAAAAAAAAGTACTATGAGAAGAGGCAGAGGAAATTGAGCCAGGGTACTTCAAACCTTTCCAGGGTACTTCAAAACCTTCATATACACATGCTGCCACAAACACCCTCTCATCAAATATAGAAGAATATCTTCCTTTATCTTTTTGTTTCCAAGAGATCAGTATGACACAATAAAACCCTTTGGATCATAAGTTCTTTGTAATAAAATTTGACAGCCTTTAGCATCTTTTAAATAATAAACTGTTTCTGAATTTTGAACAACATATATCATACAAACCACAAAAAAAAACACTTTAAGGGAAAATTATGACAAAGCCAATTTTTCCAAGTAGTTGATTTGAATGTTATTTAAATGAAATCCAGCATGGATAAGGAGGTTTGTGCCAGCGACAGATTACTTAATAACTCTTGAGCTTCAAGGGTAAAAATTAATAATAACAATAGCAGATGACACTTATATAGTGCTTTCTATATGCCAAGCATTGGTCTAAATGTTTATATATATTTTATTCTCATAACAACTCTATGAGTTAAATACTATTAATATTTCTATTTTATATATGAAGAAACTGAGGCACTGAGAACTCCAGTGACTTGACTGAGGTCATGCAGTCCTTAAACAGTGGAGCCAGGACTCAAACCCAGGCAGTTTGCCCTGTAGTCCATGCTGTTAATCACTCTGCTGTGTGGCCACTCATTCATTGTGAGAAAATTACTGACTAGAGAGTGCCTATTAGCAGGACCGAAGTGAGATCACTTTCCCAAGGAGTTCAGAAATGTGTTTTTATGATTGGGCAAGGTCAGGGATTTGGCAATATGGACACCTAAAAGCAATACTCTCATCTATCTTCCAATTGCAGGAGAGGATGTAAAATTATGATTAAAAAGGAGGCAATTCCACCAGAATAACAGAAAAGAAAGGTCTGCAGCTGACCCTGTAAACATTTCTGCTTTGCCAGCTGGCATAAGATTTAGACTTTTTCAATAAAGAATACTGGAGGGATAGTGTATAGCCATAGGAAGAGAAAAGAACTCTTTTCCTAGTACCAGTACACTGGTCTTTATTTATTTTTATTTTGGTTATTTATTTATTGGAAAAGCTGCTAGCAGATCAACTTGTGGGAAGCCTTCACCATAGGGGGCTGCTTCTTATGAACCAGTTCTGGCCAAGCCACAATATCCAACAAGTTCCTCCCCTATCCAACAGGCCACTTCCTATGAACCAGCTCCAGACTGCCCACCTCCTCCAGTGAATTAATCCACCATCCTTCATGCCTAGTAAGTTTCCTCCCCACCAACAGGGTATGTGGTAGCACAGGTTCCTCTCTAATAAGGTATGAATCTTAGCTCTGGTGGGGAAGTGTTCTCTTCTAAGTTCTTTGTTCCTCCCTCTTAGACTCTCCAGTACAGTGAAGAAGTAATATTTAAAAATAAAAGAAAAAAACAAAAAAAAAACAAAGAAAAGAAAAAAAAAAGAAGTAATATTTGTATTTTAGGAATTATTGAGTGATATACTTATCATTTCAGATTCTGAGACCAGGAATAAGATGAAGGAATGGAAGTCAAAGATGGAAATTTCTGAAGAAAAATATTTAGCAAGGACAGCAACAGAAAGACTCCAAAGACACATCTCCCAGGAATGTGAGTTAGTTGAAACCAGTGATCCTGAGGACAAGTTATTGAGACATTGGGTAAGCCCCTTAAAGGATGCAGTGAGCCATCTCCCTTCCCAACAGAGAGGTATCAGTGAAATTAATCTCATCCCCAAGAAAGCCACTACAGGAAAGAGAGGCCATGGATCTAATGAAACAGAAAAAATACTTCCTGCAAGAGAAAGATCCCATAGATATGTGGTCTGTGGACAAAGCTTCAAACAGAAGTCAGGATTAAATGAACATCAGAAAGTGCATAATATAAATAAGACCTATGAATGTAAGGAATGTGGAAAAACCTTCAGTCGGAGCTCAAACCTGATCATACATCAGAGAATTCATACAGGAAAGAAACCATATGTATGTAATGAATGTGGAAAAAATTTTAATCAAAGTTCAAATCTTATTATACACCAGAGAATTCATACAGGAAAGAAACCTTATACATGTCAGGAATGTGGAAAAGACTTCAATCAAAGTTCTAACCTGGTTAGACATAAGAGAATTCACAGTGGTGAGAATCCCTATGAATGTAAAGAGTGTGGAAAGGCCTTTAAGGGAAGCTCAAACCTTGTCCTACACCAGAGAATCCACAGTGGAGGGAAGCCATATGTATGCAATGAATGTGGGAAGGCCTTCAATCAAAGCTCAGATCTTATTACACATCACAGAATTCACACTGGAGAGAAACCCTATGAATGTTATGACTGTGGACAAACATTCAGTCAAAGTTCACACCTTGTCACACATCAGAGAATTCATACTGGAGAGAAACCCTTCAAGTGTAATGAATGTGAAAAAGCCTTCAGGCAGCGTTCTCGCCTTACTGAACACCAGAGACTCCACAGTGGAGAGAAACCCTATGAATGTCATGAATGTGGGAAATCCTTTAGTGGGCGCACAGCTTTTCTTAAACATCAGAGACTACATACTGGAAAGGAACTTGAATGTGAAAAAGCTTGCACTTCTGACTTAGAACTTATCAAACAACAGAAAATTCCTAGGGAAGAAAAACCTTATGAATGTACTGAGTGTGGAAAAACTTTTCGGGGAAGTTCAGACCTCATTCGGCACTGGATGATTCATACTGGAGAGAAACCCTATGAATGTAATGCATGTGGGAAAGCCTTTAGCCAGAGGTCACACCTTGTTACACACCAGAAGATTCATACTGGAGAGAAGCCTTATCAATGCAATGAATGTGGAAAAGCCTTCAGGCAACGTTCCCTTCTTACTCAACATCGGAGAATCCATAGTGGTGAAAAGCCCTATGAATGTAAGGAATGTGGAAAAGCCTTCATTTGGCGCACAGCTTTTCTCAAACATCAGAGACTTCATACTGGAGAGAAATTCGAAGAATGTGAGAAAACCTTCAGCAAGAATAAGGAGCTTAGGGAAGAGCAGAGAATTCACCAGGAAGAGAACACTTTTAGGTGTAATCAGTGTGGTAGAACTTTCCGAGGCAGCTCAGACCTCATCAGACATCAGGTAACTCATACAGGAGATAAACCATATGAATGTAAAGAATGTGGCAAAACTTTCAATCAGAGCTCAGACCTTATGAGACATCATAGAACTCACAGTGGAGAAAAACCTTATGTATGCACTAAATGTGGGAAATCTTTTAGGAGCAGCTCAGATCTTATTAAACACCATCGTGTTCATACTGGAGAGAAACCCTATAAATGCCCTGGATGTGGGAAGGCCTTCAGTCAGAACTCACACCTTATTAGTCATCAGAGAATTCACACCCGAGAGAAACCCTTTGAATGTAGCAACTGTGAGAAGTCCTTCAGTGGACACACAGCTTTTCTTAAACACCAGAAACTTCACACTGGAAAGAAATTTGAGGAATGTGAGAAAGTCTTCAAACAAGACTTATTCTAATAGGTATCACAAACCTAATGAATGTAGTAAAAGTAGGAAAACACCTGATGGAGACCACATCTTATTGCACTACAGAAAATTTTTATTGTTGGATAAACTATTTAAAGGTAGGAAAACACAGAAAAATCCTACTGGATAAAAAACATATAAATGTAATGAAGTGGAAAAGCAAAAAGCCCTTGGACATAGTCACCTTTTTTTTTCTGCCTCAGAGTTGATACTACAGTATGGCCCCCAAGGATATAACTACTTGAGAATGTTTTCAGGGATTTCTATCATTATTAAAAACATTACCAATCACTTTGGCAACAACCCCCAAACTAAATTCTTCATGGAAGGAGTCATTTCAAACTTGACTTCCTAGTCTAGTAACAAATATAAATCTGCTTTAAATACTATAGAGTTATTAAAATCTTTCTCTGGGATGAATTCTTCTTAAGTATATATTTTATACATAGTCCCCTTTCTTCTTCCTTACGAAAGTATGTTCATGCACCCATGATAATACAAATTACAATGATCCATGAATTGAGAAGAAACAATAAAAATGACTTGACTACAGGATAGCTGAAAGCAAGGATACAAGAGGAAAGTGAGGTGTTCCCCAGAGAAAGTGATAACCACAAGTAGTATCAGGAAATGGAAGATCAAGAGATAAGAGAACAGGAGGTATTGGGAACAGAAATAGACTGAGTGCCACAGCAAGCATTTAGGTGACATGAGTCAGGAATTAAAAGAAAGCCTCTCCTTTAAAAGGTCAGCTGATTAGAGAGAATGGTTTTACCTTGAACCAGGATAGTTTATTAGAGAATTAGAGAGTCTGAATAGAACTCTGGAGAGAAGCCAGTCATAATTTAATCTGGTAACTGATAATTGGTAATTAAGCCCTGCCAAGCCTATCTGTACAATCTGATACAGTCATAAAATATATACTCTGAATTAATGGCAGATTATATATTAATTTACATGAGTAATCAGATAAGAAAGTTACCAAATGGGACAATGTAAGACAAGCAGAATTTCAAACTCATATGTTTCCTCAGTGAGAGTACTTGTGAGATGCACAGAGGGGTTAAGTGGTTTTCAACTGGGATGATTTTTCCCCCTGGAGGACATGTGGCAATGTCTTGAGCTATTTTGGTTTTCACAACTGGGAGGAGTCTACTGGCCTCTAATGACCAAAGATGTTGCTAAATATCTTACCACTCACAATCCTCTACAACAAACAATTATGTGGCCCTTGTGTCAATAGTGCCACAGTTGAGAAACCTTGCTGATAGATATTTAGAATACTAGGGGGCCATTTAAGCAAGCATTTCAGTGTGATGTGGGCAGTGTCAGCACATCCCAAAAGGAATCTAGAATCTAACAGAAAGCCTTAGTTTGATGATCTTCAAGAGGCAATATGGTGTGATGCAAGGAGCACAGACTTCAGAAACAACCAGTCATGGGTTTGAGTCCATATGTATACGCGCAATATGTATTGGCCCTGGAGTAAACTACTTACCCTCTCTGATCCTTATTTTCCTCATTGATAAAATGGTGATAAAATAATCTACCTCGTAGGGTAACTGTGAAGTTTAAATGAGAAAACCAGAACTTACTGTTGACACATCAAAGGGCAGCTAGAGCTTTAACTGTTTTTAAACAAAAGAGGAAGTATTTACAAGCAAAATATAAGATGTATAACATAGAGTGGTGTCTTGTGGCGTAAAGAATAGAACCTAGTTCTAAGCACTGGGGGCTACAAGGGGTTCTGGCTTCTCCAGAGTGGCACTGGAACAGTAGTGGAATGTCTTCTTATTTGAGACGGGGTCTTGCTCTTGCTCAGGCTGGTCTCCAACTCCTGAGCTCAAACAATCTGCCTGCCTGGGACTACTAGAGTGCTAGGATTGCAGGTGTGAAGTAGTGGGATGTCTTAAAGTGGAAAAGATCACTCTCACACCATTCTTGAAAGCTGACTGCTTGTAAGTGATATGGTGCAGGAGCTCCAGAAGCCTGTCAACCCCCATCACCTAACTCAAAGGTTTAGCTCTTTAGTAATCTCACATAAACTCATAATCTTTTTAAGTGAGATCTTTACATATATTTGGGGAGCAAAAGGAATTCAAAATAGTTATCAGTGATAACACTTGGCTGAAAAATAAAAGATAATTAACATTTTTGAGTTACCCCAGATTATAACGAATCAAAACCTTTGGCTAGCTAGAACATTTCAGTATTCCAATTTAGGAAAGAAAGGAATTGGGAATTTATTCCAAAAAGCCTATCTCTAATTCCTTTACCTGTCTTTACAGTGCTGTACAGTGAGAGTTGATGTTTATAAGGATAAGCAGGATACTTAGAGGGACTTGAAGGTAATTTAATGAAATGGTTTGCAATTTATTAAACACCAGGGCCCTCTTTTTTACTCCCGTGTCTTGTAATTTTAAGTAATTATGCTTACCAAACTTCATCTATTAAAAAGAATAATTAGCTCATTTTTTTGCTATTCAGATGCATGTATTGGCATGACATAACCAGACTTAGGTACTAACATTCCAGCCAAAAGCAAACAACGTTTTCATTAGTCTTATTACTCTTTTGTGGGAAAATATATAATTTGCCTTGGGCTTTTTGAAATATTAACTATTACTTGAAGATCTCAGATTGAAAACTGTTTCATTCCTGGTGGAGCTTGAATCAAACTGAGGGTATTGGATTTTTGAAAGCAGAGGGAAATTTTTGTTACAATGTGGAAATGTTTTCAACTGTGAATGTTGAAATAAAAGTTATTCAAGAAATACTGATTGACTGCTTAATATGGGCCAGGGGCCATAGTTACATGTGGCTAAAGAAAGATAGTCATTGTTCTTGGAGAAATTTATAGTCCAGTGGGGGATAAGGAAGCCCCCACTGAAACAGGAGTTAATATTCAGATAAGCAGACAATTCATGAAATGAAAGCTTTGATGGGTAGCAGAAGTTAAGATACAGTGTCCAATTTGTAAACATGATTTTTGCAGAATAGGGTCTACCTGTTAGAGAGCAACCTACTTTAGGACTTTGAGAAAAGTCCCTGAAGGATAAGTCTGTGTTCATGAGACTTTAAGTAGCTAAGGAACCAAACTCTAAGAGAGCCAAAACTGAGAGAAAATCAGACTCTGATAATCTCCTTGAGGAACAGGGGTGACTGGAATGTGGGTTAGGAGAGGTTTCTTCATATAAACATTTCATGGGATACAAGACGATTACTGCCAACCTTGGGAGAGAGAATGTGTGAGTATGGTAGAGGAAGTGAATGTTATCCAATAATCTGTCGATTTAGCCCACTTTTCTTGATTTTTGATGCCCTTAGAGTGAGG
Source organism: Microcebus murinus (assembly GCF_040939455.1). Classification (NCBI taxonomy): domain Eukaryota; kingdom Metazoa; phylum Chordata; class Mammalia; order Primates; family Cheirogaleidae; genus Microcebus; species Microcebus murinus. The sequence goes on along the minus strand of NC_134121.1, from coordinate 15,244,741 downwards.
CCACCATCATCCCTTGCTTGTACTATTACCACAGCCTCCTAACATGCCTCCCTGCTTCCAACCCTTCTCTTACAGGGTAGCCTGAATGATCATTAGAACAAATCTGACAGTGCCACCCACCACCCACTCTCTAAACTTCCACAATGGTTTCCTGAAGCCTAATAACTTCAGCCTGAAGTCGAAAGTCCTTTTATTTTTTACTTTTTTTTTTTTTTATTTATTTATTTTTTTGAGACAGAGTCTCACTCTGTTGCCCGGGCTAGAGTGCCGTGGAGTCAGCCCCTAGTTCACAGCAACCTCAAACTCCTGGGCTCAAGCCATCCTCCTGCCTCAGCCTCATGAGTAACTGGGACTACAGGCATGTGCCACCATGCCCGGCTAATTTGTTGCTATATATTTTTAGTTGTCCAGCTAATTTCTTTGTATTTTTAGTAGAGATGGGATCTTGCTCTTGCTCAGGCTGGTCTCAAACTCCTGACCTCAAGTTATCCTCCTGCCTCAGCCTCTCAGAGTGCTAGGATTACAGGTGTCAGCCACTGCGCCTGGCCAAAAATCCTTAATGTCACATATGTATTCTCTTCTGGCCTCATGTATCCACTTATTCCATAAATATTTATGGAGATTTTAATATGTGTCAGGCACTGAGTGCTACAAAGTGGAGTGAGCATAGACAACAGTCTCTGCCCTGCTGGAACTTATACTAGTAGAGGAGAGACTAATTAATAGAATCATTAATGAAATTACAATGATAAGTGCCAGAAAGGAGAGGAATATGATACTACATTGGGTGTCTGAGCTAGCTGGGGAAGGGCTTTCTGCAAAGTGCTTACTTTTCCTAATACATGAATATTTGCCCCTGATCTCTGCAGTTCTCCAAGGACCTAGGCACCACCCTCTTGCTCTATGGCCTTTCCACGTACTGTTCCCTCTGTCAGGAATGCTCCCTCCTTACTTAGCTCCATTATTGTTCAGTATTTCCTGTGTGTTGGATCCTGTTATAAGCACTAAACACCCATTTTCTCTTGTATTCTCTACTTCGATCTTAATTGGTAGGTGCTACTGTTAACCCTGTTCTATAAGTAGGAAACTAAGGCCCAGAAAGGCAAAGTAATTTGCCCAAAGACCCGCAACTAGTAAGTGAGGAAACTAATTCAAATCCAGACCTGCCCGCCCGCCCGCAAAGCAGTCAGTCTTAGCGCTGCAGTCTTGCATCTCCCGATTCTGTCAGGTTCAGGCCTCACGTATCTCATCGCCTTCCCTGACATACACCCAGTCGGGGCCTGGTGCTCCCACAGGCCACAGCCATCATAGCACAAGAACTGTAACGTACCTGTCGCTCACCCCGGCTAGACTCAGCTCTTCCTGGACAGGGACTGGTCTTTCTCAGCTTGGCCGGCTCAGCGACTCCAGGTAAAAGCCCGCGCCTCAGACATCAGCCGGAAGTGCCCCCCTTTCCCGCTTGTCTAGGAATAGGGGAGGACTCCACTCGGTGGCTATTCCTCACTGTAGCTCCTGGACATAGGAAAGGGCGGGAAGTCCTCGTGGTGCGCATCTCCCAGGGCCTCCTGCGGGTCCTCGTGACTAGTTGGGGTAGAGGCACAATGGGTGCGGCCGCCGAGGTAGCGCTGAGGGGGAGACTGAGGACGAGCACCCACACCGGCCGTGCGTGCGGAGCTCGGTGCCCGGGTCCACGGGTCTGGCCAAGCCTCTAGGTGCCTGGTCTGGCCTGGTCCCTGTGCCTTGCGCGGTCCTGGCCCTGCAGTTTTGAGGCCCTGAGGCGCCACCCCAGGCAGGTGGCTCTCCCTAGCCTGGCCCTTCGAGAACAGGTATTTCAGTGGGACGGTCAGGCACTGACCCCAGGAGGACTACCAGTCCACGCACAAGGTTGAAAGGACGGCCTTGCAAAGATAACAGAAAAATATCTAATCGCACAATTTCCCCAAATAACAGCTCAAGATCAACCCTGTGAGCGCTCTCGCTAACAGCCACCTCGTGGGGAGCTGTTTCTCAGAACAACGGGAAAAAGCTGAACAGACGGAAAAGAAATGTAAACCTTTCTCTTTTAAAACTGCTTTTGAGGCCGGGCGCGGTGGCTCACGCCTGTAATCCTAGCTCTTGGGAGGCCAAGGCGGGCGGATTGCTCAAGGTCAGGAGTTCAAAACCAGCCTGAGCAAGAGCGAAACCCTGTCTCTACTATAAATAGAAAGAAATTAATTGGCCAACTGATATATATAAAAAATTAGCCGGGCATGGTGGCTCATGCCTGTAGTCCCAGCTACTCGGGAGGCTGAGGCAGAAGGATCGCTGGAGCCCAGGAGTTTGAGGTTGCTGTGAGCTAGGCTAACGCCACAGCACTCACTCTAGCCTGGACAACAAAGTGAGACTCTGGCTCAAAAAATAAATAAATAAATAAAACTGCTTTTGAAAGGCTGCTTGTTACAGTCTTGGAGTTCCTGAGTGAACAGCAGGGTGCGAACTTCAGGTCTCAGCCGTATCTGGAGGGCAGAGGATACACATCTCGAGCGATAATCCCGTCCACGGAAAGGCCCTGGAGCCTACTCTGACATCCCACTCCCGCTTCTGTTACAAATCTGCCACTAAGAGAAGAAAGTGTCAGTGCAGCAGTTCGCAGTGCCCTGTTCATTTGGCTACAGCCATAAACCATAAACCTTTACATCCCCTAAATTAAAACCCTGAATACCTGGTGCTCTTTGCCAACATTCTTTACCTCCTTCACTTCTGTGTTGGCCCCTTTTCTGCCGATAAACAACTATCTATCCTAATCTTCGTCTGGAGAAATGTTTCCGAAAACCCGCACTCACTAAAACACACACCTGTAACAACGCCAATCTCTGTCAGCAGAGCAGAGTGCAGGACTGTGAAGAAGAATGGAGCTTGCTGGGTAGGGAGCTGACTCAAAAGTTATTCATGGTGACCTTCTGACCTTCACAAAACGAAATTTCTCCTGGAATGGATGAGGGTCAGGGTAGTGGCTTCTTGAGTTGTGAGCAGGCATCACAGACAAATTCCTCTGGGATACAGAACTGCCTCTGTTCCCAGTTTTGAAATAATTCCTCAAAAAAAAATCAGAGGCTCACTGGCCAAGTCCCTTTCCTTCTACCCACCCCCATCACCCACCTCCCCACCCCAAAAAGATGCCTCTAGCAAATAAGATGAGACATCCTGATGCCTTGCTGGTTCCTTCCAGGACTTTTAGCTTTACCTTTTGGACATGGGATCCTACTGCCTAAAGCCTCCTCTTCTCACTTGACCCCACAGTTCTCTGTCTTAGCTCAGGCTGCCGTAGCAAAATACCATAGACTAGATAGAAAAGAACAGAAATTTATTTCCTCACCATGAGGAAATAAGTTTTGAAGGCTGAAATCTGTAATCAGGGTGCCAGCTTGGTCAGGCTCTGATGAGAGTGCCCTGGTCACCTTCTGTGTCCTCACATGATAGGGAGAGACTCTAAGCTCTCTGGTGTCTCTTCTGATAGGACACTAATCACATCATGAGAGCCCTGCCCTCATGACATCATCTAAACTAATTACCTCCCAAAGGCTCCATCTCCAACTATCATCACATTGGGAGTTAGGGCTACAACCTATGACAATTTTGGAGTCACATAGTTCATTCAGTCCATAGTGTTCCCTTCTTTTTATTTCATTTTCATTTTTAAAGACTTTATTTTTTAGAACAGTTTTAGGCTCACAGCAAAATTGTGAGGAAAGTACAGAAATTTCCCATATACCCCTGGCCCCACACATCCATAGCCTCCCCCATTATATCATCCCCACCAGAGTGGTGCGTTTGTTACAACTGATGGGCACATCATAGTCACCCAAAGTCCATAGTTTACATTAGGGTTCATTTTTGGTATTGTACATTCTGTGGGTTTGAAAAACTGTATGACATATATCCACCAGTATACTATCAGAGTGGTTTCTGCCCTAAAAATTCAGTGTGTCTCTTCTTTTTGCACGTGGGACTGAAGTGTTATATGAAATCAACCTCAGTTGGAATCTGTGCCTAGTGCACTTAGGCTTAGCAGTGGTGGAGGGGTTAGGGGGTGGCAGCTGGCTATGGCAAGAGCCTAATCTATTAATAGTCAATCAAAGCTGGCATGGTGGCTCACGTCTGTAATCCTAGCACTCTGGGAGGCCAAGGCGGGAGGACTGCTTGTGCTCAGGAGTTCAAGACCAGCCTGAGCAAGAGCGAGACCCCGTCTCTACCAAAAATAGAAAAAAGTAGCCAGTCAACTATTTCAATTTAAAATTTAAAAAGTAGTTAATCAAGAGATTATTATTAATTAATATCAGTAGTTGATTTTTCAGTCAGTTATCTGGGACTGACTTTATTTTCTCCTTCTGCTTCTACCTTTCCCATTTTTCATGCTTTTCAATATATATCCTCCCCCTTCCTCCTATTCCCTATACTGTGATTGGAAGTCCCATTGTGAACATGGGTATATGCCTGCACTTATCTAATACAGTACCGACTGTAGTATCAATCTAAAATCTGTTATGTGATAAAAGAGCTGTCATTTATAACAGTTGGAGGCCTAGATCTTAGACTGCTCCTAGAATCCAGGATGTTTTGCTTTAAATCATAGACTAACACAGTGTTAATTAAGAAAAAGCACTTTCACAGTGGTAAGAGACAGGTAAATAGATAAAATTAGAGGAAAGCAGGAAACAGAACAGTTTTGAGACTCTTAAAATAGTCCAAATAGGAGATAATTGACTCCTGATTTATAATGTAGGAGTTGAAAGGAAAGAACAAGGCCGGGCGCCGTGGCTCACGCCTGTAATCCTAGCTCTCTGGGAGGCCGAGGCGGGTGGATCGTTTGAGTTCAGGAGTTCAAAACCAAGCTGAGCAAGAGCGAGACCCCGTCTCTACTATAAATAGAAAGAAATTAATTGGCCAACTAATATACATAGAAAAAATTAGCCAGGCATGGTGGCGCATGCCTGTAGTCCCAGCTACTTGGGAGGCTGAGGCAAAAGGATCACTTGAGCTCAGGAGTTTGAGGTTGCTGTGAGCTAGGCTGACGCCATGGCACTCACTGTAGCCTGGGCAACAAAGTGAGACTCTGTCTCCAAAAAAAAAAAAAAAAAGGAAAGAACAGATAAAAGATTTTATAAGAACAATTGACTGGAAATAAAAAGAGGAGAAAAGAGTTAAATGATGTTGAAGTGGGGGGGAAATGACAGTGTATTACTAAAAGTTAAATTTTGTGTCTCATATTTTATGTACTTATTTATCCCTTAACACTGAGCTAGCACTTACTATGTGGCAGGCACCATTCTAAGTGTTTTATATTAAGTCATTTAATCCTTATCAGCCCTATGAAGCAGCTGAAAACCCTACAAAGGCAGAAACCTTATGAAATAGGTGTGGCACTGAGAAGTTAAGAAATGTGTCCAAGGTTTCATAGTTAGGGAGTAACAGAGCCAAAATTTTAAATAAGATAGTCATCTGGTTCCATACCAGGCACAGTGGCTCAGACCTGTAATCCCAGCACTTTGGGAGGCCAAGGCTGGAAGAATCACCTGAAGCCAGGAGTTCAAGACCAGCCTGGGCAACATAGCAAGACCCTGTCTCTACAAAAAAAATTTTTTTAATTAGCTGGGCATGCTATAGTCCTAACTACTCAGGAGGCTGAGGTGGGAGGATTGTTTGAGCCCAGGAGTTGAAGACTGCTGTGAGCTATGATCAGGCTGCTGCACTTCAGCCTGGGTGACTATCAAAAAAAAATGTCTAGGCCGGGCGCGGTGGCTCACGCCTGTAATCCTAGCACTCTGGGAGGCCGAGGCGGGAGGATTGCTCGAGGTCAGGAGTTCGAAACCAGCCTGAGCAAGAGTGAGACCCCGTCTCTACTATAAATAGAAAGAAATTAATTGGCCAACTAATATATATATACAAAAAAAAAAAAAAAAATTAGCCGGGCATGGTGGCGCATGCCTGTAGTCCCAGCTACTTGGGAGGCTGAGGCAGGAGGATTGCTTGAGCCCAGGAGTTTGAGGTTGCTGTGAGCTAGACTGACGCTACGGCACTCACTCTAGCCTGGGCAATAAAGTGAGACTCTGTCTCAAAAAAAAAAAAAAAATGTCTGGTTCCAGAGTTTGTTCTCTTAACCATTTCACTATACTGTTTCTCAGAAGGCCTTCTAATGGAGGTAGAACCTGATTTGGACTTGGAAGGCAGAGTTGGATTTGGCTAGGTCCAACATGGTGTATTTGGAGCAGCAGTTTTGCATTGAGATGTATTCATTCATTTAATAAGCGATTATTGAGTAAATACAATATGCCAAACACTGTTCTAGGCTTTGTGAATACAACAATGCACAAAAACCTTTGCCCTTAGGGAGTAAAGAAAAATAATTTTAGATTACTAGGTTGGAACCAGATTATGAAAAGTTTTCAAAATCAAGTAAAATAAAGCTAGATTTGATACAGTAATAAATAGAATGAAAGGTTTTTGAGCAGTGATTAACATGATAAAAGTGATGTACAACTAACAGTATTGTCCAGTTTGAATTGGACAGGAAAATCTTGGTTTCAAGATTATTAACCAAACCAGCCTGAACAAGAGCAAGACTCTGTCTCTACTAAAAATAGAAAGAAATTATCTGGACAACTAAAAATATACAGAAAAAATTAGCCAGGCATGGTGGCATGTGCTTGTAGTCCCAGCTACTCAGGAGGCTGAGGTAGAAGGATTGCTTGGGCCCAGAAGTTTGAGGTTGCTGTGAGCTAGGCTGATGCCACAGCACTCTAGCCTATCAACAGAATAAGACTCTGTCTCAAAAAAAAAAAAAAAAAAAATATATATATATATATATATATTATTAACCAAGTAACAAAACTTAAAATACCCATCGTTTATTGACTGTAGGTGATTATTCTAGGCACTTTACATGTTATCAATTCATTTCATCCTCACAAAATCTCTCTTATGTACTATTCTTGTCCACATTTTACAGGTGAGAAAACTGAGGCACAGTAAGTTTATATAACTGAAGATCATATAGCAAGTAAATGGTAGGGGCAGACCCAGTCAGTGTATGTCCAGAGCCCACGTTCTTAACCACCTTGCTCCACTCTCTTTGATAATGTAGTGAAATCCAGAACATCACAAGGGTGATGTCAGTGACGAATGAGAGAAACAGAAAGACTGACCTTTTCTCTGAAAAATTAATTGGACCCATAATAGGTGTATTAGTTTCTTAGGGCTGCTGTTACAAATTACTACATTCTGGATGGCTTAAAACAACTGAAATTTATTCCCTCATAGTCATGGAGGCTAGAAGTCTGAAATCAAGGTGTTAGCAGGGCCACACTTCCTCCAAAGCCTATAAGGAAGGATCCTTCCTTGCCTCTTCCAGCTTCTGGTAGCCCTAGGTATCCCTTGGCTCATGGTGGCATAACTCCAATCTCTGCCTCCATCTTCATATGACCATCTTCCGTGTGTCTAAATCTCCCACTTCTCATAAGGACACAGTCATACTGGATTTAGGGCCCACTCTAATTCAGTATGACCTCATCTTAACTTGATTATATTTGCAAAGACCCTATTTCCAAATAAGGTCCATTCACAGGTTCCAGACAGACAGGAATTTGGCAGAACACTATTCAACCCAGTATAGTGAGGAGATTAATCAAGAATAATGTAAAGGTAGAAGCTTGGGTCCAGGCATTGGCAGAGATAACATTAGAAAAGCATGCATTCAGGCTGATCCAGACTGTAAAAAAAAAAAAAAAAAAAAAATAGAAAAGCATGCCAGTTTTGGAATTGTTAATTTAGAAATAATCTGGTGTCTAAAAGGAAACATTCACACCTTCCCTGTAATAGGATATAGATTTTGTCCAGGAAGGTCAGCTGGCTCTTTACCTGGGCCTTGTAATTACTAGGTTTTAGGGTCTGTTCTACCACTTTCCAGGTCCAGAAATGTTATTTTGTCAATGTACCAGAAATAGGCCAGTGAAATAGACTTAATACTATACAAATTAGAAGAGAATGATGTCAAAACCAGGGAAAAATATAACTGACAATTGGTTCAGAAATTGAGTGGCTGTCAATACAGTCTCTTGCTAGGAAAATCTATAGAGAAAGCTAAATTCTAATCAGAAGATTTCTTGGTAGGTATAGAAGCAAAGCAGAGGAGTTATCTGGGTAATATTAATGCAAGTGTTATCCAGCTCTGATCATTTTGGTAGATCCACTTGCTCTTGGGAGAAGGAGTGTCTACCAGGGTCAAGATACCCCTCTTAGCTCGGGTGAGCATCCTCCTCTGGAATCAGTGCTAGAGGCACAAGTACATTTTTACTCCATCTTTTCTAGACTGCAGCCTAGTGTTTTTTCAGTGGGGTTTAATACAGTTGACTGGGTTCCCTGTCTTGGTTATAATCATATGCCAGCCATGCCCCTCTGAAACTAAGTTTCTGGCTACCTTGATTGGACTTAAGGTCTCCAGGATCCCCTTACCTCTTTGGGTTACTTCCACATATCAGCCATTATGTGTTGATACTTACTAGTGTATCATTAAAGAGTAATCTATTCTCCAAGTTCTACTGGCATCTTCATTTTGCTTCTATGTAGACATAGCTATTACATGACAAGCCCATCCCATCCTTCCTTTACTTCTACTACTCTATACTCCCCCACACACCCGTGGCAGACTTAAGTAATCCATCACAGTTCTTGTTGAGCCCAGAGGCGGCATCAGAATCTTCAACGTGTTGCTTTAAATACTTTCAATCTCTCATGGTTGACACTTGAGATAAAACCTACTTGCCACTCTTCTCTTACACTCTTCCTGTATACAGTATTCATCATATGCACTAAATGTCCAAGAAGGCGAAGTTATAATAAGGGCAAAAACAATGTATTAATAATAAACAACTTTTGAAGTATCTAGGCTGCTAACTGTCCTTCTCACCTACAGAGGTGGGCCCCCAGCAGTCAAGTTTATCCCATGTGACCCCACACACATTGCCAATTCCAATTCCTCCCTTGCCACCATTGATTAGAACTGAACTAGGACAACTGATTCTTTTCTAAGGTTTTGGGACTGGAACTAGGAGATTCTAGTTTATCCAGTGCTGGTCTTTTGAAGAGATGAAATTTCAAGATCCATGCACTGAGGTCATAAAGAGAAAGATAGTCTGCAGAGAGAAGTGGACTCCTTTTGACTCAGTAGCTCTTCCATATGTTTCTGATGATCAGAAAAGTTTGGGAACTGTTCTTATAAACCATACATACCAAAGTTTGGTTTAGAAGCTTTTCTCTTTTCAGATTATAAAGCCATTTTTGAGAATTCAGAAGCTTGATCCAAACATTGTAATGTTTTACTTTGATCATCTGCCTCCCTTCTAAAAATTTCATTTCTCTTAGAATGAGGAGGTAACCATTTATACTTTCATTTGTGTTTCAGGTAATGAAAACAAAACTGAGAAGAAGGAATGGAAGCTAAAGCAGGAAATAAGAAATAGAAATGTCAGGACACCCAAAACAAATGCCCCAGGGATTTAAATTCTTAGGACCCAGCAAATGTGAGAACAGCCTAAATGTGAGTCAACACTTAAACTCATCAGAGGCTGGACTGCAACAATCCCCGTTTGAAGACAAAGGGTTCAGCCAAGTAAGTGTTACTCTTAAGAAAACCCTTAAAGGAGGCCAGGCGCCGTGGCTCACGCCTGTAATCCTAGCACTCTGGGAGACGAGGCGGGTGGATTGCTCGAGGTCAGGAGCTCGAAACCAGCCCGAGCAAGAGCGAGACCCCCGTCTCTACTATAAATAGAAAGAAATTAATTGGCCAACCAATATATATAGAAAAAATGAGCTGGGCATGGTGGCGCATGCCTGTAGTCCCAGTTACTCTGGAGGCTGAGGCAGCAGAATTGCTTGAGCCCAGGAGTTTGAGGTTGCCGTGAGCTAGGCTGACGCCATGGCACTCACTCTAGCCTGGGCAACAAAGTGAGACGCTGTCTCAAAAAAAAAAAAAAAAAAAAAAAAAAAAAAAAAAAACCTTAAAGGCAAGGGAAAACTTGAAAATAATAAGAAAATGTGAATTTGTGATCTGAGCCCACTTGTTACACACCAGAGAGTGCCTGAAGAAGAAAGAACCTATAGGTGCAAGGCATGTGGCCAGAGCTTCAAAGAGAAGTCAGGACTTGCTCAGCATCAGAAAATCCATGCCTTAAAGAGAACCTATATACGTAATGAATGTGGAAAGGTTTTCAATAGAAGTTCAAACCTGGTTATACATCAAAGAATTCACACAGGAAGGAAACCTTATGTTTGCAATGACTGTGGCAAAGACTTCAATCAGAGCCTCAGTCTCATTCGACATCAGCAAATTCACAGTGAGGAGAATCCCTATGAATGTAATCTGTGTGGAAAAGCTTTCGGGAAAGCTCAAACATTATCCTTCACCAGATAATTCACAGTGGAAGAAGCCATATATATATGTAATAAATGTGGAAAGGCTTTCAATCAGAGCTAAGATCTTATTATACATCACAGAATTAACAGTAGGGAGACACTCTATGAATGTAATGACTGGAAAAGTGTTCAGTCAAAGCTTACATCTTGTTACTCATCAGAGAATTCATTATCCATAGGAAGAAACTCTATGAATGCAGCAATTGTGGGAAAGCCTTCAGGCAGAGTTCCCTCCTTATTCAGCATCAAAGAATACGTAGTAGAGAAAAACGCTATGAATGAACTGAATGTGGTAAAGCCTTCAGTGGCCACATAGTTTTTCTTAAACATCAAAGACTTCATGCTGAAGAGAAACTCAAATATGAAAATAGCTTCAATTCAGATTCAGGAACTTAATGGACAGTACAGAACTCATAAGGAAAATAAACCTTACAAATGTAACAAATGTGGAAAAACTTCCAAGGCAGCTCAGATCTTATCAAACATCAAACAATTCACATAGGAAAAAAAACTTGCAAATGCAGTGAACGTGGAAAGACCTTCAGTCAGAACTCAGTCCTTACAGAACATCAGGGAATCCATATGGGTGAAAAGTCTTATCAATGTGGAAAAGCCTTTACAGGGAGCTTACAACTTATTTACAACAACAAAGGACAAGTTAGGAAGGACTGTTTTCTCTGTCTCTGGAGTTTGATAAGAATCTTGGGTAAAATATTTTTTCCTGATTAACTCTGAAAGTTATCCATTGGCCATTTTTGTATATGTGCGATCAAGAAGAGGGAATAGAGAATCTCTAGGTCAGATCTGGCAGTATATTTAAATCCCAAGAGTAAAGGTACGGCAAGGCTCCTCTGAGCCTTGGTATTACATTATAGTAGCTTGAAATTGTTTATCTTTCAATTCCATCATATATACCACTATTTGACTTTCCTAAAACAATGCTTTCATCATCTCTCACACATACACATATGTAAACTCACATCCAAAAAAAGAGCCAGTGCCTGCCTATTACCTAAAGTAAAAGGCCTTGGCTTGGCACTTAATACCTTCTTTCATCTGGTCCCTTACTAACTTACTTGTCTCTAATTTCATGAAACCCCCTAGCTCAAGGTCTGGTTTAATCATTGTCCCTAAATAGCCACAGTATTGTGCTAACCCTTTAAGGCCCAGAGGTTCTCTGAGGCTCTTCCGATCCCCTGTAACACTCACAGGTCCCTACTACTGAAACTGCTCATTTTTTCTGTAAATACAGATAACATGTCAGACAAGTTGTCAGGCACACCCTCAGCTCTTAAAAGGGGAATGCCTTGGCACTTTTAAAAAAAAATTACTTTGTTCATTATGAGAAAAATTCAAACACTGAAGCATGATTTGTTTGAATGAACAAACCAAAGTGCTTTGTTTCTCCAATGCCACAGCTTACCAGAAGCCACTATTGTACTGTACTGTATTGTACTGTAAATCTAATGTACTCTTGTTTTCTTCACATTCCAAACTACCTAGACTTTTACCTTCTTCAAAGCATGAAGCTACTCTTTTTTTCACCTCATCCCCCAACCCAGACTTAGACTTACATATATGTTTTTGTTCATAAATGCTTGAATGGATGTCCAAGCTTGTAATTGTCTAGTTTTTTTATTGAAAATTATATTCATCACAAGAGGTAGTATATGTCATTTTCTTTCTTACTTTTCTTTTCCCTGTAGATATAAACTATATGTTGCAGGAAAAAACCCAGCTTAAATTATATTTTTCTTGGACAAAGTATCCATTTATTTCTAAATTAAATTTGGTCACTAAATATTTTAATGATTCCCATTTAGAAATTTGTTTTCCTGACAGTAATGCTTCATGTTACATTAAAATGTAATTCCTCTGTGGCACTTCCTTGGGATCTTCTGCCTGAGTCAGGGTTATTTTATAAACATTTAGGCTGGTACATACAATTTTGGTAATTTATATTTTGCTAGAAAATCATCCATTTCATCTAGGTTTTCAAATATGCTGCCCTAAAGTCAAATGTAATAGTCTCTGATTGTTTTAATCTCTTCTGGTTCTGTGGTTATGTTTTATTTCCCTTTCCTACTCTTTTTTTTCTTTTTTTTGAGACAGAGTCTCACTCTGTTGCCCAGGCTAGAGTGCCCTGGCATCAGCCTAGCTCACAGCAACCTCAATCAAACTCCTGGGCTCAAGCAATCCTTCTGCCTCAGCCTCCCAAGTAGCTGGGACTACAGGCATGCGCCACCATGCCCAGCTAATTTTTTCTATATATTTTTAGTTGTCCATCTAATTTTTTTCTATTTTTAGTAGAGACGGGGTCTCACTCTTGTTCAGGCTGGTCTTGAATTCCTGACCTTGAGCCATCCTCCAGCCTCAACCTCCCAGAGTGCTAGAATCCTAGCACTCCAGCAATCCAGATTACAGGCAGGAGCCACCATGCCCAGCCTCATTCCTACTCTTGTTAATTTTTATTTATTAGGCTCTAAACAGTTTATTTTAATATTCTTTTCAAAGGAATCGGCATTTGATTTTATCCCTTCAACCACTTTTTTCTATTTCATGAATTATAATTTTTATCTTTAATTCACTCTTTCTTGTTTCTTTTGGCTTATTTTACTATGCTTTTTTATTCTTTTTTATCTTTATCCATTAATAAAGGAGGTAATGAAGGCTATACATTTTCAAGTATGGCTGTTGCTAAGGTCTCATAGGTTTTAACATGAAGTGTTCTTTCCATTGCCTTCTAGGTAGTTTGTAATTTTGCTTTTCATTTTCTTTCGATCCAAGTGGCTTCTTTTTTCTTTTTACAATATCACCTTTACTGGTTCAACCAAGTGGCTTCTTCTTTCTTATTTTTACTGATTTGCTCAAATTCCAGTGCATTTTATGTTTTCCCTTATTAATTTGGACGTTCTGCTGTACATTTCCATTCTCATAATGGTTACCTTACCTTTTCTGGAACTCTTATTTCTCTATTCTCTTTGGAAAACATGATAGCAATAGTTTCTCCCAACCCAATAAAATGAAACCATATTATTATTTTTCTCCTCCCCTCCCCCTAGGCCCCAGGAATTGCTTTTTATTTACCAACAACGGGCAAGGATGGGCCAGTGGTTGGGGAATCTTTTCTCCTTGAAGCGAACGTCTTCAGCTGTGACCCTTTGATAAGATGTGAGAAGAGGTAACTGGAAAACAGAACCTAAAGGAGGCAGTGTTGCAACAGGCCATGCCCAAGACTTGTTAGAATTTCTCTGACATTTCTGTCAACCAGCACTGCCACTTGAGGTACAATCCCAGAGAAGCGAGGCCCGCCCGACATGGTCTAGTTAATCCGCTCTCACCGGCTTTGCCTCCACCTGCCCAGGGACCGCAAATCCCAGGGACCAGGCCAACTGAAGTCCACCCGTACAGGAGGCTCACTCGCTTGTACTAGGCTCAAGTCCGAGCCAGGAGCCGGCTCCTGCCATCCTGCCACTGAGCGTCGGCCACAACCCAGAGCAGAGTCCGCTAGCGGCAGCCGGCGCGGAGGCTTCTGGGAGGTGGAAGCCGAGGCTGCGGCAGGCGCAGGCGCAAACCAGCAACTAGGGCGGGCGGCTGGAAGCGGCGCAGCTCGCATTGGTGCCCCATGGAACCTCCTGATGCTGTGAGGTGAGTCTTGCCGGCGGCTGTCGCGAGGTGCCGCTCCGAGCCCCGGCTGCGTTTGCTGGTCGCGGCCGGCAGCGGGGTCCTGCTCAGGACTCGCCGGGGGCGCCGCAGGTTGTGAGGAGAGGGGTTTGGGCCAGCCGGGTACCCGCGCTCTGCTGCCTGCGGTACGTCACGTACGTCACGTGCTGTGGAGGGCTGGGGACCTCGGTGCCCCTCTTCTGTTTTCTGGAGATCCCAGCGGGAAGAGTGAAGGGTGTTGGTGGGGAGTTGTAACCGGCCTGGACGACAGCCCCCTCCCCAGGGCTTTCGGGTGGGCACCTGCCGGGGGCCGGGGTAGAAGTTCAGCTGGGCGCTGGCGCCGCCGGGGCATCACCCTGAGAAACACGGGTGTCTCTCACGTTTGTCTTTGCGCCTCCTTTGTCCTCGGCCCAGCAGTCCCCGTTTGCGCTCCTTTAGTGGCCTCTGAGTGCGTCTACTTCCTTCCCTGTTAGATTTCCCTGACGCTGACACTGTACCCGAGACTAAGTCTTTCTCGTAGCAGCCATGTAACAGGGCCCTGCTACAAATCCTGGGCGTTGGAGTAAGATCCAGCCCCTTAGAAGGGGTTTACATTTTTCTCTGGCTTCAACCACTACTTCAGAAATTTGGAAAAGGGTGAATGGGCCATCTGGGAGGAGGCTGCCCCCCTACCCCCCATCACGGCCACCTCGTTCTAAAAGCAGCTCAGCTCTAGGCTCCAAATCTGGAAAGAGGTTTTGCTTCACAATTGTTTCTTCCCAATAGTCATTTCTTCTTATGGGCTCCCAGAATTTTTTTTTTCCTGCTGCTTTTTCCTGTTACAGCATTTATCTAGTTTGTATTATAGAAAACCACTTTACGGCCCTGTCTCTACCAGACTGCAAGTATCTTAAAAGCTTTGACTTAGTGGAGCAGGACTCCGGGGAGGGGCAGAGGAGAAAGAGGGAGTGAAAGGGTATATTATGGAGTTTGAGTCTTCGTAGATGCTAAGTATGTGTTTTATGAATGAACAAAAGAAGAATGATTGATTTCTTCTTATGTTACAGGGTGCCCCTGAAAGATTCGAGCTGGTATGGGCCTTCTACAGAGCTAGACCATACTGAGACAGCTGTATCACTAACAGCAGCTAAAACGCCGGCCCTTCAGGGTACACAGGAACAAGAAATTATGATGATGGAGCCAAAGGAAGAGGATCAGTCTTGGGAGTATGAGACCAGGCTACCTGGGAACCACTCTACCAGTCAAGAGATCTTTCGCCAGCGCTTCAGGCAACTCTGTTACCAAGAGACTCCTGGTCCCCGGGAGGCCCTGAGCCGACTACGAGTACTCTGCTGTGAGTGGCTGAGGCCAGAGAGACACACCAAGGAGCAGATCCTGGAGTTACTGGTGCTGGAACAATTCCTGACCATCCTACCTGAGGAGCTCCAGTCCTGGGTGCGGGGACATCACCCTAAGAGTGGAGAGGAGGCTGTGACTGTGCTGGAGGATTTAGAGAAAGGACTTGAACCAGGACCGCAGGTGGGAAGGGGGATTTGATCTGTTTTGGGAGCCAGATCGATGACCCTCAGGCTGGACAGAGGGGCAGCAATAGGGGGAATTGCCAAAGTCAAACCTCTCTTGGGCCAGGTAGAGTAGTTAGTGTGTGTTTCTGTCTCTGTCTTTTCTGCCCTCAAGCCCTGAATGAGAAAGAGACTCTAGTTTCTCTTCCTTCCCCTGTGCTGACGTTGAGGAGGCTCTCTAAAGTCTCCTTGGAAGCTTTGGTCCCACATAAACCGAGTGGTGCCTGATCACCTCCAGGTCCCGAGCCCTGCATGTGGACCTACACAGGAAGAGCCATGGGAGAAGGCGGCACCTCTGGGAGCAGCCCAGGAGGCACTGAGCATCCAGCTCCAGCCTAAGGAGATGCAGCTCAAGTGTGAATCTCAGGAGACCCAGCCTTTCCCAGAGAGTGGTGAGGAGCAAGATTCTGTGGGGAGGGAGAGGAGGAAGAGGGAATATAAAGGGTACAGAACCTAGTACATATAAAGGACAAATAGTAGGTGCTCACATGTTTTTTTATCATCATCTTGGCCTCACTGTTCTTATCTCTTAGGTTAGAGGCTTTGTCTATTTTATCACCTGTAAAATTAGGAGTAAAAATAACCTACCTCATGAGATGGTTTGAGGATTAAACTAAAACTTACATAATATCTACTTCATTATCTCCACTGCTTTTGACTTCTTCTAGTCCATAATAGCTCTGCTTTGAGCTTAGAAGCCAGCATTGAGATCCTTTCCTTTAATTTCTCCATACCTCCCAAAACACTTTTAAGCCATAATGCAGTCTTACGTAAGACACAGCCTGTCATCACCTTTATCTACCACCTACCCCCCCATCTAAACAGCCCCACTTGAAACTGTCTCATGTCTGCATTTATTAATACCTTCTGCCCTTTAGATTTACTGCAAAAACTTCCTTCTCAGCCTGCATACATCCCCACAAACATCCTCTCCTCTCTCCCAGTGGCAAACACTAGACTTAGAGACAATAGACCTAGGAATTCAGGACAGTGAACTGTAGTGAACATAATGTACATATGTTTCTAATCAGGAAGAATATATTTAATAATTGGTTTTGCACCACAACCCCACCATCACTACCACCATAAACAAAAGCATTTGAAAAATAGAATTCTTGTTAGTAGCAAAACAGGGAAAACTAGAAATGGAGATTAATCTTAGAGTTTGTCTCAGAAGTATGTTTTTACTACTGAGCTCTCCTTTCCTCTTTTTTCCAGACTTTTTCTTGTCTCCTTTACTTTTGTTTAGTAAGCCTCTATTCATTTATCAACTTGATACTTTACTTTTAAAAAGAAGCTAGCTATGGGCCGGGCGTGGTGGCTCACGCCTGCTAATCCTAGCACTCTGGGAGGCTGAGGCGGGCAGATTGCTCGAGGTCAGGAGTTCGAAACCAGCCTGAGCAAGAGCCAGACCCCGTGTCTACTATAAATAGAAAGAAATTAATTGGCCAACTAATATATATAGAAAAAATTAACCAGGCATGGTGGCACATGCCTGTAGTCCCAGCTACTTGGGAGGCTGAGGCAGCAGGATTGCTTGAGCCCAGGAGTTTCAGGTTGCTGTGAGCTAGGCTGACGCCATAGCACTTACTCTAGCCTAAACAACAAAGCAAGACTCTGTCTCAAAAAAAAAAAAAATAAAAGAAGCTAGCTATTGTGTGATTTTTTTTTTATAGCAAGCATATTTCAGACTTCTTTAACCATAACATTTAACTTGAAAAAAATGTATTTTTTAAATCATATGATCTTGAGATAGCTTAAAGCAATTGCTTTTTGTTCTCCTTAGACTATAGAGAATGTTACAGACAAATAAAACATAAACTGTCTTACAGACATTTAAAAACAAAAAGGCATTGAAAATGCTCTCCAGATGTGAAGAAAAAAAAAAAAAAAAAAGAAAAAAACAAAAAGGCAAAGCATTATTTTCTTCCTTCTTTAAGGAGCAGGGCAAAGGAAAAGACAGAGCCCCAAGAAGATAGGAGGCAGGGAGCTGGCACTCTTCCCTTCCATAAAGGAAGTAGCTGTGGGAGGCTCTGCTTCAGTAATTGTCCATTTATGTGGTGGGAAAATGAATGGGAAGAGGTAATAGTTACAGAGCCAGGAGTTACACAGGCTTTCTGCCTTTAGAAACATCACTTTTCCCTAACCCTGTTGATTTTTCTTTCTTATTTTTCCCTTCCTTCACAACATCAGTTGACCACTCCCCAATTTCTTGAAAATAAGAGTTTTTGTCTTATTTTTCAAGAGTGAATCCTAATAGGATCCTGCTTTGAAACTTCTTTTCTTTTTTCAATAACACTTATTTAGTGTTCCATTGTGGAAAAATTAGAAAAAAAAAAACCCAGATAATCAGGGGAAGAAAAAAGAAACCTTCTCTCCTTTACATTCCCATCACTAAGAGATAACCATTGGTAATCTTATTAGCCTTTGTCTTATGTCTAGTGAATATTGTCTAAGCTTTATTTTCATTTCAGAAATGTAAATTCTAATCTAAGTGTCATTTCTCTATACATCCAGAACAGGAATGTTTACATTTTCCATCAGTTGTTACAGAAGATGGTCCAGAGCCCAAGGACAAGGGATCATTGCCACAACGGCCCATTACTGAAGTGGAATCTCAGGTGTCCTCAGAAAAACTCGCCACCAACACCTCTACATTTGAAGCTACCTCTGAAATTGAGGGTACCTTAGACCAGCAGCAGAGAAATCCCAAAGCAGAGAGACTGAGGCGGTCCCCTGCTCAGGGGAAAAGTGTCAGACAGATGGTTGTCACCCATAAGAAAACCACTACAGGGAAGAAAGACCATGAATGTAGTGAATGTGGTAAAGCCTTCATTTATAATTCACACCTTGTAATTCACCAGAGAATTCATTCTGGAGAGAAACCCTATAAGTGTAGTGATTGTGGGAAAACTTTCAATCAGAGCTCAAACCTCATTCAGCATCAGAGAATTCATACAGGAGAGAAACCCTACGAATGTAATGAATGTGGGAAGGCCTTCAGGTGGGGTGCTCATCTTGTTCAACATCAGAGAATTCATTCAGGAGAGAAGCCTTATGAGTGTAATGAGTGTGGGAAGGCCTTCAGTCAAAGCTCATATCTAAGTCAGCATCTGAGAATTCACAGTGGAGAGAAACCTTTTGTATGTAAAGGATGTGGGAAAGCTTATAGATGGAGTTCAGAGCTTATTAGACACCAAAGGGCTCATACCAAAAAAGAGCCTTCCCAGTGTGTTGAAGGTGAGAACGTCTCCAGACAGACTTGTACGTTTGTCTAATCTTCTTTAAGACTAGATCCCATAAGAATTATCAGCACCTTAAGGTTTTTCCTGTGTCTTTCTTGATTTAGGAAAAACTGTTTAGTCCCACCTGCAGATCATCACTTCATGTCCTTTAAGATGACTGTATCAATTAGGTTCCTTTGGCTGCAAATAAGAGCCAAATTCTACTGTTCTTTCTAGCATGACCTTGAGCATCATTCTGACCTGCCCAGTTTGCCCACCAATAAGATATGTTTGGTAATGCTTACTTCATTAGAGTTCTGGGCCTGGCACAAAGCAGCTGCTCAGGCAGGTGTAGTTATATTAGTATTTATCCTGAATGGGTCTCTGGTTCTAGTCCTTTCTCAGACCCATACTGGTCTACCTCCTTGAATAGGGTCATATCTGCAGGTCCAGGGAGGAGACAGAAATCATACTAGTAATTTGAACAGGGAAAGTTTAATATAAAGAAGTGTTAAATAGGCCAGGCATGGTGGCTCACGCCTGTAATCCTAGCACTCTGGGAGGCCGAGGCGGGCGGATTGCTCAGGTCAGGAGTTCAAAACCAGCCTGAGCAAGAGTGAGACCCCATCTCTACTATAAATAGAAAGAAATTAATTGGCCAACTAAAATATATATAGAAAAAAATTACCTGGGCATGGTGGTGCATGCCTGTAGTCCCAGCTACTTGGGAGGCTGAGGCAGGAGGATCGCTTGAGCCCAGGACTTTGAGGTTGCTGTGAGCTAGTCTGATGCCACAGCACTCTAGCCTGGGCAACAGAGTGAGACTCTGTCTCAAAAAAAAAAAAAAAAAAAGAAGTGTTAAATAGTAAAAAGAGATTATCTGCTAAAGGAGGTAAAGAATAGCTTCTAGGGCTGAGGGAGAATTCTCAAGGAAGAAGCAGACTTAGAAGAGGGTCCCCCTGACCCCAACCAGTATTGAAATTCAAACCTCAAGATTGGACAGGATGTGGTTGTTCCAGTGGTGTACCACAGTTCAGCTGTATAGGGTTGCAAGAGCCAATTTTGTACATCTCTTCCCAAATCTACATTGAAATTAGCTGTGGTATTCACACTATGGAAGTCAGCAAATGCAACAAATCAGATTTTTTTGGTTTTGAGCTAATTATTAAATATTTACCAACACAACATTGGCTATTGCCCCACCAGATGGTGAAGTTCACTGAGGGGTTGCAGGCCGAGGCTGACGAGCAGGAAGCCACTGGTTAAGGTGCCAGCAAAACTCACTAGAGGGTAAGTGCCACGGGGTCTCCCACATTCCACTGGCAGCTTCACTGTAAGAGTAAGATGGAAAAAGCCAGAACTAGGAAGAAGCCCCTTTGCTTTGTCCTTCCAGTGCCCTTTACTGACAAAGAGGGAATGTTTACAGGTCCAGCTCTAGTATCATAAAGTAGGGCAAAGAAGGGTAGATTTGGAGATAGGAGGCACTGAATTGATAACTGGTACACATTTTAAGTTCATTTCCACCGGAGACCTGTCTTTGCTCTCCACCCCCTACCTCCATGCTTTCCTCCTAGATAGTTACATAAGTCACTTCCATTATCTGGATCTCTATTTAAATGTTACCTCCTCAGAGAAGACTCCTGACTTTGACATACTAGTTTATTTCTCTCTCACATAAATGTCCAGAGGTAAGCAGGTAATCAGCCATCCAAATTCAGACCCAGCTCAAGACCTGTTTTTGTATGGCCAACAAGCTAAAAATTGTTTTTACATTATTAAAGTATTGTAAAAGAAAGAATATGTGACAGACTGTATATGGTCTGCAAAGCCTAAAATATTTATTATACTATCTGGCCCTGTACAAAAAAGTTTGCCAAGCCATGGTCTAGGAGGCAGCCCAATTTGGTTTCACCACATATTTTAAGAGCCCATGTGCTTTTTATCTTACTCTTCCATCCCCTAGGCTAGGATGTTGTTTTTGTCCATAGGCTTAAAGCTAGATCATTACCATATGCATATTCTAACTCACAGGAAAATCAAAGTAATAATCACAAGAACAAATGATTTCCCTTCCATTAAGTGTCATGGGAGGTAGCCCAACCCTCTGGTGAGAACTCAGTTACATGGCCACATCTGTCTTCTAGGGAGCTGGAAAACACCTCTAGCATTTGCCCAGTTAAATTACTATGGAGAAGGAGAGAACAAATTTGGGATGATGAGGAGTAGCCATCTTTTCACCCCATGAAACATCTCCCCATTTCTCAACCCCGTGCTGCTGGTTGACCAGCACAGAGTTCCCAGAAAGGGCAAAGTAGGATTCTGGGAAGCAGGGGATGGGGACAAGAGGTCAAAGGTATGGATTAGAGCTCTGGCCTTTGTGGCAGTCACTCCAGAAATACCCATCATTGTGCAGTGCTCTTTAAGCATTCTAAGGAGAGCTGAAATCAGAAAAATACTGTAGGCAAAACATTGAAACCTTCCCTTTAGTCTTTGTTAATGCAGAAGAAGCTAGTCCAACAACAGATGTTTTGTGTGCCTAGTTTGATTATATTATAGAAACTAGTTCCTTATCTTGAGGGAGTCCTGGGAGTTAAAGGTGCCATACTTGTATAATAGTCTCTTCCTATTTCTGTATGTACAAGTGCCTTGTCCACGTGCATTTTGGAATTCACTCCGCAGCATAGATATTCCCAGCTCTGCAGCCGAATAAGCAAAAGAACCTGTTAACAAGATTGTGATCTTTTGTCCACAGCAGGAGAAACTGAATGTTCCTGGTCTAGTTGCTTATGGGCAACCTAGGGCTTCCATATAAACACCCTAAATAGAGATTTCACAGCAAATACTCTGTAGTGGAAACTTGTGGCCTGGTCTGGAGGAAGTGGATACCCAGGTGCTTTGAGGGCAGAGACCACTGGGGTTGATCAGAAATATGGATCATCCTCTGACTAAAAGGTACAGAGTTTCTTATCTGTTCACCTACACCTCTGGGGGAAACTCTCTCATCAAAGGGAAATGCAAAGTATACATGTATAAGTGAGGCACTTTTATACCCAATGGAAAAATATTGTTTGTGCAAATTTCAGTCAATTCCTGGATTCCTCTTCAGGGATCATGAGCAAAGTCTTTTAATATAATAAAACCAAAGTCATGGAATAAGCGCAGTTAGAATAATTTCATTAACAAGATCTTATAGTTTCAGGTGAATACTTTTTTTTTTCCAACCAAAGACTGATTTTATTTTTTTGTAATTTTTACAGACCAAATACATTATGTTATAAACTTTCAAAAATTAACAGATTAATCATAATTCTTTAAAATGTACATACCGTCAAAAATTTCACATTCTAGGATATCAGTAATTACAACCTCCTCAAAGAAAACAGTGCATAAAATGTTTCCTGTCGTAAAATCATTGTTGCCCAATCAGCCAATTAAGCTGTCCACAGCTTCTAACCTTTTATTATACACAGAACAAGATAAGATAGAAGATGGAGGAAAGCAAAAACAAGGGAAGCTGAGACATGTACCTTTGAGATGGACACTTTGTGGCCTATAAAACTCAAGACACTGAACAAGGATGCTCTTTATCAGAGCTCCAAAGCATGTCTGTGAGGCAGAATTGTTCTGTCCAACTAAACAAGTTCGGAATAGAGGCAGGAGGGTCACTTGAGCCCAGGTGAATACTTTTCTATAATATCTAATTTCTTTGGCTCCAGAAAAATTTCAGATGTAGGGAGGGGCAAGAAGCAAGATAGCCCTGCCTACAACAAAGATATGGACTGTTGGAGGAAGCCACTGGTGAAGGGACTTGCAGACTGAGCCAGGCAGTGTGGACATTTGGTATAGCACGAGCCTCTCCCTTCCCATCTTGCTGCTGCCAGGTTTCCTGGCACCATAGTTTCCTGGGTGGGGCCACTGACTAGGACAGCCCTTTCAGAAATTGCCCTGTGAAGGCAAGACTGGCTGGGGGTTGGGTGTGGTAGAGAGAGTTCAATAGTTCTTTCCTTGAACATCTTAAAAGAGCATTTTCTGGCCAAGAGCGCAGTGGCTCACGCCTGTAATCCTAACACTCTGGGAGGCCGAGGCGGG
This sequence comes from Microcebus murinus, assembly GCF_040939455.1. Lineage (NCBI taxonomy): Eukaryota > Metazoa > Chordata > Mammalia > Primates > Cheirogaleidae > Microcebus > Microcebus murinus. The sequence continues at coordinate 15,221,760 of NC_134121.1, read as the reverse complement.
CAGATTGCTCAAGGTCAGGAGTTCAAACCAGCCTGAGCAAGAGCGAGACCCCATCTCTACTATAAATAGAAAGAAATTAATTGGCCAACTAATATATGTATAGAAAAAAAAAATTAGCCGGGCATGGTGGCACATGCCTATAGTCCCAGCTACTCGGGAGGCTGAGACAGCAGGATTGCTTGAGCCCAGGAGTTTGAGGTTGCTGTGAGCTAGGCTGATGCCACAGCACTCACTCTAGCCTGGGAAATAAAGTGAGACTCTGTCTCAAAAAAAAAAAAAAAAAAGCATTTTCTATTCTGTTCAGCAGATACTTGTTGAGCAGCAATCTTTGCATTATATAGTCTCCACTTAATGAGCACATTGTGCTTTAGTTGGTAGAAACCATCTTTGCAGCAATAGTCACTTTAACAATAGCATGTGGATTCTTGAGACAGGCAATACAAACCTCAAATATAGTATTCACTAGCTGTAATGATCTTGTGTATGAGTTTGCTAGGAGTGCCGTAATAAAGTACCACAGATTGCTTGGCTTAAATAACAGAAATTTATTTTTCTCATAATTCTGGAGGCTAGAAGTCCAAGATCAAGGTGTCAGCAGGGTTGGTTTCTTCTGAGACCTCTCTCTTTGGCTTGTATATGGTCATTTCCCTGTGTCTTTTCACATGGTTTTTCCTCTGTGCATGTCTGACTTAATTTCCACTTCTTATGAGGATACCAGTTATATTGGATTAGGGTCCATCCTATTAACTTCATTTTAACTTAATTACCTCTTTAAAGACCCTACCTCCAAATAAAGTCACATTCTGAGGTACTTGGGGGTTAGGACTTCAACATGAATTTTGTAGCATGAACACATTTCAGCCTATAGCACATTGGATGTCATTTAATCTCTCGAGTCTCAACTTTCTCCTCTGTAAAAAGGGGAAAATAATATTAATAGTATCCATCCTTAGGTAGTTATGGAGATTAAATGCAGTAACACCAACCCCAATGACAGGAACAGGTCTGTACTTATGTTAGCTTATATTATGAGATTGCTGAAAGGCAGCAATCTCATGTTTCAAGTGGGTCTGAATATTTTAGAATCTTAAATCCACCCAGGGAATAAGTTTAGTAGAGAAGGAAAAAAGTATTTGATAAGCACCTCCTGTGTACCAGGTCCTTGACATTCCTGTTCACATTAAAGGCAGATGGTCTCTTCCACCTGCCTTCATATGGAACAGACATCTTAAGTCTTAATCATCGTACTGGATGCTGTGGTGCACTACCAGGATCCCCCAGCTTCCAGGAGTGCTGCCTGCTGACAACTGTCTCTCCCCAAGAAGTGCCCTTGGCTAACAGGGAGCTGCCTCAGCCAAGCTTAGGTTCCCTCCCCGGAACAGCCCACATCTAACCCAAGGGAGGGGGCGGGGTGAGAGAGGGGATGGGCTCAAAGGCCTGGCCACCTTGCTTCAGTGGGAACCTTCTCTGAAAGGTCTTGTGGTGTGGTGGAGGCTTCTGTTGCAGCTGCATCACCGTTTAACCATCCTGTGGCCTCTTTTCTTTCACAGGTGTTCCCAAGAACATTCCCCAGTAAACTTCCTGCACACACTCCATTTCAAAATCTGTTTCCTGGGGATCTCAACCTATAAAAAGTAGGCAGCATCAAAGAAGCAAAGAGATGTGAATTGAGGGAAAAGTGAAAATTAAGTCACTAATTTGTGAAGAAAGCTACAAATCCCTACCTGCTCTCTTGTCTGTCATGCATCAATTTATTCATAGATTTATATGTCCATTCAGCAAATTTCAAGTGCCTGTTATGTATCAGACACGGGTACAAATCATAATGAAAAAAACACAGTACTTTCCCTGAAACAGTTTACTGTGGAAGGTGGGGGAAGAGGTAACAGGAATTACCATATACTGGGGTATTTATCCTGACAAGAGGCTGCTGTGAGGGCACACCTGAGAGAAGGTACAGTCCGAGCTCAGTGCTTAACGATATGGAGGATCAGCAAAGAAGAAAGGGCATGGAGGGAAAGGGAAGAAAGAGAGCTTCCCGGCAGAAGGTACAACACATGCAAAAGCCTGGAAAGATGAGGGCACATTTCTTGGTGCACCTGTCATATAAAGTGGGAGGAAGAAAGGGTTAGATGAGGCTGGAGAGGTGAACTGAAGTTTAGCTGATGGTGTGGCTTTGTAGGCCATATAAGGGATTTTGGACTTAAGAGCCGTGGGGAGCCCTTAATGGGGAGTGACACCATCAATTGTTCAGTTGTGCACCTCAGAAAGATCACTTAAGCCACCGTGTGGAAAATTGAAAACAGATGCTTATTAGCAGGCTGATGTAATAACCCTGAGTAATATGCTTACCTAAACTGAGAGTGTGGCCATGGGAATGTAGAAGAGCCGACAATTCTGAAAGGTATGAATGGCATCATGATCAGTAGGACTTTCGGGGGCAGATCAGACTTTGCCAGGCAGAAACCACCCTACCTCTGGACCCTATTTATGCTGCAAGCCAAAGAGTGCAAATGGCTCCATGTTTCCCTCCCAGGAATCTTAGGCTCTGTCCAGAAGCCCCATTCTGCAGGCCTTTCTCAGGCACCTGCCTCTGCACACACCTGAGGGGACCCTGAGCAGCTGCCTGGGCCTGGGCTCTTGGATCCTGGAAAGCCAGAGGTGGCACAGTGGCTGCCCAACGGACAGTGTGGACCATAAGCTGTGGGGTGAGGGAGAAGAGCTGCACACCAGGGAGCACATGGAAGGGGGAGGCTTTTTCCTATGGCAGAGGGTTGGACTTAAAGTTAAGGAAGTCAGTCTGCCTTGGAGCCTTGTTTTCTCCTCTTATTCCAGGCACCTGAAAATTACTGACAAGTGTTTCAGTCACACTAATAACTTTAAGAAGTAGGTTTTAGGCCGGGCGCGGTGGCTCACGCCTGTAATCCTAGCACTCTGGAGGCTGAGGCAGGCAGATTGCTCGAGGTCAGGAATTTGAAACCAGCCTGAGCTAGAGCGAGACCCCATCTCTACTATAAATAGAAAGAAATTAATTGGCCAACTAATATATATAGAAAAAATTAGCCGGGCGTGGTGGCACATGCCTGTAGTCCCACCTACTCGGAAGGCTGAGGCAGCAGGATTGCCTGAGCCCAGGAGTCTGAGGTTGCTGTGAGCTAGGCTGACGCCATAGCACTCACTCTAGCCTGGGCAACAAAGCAAGACTCTTGTCTCAAAAAAAAAAAAAAAAAAAAAGAAGTAGGTTTTAGAGTTAATATGGCTGCAACTGACAGACACTGAGGCACCCGTGAGAAAAAGAAGGCAAAGCTTTTCTCAGCAGTGGCACTTTGGTCTTGGCTCTGGGAGTTGTTGGTTTTGCAGGAACCCTGAGTATAGGTTCACAGCCCTCTCAACCAGTTCCAAGCTGACAGTGAAACCAGAATTGGACCCTTAGGAGAATGAAGATGTTGCCCCAGAGTTCACCAACTGGAAACCCCAGAATCTGGAGCTGTTAGCTGTAGCCAGGAAAGAGCGGGGTTGAGGGACAGTGTGCTCTTCTCATGAGTTTGACACAGGTTGTGAATTATGAGGACTCAGCATCATACAGAAGTGCTTGTTGAGCATTGAAATGGCCAGCTTGTGGTTTCAGCATCCACACATGAATGAGCTATTAAAAAGCACCTTTATAGTATACTCCAAAAGTGTGGTGGCTTGTGAGAGTGTAAGATAAATGCTGGCAGAGAGATTCTTAGAGGCGGGAATCAACTTCATTGATCTACCAACCAGTCCCTTGGGAGGCAGCCTCAGAATTGATGAAACAACTACAGAGTGCTATGACAGAATATGGTGGGGTTCTACAGGAACCTCAGAGAATCTATGAATAAAATAGAAGCATTAGTTGTTTTGAATGTGATGAAACTATCAGCTGCTACAGCCACCAAAAGAACATCTGAGGCCAGGCGCGGTGGCTCACACCTGTAATCCTAGCACTCTGGGAGGCCGAGGTGGGTGGATTGTTTGAGCTCAGGAGTTCCAGACCAGGCTGAGCAAGAGCAAAACCCCATCTCTACTAAAAATAGAAAGAAATTAATTGGCCAACTAAAAATATATAGAAAAAATTAGCCAGGCATGGTGGCGCATGCCTGTAGTCCAAGCTACTCAGGAGGCTGAGCCAGGAGAATTGCTTGAGCCCAGGAGTTTGAGGTTGCTGTGAGCTAGGCTGATGCCACAGCACTCTAGCCCGGGCAAGAGTGAGACTCTGTCTCAAAAAAAAAAAGAACATCTGGAAGAACAACCAGCTTGGAAGTTTATAGCAATAATATCACAGTGGAATATTATTTGTAGTTAACGTCATACTCCTTCCCCTTGTGTGTATGTGTGTTTTTTTAAATCAAGGGTGAAATTCTTCCCCACTCTTGGACATGACCAGGGGTATTGTATCTAAAAAAAGCAGTCACCAATTATAATTAACTTTTTTTTTTTTTTTTTTGAGACAGAGTCTCGCTTTGTTGCCCAGGCTAGAGTGAGTGCTGTGGCGTCAGCCTAGCTCACAGCAACCTCAGACTCCTGGGCTCAAGCAATCCTGCTGCCTCAGCCTCCCGAGTAGCTGGGACTACAGGCATGCACCACCATTCCCGGCTAATTTTTTCTATATATATTAGTTGGCCAATTAATTTCTTTCTGTTTATAGTAGAGACGGGGTCTCGCTCTTGCTCAGGTTGGTTTTGAACTCCTGACCTCGAGCAATCCGCCCACCTCGGCCTCCCAGAGTGCTAGGATTACAGGCGTGAGCCACCGCGCCCGGCCTATAATTAACTTTTGAAAGACAAAACTTGTTTATAAGTTGCAAAATAAAGGTGTATTATGAACTCTTTAAAAAAAAAAAAAAGAAGTAGGCTTTATATTGCAATGTTACAAATGAAGAAAGAGACTAAAAGAAATTAAATAATTTGTCCAAGGCCACATGATTTGTAAATGGCAGAGCCAAGATCTGAACTTAAGTATGATTTCAGAGCCTCTGCACATAGTGCTCTTTACTCAAAGCTGTGAGGAAGAGGAAGAGGAAGTGGGACTTTTTGCATTTCTAACTTGAATTGTGGGGCAGGGAAAACCAAACTCACTGTTCTGGTCAGCACTGCTTCCCAGACAGGTGGGTGCTGGGTCTGGTGACTGGACTACCTCTGTTGTGCAGGAACCAATATAAAATTAAATTGTCACCTTTATTGCATAATGGAACAATGAGAAGTGAGGGTCTTTATTTCAAAACCGAAAGCCTTGAAAGAGGCCTGTTACCTACAAAATCGGGATAAACAAAAACCTTGTAGATCAAGTGAACAAATCTATAAATAGAGAAAAGACTTCTGCTTCCAACCATGATGGGATAAAAGGAACTGGATTTACCATCCCATCTTAAATAACTAAACAGCCAGACAAAATATATGAAACAATGATTTTTTAGATTTTACCCCTGCATTGGGTAACAGCCAGTGCAGGACAATGATCCCTGAACTAAGGGAAACAAATGAGATGAATCCTAGCATTGGCCTAGCTTATTGCTGGTAGAGTTTCTAGGCTGCAGTGCAGGGAGGGGTAACCCAAACAGCCAGCAGGGTCCCTGAGTTGAGGAGACAGACTTGGGAATTCAGAAATGCTAAGGCAGAACAGCATCAGAGAGGAGTTGAACAGAGAGCAGTCTCCAGAGCTCTGCAGGATGTTCCCTCAGTTCTTCAGCTGAGTACTGATCAGCACATTTGTGTGAGGAAACTACCTGAGGCTGGGCAAAGAATCACTGGAAAGGAGTTATAGAATTCTTGGAGCTCTAGCAGGTCTGTGAATAGCTCATGTTCTAAAGAACCAGAGTGGAGAAACCTTGTGTTAATAATACACAGGGCATCAGGTGGAGTATTCAGAAGGGTATTCAGTGATGAGTCCAAATCACGAAAGGGTGCTCTTAAAATCAAACCTCAAAAGAAACTGTTTCCAAGCAACTTAACTGTATCCCAGTACAAAGCTCAAAAATATTTAAAGGAATTAAGAAAAAAAACACCCAACAACATAAAATTTACAGTGTCTGGTATCCAATCAAAAATTAAAGGCATGCAAAGAAAAAGGAAAATATGACTCTTAATGAGAAAAATCAATAGAAAGAGACCCAGAAATGGCACAGATGATATAATTAGTAGACAAGAACATTAAAAACAGCTATTGTACTCCATATATTCAAGAAGGTAAAGGAAAACATGAGCATGTAAGGAGAGACAAGATATTTAAAAGACCCAAATTGTGTTCTAAAGATGAAAAATACAATGTCTGAAATAAAAAATATACTGGATAGAAACTATACAAAATGAAACAGATTTTTTTTTAATTTTTAAAGTTTTTTTTTTTTTTTTTTGAGACAGAGTCTCACTTTTGTTGCCCAGGCTAGAGTGAGTGCCATGGCGTCAGCCTAGCTCACAGCAACCTCAAACTCCTGGGCTCAAGCGATCCTCCTGCCTCAGCCTCCCAAGTAGCTGGGACTACAGGCACGTACCACCATGCCCGGCTAATTTTTTTGTATATATACTTTTAGTTGGTCAATTAATTCCTTTCTATTTTTAGTAGAGACGGGGTCTCGCTCAGGCTGGTTTCGAACTCCCGACCTCGAGCAATCCGCCTGCCTCAGCCTCCCAGAGTGCTAGGATTACAGGCGTGAGCCACGACGCCCGGTTATATTTTTAACAAAGCATCTGTGAGCCATGGGACAACATCATCAACCAAATATACATGTATAATAATTGGAGTCCCAGGGAGTAAACAGGAGGAAAGCAGAAAAATATAAGGACTGAAAGTTTTCCATAAGTCCACAGATCCAAGAAGCTCAATAAACACCAAGCAGCAGAAACATAAAGAAAAATAGACCAAGGCACTATCACAATAAAATTGCTTAAAACCAGTAATAAATACATAGGTGACATTATTGGCCCAGGTGTGGAATTTTATTTTAAAAATAAGGGCAAAATTTTATAAGTAGAATAAAATGTTGACTTTTCAGGAAACCTACAGACTGTAAGTACTTCACAAGGGAATTCCCTTTTGTAAAAGAAGCAGCCTTCTACAATAGACTTTAAACATGTTACATTCAGAAATTTCATTAAATCCACTGGTTAGACTTGGCAAAGAAACTATTGTAAATGGTAATGAGATTCCCAAGTCAACTCAAAAGGGCTACTTAGCATCCTTAAGGTCAGGGGTCCTCAAACTTTTTAAACAGGGGGCCAGTTCACTGTCCCTCAGACCATTGGAGGGCCGGACTATAGTTTTTTTTAAAAAACTATGAACAAATTCCTATGCACACTGCACATATCTTATTTTGAAGTAAAAAAACAAATGGGCAAAAACACCCGCATGTGGCCCACAGGCTGTAGTTGGAGGATGACTGCTTAAGGTAGATGAAATAATGTACATTTAAGATAAAACACAACAGAAAATAAAAATTAGTACAAGGCAGTGGTTGAGAGAAGTAATTTTTATTCTCTTTTTGAACTCTAATGCTTGTTGAGAAAGCATCCTTGGAGTAAATCAGAGAAGGAAAATGGATACAGGAGAAAAACTGCATTTATTAGGCTCCTAATATGTACCAGGCACTGGACTTTCAGATACATTATTATATATTATTATATTCCCACACCCTTGAAGGGTAGGTATTTTCCCTACTTTATGAATGAGGAAACAAACTCAGGGAACAACCAAGATAAATACAATCCATTTAAAATCTGAGGGGATTTCTGGGCATGCTCCGGGTCTTTACAGGCTAGTGGCACTGGTTATTTGATCCTCTGTCTTAATAAATGGCTACTTTTTTCTTGATTCAATTGGATTTCCTGCATTATTGCTATTTCTTTGTCTGCCTGGATCTTATTTCTAGCTTATAAATGAGTTCCCATGACATGGAAGGAAAAAAAAAGGACAAGTTTTTCTGAGGTACCTAAGCAAATATTCTGAGCAAAATTTCTGAGTAAGAAAAAGAGGGAACCAGAAAAGGACTTAAAGTGGTTGTGCCTGTATTCAAAGGACAAATATCCAGCTCTGACAGGACTCTGCTCCAGCCAGCTGGGCTTCCAGCATATGGTTTGTCTTGCAGTAGAATCCCATCCTTTTATAACAAACCATTTTAAAACTAATTTTCAAAATTATCCTGAGACTATTAATACATTTGAAGAAAATATAAGCCTGTGATGCTGATGAGGCTGCAAAAATAAGACCACCAAACTCCAATAATTACTTCCATTTAAGATAGCTCATACCAAGAAAAAACTATATCCAGGAAGATGGAAATAATGTGTGAAAAACATAAATGAGATCAAGTCATAAACAAAAGCCATTATGAAATTAATATTTTTGAGGATGATACAGGCAAAGGGTCTGATTTTTTTTTTTTCAGGGCTGAACATTGCAAGGAAAGGGGTGTATTTAAAGCAACCTGTGGCTATCTTGTTTTTGAGTAAATGATATAGTGGATCAGTTCCCTCAACTAAAGAAACGTTTTGATTCACCTGTTCAATATTTTACTTGCCCACATGTCACACAGAAAGATCAGGTGGGCGATATAGACCTTTAATGCCATCACCATTTTAGGGGGTGAAGGATTTGCATAGAAAAATAAAGGACAGAAAAAGCATCATGATGCTACTACCTTCAGTTAATTACATTTGAAATGTCCAGTTCATCTTTTATTGCCTCTTATTTTGTTCATTTATTAATTTTTGAGTGGCAACCCTGGGCTGAACACCTCTACAACAAGAGTTAGCCCTGACCTCAGGGAGAAAAACAAAATTATTGACCTCAATGAAGAAGAGGAAAGATCAGAGCAGAGTTTCAGATGAGAATGAAAGTGTCCTACAGTCAGTTAATTCTCAGATCACTGGACATTGTGGATGCTCTGATGCTGAAGTTGGTAAGAGCTCTGACCAGAGTGTTTCTCACCTTGGCATTCAAAGTGCCTCTCCAGTGTGAATTCCAATGAACTCTGAAGTGAGAATTCTATCTTAAGGTCTTCCTACGCTCTACATTAGTAAGGTTTCTCACCAGTGTGAACTCTTATGAAGAGGAACCTCCAATCTCCACCTGAGGCCTTCTCCACCTGCAAGCATGAAGATCTCCCAGGTCTTTCCCTTGTTTACACTCCTGGGATTGCCCCACTTCAGAGTCCACGGAATGGAGTGTTGATTATAGGACCTACACCCACTAAAGTCCCTCCTCACCCCCACCCACAGTCCAGCTTAGAAAACGCCCGACATAACCAGCTGACCAAGGGTATAAAAGCATTCTGCTTCTTTCTTGATGATTCTCTGGATAATCTGCCCAAGAGCTGTCCCAGACCTCTGCCCACTCCCAAAAAATAACCACCTTCTCTCTTAGCAAAAGGCGTCAAAATTATCAACTCCGCTGCCCCCAATACTCATAACTTCCACATCTATCTTCTTAGTCCCTCCAACAGTCTCAGAGGGCAGTGCTTTCTCTCTAAAGCTAATATTGCTTTTCGCACCTTGTCCATTCTTTCCCGTTGCAAATAAGTTAAACTGTAATAATTAGTTATTAAATAATTATCTTAATAATTATTTACTATTAAGATAAGGATGGAGATTGGCTGGATGCCCAGAAGAAGGTGGGCCGCGGCAAGGACTCCATAAATATCCGTGGAATGGCTGAATGAATCCCACCCTGAGATGAGAAACGTCCTCACAAACTACAAATCCCATCAGGCGGGGTGAAAACGCCACAAGCCCCTGGCCATGGCTGCGCCGCACACTGACGCAGGAGCCTCCGCGGGCGCCCCAGAACCCTCGCAGGCGACAGTGAACTCGGCCAGGGAGTCCCTCCGCCCTTAGCATCCAACCCTATTGGTCACTGGGGAAAAGGCCCGCGGGATCTCAACTAATCAGCGCGCGGAGCCCCGCCCCCCAGCCCTCGAGCCCCGCCCCCGTGCGGTCGGGGTCACGCGCAAACGAGGGGGCTTCCCGGCTTCCTAGAGAGGTCCCAGCGGCAGACACGCTTCCGCTTGTGTCGGGTTTGGCGCTTCCCTCAGGGTGTCCTACCGCCTTGTGTCTGGCTGTGTCGGCAGCCAAGCGCATTTGGTGACTTTGTGGAGACTTGGAGGGTGCCAACAAAGTTGGGCCCACCAGTGGAAAACTGGCTGTAAAGCATGTTATAAACAAGGAAAAAAATAAGAGTTCTTGTCAGCTGGTACAACAGGAGAGATCGGAATCGTGGCCGCTTCCGGGGGCTGGGAGAAGGGACTTGGGAAGGACGCCCAGGGACTTGGAAGGGGAAGAGCTCGGATCCCAGGGCTCCTAAAAGGGGCTCTGGACCGCCTGCCGCTGCCTCCATCCCGTCAAGCCGCCTTCCTCCTTCCCTTATGTGCACCATCCCAGCTCTCAGAGCTTCAGGGACAAGTGGCTCGGCATGATCACCCGGCTGATTAAAATAGTGAAGCTTCACGCCTGTAATCCTAACACTCTGGGAGGCCAGGTGGGCGGATCGCTCGAGGTCAGGAGTTTGAAACCAGCCTGAGCAAGAGCAAGACCCCATCTCTACTATAAATAGAAAGAAGTTAATTGGCCAGCTAATATATAGAGAAAAAATTAGCAGGGCATGGTGGCACATGCCTGTAGTCCCAGCTACTCGGGAGGCTGAGGCAGAAGGATCGCGTGAGCCCAGGAGTTTGAGGTTGCTGTGAGCTAGGCTGACGCCATGGCACTCACTCTAGCCTGGGCAACAAAGTGAGACTCTGTCTCAAAAAAAAAAAAGGTGACGCTTTCTCTCCTGCTTGGCAGCGCTGACAGCCACCCACGAGTCTCCACGCTTACCTCTCCCGCCTAGTACAAGTGCTGTCATGCCGCAGACGCTCAGCAAGTGGTTAATGACTATATAGTGACTTGCATTGCTGAGGCTTGCCTCCTCGTATGTCACCAGAATTGTCCCCGTCCCTTCTCATGGGGCTTTTAGTGAGGACCAGCTGCCCCCCATTTCCAAGGGTTCACCCAGGCAGATCGTTTTGACATAGCTTCATTCCAAAAGCCGAGGAATGCGGTGAAGAGATTGCAGAAGTTACTTAGTAATTTTTTTTTTTATGATAAAATTTTGCCTTTAAAAACATGTAAAGGACTAGGGAATCAGAGGATAGGTTTCAGGAGGTCCATGAATTCCCTAAAATTGCATATACAGTTTTCTGGCCAGAAATTTACTGATTTTTAAATATGATTCTTGATTTAACTGCATTAAGAACCTGCTCTATACCAGGAGTCACTTAAAAGAACACTTATAAAAACTGAATCGTAGACAATAATCATTATCAGCAGTAGCTGCCCTGAAATCTCAGTAATAAGGTGATTAAAAGGAAAAATTGGACCATGCAGATGATCCAGGATCTTACATTGTTGATCATGAAATGTGTATACACACAATAGGTAACACTCTGTTATGAAAGGTAAAGGATCTCACCAAGCAAAGCAGAAGATCAAGGATACATAGTGAAAAACCAGGAGCTTAGAGCATAGCATGTTTGGGTACTTGAGTAAGGGTGAAACTTACATGGTGGAGATGAAACTGGTATACAAAGTCACATTAAAATTATAATGAAACACAATGCAGTTTGAATAATAAACATTAGAAAGGCATAATGTGAGTAAAATTGTAAAGAAATGCTTTATTTACCTAAAATGTTAGTATATCATTAATTAGGGAGAAAAATGTACATGGGCATAGCTTCAAAAATTCTGAAGGATATTTCTGGGTATTTAGGTAGGACTTTGAAATTGTGAGGCCTGCTGATTTGTTGTTTTCTTTTTTTTAAAATAGGTCTAAAATTAAGATAAATTACGTCTTTTCCTTGGTAGTATTCTATTTGCATAAAATTATGACTACCAATCAAACTCATGGTCAGACATTGACTCCCATGTAAGGTGAAGAGGGAGGGAGGCAAGTGGAAAATGAGAGAAATCTTCCTGAGATAACTGGGTGAGAGGTGGAAGAGAGCAGGTTACAGGAGTTGTGTGCAGTGTACATAAAGAGATGCAAGTAATTTCATTCACCAGAATTCCTCCTGTGAAAGCACTATATATGTAGGAATATTCTTCTGAGAATGAGGTGTGAGACATCCCCCCTCTCAAGAATGTGCTCAGGCACAACAGGTCACTAAGTTGCCTTCTAATGTTCAAGTGAGTGGATTAAATAAAGGACCTTTTATTTTGCTGAGTAGTGGTAGATTTGAGAAGGTAATGAAGCTGGGGACAAGAGATAGGGATAGTTTTGATATCTGGCAAGAGAAAAAGGAGCTAAGATCGCTGAGCCCTGAGAGGAGAGAATAAAAACTTTCATTGGCTATTTGACCAAGAAGGAACTTCTAAGGGAAAAAAAAATTTCTAACAGGATGTACAATGTGAACCCTTCTCCACCTCTTACACAGCTTCTTCAGTGAAGTCGTACTGCTCATGGATGTGTTTGTATGAGTAGATTCTTTTGGAGGAAGCTTGAAGAGGTGCCGAGTTCTCTATCAGGGCTGGCAAGAGGTAAATGTGGAAATAAAGTATGTGAATACAGGAATCAGATGTTAAAGCAATTGGTGACATGCAGGTTTCTTGTGAGAAGGATATGGTCTGGGTACAATTCAATCTGAGTTTGAGAAATGAAAATAAAAGAATGAGAGAGCACCCTATACTTGTAATCACCCTGAGGGAAGAGGTAAGTCCAAGAACTTCCCCTGCTAAGAGTTTGTTAGAGGCAGAGGTACCTAGAAAGATATGGAAGCTGTGCAATCAACTGTTTATTTTTATAGCCCTCCTCTCAAACCAAGGGTTTGAGCCTGAAAAACAGATATATTGGGGTACAGAATAAATCCACTTTGTGGGTTTGGCTGTGACCAGTTATGTTTTCAATGACATGATTTAAATTCATTATGTTCTAATCTATGTAGTAATTAGTAACAGAAAATTTGCAAAGGATTTCAAATAAGCTAATAATGAATCTGCCTGTCCACAGCACAGCATCGTGCTTAAGAGTATAGACCAGGGTTAGAGTCTTGGCTCTAGCTCTTATTAGCTGTGTGATCATGGGTAAATGACTTAACATCTTCCTTCTGTTCCTCCTCATCTTTTAAACTGGGGTTAGAATACCCACATTATTGATGGTTGCACAACTCTGTAAATTAAAAATCATTCAATTCAACACTTAAAACAGGTGAATTTATGGTATGTAAATTATACCTGTTAAGCTGTTCAAAAAAAGAGTACCCATATCATACAGATGCTGTGAAAACAAAAATGTAAACTGGCTGGCACTATACCTGGCACACAGTAAACACTCAATAAATAAATATTAGTGATTAGTGTTAGTGTGACAAAGAAGAGATTAAAGAATAAAGATATGTAAATTTAATATTTTGAAAAGCAACTAAGGAATTATTGGGCTGATTGAAACTTCAGATATAATTTAGCTGAACTCCCTCATTTTACAAATGAGAACATTAGAGACCAGCAAGCGAAGTGCCTTATTCAAGGTTTAGTTCTAAGACCAGACCCCAGGCCTGCTGGATCCCCCTTAGTGCAATTCCTGGTGCCACCTACTGCCTCAGAAACATGGACACATGAAAAATGGAGGTCGTGTTTCCTTAAAGAAGAAATAACACAAAGGAAAACACAGGAAATGTATGTAGAGATGATGAAGAAAGAAATTCAAGGCCAAGGAGCAAACCAAGAAGAGGTTGTCACATCCTGGCCTATCAGCCAGGGCCTCCAGCAGTGGGCTCCAAGTTATGACAGCTTAAATGCTTTGGCAAGGCCAGGCCCTGACCAGTCAGGTGAACCAGCTCACCACTGTGGCCACATGCCTGATGGAGGTGAAGCCACTCTGCTACACAAGATCTGTCAGCAGTGGCAGGACCTGGGGCCAAAACTCAATCCAGAATTATTGGGAACATTTGGTCTGAGCAGTCCTAAAGTGGGGATAGTGAATATAGGGCCCACTTCTACCCATGCTGAGTAGTCTGGCCTCTATTTTTTATCCCCTGGCATTGCCTTATTGGCCCCTCTGGATTCTAAGACCATTGCTCACAATCCTGTAAGTTGCCTGTCAATTCCTCCTCCATGGCAACCTCTTCAGATGAATAAGGATGCCTAGCATGAGATGAGAAATGACTCAAGCTTCCTGATTCTTCATTAATGTTGCCATCTTCTGAGAGAACTTGATAGTATGGCTGGAAGATGTGGAGGGTAATAAAAGCTTACTGAATTATTCCAATGATAAACAGTAGACAGGAGAATGAGGTGTGTCTTCTGAGTCATGACTAACACTTCAGGGGATAACATTCAATGAGTCAGCTGTCATTTTTAGGAGGTGGTGGAATCCTGTTCCCCCACTTTTCCTGAAGAGTAACAATTTAGGACAGATGGCTGATACAGACCCCTAATGTTATGTGTTCCACTCAGGGAGAAGAAAGGAAGAAAGGAAAGAGGGACAGAGGAGAATTAAGGCCTGAAACCACTTTTAGGATTAACTCAGTACATTGAAACTTATCAATGAATAGTTCATGAAAGTGCCTCATCCTCTTCTACCAACTCTTTAAATATAAATCAGTGCAAGGACAGAGGAGATTCTGTCCATTCATTTCATTTGAGAACTTGGGGTGGAGATTATGAACAAATAAGTCTGACTTTAGCCTTTCCACATAAAGCCTTCCTATCTTGCAGATCATTCCATACAGTGAACATTTTGATGTCGGAGGAGGTGAGAGCTCCGACTAAAGGTCTTCTGACATTCTTGGCACTCATAAGGCTTCTCTCCAGTGTGAATTCTCTGATGTATGATAAGCTGGGAATGCTGGCTAAATGTTTTCTCACATTCATTACATTCATAAGGTTTCTCTCCAATATGAATTTTCTGGTGGAGAAGCAGCTCAGAATTATCCCAAAAGGTTCTTGCACACTCATTACATTGATGGGGCTTCTCTCCAGTATGAATTCTCTGGTGAACAATAAGGTGAGAGGTCCGCCTGAAAGCCTTTCCACACTCAAAGCATTCATAAGGTTTCTCTCCAGTGTGAATTCTCTCATGTCTAAGAAGTTCTGAGTTCCCCCTGAAGGCCTTCCCACATTCCTTACATACATAGGGCTTCTCACCAGTATGAATTCTAATATGACGAATAATCTCTGAGTTCTGCCCAAAAGTTTTCCCACATTCATTACATTCATAGGGTTTGTCCCCTGTATGAATTCTTTGATGCCGAATAAGCTCAGAACTCTGACCGAAGCCTTTCCCACATTCATTACACAGGTATGGTTTTTCTCCAGTATGAATTTTCTGGTGTCTAATAAGGCCTGAGCTATGCTTGAAGGCTTTGCCACACTCATTGCATTCATGATATCTTTCTTCAGTATGAATTCTCTGATGCTGAATAAGCTGTGAACTAACCCTAAAGGTCTTCCCACATTCATTACATTCATAAGGTTTTTCTCCAGTATGGATTCTCTGGTGTAGAATAAGGGCTGAATTCTGACTGAAGGCTTTACCACATTCTTCACACTTATAGGGTCTCTCTCCAGTATGAATTCTGTGATGGTGGATAAGATGTGAACTCTGAATGAAGGCCTTCCCACATTCATTACAAGCAAAGGGTTTCTCTCCAGCATGAATTCTCAGGTGCCTTCGAAGGCTTGAATTAGTTCCAAAGGTCTTTCCACATTCTTTGCATTCAAAAGGTTTTTCTCCACTATGAACTCTCATATGCTGGATGAGATGTGAGTTCTGATTAAAAGCTTTCCCACATTCTTTACATGTATGAGGCTTTTCTCCCACAGAACTTTTCTGTGTTTTGTTAGGTTCTAAATTCTCTATGAAGTTTTGGGCAGAGGTAGCAAATGTACTAACTCCCTCTGCTATAGTATCTCCCTGATGTGTAATTAGATTTGGGCTGGGATTGCAGCCTATTTCATTCTCATTATTCTCTTGATCTTTCTCACTTGAAGGTGATTTCTTAAAAATAATCAACCCTGATGCAAAGTCTTTCTCCTGAGGAGACATCTGCCCTATAATCTCTTCTGGGGACTCTCTCAAATGTCCCTCTGATAGATCTTCTTCACATGCTGCTCCAAATTCATGACTTTGGTAAACCACTTTTGGAAGTTTCTCTAATATTGACCCATGTGACTCAGATTCTTCAGAAATTTCTTCCTTAGGAATCACCTCCTTGTTCTCAGTACCCATCTCACAATCTGAAATGAGAAAGGGTAAGCATGTGAAGTGACTATATCATATTTAAATGAACCTAACCTAGAGGAGCACAGAGCTTTGACTTAGTTCTGATAGCTCAAAATCAGTCTTAGTATCCGGTGAAACAACAGGATGCTGCTGAAGAGAACACAGATTTGAGATTATGGTGGACAGGCTAAGTGCAGATACTGACTGAAAAAAGTGAGAAAAATGATCAGAGAAAGAGATTTAAAGAGAGAAATAGGAAATGAATGGTAAAGAGATGCTGATAAAAAAGTTCCATAATATTAACAGTTGGGATGAAACCTAAGGTTGATAAAGAAAATGTTTCAGAAAAAATGGTTGCCATTTGTGAATTATATCTAACATTTACTAAATAATTATTGTCCCTATTGATTTAAAATGCCACCTGTACCATAGTCTAAATGTCCACATATTAATATATCTGGGTCAATTTCTGGATTCCATTCAGTTCTACTGTTCTAATTCTTTTCTAATACCACACTGTTCAACCAGCTATAGCTTTATTAAAATTTTTAAGTTATGTTAGAAAAAGTTACCTCTGAATTCTTTTACAGCTATTTCCTGTATATTCTCATTATTTTCCAAATAGATTTTAGTATAATTTTGTAGTCCAAACTTTTCTTGATGTTGTTTTTATGTTCATCGTGTCTCTGTATCTCTTTTCATTTAGTGAGTTTGTCTTATATTTTATAAATGGTTATTACTTCTATATATAGCAATGCTGTTGATCATTACATATTAACTTTGTAATCAGCTGTTTTATACAATTTTCTTAACACTCTTAAAAATTAAAAAAAATAATTATAATTTTTTTATTTTTTTAACTTCACCTACAGCTGCAATTTTTTTTCAATTTTTAAAGGCAGGGTCTGTGTTGCCCAAGTTGGACTTGAACTCCTGGGCTCAGGTGATCCTGCTATCTCAGCCTCCCCAGTACCTGAAACTACTGGAGCCCACCACCATGCCCAACTTTCTTAATACTTTTATAAATCTTAACAAGTATAATTTTTTTTTAGTATCTAAAAGACTATAACAAAGAATTTTCTTTTTCTTAATAGAGATAGGGGCCAGGCGCGGTGGCTCACGCCTGTAATCCTAGCTCTTGGGAGGCCGAGGCGGGCGGATTGCTCAAGGTCAGGAGTTCAAAACCAGCCTGAGCAAGAGTGAGACCCCGTCTCTACTATAAATAGAAAGAAATTAATTGGCCAACTGATATATATATAAAAAATTAGCCGGGCATGGTGGCCCATGCCTGTAGTCCCAGCTACTCGGGAGGCTGAGGCAGAAGGATTGCTTGAGCCCAGGAGTTTGAGGTTGCTGTGAGCTAGACTGACGCCACGGCACTCACTCTAGCCTGGACAACAAAGTGAGACTCTGTCTCAAAAAAAAAAAAAAAAATAGAGATAGGGTCTTACTCTGTCACCCAGGCTAGAGTGCAGTGGCTTGCTCATAGCTTACTATAACCTTGAACTCCTGGGCTCAAGTGATCCTTCAGCCTCAGCCTTCCCACTAGATAGGACTATAAGTACATACAGTCAGGTACCATCATGCCCGGCTAATTTTTAAAAATTTTTTGTAGAAACAAGGTCTCACTATGCTGCCCAGGCTGGTTTCAAACTCCTGGCCTCAAGCAATCCTCCCACCTCAGCCTCCCAAAGTGTTGGGATTACAGGCATGAGCATCCCTGGCCATGCTGTGGCATAGAATTTTAGTTGCCTACCCCAATATCTATTCTTCCCCATTTCCTCACAACAAAATAATAAATCTACTTAGTGTGGCAATGAGCCTAGCTAAAGAAATACATCCCCCAACTTTCTTTGCCCCTGACATTGACCATGTGATCAAATTCTGGCCAATGAGATGATGAGATGTAAATGAAAGCACATGGTATTATTGAGAATGGATGAGGGGATATAATTTTTCCCTCTCTTCATGCTGTTCCTGGGACAGGACTTGATAGCTGGAGTACCATCTTGGACCATGAGTATACTGGATCATGAGCATACCCTAGGACTGGAGATCAGAGAAGGAACCTGGGTCCATAAGGACTACCATACCAGTCCTGGAATGCCTACCTCTCAACTTCATTTATCTAAGAGAGAAATAAGCTTTTGCCTTGCTTAAGCCATCATGTTCTGTTCTATTTTGTTTAGTTCCATGAGGCCACCCTATTTCTAAGTAGACACCTGCCCTGGAAATTTAGCTGTCCCCATTACAGATGTGGTGTCCAAATGCTTGAAGAATGAGACTAACCTCTGTTCAGGTGGCAAGCAATCTGGAGCTAACATTGAAGTGGCCCTTTCCCCAGGGCAGTGTACCACACAGCAAATCTGAGAAAGATAACCCTCCCATCAGTAAAAGTGTTAATTGTAGAAGTGATTCTCAAGGAGAGGATGGGCAGGTATAGAATTTCATCTTTTAGACAATGTAGTCAGGGAATGTTTTTTAAACCAAGGAGTGATATGGTCCATGATCAGATTAGTATTTCAGGTAGGTGCACAATAATAGTCATTTAGTGGCTGAACTAGAAAGCAATAGGCCTGAACACAGGGAGATCAGTTGGGAGGTTAGTGGAGTCATCAAGGCAAGTGGTGATGCACTCTAACTATGGCAACAGGAGCAGTGGGGCTGAAGAGGAGAGACTGGAGAAAGACTTAAGAGGTCAAATTCTGCAAGACTTGGTGTGTGAGTGGATACAGATGTAAGGAAGAGAAAGGAATCAAAGAAAGTGCCAAGATCTCACTTAATTTGAGAGATGGTAATAAGATGGAGGGTGGCACCACCAAGATCGGGAGTACTGGAGGAGGAGCTGGTTTAGGAGGGAAGATGATGGATGAGCTCTGCTTTGAACAAGATGAGTTTCAAGATATCCACAAAGAGGTATCAAGGAATCTGTCAAAATATAATTGTTCTACAGTTTAATGCAGTCAAGACTAGAGACACAGACTTGAGAGTACTCTGCATGAGTACATGTGAGAACTATCAGAGACTAAAGACAGAAACCTTGGAGTAAGCTAACATTCACAAGTACTCCAGTTATCTTCCATTTTCCCCTCCAGACTTTCTTTCCACCCTTCTCACCCTGCTCTCTGCCCCAGAAAGCTAACCTCTATGGAACTCATCAACAGACCCTCAGGCTTCTAGCTCTGTTCCACCAATGGGAGCCCGAGCAGGAGACCAGAAGCAAAGTGAAGAGAACAGGCAGTCAGGGTATTTATTCTCCTGGTTCCTTCCTGTGATTTGAGAGATGGTAATTATACCTCAATTGAAAGTCATTACTCCTCTCAAGGTTGTCTATCCTATTCCATTGTCTCACCATATGAATTCCAGTAACTTCTACTCCCTCTTGTCTCTTCTGGCCCAAGGCTGATGACTGTTGCCAGCCCCAGGCTCCTCAATACCCTGCTCACATCTACATCATTTATAATTAATCTCTTTGTAAATAAATTTGAGTGAGCTATTTCCTATTCAGACTCTGATAATAAAGGAGTGAGTAGAGGAAGAGAAGTCTGCAAAGAAAAGAAAGCATGGTTAGTGAAGTAGAAGAACCAGAACTTTGTCACAGAAGTCACCAGAACAATGGCAGAGGAAATTAAAAAATATCAAATGAGCTAAGGAGGGAAGATTGCTTGAGGCCAGGAGTTCGAGCCCAGCCTGAGCAAGAGTGAGACCCCGGCCGGGTGTGGTGGCTCATGCCTGTAATCCTAGCACTCTGGGAGGTGGAGGTGGGCGGATTGTTCGAGGTCAGGAGTTCGAAACCAGTCTGAGCAAGAGCGAGACCTCGTCTCTACTATTAATAGAAAGAAATTAATTGGCCAACTAATATATATAGAAAAAAAAATTAGCCGGGCATGGTGGCCCATGCCTGTAGTCCCAGCTACTCGGGAGGATGAGACAGGAGGATTGCTTGAGCCCAGGAGTTTGAGGTTGCTGTGAGCTAGGCTGACCCCACGGCACTCACTCTAACCTGGGCAACAAAGCGAGACTCTGTCTCAAAAAAAAAAAAAAAAGAGACCCCAACTCTACTAAAAATAGAAACAGTAGCCAGGCATAGTGGCACATGCCTATAGTCCCAGATACTTGAGAGGCTGTGACAGGAGGATCGCCTGAGCCCAGGAGTGTGAGGGTGTAGTGAGCCATGATGACGCCACTGCACTGGGCAACAGAAGAATACTCTGGGAAAAAAAAAAGTATCAAATGTAGTTGAGAGATCCAGTAGGATAATAATGGGAAATGTCTACTGGGACAATTAGGTGGTCACAGATGACCTGTGGGAACAGATTCAGTGGAATTTTAGAAGCAGAAGCTTGCTGCTTCTTTCAAAAAAAGTAGATGAAAGGAGAAAACCAAGATGGACAGTAACATGAGAGTGCTCCAGGTCAAGGATTTTCTCTAATGGGAGAGATTTAAAGATGTTTATAGTAGAGGGAATGGTATTAGTAGAGAGAGAGGGATTAAGAAGGAAGAAAAGATGAGATTATTGAAGAAATGAAGACCCTGAGGGGCAGAAGAGACTGCGGTCATGTGATAAGGGAAAGGGGAAGTGGCAACTTTGGGGGTGACTCTGTACTGCCTTTTTTCTCTGCTCAGCCTCCAGTCATCTGCAGGATGTTGGTCACTACCACCATCCTACCCTGGGGCCTCTCTAGTCACTCACGCCCCCTCCCCTGAAACCTGGAAGTACCTGATCTCCCACAGGGACCCTGAAGTCTTGGAAGCTCTTTGTTCTACCTCTAAAAATGAGCTGGAATCTTCTTCAACTTTCCCCACCTTGACATCTTGTCTAATTTTCCCATGGAGTAAGGGAAGGTACCTAAAAGCAAGATTTATCCTTTTTGTTGAAATCTTTGAAAATTATATTAATAGATAATACATACCTATATAATTGTAAGGATCCGCTGTAAAGAATTAGCTATCTTCTTCATCTATGGTACCATCTCAGTTGGAAAGCACTGCCTTAAATAAATTTCTCGCTAATACCCAGCCAAGAACAACTTCCACAAGCTAGTACTTCAGTCCCCATCTGCTTCCAACCCTGTCTGGCCTTTCTTTTTCATCCTCATGTCTCCTATAGTTGCTTCTTTTCCATCATCTAGTTCTTTTCAAAGTCAGCGTTTGTAGAACCTACATCTGTACCACACCAAGTACAAAATAATTTGTTCACCTAATAAAACAAGATACAATAGAAGTTAGGTATATATCTATCCCCCACTTCAAGACCTGGTTCAAAACTCAAATTCAGAAAGTCTTCCCCAACTGTATCTCACCCCAGTTGACAATTCTTTTACTTCGCATTCTGCCAGAGACACAATATTAATGTCATTTATTATACTGCTTTATTGGTATCTTCTGAAATACAAACCAAAGCCCTCTGGTTGATTTTCTCACACACACATCCATAGCCATACAGTAGGTCTCATCCTCATATGGAAACACTCCACTTCTCATAATCTAAATTCAAATTCCCAAACAAGATTTTTTATCTTTCTGTCTCTCACTTCTTTACTTTTCTAAATCTGAAATGCTTCTGGAGAGAGGTAAGATGGCGGTGCCACCAAAGAGGGGGTTACCTATTCTTGGTCTTCAGATGGGGGACAACAGGCAGACCTCTACTGGGTCTTCTTAGTTCAGAACAGGATCAACTCTGCAGATGTGGTTATGTCTTTTCAATGCACCTTAGGAGAGCAGGCTCAGAAACCCTCATTAACAAAATACTGATGTGTAAACCATATGCCTATTAATTAACAATGAGAAATAAAACTTCTAAAGGTCACCAAATTCCCTTTGACCAAAAAAAAAAAAAAAAAAAAAAAACCTAAAGGACCACTGCCTAGATGAAAATCTACATGAGAAGCCACATAAAACCCTGGAAATTCTTTTTTTTTTTTTTTTCTCTTTTTTTTTTGTCCCATCAACGTAACCAGAACCCTGGAAATTCTTTAGTAGGCCTGTAATCATAGCAGGAAGATGCAGTTAGATGAATGATTCTTTTTTTTTTTTTTTTTTTTTTGACAGAGTCTTGCTTTCTTGCCCAGGCTAGAGTGAGTGCCGTGGAGTCAGCCTAGCTCACAGCAACCTCAAACTCCTGGGCTCAAGCGATCCTCCTGCCTCAGCCTCCCGAGTAGCTGGGACTACAGGCACGAGCCACCATGCCCGGCTGATTTTTATATTATATATATTAGTTGGCCAATTAATTTCTTTCTATTTTTATGGTAGAGACGGGGTCTCGCTCAGGCTGGTTTTGAACTCCTGACCTTGAGCAATCCGCCCGCCTCGGCCTCCCAGAGTGCTAGGATTACAGGCGTGAGCCACCACGCCCGGCCTGAATGATTCTTTTTTTTTTTTTTCTTTTTTTTTAATAATTTATTTTTTCTTTCTTTTCATTTATTATTTTTTTTCTTTTTTTCCTCAGGCCATCTGTTTGGTATGAATGATTCTTAAATAATGGTTCTTGGCCTAGAACTAGGCTAGCTGCATAAGAATCAAATTAAAGACATTTGTTAAAAATCTAATACTAATTTCCAGGTCCCACCTCAGACCTCTCAGAATCTCAGGGGCAGGGGGCCCAAGGGATCTGTATTTTAACAAGCACATCAAGTGAATCTGATGCCCAGCCAGGTTTGAAAACCACTGCTACAAATTCTTAATGACTGGAGTTATCCCACTCTTAATGTGGTATATCCTTATCTACCCAAGTTCTGGCCCACCAGGCAGATTAACACGTGTCAAACAGCAGGATTACAGATATATTGCCAATTCTCTGTCTGACTTCTCTTTTTCCTAACCTCCATCTAGATCGCCCCTCCCATCCCCTAAACTTCTGAAAGCAGGTAGGACAGATATAATACAATTGACTAAATACCCTTTTCTGAATTAAAAACCACCTTTTTGTTACACTTCTCAGACTGACTAGTTACTGTGACTAGATCTGATTTTGCCCAAATTGCCTAAACTTGAATTTACAGCAATCTCTTGTGATAGCAATATCACTTAATTCTTTGAACTTATCTGCCAAAAACCACATTGTGATTGTATTAAAAATTATTAAATGACCAGCTGACTGACAGCCTGATTAGGTCTTTTTAAAAATTTATTGGAAGCAAAGATTGGGACTTGTGTTATCAAAGGTTCAAGAAACTCATTTCTTCAACAAATTATCCCTTTGTATGGCATTCAAGAGGTTTTTCCAGCCCAGAGTGATGCACTATAGTAAAATCAAGTAAAATAAGTAAAAATTGAGAAGGCATTGGTGAGAGGTATGTCTTTCTTTATAAAGGAGGAAAAGAGCAATTGTGGAAGAAGAGGTGAGAAGAGAGAAACCTATAAACCACGCCCATTCTCAAGTACATTAGTCATAGGCAAAGAAATAATTTGAAGTCAAAGATCTAGAAATTGATTTCCATTCAACAATCTGTCTATAGACTTTACATAAGGCAAGTGTGTACCCTCTTTCACATATTCTGTTTGAAGACTACTGCACTACAGTATTCTGGGCAGAAAGTGGACAAGCAAAGCCTCAGAGGCCAGGAAACACAGGAAGAGTAAGAAAAACAGAGAGAACATTGAAACTTCAATGTACACTGTACAAGATTGAGATGGATATGGAAGGAGAGAAAATACATGAAAATGCACTGACATTTTGAGGTGGAGAGTAATGATGAGCGCTTACTATGTGCTAAGCAATTTATAGATATTACCTTGTTTGACCCTCACAATCTCCTTATGAGACAAGCATGCTGGAAACCAACAGTATGAGGAGTCAATCACCACGGTCTCCTGACTTTCTCCAGTGATGCTTCTGGCAGCCTAGGAACCCTGGGAGATGTGCGTGGTGGAAGACTGAGGTAGTGAGGGACTTGGAATGTTAGCCAAGAGATGGCTGATATAACTAACATGGGATGCAAATGAACGGGGCAGGGAGAAGTGGGATGCTAACAGATGGAGGTTACAGAGAGGGTAAAGAATATGGTGAGCACACAGAACCAAGGGAAGGGATCCTGGAAATTGGGGTGAGATTTTATTTTGAAATGTCAAATTTTTTTTTTTTTTTTTTTTTTTTGAGACAGAGTCTTGCTTGTTGACCAGGCTAGAGTGAGTGCCATGGCATCAGCCTAGCTCACAGCAACCTCAAACTCCTGGGCTCAAGCAATCCTTCTACCTCAGCCTCCCAAGTAGCTGGGACTACAGGCATGCGCCACCATGCCCGGCTAATTTTATATATATATATTAGTTGGCCAATTAATTTCTTTCTATTTATAGTAGAGACGGGGTCTTGCTCTTGCTCAGGCTGGTTTCGAACTCCTGACCTCGAGCAATCCGCCCGCCTTAGCCTCCCAGAGTGCTAGGATTACAGGCGTGAGCCACCTCGCCCGGCTTTGAAATGTCAAATTTTTAATACATCAAAAATAACATCCTTTGAAACTATTAAAATTTATAAGGAGAAACGGAAACATTTTTGTATGTCTTACAATTTTAAGAGGACACAAAGCTTCCAAAATTATTTTAAGGGGTATTCAAGCAAAACGTCTGCAGTGGCCTCACTCTTTGCCAGAAATCTAACCTCATCCAAGAGCTCCAGGAGTACATCCCAATTGAGTTAACCCAGTCAAATAAATACTATACCCCTTGCAAGTGACTGACTGAAAAACAGCTGGAATTCAGAAATCCCTGGTTCAGAAATGGACACATGCCTTCACCTGGGTCAATATTTTGAGGAAGTTTGCTGGGAGCTTCTGGGAATAGTTTCCTGCCATCCTGAGAAAACCACGAGACTTCTATATAGTGTTGCCTGGACTTGCTGCTGCCATTTTACTACCAGTTTGTGGATGAAGGCAGGTAAAGCTGAGAAAATCAAGGGGAAATGGAGCCCAGAGCCACTGGATTAATTCAGTCCTGAAACAGCTATACCTCTTAACTTCTAATTATGAGAGCTTACATACTTGCATATTTTTAAGCCAGCTTGAGTTGGATTCTGTTACCTACAGATAAAAGGTTTTTTCTTTGTTTGTTTGTTTTTTTAAAGACAGGGTCCCACTATATCCAGGCTGGTGGTCTCAAACTGCTGGCCTTGATCAATCCTCCCACCTCAGCCTCCTGAGTAGCTGGGACTACAGGCTCCAGCCACAGAGCCACCACACCTGGCTAGACAAAAGCATCTTAACTCATGATTTCTCTTAAAATTCTAAAAGGCCAAATCCTACAAAATTCCCATTATCTAGTACAAGGACCACCTCCTCCCCCAAAGTCTTTACTAACATCTGCACGAAAGAGGTTCTCTGAACCAGCATTTCACTGGCCCTTTTCTCACCTCTTTCTTTATACTATAGTCATCATGTCACTTCTTGTTTATTGCTCCCCAAGGCCTACAGAATAAAAACTTCTTCACATATCTCATATGTACTCATGATGAGGCCTGTTTCCCTTCCCCATGTCCTATCCCACACTCTCCATTAACTATTGGAAGCTGCAGTCACCCTCAGTGTCCTACAATTCAAACACTTCCTATTCTTTAAAGCTTCTTTGTCTTTGAGTCATTCCCACTTCCTGAAATACTATTGCCCACCTTGTGCATTCAACAAACATCTCTGCTCCAACCTGGGCAATCCCCTCCATTTTCTTCCCTGACCTCTGGGCCCTAAGACAGATAGATATTCATCTTATAGCAGTTACCCCACCGTATTGTTAGTCATGTCTGTTTTCTTCTCTAGAACGTGAACAAGGATGACGTTCTATTACTCTTGGTATTCCCAGTGCCTAGCAGATTTTAAATACCTGGCAAACATTAAGTGAATTTTGTAACTCTCTTATCTACATAATGATCTTCGGTACTGTTGAGGGCTAAATGGATATTTCATTCACCTTTTTATCTAAAGACCCTGGGACAGCATCGAAAATGGCAGCGCTGTATGTGTCCAGCATTACCAGAAGAGGCTTCATGTGGATAGTCTCGGGGGCACCACGCAGAGAGTTTTGGTCTTGATCCAGAAAGGAGAAAGAGCCAGTGGTAGCTGAGATAGTAGAAGAGGTGAAAAAGGAACCTATCCTGGTGTGTCCACCCTTAGGAAGCCGAATATACATACCACCTGAAGATCTCCAGAGTCATTTGGAATCTTATGATAAAGAAGTTTTGGGTTCAACTCTTCCTAGTAATTGGCAAGATATCTCCCTGGAAGATGGTTGTCTGAAGTTCAATCTCTTAGCACATTTAGCTGATGACTTGGGCCATGTAGTCCCTAACTCCAGGCGACACCAGATGTGCAGGGTCAGAGATGTTCTTGATTTCTATAATCCCCTTGTTCAAGATAGATCTAAATTTGATGAACTTAATGCCAGTAATCTGCCTCCTAATTTGAAAATCACTTGGAGTTATTGAGCAGAAGGGGAGCACATTGAAATCATTTTTTCCCTTGAGGAAGGAGGCTGCTTATTAGACCTGTTGGTATATAAAATGCCAGAACTGTTCTCTACACCACTTTTTCTGTAGAAGAATACATCATCTCTTTTTTTTTTGTCTCATATCATGAATCAACAAAGAAATAACAGGATTTTCTATCTTCACATTTGCTGAAGCCATTTTTTAAATGGAATCGAGTCATTAATAATTTACGAAAAATTTCTTCTTGAGAAAACACTGAAATTAACTTGAGCTTAATACAGGAGAACATTACAAGTTCAGACCCTTCATAGGCATAAAGTAGTAGTTGCATGAAAATGTTTTAATTCTGTTAGGACTCTAAAATCCAAGATAGAATTATTATATATAGCACATATACAATTAAAGAAACTTGTATTAGATTAAGTATTATAAGAGAAACATAAACTCTGTATTGTATATATATGGATTAATTTCTTTTAGAATTAAAGTAGATTTATTAAAAAAAAAAAAAAAAAAAAAGACCCTGGAACAGCGTCTGACACATAGCTGGTGTCAATAACCATTTGTAAAAATAAGTTCCTTGTCCCAACCTGGATGAAATTTAATTTAAGGCACTGTTATCCACCTTTCCTCTGTCCTCTTTCTAGTACCCATAATCAAGAGGGTTCTATTAACTCTGGGGCTTAAATCTGTCTCCTTTCCATAACTAGCCCTTATAAGCTAGTCAGCCAGCACAGGAGACTTAAGCTTTTGCCACTACTGGCCATTTTGTCCCAGTGGTTTCCTTGGGGGGTGGAATGTCTGAGAAAAGCCACTGCTCCCATCGGTCCCCACGTCTGGACCACAGGGATGTCCCTGCTTCTCCTACCCTCACGATTGACAGGCACTGAACCAGAGCTGGGACGGTCCCTGGCAGTGTCCAGGCCCCACACTGTGTACAGGAGGGGACATGAAGGCCCGAGGGGGCCATGAAGTCCAAGGTCACACAGCGAACCCGGGTCATGAACGGGCCTAACTAAACGTGGGGTTTCCGCACGGATCGCGGACCAGGGAGTTGGGAGCCCAACGCCCTCCTCCCCCTCTCTGTGACGGAATGAGGTCTCACCGCAGGCCGCTACCGCCCCACGCTCACTCCGCCTGGGCTCCCGGCGCTACTGGGCCGCTCGCACCGAACCGGCCAGCTGTTGTCTCGGTGTCACGGGCGACGGGCATCGGCCACTTCCGGTACCCGGGCCGCAATCCAGCCAATCAGCGCACGCCGTACTCCGCAAGAGAAACATGTGGTCAGCGCGCCAACGCCTCCTCGCCTTTTCCAGCTTTGCTTTTCGCCGGCTCTCGACTTAACAAAAGCCCCGCCAAGCCGCCGACTGTTTAGGCGGCTCCCTGGTTGGCCCTGAGTACTGGGCGATGCCCACTTCAGCTCCAGGATCAGTGACGATCTGGGTCCTCCAGCTTTCCTAGAACGGCTCCAGGAATGAACTTCCGCCCCGTAACCGGCCGCTCTGCGCGCTGGTGTCGCTTCCCAGTCATTGCTCTGGAGAAGTTGGGAATCCTCTTTGCCTTCTTGCGGAGACAGCTTGGGCGACCCATTTAACGCTCCCTACTTACATCCCTCTTATTCTTTAACTCCCTTTCCCCAGCTCCGTGAGTCTGATAAACACAGGCTCCTAGATCCTAGGACCTAACCGGTCATCGGCGGTGGCGAAGGGAGATTTGCTCTGAGTTCAGGGAGGGCTTGAGGGGGAGTGATGTTTGGGCTGAAACCTGAAGGTTGAGCGGGAATTACCTAGGTTACGAGTATAAAGGAGAGCGGTTCAGGCAATGGGAACAGCATTCTGCGTTAGCCTTACATCCCCTGAGCAAGCTTGGCCCGTTCTCGCCTCGGATTCTTTGTACTTATTACTTCCTCTAACTTTGCACAAGCTTCTTGTTTTTAGGTCTCAGTTCAAAAATCACTACGTTGAAGTAGGATTCCATCCTACCTAATGTTGCCTCAAATTACACTAACCATCCCAAACGTGAGTTACAGGGAAGGACTAGGATTGACCCTGTTTGGGGCAGTTGCTCACCCCTGCACCAATTAGGGGGAAAGGGATAGTATAATTAGCGAAGCCTGGGTCACCATTATCCTGTAAAATAAAGGAGCAACTGTCCTCAGGAAGGGATATTGTGTTTATATCCAGTACACAACCTAGCAGAAAGGAAAACTTTCTCTTGAGTTCATCATTGAGATTAGGCCCTAGACTTTAAGGTCCTTCACTTTAACCACTCTCACACCAATATCCTTCACTCCTTTGTCCTACTACATGCAACTGCCTGGGACGTTTGTTAACCCTGATTCAGTCAGAATTTCTGTGTTCCTTCGCAGGGCTACTAACAGTGAATGGGAAAACTCATACATTTTAGAGAAGAGCCCTGAGATAATTTTATGATCTCTGCTTATCAGAGGTCTCTGACTTGTGCCCAGAAATCATTTTCCGTTTTCCTAGTCAGTTTCTTTACCATTTTCCACTGTTGCCATTTCAACCTTCTTCACTCTGACAAATCTTTCTCCCAGCCATGATCCAAAAGGTGTCAATTTCCATCACAGTCATTGCCAGCTACATTTATCACAAGGAAAGATAGCCAGACTACAAAAGTATCCTGCCTCAGAACCAAGAGCGCAAGACTTTTGGTTCTACTGACTTTTACCTAGAACACCTGCATTAATGGGCATCTGCCTCATCAGCATAAATCAGTGATTCTCAGCTTTGGCTGCAAGTTGGAATCACCTGGGAATCTTTAAAACTATTGATGTCTGCTGCCATTAACATAGATTCTGTTGAAATTGATCTTAGATATGATCTGGGCATGGGTTTTGGTTGGTTGGTTGGTTGGTTTTGAGACAGAATCTCACTCTGTCGCCTGGGCTAGAGTGCCATAGTGTCAGCCTAGCTCACAGCAACCTCAAACTCCTGGGCTCAAGCAATCCTCCTGCCTCAGCCTCCTGAGGAGCTGGGACTACAGGTGCACGCCACCACGCCTGGCTAATTTTTTTCTACTTTTAGTAGAGACGGGGGTCTCACTCTCGCTCAGGCTGGTCTTAAATTCCTGACCTCAAGCGATTCTCCCACCTCGGCCTCCCAGAGTGCTAGAATTAGAGGCATGAGCCACCACACTTGGTCTGTTTTGTTTTGTTTTAACTTTCCAGGTAATTTTAACCTATAGCCAAAGTTAAAAAACAATCTCATAGGTCAGTGGTTCTCAAAATGTGGTCTATGAACTAGCAGCATTAGCATCACCTAGGAACTGGTTAGAAATGAAAATTCTCAGGCCCCACAGATCTCCTAAATCTGAAACTCTGGAGTTGATGCTCAGCAATCTGTGTAACAATCCCTTTGGGGCTCGGATGCACATTAAAGTTTGGGAATCATTCGCCGCAGCATTGGCAGTGTTTCATTTGATCAGCCCTCATATGTGGGTTAGAAGTGAAAAGAATAAGTTGTCTCCTCCCAGCTACTCCCTTGCCCACCATCTGCTTGATTACACTAGCACCTTTTGTGCCATCTGGAGCAATGGGAAGCTACTGAGGGAAGGAGACCAGGACATATGATCCATAAATACTATTCCCATTTTATATGTATATGAGGATGTGTAAGGGCAGAAGCTCATGTTTCAAGGTCTACAGACAGGCTCAGGACTTCTATAGAATCAAGTTTATTGGTAATCATGAGCAGTTATGTTCCTCCTGAAAAAAAAAAATGGTAGGAATCTTTTTTTTATGTATTTATTTCACCCTCCTGAATTCATATAGGGACAGGTACATGGAAAATAAAGGACATATTGCTCTTATTACCCCTTGTCTCTTCTATCTGTGGAAGATGTGAGAAGGAGAACTGCAAGCACTGGCTGCACTCCCTTCTAATACTTCAAACCATATCATCTTTCAAATTAGTTTACAACTCTGATTTGGGCCTAGTGCTATTCATAATCATATTTTCAGTTATCTATGGACCACATTCCAAGTATTACTGAACTATGAGTATCTGTAATCAGTGTCGTCTCAGACTTAAATAGCACTGTAAGTGTAAGATACTGTTAGGATTCTGGAAGAAATGACCAAAAGGTTTGCACCCACCTTGCTAAAGCTGAATCAAGGCTCAATTAGGCCCTCAGTGTTCGCGCTCACCCCTCTAGCCATGAAGATGTAAGAAGGTAAAGCAAAAGGGCAACTTATTATACAGATGGTTCCCAACTTAACAATGGTTGAACTTGGGATTTTTCGACCTTATGATGTTGCAAAAGCATTCAGTAGAAACCATACTTTAAAGTTTGATCTTTTTCGAGACTAGTGAAATGCAGAGCGATACTCTTTCAAGATGCCAAGTGATCATGTGGATAAACAATTGATACTATACAGTGTACTGCGTTGCCAGATGATTTTGCCCAACTGTAGGCTGATATAAGTGTCTGATCATGTTTAAAGTAGGCTAGGCTAAGCTATGAGGTTTGGTAGTTTAGATGTATTAAATGCATTTTTTACTTAAGATGTTTTCAACTTATGATGGGTTTATCGGGACATGGTTCCATCATAACTCAAAGAGCATCTGTACCAAGGAAGCCAGAGCAACCAATTCTGAGCCTGACCCAGCAAGGTCATGTTTTTACTGTGCTTGAATGGTAGATCCTTCTTGGGCAAATTCTCTAAGCCTAAGAGGTACACTCTGGGGTCCTGTAAGGTTCCATGTCTCTCTTAAGTGAAATCACCTACCTGTTTCCCATGGGGTAAAATGCAGCAACATCCAGAAACCTTAGCTTCCCAATAACTGTTTCATGGTTTGGTGCCATGTAAGGAGTGACAGAGTAGAGAAGGCTGCCCTCGTAGAGGAGTCAGTGCTGGGTTTCAAGAAGGTGAACTGGAAGTAGTGGTGGGAGCGCTGCACTGGAACTAGGGCCACAGCTGAGTGTACAAAGGAGCAAGTAATCAGAGGACAAAGCAGAAGAAAACTCTACCCCAGTATGTGAGGCTCATCGCCAGAGCTGTGGAGTCTTCACAAGGTCAGCAAAATATTCAGCGCAATTGCCACCACTGGTAAGACACCACTGAGACAGACATAATAATGCTCTTGCCCATTTATCCAATCCCTGAATGTGCCTTAAAGCCCGACACAGGACAACAGGCAGCTGCTACTAATTAGTCTGAATTCACATATGACTGACATGATTTACCATGCTGGGACCAAGGCGGTCCTACATGAATATTTCTGAGGCTCTTTTTTGAGAAAATAACTTGGGAGGAAAATCGAGTTCCGTTGTCTCCAACATCTAGGGACACATAAGCTCCCAATGTGACTGGAGAAGCTTAAGGCTGCCAGAACAACTCATAATTCTATTCTTTAAAATTTATTTTCAATTAACAAAAGTTGTATATATTTGTCATGTACAACATGATGTTTTGAAATATATATACATTGGCCGGGCGCGGTGGCTCACGCCTGTAATCCTAGCACTCTGGGAGGCCAAGACGGGCGGATTGCTCGAGGTCAGGAGTTCGAAACCAGCCTCAGCAAGAGTGAGACCCTGTCTCTATTAAAAATAGAAATAAATTAATTGGCCAACTAAAAATATATAAAAAAAATTAGCCGGGCATGGTGGCACATGCCTGTAGTCCCAGCTACTCGGGAGGCTGAAGCAGCAGGATTGCTTGAGCCCAGGAGTTTGAGGTTGCTGTGAGCTAGGCTGACGCCACGGCACTCACTCTAGCCTGGGCAACAAAGTGAGACTCTGTCTCAAGAAAAAAAAAGAAAAGAAAAGAAAAGAAAAGAAAAGAAAAGAAAAGAAAAGAAAAGAAAAGAAAAGAAAAGAAAAGAAATATATATACATTGTAGAATTGCTCAATTGAGCTAATTATCATATACATTACTTCACATGCTTATCATTTTTTTTGTGGTGAGAACACTTAAAATCTACTTTCAGCAATTTTCAAGAATACAATACACTGTTAACTATAGTTGCCACATGATGCTCTCTTGAATTTATTACTCCTGTACAACTGAAATTTTGTATCCTTTGACCAACAACTCCCCAACTCACCACTCCTCTCCCAGCCACTGATAACCATGATTCTATTCTCTGCCACTATAATTTTGAATTTTTTAGATTCCACATATAAGACAGATCACCCCGTATTTGTCTTTTTGTGCATGGCTTATTTCATTTAATATAACGTCCTCCAGGTTCATCCATGTTGTTGCAAATGACGTTGCCTTCTTTAAAAAGAAGGCTGAATAGCATTCCATTGTGTATATACACCACATTTTCTCTGTCTGTTGCTTGACACTTAGGTTGATTCCATATCTTGGCTATTATGAATGCTGCTGCAATGAACATAAGAGTGCAGATATATTTTCAACATACTGACTTTATTCCCTTTGGATATATATCCAGCAGTTGGATTGCTGGGTCACATGGTAGTTCTATTTTTAATTTTTTGAGAAACCTCCATACTGTTTTCCATAATGACTGTACTAATTTACATTCCTACCAACAGTGTGCCAGGGCTCCCTTTTCTCCATATCCTCACCAACACTTACCTTTTTTCCTTTTGATGGTAGCCATTATAACATGCGTGAGGTGATATTTCATTATGGTTTTATTAAAACCAATTTTCATGTCCCTGATGATAAGTGATGTTGAACATTTTTTCATATATGTGTTGCCCATTTATATGTCTTCTTTTAAGTAATGTCTATTCAAGTCCTTTGCCCATCTTTTGATCAGGTTATTTGTTTTCTTGCTATTGAGTAGCTTGAGTTCCTTATATACTTTGTATATTAACCCCTTATCAGATGTATGGCTTACAAATATTTTCTCTCATTCCATAGATTTTCTCTTCACTCTGTTGATTGTTTCCTTGACTATGCAGAAACTTTTTAGTTTGATATAATCCTATTTGTCTATTTTCACTTTTGCTGCCTGTACTTTTAGGGTCATACCTAAAAACAATCATTGCCCAGTCCAATGTCATGGAGCTTTTCTCCTGTGTTTTGTTGTTGTTGTTGTTCTAGTAGTTTTATAGTTTCAAGTTTTACATTTAAGTTTTTAATCCATTTTGAGTTGATTTTTGGATGTGATTCAAAATAAGAATCTAATTTCATTCTTCAGCATGTGGATATCCAGTTTTCCCAACATCATTTACTAAAGTGTTGGTCCTTTCCCCATCGTGTGTTCTTTTTTTTTTCCTTTTTTGTGACAGAGTCTCACTTTGTTGCTCAGGCTAGAGTGAATGCTGTGGCATCAGCCTAGCTCACAGCAACCTCAATCTCCTGGGCTCAAGCAATCCTTCTGCCTCAGCCTCCTGAGTAGCTGGGACTACCGGTATGCACCACCATGCCCGGCTAATTTTTTGTATATATATTTTTAGTTGGCCAATTAATTTCTTTCTATTTTTAGTAGAGACAGGGTCTCACTCTTGCTCAGGCTGGATTCGAACTCCTGACCTCAAGCAATCCGTCCGCCTCGGCCTCCCAGAGTGCTAGGATTACAGGCGTGAGCCACCACACCCAGCCTCCATTGTGTGTTCTTCATATCTTTGTTGAAAACCAATTGGCCATAAATGTGTGGCTCTAACTGTATTTTCATGGTGTTATTTTCCCAGCTCAAGATATGGCTCATCCCAAAAAATATTCGATGAACTATTCAGTCCTCCAGCAAGATCCCTTCTCTATAATGCACGCTTTCTCCTCAGGCTAACACAGTCCACTTACCATCTCTCACACTCTGTTTACTCACTATCCTGTGTTTTCCCTTATGCCACGCACCTGCCCACAGTGCTGTCCTGGTCCCCACTGCTACTGCAAACCATGACTGTGATGATACCTCTGAGTCTTTCTCAAACAAAAGACATACTTAATTCTGCTACCAACGCCCACAAATTCTCTCACCAGACTAATCTTGGGATCGTTGCCTTCCACTTTTATTCAAGCTCACTCTACCCCCTCCAGGAGTGAGTCATTCAAATTATTCTCCTTGACTTCACTATTTTTTTTGAGACAGAGTCTCACTTTGTTGCCCAAGCTAGAGTGAGTGCCGTGGCGTCAGCCTAGCTCACAGCAACCTCAAACTCCTGGGCTCAAGCAATCCTGCCTCAGCCTCCCGAGTAGCTGGGACTACAAGCATGCACCACCATGCCCGGCTAGTTTTTTTTTCTATTTATATTAGTTGGCCAATTAATTTCTTTCTATTTATAGTAGAGACGGGGTTTCGCTCTTGCTCAGGCTGGTTTCGAACTCTTGACCTCGAGCAATCCGCCCACCTGGGCCTCCCAGAGTGCTAGGATTACAGGTGTGAGCCACTGCGCCCGGCTAACTTCACTATTTTAATGTCATATAAGAAATCATGATGCATAGATCTTACCGAGGTAGGCAAAAGAAAAGCTTTGAGGCATGGTTTAAAAGAACAATAAAAACAAATCCTAACCTTACAAATACCTAACATAATTTATAAAGTCCTCTCTCATATATTAACCATGGTAGAGTCTCCTGAAACTATGGCACCTGTAGATAAGGCATTTATAGATGAAGGAGGCCCAAAAAAATTTAGTAACTTGCCCAAGTTACTTGGATCAGAAGGAAAGAGGCCAGGGTTGGTACCCACATCCTCAGGACTCCTCTCACTACAACCTCACAGCCTCCTAAAGCCACATGACACACAATCTGCCTCTACCCCATTATGGGACCCTGAAGCTGCCCAGGCCTCTTTTGCTACTGTTATTGGCTATTATTCAGCTAATGGTCAAGATGTGACTGATCAAAAAAATTTTTTTTTTCTTTTCCACCATATTCTCCAGTTAGACAAACAAAAATTTTAAGGTACAGTAATTATCCTAGACATCAAAAAAACAATTTTTTTTAACATAGCTGTAGAAGATGAATAAAAAAACAATTTTTTTTTTTGAGACAGAGTCTCACTGTTACATGGGCTAGAGTGCCATGGTGTCAGCCTAGCTCACAGCAACCTCAAACTCCTGGGCTTAAGTGATCCTTCTGCCTCAGCCTCCTGAGTAGCTGGGACTACAGGCATGCACCACCCTGCCCAGCTAATTTTTTCTATATATATTAGTTGGCCAATTAATTTATTTCTATTTATAGTAGAGACAGGGTCTGGCTCTTGCTCAGGCTGGTTTCAAACTCCTAACCTTGAGCGATCCGCCCACCTGGGCCTCCCAGAGTGCTAGGATTACAGGCATGAGCCACCACGCTCAGCCAAAAAAAATTTTTTTTTTTTATGAATGATTCAGTCCTCCTACAAGATCCTTTCTTTTTTTTTTTTTGAGACAGAGTCTCGCTTTGTTGTCCAGGCTAGAGTGAGTGCTGTGGCGTCAGCCTAGCTCACAGCAACCTCAAACTCCTGGGCTCAAGCCATCCTCCTGCCTCAGCCTCCCGAGTAGCTGGGACTACAGGCATGCACCACCATGCCCGGCTAATTTTTTATATATATATCAGTTGGCCAATTAATTTCTTTCTATTTATAGTAGAGACGGGGTCTCGCTCTTGCTCAGGCTGGTTTTGAACTCCTGACCTTGAGCAATCCGCTCGCCTCAGCCTCCCAGAGAGCTAGGATTACAGGCGTGAGCCACCGCGCCCGGCCAATCCTCTCTTTATGACAAAAATTTTCTTATAATCGGCTAATGGTCAACACAGGAAATTTCAACCCTAACAGTCAGAAAAATCCACATTTGCCTTACATGTGCATAAATAAAACCCTGTGTAATGATGGTATTTGGGTTACTTACTGGCGTCAGTATATTTGGGTTACTTCAAGACCACATTCCAAATAATCACATGCACAAAGCCATCCTAATTCCTCTCTTTTTCACTCTAACCACTCCTTCACTGCCCTTCCTGACTCCTAGCATTTTTGAGTTAAGTTGACCTGTCATAGCTTGTGTTCTCTTGTAAGAATATTTTCCATCTCCTCACCCAGTAACAACCTACCCTGCCTTCAAGGATTGTGTCTGTAGCACAGTGCTGACCAGAGACAGTCTGTACATGTTGACTGACAAACGCCTATATGGAAAGTCTTCTGAGATTACCTTGAATTTTAACAGTGGCCTTGAAGAAATAGGACCTTGGCCAGGCTTGGTGGCTCATGCCTATAATCCTAGCACTCTGGGGAGCCGAGGCAGGTGGATTGCTCAAGGTCAGGAGTTCAAGACCAGCCTGAGCAAGAGAGAGACCCCCGTCCTTACTATAAACAGAAAGAAAGTAATTGGCTAACTAAATATATATACATATAAAAAAAAATTAGCCACGCATGATGGCTCATGCCTGTAGTCCCAGCTACTCAGGAGGCTGAGGCAGGAGGATCGCTTGAGACCAGGAGTTTGAGGTTGCTGTGAGCTAAGCTGACTCCACAGCACTCTAGCCCGGGCAACAGAAGTGAGACTGTGTCTCAAAAAAAAAAAAAAAAAAAAACCAGTACCTTAACTCACAAGTCTCAAACTAGTGGCAGGAATTTTAGGCACAGGGTGAAGGTGGTAAAAAGAGAAAAAGTAGCCAGCTGACTTTCCAGAGCCCCTCATGTCACATTAGATCCATGGTTATCTGAATTCAACTTTTTCATAGGATTTGATGAGGAACATTGGCTGACACTAGAGTCCACAATTTCTGTATAATATCTGAGAGTCAGTGAGCCAGAATGTAACAACCAGATGACTGGTTAATGAGATTGGGTGAAATCGATGACTAGGGTTATTAGAAAATTTAAAATAGGGATATTCAGATGGGTATATATAACCAAACGAGTAAGATGTGCAACGTTTGGGGAATGGACACACTTGAAGCTCTTACTCGAGGGGGGAGCGGGACATGGGCAATATATGTAACCTTAACATTTGTACCCCCATAATTCGCTAAAATAAAAATAAATAAATTTTTTTAAAAATAGGGATATTCTGGCTGGGTTCAGTGGTTCACACCTGTAATCCTTGCCCTTTGGGAGACCGAGGTGGGAAGATTGCTTGAGGCCAGGAGTTCAAGACCAGCCTAAGCAAGAGCAAGACCCCGTCTCTGCAAAAGACAAAAATTAGCTGTGTTGGCATGTGCCTATAGTCCCAGATACTCAGGAGGCTGAGGCAAGAGGATCACTTGAGCCCAGGAGTTTGAGGTTGCAGTGAGCTATGATGATGCTACTGTACTCTAGCCTAGACGACAGAGCAAGATCCTGTCTCTAAATAAATAGGGGTATTCTCAAATGGAATTGGGGTGAAGTATGTGTGCAACCAGTGTAAGGAGCTGATGTTTGCAGATACTTCAAATCCATCTTGATTTCTGTTCCTTTTCTTCTTTCTTGTCTCACTGGACACACTTTTTAAACTTTGTCTGATCTTTATTTTTTCATAGGACCACCTGAATAAGCAATTGTGTAAAGGTACACATTCCAGATGCTTAAAATTAGACTCTTCCCATTCATGATTACGTATGTGATTTGACCTGTCGGTGCTGGACCCAAGGAAGGACACGTTGTTCTAGACAGTGTCTTTGTTGCCAAAATATTGGAAGAATCTGGGCCCATTTCCAGCACTAATGGGCAATTGTTGAAAGTCACCAGAGCCCACAAGGGGAAAAACAGCATCACTGGCAGAGATGGACAAACATCTCCAAACTGGGTAAGTAGGTCACATCTCCCATCATCCTAGTAACCACTGCTTAATATGGGATGTGGGTTGTTAGGATGATGGGAGACAGGTGCTGAACCCAAAGGAGACTGGGCAGTGTGGAGAGGGATATAAATGACTGTATTAGGGCTTTTCCAATTCAAGGGGACTTCCTTCTCTTGACAAGGTCTACGTACTAAATTATGCCATGCAGTGGACATTTCAGCCCCCTCTGAGAACGAAGAACTATTCCA
This sequence comes from Microcebus murinus, assembly GCF_040939455.1. NCBI lineage: Eukaryota > Metazoa > Chordata > Mammalia > Primates > Cheirogaleidae > Microcebus > Microcebus murinus. Next base: position 15,183,251 of record NC_134121.1, on the reverse strand, counting down.
CCCTTTAGTGTCTACTCAAAACAATAACATGCAACATTCAGATATTGCTGTTCGTTTCAGCCCTCAGCTTGTGCGACTAGCCATCTTCCCTAAACTCATCTAGCACATGAATTCTTTTTTATATCTTGAGATGTAGAAATTCTACCTTATTGAGGAGAAGACCCAGACGGTTTTGCCCAAAGCTGGGCATCTGCTTCAAAGGGGAAAGTGTTCAGACTTCTCTGGATAAGATCAGCAAAAATGATATCCAATCAAAGCTCCACAACTTCGTTGGAGGCAGATTGAATGGGCAAGTCCTTTTCTGGTCTTTGGTATCAACATTAAATGATAAGATAACACAGTCTTAGAGGAAGACAAAGTCCCAAGGCTGCATTCAGAATTTCTGGAGGCAAAACCAGGTGACTCCAACGTGCTACAGGGTTGAGAAGCCCTGGTTAGATTGTTGAGGGGCCATCTGGAGCTCACATGCTCCAGACAAGACGTAGAAGCCAGAGTAAAAGTGGAATTCTGATAGGAAGGAGGAAGGCGAGGTGGGCATACCCTTTAAAGGTTAAGAACCAGCTCTACTGCTTACAACGGGGACTATCATTGCAGAGTGGTGGAAGTCGCACTGGATTAAGCATCACAAGACCTGGATTCTGATCCTGTCTCTGCTGTTTACTATTTCTGGAAGCTTAATCAAGTTGCCTAACCTCTTGGCTCCCTTGTCTGAAAATGGGGACAACAAGATCTGCTGTATCTGCCCTTCATATGCCTGATGTGAAAACCACCAGTACAGAACTGTGCAAGAAATGAGAAACGAGGCCGGGCGCTGTGGCTCACGCCTGTAATCCTAGCTCTTGGGAGGCCGAGGCGGGCGGATTGCTCAAGGTCAGGAGTTCAAAACCAGCCTGAGCAAGAGCGAGACCCCGTCTCTACTATAAATAGAAAGAAATTAATTGGCCAACTGACATATATATAAAAAAATTAGCCGGGCATGGTGGCGCATGCCTGTAGTCCCAGCTACCCGGGAGGCTGAGGCAGAAGGATCACTCGAGCCCAGGAGTTTGAGGTTGCTGTGAGCTAGGCTGACGCCACGGCACTCACTCTAGCCTAGGCAAGAAAGCGAGACTCTGTCTCAAAAAAAAAAAAAAAAAAAAAAAAAAAAAAGAAATGAGAAACGTGTTTCTGAAGACATCACATAGTTTAAAAGACAATTTCCCCAATAGGAATAAAGATGAAGTAGGGTGATGCCATCACGTGGCTCATAAACCTATAATATACTCATTTTGCTTTAAGGCTGTGTTCATTATCTCTAAGATTTCACAGGGTGCTCTCTCCTAAATGTATACTATCAAGTATCACAGCAGTTGTTGAAGCAGGTTCATGGAGTTTATTACATCTTACTTCAACTTTAAGGAAAGTTTTTAACGTGCATTTTTCAATAAACACAAGGATGATGTTATAGAATATGAAAGCATTTAAAATTATTAACAGTACCTTTTTTGCCATCTTTGTAATCCTTTTATTTATTTTAAATAAAATTTAAATTTAGGACAGTTTTAGATTTGTATAAAAATTAGCAAAGGTAATTCAGAGAGTCCCATATATCCCACACCCAAATTCCCCTATTAACATCTTACCTGAATATGGTACATTTGTTGTAATTAATGAATCAATATGTTGTTATATACTAAAGTCCATACTTTATTATGATTTCCTTAGTTTTTACCTAATGTCTTTTTTCTGTTCTGAGATCTCATCCAGACTACCACATTGCATTTATTAGTCATGTCTCTTTAGGTCCCTCTTGACTGTGACATAATAGTACCTTTAAAAATGACAGTATAGTCCAGGCGCTATGGCTCAGGCCTATAATCCTATCACTCTGGAGGGCCGAGGTGGGAGCATCGCTTGAGCTCAGGAGTTAAAGACCAGCCTGAGCAAGAGTGAGACCCCATCTCTACTAAAAATAGAAACATTAGCCAGGCAAGGTGGTACACGCCTGTAGTCCCAGCTACTTGGGAGGCGGAGGCAGGAGGGTCGCTTGAGCCCAGGAGTTTGAGGTTGCTGTGAGCTAGGCTGATTCCATGGCATTCTACTCAGGGCAAAAGAGTGAGACTCTGTCTCAAAAAATAAAAATAAATAAAAATAAAAATGACAGCATAATCCACAACATCACTGCCAGAGACTCAGAGGCAGACCAAAACAATTGCCACATTCTCATGATACTCACAACAAGAGGCAGGCATTTATCAACATTAGCATGAATTGTGTGAATTGTTTACAGTTTCTTTTACAAGCTTTCAAATTGTGACTCTTGGAATTTTAATTTGAGAGGATTGGCTTTATTTCATGTTTTGTGCATAAATGAATTTTATATCACAAACTCTAAAGTTGCTCAGTGTCACATAAAATGCATCCAGTAATACCATACAAATAGAAGGTGGGACCCCTGGTGAGTGGAGCACAGATTCCAGAACCCCAGTGCCCAGCTCAGGAGATGGATTTAGAAGGTCCAAGATGGGGGCAGAGCTAGTTGTATTTTAGTACCCAGGTGAGTCTGATGCATTTGGGAATCACTAAATCTAAGTCACCTCAGCCCTGAGGAACAAGCTTACAAATTTAAATTCAGTATCCAAGTAACACAGCAAGCCCAAATGGTGAAATTGACACTAAACAGAATTTAATAATGAATATTTCAGTAAACATGTGCCAAGACACGTAAGTAAACAGACATCCTTAAACCTACATGCAGGATATGCTCCCAAATTCCATTTTTACATCAGTTATTTGAAACCAAAATACATTTGCTTGGAACATTGTTATGAATATTAGGTAAGTTCTCCTAACAACCCACAAAAATGTGTTTTCCAGTTACATAAGCGAAATAGCATGCCCTTGCCATGAGCAATATAAAAAGAATGTTCTGGTAATACTAGCCATAAAACAGAATGAAGGGAAAATGAGTGAAAAATATTCTATTTATCTTGAGTGATGATGTTAAGTTAATAGAATGAGAATAAGAGAAAATGAGGGGCAGATGGAGTTATTGAAGAGACCTACATTTTTTTCAAGAGTTCCAAAGATCATTGGCCCATTTTCACCCTAGGATCCAAGACTGCCTTTTCTCTTAGGATTATCTCTTTGGCTTACAACTGACTTTAGTAGCACAGCTTAGATTTGCCCTGAATCTTATCTTAGGTACACCTTAGAATTACCTGGGGAGCTACAAAAAAAAAAAAAAAAAAAAAAAAATGGATGCCCATGTGTGTTAGTCTGCTATGGTAGCACAGCAAAATACAACAGACCAAGTAACTGAGCAGAAAACTTATTTTCTCACTGTTCTGGAGGCTGGAAGTTCAAGATCAAGGTGTTGGCAAGTTTGGTTCTCCTCCTTGGCTTGCAGACAGCCACCATTTCACTACATCCTCACATGGTCTTTCCTCTGTGAGCCCTCACTCCTGATGTATAAGGACACCTATCTTAATGGATCGGGACCCACCCTCGATTACCTCCTTAAAGGCCCTATCTCCAAATATAGTCACACTGGGGGTTAGGGCTTCAACATATAAATTGGGGGGGGGGAGACACAATTCAGTTATAACACCATGCCTTACCTCAGATCAATTAAATGGGGAGGGGGGCAGGCATTGGTACTTTGGAAAGAGCTTTCCAGGATTAAGAACCACTGGTAGGCCAGGTGCCGTGGCTCACACCTGTAATCCTAGCACTCTAAGAGGCTGAGGCGGGCAGATCGCTCAAGGTCAGGAGTTCGAAACCAGCATGAGCAAGAGCGAGACCCCGTCTCTACTATTTTTTTTTTCTTTTTTTTTTGGCTACATCTGTGGAATCGTCTCTACTATAAATAGAAAGAAATTAATTGGCCAACTAAAAATATATAGAAAAAATTAGCCGGGCATGGTGGCACGTGCCTGTAGTCCCAGCTACTCAGAAGGCTGAGGCAGAATTACTTGAGCCCAGGAGTTTGAGGTTGCTGTGAGCTAGGCTGATGCCACGGCACTCACTCTAGGCTGGACAACAGAGTGAGACTCTGTCTAAAAAAAAAAAAAAAAAAAAAAGAACCACTGGTAAAGCATGGACCATGGTGCCCGTCCTGCACTTCCCTGGGGCTTCTGCCTTTTACTAGCTCTCTGTACCCGGCAAAGTGCCCTGAGCTCTGAGCCTCAGTTTCCTCTCCTGTGAAATGGGAATCATGTTAATACATAGGGTTCTAGTGAGAATTTAATGAGATATTGCATGCAAAGCACTTAGCACCTGCCAGGCACTAGGAGGCACCTATGCATTACGGCAGTGCCCGCCGCAGCCCCTGCGCCGTAAGGAGACGAAGAGACTTTGTCGCGGTAGCAGGCAAGAGCTGGAAGAAGAGGGGAGCGGGAAAGAGTGTTTGTGTGAGAAAGATTATCTGAAGGGAAATTAAGTAAACTTAATCTTGAAAGAAAAGGAGATTTGTTTACACATTTAGGTGTCCTCTCCCTGTGTGGGGATAAAGAGACAATTTTCCCACTGGCCATCAGGTGGCGCCAGGAGCCTACAAACAAGAATCTGACTGTGGCCAGGAAAATGGACGAGAGGGAGGAAAAGTTGAGCCTCAGGGCACTTTAACCTGACATGAGGCCACTTTGTATAGATGGGGTATCTTAAATCAGATGTCTACATTTCGATGAAGCCACAAAATTCAATATACAGACTAACGCACCTGCTCTAGATGTTCTTCTAATTATTTTTATATCAAGGGACATGTTTTAACATGCACACCGTCTGTTATAACAGTATGTAAGTGTATTGCTCATAATAAGTAATATCACAATCAGCACCCCAGACCGGACAAGCCATTCTGTTGGTGCGTACGCTCTTAGACTCCTGGAGGTTTCGCTGGGCATACGGCTGTTTTCAGTAAAGAGTATAGTTCCCAACCTTCCTTGAGCCCGGGGTGGCCATGTGGCTAAGCCTTGGCCTGTGGGACAGGAATGGAAGTGGCAGCTTGTGGAGAATTTCTGGTGAGACAGATGGCAAGTGCCTTCCTCCACTCCCGGCCTGGAACATGGCTGTAATAACAGGAGTTCCATCTTGCTCCTGAGGGTTGGAGCTACACGCTGGCTGGGGATGTCAGAGTGACAAGCTAGAATCAGCCTGGGTCCCAGGTGACTATAAAGACCCTGAATTACCTACCTCTGGTGTTTTATGTGAGAAAAAAAATAAACTTAAATCATGTGTAAACTGCTGTTATTTTCAGTCTCTCTACACATTGGCAAACACAATACAACCGACAAAACATACTAAGACCCCCAGTTTGTTTTGTTTTTGTTTTGGTTTTTCGTTTTGAGACAGAGTCTCACTCTGTTGCCTGGGCTAGAGTGCCATGGCATCAGCCTAGCTCACAGCAACCTCAAACTCCTGGGCTCAAGTGATCCTCCTGCCCCAGCCTCCCAAGTAGCTGGGACTACAGGCATGCGCCATTGTGCCCAGCTAATGTTTTTATATTTTTAGTTGTTTGGCTAATTTCTTTCTACTTTTAGTAGAGACACGGTCTCGCTCTTGCTCAGGTTGGTCTCGAACTCCTAAACTCAAGCAATCCTCCTGCCTCAGCCTCGGCCACCCAGAGTGCTAAGATTATAGGCGTGAGCCACCACACCGGCCCCCAGTATTGTTTTTACAAACTACTTTGTAGAAAAAAATGTAGATGTATAGGATGACAGATCAAATAGAGAAGGTGATGATAGAGACACAAAGACAACCCTTGAACTTTTAAGACTGAGTAGCTGCTGGGCGTGGTGGCTCACACCTGTAATCCCAGCACATTGGGAGGCCAAGACAGGAGCATTACTTGAGGCCAGGAGTTTGAGACCAGCCTGAGCAAGAGTGAGACACCATCTGTACAAGAAAATAGAAAAATTAGTTGAGCATGGTGGCACATCCCTGTAATCCCAGCTACTCAGGAGGCTGAGGCAAGAGGATCACTTGAGCCCAGGAGTTTGAGGTTACAATGAGCTACAATGAGGCCAATGCAACCCAGCCTGGGCAACAGAGCAAGAGCTGGTATCAAAAGGAAAAAAAAAAAAAAAGGACTGAATAGCATCACAAATAGAATAAGGGGAGAACATTAACAATAATACAGTAAAAATGGTGTATATTTAATTCTTCTTTCAATGTTATCTGAAAAGGAGAAGGGGGAAAGTCTCTAGTGGGAGGATGAAGATAAAGACCTGCAAGTTTCTGCTATTGAAATCCGTGGAGGCCGGGCGCGGTGGCTCATGCCTATAATCCTAGCACTCTGGGAGGCTGAGGTGGGCAGATTGCTCGAGGTCAGGAGTTCAAAACCAGCCTGAGCAAGAGGGAGACCCCCATCTCTACTATAAATAGAAATAAATTAATTAGCCAACTAATACATATAGAAAAAATTAGCCGGGCATGGTGGCACATGCCTATAGTCCCAGCTACTCGGGAGGCTGAGGCAGGAGGATGGCTTGAGCCCAGGAGTTTGAGGTTGCTGTGAGCTAGGCTGATGCCATGGCACTCACTCTAGCCTGGGCAACAAAGTGAGACTCTGTCTCAAAAAAAAAAAAAAAAAGAGAGAGAGAGAGAGAAATCCTTTGAGCTGTCATGGATCCAAAACAACCTGAAGTCTGCCTGTTCAGTTTTTTTGTTTTTGTTTTTGTTTTGTTTTTTTTTTTAAGAAGGAGAGAGAAGTTTACTAATTTGCCGGCAAATGAGGAGGTTGGCAGACTCCTGTCTTAAAGTACCAACACCTACTTCTGAGCAGAAGTACAGAGCTTTTAAAGATTCTGATTTATCCCTTCTTCAGCTAAGACAGTCTCGTGACCTCTGCTTTGATTCATCCCATCTTCAGTGCCTGATCGGCTTTATCTGGGTTCCGCTGCATGAGTACCTATGTCAGCGGTCACCAAGACCACCTCAGGTTCAGTGGTTCACTGGAAAGACTCAGAAAATTCAGAATGCTCCTATTATACTCATTGTTACTGTTTATTACAGTGAAACGGTACAAATTAAATCAGCAAAGGAAAACAGCCACATGGAGTAGAGCTCAGGAGAGACCAGGTACCAACTTCCAGTTGTCCTGTCCCAGTGAAATCACACAGTGCTTAATTCTCTCAGCAACAATGTGTGACAATATGTACAAAATGTTTCCAACCAGGGAAGTTCACCCAAGGCTTGGAGTTCAGGATTTTTATTGCAGGCTGGTCATGTAACCTTGGAGTGCCCACATGACTGACTTTAGCTACTCAGTCTTCAGACCACTCAGAAGTCAAACGGATAGAGCCTAGCCCAGAGCCCCATGTCATACAAAAACAGGTGTTCATAGTACATCACATTATTACCATAAACTATCTTCATCAGATATACAAAGACATTCTTTTTTTTTGAGACAGAGTCTCACTTTGTTGCCCAGGCTAGAGTGAGTGCAACCTCAAACTCCTGGGCTCAAGCAATCTCCTGCCTCAGCCTCCCGAGTAGCTGGGACTACAGGCATGCACCACCATGCCCAGCTAATTTTTTCTATATGTATTAGTTGGCCAATTAATTTCTATTTATAGTAGAGACCGGGTCTCGCTTTTGCTCAGGCTGGCTTTGAACTCCTGACCTTGAGCAATCCACCCACCTTGGCCTCCCAGAGTGCTAGGATTATAGGCATGAGCTGCCCGCCAGCCTTTTTTTTTTTTTTTGAGATAGAGTCTCACTTTGTAGCCCAGGCTAGGGTGACATGGCATCAGCCTAGCTCACAGCAACCTCAAATTCCTGGGCTCAAGCAATCCTTCTGCCTCAGCCTCCGGAGTAGCTGGGACTACAGGCATGCGCTAATTTTTCTATATATTTTTAGTTGGCCAATTAATTTCTTTCTAGTTTTAGTAAAGACAGGGTCATGCTGGTTTTGAAGTCCTGACCTTGAGCAATCTGCCCACCTCAGCCTCCCAGAGTGCTAGGATTACAGGTGTGAGCCACCAAGCTGGCCTTACAAAGACACTCTTATCAGGCAGGATATTCCAAGGGCTTAAGGGTTATCTCCCAGGAACAAACAAGCATTAGTCCTGAAGACCCTTGGAATGTGCAGGGTTTGGCTAGCCCAGGCCTGCTGAGGTAACCTTTTACTGCAAAGGACCTTTTAATAAAGCCCCATTACCTGAGCTAGCTTCTAAAGACCTCCACTCCTTGCTTGAAAAGTCCAACCAAAACCTATTTCTCACAGCCTGCAATGTATCTAACATCATGGGCACTCAGTGATGAGTGAATGCATGCAGGAAGGCCCATGACTGGTACCACTGGAGGTGAGAGATCTGTGTTGTTTGTGGAGGTGCCTAGTTTTTCTAGCTAAGCCCTGTGACTGAGCCCATTCCTACAGCTCTTTTCCTTGGCTAGCTTCCTCCCAAGCATCTCCCCATTTCCTCTTTCCATCCCTTTCTTTCTGCTCCAGCTGTTCCAAGACCCCTAAGATCCAGAGGCCTCTTTGTCCCCACCAACTAAGCCATCCTGGTTTCAGGGCTTCTGCCCAGGGCCTGGACTAGGATGAGGCATGGGAGATACAGGAGCATGATCTTTAAGGTGGCCCTCACTCTCAGGGTCACAGCAGGGCATGAGTGCCTCCTTAAATTTTGCAGCCTAGACACCTCGCTCACCTCACTCGGGTCCCTGCCCTTTGCCCCCTTGTTCTGTCTGGAAAGAGGTTCTGGATGGGTGCCCACACCCTTTAGCTCTGTGTGTGTTGAGAGGGAATGGGAAGGTACAAGAAGCAGCCCAGGGAACCTAGTCCTGGGACAGAGTTGTGCATTAACTCAGGTTAGCAATGATGTGTCTTCATAACATGCACCATTCAGAAGGTAATTCAATTCACTTTGAGTAGCAGAAAATAACTGAACCGGTCCAATGGTCAGCATCCACTTCCCTCATTTTCACCAGGGCCTCTTGACCCTTTTAGAGGCGCGGGGTGGGGGCTCTCTCTCTCTCTCTCTCTCTTTTTTTTTTTTTTACAGCATCTTAGAATTCTTCTTCCCACTTACAAACTACAACTTGGTGCAAACAAAACAACAACAAAAACTTACCAGTACCCTCTGTGGAGTTTGTACAATTTCAGAGCTACCTTGTCTTCCCTGATTCTGGGTAGGAAATGACAGTAAGTGATGTCAGGATTTCACATTCTTGCAAAGATATTCGAACTGCTTATGTTGTATGAGAAGGAAAAAAAGGCTTCCACTAATTTCCAACAAATAAGCCAGTCACAAAAGGACAAATAATATATGATTTATGTCAGGTTCTTAGAATAGTCAAATTCGTAGAGACAGGAAGCACAATGGTAGTTACCAGGGGCCGGGGTGGGGGACAGGGAGTTAGTGTTTAATGGGTGCAGAGTTTCAGTTTGGGATGGTGAATAAAGCTCTGGAGATGGATGGTGATGATAGTTTCACAACAATGTTAATGTACTTAATGTCTCAGAACTGTATACTTAAAAATGACCAAGCGTAGTGGCTCACACCTATAATCCTAGCACTCTGGGAGGCCAAGGTGGGAGGATCCTTTGAGCTCAGGAGTTCGAGACCAGCCTGAGCAAGAGCAAGACCCTGTCTCTACTAAAAATATATATATTTTTTTTTTTTGAGACAGAGTCTCACTTTGTTGCCCAGGCTAGAGTGAGTGCCATGGCGTCAGCCTAGCTCACAGCAACCTCAAACTCCTGGCTCAAGCAATCCTCCTGCCTCAGCCTCCCAAGTAGCTGGGACTACAGGCATGTGCCACCATGCCCGGCTAATTTTTTGTATATATATTAGTTGGCCAATTAATTTCTTTCTATTTATAGTAGAGACGGGGTCTCGCTCTTGCTCAGGCTGGTTTTGAACTCCTGACCTCGAGCAATCCGCCCGCCTCGGCCTCCCAGAGAGCTAGGATTACAGGCGTGAGCCACCGCGCCCGGCCTAAAAATATTTTTAAAAATTAGCTGGGCCTGGTGGCACATGCCTGTAGAACCAGCTACTCAGAAGACTGAGATAAGAGGATTGCTTGAGCCCAGGAGTTTGAGGTTGCAGTGAACTATGATGACGCCACTGCACTCCACCTGGGGCAATGGAGTGAGACTCTGTCTCAAAAAAAAACAAAAAAAAACTTAAGATGGTAAATTTTATAAGATGAATAAGATGTGTATTTTGCCACAATAAAAAAAAAATGTATGAATGGACGAGGTGCACACACTGCTCAAGTAGCAGCTTTACATCATGAAATAAATCCATAAATACATTTGAGTTGCTCAAGTTGACATTATCTCTTTTTTTGCAGCGTAGATTCTAAGGTAGAAGTCTGGCTGAAGGCATCCTCACTTTCATTACAGCCATAGGATTTGTCCCTGAAATGAATTCTTTGATGTCGTCATAAAGATTGACACAGGCCAGATGGCATTTCCACATTTATTACATTCAAACAGTTTCTCTCCAGCATGAATTCTCTGGGGTTGAATAAGGAACAAACTATGATTAAAGGACTTCCGACATTTATGACATTTGCCGAGTTTCTCGTCAGAATTAATTCTTTGATATGGAATCAGATTCCAGCGCTGATGAAAGGCTTTACCGCATTCAACAAATTATAGGGTTTCTCCCCTAAGTGGTTTCAGTGATGCAGAATAATATATGGGCTCTGAGGAAAGGCTTTCCTAAAGTCATTATATTCAGAAGGTGATTTCTCTTCTAACATGAAGTCTCCAGACCGGTAAGGCTGAATTATGTCTAAATGTTCCCTGCACTCCTCACATTAACAGTTTTTTCCTAGTGTGAATTCTCTGGCGTTCCATAAGACCTAGAGCTGAAGGCTTTTCTACACTTGATGTGCTCACAGGGCTTTCTCTCAGATGAATTCTCTGATGTTGAATCATGTATGATCTCCTCCAGAAAGTTCTCCCACAGTTATTACATTCCTGTAATACTTCTCCACTGTGGATTCTCTGATGTTGAACAAGTTGAGATTGCTGCCGAAACAATTTTCCCACAGTTGTTACGTTCATAACTTTTCTTTCCACTATGAATTCAACAATACCTAATGAGCCCTAAATTTCCTTGGAAAGTGTGCTCACATTTACCACATTTATATGATTCTTCTCCAATATAAATTCTCTGATATGGATTATGGTGTTATGGACTCAATGTATGTGTCCCCCCAAAGTTCACATTGAAGACCTAACCCCCACCCACTGTGGCTGTATTTGGAGTGTTAATTGACATGAATCATAGGATTAATTGACATTAATCATAGTGTCTTTATATTAAGAGACACCAGGCCGGGCGTAGTGGCTTATGCCTATAATCCTAGCATTCTGGGAGGCCGAGGCGGGCAGATCGCTCAAGGTCAGGAGTTCGAAACTAGCCTGAGCAAGAGCAAGACTCTGTGTCTACTAAAAATAGAAAGAAATTAATTGACCAACTAAAAATATACAGAAAAAATTAGCCAGGCATGGTGGCGCATGCCTATAGTCCCAGCTACTCGGGAGGCTGAGGCAGAAGGATTGCTTGAGCCCAGGAGTTCGAGGTTGCTGTGAGCTAGGCTGATGCCACAGCACTCTAGCCAGGGCAACAGGGTGAGACTCTGTCTCAAAAAAAATAAAAATAAAAAAGAGTTCTCTTGCCCTCTATCTCTCCCCAGCTGCTCCTCCCCCCAACCCTACAAGCACAGAAGAAAGGCCATGCAAGGACATAGTAAGACGAAGACATCTGCAATCCAGGAATGAAGCCCATGCTAGAAATCCAATCAGGTGGAACCTTGATGTTGGACTTCTAACCTCTAAAACTATGAGAAAATAAATCTCTGTTGTTTAGGCCACCTAGTCTACAGTATTTCATTATGGCAGCCTGAGTAGACTAACACATATGGTGTAAATTTTATTTCCCATAGGTGTCACATTTTCACCTAGCTCACTGGAAAATTAAAAAAAAAAAATTTTGATACAACTTTGTTGCGGGGGAGGAGGGGAGATGAACACTTGTTAGTTGGTAGAGAAGTGCAAATTGGTACAAATTACAACAGGGAGAGCAAATCTTGCCAAATGCAAAATGCATACACCCTTTGAGCAGTTCCAATTCTACAGATGTATTCTACAGATGGACTTTATTGTGTGTAAATTCACATACATCCAAAGTTATTTAGTGCAACGTTGTTCATGATACCAAATGGTTTGAAATAGCTTAAATGTATCCATAGGGAAGTGGTTAAATTAATTATGATATAGCCATAAAATGAATTAAGAATGATTAAGAATGAGGAAGTTCTTTATACACCAATATGTAACTATCTTAAAAATAAAAGCAAAGAGCTTGGCGTGGTGGCACAGCCACTTGGGAGGCCGAATGAGCAACGATCGCACCACTGCACTCCAGCGAGACTCTGTCTCCTAAGAAAGTAAATAAAAGATAAATAAATTTTAAAAAGCAGGCCAGCCATGATGGCTCACACCTATAATCCTAGCACTCTGGGAGGCCAAGGCGGGAGGATTGCTTGATATCAGGAGTTTGAGACCGGCCTGAGCAAGATCCAGACCCTGTCTCTACTAAAAATAGAAAAAATTAGTCAGGCACGGTGGCACGCACCTGTAGTCCCAGCTATTCAGGAGGCTGAGGCAGGAGGATGGCTTGAGCCCAAGAGTTTGAGGTTCCTGTGAGATAAGCTGACACCATGGTACTTCAGCCTGGGCAACAGAGCAAGACTTTGTCTCAAAAAAAAAATTTTTTTTTTTAAAGTAAAGCAGCTGGGCACGGTGGTACATGCCTCTAATCCCAGCTACTCGGGGGGCAGAGGCAGGAGGATCACTTGAGGCTAGGAATTCGAGACCAGAAACACAGACAAGAAAAAACTGGGCAAATTCTGACTGGAATGAACTAGCATCAAATCAAACAGTGCCTTTCAAAGGGGAGAAAGGCTGTAGGCGTCCAAAGGCACAGACCTGCAGCTCACGCTCCCTGGCACACCCGGGAGGCACCACCCTGGAGCACCAGTGGGGCACCCTCCTTCTCCTCTTAAGGGTGCTCTAGGGATGGAGGAGGAGCCTGTCTGTTACACTAGACAGGTGCATCCTTTCTAGGCTGCCAACTCACTGGTGAACTGAAACTGTGGTGAGACGCCTTAACTGAGTTGCACTTTTTTGTGTTTTCATCGGGAGATTGTGGGCTCTGCAGAAGGGGACAACGGCCACCTAGGGTGAGCCCATGTTGCAGTGAGGCATTCACGAGGCCTTAAACTCTATTCTTTATTTTTCAAATTCAGGGGGGGAAATACAGTGACAGTTTCAGGCATACAATTATCTTCTTCATTTTTTTTTTTTTTTGAGACAGAGTCTCACTTTGTTGCCCAGGTTAGAGTGAGTGCCGTGGCGTCAGCCTAGCTCACAGCAACCTCAAACTCCTGGGCTCAAGCAATCCTCCTGCCTCAGCCTCCTGAGTAGCTGGGACTACAGGTATGCGCCACCATGCCCAGCTAGTTTTTTCTATATATATTAGTTGGCCAATTAATTTCCTTCTATTTATAGTAGAGATGGGGTCTTGCTCTTGCTCAGGCTGATTTCAAACTCCTGACCTCGAGCGATCCGCCTGCCTCAGCCTCCCATAGTGCTAGGATTACAGGCGTGAGCCACTGCTCCCGGCCCACAATTACCTTCTTATTGTTCATGGATGATATGAGACAAACTGCTCCTCAGGACCTTTGCACATTCTATTATCTCTTTCTCCAGAGGCCATTTGCCTAACCCTTTGATTTCCTTTATGTTCTACTCAAAAGTCAGGACATCCTATACAATAGTTTACTATCCTCCCTCCCTCCATTCACACATTTTATATCCCCCTTTCTTGGTTTATTTTTTTTTTCTTTCTTTTTCTCTTTTTTTTTTTCTTTCTTTCTTTTTTTTTTGAGACAGAGTCTCCATCTGTTGCCCAGGCTAGAGTGAGTGCCGTGACGTCACAGCAACCTCAAACTTCTGGGCTCAAGTTATCCTCCTGCCTCAACCTCCTGTGTAGCTGGGATTATAGGCCTGCGTAACCACGCCCAGCTAATTTTTTCTATTTTCAGTTGTCTGGCTAATTTCTTTCTCTTATTGGTAGAGACAGGTTCTTGCTCTTGCTGAGGCTGGTCTCAAACTCCTGACCTCGAGCGATTCGCCTGTCTTGGCCTCCCAGAGTGCTAGGGTTACAGGTGTGAGCCACCGCACTTTATTTTGTCTTAACAGCTCTCATTATCTAACACATATAATATATTTTATTTATTTATTTTAATTATTACTTTGTTCTCTCCCTTAGAATGTATGATCCACAAGGGGAAGGATTATGGTCTGTTTTTTTTTGTTGTTGTTGTTTTTTCACTGCTCTATCCCCAGAACCTACAACCACAAATACAGAGATAAATACAAATACAGAGAATGAGCACCTACAGTGACACACAGGACTGTAACTAGGACTTAAAGAAGACACAGGCCGGGTGCAGTGGCTCACGCCTGTAATCCTAGCACTCTGGGAGGCCGAGACGGGCGGATTGCTCAAGGTTAGGAGTTCGAAACCAGCCTGAGCAAGAGTGAGACCCCGTCTCTACTATAAATAGAAAGAAATGAATTGGCCAACTAAATATAGAAAAAACTTAGTCGGGCATAGTGGCGCATGCCTGTAGTCCCAGCTACTCGGGAGGCTGAGGCAGCAGGATTGCTTGAGCCCAGGAATTTGAAGTTGCTGTGAGGTAGGCTGACGCCATGGCACTCACTCTAGCCTGTGCAACAAAGCGAGATTCTGTCTCAAAAAAAAAAAAAAAGAAGATACAAACAGAGGTGAGGTGTTGTCTTTGCCTAGGAGGAATTACAGACTAGTTTAAGTCAAGACACTTAGAAGCAGGCCTGGCGAGGTGGCTCACGCCTGTAATCCTAGCACTCTGGGAGGCCAAGACGGGCGGATTGCTCAAGGTCAGGAGTTCAAAAGCAGCCTGAGCAAGAGTGAGACCCCATCTCTACTAAAAATAGAAAGAAATTAATTGGCCAACTAAAAATATACAGAAAAAATTAGCCAGGCATGGTGGCACATGCCTGTGCCACCTACTGTAACCCTAGCACTCTGGGAGGCCAAGACAGGCGAATCGCTCGAGGTCAGGAGTTTGAGACCAGCCAGTAGTCCCAGCTACTCGGAGGCTGAGGCAGGAGGATTGCTTGAGCCCAGGAGTTTGAGGTTGCTGTGAGCTAGACTGATGCCATGGTACTCTAGCCTGGGCAACACAGTGAGACTCTGCCTCAAAAAAAGAAAAAGATACTTAGGAGCACCCACATCAAATGAACAGTACAGTCACATGCCAAACTGAGTGTACCAAGAGCAAATTCTGTAAGAGGAAAGAAATCAGTGTGAGCTGAACAGGTAGGAGCTTGAGAATATCTGTTGAATAAACAAGCTATTAGGGCTTGCTGGCTGTAGCTATAATCAGATAAAAGAAGCAAGGAGTAAAAAGTGACACTGAGGTTTGAGCCAGGGTGACTGGAAAGTTGGTGGGACTACTGGCAGGTGAGAAAGTTGGGTTGGGCAAAGTGAGTTGTGTTTAAGGCATGTTGACATAACTCTTGTGTCCCCAAATCTGGACAAGGTACTCCCCAACTATACTTGTGCAAGTCCCACAAGGATGTCTGACATGTACCAATGAATAAGTCTGGTCATCATGGGCTGACACCAGCAAAGACTCCTTCCACTGGGCACCAACTTGTCCTGGTTCCCACTAACACATAAAAATGTCAGCTATTCTTCCTCTGTTAAGTGCTCCAAATCTCTTAAAGCTGTTAAGAAGCTGTTATTATAGAGTTTTAAAATATTAATGCCACAAGAGACCTTAAAAATCAGCTAGTACAAGCTGCTCATTTGTCAGTTGCACCAAATGAGGAACAAAAAGCTGGACTCCTCCCCATGGCTTGGTTTAGGGTGCAAGCCAAAACCTGAACGAACCCACAGCCAGGACTAGGATCCCCACCTCCTCCAATTCTGATGTGCCCTGCAGAGTTTGCTTAGAAATATCTATAGTCCTGTTGTACTTTTTTTTTTTTTTGAGACAGAGTCTCACTTTGTTGCCCAGGCTAGAGTGAGTGCTGTGGCATCAGCCTAGCTCACAGCAACCTCAAACTCCTGGGCTCAAGTGATCCTACTGCCTCAGCCTCCCGAGTAGCTGGGACTACAGGCATGCGCCACCATGCCTGGCTAATTTTTTCTATATATATTAGTTGGCCAATTAATTTCTTTCTATTTTTATAGTAGAGACGGGGGTCTCACTCTTGCTCAGGCTGGTTTCGAACTCCTGACCTCGAGCAATCCACCGGCCTCGGCCTCCCAGAGTGCTAGGATTACAGTTGTTGTACTTTATTCACTTGGCTTATAGGTAGCTTTTTTTTTAAGCCTACAGCACCCAGTACTCACAGGCGGTCTCCCATCCAGAACGCTGCTCTTCAGTGTGAAACCTAATCTTCATGCAGTCTCTGTGGTTACTGCTCTGAACTCACAGCTGTAGGGCAGTGCTTGCATGTGGTGATGGAAAACTGCGATACCCATTTCACCGAAACAACGCACAGCTGAAGGATGCACAGTCAGGCTTTCCAAGCCTAGCCCTTCCCTTTTCCTTCCCTGCCTCCTTGCAAAGCTGTCCAGAAAGCAGGAATATGCCCACCCTCTTGAGGTTCCTCTGACTGTCTAGTCCTCCATGGAAAATCATATTGGTTGTTTGTCAGAACAGAAACAGAATAAATGCCCTTAAAAGGTGATAAGCAAGAGCATGGGGAGGATAAGGCCTGCCCGGGCAGCCTCCTCCTTTTCCCACCAGGCTGCACCAGCACAGAGGACAAGTTCAGGGGCCGTGCCTGGGAAGAAACCCAAGATGGGTGTCTGCAGTTTGCCGCCTCTTTGAAAGAAAACAGCGTTTGGGAAGGCTCCCTTTCCCTGCAGGCCAGATGTGGGTTCTGGGAAAAGAAGTGCGGATACAGCCTCAAGCTTTAAAAGTAGGGAAAGCTTCTACAGCAGAAATCACTGGTGGTGTAGGATAGAAAAACAGGCAGAGGACTAGCGGCCCCCAGCTTCAGAGTTTCAGCCTGATGCATAGCAGACAATCAGAACCAAAGGAACTCCTTTCTTTTCCCTCCGTTGGGCTGGGAGCCCATTTTCACTGCACTGTTTATCTGATCTCACCTCTCTTCTCACTTCATGCCTCAATCTCTTTCACCCAAAAATCCACCTCACCCTGTGGAATTTTAAAAACCTACAAAGCAAATACCTTGAATGCAGATTGGAATGCTTAGACAATGCAAAGACCTGGGTTAGTCATTAGCCTTTGTTTTTCAGAAGGACAAGAAATAAGGTGGGGAAATGTTGACACAACAGTGGCCATCAAATTTAAGTTAAATCTTTATTCATTCAGTGTCTTGTCCTGCTAAACTTGGGTTTCAGTTTCTTTTGATTTCTAAAAAGGGCAAAGAGTTTTTCCTTAATAGTAGAAGGGTTGTTGTTTGTAACCTTGAACCTCTAATCGTTTGTTACTGGGAATCTTCAACCTGTGAGCATTAGTTGTAGAAAACTGTCTGTGTGTACATAAGTTGTAAACCGTGTTGATCTTAAGATGTTGACTGGACTCATGGACCTGGTCATTATTAACCCTCTGTGATGTCACTGTTCTAGCTCTAATTAACTCTATCAATATATAAACCTCGGTGGGTTCTCTGAAAATCAGGATTCTATATAAAGGCATGCCTTCTTATAAAACACACACACACACACACACACAAATTAATAAGTAAACCTGCACTCTCCTTTAAAACTGCAGACCCAAGCCAAGTAATCCACAAAAATATCTAGGACAACTTATCAATGGTTTGATCAGAGCAGATTTGAGGGTGAGGAAAGAAGCCCCTAAGTCAGGGAGAGAAAAAGTCTCATCACCTGGCTGGCAGTGCTTCAAAAGTAAAGACAGCATTTCCTGCTCTAACTCATTTTGAAGGAGGAATAGACTAGGAGCTGAATTCAGTGCTTAAGACATGTCCACATACCACTCAACACGCTGCATTAGGCAGGTACTATTATTCCCATTAGGCAGGTACTATTATTCCCATTTACTACCGGGGAAACTTTGGCACAGAAAGCTTGAATAACTGGTCCAAAGTCACGTAGTAAGTTACCTTTGGCCATGCCTCTGGCCACTGCACTTTACTGATAAAAAAAAGTCATCCTTTCAGTCAACAAATAGCTGAGCATCTACCATAAATTAGGCAATAAGGAAGCTACACAAATAAATATGGTCTTCGCTTTCAAAGAGGGAGAAATTTAATGGGGACAATTTAGTAGGGGAAACGAGAGGAGCACGTAAGTAAATAGGAGAGCAGAACAAGATTTGGATTCCTAACAGAGGTATATACTTTTTTCCTCTGAGAGTTCAGAGGAGGGAGGAGAACCCCCCAGCCTGCACTGGTGAGGAAGATGAAGAGGCTTCACTCAGGAAGCAGAATCCGAGCTGGATCTTAAGGAAAGGCACTGTATTGCCCAGGAGACACTTAGGGAAGGACAGAAGTCATTCTAGGCTCAGGAAAAGATATGGCAGGTTGGAGAGGCCCATTTGGCCAGTGGGTTTTCATTACAGATTAGAGAGGATGTGAAGGCGACATGGCAAGTAGAACAAAGCATTGAGCAAGACCCAGGTCTCCTGACGTCCAGTCTGGGGCTGCTCCCACTGCTCTTCACTGCCTCAACCAGAGCACTTGCCTGTTAGAGTGACTTTAGGCAAGTCACAGCCTCAGTTTCCTCATATATGCTACTCTTCAGGCATTTGTCACACCCACCTTGATATAATCACTTTTTTTTTTTTTTTTTTTTTGAGACAGAGTCTCGCTTTGTTGCCCAGGCTAGAGTGAGTGCCGTGGCGTCAGCCTAGCTCACAGCAACCTCAAACTCCTGGGCTCGAGTGATCCTTCTGCCTCAGCCTCCCGGGTAGCTGGGACTACAGGCATGCGCCACCATGCCCGGCTAATTTTATATATATATATCAGTTGGCCAATTAATTTCTTTCTATTTATAGTAGAGACGGGGTCTCGCTCTTGCTCAGGCTGGTTTTGAACTCCTGACCTTGAGCAATCCGCCCGCCTCGGCCTCCCAGAGAGCTAGGATTACAGGCGTGAGCCACAGCGCCCGGCCAATATAATCACTTTATAAGCTCACGATGGCTTCTCTCGCCTATTAAGACTGTGATCTTCATTAAGGAAAATCTGGGTCTGATTCAAAGGGTGAACAAGTTGTGTGAGAAAGGTGACAGTAAAAAAAAAAAAAAAAAAAAGAAAGAAAGAAAAGGAAAAAACACAAAGGATGAATAAGGTTCAGTTCCTAACCTCAAGGAGCCCAAGGTCAAGGGGAGATGACAAGTACAAAATTTACAATTGCATTATTATATGGTAAACGTAGCAATAGGGTTAGCTTGAAAAGAAAAGGCACTTAACCAGACTGTGGGACTCAGGGTTTCCTGAGACTACAGCAGCTAAGCTGAGATTCACAGTTGAGCAGGAGCCAGCCACAGCTGGGGTCCTTCCAGGAAGAGGAAAGGCACAAAGGCAGGAAACTCTGTGATATCTACAAAGAACCATACGCAATTTAGTTAAGCAATTTGGTGGGAGGCAGAGAGTGCCAGAAAGGAAGCAGGAGAGGAAGGACAGGGCCAGGCCCTGTAGGATTTTATATAAGTATTTAATATGCCTTTGTCTCATCCGAAAATCATAGTAAAATGCATCCTAAGCAGTGGGCCCTCCATAAATATTTCTTAAAATAAATACAATGAAGCCTGTGACTCAGGAGGCTATTGCAGGAGAATTGCTTGAGGCCAGGAGTTTGAGACCAGCCTGGGCAACACAGCGAGACCTCATTTCTAAAAACTAAAAATAAAAAATTAGCTGAACATGGTTGCCCCAGCTACTCGGGAGCCTGAGCTAGAAGGATCTCTTGACCCCTGGAGTTTGAGGTCACAGTGAGCTATGATTATACCACTGCACTCCAGCCTGGGTGACACAGGGAGACCCCCCCCTCGTCTCTAAAATAAATAAATAAATAAATAAATAAATAAATAAATAAATAAATCCACCCTGAAGGTTTAAGTTGTATCAGCTGGTTGGGTTTGTTCTCTTCCCCTCCCCCACCCCCAGGTGACTTGTCACATCCAGGCCAGAGGGGTGAGGACTGTGGCCCTTTATAACTACCCACACAGTGAAGAGTTCAAGATCCATCCAGCAGGAGCCAGGCTGAATCAGAAGCAATGAGATAAGGATGCAGACGGATTGTGCTTACCTCCTTCTCTGAGATCAAAGGCCAGGTGTTCCCAAGATAAAGGAGAGGGTGCAGGGCTACTGCCAGAGCAGAAGGCAAACACTGGAAGGCAGCGACCTTCATCTGGGATGACCTTCTGCACAGACGTGCAAAGTAGGACAGAATCAGCAGGGAGACTTTATCCCATGCACGATTCATGAATAAGGGCCTCCAAGGTGCCTACTCCGAGCCCAGTGCCCCACAAGGCTGTGAGGACTTTTGCATCCACTCTCCCCTCCTACCCCCAGCACGAGAATGCTGCTGTGAAGTCTTCAAAACTGGAACCCTAACAACTGTCTAGGATTCCAGCTACTTTCTGGGTAACCGGTAAGGAAATTAGGAGTGAAAAATCGGAAATTGGAGACTTGGAAAATCCTTGCCATTGCCCCTGCCGCCAAGTGCACTGGATACAGTAAGTGAGCAGGAGGAGCCATCGTCACACTGAATGAGGACAGCCCTGCGCTCCCCACAAACTCACCACTCCCTACCTAAGAAGTGCTAATTGCCGGGAACACCCTGTTCCCTGGGGCACTCGGTGCTATAGCATTAGGGTGAGCTGAGCTGGCAAGTGACAGCCTTGGGGCTGTTTAGCCTCTGTGGAGTACCCCAGGGGAGCCCATCCACCAAGAAGCACAGGGATCCTCCAAGTGAGAAGGACTCTGCACCTTGGCAAGTTAGATGCTCCTTCTCCTTGGTTACTCCCCATCCCATCCCTTGCTCTTCTGTGAAAATTAAGGGTGAATCCCAAGGTTTGAGGCACCTCCCATCGAAACCCACAATGACCCATCTTCCCATTTCCATGAGCCCTCGCACCCCACAGGTGAACAAATCTGATCTCGGGACACAGCAGGGCCCAGTGATGTTCTCCATTAAGTAACGTTCTTCCATTTCCCACTTCAAGTATCCATCCCTCAGTGGGCCCCACACACAAGGCACTTTTATAATCCTGGGAACCACAACCACCCCAGGCACACTTGGAACAATAACCGTTCACAGCCGGCTCCAGGACTCCCTTGGAGTGGGTCTCGCCTCTCCTGTGCCAGCCTTTCTAGCATTCGGCCTCTCTTCAGCCAGAACTTCATTTCCCAAGACATAGTGATCTCTTTTGTCTCAAACTCATTGCAAGAGAAGCATCCGTACTTTATTATTTTTCTTTTCCTCCCCTGCAAGGTCCCTAACACACAGGGAATTTTGGTTATAAATTGTGGATAACTGACTCACAAATAAGCAGTGGCAGACGCCTCAGGCCTAGAGATGAAGTGATATCCTAGATTAAGGGGCAGGCCTTGCAGTTAGACCATCACCAAGGCTCAAATCCCAGCTCTGCTTCCTCCCTGTGGAAGGTTGGGGGAGTGACTTAATTTTTATGGGCCTCAGTTTCCTCATGTGTAAATGGGGCCATGATAATAGTAGCTGTCTGCTGTCAGAGAACAATGAGAAAATAATAGCAATGGTGGCCACTCTAGTGGGCTGTTAGAAGGATTAAATTTGTTAATATTTTTTGATTTATTTATTTATTTGAGACAGAGTCTCGCTCTATTGCCCGGGCTATAGAGTGCCGTGGCATCAGCCTAGCTCACAGCAACTTCAAACTTAAGCAATCCTTCTGCCTCAGCCTCCCAAGTAGCTGGGACTACAGGCATGTGCCACCATACCTGGCTAATTTTTTCTATATATACAGTTGTCCAGATAATTTCTTTCTATTTTTAGTAGAGACGGGGGTCTCACTCTTGCCCAGGCTGGTCTCGAACTCCTGGCTTCAAGGGATCCTCCTGCCTCGGCCTCCCACAGTGCTAGGATTACAGGCGTGAGCCACCGCGCCCGGCCTGTTAATATTTTTAAAATACTTAAAACAGTGCCTGGCACATAATAAGCACAAAAAAAGTGTTGAATAAACAGATCGTGTCTTTTTAATTCTAATCTTCTCAGAGTATTACAAATACCATTGTTCGGTATTAACTGTGGGAACCTCCATTTGGCCACATTTCCGTCTGGTTTAGCCTGTACCCTCAGTAGTGAGGCCAAGTGGTAAGGCCAAACCTTATCACACATCAAAGTCACCTAAGGAGTTTGTGGGTTTTTTTGTGTGTTGTTTGTTTTTTTTTTAGGAGATGAAAAGTTTACTTAGAAATTGTAAACATTTAGCAAAGATAAGACAGATGCTATTTTCCATATTCTACAGAAATACAATAATTTATAGCTGCCTTGGTACATGGTCACATGATATAAAAACAAATCTAATGGAAGGAGTTTGTGTTTTTTAAAAAACACAGATTTTAGGGTTTTATTGGTCCACTCATTCAACAACAACTTGAGCACCTATGATCTCTGAGAATAGGATGGGTAGTAAAATAGGCAAAGTACCTCCTGTCAGTGAACTTACCTCCTAGTGAGGGAGATAGAACAGAAAACTTTTTCTGTAAACGACCAGATAGTAGATACTTTAGGCTATGAGGGCCAGGCAGTCTCCATGGAAACCACTCCCTCCTGCCCTTCTAGCGGGAAAGCAGCCCCAGACAATATGTCAATGACGGGGTGTCTGTGTTCCACTAGAACTGAATCGATGGACGCTGAAATTTGTATTTCATATAATCTTCACATGTTGGGAAATATGATTCTTCTTTGGATTATTTTTTCCAGCCATTTACAAATGTAAAAACCATTCTTAGCTCGCAGGCCATACAAGAACAAGGTCTGCCTGAGCGATCCCTGACATGGACAGTAAGTGAACAAGCACGTCATTTAAGGCCTGAGCCAAATGAACGCAGCTGTTGCGATGCCACCGAAAGAGGACCAGCCTAGAACTCGGGGCTGGGGTCCTGGTCCCAGTCCTACCCTACTGGAGTCCACGCAAGTCACTTAGGCTTATGGCCTCATTTCCTCTGAGGATTAAAACTCTTTTTTTTTTTTTTTTTTGAGACAGAGTCTCACTTTCTTGCCCAGGCTAGAGTGAGTGCCGCGGCGTCAGCCTGGCTCACAGCAACCTCAATCTCCTGGGCTCAGCGATCCTACTGCCTCAGCCTCCCTAGTAGCTGGGACTACAGGCATGCGCCACCATGCCCGGCTAGTTTTTTTTTTGTATATATATTTTTAGTTAGTCAATTAATTTCTTTCTATATTTTGGTGGAGACGGGGTCTTGCTCAGGCTGGTTTTGAACTCCTGACCTTGAGCAATCCGACCGCCTCGGCCTCCCAGAGTGCTAGGATTACAGGCGTGAGCCACCGCGCCCGGCCTGAAACTCTTTAACAGCGTTGACGATTCTGTGTACAATTAGCATGCATTATTTTGTGATTTAAAAATCTACTTTCACATGCTGCTGTAGGAAAAAAAAAATAAATAAATAAATAAATAAAAATCTACCGACAGGCCGGGGCACGGTGGCTCACGCCTGTAATCCTAGCACTCTGGGAGGCCGAGGCGGGCGGATTGCTCGAGGTCAGGAGTTCGAAACCAGCCTGAGCAAGAGCCAGACCCCCGTATCTACTATAAATAGAAAGAAATTAATTGGCCAACTAAAAATATATATAAAAAATTAGCTGGGCATGGTGGTGCATGCCTGTAGTCCCAGCTACTCGGGAGGCTGAGGCAGCAGGATTGCTTGAGCCCAGGAGTTTGAGGTTGCTGTGAGCTAGGCTGATGCCACGGCACTCACTCTAGCCTGGGCAACAAAGCGAGACTCTGTCTCAAAAAAATAAATAAATAAATAAAATTAAAATCTACGGACAGGCCTGCCCGCAGCGTCCCGAATCCCAGCCACACCCCTGGCTCTGCGGGCTCGGGCTGGGGCTGCGTCCCGGGCAGGAGGCGGCGCCCTCGCGTGGCAGCAGCAAACACCAGCGGGTGCTGGACCCAGAGGCGCGGGGAGCCCGGACCGGCGCCATTCCGGGCAGAGCGCGCCCGGGCCACGGCCTCCCCAAGCCCGACGTGGCTGCTGCATCCAGGAAACCCGGGCGTGCGCGTGGCGCCTGAGCGATGCCCTGGTCCCGGGGTCCGCGCGCGGGGGCGGTGCCGAGTTGCTTCGACAGCTCGGACGCCTGGTCCTCCGTGGTAGGAAGCCCGGCTGCCTCCGTCGTCGTGCCCTCCCGCGGCCGCGGCGCCCAGGGCCGGCTTCCTGCTTCTCCGCTCGCCCGCACCGCCGCGCCGCGCTCCCTGCACCCGCCGGCCGGTGCCTCAGGGTAGGCTTAGCCCCTCCTCCTCCCCATCCCCGCCCCTGCGCGGTGCTCCCGCCAGATCCCCGGGTCTTGGCAGTCTGGCCATCTTGTCTTCCGAGTCCGGCTCCGTGCCTCGCATGCCTGTTCCAAGCTCCCTGCCAGAGGTCTTCGGTTCCCAGAAGAGCAAAAGCGTCTCTGCACCTAGGTGGGGAAAGAGCTGGCTGTGACCTTCGCGTTGTCCTGGAGGGCCCCGCCTTGGGCTGAATGGCAGCACCCACGCAGGGCCGTCTGGCACTGACCCACCTGCTGGTGGCTCTCTTCGGCATGGGCTCGTGGGCTGCCATCAATGGGATCTGGGTGGAGCTGCCTGTGGTGGTAAAAGACCTTCCAGAGGGTGAGTGGGAGGGAGGTGCAGGGAAGCTGGGGCAGGTGCGCCCAGGAAGGCGGGCTGCGGATGCTCTTCGTTCCTTAGCCATCGTGCCTGTGACATGGCATCGTTCCTTCCCTGCAGGTTGGAGCCTCCCCGCATACCTCTCTGTGTGTGTGGCGCTGGGGAACCTGGGTCTGCTGGTGGTGGCCCTGTGGAGGCGGCTGGCGCCGGGCAAGGGCGAGCAGGTCCCCATCCAGGTGGTACAGGCGCTGAGCGTGGTGGGCACAGCCCTGCTGGCCCCTCTGTGGCGTCACGTGGCACCAGTGGCCGGGCAGCTCCACTCTGTGGCCTTCCTAACACTGGCCTTGGTGCTGGCACTGGCCTGCTGCACCTCTAATGTCACTTTCCTGCCCTTCCTGAGCCACCTGCCACCTCCCTTCTTAAGGTCTTTCTTCCTGGGTCAGGGGCTCAGCGCCCTGCTGCCCTGTGTGCTGGCCCTAGTGCAGGGTGTGGGCCGCCTCGAGTGCCCGCCAGCCCCCACCAACGGCACCTCTGGGCCCCCGCTTCGCATCCCTGAGCGTTTTCCTGCCAGCACCTTCTTCTGGGCACTGACCGCCCTTCTGGTAACTTCAGCTGCTGCCTTCCATGGTCTTCTGTTGCTGTTGCCATCACTACCATCTGTACCTACAGGGGGCCCAGGGCCTGAACTGCAAGTGGCAACCCCAGGAACAGAGGAGGAGGAGGAGGAGGAAGAGGCCTTGCCATTGCAGGAGCCACCGAGCCAGTCAGTGGGCACCAACCATGGCCCGGCCCCTGAGACCCACTGGTGGCTCTCGGTCCAGGGTGCCTGCCTGCTGGGCCTGCTGGCCGTCACCAGTGCGCTGACCAACGGTGTGCTGCCTGCAGTGCAGAGCTTTTCCTGCTTGCCCTACGGGCGCCTGGCCTACCACCTGGCTGTGGTGCTGGGCAGTGCCGCCAACCCCCTTGCCTGCTTCCTGGCCATGGGCGTGCTGTGCAGGTGCACAAGGGGCCCCAAGCCCGGAGTGGGTGGAACCTAGGGATGGGGCCCGGGTCCTGGTGCAGCTAGCCCTGAGTCTCTGCTCACCCCCCACAGGTCCGTGGCAGGGCTGGGTGGTCTCGCTCTGCTGGCCGGACTCTTTGGGGCGTACCTGATGGTGCTGGCAATCCTGAGCCCCTGCCCACCCCTGGTGGGCACTTCTGCAGGGGTGGTCCTTGTGGTGAGCACAGTGGGGACATGAAGTGGGGAGGAGGGTTTGCCCTGGAGCAGGGGCACATGATGCTCAGCCTTCTGCTATGTCCCCCTTCTCAGGTGCTGTCGTGGGTGCTGTGTCTGGGCATGTTCTCCTACGTGAAGGTGGCGACCAGCTCCCTGCTGCATAGCAGGGGCCGGTCTGCATTGCTGGCAGCTGGCGTGGCCATCCAGCTGGGCTCCATGCTCGGCGCTGGCGCTATGTTCCTTCCCACCAGCATCTACCACGTGTTCCGCAGTGGAAAGGATTGTGTGGACCCCTGTAAACCCTGAGCCTGGGCAGATGGGGCCCTCACTCCACCCCACCTGTCTTCACCTTGAGGCTGCCACAGTGCCCTAGTCCCTGCAGCCCAAGCAGGCCTCCCGACACACAGGCATGCTCATGGACACTTCAGGCTGGGGTGAAGACCAAAGAGCAGCCTTGAAGCCAGGGATAAATTGGGGCCGTGGACTTGGACCCTGGGCCTGAGATTGTCATGGGATTTGTACAATAAAGCATTTTATTTTTAAAAAAATCTGATGAAAACCTTATAAGAAAAATTTAATGAAATAAGAGAATTGGGTTAATTTTTCAGATATATTCTCTAATGTGCAATTAGAGTCAAATACAGATTGTAATGCTTTTCTTATATCCACAACTTCTCTCTTCTGTAGGTTTTCTTGTCCGAAATCTTTTTTTTCTTTTTTATTATTATTATTTTGTTGTGAGTTGTATAAAATCTTTCTTAGTAAAGTGATTCTCTGTCATTTGCTATGGGATTGTCCCTTACTCTAACATGCACAGATTTGCACAGATTTCTAAAACTCCTGTTTCCTGATCATCTTTCTTTTCTCTCTGTAGTCCCCTCACAACCCAACAGTGCTAAGTGCTTAGTGCAGGTAGGTGTTCAATAAATTCTTGCTGAACAAACATATTAGGATCCATTTTCAGAAGACAGCAGTAGATACTTTGGGGTGATGGAAACATGGATTACTTCAACTTTCTTCCTTCTACTTTTCGGTATTTGTAAAATTTCAAACAAAGCAAAACCCAATCTAAAACCCCCTAAGGTCGACCCACTTCCCTTGCAAAGACGCTATGACAGAAGTGGCTTAATGAATGCTTCTCTACCCTTTCTTTGAAACTCAAGAGCATCCACGAAGAGGAGGACATGCTAACTCTGAAAGGAGTCAGGTGGCCCCTTCTGGAAAACGAAGATGACAGCTAGTCCTGGAGGAAGAAGAAATCCCCGCAGGGCCCCTGCCTTCCCCCGCGCCACCTTGCTCCCGTCCCCGCCACGGGTCCAGGCCTCCCGACCCAACTCCAGCCCCGCGGAACGGAAGCCCAGCCTTCTGCGCGTGCGCCCTCCCGCCCCGCCCCCGGGAGACTCATGCGCAGGCACGGCCGCGGGGCCCCGCACGGCCACGCTCTCTCAAGGCTCTGTGAACGCGCATGAGAAGGCGGCCTTTGTGGGAACGTGCGCCTCTTCTCCCCCTGGCGGACAATAGTGGAACAACAAGGCTTGGGGCGAAGTTTTGGTGGGTAGGGTGGTGCCAGCCATTGCAGAGTGCTGAGCTGCAGAGGAGCTTTGACATCTCTTGGGACCTGACTTCGTTTTGCAGCACCTTCCTTCCTTCCCAAGGCTTCATTTTCAGTTCAGAGCAAGGAGTAAGGGATGGCACCAACCTTGAGCTCTTAGTATGTGCTAGGCCCTTTGCACATATTGTCTCATTAAATCTTCCCAACAGCTTGAGTTATTAGTCCTATTATAGAGAGAAAAAGTAAACTGAGGCCCAGAGAACACGACTTACTCAGAGTAACACAGCTAATTAGTGAGGAGGCAAGAGCCCAAGTCTGTGTGCTCCAAGGGTTCTGCTTATAGCCCTAGCCTGCTGGGGTGGGGCCCTGGATTTGGAGGAGAGCTTCTCCTCTCCAGCTGAGAGGGCTCTGTGAGAACGCCCAGTTTCCCCAGTCATTTGTAAAGAAGCTTTAATGGATTGTAGTTCATTTTCCCAGGTATCTGAAAACCTCCACGGTGGGAGTTAGGAACTGGAGAAGGAATTCCCCCACTTCTTAACACATTGACTGCCGCATCAGAAAAAAATTCTTTTCCTTGGGGCCACAGTGTTTTATTACAAAAATAGAATAAAAACTTCAAAAACAAAACAATCCTTTCTAATTTATTTTATTTTTAACTATTTTCTGTGCACGAGTTATATACAACTTGAAAAATAGTTCTCACGGCTCCCAAGGTGAAGAGACATGTGAGTTGTTACATATGCTTTACTACGAGGCTGTGGGGTCAAAACTAACATGAGTTAAATACAACTCATAAGGCAGTTAATGTGTTAAGGGGGGGGGAGATAGGTAGAGGAAGGAACTGGAAGAGTTGAGGTGGAGATCCCCATTGAGGAGGCTATCAGGGACATTGCAGGTTAATGTCAGCTTCTACAACTGTGGAATTGTTTAGGGATGAGAGAAGCAGTTTCTACAACTCACATCTGGTGACCAGACCTTTAGATATAACATACTCTATCCAGATCATGCCAGAGTCTCCTCTTGCCTTTCAAGAGACAGGCCAGGCATATAGGGAGAGCCTGTAAGCCACATTAGGTTAAGTAGGATACTTAAAGCTAGACCACCCTGGATGGTGTTCCCTAAAATTCTTCTGGTCCATGACCACAGGACGCAGTGATGCCCAGGGTCCCCAAGACTCCTTATAAAGGAGTAAGACAATGGTACAAGCAGCATGTGACTCATCGGGAGTGGTGGATCTCCATGAGGAGAACCTACCCACGGTCCCCCGAACCAAAATGGCATCAAGTAGCTATGGACACTAAATCTTTAAAAGGGAAAAGAACAATTTCAAACCAAACCAAATTAGAAACTATGAATATAGAAAGGCATAAGACTGTTAAACAAAAAAAATACATTGAGATCTCCAAATTTGTTCAAGACACAAAAATTCTAGGTGACAGAACAAAATGTCTAAATGACTAACCAACAAAAGGAAAGAAACCTCCAAAGAAAGAAATGAAGAAAAGCCAGCTGAATTTCCAAGGAAACCAGGGGTGAAACTGTAGAAATGTCAAAATTGAGTGAGCTAGAAAACTGGCAGATTGTTTAGGTAACTTTGCATGATTCCAGAGGCCCACAAAATAGCGGCTCTCCCTTCTTCACAGGTCAACTTGGAAGAGAGGAGAATGTAGAGGCAGGCTCACGAAATAGTTGAAAAGATCTAATTTGACAAGGCCTGTGGTTTCTAGCAGAGATGGTATCTGATGTTCCAGAGGGATGAGATAGAGTCTGGGCTTTAGTTAGGTTGACCTGGGTTGGAATCCTAACTTTGCCACTTAAGAACTGTATGAATTTGGTCAACCCATTAATCTAATTGAACCTCAGTTTTCAGGACATGGGCACAGTGGCATACACCTACAGTCCCAGCTACTCGGGAGGACTGCTTAAGCCCAGGAAACGTAGCAAGACCCTCTCTCTCAAAAAAAAAAATAAAGATTGAAAAAGATTGACATCTTCCTATCTGAAAAAATGGAGACATAAGACCTACTTTACAGGGAGTATTTTAAGGACTAAATGAAATGCCTGTGGAATGCTGGCACATGTAGCACAGGTAAGACACTAATGGGTACTTCTGTGGATAAAATCTAAACATCTATCATGTGGATGACCACATTATTAAAGATTCCACATTATGGAAGACTGGAGAAGAGGGTTTTTAAAATGGTAGATAACCTATGCAGCTACTGTCATGCCACACACACACAAAAAGGTAGATAATACATATTTATATAAGGCAGGTCTTTAGGAAAAATAATCCAACTGTATTTATTTATTTTTTTTAGACAGGGTCTTACTCTGTTGCCTGGGTAGAGTACAGTGGCACAATTATAGCTCACTGAAACCTCAAACTCCTAGGCTCAAGCAATCCTCCTGCCTCAGCCTCCTGAGTAACTGGGACCGCAGGTGCACCCACCGCATCCAGCTAATTTTTCTATTTTTCTGTATAGATGGGATCTTGCTATGTTGCTCAGGCTGGTCTCAAATTCCTGGCTTCAAGTGATCCTCCCAACTTGGCCTTGTAAAGTGCTAGGATTATAGGCATGAGTCCCCGAGCTGGGCCCCAACTGTGTTTTATTTATTTATTTTTTTTGAGACAGTCTCACTCTGTTGCCTGGGCTAGAGTGCCATGGCATCAGCCTAGCTCACAGCAACCTCAAACTCCTGGGCTCAAGCAATCCTCCTGCCTCAGCCTCCCAAGTAGCTAGGACTACAGGCATGTGCCACCACACCCAGCTAATTTTTTCTCTATATATTTTTCATTGTCTGGCTAATTTCTTTCTACTTTTAGTAGAGACAGGGTCTCCCTCTTGCTCAGGCTGGTCTCGAACTCCTGACCTCGAGTGATTCTCCCACCTCAGCCTCCCAGAGTGCTAGGATCACAGCTATGAGCCATCGAACCCAGCCAAGAAGTTTGTATTCTATCACTTTCTTGCACACGTTTAGTCTACCCGACCAAATTATAAACTGCTCAAGTAAACACTGTTACCAACATATCCATTACATTCCAGATCTTGGCTCACGGTCAACAGGTCTTTGAAGACTTGGCAGTTAAAGGTGCCAAAGTAAAGGTAGCCACCATCAGGTGCAGAAACCAAGAGTAAACCTAATCGCATCCTTGCCAGAGCTGTGGTTTGGCCACACAGTTGAGATAACATAGCTATGGTTTTTTGGCTGTTTGCACCTCAAGACTGACCTAAGGAAGCTGCAGAGAAGCAGCTCTAAGTTTCAAGCAGTTGGAAGTGTTTTCCTGAGAACAGGAGCAAAACACGCATCGCAGAGTTTGGCAAGCTAAAGGCAGAGCAGCGATGTAATCTGTCACAGGCTTTTTGCCCCAAGCCAGAACATTCAAATAAGCAGGTAGCAACCCTCTTAAAAAATCTTAAGACAAATAAAATACCACTGGCAATACTGAATACACCCTGCCAGAAGGTAAGTAACACAGCTAGGATGAAAACAATCAGGCAGGTGCAGCCAGCTTCCCCAGCATGCTCACTACCTGGAGAAGTTGTGGCTACTTGGGAGAACTTTCAGGCAAGTTAGGTGATTTAACGAGGTAGACCACTCCATAACCCCCAAATCCTTCCCTGGTAGCAACAGGCAGTGGAGCATCGACAGGCTGGTGGTCACTCTACCTCCCTTCCCACCCTTTCCCTCTCCTCTGTCTAGGAGTATGAGAGTGGTATTCAGGGCAGAGATGGAGACCCAGGACAGATGAAAAAGCAAGCAAGGGAAAAAAGAATGGGTCACGCACCCTGAAGAGAGGCGACAAGGATGGAAGTTCAGGAAATCAAGATAGAGACGTTCTTCTATCTTGATCTGGGTGGTGACTATGTAAAGCACCTATGTAAAATAGGAGCGCACCTATGTAAAACTTCACTGAGACGTACACTTAGGGTCTTTGCATTTTACTTACGTAACCTACACCTTCATTAAAACCCCGAAGCAAAAACCAGCCACAAGCTGCCTCTGTTTGCTATCCTTTATTAAAGAGCCCCACATCGTCGTGGGACTCTAGCCAAACCAGTCAGGTCCCCCAAATATAGCAGGAGGCCTGGAAGGGGAGGGGAATGACTTACATCTCACCACACCTCCCTGGAAACAGAAACCCACCACAGACAGACAGACAGACAGGGGCCGGGGAGGAGAACTAGCCCTACTCTCAAGTTCTCTCCTCCTTCCCCCCCACTCGAAAAGAAAGTCAAACACTGGCTACGAGGCACCCAGCCCCCCACCCCACCCATAGCAGCGTTTGTGGGCCCCCCTCTGCAAGGGGCGGCCCGAGGCAGCTTCCTAGCGCTCTTCCCTCACTTTGGTTTGCTCCTGGCAACTCTGTGCCCTATTCCTTCCCTCAGCCTCCGGCTCAGTCTCCCCTCGTCTTCTAGCACCTACTCGGACCTTCTCTCGTCTCCTGGGCCTCCCTGCCCCAGCGCTTCTGGGGAAGCAGCGTCCTGGGCGTCTCCCCTCCTCCCAGCAAGGGGCCCCACCGGCCCTCTCTGCCCCACGTGGGACTCACACGGCCGCTCCACTCTCCTTGAGGTCAGGGGCTGAGCGCTGCCGTCTCATTCGCGGGGGAGTTGTGTATGGGGGGTAGCGGGGCCCCGGGGGCCGCTGGGCTGGGTAAGGTTGGGGCTGCTGGGGATAATAGTTGTGCTTTTTGGGCTGGAAGTGCTGGGGTTCGGGCTGAGCAGAGCCCCCTCCCCTGGATCGGCTCCCTCCATCCAGGGAGTTCCTGCGAGGGCGGTGGGACCTGCGGGGACTTGGAGGCCTGCGGGCAGGGGTGGCTGGAGGGGGAGTGACCTCCTCAGGGGGCTGGGGTGGAGCTGGGACCTCCCCGCTCCCCGTCCCTGGCCAGGACTCCCGGTGCTGGGGGTTGCTCTTGAAGGGGAAGCGTAGCTTGCAGTCGTGAGGGGGCACGAAGCGGGCTGGAGGCCTGCGCAGCCCCCCGCCCCGGCCCCCAGCGCCTTGCAGTCCCTGCAGCCGCAGCTGCTCCTGCTTGAGCCAGCGAAGGCGGCCGCGACGAAAGGCAGGGTCCTCCTCCATCAGCCGGGACACCCGCTCCCAGCTGGACAGGGGCGGTGAGGAGGGCCGGGCTGAGGGCGCACGGTCACTGGGGGCTGCCTCCTCTACCGCCTCTGATCCTTCCGGGGAGGCCCAGGGGACCTCTCCGCCTTCTTCGTTCTCATCCTCATGATCCTGGGAGGGAGGAAGGGTGAGAGGAAAGGAGAAGGATATGAGAACTGAATCCTGAGGACCTGTGCATTCCGGAGGATGAGTTAGAAGGACCTACAGAGAAGGCAGCTAGAAGAGGAGTTCTAGGATGGTCCGAGCTCAATCCTGGCCCTGCCACTTACTACCTGTGCATTGGATCTTTGGCTCATGACCTCTCTGTGCCTCAGTTTCCTCATCTTTAAGATGATGTCAATAATAACTGTACCTGATGCACAGGGCTATTGTAAGAAATTATATTTCACACGAGGAAGAAGATTGCGGGGAAGGACAGGAAAGCAGCACAAGGGTGGCTGCAATGAATACACAGGAGGAGTCATTAAGAAGTCATCGTTTCAGTAATGGCCTGCAGGGAGTGTGGGGCAAGTCTATGGCTTACTGGGGGTAAAGTCTTCTAGGCAGCAGGAACAGCAGGTGCAAAGGCCCTGGGGCCAGAGCGTGCGCACCAGGGGCAAGGAGCAGCAAGGAAGAGAGTGGGGCTGAAGTGGACAGTGGAGGGGTGAGGAGCTGGCCTCAGAGAGGCAAGCCTTCAGGAACCAGGAGCTACAACTCTGGGTGACTGCCTGCTGTCCCCCACGAGAAAGCGAGACTAAAGTAGAAATTTTGTCTGTTGTTGCACTAACCCCAGTGGCTAGCGCAATGCCTGGCACATGGCAGGCACTCCGATATTTATTTGTTGAGAGAACACATGCACAACAGGACTAGGTGGTAACACTAGCACTCACAGGCTATGTGAAGATTAAACGAGGTAACACAGAAAGCATTGGCTACCACAGAGCAAATGGTCAGTACAGACAGGCAGGTGAGTGTTCTTCAAGGAGTAACTTAACAATTATACACTTGATATCAGTGGTTCTCAAACTTCAATATATTTCAGAAATACCTAGGGAGCTTATTATAAATGCAGATCCATCCCCCAAGACGTGGATTTCAGTAGGTCTGGGGTAGAACCCAGGAATCTGTATTTTTAATTAGCAGCCTGGTGACTGTGAGGCACGTGATTCATAAACCAGTGAGAAAATCTGTGCTATACTTCAGCACAATTCTTCCAATGACATAGGGGGAAGGAGGTTGGGTTCTGAGGTGGGGGGTTTCGGGTTCCTAAAGGGAAGAGCTAGGGGAGGGGAGAACAGAAGGGAGAAAGCCGGGCCAGGGGCCCCCTACCTGGGTCAGGGGGATGACCCTCTCCATGCGGAGCATGCGGTCCCTCAGGGCCTGCAGCTCACGGTCCTTGCTGCTGTTCTGCAGCTTCACCTCCTGCAGAA
This sequence comes from Microcebus murinus, assembly GCF_040939455.1. Taxonomy (NCBI): domain Eukaryota; kingdom Metazoa; phylum Chordata; class Mammalia; order Primates; family Cheirogaleidae; genus Microcebus; species Microcebus murinus. The sequence goes on along the minus strand of NC_134121.1, from coordinate 15,149,092 downwards.
TCCCCGTCAGCTTGTCGATGTGGGCCCGGAGGTCCTCCACCTCCGCCCCGCGGGCTCCCTCCTCACTGCCGCCACCGCCACCTCCGCCTCCTTCCTCCTCGCCCACCGTGTCCCAGACATCCCGAGCCACGGCCCTCCACGCGTCTCCAGGGCCCTCCGGCTTGCCATAGGTGCGACACAGCTCCCGCATCTTGAGGGCGGCCAGGGCCTCGATCTCCGCCCGCCCATGGCGGAAGTCGGCCAGGGCCACCTCGTAGCAGATCTCCTTTACTGCCTGCATCTTCAGGTCGGCCATGGTGGCCCAGCGGGGGTCCTTGCCCTGCAGCCGCCGCCGCTGGGGGATCTGGTAGACCCTGCGAGGGGCCCTGCGCTTGCCGCTGCTGGGCAGGCCGCAGCGCTTGACGATGGTCTGCACCGTGGTCGGGGGCAGCTGCTCCCGCAAGGAGGAGATGAGCCTCCAGCTCTCCTCGCAGGAGCGCTTGTCAGAGTCGTCCCCGCTGTCAGAATCCGCATACTGGGACCAGAGAGAGAAGAGGAGGAGAGGGCTCAGGACATCCAGAGCCCGTGAGGCCCGGCCCAGAGTGTCCCCATGACACCAGACGCACGCCCTGCAGAGCGCCTGTGTTCACGGCTGCTCCACCCCTGACTGACAGCACCCCTGGGCACACTGTTTAACTCTGCTCCTTACGCAGCGAAGCTCAGGACAGTATCTACCTCACAGATGTGTGCTCAGGATTAAGTGTTTAGGATAGTGGCTAGAACAGAAAAAGTTATCATAACTATTAGCTGTAGCTAATCAAACCTGAGATTTCATACACAGTTTAAAAGCGCATTTAAAGAACAATCTTAAGTAAATAGCAGCAGAGGTGGCAGCTGGATGAAATGAGAATCATCATAAAGGCGGCCCAGGATAGACTGGAGTCTAGCAGGCCGTGCTCAGCTGGGAGGAACTTTAGTTCCCTGCAAGCAACGGTTTTCTCCCCTGGTCCCCTTTCTCTCCTAGCTTTCTCCTCCCAGATGCCACCCCTTCCTCTCAGCCCCATGCCCACTCTGGCTCGGACAACACGCACTGAAAGCAGAGTCGGGCTCACAGTGCATCTGCACACCAGCCCGCCCCCAGCCTCTGCCCACCCTCACCAGTCGCTGCTGCTCCAGCAGAAGATCAGCCTCTTCCTTTTCTTTCCGGTACTGATTCTCCAGATCCTGCAGCCTGGGATTGGGCAGGGAGGGAAGGAAGAGCCACCTCAGTGGGGTGTCTGAAAACAGAAGGATGCTGGGGGCCAGGAGCAGGGAGGGGTGGCCTGGAAGGCCACAGGGTGCAAAGGTACCCGCCCTCACACCTCTTCTCCATCTCTAGCTTGATGTCGATGCCTTGCTGCTCCAGCAGTTCCTTCTGGGCAAAGTTCCAGTCGACGGGCTCGGAGGGCGGTCCTGGGGGTGGGGGGACCCCTCGTTCCCGTTCCAGCCGCGCCTGCTCCGGGTGATTAAAGCGGAAAACGTGGTTCTTGCCCATCACAATCCTATTCCCTAGAGAAGGAAAGAGGGAAAAGTAGACTCGCTCCCCTGGAGCAGCAAACCCATCCCCACACCCAAGGTGTACAGGCCCCTCCCTAGTCCCAAGTGTCCTGACACCCTCTCTCCCATCACTCTGAGTCCGAGAGCAGTCAGAGCCAACGCTCCCCTGGTTGGCCCCAGGAACAACCCCGTCCCCATGAGCCAAAGGGAGTCAGGGAAGCTCGGCATCCTCTTCCTGCTCCCCTGGGGCAGAAAGAGAAACCAAGACCTGATCGCTTTATCTTCACTTCCCAGTTCCTTATTCATAACCTCATACTATTTCTTATTTATTCCCCAGGATGTGCCCAGAAAGCCCTCCCCCAGGACTTCCTACATGCAGCCATGTCTTCTACCTGACTTCAGCACCAGCGGCTCTGTCACAAGCTTCCCATTGACATACGTCTCGGCCCCTTCACAAGGCTCCAGCGTGACCACCACTGAGCAGAGGGAGAGAGGAAGGGAAAGATCAGACCTGGGCAAAGGCCAGTCATGGAAACAGATTTCCACCTTGCCTTACCCCCCCAAAACCACACATGCACCACCAATCCCACCCCCAGTACCTGTGGGGGTGCCATGGCCCCTCTGGTGGCAGGCAGCACGGGGAAGGAAGAGCAGAAGGAGGGTTAGAGCCCCGACTACAATCTCAGAAGCCTCTGCAGTGGCTCCCTACTGACCCACCACCATCCTCCCCGGCAGCAGCTTGGAAAAACTCTCAAGAGGATTCAGTCCTCATGTTCAATGGGTCAGAGGGCCTGTCATTTCTGCCTTGCAGGTGTCCCTTCCTACCTTCCCCACTGACATTTACCCCTGGCCCGGCCTGGATTCCTCCAGCAGGGTCCTAGCCCACCTCTCTGTCTGCTGCATCCTGCAAACTGCCACCTGACTAATCTCAACCCATAGCATATGACCAGATAAAGTCAACCTGACCCAAACATCTACAGAGGTGCTCCTCAGTACAAATCACTAAGCCTACAGGAGTTTGATACCAGTCTCAGCAAAAGCAAGACCCCGTCTCTACTAAAAATAGAAAAAAATTAGCTGGGCAACTAAAAATAGTAAAAATTAGCTGGGTGTGGTGGTGCACCTGTAGTCCCAGCTACTAGGGAGGCTGAAGCAGGAGGATCACTTGAGCCCAGGAGTTTGAGGTTGCTGTGAGGCTGACGTCACGGCACTCTAGTCTGCGCAACAGTGAGACTCTGTCTCAAAAGAAAAAAAAAGTCCCTGAGCCTGCTGTTTGCTGGAAACATGAAGATACATAAGTTCCCTGCCCTCAAGGAATAGTGCCAATTGTCATGGAGAGACCATCGTATCCCAGAGCCCCAGCCTCTGTGTCTCCTTAGCCAGGGATGCTGAGCAAGTCATCTAACTGTATGATCTTCTATAAAATGGGATAATGAAGTCTTTCTTTAAAGAGTGGTTGAAAGGCTCAAATGAGTAAACCATAAAATAATAGGCAAACGTAAGTTTTTATTTATGTATTTTAGAGATAAGGTCTCACTGTCACCCAGGATGGAGGGCAATAGAGCGATCACAGCTCACTGTAGCCTCAAATTCCTGGGCTCAAGCAATCCTCCCACCTTAGCTTCCTGAGCAGCTGGGACTACAGGTGCATGCCACCACACCAGGCTAATTTTTTAAACTTTTTGTAGAGATGGGGTCTCACTACATTACCCAGGCTGGTCTTAAGCTCCTAGCCTCCAACAATCCTCCCACCTTGGCCTCCCAAAGGGCTGGTGTTATAGGTGTGAGCCACTGCCCCTGGACTAGTTTTTTTTTTTTTTTTTTTTTTTTTTTTAATGGAAACTGCTGATGGAGATGGACTAGTTTTTATTATTATTTATACTGAAAGTAACAGAGAAACACAGAAACCAGAATGACACTGGGCAAGATTGGGAACTACTGATGCTGTGGGAGAACAAAGAGAGTGGAGAAGAACTCAGCTGTGGGGCAGAAAACCGGAGAAGAGCCAACGAGTGAAGGGAGAGGATGGGCAGAGAGAGAGCCAAGGGCAACAGCATGGGTCAGGGGAATAGCAGCAGGGAAGGGGGCAGCAGGATAGGATGTGGACCACTATAGTTGGCACCAGTCTAATCCACCTTTACTTCCACATTTCTCACAGTGCCCCAAAATTCCTCCACTGATTTGACAGATATACTGCATTCTTACTATTTGCCAGGCACTATTTTATTAGGTCTTGGAAATACAGTGGAGATAAAAACCCCTGCTCTCATAGAGCTTACCTCTGGCTGATAAGACAGACAATAAACAAGGTGATCTAAAGTAGTTTAATTATATTACCTGTTCATTTAGTTGGTTTTTGTTTTCTTTTTTCCCCCTGGGACAAGCTCTTATTCTGTTGCCTGGGCTAGAGTGCAGTGACATCATCATAGCTCACTAAAACCTCAAACTCCTGGGCTCAAGTGGTCGTCCTGCTCAGCCTCCCAAGTAGCTGGAACTACAGGCATGTGCCACCACACCTGGCTAATTTTTGTACTGTGTATAGAGATGGGGGTCTCACTATTGCCCAGGCTGTTCTCAAACTCCTGGGCTCAAGCAGTCCTTCTGCCTTGGCCTCCAAAGTGCTAGGATTACAGGAGTGAGCCACTACACCCAGCCCTTTAATTCTATTCATTTTTATTTATTTTATTTATTTATTTTTTGAGACAGAGTCTCATTCTGTTGCCTGGGCTAGAGTGCCATGACGTTAGCCTAGTTCACAGCAACCTCAAACTCCTAGGCTCAAGCGATCCTTCTGCCTCAGCCTCCCAAATAGCTGGGACTACAGGCATGTGCCACCATGCCTGGCTAATTTTTTCTATATATTTTTAGTTGGCCAACTAATTTCTTTCTATTTTTAGTAGAGACAGGGTCTCGCTCTTGTTCAGGCTGGTCTTGAACTCCTGACCTTGAACGATCCGCCTGCCTCGGCCTCCCAGAGTGTTAGGATTACAGGCATGAGCCACCTCGCCCAGCCCTATTCATTTTTATAAAGCAGATAACCTAAAGTCCCCTCTAAAGGAGAGAACAGGAATTATGGAGAGAAAATGGGGCCAAGTGAGGAGACAGACAACTGCTCCAGACCGGCTCAGATCGCCTTCTCCTTGTCCTTGGGCCCAGAGCTCACAGCACAGCCCCGGAGGATACCCCTCTGTGTTCAAATCCAGTTTTGCCACTTTGCACAATTTTGTGAGGTATTAGGCACACACCTGAGAGCCTCAGTTCCCTTACCTGTGAGCTGTATGAGAAAATGTGCAGGTACATAGTAGATGGTCAGTCAGTCACAGCTATTATTCTACATCCAAACCTCTGCTGCCCCTGTCCTCTCTGCCTGTCTCTGGTCAAGTCTGCCATAGGAACAGAGGCCCAGATGGACTACACCTTTACAGCCCCCACCCTCTGGGGCACGGAAACATCAGTTGCCTCCCCTGTGACTTTATTTCACAGCCTTGTGCACGGTGCTCGTCTCCTCACACAGTGAGTTCCCTGCCAGTGGGCTGGCTCTGCAGCCCTTGTATGGCTTTGATACCCCCCCACAGCCGGTGCCTTCAGGTAACCACAGAACAGGAACCACAGCCCGGCAATAACTCACTGGGCTGAACTGATTTAACAGCTTTCAGCTCAAAATGCCAGGAGCATTTGCTGCCACTGAGCACTCACACCAGACCAGAGCAACTGCCTTCATCAGCTGGCCCTGAACCAAAATGAAACCCAACAGGTACGTCTTAAACCTGACTGTAAGCCACGCAATAGGGTCATTTCTTATTTATAAAAATGTGCTGACCATGCCTGCCCCAGGTCCCTGTCCCCTCAAAGGCATTAGACCAGGTGATCCCAGGTCTCCGAGGCACCATGGACCGGGTCTGACAGTTCATGTGTACCATGTCCTGCCCCCTCGCCCAGCTCATTTTCACAGAGCTCAACTTCGCTTGGGCCTATCTGAACCCAAGTCATTCCATTTTTTTTTTTTTTTTTGAGACAGAGTCTCACTTTGTTGCCCATGTTAAAGTGAGTGCCGTGGCATCAGCCTAGCTCACAGCAAACTCAAACTCCTGGGCTCAAGAGATCCTTCTGCCTCAGCCTCCCAAGTAGCTGGGACTACAGGCATGCGCCACCATGCCCGACTAATTTTTTCTATATATATTAGTTGGCCAATTAATTTCTTTCTATTTTTAGTAGAGACGGGTCTCGCTCTTGCTCAGGCTGGTTTTGAACTCCTGACCTCGAGCAATCTGCCCACCTTGGCCTCCCAGAGTGCTAGGATTACAGGTGTGAGCCACCGCACCCAGCCATCATTCCATTTTTTTAAAGTGACCGAATCAGAACTGGTGACCTCAAAAATACAGCTTGGGGCCGGGCGCGGTGGCTCACGCCTGTAATCCTAGCTCTCTGGGAGGCTGAGGTGGGCGGATCGTTTGAGCTCAGGAGTTCGAAACCATCCTGAGCAAGAGCGAGATCCCGTCTCTACTATAAATAGAAAGAAATTAATTGGCTAACTAATATATATAGAAAAATTAGCCAGGCATGGTGGCACATGCCTGTAGTCCCAGCTACTCAGGAGGCTGAGGCAAAAGGATTGCTTGAGCCCAGGAGTTTGAGGTTGATGTGAGCTAGGCTGACGCCACGGCACTCACTCTAGCCTGGGCAACAAAGTGAGACTCTGTCTCAAAAAAAAAAAAAAAAAAAACAGCTTGAACCACACAAGCACTGTTTTGTTAATATGTCTGCAGGCTACTACCTTCACCCTTAGGGTCCGTGATTCTTAAAGCTTTTGCTGCTATGGCCTAAAGTCCCTGCAAGTTTTGGAACCAGGGGGACACAGGGTCCATGAACTCTCAGAAACCTTTGCAGTTATAGCTGGATAGAAACAGGTTTTCCATGCAGAGAAATCCAGATATCCCACTGAAATGAATACAGGTTTTCATAAAAAATGACGAAGGTGCTACTTTAGGCTAAAAAGATCAAGGAAAAGAGTGAGATCTACTCTTCACCAAAATCTCACCCTCCGCCCACAAGGGTCCCTGCCCACGCAGCACCTGAGTCTGCACTCTCAGGTTGGAAGCAGAGAGCCAGGCCCGTGGAACCCTCCAACTCACAGCCGTGAGCCCGAAGCCCCTCTGAGGGCAAGGACACACCCCCTCTTTACACGGCCGCTCTCCCCGGTGCCTGACCCAGGCCTCTGTATTCTGCGTGTGGGGTCAGATGCGGCACCTGTCTGACCACTCCACCCTCACCCCCAGCCATTACCTTCTCCGTCCGGCTGAGGGATGCTCCGGAACAGACAGTGTTGCTCCCGAATGAACTGTCCTGTCAGCTTGATGTCCACATCTACCTGGCCGACCCTGGGGAAGCAACGGCCGACACTTTCTGAGCACGTGCCACACACTGAGCCAAGCCCCTCCTGAGCACGAGTTCATCCAACTCAGCGAGCCAAGCATGACCATTCCCATTTCACAGGTGAGGAAGCTGAGGCTTGGGGAGGTGAAGTCAACTTGCCCGAGGCCATGCAGCCCCACGGTGGTGAAGCTGGGACTTGAGCCCAGGTCTGCCCGCCTGACTCTGAAGTCATGTTCTTAGTCATCGTGTTATAGAGCAAAGGGGGGAAGTGACCTGGAGTGGATGGGTACCCTCAGCCTTGCGCCTCCCACACCTCCGCAGGGCTGATCACCCTGAGGGCTCACTCCACAGCCACCATGACCACCAAGGACAGCCACAAATGGCTGTGCTAAGAAGAGAAGGCCACTGTCGCCCCTTTACAGGAGGCACCAAGCCCCAGGCTTCGTTTGCACCAGCCAGGGAAGCCACTTGCCTCAGCTCCCTGGCCTGCCATGGGGCACTGCCCCGCAACAACACGGGTCTGGGCCCAGTTTCCAATTTCCCTCCCTAGAAAGGATCCCACCAGGGGATGCCGAGACAATGGTGTTAGGGGCTAAGAACGCAGCGGTCTGTTTCCCAACTCTTCTGCCCAGGTAAATCAAGGGCTGTCTCGCCCTGACCAAACTGGCGGGCACAGACAGGACAGATGCCAAGCAGGCAGACTCAGCAACTTCTCCAGAAGCCGGGAGAGTGAGCAGGGCCATGGAGGCAGCTGTCCAGAGATCTCAGGTGTCTCGAGTGACCACCAGGAAAGGCAGTCACCAATGTGGCCATCCCTCTGTGGCTGCACCCCCAAAAGAAAGGCCACCCCCCTGGCCACTGGGTACACACTACCTGGTGACACCATCTTTGATGTGGTAGAGCAAACACTCAGACATCAGGGGGTCTTCGTTCAGGTTCACCAAGTGGGGAGTCTAAGGTGAAAGGACAGTGGTCAAGGGAAGGATCCTGACAGCTGGCCAGGGGATGGCACAAGAGGGAGGGAGGAAAGAGCATGAGAAGATGTCCCTCTCTAACTCTTGGGGAGACCCTGCTCCTCCATCATTCCTCTGTTCTGAGGACCCGCTTTGGTTCTTTGGTTCCCATCCCTCCAACTGTCTTCAGGACAGCCTGATCCACGCTCTCCTCGCACGGGGGCCTACAAACATTAAACATTGTCCCCCTCCACACCCTCCAGGTCACCAGCCCTCCCCAGAGCCCTGTCTCTGCAGAAGTGCGCCGACCCACCAGGCTCCCAACCGGAAGCCTTAAGCTCCACCGGCACCCTCTTCTCCCCTGTGTTCCCTCCGTCCCATCATATCGTCCTCCAAAATATATCTTGAAACTTTTGTTACACATGGAGGGGACTGGCGCTTCCACCTTTCATTACACTTTGAATTTCTGATGAGCATGGATTACTTTCATTATAATGTAACAATAAAAAGTGTCACCTCAATTTAAAAGCATATGAAACAAAACACCTCATTTCTTGAAGCAGACTCACTGACTCCTTCCTGGCTATCACCATCCCTCCCTGGGCCTGCTTCACCTTGGGCCAAGGTCGCTGCAGCAGCTGCTTGGGGCTGTCCCCGCCCAAGGCCCCCACAACCAAATCTATCCCACATACCTGGGTGATGATCCTGCCACTCTGCACAGAAAACCCAGACCATTGCTTTCCCCGAAGCACCTTTTCTGACTTCTGTTTCTGTTAGAACACCTCTGTGTGCCCCAGGTGTGTAACTCTGGGTGGCACAGACCTTGGTGCCTCTATACCCCCTTCATGTCACTGGCTGCCAGGCCTGGGCAAGTCTCCCTCCCTACTGCCTGCTGCTGCCCCCACCCTCACCACCCCACCTCAGGCCCACCTGACTTTCTGCCACCTGCAGGTCTTCTAGCTCCCCATGCACACCCTGCTGTGGCCATGTCCTGGCTTCTCTGCTGAGACCTCTCCAGCTGGCAGCCTAGGCCTGACTGACTTGAGGCTGCTTTCTACCCTGGCACCCCCGGGCCGCCTCCACATCAGGGCCCTAGCCCACCTGTCCATGCCCCTTTCCCAGGCCTCTCTCCCTGGCTCCCTGTCCCCCCAGTGGACTGCTGAGCCCTCACTCCATAGCAGGCCTCACCGGGAACAGCCTCCCTCCTCACCCCACCCCACCCCACCCCACCCCACCCCCACCATCACCTGTCAAAATCATTCACTTCCTTCATGTCCCTCACTGCCTGTCTCAAATGCCACTTCCTCCATGAAGCTCTTCAAAGCCTTCCAACCTCACACAAGATCTCCTGCCTCCACTCTACAAAGATTTGTCATGGGCTTTCTACCTTGCCCAGTGAAGCACTGGGCAGGATGGAGACCAGTCAAAACCAGACACTGCAGTCCGGATCAGGAAGGAAATCAGAGTCAACTTGGGGATGTGAGACTTGGCGTGGAAACGTGGTTATAAGTGGGAAACAGATGCCTTGCAGAAGAGTTACTAATCGTCCCATGCCCTCACTTAGTTCATTCATTCATTCATTTGTTCCCAGGGAGCTGAGTGTCACCGCCATATTCACATGCAAAGAGGATCTAAGTGAAGAACAAGGGGAGTCTGGGGGAATCAGGAGGACTTCATGGGAAAGGTCACATGGGCGCTGGCCTTTGAGGACGAGGAGGGCGTGGACATGCACAAGGAAGGGTATTCCAGGTGAAAGGCGTGTGAACAGAAGCTCAGAGGCAGAAAAGCACAGGGTGCAGAAGGAAAACACCCAGTAGCCCCCACATTCGTCTGGGACCCACACAGAGTGGTCAGAGCCCAAGGCTGCGTCCACAGCGGGACAATGTGTGGCACCCAAACGAGTGCTGCCCCAACACTCTTCTCCCAAGGGAATCTCCTGTCCCCCTACACGGCAGTGTCAGGCCTGCTCTGGGACTGGCAAACACTGATGGGCTCTGGGAGCAGAAAGCGATCTATCCCTGGGGAGAGGGGACACAATTTGGGGCAGTGCTTTTCAACTTTTGTTCAGCTCTAAAACTCTTTGTTCAAATGAAACCTTATCTAGAAGCCCAGACGTCAAGCAGATAAGCAGAGGGTGGGGGTGGGAAGCCCAGAATGCGGTCCTGTCCTCCGACCTCAGCCCCTGAGAAGGAAGCTTGGAGGTAGGTTTGAAGATCACTGATTGAAGAAATCCTTAGGCCTGGTCGGGGGTGGGTGTCCCAGCGAGAGCAAGCTCTTTCTAAGACAATCTGTAGCTTTTCCTCTAGGACCCAGCCATTCCTGGGTTGGAGCCACCCCCACCAAACACACCTCCCTCACGAATCCAACAGCTCTTCCTTCTGAGACACACATGCCTTTTAAACATACCAGAACATGCTCATCCTCGCCACCTTGAGAAAAATGCACATGCAAACTACCCAGGATACCCTTTTCCACCAATCACACTGGCAAAGATCAAAAGCCCGGGACGCTGAAAAGGGTGAAGGAAAATGGGCCCTCTCGTTATGCTGCCCTCGGGAGTATAAATTGCCATGGTTATAATCTTTGGAGGGGGTGCGCTGGGTGGCTCGCACCTGTAATCCTAGCACTTTAGCACTCTGGGAGGCTGAGGCGGGAGGACTGCTTGAGCCCAGGAGTTGGAGACCAGCCTGGGCAACAGCAAGACCCAGTCTCTACAAAAAACTTAAAAAATCAGCAAGCGTGGTGATGCCCGCCTGTAGTCCCAGCTACTGGGGAGGCTGAGGCAGCAGGATCACTTAAGCCCAGGAATTGGAGGCTGTAGTGAGCTATGATGATACCACTGCACTCTAGCCTGCATGTCAGAGTAAAACTCTTGTCTCCAAAAAAAAAAAAAAAAAAAAAAAAAAACTTCAGAGGGCACTTTGGCAATATAGATCAACATTTCAAATGTTTCTCATTTGACCCAAAAATCTCCACTCCCAGGAATCTGTTCTACAGATCCAGATAACACCTATTTATAAAACCACCCATTGTAGTACTGTTTGTAGTACAAAGAATGGTAAACAATCTAAATGTCTACCAGTAGGAAGCTGGTCAAATACATTATCCTACTTCTACAGAGTAGAATATTCTGACACTGTGAAAAACATACAGTAACCTTTACAATAAGGTAAGCAACCACTACTATTAAAGAGAGTGCAAACATGTATAATTACATGTACCACAGGCCTGTCCGTGCAGAGACTGTCTCTAGGAGAACACATTAAGACCTGATAATGGAGATTGCCTCTGGGAAGGGAACTTGAAGGTGGGAAGGAAGGAGGTTTACTTTTCGCCTTTTAATACTATTTGAATATTCTCTCTGGTATATATTACACCTTTATAATAGCAATTAAAAACAAAACAAGAACCCTTTGGTCTCCAGGCTTTAGTGGGTGGCATCCCCGTGCAATGTCAAGCCCTCCAGGAAAGAAACACTGGAATACCCACCCCATCAGTTTCCCCACTCGTTTCTGCCTTTTCTCCATCCCTGCAGCAGTGGTGGAAACGCCCCAGGTACAGGCACACAAAGGGGGCTGGAAGCCATGCTAAGAACCATCTGGAGCCCCTCTCCCTCCTCAGATGTGGCTGGGTCCCAGAAGGGTCTGGCTCCCTCAAAAGGACCCAAAGCCCTGGGTACCCAGCCTTTCAGCCTGGCCTACTGCCTATAATCCCACCCACGGTTCTCTCACTCCCTTGCTGTGGCTTGGGCCAGCAAGGCAAACCCCTCTCCCCTCTTCAGAACAGGGTTCAATGATCCCTGCCTGCTCAGTCTCTTGGATGGACCTGACCTTACAAAATAGAGAGGAGCCTGCTTCTAATAACCCACCACCTCCGCCAGGCCGCCCCTGGGGCCCCTGTCTGGCCCAGCGCACAGTGTATCTGACTTAGTGCTTGATCCTTTGCTGTTTCACACCATGCACCAGACGGGCTGGGCTGGTTCCCTGGTGGGACTGGAAGTTCCTGCTCTGCTCAAACTGGCCTCCACATCACCCCTTATTGTCATATGCTGGTACAGCTTTGCTGGCTGTCTACAGCAACTGCCTTCCTGATTAGTCAGTCCCTGTGCCAGCTGGTTATTAAGTATTTTGGATATCATCCCTGCCTCTACCTGAGCCTGACCTACTATTCTTGCCCTACTTCCCTCCTTCCTCTCAGCAGATGCACTGAGTACCTACTACCTAGTAGGCACACATCAGGCGCTGATGTGTCCCAGTCAGCCCAACACACTCACCCCGAGTCTGCTCTGCCACATGGTGTCCCTACGGTACCTCCCAAGTCCCACCCATCTTTCAGGCTGTACTTTCCAAACCACCTTCTCTAGGAAACCAGTTGCTGTGTATCTCCAGGCCACACTGGTGCTTCCAACGATAACTAACCCCTTGTTGCACTTACAATTGCTGCCTTCCAGTGTAGTGCTTACTCCTCTAGCTTCCCTTTACAATCTTATCTTCCCAAGTTATCCCTCTAAAAAGTGTGTCCCTTTGGTTATTTTTCTGAGTAGGTAGCACGTGCACAGGGTACAAAATTCAAACAATACGAAAGCGCATACAGCAGCTAAATCTCTAGCCCAACCAACATCCAACTTCCCAGGTTCTCTCCCTCTCTCCAGTAAACATAATTTCTAATGAATCCAGAGATAAATTCCATGCATGAACTCACATGCAAACATGTGAGAATGTATGTTTGCAAAGACCTAGATGCTAAGTAGCTCTTGCAATCTCCCTAAGGACAGGGGCCCTGTCATCCTTCTGCGGTCCCCAGAGTCCTTGGCCACAGAAACTGGACTCTGGCTGTCAGATGGACGCAGGGAGAAGGCAGGGATGGCCAGACAACACAGAGAAGAGGTAGCAGGGAAGGGGACAGAAGGACAAGCCAGAGACCTCAGAGGGAGAGAGCAGGGTTAGAACTCACTACCCTGCCACCTCCTGCTTTCTCTCAGCATCCAGAGAGCTCTCTAGGTCTCCTCACCAGATCCCTCACTCACCTTCTTTGGAGAGAAGACACCCACGGTTCCCCCATCCTCCCGGACAGCAACCCCCATCTCAGCCAGCAGTGCTTCTCTATGGGCAAAGGAGAGGCAAATGTCAATGTTATCATCACTCCCCATGACCTCCCTCTCTGCGGGGACCACCCTCCCTTCCCCAACTCCTTCCAGGGCTCCAGCTGTCCACCCGGCCCCAGCCCTCCAGACCTCTCCATCCTCAGGGCTTCTGTCTTGCGTAGCTTCTCCTCCCACGTCTCATTCAACTCAGCTATAATCTTCTCTGTCTCCTGGGGGCACAAAGACGGGCAGGGATCAGGACAGCCTGGGATAAGTGCCTACTCTGGGGGCCACACTACTTCTGGAATTCCTTCTTCCCCTTCAACCCGGGTTTTGAAGTAAAATCCCAGCAGCCCCCCTGATGCCCCCCAGCCCCGCCACCAGTGCCAGCTCCCCACCTGCAGCCTCTCCATGGCCTCCTCAGGCCCAATCTGGGGCTCGGCGTTAGGGGAGAAGGACGGCTCCAGCTCCCCGTTATGTGCCGGGGGGGACGAGGGTGAAGCTGGGGCAGGGGGAGACGACACAGCTGGCAGAGCACCTCCGACACTCCCTTCTTCCACCTTGAGGCCTGGGAGGGAGAAAGAGGCACAAGAAGGAGGCTGAGGACAGACGGAACTAACCGGAGACACAGAGAAGGAAGAGCTTCACAGAGAACCAGTCTGTGAGGACTTCAGAAGACAGCTGGTCAACTCCCACCAAGCCCTCCCGCTGCAGCCTTGACAAATGGGCACCGGTCTCTGTTCGTGCCCAGGGATGGAAGGCTCATCTTGAACGAGGCAGCCAGCCCTTTCCACTGCTGGATGACCTGCACTGCCAAAAGGTCTGAGCTGTGTTGAGCTGAAATCGGCCCCACGTCATGTGTACATGCCCGTTTCTAGCTCTGCCCTCTGGGGTGAGGTTATACTACTTTTTCTTCTGCGGGACAATCTTTCAAATGTTGGAAGGCGAACATCATATCTACCTTATCCTTTTTCTATTCCTAAGAACACCCTCATCCTCCCACTTGGCCCTCGGCACCCTGACTACCCTCAGTGGGAGGATCCCAGGGCCTATGCTCAACCCAGTCGGCGTGGATGATACGGCCTCCCCACGGCCCATTCCACATCAGTGAGGCTGACCCCTTACGTTTTAGAAACTGTTCCACTGTTGACAGTTAGGCTCATGGGCCTCTTCTTAATGATTTACTGCTCGACCCATAAAGGTAGGACATGCCATTTAACCTGCACCTGTCATTCTATTAGTTCCAAGGTCCCTCTGAATCCTGACCCTCCGCAGAGAATTAGCCCCCCTCAGCTCCGTAACATCTGAAGACTAAGTCCCCTTTCCCTATCTGCATCCATGTCACTGAGCACGTGAAAGGCTGCATGGTGGGTGGCCCCTGCCTGGTCCCAGGACTGGTCAAAGGCAAGTGAGGGGGCATGGGGTGGGCCAAGGGGCACCCCTGAGCTGCCCCTCCCTGGAACCCCTACCTCCCAGAGCAGAGGCTGAGAGTCCCTGTGCCATCAGCAGTTCCCGCAGCCGGGCCACCTCCTCCTGCAGCTCTCTGATCAGCCGGGCATTAGGGTCCTCGTTGATGATGGCATTGCAGCGGATCTGCTTGGTGCGGTCGGCATACCTGGGTGAGGACAGGGGAGCAGGACTGGTGAGGCCCAGGCACAGGCACCCTTGGTCTGCTGCCTATTTCCCTCTTTCCCTCCCAGGTCACAAGATATCATGGCAGGGCTGGGGGTCTACCCTGTCTCACGGGCAGAGTCCTGAGTAACTGGCCTCTGAACTTGTCACTTCCCATGCTGCCCCATCCCTGCCAGAGCCAGAAGCCCCACCTGAGAGTGCTGAGCGTCTCCTCGTAATTGATGTCGGCAGGGCTCAGGGCTGCGATCATCGCCGTGCGGGAGTTTCCACCTAGGAACAGAGAGGAGAGAAAAGTCCTAGCTGAGCTGGGTCCTAAGAAAAGTCAACTGGGTCATGGGGTCAGGAGGCCTCAGTGCCCAGGGGTCTGACAGGGTGAAGGTAAGCATTGTGGTGCTCACCATGAAATCTGGTGAGTGAGGTGGGGAGGTGAGGTCAGGGGACATCAGATATCTGTAGGACAGTCACAATCAGTGGAGGGGGATGAAATGGCAGTGGGTGTGAAGTCAGGAAGGGTTGTGGGTAGCCAGGTCAATGAGGCCCTTGGCTTGGCAGGGTGTGGCCCTGATCTGAACATCAGGAAATCTTCAAGGGATGTTCCCTGGGTCTGGGGGAGAGGCAGGAGGACAATGGGAATGGAGATTTGGGATTCCAGGGGTGGCAAGGGGATTTGTTAGGCATATCAAAGGGGGTCTTAATGGGATAATGGCAGGGTCAGCAAAGAGAGAGGAGGAGACCCTCACCCAAATTCTCCTTGAGCAGCCAGGTGAGCACAGAGTCCCTGTAAGGGATAAAATCCGACTTCCGCTTCTTTGATTGCTGGGGGATAGAAGGGGGAAGGGGGTTAGGGTGGGCCACCCCCTTAGGCCCCTTCCTGAGCCCCTTCTCTTCTCAGCCCCCAGGTCTCACCATATCCGCAAGAGCCGAGATCACCTTCCCTAGAGTAGTCAGGGACTTATTAATGTTGGCGCCCTCCTGCAAAGGGATGAACAAAGTGAGATGGGATCATCCCCTCCCAATCGGATCCACTTCCCCTTCCTCCCCTCCCCAGCAGGAGTCCTGAGTTGTGGTTGGTGGCCTCCACACACAGCCCCCAGCACTGCCCCGCACCCACCCCTCCAAGCCCCCTCACCTTCAGGCGCATGCCCCGGGCCCCGGAGGAGTCGGCCCGCTCACTTCCGGCAAGGTCCACCAAACTGATCTTACTGACCTGGGGTCAGAGCAAAGAAGCAGGAGGTGACTGGGGTGGGTGGAGGCCAGGGCAGGGCAATCAGTGGGGCACCCAGCAGGAAGGTGGGTGGTTGGCAAGGGTTGGAGACAACCAGGAGGGGGCAAGGGAAGAGGACAAGAGGAAATAGAATACACGACAAAAGTGAGGAGCTGGTTGCTCATTCATTTGTCCATTTATTCATTTACAAATATTTACAAGCCCACTGAGAGCAAGGACAAGGGACACACAGTGGGAACCAAGGCCTGCCCTGAGAAACCAGCAGGAAGGACAAACAAGCAAACAGGAATG
Organism: Microcebus murinus; assembly: GCF_040939455.1. Taxonomy (NCBI): domain Eukaryota; kingdom Metazoa; phylum Chordata; class Mammalia; order Primates; family Cheirogaleidae; genus Microcebus; species Microcebus murinus. The sequence goes on along the minus strand of NC_134121.1, from coordinate 15,133,020 downwards.
TAACACCCTGATCTAATGGGCCAGCAGAGGGGTTATGGGAGTCCCAGAGAGGCACTCAACTCAGCATGGGCGGGGAGGGATGCCCAAGCCCCTTCCACTACATCCCTGTCCCCATTACCAAGGGAGGATGGGGGGGTAGAGGGGGAGTCCCACCTTCTCTGAGTCTAGCCCAGTAAGCTGGTCATGGCAGCGCTGCGTGAAGACAATAGTAAAAACGGCATGGGAACGGCTGCTGGTCTCATTCATATTGGTGGCGGCCACAGTCCTGGGGGCAAAGGGAGCAGTCGCTGGATCCCGCTTCCCCGCTTCCTAACCCCGCTCCCTTTCCCTCCGCTCTGTCAGTCTGCCTCACCGAGCCTTATTTCCACAGTCCATGAGGTCAGCAATGTCTGCGTAACAGGTCACAGCCAATTTAGACAGGTCTTGCACGTAGGGGCCCAGGATGGGATGCTCCCGGACCCGCAGAGAGCCCCGACTCTTAGGGTTCAGGAGGTCTCGTACCCGCTCACAATAGATCTCCATATAGCTCACCTGAGTGGGAAAACGAAGTAAGTCACAAAGCTAGCAAGAACACCAACTGCGAAACTTAACCTAAACTCCACTGGACACAATACAGGTAATCGCTGCTAATATACACCCAGCACGGTGCTAAGGGTTTTGCATATGCTAGTTCAGTGAATCCCAGCAACCCTGGGAGGTGGGTCATGGGTGTTTCACACATGAACATACTCAGGAGGATGGAATCACTGCCCAAAGTCACAGTTAGGGATTGTGTTAGATTCCAGGCCATCTGACTCCAGAGACTGCCCTCAGCCTTAATGGCTCTGCTCTCCTGCCTTCCCATCCAAGGACACTGGGCCCTCTCTCAGCTCCCCACCAAGACCTGGGCTTACCTCCACAGAATAGGATAGCTGAGCACTCTGGTTCTCACTAACACGAGAGAAGAGGTCCTCACAAAGCTGGAGGGGGACACAGAGAAGTTCCTGTTCAGGGCACACTTGCAGCGCCTAGCCCCAGACCTGTCCCAAGTGACCCCACTTAGCCCTTCCCACAGCCCTGACGGAGGGGTCATGCCCATTTTACAGATGGGAAAACAACCTAACTTGCCCAGGATCACAGGCTAACATTTAGCAAGCCAGGACAAAAATCCAGGTATCAAACTCCCAAAGACACTGTGCTGCAGCACAGCCGGGGAGTCAGGGTTAACTCTTAGTTTTCTACAACCAGCTTCTTCTACTGCTAACACCTCTGGCCTATGGTACGCAAGCCTGTAGGCAAACTATGCTCACAAATCATTTATGAAACAAAGTAAAACAGTCGGAAGTGGTAAAACCAGTGCTCAAACCCAAGGCTCACTGATGCCGAGGCCTTGCCTCTCCCACTGCCCCTTGCTGTCTCTGGCAGGGGCAAAGAATCCCTCCCCAAAGGGCCCTGGTTGTCCAGACTGCAGTCAGCCCCTACCTCCCATCACATTCCCTGTCACTATTGGCCTCAGAGAGCCAGGCCTCTGTTCCATAACCCTTAGACCCCTGTCATTTCTCCACCAGGGGCAGCTAAAGATGTTCCTCCCCTGGCTGCCTGGCCAGGTCCCAAGCACGTACCTGGGGCACAATGCCCTGCTGCCCCGGCTCCTGCCGCCCCATCATGGTATAGGATTTCCCGGCCCCGGTCTGCCCGTAGGCAAAGATGCACACATTGTAGCCTTCAAAGGCATGGAGCAACATCTCTTCTCCAATGTCCCGATATACTTGTTGCTGAGATGCAAACTGGGGGTCCTCAGCCTAGGTAAAAGGGAGACAGACAAAAAGAAAAGGGGCCCTGAATGACTTTGTCCTTAGAGTCACTGTCCCAAGAGTCTTGACCCATCACTGATGACTGCCCAAAGGCCCGGTGTATCCCCACCCCCATCGCTATCCTAATCATCCTTGAGGATCCACTCCAGCCCCCATCGTGGTCCCAGTCATAACCTAAGAGTCCTACCCACCCCCAACCAGGGGCTGTAGTCTTCCCAATCCAGTCCCAACCAATCTTCTGGAGGTCCTATTTCACAGCAATGCTCCCTCTCCAGTACCTAAGTCCCCTGTCTCTCATTGCCTAGCTCTTTCCCCAGCCAAACAACCTCACCGAAGTGTGTGACCAGTAGGAATAGTCGAACGTGAAGCTTTTGGGTGCATCCTTGCTCTGTTTGGGATTGATGATGGCTGAGTAGGCAGGAGACGGCAAAGGAAGGAAAGCCAAGGTTAGATACTCCCAGCCTCTGCCCACACCCCACAAGCCCCTGTAACCCAGGCATCCCACTTCCTACCTCTGTCCTAGCTCATCTCTCCCCTTTAATAATCCCCACCCCCTCCTGCTACCAAAGCTAATTTTGGCTTCCTAGGACCCGCCCCACTGAGCTGCCTCCCTGGATTGGGCAATGGAGGGCTCCAGGCCAACATTCCCCCTCCCAGAGACTGGGGACACACAGAGGCCAGCCTGCCCCAGCCCCCGCCCTTATAACTAGCACCTGCTCTGTGCCTAGCACAGCCCTCCTCCCGGATGGGCCCAGCAGGACTGGCCTGCGTGGTGGGCCTGGCCTTCCCCGCCTGTGCCAGCCAGGCCCTTGGGACTCACTCACAGGTGGTGTTGCCCTGCATGCTGACCACACACTTGGCATCCTGGCTGGTCTCACGGGCATTGAAGGGCCGAACCCTCACTGCCACTTTCACCGAAGCACCAGCCATGGCTCCAGACACTCCCACCCTCCTCAGCTGGAGGACAGAGAAAGAAGGGGTGGTAGGGAGCCACTGGGGGGACCCAGACATTACCTCCCAGCTTCTCCTTGGAACCGTCTCTCCACCCCCCACCCCAGCTACCCACTCCCTCAAGGACCCAGTTCTTGTTCCCCTGGCCTTCCTCCCAAATGTCACTGTCTTGAGGGACTCCCAAAGTATTCCTGCCTCTCTCCCCGGCTATATCCCAGCTTGCAGGGACCTGGGCCATCACCCCAGAGTTACCTGGCGTCCTGGCCCCAGACGAGGGGGGCTGTATCAGTTCTGGCTGCCACCGGCCCTCGTAGGGGGAGCCCCATCCTACACTTGGGGCCTGGCCACGCCAGCTGGGGCTGTGGGGGAAACCCTGGTTGTGGGGGAAGAGTGGTTAGGAGGCACCTGTGGCTCCAGAGATCTGTCTGGGGTTCCAAAGTTAGAAGGCAAGGGGTAAAGGGGGAAACGTTAGAAAAGGTAAGGATAGCTGCCCCTCTGGAGTGGCCGAATGCAATGTGAATCCAAGGGCAGGGACGGTGATATTTTTATTCCTCGTCACTCACAAGTGTACTGAACGTTCAGATAGAGGAGGGGGGGGACAGAGGACAATTCAGAGAGAGGGACACATGGACAGAGACACTGAGGGTGGCGGGAAGGGGAGAGGAGGAGCAGAAAGTCACAGACACCAACAAAATGAGACAAAAGGCAAGACTGAGGTCATGCAATGAAGGAAAGAATGGGAGGAGGAAAGGAAGAAGAGAGAAGATATCAAACACAGGGATGTTTAACAGGCAGGGAGGGGAGCTCTGGGGCCAAAGCACAAATTGGGAGCCAGAAGACAGATGAGAGGAGAGAAAACCCCAAACACAAAACTTGCCCTAAAAGTTCTACACGGGATCAGTAAGGGAAAAGGAGAAACCAGTTCCCACCTAGGGCCCATGATCTCCACACATGAGGCAGGGACTGCCAATGGGCAAAGTCCAGGGACTAGAAGTGCAGCCCAGGACTGGGATCCACAGGACCTGCTTTGTGGGCCCAAACCCCTTGCCCAGCCACCAGCACTTCCTCCTCAGGATCCAGGACAATGGGCAAGGGAGGGTGGGGTCATCCTGTATCCATTATACCAACCCCCAGAGCTCAATGGTTGGAGGACCCAGAATACCTGTGTCTAGGAAAGGGGGAAGTGGGGAACCTCCTTAAAAGGGAGGAAAAAGGAAAGGAAACAGACTGGTCCTAGCCCCAGCCTGGAGCTAGTGCTATGGCGTCCACTGCCCTGGGGAAGGTGCCAGGCTGGAGCCCAGGAATGTGGGTGATCAGGTGCCCACACCCTGGGAGGAGAGGCTGAGCAGCCCACGCCCACAGACAGCAGGGTGGAGGACTGTGGAAAAGGATAAGGGATGCTGGGTCCCCTACTGTGGCCCCAAAGGACCCCGAACTCTTGTCATGCTGGGCCTCACCTCACTAGACTTTCTGGGCAGAGCATGGGAGGGGTGAGGGGGATGGTCTGGCCCAGGACAGGAAGGGAGTAGCTGAAATCACAGAAGCTGGCTCAAGAAGAACAGCCCTGATCCCCTAGACCCTGTCCAGGGCAGGGAAGGACACTGGTGGGGACACGCGATGGTGACACCGCCGTGGCTTATGGGACAGGGAATGGGGTGGCATAGCTGGGGGACAGCGGAGTAAAGGAATGGGTGGAATTATAGGGGTAGGCCGGTGAATCTGCAAAGGAGCAGTGGGGTACAGGCTGGGATAGGGCCGACCGACCAGAAAGGGGTCTCGGGCCACCTGCATCTTGCCCTCCGGGCAGTTCTCAAACAGGCCCGTGCCCGGCCTCTGGGCGGCCATGCGGATCCCGTCCTCCTGTCCAGCCAACCGACGGCCGCCCCGGGCCTGGCACCTCTCTGCGCCTCGGCGGGACAAACAGCACATGATCCCGGCTCTCGAGCCTACACTGCCCCGCCAGGGCATGCAAACGGGACCCCGCTCCCCGCCCCCCAACCCGGCACATTCCTCCGCGGGCGTCCCCACCCTCCCCCTTCCCCCAGCTCTCACCTCGTCGCGGCTGGGCTCCCGGGGCAGCTCCGCGGAGCGCAAAGGGACAAACTTTCCGGGAAGCGTGAGACGGGAGCGGGGGAGATCCGGGGCCGGTTCGGGGCTGCCCCCGCCCCTCGCCGGGTCCCCGGGCGGCGGGCGGCGGACTCGCGCCCGGGGGCGGCAGCAGTAGCGGCGCCAGCGGCCGGCGCCCGCCCGGGCAGCGCGAGCTGGGGCGGGAGCAAGGGGCGGGGGACAGGCGGGCGCGCGCGCGGACGGGCGGGCGCGCGCCGTCCGGAGAAGGGCCGGACCGACCCAGGCTACTCTTGTTAAAGGGGCAATGCTTCCGGACTGCCGGCCCCACCGAGCGGGGACGCGGGAACTAGTTGAGGACACAGAAGCGGAGCAGAACGCCGCGATGCGACAGCGTTACAAGAGCCTGAGGAGCTGGGGAAGGTGGGGGCACACCCTGCAGTGGACCCAGGCCCCGGACTCGCGCACGTCGCCGCCATCGGAGGCGCGCGCAGGGGGCGGAGCCGCCCGTCTGGCCCCGCCCAGGAGGCGGCTCCACTCAGGCCCCGCCCCCAGGCGCGCGGCGCCGGCCGGCTACTCCCGCGGCTCCAATCGCGGCGTCTCTCCCGCTCCCCGCCAGGCCCATAGTTCTAGAATTCGCCGCGCAGCTGCCTCAGGTGCAGGGGCCAAGTTCGGTCGACGGTGGTGCAGCCACTCAGGCGCTCTGTCTCTGCCTGGCCCTCAAGTTCGGCTGTCCCGGCGGCCCCGGCCGCTGCCTCAGGCCCAAACAGCCTCCTCAGGCGCCGGTGCCCTCTCGGCCCGCTAGCCCTCCTCAGGCGGGAATTCCCTCCTCAGGCCCAGGCCAACCCTCCCGACCTAGCCCGGCCCCTTCGGCCCCAGACCCTCCCCTGTCTTGGCCCACAGCCAGAGGGACTCTCGGGCCCCCAATTATGCCCTCGGGCTTGGGTACCCCGAGGGTCTGGCCGTGCCCCGGTCCACCTGCCAAGGGTCTCCTTAGCCCCTCAGGCAGCCGCGCCCTCAGGCCTGGACTTCCCTCCGGCAGGGCTACACCACCAGGCTCCAGGCGGCAGCCCCAGCCTGACCCCCCAGGTCCTCATCTACCCTCTCCAAAGTGGGCTGCTCTCCAAGGCCTTGGCTTCCCGCGGGTCAGCTGTGGAGGAGCCTGTCTGGCTTCCTTAAGCTCCATCCTGCCCCTTAGATCTAGGTCACCCACTTAGGCCCAAACTATCTGAGGTCTCAATGCCCCTCAGTGTCCAACTGCCCCTTGAGCTCTGCTAACCCCCTTCTGGCCCACCCTTTCAACCCAGTCCTCCCCACCTGCCACCTCAGGCCTAATTACTCTTCTCTCCATTTTTCACCTCATGTAACTGCTTTCTCAGCCCATTCTTAGCTTCCCTTGGATAAATACTAATTCACCTCTAACAGTTTCCAATTTGCTTTCTTTAACCTTTATGCAACCTACATGCACTCTCCTAACTTATCTAGTATTCTTAATTGCCTTTCTATCCAGCCCAGCTGGCTGTCAGTTCATCCTTGGCTGTCCCTAATTCCTAGCTCTGTGCAGCTGACCTCCTGCTCCCCTTTTGTTTTTGTTGTTATTGTTATTTTTTCTTTTTCTTTCTTTTTTTTTTTTTTTTTTGAGACAGAGTCTCACTTTGTTGCTCAGGCTAGAGTGAGTGCTGTGGCGTCAGCCTCGCTCACAGCAACCTCAAACTCTTGGGCTAAAGCAATCCTCCTGCCTCAGCCTCCCAAGTAGCTGGGATTACAGACATGCGCCACCATGCCCAGCTAATTTTTTCTATATATATATATATTAGTTGGCCAATTAATTTCTTTCTATTTATACTAGAGACGGGGTCTCGCTCTTGCTCAGGCTGGTTTCGAACTCCTGACCTCGAGCAATCCGCCCACCTCAGCCTCCCAGAGTGCTAGGATTACAGGCATGAGCCACCTCGCCTTGCCTTCTTTTTCATTTTTTAATATTTTCTCTTTTTAGAGATGGGGTCTTGTCTCTGTCACCCAAGCTGGAATGCAGTGGCCCCATCATAGCTCACAGCAACCTCAAACCCTTGGGCTCAACTGATCCTCCTGCCTCAGCCTCCCAACTAGCTGGGACTACATGCACAAGCCACCGTGGCCAGCACCTTCGACATTCCCAACTGCACCTTCCTTCCTTGTCACCAATTGACTAACCACTCTTTTGGCACTTAACTTTCACTAACCACTCATACCTGCTTCATTTACCAGCCCTCAATTCTGCCATTTCTTTAACTTCCCCCAACCACCAACTACCCCCAAATGCCTCATCCAGTCTCCACCTGTCACCCTTTTCCATTTCATCATCCCATATTGCCAGTTAAATTATTTAACTGCCATCTGTAAATTTCACTTACTCTATACATTTAGCTTCAAAAATTTTCTTTCCTGTTTACCTTTTACCACATCTACCTTTCCTGTGCTCACCATCTTCAACCTATATGTTCAATTAATAGTCTAGCACTAGACATAAAAGGAAAGGTCTCTTTCCTTTTTCAGGATCCACACATTATCTTTCTAGTCTCTAGATCTGCTACTGGTTTCATTCTTACATCCATTACTTGAGTGAATGATTCATTTTCTTTTATTCTGCCAGCACCAAAGAGGAGACAGTACAGCTATGCAGCCCAGTCCAGTCATGCAGGTACAGGAAGATGAAGACAACCTCATACCCTTTGCCAAGTGAGTTCTCCCCACTGGGTGAGGAGGAAAAGGATGGAACAGAGGGAAGATTGCATACCTGGGTCCTTCCCAAAAGGGATTAGGAAATAAGGAATAGGAAGCTCAAGGGATTGATGATTCATTAATTTATTCAACAAATAGTTTTTGAACACTGCAATGTTCCAGGCACTGTATTAGGCAGGAGTGATTAAGCCATTAGTGGGATAGGGGTCCTGCTTTCATAGGGCTTACATCCTGGTGGGAAGGGGAGCATAATATATAGATACAGATAATTTCAGCTAGTGATGAGTACTATTAAAAAATAAGAGTATAAAATAATGGAAAATTAAATGTCTTGAGGAACACAAGGTTAGATAGAGTGATTGTGGAAGACTATTCAGGGGAGGTGAATTTGAATTGGGATCTGAAAACTGAGAAGGAGCTATTCTACATAAAAATGATGGGGTGGGAGGAGAAGAAGGTAAAAAAAAAAAACCCAAGAAAGAAATAAGCTTCGTATGTTCTAGGAACAGGAAGCAGGCCAGTGTAACTGAAACTAGGTGATCAAGGGAAGAATAGAGAGTAAAGCCAGAGAGTTAGGCAGAGGTCAGATCACACAGGACCTTACAGGACATCAAGAAGAGTTTGGATTTTATTCTAAAGGCAGTAAGAGGCCGGGCGCTGTGGCTCACGCCTGTAATCCTAGCTCTTGGGAGGCCGAGGCGGGCGGATTGCTCAAGGTCAGGAGTTCAAAACCAGCCTGAGCAAGAGCAAGACCCCGTCTCTACTATAAATAGAAAGAAATTAATTGGCCAACTGATATATATATAAAAAATTAGCCGGGCATGATGGCGCATGCCTGTAGTCCCAGCTACCCGGGAGGCTGAGGCAGAAGGATCACTCGAGCCCAGGAGTTTGAGGTTGCTGTAAGCTAGGCTGACGCCACGGCACTCACTCTAGCCTAGGCAAGAAAGCGAGACTCTGTCTCAACAAAAAAAAAAAAAAAAAAAAAAAAAAAATAAAGGCAGTAAGAAATCAGTGAAAGGTTTTAAGCAGTGAGTGACATGAGCAGCCTTTCTTTTTCTTCAATTTATCATGAACCCAATGTACCATTTTTAGTCATCTTCAATAATTATCATCATATGGATAATCTTTTCATTTCTATACCCATCCCATCTAGCCTCCTACTTCCCAAATTATTTTGAAGTATATCTCAAAGCTTGTATCATTTCACATGATCTTTTTTTATTGTTTTTTTGTGACAGAGTCTCATTCTGTCACCCAGGCTAGAGTGCCGTGGTGTCAGCTTACCTCACGGCACACAGCAATCTCAAACTCAAGCAATCCTTCTGTCTCAGCCTCCTGAATAGCTAGGACTACAGGGGCAAGCCACAATGCCTGGCTACTTTTTTTTTTTTTTTTTTTTGAGACAGAGTCTCACTTTGTTGCCCAGGCTAGAGTGAGTGCCATGGCGTCATCCTAGCTCACAGCAACCTCAAACTCCTGGGCTCAAGCGATCCTTCTGCCTCAGCCTCCCAAGTAGCTGGGACTACAGGCATGCACCACCATGCCCAGCTAATTTTTTCTATATATATTAGTTGGCCAATTAATTTCTTTCTATTTATAGTAGAGACGGGGTCTCACTCAGGCTGGTTTTGAACTCCTGACCTCGAGCAATCCACCCGCCCTGGCCTCCCAGAGTGCTAGGATTACAGGCGTGAGCTCACTCTGTTGCCTAGTAGCTCACAGCAACCTCAAACTCCTGGATTTAAGCAATCCTTCTGCCTCAGCCTCCCAAGTAGCTGGGACTACAGGCATGCACCATCCTGCCCGGCTAATTTTTTCTATATATTTTTAGTTGGCCAATTGATTTCTTTCTGTTTTTAGTAGAGACGGGGTCTCACTCTTGCCTAGGCTGGTTTTGAACTCCTGACCTCCAGCAATCCGCCCGCCTCAGCCTCCCAGAGTGCTAGGATTACAGGCATGAGCTACCGTGCTGGGTCAAGATCATGTTTTAATAGGGTACTCTTTTTTTTTTTTTTTTTTTGAGACAGAGTCTCGCTTTGTTGCCCAGGCTAGAGTGAGTGCCGTGGCATCAGCCTAGCTCACAGCAACCTCAAACTCCTGGCTCAAGCAATCCTCCTGCCTCAGCCTCCCAAGTAGCTGGGACTACAGGCATTCGCCACCATGCCCGGCTAATTTTTTTGTATATATATTAGTTGGCCAATTAATTTCTTTCTATTTATAGTAGAGATGGGGTCTCGCTCTTGCTCAGGCTGGTTTCGAACTCCTGACCTCAAGCAATCCGCCCACCTCGGCCTCCCAGAGAGCTAGGATTACAGGCGTGAGCCACCGCGCCCGGCCTAATAGAGTACTCTTACTGCTCTGTGCAGAACAGATTGTTGGAGGATGATAATGGATACAGGGAGAGGAGGAGGAGACCATTGCAATAATCCAGGAATGGGAAGATGATCAGGAATGTGGTGGGGGTGGAAATGGTGAGGAGTGGTCAAATTAGGGTATGCAGTTTTTTAAAGGTAGAAGTGACAGTACTTGTTGATGGATTGGACATGGGAGGTGATAGTGATGAATACCACGTTTTTGGACCTAGCAACTGGGCATTTGGGGTGAGAGGGAGGGGGAAGGCTGAGGAGATGTTGAGTGGAGCCCAGGGAGGAACCAGGGCTGGAAAATATAGATTTGGGAGTTGTTGGCACATTGGCAGTATTTAAAGTCATGGGTCTGGATGAGATCACCTAAGGAGAGATGGAAAAGATAAAGGGTCCCAGGCCTAAGCCCTACGATCCTCCACTTCTTAGAGATCAGGAGTGCCGTCATCATTTAATCTGTGGGCTTTGGAAGTGAGGGGCATTGGTCTCGAACAGCTCTGCACACTCCTCCCTATCTCTTAATACAAAGATATGAGTCCTGAGATAGCGGAGACAAAGTAGAGGTAAACAGAGGTTCTTTTTTTTTTTTATTTTGGCATATTATGAGGGTACAAATTTTAAGGTTTCAATAAATACCCTTTCCCCTCCTCCCCCCACAAGTCTGAGTTTCCAGCATGACCATCCCCCAAAACAGAGGTTCTTTCTCCAGGATCCTTGCAGTGACCTAAAGGAACCCTACCTGTCATATCACATAAGTATCCAGGGCTTTCCTCTTTAACAGCTCTGCTTGCTAAACATTATGTTCTCTGGCTATGAGGTGTAGAAACCTGAGATTCAGTGAGATCTGAGGCTCAAACAATAGCCAATCTCCACCCTCAATGTCCTTTCAAATCAAAGGCATCATCACTTTCCTCAGCTAAACTGGTTATGAGAGGATATGGCCTGAGGGAATGTGGGCAGTTGTATGGTCCCACAGAAAGATGGGCACCTGAATCCTTGGGGTGAGTAAATGCCACAAGGTAAGAGCCAGGCCTGAGCCTACCTTGTCCTCGCCTCAGGTGTTCCAGGGTGGTCAGCCGATCTCCACCCCCAACCATGTCTTCCCAGAGCCTGAGACCAATGACCCAGCGTTATGGAGATGTCTTCTGGGAGAACCTTAGTCAAAGGCCCAGGTGAGTAGAAAAGGAGAAAATGGAAACTAACTGGAAGTGGGAAGGTGAGGCTGTGCAATTTTTAACTACCATAAATCCTTATAGCAATAAGCCCTAGTCTAGGGATAATTTCCCACTGGCTGGATATTGTAGCTCCTGATGCCAGATAGAAGGTTGGGAGAGGTCATTAGAAAAGAAATATGGATGGGGGTGTCGTTTCTGCACTTAGCCTTTTTTTGTGTGTGTTTCACAGCCCTACCTGGAGGGAGGAAAAGTACATTCCACCCATGCTGGTATGACAATCCCTCTGCCCTTCCATACTTCTGTTAAAATTGCACCATCATCCTGTCCCCAGCTCTCCTTATTATCTCTTCCCTCTGGTATTCCCCAACCAGTACACTGACCAGACCCTCCTTTCCATGAATCAATCATCATATTTGCAAGATTACAGCTGCGTTTCTGAAGACCCCTGACTCCCTAGATCAGTCCAAGTTCCTCTGAGAGACCCAGTTCTTTCCTCTAGCTCTTTTTCCCCATTCTCTGGCACAGAGAGCCACTGGTTTCTCCCTACCTGGCCTGTACCCTCCTGAGGGGCTCCCACCCCCTGAGATGCTTTGCAGAAGAAAGAGAAGGAGGCCACATATGGAGGGAACGAAGCAGGGACCTGGGGGCATCCCTGCCCGGGTAAGAGCTGTCTCTTATCACCTGGAGGACCTAAAGAGGCGCCAGAGAACAATCAATGAGTAAGGAAACAAGACATCTGGGTTCTGGGAGCCAAGCAGGGTTTGGGGGCAGGATGGTTTGAACTAAGTAAGGCAGGGGTTGAGAGCTTTGAGAGAACTGGAGGTTGTCTGGGAAGGAATGGTGGGCTTGGTGTTATTGAAACAGAATTTCTATTTTTGTTTTTTTAAACTTTTTTGTGGATGAGGTTCTGGGGCCCCAAGAGAGGGGGGGCCCAGAATTTCTATAATGTGGAAAGGAGGAGGAAATTGAAGGATAGAGGGTTAGCCACATGAGCTGAAAGGAGTGGAAAGTGAGTCACTGAAGACAGGAAAGCACACCATAGAACACTGGAGGACAGTGGGGAGTTAGGGGGTCACCTCTGAGTCCCTGGACTAAAAATGCTTCAGTGTGAGCAGAGCAGAAAATTGGGAATGGAGGATTGGAGGTCAAATGACTACACCCTTGGGTCACAGTGGGAAGTATTTCAGAACTGAAAAGTGAAGAATGGAGAGATAGGAAGCATGGCTTCCAGCACCTCTCTCCTAAGCCTGTCTCCACAGACTGAAGAAGGCCCAGTGGGGCGGCTCTAGGGCTGCACGTGAGCCCCTGGTGCTTGCTGAAGAGGGCTGTGGATTCCCCAACACCACTGAACACCCTGATCAAGAAGAAGAAAGGGCATCCTATCTACAGGAAGAGGGCCATTTGCTCACTCCTGACAGGGCCCAGGTATGACTGGAAAGGAATGTGGTGGCGTAGTGGAGGGTGATGTGGATCTCTGGTCTTTCGTGGAGAGACAGCAGGTGCTGAGAGCCAGGTTGGATAGCTGGATTTGGGAGGAGCAAAAATAAAGTAGGTGAGAGCCAAAGACTTGAGGGTACCTGGGCTTTGGAAGTAGGAAATCTGGAGAAAGACCTACTTTTGTATTTTTTTCAATTTCTTTTATCTTTACAGCTGCTTTGGTCTCCCTGGAGTCCCCTGGCCCAGGAGGAGGCTTGCCCCTCCAGGTGGCTGCGTTCTCTGCCCTCCTTCAGCACTGCCACAGCCAATAGGTCCTTCAGCACTGCCACAGCCAATGGGTCCTTCAGCACTGCCACAGCCAATGGGTCCTTCAGCACTGCCACAGCCAATAGGTCCTTCAGCACTGCCACAGCCAATGGGTCCTTCAGCACTGCCACAGCCAATGGGTCCTTCAGCACTGCCACAGCCAATAGGTCCTTCAGCACTGCCACAGCCAATAGGAACTCCCTTTACAATGCCTGGGAGATGGAGCTGGAGTCTGAGGAGTAAGGAGAGACCATCTGTGCCCAAGATGCTGGTGGTCCCTGAGGGACGAAAAACTAGCTCCACCATTAGAATAGTCCCCATGGCTGACATGAAGGCATTTCCCCTTCCTCAGCCTCTCCACCTGCCTTTTGTTTCCTCCAAATTAGGCATTAGCAGCCCCTTTGGGTTGTTATTTCAACCCATCCCTCTCACAGGAGCTCGCCAAGTCCTGTTTTCCTCTAAGCCCCGCTCCTGGCCTTGTGTTCTTCTCTCTGTTCCGTTATTAAAACGCAAGCAAGTGGAGCCCGGAGTTGTCTTTCTCCCTGTGAAGCAGGGATGGAGAGGCTAATAGGAACGAGGGGAAGGAGGGCTCCTTTTACCTGCTCGAGGGCACGCTACAATGAAGCCGGGCTGGGTCCCCAAATTCAAGGAGGCTTGCCTGATGGGAGGGAAATCCTGCCCCCCCCCCACTCTAGCATTCCTGTTCCTCACCCAGCCCCTCGGGTTCCAGCGCTGGACCACCGCCGCCACCGCCCCCCCCTTCTCCCTGACTCGGAGTCACGTCAGTCACCCAAGCTTCCGCCTCCAGGACCTAGAATCCTGCCTCTCGGCGCTGTTGCCCCTTCCCAGCAGTCTGTCCCTAGGCCTGGCTCAGAGTCCTGGAAGCCGAGTCCCTCTGCCCAGCTCCCCACCCAGAACCCCATGTGTGCTGACCCCAGGTTCCCTTCCCTACCCCATCCCCTTAATTGGGAGGCCCCGCCCCGTGCGCAGTGACGTCGGACGCCGCTGTCAGCGGGCGCTGGGGAGGGGGGGTCGGTGTGGGGTAGAATGGCCGCTGCTGCCGTCACCCGTGGGACCCCGGGAGGTAAGAGCCAGGGCCTCTCGCCCGCCTCTCCGCCCCCGCGCCAGGGGGCGCAGCTCCACCAAGTCCGGACGTGGAGCGCTGCGCCGGGGACCATCGTCCCTCCTCCCGGTTCGCTCCCACCTCTCCCGCTTCCGTCCTCCTCCCCCGCGCCAGGGGGCGCCACTCCGCTCAGGGCCCCACGGCGGAACAACGCGTGCCGGGGACTGTCCCGGGGACCCCCGCACTCGGCATCTGCACTGTCCCTAGCGCGCCCGCGCACTCTGCTCCGGGGCTTCTCCACAACACCCCTCTGTGCGAGCAGGAACTTCCCACCTCGGAGGTTCTCCGGGGACCACCACCCCGCCGTGGGGGGCCGCCCTGAGCGCGGGCCGTCGGAGTCCCGCGCCGCCCCCAGGCCTGCAGCCCAGGACCCGCTCCCGCTCCGCACCCTGGCAGGCTGCCTAGCCGGGACTGCGCACCTGCGCCCTGGGGCGGAGTCCTTACCCCAACCCCAGCTTCACTGCACACAGCCGACGGGCCTCCTCCCCCTCTCCATCTCGGATACCTGGTGGAGCCCGCGCTGAGAACCTCCAGCTCCCATCTGTTCCCCCAGGAGGGCGGGGGCTCTGGCTGAAGCCAGCGCGGTAGATGGGGTAGGGAAGGCCTGAAGGCCAGCGGATGCAGAGGCGGTCGGGCAGGGGGCTGAGGGAGGTGGAGAGGGCTGTCAGCCTTGGGGTGGAGGACGGGTTGTCCTGAGGGTGGGAACCTGGGTCCTGGGTGTCTAACCCAGATTCTGCCAGGCCCTAACTAACCTGGAAGAGAGAGTAGGTTAGTATCAGTTATCAGATATGCCCTTCTCCTTGGAAAAATCAAATAGGGAAGGAACTCAGGGTGTGTCTTCTAAGGCCTCGCTCTCCACCCGGACTTAGAATCTCCTGCCCTTCCCCCAGCATCCAGGCTCTCTTGCCAAACCGTCCTCCAAGGACCGGATGCCCTGAATCCCAACCTCCAGGACCTGACCCTGCCATAGCCCCAGCAGCAGCAAGAGCCCAAGCTTTAGGGCCTCCGAGGCCCCAGCCCTGCCAGCCTTTTCCCCTCCCCCACCCAACCCATTTCTTCCTGTTCACTCTGTTCTGTCTCTCCACTCACGTTGGTTCCTGGCATCGTGTCTGGGTTCCCTCCCTTCCATTCCCTGGTTCTACTGTCACATCATAGTCCAGCTCCTTCCTCTCATTTCTCATCTTTCCCTAATACCACAACCCAGTTTTGTACCCCCTCCCCAGCCTCATACTCTTCATCCTGGATTAATGTGGAGGCTTCTGTCATAACCTTGTTCTCTTCCTTCCTAGCACAGACTCCCCCTCCCCCCGGCCCCTCAGGCCGGGGGTGACCCTGCCCCCTGGATCCCTCACCATGAATACCAAGGACACCACCGAGGTTGCCGGTGAGTTCACAAACCAGGTTCCCAGTTTGGGCATGGCCTTTTGTTCTCCCCATACCGTGGTGGCCCTCTAATTCTTGGATTCCCTTATCTCCTTGTCAAAGCTTCAGCTATCCCCAATGCTCCGGATCTTCTTCAGCCCTTTCCCCCTAGGCTGTCACAGGGATGACAGGGTAGCACACTAAGCCCTCCCTTCTAATTCCTTCTAGAGAACAGCCACCACCTGAAGATCTTTCTCCCCAAGAAGCTGCTGGAGTGTCTTCCTCGCTGCTCACTGCTGCCTCCAGAGCGGCTACGGTGGAATACCAATGAGGTTTTCTAGGGACCTGGGGATTTGGGCCCAGCAAGGCCTAGGGGGCTGGAGGAAGATGAGTGGGGGTCTTTCTGTGTCTGTTGATACTCGTAAGCACAGAGCACTGTTCTAGGCTCTTTGGAGATAAGAGCAGAGGTAGAAAGATACAGATCTTGCAAGAGCCCATTTCTTAGCATATCTGCTTTGGTAAAAACAACAGCTACTGCCCATAAAGAATTTCTTACATACTAGGCACTGTGCTAAGCACTTGCCCTGCCTTATCTCATTTAATCTTCTAAGGATGCTATAGAACAGGCCCTGTTATTAACCCCCACCCCCATGTTATTGATGAGGAAACCAGTTTACCTCATGCAAACTATTATCTAACTCAGTCCAGAGCTTCTGCTTTTAACAACCACTGATACTGGCTCCTTCTAGAGGGCACAGTCTTTGTGTTACTCACCCTCTATATTCTGCACACTTAGTGCCTCAGATGTAGTTCATGGTCAATAATTATTAATTTGATGTTAGAAGAGAACTTTCAGTAAAGAGGGTGTGTATGTCATTTTAAGTGCTATAGGAAGGACTAGGATGGCCAGCAGGGCTTCACAGAGCATCTGAAAAGGGATTTGGTCTAGAGGATGGCTGGGATTTCCAAACAGGGAGAGGTGAATACATGGAACTTCAGGCTTGTAGGGCACTAACATGTAGGAGCTGACTGCTCAAGGCATGTTTGGGGATGAATCAATAGACGCATCTGGCAAGAATGGCAGGTGCAATATGAGTAAAAAATGGGAACAATGGTTTGATCCCTTGTTGAAGAGAACCTTGGAATCAGGCTAAATAATCTGAATCCTGGCAGTGTCGAACCATTAAATTTTTTTTGAGTCAGAAAGGGACATAAAAATGATATTTGAGGGTAGTAAGATAATACACAGTGTGAAGAATGTGTGATGAAGAACATGGACCTGGCCCCAAGATAAAGGCCTCAGGTGGGAGGGAGGGAAGGAGAGATGGAACCTAGGGTTCTTAAGAGGGCAGTGGGCCTAGCTCGGTCCAGATACCTAGAAGCATCCTCCACTAGCTGTCACAACTCAGCAAAGAGTGAGACACTGAAAAGATGACCAAAGGCTAGGCTGAGACTCTGAAGGGGATACCTACCTGAGTGCCTCTTCTCCTGCAGGAGATTGCATCCTACTTGATCACCTTTGAGAAGCATGATGAGTGGTTATCCTGTGCCCCAAAGACAAGGTAAGAAAGTTTAAGAAGGTGGGGAGTGGTAGCGGTCCCAGGTTCTGTTTACAGAACTTGAGGCCAACCCTTCCCTTCCCAGGCCTCAGAATGGCTCCATCATCCTCTATAACCGCAAGAAAGTGAAATACCGGAAGGATGGTTACCTCTGGAAAAAGCGGAAGGATGGGAAGACCACCCGAGAGGACCACATGAAGCTGAAGGTCCAGGGCATGGAGGTAAGAGAGTCAGACATTCAGCTCATCTGCCCTAACCTGCCCTTCTCTACCCTTAGCTGGAATCCAGCCCTTCTAGGGCTTGGTGACATTGTCTGTCTCAGTCCCCTCCCAGTCACTTTTCCCTTCTCACTCTCTTTGGGTCAGCTAAGTGATTACTCAGGCCACTGTCTGCTTCCCATTTCCGCCCATGACCCAACTCTCCAGGCTTTAGGGCATGCCTCCCTGCTAGGACACTGATGCCCAGTCCCCTTACTGCTTTTGTGCTTCCCTGAGGGAATCTAAGCAGTGATGCTCTAAGTACAGGTTTCTCTTCTTCAAATCATTGCTCCTCATCTCAGATATATTCTTGCTCTACCCCCTGATTTCTAGATAGTCCCATGTCTCAAATCTGACCCTCATTGTAAAGTCCCAGCCCCACTGTTCCCTTCTCTCTAACCGTCATCTCTGGCTCAGGGCTGCTGGGATTTGAAACGGGTGGGGAGTAAGTGGGGGTGGGGGAAGGGTTGTAAAGAAACTCGTGGAAAGATTGGGATTCCTGCAAAGGGACTGAACAGAGGAAGAGTTGGGGAGCAGACTAGCCCTCCCCCCACCCCAGCCTGTCTCCTGGCAGTGTCTCTATGGCTGCTACGTTCACTCTTCCATCGTCCCCACATTCCATCGGCGCTGCTACTGGCTGCTCCAGGTAAGGACAGAAGAGCTCAGGGAGCCAGACTCTTCCTGGCTCTTTGAGGGACATGGGTCTGAAAGGATGAAGTAGAAAGATGATTAGGTTCTGAATGGAGAAAGGAGCCTGGGAAAGAGGGGTGGGGGGTGGAGTGTGGAGAGAGCCAAAAATTGGGGATGAGGTTGGGAGGGGTGCCCAGGAAGAAAGTGAGGACTGGGAAGCTGAGCCTCTGGATCTCAGAACCCCATGGCTCTCTGTGTGTGCCCTTGTGCTCTTAGAACCCTGACATCGTCCTTGTGCACTACCTGAACGTCCCAGCCCTGGAGGATTGTGGAAAGGGCTGCAGCCCCATCTTTTGTTCCATCAGCAGCGACCGTCGAGAGTGGCTGAAGTGGTCCCGGGAGGAGCTGTTGGGACAGCTGAAGCCCATGTGTAAGGCAGCAGGACGAGGATAGAGCTTCAAGGGTAGAGTGGAAAGGGGGGCCTGCCAAAGGGGCCAGGGTAATTTACCCAAAACCTGTGGGGTGACCATTTCCCTTCAAGCTGGGAGAGTGCTAGGATTCTTGGTGCGTTCTTAGGTGTTGGAATATGAAGAAGGGACTAAAGCTACATGTCCAAGCAGTCTTGATGCTGCTGGCCTCTGTTCACCCGGCCAGAAGTCTTGGAGCATGTCAGGTGCTTGGAAGAGCCATCAAGGTACTTTGGAGCCTGTTTTGTGGGGGTCCCACAGCATTTCCCCCAACTTCTTTAGTTCATGGCATCAAGTGGAGCTGTGGGAACGGGACAGAGGAGTTCTCTGTAGAACAGCTGGTGCAGCAGATCTTGGACACCCACCCAACCAAGCCTACACCCCGAACCCACGCCTGTCTCTGCAGTGGGGGCCTTGGTGAGTGATACCCTGACCCCAAGGCTTTCTTCCCACCTAGCCACACTGTTCTTACTCAAGCCAGGGGGATATCTGTCTTGATGGGATTTGCATGCTGATTTGCATGTCTCAGAAGGATGGGCCAGATGAACAGAGGGCTTCCCATCTGGGTGCACACTGGTCCTAGCTCCTTTTACTCAATGGTCCTGGCAACTGGTGCCCTTTTCTGCCTTCTACCTTTAGCAATTCCTGTCCTCGTGCACCACAAATTACACCCAGTCTTCGTTTTATTCCTCGTTTGTGCATTGCCACAATGGTTCTGTTAGTCTGTCCTTTTTCTATGCCTTTACTTTTGTTTCAGCTACTCCCTCCAAGCCTTGAGTTTCCTACTGCAGTGTTCCTCCAGTCCTGCTTATTTTTAGGGGAAAGGTGCGGGAGAGGGGGAATGAGAGGGAATGGATGTTTCTGATGCCTCCTGGTGGCCACAATCAGTATTACACCCCTGGTCTGTAGGGAAGTCCTGGGAAATATTTTACAGAGGCTTCCACGAAGGGAAGGCTGGAGAAGGATGTGTCTTATGTCTTCTCTCTTCCCCACTCCTCTCCACTCCAGGTTCTGGGAGCCTCACCCACAAATGCAGCAGCACGAAACACCGCATCATCTCTCCCAAAGTGGAGCCCCGAGCTTTAACCCTGACCTCTATCCCCCACCCCCATCCCCCTGAGCCTCCTCCACTGATAGCCCCACTTCCCCCAGAGCTCCCCAAGGCACATACCTCCCCATCCTCTTCTTCCTCTTCCTCCTCCTCATCAGGTTTTGCAGAACCCCTAGAAATCAGACCTAGCCCTCCCACCTCTCGAGGGGGTTCGTCGAGAGGAGGCACTGCTATCCTCCTCTTGACGGGACTGGAGCAGCGTGCTGGGGGCTTGACGCCCACCAGACATTTGGCTCCCCAGGCTGATCCTAGGCCTTCCATGAGCTTGGCTGTGGTCGTAGGCTCTGAGCCCTCTGCCCCACCAGCTCCTCCCAGTCCTGCCTTTGACCCTGATCGTTTTCTCAACAGCCCCCAGAGGGGCCAGACATATGGAGGGGGGCAGGGAGTAAGCCCAGACTTCCCTGAGGCAGAGGCTGCCCATATCCCCTGTCCTGCCCTAGAGCCTGCTGCTGCCCTAGAGCCCCAGGCAGCTGCTCGGGGTCCCTCTCCACAGTCAGCAGCAGGTGGGAGAAGAGGAAACTGCTTCTTCATCCAAGATGATGACAGTGGGGAGGAGCTCAAGGGCCAGGGAGCTGCCCCACCTGTACCTTCACCACCTCCCTCACCCCCACCCTCACCTGCCCCCTTGGAGCCATCAGGCAGAGTAGGACGAGGGGAGGCCTTGTTTGGAGGACCTGGTGGGGCCAGCGAACTGGAGCCCTTCGGTCTTTCATCATTCCCAGACCTTATGGGAGAACTCATCAGTGACGAAGCTCCAAGCATCCCTGCCCCAACCCCCCAGCTCTCTCCTGCTCTGAGCACCATCACAGACTTCTCCCCAGAGTGGTCCTACCCAGAGGTGAGTCTCAGGCTTACCTCCTCTCTTCTGCCCATTTGTTTTCTGATTCCACAAAAGGAATTATATTAACTCTTAACTATTTCCCTCAATTTTCAAGGCCTCTAGGCTCCCTATTTTTATGTAGAATACAGCTTCTTTCCTGTTTCCATAGTCCTCACCGACTTAACCCTTTCTTCCTCTCCCTTCCATGTGTTAGCATGGTTGCCAGAGTCCCCTGGGTACCTCATTCCCTTGGTGACTGTTCTCCGGGGGAGGGAATTGGGACTTTTCAGCTGGGAGAAGAAAAAATACAGTGGACATGTGATTGCAGACTTTAAGTAGCTGAAAGACTGTCTTCAGCATTGGAGAAGTTCTGCCTCTGAGAGGGAAAAGAAGAACTACCATGGGGGTGAATTAGCCTAAGAACAGAACTTCCTCCTGATGACAGCTACATGATAGCCTTGGGGGAGGCCCTGAATTACCCGTTTCTGGCAGATTCAAGTAGAGATGAGGTAACCACTTGGCAGGAATGTTGAGACAGAGGGATAGATAAGCTGTCCTTACTCCACTGTGGCCTGTCCATTCCTATGGTCCCAGACACTAGCACAGTGCCTGCCAGATAGTAGATACTCTCTAAGGATCTGAATAAATGGATGAGTGAGTGAATGAACACCCAATTCCAATCACATGCTCTCTGACTTCTGTCTGCAGGGTGGGGTCAAGGTGCTCATCACCGGTCCTTGGACAGAGGCCGCTGAGCATTACTCCTGTGTTTTTGATCACATCGCAGTACCAGCCTCACTTGTCCAGCCTGGTGTCTTACGCTGCTATTGTCCCGGTATGGGGATTGGGAATGGTGGGGAAGGGACTGACATATGGGCAGTTAGGACAGATCAGGACCTTCAGGCTTCCAGGAAGCACTGGGAGCAAATGGGTTTTCTGAGAGCACGAGGACCTCATCCAGTCCTGACGTTGAGCTCCAAGCTCCCCTAGCAGGCAGAAGAGCCTAGGTTTGGGTGTTGTAAAACCTAAGTTCTGGTATAGGAAGTCTCATTAGCCAACCAGTGACCTCAGAAAAAGTCTGATCCTTTTTGGGTCCTTGGCCTCCCCTCCTATAAGGTCAGGCATTGACCAAAGGGATCTCTAATGTCCATCTAGGCTCTCTGACTTAGAGCCAGAATCTCCAACTCCAATCCAGGGAGAATGAGAAAGAAGAGATGTTAGTCTCCTCTAACCAGTCCTGAGATTGAAGGACATTGGCTTCTATACCTGCACTGTTCAATACGGTAACCATTAGCTACGTGTGCCTATTTAATTAAATTAAACAATATTGGCCGGGCGCTGTGGCTCATGCCTGTAATCCTAGCACTCTGGGAGGCTGTGGTGGGCAGATTGCTCGAGGTCAGGAGTTCGAAACCAGCCTGAGCAAGAGCGAGACCCCGTCTCTACTATAAATTGAAAGAAGTTAATTGGCCAACTAATATATATATAAAAAATTAGCTGGGCGTAGTGGCGCATGCCTGTAGTCCCAGCTACTCGGAAGGCTGAGGCAGGAGGATCGCTTGAGCCCAGGAGTTTGAGGTGCTGTGAGCTAGGCTAACGCCAGAGCACTCACTCTAGCCTGGGCAACAAAGCGAGACTCTGTCTCAAAAAAAAAAGAAAGAAAGAGAGAAAGAGAGAGAGAGGGAGGGAGGGAGGGAGGAAAGGAAGGGAGGGAGGGAGGGAAAAGAAGAAAAGAAAAGAAGAGAAAAGAAAAGAAAAGAAAAGAAAAGAAAAGAAAAGAAAAGAAAAGAAAAGAAAGAAATTAAGTTGCCAACTAATATATATAGAAAAAATCAGCCGGGCATGGTGATGCATTCCTGTAGTCCCAGCTACTCGGGAGGCTGAGGCAGAAGGATGGCTTGAGCCCAGGAGTTTGAGGTTGCTGTGAGCTAGGCTGACACCATGGCACTCACTCTAGCCTGGGCAACAAAGTGAGATTCTGTCTCAAAAAAAAAAAATGAAATAATATTTAAAATTCAGTTCCCCAGTCACATCGACCACATTTCAAGTGCTCAATAGCCACATGTGGCTAGTGTTACCCTATTGGATAATTGATATATAGAACATTTCTGTCATTGCAGAAATAGTCTAGACTTCATTGCTAAGGCTCATCTCTGCCCTTTTGCCTCCAACCTTTCCCTTACCCTGCACTCCATAGTCAGCCTGACTGTGGGACCCCAAGGACCACTAGAGTGGCAGGTTGACAGATTTGCTGTCTATGAGAGTGTTCTCCCACAATCTCAACAGTCCCGTTCACCCATATATGGAAGGAAAATGGATGAGACCAGAAAAGCTAGGGACTGGGAAAAAAATCTCAGCTCCTGATCTGGGATCAGGGCCTGGTGGTCCCATCCTCAGAGCCATAGACATTCAGACCCTGGGACACAACTCTCACTGGACACTGTTCATGAGCACCTAGCTCCCCCTTCCCCTCCTTAGTAACAAGGTCATGACTCTGGACTTGTGATCTGAAGATCAAGGGGTTTATCCGCCATCAAATTGTTCATAAGTACAAGTGTCTCTTAACCCTCAGCTTCCAAACCTTGTTACTGAATAACAAATGTCCTCAACTACAGAGTCTGTAATCCAAGGGGTCTCTGGCATATAGTAGGTATTAAGTTCTCGAATGAATGGACTGTCTTCCCCGTTAGTGCCAAGGCCACTGAAGCAGGGGCCTCTTGGCCTATAGCAAAGGAGTGAGGGAGATAGAAATGGAATGATTGTCCATGGCTCTGACATAGGTGGCCAGAGAAGGAGCCAGGGAAAGAGAGCCCTCCTCACTGATCCTGCCCTCCCCAGCCCATGAGGTAGGGCTGGTGTCTTTGCAGGTGTCAGGGCGGGAGGGGCCCCTTTCTGCTTCTGTGCTCTTTGAGTATCGAGCCCGCCGATTCCTGTCTCTGCCAAGTACTCAGCTTGACTGGTTGTCACTGGACGGTGAGTACCTAGCCCTCTGACCCCAAGTGTTGGGCACTATAACCTCTGAGCATGACATAGTCCTAGACCCCTCAGGATTCAGGTAGCCACCACTTACCCCCAATTTACTGCTCTTTTTTCAATTTGGTTTAATTGGTCATTTCTGAATGCAGCAGCAAACTTCTCTCACCCCTTTTTCCCCATAAATCTTGGTTCCATCTTTTTTTTTTTTTAACATGGGGTCTCACTGTGTTGCCCAGGCTAGTTTCTGGTCTTGAACTTCTGGGCTCAAGCAGTCCTCTTGCCTCAGCCTCCTGAGCAGCTGGGATTACAGGCCTGCACCACCACACCCAGCTTCTTGGCTCTGTCATCTTCCCAGTTCTTGCCCTGTCCCTTCCATCCCAAAGGATAAGATCTAGATAAGGAAGGCCAAGGCCAAGAGGCTAGGGCAGGGACAGGGTCTATAGTGATATATAGATGCTATGCATGAGTATGTATCTACTTATATGTGTGTCTAAATTTCTATTTTTCCTCTCTGGCTATAAAGATATATATTCAGGGCCAGGCCTATGGGTCACACCTGTAATCCTAGCACTCTGGGAGGCCAGGGTGGGATGATTGCTTGAGGTCAGGAGTTTGAGACCAACCTGAGCAAGAGTGAGACCCCATCTCTACTAAAAATAGAAAAAATTAGTTGGGCGTGGTGGTGTGCACCTGTTGTCCCAGCTGCTTGGGAGACTGAGGCAGGAGGATCGCCTTAGCCCAGGAGTTCAAGGTTGCAGTGAGCCATGATCATACCACTGCACTCTAGCTGGGGCGACAAAGCAAGACTCTGTCTAAAAATTAAAAAAAAAAATATATATATATATATATATATATATGTATATATATATGTATGTATGTATTCATTATAAGAAATTTGGAAATTACAGAAAGTAGCACAAAGTATAAAATCCAAGTTTCCTATATTACTACTACTCAGTGATATCTACTGCTAACGTTGTGGTATACTTTCTGATACAAACAGACACTAATATGTGGGTAGGTATATTTATTTATTTAAATCTGGGATTGTTTTTGTTCCTATTACTGGTTTTCTCTCTCGTGGCTTTGAGAACTGTTTCTGTTTGCACCTGCTGCTTTCTTGAAGTTTGCTCTTCTCTCTCTTCTTCTTGGTATCTCTATTGTTGCCTCTTGGTTTCTCTCAGTTCTGCTGTTGTCCATGTTGAGTTTGTCTCCCTCCATCCCTACTTCTCTCTCTTGGGGTATCTGGTCCCTAGTTTTGCCTCACTTTTGGAGCCAGCCCCAATCAGAGCCCGAGCATGTGTGTTAGGTCGCTAACTCTGACTTGAGTCTGCCTACCTGGGGATCTGGCCAGGTCTCAGAACTGTTCTGCTTTTATCCTTTTCTGTGACTATTCATCACCTATTTTTTCTGTTTCTAATATTTGTTTTACCATCAGTCCTATGGGTCTCTTCCATCTGTCTTCTTTCCATTTATTTATTTATTTATTTGAGACAGAGTCTCTCCCTGTTGCCTGGGCTAGAGTGCCGTGGCATCAGCCTAGCTCACAGCAACCTTAAACTCCAGGGCTCAAGCAATCCTTCTGCCTCAGCCTCCCAAGTAGCTGAGACTACAGGCATGCGCAACCATGCCCGGCTAATTTTTCTATATATTTTAGTTGGCCAATTAATTTCTTTCTGTTTATAGTAGAGACGGGGTCTTGCTCTTGCTTGGGCTGATTTCGAACTCCTGATCTTGAGTGATCCTCCCACCTCGGCCTCCCAGAGTGCTAGGATTACAGGCGTGAGCCATGGCGCCCAGCCTTTCCATTTATTCTTGAACCAATGTCTTGTCTCTGTTTTCTTCCTTCTTTTTTTTTTTTTGTTTTTGAGACAGAGTCTTTTTTGCCTGGGCTAGAGTGCCATGGCATCAGCCTAGCTCACAGCAACCTCAAACTCCTGGGCTCAAGTGATCCATTCTCCCAGGTAGTTGGGACTATAGGCATGAGCCACCATGCCCAGCTAATTTTTTCTATTTTTAGTTGTTTGGCTAATTTCTTTCTATTTTTAGTAGAGACGGGGTCTCCCTCTTGCTCAGACTGGTATCGAACTCCTGAGCTCAAGCAATCCTCCCATCTTGGCCTCCCAGAGTGCTAGGATTACAGGCATGAGCCACCGCACCCATCCTATCTTCCTTTTCTTGTTACTTGTTTGGTACTCCCTCCCACCCCAGCCCCCCTTTGTCCTTACTCTCCTCTCCTTTACCTTGTTTATCTTTTCTGCTCTCTCCTCACTTTCTTTTACCTGGGTTTCCGTTCATCATTCTCTACCCCTCCCCTGCTGTCACCTTTATATCTTCATCCTCTTCTATCCTGGAATCTCAGAACATTCCCAGCCTTCCCCCTGTTTCCCTGTGCCTATTTTCCCATGGCTCTGATCCCCTCCTGCCTCCTCTTCATGTCCTTGTTTGATCTCAGGAGGGGACAGATACAGCTTGGGGTGTGTGTTTGTGTGTGCATGTGCATGTGTGTATTTGTGTATGGGGTGGGAGGCGGCAGAGGAGGAGGAAGACATGGCTATCTATCTCTGTCACCTTCCCTCCCCCACCATCCTCTTTGTGGACAGCTGCTGGGGGCCGGGAGGAGGGGGTGGTGCTTTTCAAATCACAGTCCCTGAGTTCTTTTGGGCAGTGATTTAATAGAGAGGAGGGACCCTGGAGTCCTTCAGCCCCAGCATGGGTGACAAAAGTAGTGTCTGGGGTAAGAACTATGGAATATTTCACCTAGGAAAAGGCTGGGGGGAGAGTGTACAGGTGTGATTTGGGGCAGCTGGGAGCTAGATGGCTGTTTGGAAATTCCTACCATCTCTTTGTCTTGAAGGAAACAGTCTTGGTTCTGGATCCCGGTTCTAGGTCTATGGGTAGTATTAACAGCCCTAGTTTAAGGACTGAGTCCTGGTAGGCTTTATTTATAAGGTGAGTGGGTTAAAGGGCTGTTGTTTGGGGGAAGAGAAAAGAATGTGATTCTGTGTCTTCACCCCCAGATCTTGGGATGGGTATAATTTTGGTGTTCGGGGTATCACCTAGACCCTGCCCACTCAGCCTCCCATACCCACTCCCCCTCAGACAACCAGTTCCGGATGTCCATACTGGAGCGACTGGAACAGATGGAGAAGCGGATGGCAGAAATTGCAGCAGCTGGGCGGGCACCTCGAGAGGGTCCTGGTGCTCCTACAATACAGGTACTTCCATGAGGGAGGTGGTCTACAGTGGGGAGTAGGAGGAGGGTCTGCCTAAAGAAAATGGCTCTAGTATATGACTCTCCTTGCTCTCCTGTCTCCAGCCTCCCCAGTGAGCCCTCCCTCCCCCTGACGTCACCCTTCGCCCACCCCCACCCTGTGGCAAGAGTGGCTATTCTGGGCACCCTCTTGGCATGACAGGCTTCAGACTATTTCTGGTCTGAAGAAGGCTAGAGGTGAAGGAGAGGGTGGAGGAGGGGTCAGGAGAGCTGGGGCTCAGAGTTTTGTGGGCCCCGAGTCTCTGAAGGAAGGGGGCTGGGGAGAAGCTCAGAGAAGACTCTGGCTTCTGAGGGGAGAAGCTATGTGTGGATATGGCACTAATCTGAGCTGATGTGAAGGCACAACATGGGCAAGGATGTGTGAGGTCTGGCTGCCAGATGGGCTGGAGGAAGTGGCTGTGGGAGTAAGGGACACCAAGGGCACAAAGGAACTCAGTCAAAACATGGAGAGCTGGCCAGGCTCACGCTTGTAATCCTAGCACTCTGGGAGGCCGTGGCAGGCAGATTGCTCAAGGTCAGGAGTTCGAAACCAGCCTGAGCAAGAGCGAGACCCCGTCTCTACTATAAATAGAAAGAAATTAATTGGCCAACTAATATATATATATAAAAAATTAGCCAGTCATGGTGGCGCATGCCTGTAGTCCCAGCTACTCAGAGGCTGAGGCAGCAGGATTGCTTGAACCCAGGAGTTTGAGGTTGCTGTAAGCTAGGCTGACGCCACGGCACTCACTCTAGCCTGGGCAACAAAGTGAGAGTCTGTCTCAAAAAAAAAAAAAAAACCCATGGAGAGCTGACGGGCCATCAAAGGTCTAGGTGGTGGGAACTTAAGAGGAGGAAGTGTGAGGAGGGGGCAGAATTAGAAGTGAGAGGACAGATGTGGACCTACGCTCAGGTCTCTGCATAAGGGCGTGTGTACTGCAGGATGAAGGCCAGGGGCCTGGATTCGAGGCACGGGTGGTGGTCTTGGTAGAGAGCATGATCCCGCGCTCCACCTGGAGGGGACCTGAACGTCTGGCCCACAGAAGCCCCTTCCGAGGCATGAGCCTCCTGCACCTGGCTGCTGCCCAGGGCTATGCCCGCCTTATCGAGACCCTGAGCCAGTGGCGGTAAGCAGGGACAGCAGGGAAGGGGCTGGGCAGTCCCTGGGACGTAAGTGCCATGGGACTGAGGAGGAACCAGAGGACATGGGGGAGCCAAGAAAGAACTTGAGATCATTGTGGGAAGGGAGAAGGGATGGGAAGACTTGCATTTTGGGGAACTTTAATATCCCCTGACTTATGACACTTTGATATCTTGACTCCTTTCAGCTGATTAGTCTGTTTGACTGCCTCATCACTGGCCTTAGTGCTTTTAGACTGCTCACTTCCCAGTCCCTTTACTTCTTATCCTTACTTTACCTGCTTTTTCCCTGACTGGGCTCCCCTGTCCCTCTCCCAAACTCTCCAGGAGCGTGGAGACTGGAAGCTTGGACTTAGAGCAAGAGGTTGACCCACTCAACGTGGATCACTTCTCTTGTACACCTCTGGTGAGCATGCTGGATTCCTGCATATATTTGGGGCAACGGGAATGGTGCTTCAAAGGGAAGATCCTTTGGGGGATGCAGGGAGGAGGGTGGGCTGGGGTATGAAGATGTGGCTGGGGTATGAAGATGTGGGTACAGATGAGCTCTGGGCCTCATCTGTATCCCCACCTTCCCGCCCCTCTCCTCAGATGTGGGCTTGTGCCCTGGGACACTTAGAAGCTGCTGTGCTCCTTTTCCGTTGGAACCGACAGGCACTGAGCATTCCTGACTCTCTGGGCCGTCTACCCTTGTCCGTGGCTCATTCCCGGGGTCATGTGCGCCTTGCCCGCTGCCTTGAAGAACTGCAGAGACAGGAGGCTTCAGTTGAGCCCCCACTTGCCCTGTTGCCACCCTCCTCCAGCCCAGACACTGGTGAGGGCTGCCCTCAGTCTTGCTGAGAAGGGTGGAGAAAGAAAGTGAGAGAGGAGGCAAACTGAGGAATAGGCAGGGGTGGGGAGGTAACAGGAACAAGAACAGACAGAAAGGCTGAAAACAAGGATGGGGGAGGCAGGAGACTTGAAGGATGGCTGATGGCTCCTGCTGCCTTCACCCCCTTCCCTCACTGCACAGGTCTGAGCAGCGTCTCCTCGCCCTCGGAGCTGTCGGATGGCACTTTCTCCGTCACATCAGCCTATTCTAGTGCCCCAGATGGCAGTCCTCCCCCTGCTCCTCTGCCTGCCTCTGAGATTACTATGGAGGAGATGGTCCCAGGCCAGCTCTCCTCTGGTGCCCCAGAGGCTCCCCTACTCCTCATGGACTATGAGGCCACCAATTCCAAAGGGCCCCCAGCCTCCCCTCCTGCCCTCCCGCCTGCACCAGACGATGAGGCTGCTCCAGAGGATGCTGACAGGCCACAGGCTGTGGATGTGATCCCGGTACTGCTCATGTTGATGGAATTATGAGGGCTAGACGTGGAGTGGAATGCAGAAGTAGGGTGAGGCAGACTATTCCATGAAGCGCAGTCTGGCTTCAGATTGGGAAGAAGGGGCCATTTATCTTCATTTGAGGACAGGCAAGGTAACCCTCTGCTTAGCTCCTTTCAGACCTTGTGACTCAGAAGTCGTCAGGCAACAAAGGTTAAAAATTCTGGGAATATCTTCAGTTAGAGGTAGGTTGTAGGAGTTTCCTGTTGATCCATGAAAGGAAAAGGTTCTTGGGAGACCAGGCTGATGGACGGCAGCTGGGAGGTGTGTGGAGCAGCAAGGTTGGCAAGATGGATGTATGTGGCAGTGATCTGACGTGAGGAGGCCTGCACATGGTAAAAGCTAAGCTTTTATGGAATCAAAGAATGAGAGAGAATGAGTCTTCAAGTGTGGCCTCATACTTCTCTGCTAGAACCCTGGGATATATCTGCTTTAGAGAGGCCAATGGAGTAAGTGGGTAGTACTAGAAGTATAAAAAACCTAGAGAATCCCACATGATAGGCTGTGTTGAGTGTGGCCAGCAGGAAGCGCTACAGGCTTCAGGGCTAGAACAAAGGCCAGGCAGGAGCCATTCATTGGGGGATCATGTGGTTCTTAGCCAAAGTGGGTGTGGGCATGGATGCCAGGCCCAGGTAGGACAGTGGCTGGTCAGCCTGAAAAGATGTCAAGTCCTCCATTTACTCAGCTTCTTAATCTTCATTTGGAGTATGTCCTTCTTATGTTCTCCACATGTTAGCACGAGGCTATACCCAAATGGGAATTCAATAATTATAAATGAATGAGTCTGGAACAGCGCTGAGAAAGGCAGGGTTAGCAGGGAGAGCAATTCCCGAATCCTTAGCATCTGGCAGTTGGGGCCCCTAAGAGCTTACTCAGCGTCTCCTGTCATCCAGGTGGACATGATCTCACTGGCCAAACAGATCATCGAGGCCACACCAGAGCGAATTAAACGAGAGGACTTCGTGAGGCTGCCTGAGGCCGGAGCCTCAATGCGGGAGCGGACAGGGGCCGTGGGGCTTAGCGAGACCATGTCCTGGCTGGCCAGCTACCTGGATAATGTGGACCATTTCCCCAGCTCAGCCCCTCCCAGGTGACCAGTTCAGGACAAAACCTCCAGATTCTTCACAGGATGATGGGAAGAAGAGAGGAAGCTGGCTTCCCCATAGCCAGTTTTATTCTGGCTGATGAGTTCTGAAACCACTCATTCCAGACTCAGTTGCTGGGGGTCTTCCTTCATGGCAATTTCTAGGTGGGAGAAGAGGAATATCAGATGCCCTGTGACAACCCTTTTCCCTATTCCCACAGTGAACTGCCTTTTGAGCGAGGTCGCCTGGCCATCCCCCCAGCACCTTCCTGGGCAGAGTTTCTCTCTGCATCTACCAGTGGCAAGATGGAAAGTGATTTTGCCCTGTTGACATTATCAGATCATGAGCAGCGAGAACTGTATGAGGCAGCCCGAGTCATCCAAACAGCCTTCCGGAAGTATAAGGTCAGGAGTCTTGGGGTCTCAGGATGAATTACACAATCTTGGGTCAGGGAAGACTGGTCTCCCAGGAATGCTGGAGGAAGAGCAGTTATCCAGACAGGTCTTAGGTGGGGTAAGGGGTCTGGGAACCCCAGAAAAGCTGAAGGGACAGGTCAAGTGTCCACCAGGCGGGCCATGAGGTACTGAGACTTCCTTCTCTCTCCTCAGGGCCGGCGGCTGAAGGAGCAGCAGGAGGTAGCAGCAGCTGTGATCCAGCGCTGTTACCGGAAATATAAGCAGGTAAGACCCTTCTTCAAAAGCATACCCATCAAACCACACCCCTACACACCCATTCCAACCTAGAGCACCCAGAATGTTGCCAGAGCCCTAACTCCCCTTCTCTTTCCACAAGCTGACCTGGATTGCACTTAAGGTATTAGGCATGAGATCTGGGTGTGATGTCTGTGATGATTCAGCTTTTCCATGAGTATGTGGGTTAGAGAAAGAGATTTGCATCAGCCTAACTTGGGGGTGACCCTCAGGGGTTTGGGCCTTTGTCCCTCCATTTCAGCCCCTGTCTCTTCTCCCCACCCCTGCAGTTTGCACTCTATAAGAAGATGACCCAGGCAGCCATCCTGATCCAGAGCAAGTTCCGAAGCTACTATGAGCAGAAACGATTTCAGCAGAGCCGCCGAGCGGCTGTGCTCATCCAGCAGCACTACCGCTCCTACCGCCGTAGGCCGGGGCCTCCACACCGGCCCTCAGGCACCCTGCCTGCCCGCAGCAAGTACGCCCCAGCCCTCTGCCTACCCACTGTGTCCATGCCCCATCACCTTGCCCCCTACCCTTCCCTGCCTAGGGTTCCTATGGGGCTGAGGGCATGGGGTGCCTGAGTGTTCTGTGAGGTCCATCTTTTTTTTCTTCCACCAGAGGCTCCTTTCTCACGAAGAAGCAGGACCAGGCAGCCCGGAAGATCATGAGATTCCTGCGGCGCTGCCGACACAGGTACTCATGCCTTCTCTCCTCTAGTTTTGCCCTGCCACCTCCCCTGATCCGTCAGTCTTCTCTGACTCCTTCATTGTCTCTCCACAGGATGAGGGAATTGAAGCAGAACCAGGAGTTGGAAGGGCTTCCCCAGCCAGGACTGGCCACCTGACCTCTCCACCGCCTTTCTCACCACCCTGGGCGCTTCTTGCAGTCTTAACAGGGAGAAGGCTTTCTGGGGCAGGGGCAGCCCTGTTGGCAGCTTTCCCTTTCACCTTTGTTGGAGCCCTCATAGGCCTCCATCCTCCTCCCCACACCTCCTGGTCGTACCCCCCTCTCTTTTGGTCGCTGGCTCCAGAAGACCCTTGCCCCACACACCTGCATCTTCAGCCATGATTTACGGAGCCCTGCCTGCCCCTTCTCAGCTCCCTCCTGCCTGCACCCCAATTGGCCCCTTCCTGACTTGCCTTATTTATTTGTTCGACGCGTCTCTTGAATGTATCCGCCTTGGTCCCCACCTCTGCCTTCGCTGCGCGCGCCCCTCGTGTTTCAGGGTTGACTGTGCCCCCACCCCGACTCCGCATGTTTGCGTCTGTTACCTCCCTTTCTGGCCCTGTCTTCCCCTATCACCCCGACTCTGGCCGCCAACCCGGGGCCAAAGGGGAGGGGCTGTACATAGGAACGCGTTGCGGAGTCCCGCCCCTGTCCCCCGAGGGGAGGGGGCTTGTACATACTGTAACATACAGAGTATAGTGAAGAATCTATTTAAGGCGCCGCGGGGAAGGCTGCACGGCCGGGCTTGCGGTTCCCTGGCGCGGCAGGGGCCTCCTGCCGGCTCCACGAGCACTTTCTACTTGTGCATGGGCTTGGTTTATACGAATTGCCATTAAACATCGCTGCACCAGCCAGCCTCCGGCCTCTGTCTGCGGGGGACGGGGCGGGGCAGGGCGGGACCTCAGCCGGCGGGAAGTGCCCACGCGTGACGGGCCTCGGATCCGCGCCCGGGTCGGGCGGGCGCGTGGTTTTCCGCCTCCGACGTGTTTCCGGCCTTAAAGGCATTTCACCGTTCCCTTTAAGACGCACCGCCCCCTTTCAGTCACTCCCAAGATGGCGGACCTACTGGGCTCCATCCTGAGCTCCATGGAGAAGCCACCCAGCCTCGGTGACCAGGAGACTCGGCGCAAGGCCCGAGGTGAGGATCCCAAATTCACACTGCCTTTCTTCGCCCGGTTCTCAGGACCGCACTCTTCCCTCTTTGGACGATGCTGCCTCCTCCTCCTTGAAAAACCCATCACAAGCCCCTTCGGAGACCCTCACAGTCCCTAAAAGGGCTGCCGACCCGCCCGCTTTTCTTAGCAGACGATGATTGGCTACCTGAAGCCTAACTCCAGCCCCCGCCTCTTCTCCCTACCCTGGCCTTCCGCAGTCCTTGTTTCCAATTAGCCGGTCGGCCCGCCTGTCCGCTACTGGCCTGCTCTGATTGGTAGGATGCCCTCATCGACGCATCCAGGCCCCGCCCGCGTCTATCTTTATTCCGATTGGATGTCCAACACGCCCATCCATAACCTCCTCACTTCTATTGGCTAGCTATACTTAAAGGTCTACCTCCTCAGGCTTGTTCGACCTTCCTCCGACCCACCCCACCCTCAGCACCTCCCATTGGCTACTGGGTCCTCTCGGTGTCCCTATGCCCCTCCTGCTTGATTTAACCCGGTCTCTTCTGCCTTCCTCCGACAACGTTTTTCCCTTCTGTAGCCTTAAATTCCCGAGCTGCCCGGGCGGATCGTGATGTTGATTGGAGGGATGAGGATGCCTGCCGGGTCCGATTGGCCATAGTCTCCCCGCCTGCTTCCCTACGGGCGGGCTGGAGCCCAGCGGCCAGCGTAGGGTGCGGTCCGGCGGGGCGGTCGGGGGCTCCCTGGAGTGGCTCGCGCTGCGGACTGTGGATGAGCCTGGCAGAACAAGTGCCTTGGAGGGGACCCCAGTTCCCAACCCTGCAGGCTTTGACCATGGACGAGCTCCCTAACTGCCCGAGGCGGGCCAGGTCAGGCAGGATGCCTTCAAAGTGCTCAAGGGCTGCTGACTGTCCAAACATCGTCCCTTATTTACAGAATTTCCAGGGGCCAGGGGTACCCCTCAAGGAGCCCACAGTCCGGGGCACGGAAGTTTGATAACCAACATGATTAAAGCTCTGAAAGAAAAATAATTACGAGGGCAGCTCCTTGGAGGTCCTAACCTAGTCTGCAGTGAGCCAAGACCTAAAAAATAGATAATTCAGCAAATGAAAGAGGGAAGTGAAGTATTACAGGCAGAGGAGACATCCATTTGAAAATTCTGAGGAAAGAAGGAGCTTAATGCGAATGAGGAATTGGAATTATTTAATGCTCAATGACTGTTTAGGTGGGGGATCACCAGCAGCAGTTGAAAAACTAGGAAGCTGAAGTTCAGAGTTTAGTCACTTGCCTGAGGTCATATAGTTAGTAAATGGCAGAATTTCAAACCCAGGTGTGACTATTAAGCCTATGTTCTTTTTTTTTTTTTTTTAGCATTTTTTTTTATTTCGGCATATTATGGGGGTACATATTTTAAGGTTTCAATAAATGCCCATTCCCTCCCTCCCCCCACAAGTCTGAGTCTCCATCATGACCATCCCCCAGATGGTGCACATCTCACTCATTATGTATGTATATACCCGCCCCTCTCCCCCCCCCCCTTTTTTTTTTTTTTGAGACAAAGTCTCACTCTGTTGCCCAGGCTAGAGTGCCGTGGTGTCAGCCTAACTCACAGTAACCTCAAACTCCTGGGCTCAAGCAATCCTTCTGCCTCAGCCTCCCAAATAGCTGGGACTACAGGCATGAACCACCATGCCCGGCTAATTTTTTCTGTATGTTTTTAGTTGCCCAATTAATTTCTTTCTATTTTTAGTAGAGACGGGGTCTTGCTCTTGCTCAGGCTGGTCTCGAACTCCTGACCTTGAGCAATTCGCCCGCCTCAGCCTCCCATAGTGCTAGGATTACAGGCATGAGCCACCGCTTCCGGCCAAGCCTACATTCTTCTTTTGTTTCTGTTCAAGCCTGTGTTCTTAACCATAATCTTATGCTACCACTCCAGATGCAAAGAAGACTCAAAAACCAGTTAGAGAACAGTCAGTGGCCAATATGGGATTCGCTGATGTTCAGTGAGGGCAGAGAAATAGGAGCTCCTAGGCTGTTAGGAGCCCCAGAGGATAACTGAACAGGAAATGAACAGGGTCCTTGCCTTCCAGGAGCTTATAGTCTACTAGGGGAGACAAATAAAAAATTACACATTATGTTAGTTCTCAGTCCACACTGTAGTGGATGTCAGACCCAAATGCACTTGGAGCCCAAAGGAAGACATGAATAACTCTGACTCATGACAAATCTGAACATTATCAAGAGGAACAAAAGCATTCCAAACAGAAGGAACATGTGCAAAGGCATTAAGAGATTTAAAAAATGGGAAGAAGTTCAGTACAGCTGGAAGGAAAGAGGCCCATTGAAGAAATGGGCCTCAAGCATCTAAAGGATTTGAAATGCTAGAAGAGAGGAGAGGGGGTATCTCAGGCCGAACAGGAGTAGGAAGAGGCATGTGCCCAAATCTCAAGAAGCAGTAAAATGACATCATGAGAGAAGACAGGCAAGAAATGCACCCAGCCCAGGTTAGAAATGCACCCCCATTCTACCGAGGCAGAGGAGATCTGTTGCAGAGGCAGGATCTGAGGAAGAGGGAAGTTAAGGAAGACCCAAGGGTGGAGGATTCCTTTGCAGCTAACCTTGGACACCTACACTCCCAAAGGAGAAGGGTGTCAGATTAGTCATTACAGCTTCATCCTGTCCGTAGAAGTGGGAAGTGAGGGGTGTTACAAAATATAGGAAGTTAAATAATTTCCCTTTTCCTATGTAGACAATGAGATGATAAACTCTTGAAAGCCAGGGGCTTAGTCTCTTCTCCTTACCTCCCCAGATGCCTTATAGTTCTTCGCATGTGGTGAGCATTAAATAAGTGTTCATTGGTTTCCCTAGCAGAGTTGGGAAAGAGGGTTAAGCATGATTCTGATCTTTGTCACTCCCACTAAACTCTGAATTCTTTTTTTTTTCCTCCCCCCCCCCCCAAACTTTGAATTCTTAAAGAGCTACACCATGTCTTAATCATCTTAGTACCCTAGCGTCTAGCAGTCTAGCACCGGGCCAGTACACTAGTCCCTCCTTATCCAAGGTTTTGCTTTCCAAGGTTTTAGTTACCTGTATTCTGACAATATTACATTCAATAAAATATTTTGAGAGAGAGTCTATATTCACATAACTTTTATTACGATATACTGTTATCATTGTTCTATTTTATTATTGTTGTTAATCTCTTATTGTGCCTAATTTATAAATTCAACTTTATCATGGGTGTGTCTGTATAGGAAAAAACATACATAGATTACTATCTGAGGTTTTAGGCATCTGTTCAGTCTTAGAACGTGTGCCCTGAAGATAAGGGGAACCACTGTACATAATAAATGTTGATAAATAGTTGGTAAGTAAACAGTAATCCTACCTTCCCAGCCTGACACCTCCCAGTGGACACCAGACTTCACTTGAAGCCTTACAAACCCTCCCCACCCATGCTTCCAGTCCTGGCCTCATGCTGCCATTTCTCACCCCCAGAGCAGGCTGCCCGCCTGAAGAAACTACAAGAGCAAGAGAAACAACAGAAAGTGGAGTTTCGTAAAAGGGTGAGAACAACTGGAGAGATCGAAGGCAGCCTCAGGAAGGACTTCCAATAAGTTAGAATTGGAAGGTTGAGGACTCAATTTCACTGAAAATGTCTTGAAAGAGGTGAAGCCTGAAAGCCAGTGGCCTGGAGGCTGGAGAGGGCGTTAGGGAGATGTAGAAGGGTCATTGGGCCACCTGGGGAGAGGGACATTTGGTGGAGCCATCGTCTTATATTACCTCCTTTTTCCCTCTTCCAAGATGGAGAAGGAAGTGTCAGATTTCATCCAAGACAGTGGGCAGATCAAGAAAAAGTTTCAGCCAATGAACAAGATAGAGAGGAGCATACTGTGAGTGTCTCTGGGCTGAGGGAGGCAGGAAATGGGTGGCTAGGTGGGCATGAAGGGGGCCCTGGAGAGGTGGATGCTATACTCCCTCATGGCTCAACTTAGAGTACTCTTTCCCCTCTACTTTGCCTTCCCAGACACGACGTGGTGGAAGTGGCTGGCCTGACATCCTTCTCCTTTGGGGAAGATGATGAGTGTCGCTATGTCATGATCTTCAAAAAGGTGAAAGGCCCGAGTTCCTCATTGTCTCCTCTCCCCTTCTCAGCCTGTTCCCACACCCCCTGGCAGGGAGAGGAATGAGATTAACCATTTATATGGACCCTGACCCCATCATTCCCTTTTTTTTCCAGGAGTTTGCACCCTCAGATGAAGAGCTGGACTCCTACCGTCGTGGAGAGGAATGGGACCCCCAGAAAGCTGAGGAGAAACGGAAGCTGAAGGTGAGCTATGTTTGGTAGCCCCTGAAGCCCACCACCTGGGAGGGGTTGGGGTCTGGCCCCTGAGCACCAGTGCCCCACCTCCACCCCCCTAGGAGCTGGCCCAGCGGCAGGAGGAGGAGGCAGCCCAACAGGGACCTGTGGTAGTGAGCCCTGCCAGCGACTACAAGGACAAGTACAGCCACCTTATTGGCAAGGGAGCAGCCAAGGATGCAGCCCACATGCTGCAGGCCAACAAGACCTACGGCTGTGGTGAGGCCATGGTGTGGGCTTCGGGGTGGCTGGGAAGAAGAGGATAGGGTAGGGGGGAGGGAAGTGGAGGCCGAGGCACAGGGCTCCTGGGCCCTCCCCACCCTCCCCTCTGCCCCTAGTGCCTGTGGCCAACAAGAGGGACACACGCTCCATTGAAGAGGCCATGAATGAGATCCGAGCCAAGAAGCGTCTGCGGCAGAGCGGGGAAGAGTTGCCACCTACCTCCTAGGCACCCCACCTAGCTCCCTTTGACCCCTGGGGCAGGGAGGGACAAGGCTGCTGCTATTAGAACCCATCCTGGAGCCCCACCTCTGAACCACCTCTGACCAGCTGTCACTCAGGCTGGGGGGAAGCAGGTGTTTGTCACTGTTGGAGCTTGGATATGTATGTGCTGTGTGTGTGTGTCGTGTGAAAGAGAGTGTGAATGCACAGGTGGGTATTTAATCTGTATTATCCTCCATTCTCCTTGGAATTTTCTTCCCCATGGGGCTGGAGTTATTTTACATTCAATAAACACTGTTTGACCCAATGTCCTGATTTTTTATACACAGAAAGGTAGGTCCTGGAGCCACTGGCAGAGAAGAAATGGAGTGATTTTAGGTCGAACAGTAAAATTTCTGTTTGTGTAGGTCAAAGACAGCCAATTATTGGCACTATCATAGGGATTTATAAGATGCAGTATGTTAAGAGGGCAATCACTGAAGCCAAGCGGCCAGTTGCTAACTCTGTTACCTTGGGTAAGGTATTGAACCTTCTTTGCCTCAGTTTCTTCATCTGTAATCTGTATAATAATGGTAACTATCTGATAGGACTGTTTCAAAGATTGCACAGGTTAATATATGTCAAATATTTAGAACAGTTCCAGATCCTCATAAGCTTCCTAGAAGTGGTAACTGCTGTCATTAACGCTGTCACCCTCAGCCTGGCGTGGTGGCTCATGCCTGTAATCGTAGCACTGTGGGAGGCAGAGACAGGAGGATCACTTGAGCTCAGGAGTTCAAGACCAACTGAACAATAGCGAGACCCCGTCTCTACTAAAAATGGAAAAAATTAGTCTGGTGTGGTGGCACATGCCTGTGGCCCCAGCTGCTCAAGAGGCTGAGGCAGGAGGATTGCTTGAGCCCAGGAGTTTGAGGTTGCTGTGAGCTAGGCTGACGTCATAGCACTCACCCAGGCAACAGAGTGAGACTCTGTCTCAAAAAAAGACAAAACAAAACACTCTGACCCTGACAAAGCACTCACTGGGACTGCAGCCTTCACTCCACGGTGCGCTCTGCAGACCACTCCAACCCTGCAGCAGGCCCACTCCAGCTTACCCCCTATGGGAGTGGCAGGCCCCCAGGCCCCACACCCTGCTCCCCTCCTCCTGGAGCCGGTTCTTGTTCCATCAGCACCTCTTCAGCTTCATTTCACATATGGCATTTGCTTCCCCCATCCTCCTTCTAAAACGTGAAGTCTGTTCTAGATCCACCCAGCGCCCTCTCTGACAGAGTCCCTCACCTCTTCTTTGGCCCAGCAGAATACATGTCTGTTTGCCTCCCCTTCTTGCCCCCATCTCTCCACCCCCTGCCTTTCCCAGCCCAGAGACCAACATACCCTCCCTCCCTCCCACAAAGGAGCACGCCACTGTCTTGGTTGGCACCAGTGTTTATTTCAGGAAGAAAGGCTAGAAGGCCTCATCTGTCCAGTGGGGCCGGGGGGGCCTCCAGCTTCTCACTTGGCCTTTGGGTTACGGAACTTGCGTCCAGCAAAGATAGCCTTGTCCCCAAGAGCCTCCTCAATCCTGGAATGCAAACAAAGTCAGAGTTGCTGCCTTCCCACCCAGCAGCCCCCTGCTCTCCCTGGCCCAGGCCCTCTGTACCCTCTGTACCTCATGAGTTGGTTGTATTTGGCCAGACGCTCCGAGCGGCAGGGGGCGCCAGTCTTGATCTGAGGAGGGAAGAGGGATTTGAATGAGGCTGGAGAGGAGGGGTTGGGCCTGGCCCCAAGGGAGCAGCCTATGGTGGCATTCAACTTGGGCGGGAGGCCAGGGACCCCAAGAAAATTTGGCCAGACACTCAGTAGAGGGAAGCCACAAGTACCTGTCCTGTGCACAGCCCCACCACAAGGTCGGCGATGAATGTGTCCTCAGTTTCCCCGGAGCGGTGGCTCACCATCACCCCCCAGCCGTTAGACTGAGCCAGTTTGCAGCTGGATAGAGAGGACATTTCATGAGGCCTTACGGAACTTCCTCAGTGGCAAAGCCAGGAGCTGGGTGAAGCTTTTCCCTTCTGTTTTGGGTAGTGGGCACTTGGCAGGGGAGGCAGTGACTAGGTTCTTTGGGAAGGAGAGAAGAGATTTCTGATCTTGAATTTGGGCTCCTGAGATGGTGGTGGGAAGAATGGCAGCATCTAGGGGAAAGGGATGGCATGGGCTGGGCGTAGGGCCATGGCAGGGCCACAGTGGCAAGCTCTTGGGGTCAGGCCGAGGGTTAATCACAGCCTGGGAGGCTGGGAAGGTGTGGGTGGGTCAGGTGCCAGGGGAAAGGTAGACTTGGAGTTAGTTGGCAAGACTGTAGCTGGACTGGGCAGAGCAAGGGCAGAGGGAGGCATGGTGAGCACCAGGGTCAGGAGGCACTCACGCCTGGATGGATTCAGTCACCGAGCCGATCTGGTTGACCTTCAGCAGCAGGCAGTTGCAGGCCTTCTTCTCAACGGCCTGGGCAATCCTCTTCGGGTTGGTGACTGTGAGGTCATCCCCCACGATCTGGATGTCCACCCCCGAGAGGAACGAGGTCCAAGTGGCCCAGTCATCCTGGTCAAAGGGGTCCTCGATGGAGACCACTGGTGGGGTTGGGAGCAGAGATGGGGCGAGAGGTCAGAAGGAGCCTCAAGCAGGGGTGACAGGTCTGAAGAGCTGGGATGGGGATTACGATGGGGATAACACTGAAATCACATTAGGCAGTTGCAGGGGAGTCAGGCAGGAACACCGGGACACCTGGGAGCCTCACCAGGATAGTTTTTGATGAAGCTCTTGTACAGCTCCCCCAGCTTCTCCCCAGTGATGTGCCGTGCGGGATCATCAGGTGACTTGAAGTCAAGATCGTACTTCCCGTTGCGAAAGAACTCAGAGGCTGCCACATCCATCCCGATCACCACCTTGTCTGGGTAACCTGCCGCCTGGATGGCTGTCTTCAGCAGCTCCAGGGCTGGAAGAGGAGCAAGACAGGACCTGATACTCCAGTGCCCCCTGTCTACAGCCCCCCTTCCTGTGGGGGAACCTAAGGGGTCTGCCCCTCAGGGTGCTCAGCACTGACCCTCATTGTTCTCCAGGATGTTGGGTGCAAAGCCGCCCTCATCACCCACGTTGGTGGCATCCTTCCCATACTTGGACTTGATGACCCCCTTGAGGTGGTGGTAGACCTCGGCTCCAATGCGCATGGCCTCCTTGAAGGAGCTGGCTCCCACGGGCAGAATCATGAACTCCTGCATGGCCAGCTTGTTTCCAGCATGGGAACCCCCATTGATCACATTGAAAGCCTGCAAAGGGAGAAGGAGCTCAGACCTGGGCTGGGGCATGAGGGGTGGAGGTGGAATCCTGGCTTCCCTACTTACTAGCTGAGTGGTCTAGGGTGAGTACTTTTGCTCCTCAGAGCCTCTTTCCACATTTCTATAGAATGGGGACAGCAAACTTGGAAGGAGGCAACATCTACTTCCTTGCAGGATCTTTTGCTAAAAATTCTAGAAAGTGGATGTAAAGTTCTTAGCATGTGCCTGGTATATAAGAGCTAACACTTTTACAACACTTACTACACGGCAGGCACTGTACTAAGTGCTTGGCATACATACATTAGCTCATTTAATTCTCAAAACACTTTTATTAACTAGGTACTATTATTACTCCCTCCCTATTTTACAGATGAGGAAATGGAGGCATAGAGAGGTTAAATAACTTGCCTAAAATCACCACAACTAGTGAACAGGCAGAGCCAGGATTTGAACCCAACAGTCTGTCTCTATTGAGTCCACGCTCTTATACAATCTTCCTAATAAGTAACAAAAAATGGTAACATTATTATTGAGATTAAATTCAAAGGGTTTCCATTAAGAGGGCATTAGTTTAATAAAGACTCAAGAAGATACAAAGAAATGCTGACATCCTTGCCGTGAAGAAGAAGTTCTCAGTTTGATTTGGGGGGTGGGGTGCAGGGGCGGAATGAGGTTGGAGTTATTGAGCCTGGGATCGGAATGTGAAGGAACCGGGTCGCATGGCAGGGGAAGTCAGCAGAGAGAGGCTTAAGGGAAGGTTTGGATTGTGGGAAAGAGGGAGGGGCTGGACCACAGTAGGAGAGATTGGATTTCAGGAAACTGCCTCTTTGGAGCTGGGTCTGGAAGGTGGATTTTCCAAGGGGCTTCTTAAGCACCCCTCTCTGGGTGGCGGAGCTTGGTCAAGGTGAGATCTGGCTGGGGCATCTGCACTCACAGGCACTGGGAGTATGAGGTCAGGGTTCCCTGCGAGATCTGCGATGTGTCGGTAGAGTGGGACCCCCTTCTCAGCTGCTCCTGCCTTACACACGGCCAAGGACACGCCCAGGATGGCATTGGCCCCAAACTTGGCTGGAAGGAGGCAAGCAAGAAGAAAGGGTGAGAGCTTCTCCCGCAGGGTTTGGAGTGATCTCTTTGAACATCCCCTGTGGTCGCCCCAGAAAGAATCCAGAGCTGCTAACCACTGGGCGTTAAGATTTTGTTAGCAGATCTCTACCCTGCCGCCTGGGAGCCCCCACCCCGGGGAAATGTGTGAGCTGTATCCAGAGCCAGGCCCAGGCCTGGCAGACGGCAGACAGAGGAAATGCCTGTGGAATGAATAAAATCCAGCTACCAAGTGCCCCAAAATGTGGGACACAGAAATAACCCCGGCCACCCACCAGCCCCTGTGGTCTTCTCTCCCCACCCCTCCCACACCGCATCGCTTCTCCTCCTCTAGCCCCTCACTCACACTTATTCTCGGTTCCATCCAGCCCAATCATAAATTTGTCAACTTTTTCTTGATCCACAACGCTTAGTTTCTGGAAGGGCAGGTTTGGGGAGGGAAGAGCACAGGTCAGATTTCTCAGAAGTCAGGGCATGTGCAGCAGGAAGGGTAAGTGCAAATATGTGGGGGAGGGGGGCTGCCTGGGGCATGGGGAGGAGGTGTGGGGAGCAGGCTCCCCACTTGCCTTTTCCAGCAGAGCGGGGCCTAGAGTCTTGTTGATGTGTTCCACAGCCTTCAGGACTCCTAGAGAGGCCAGAGGGAGGGGGTTGGGATCTCCGAATCAATCAGGCCTCTTCCTATGGACCCCAGCTCCTCAAGAAGCTTTGGGTTCCAGTCCTCCACCCTTCCTGTGCCCATGTCCTAAAACCACCCACACAGGCTCCTTCTCCATTGGTCTCTCCTCACCTTTCCCCAGGTAGCGGGATTTGTCTCCATCTCTTAGTTCCAGAGCTTCATAGATGCCTGTGGAAGCCCCACTGGGCACAGCTGCTCGAAATCGGCCTGGGGCAGGAGGAATGGGAAGATCATGGAGAGTCACCCTCCAGCCCCCAAATGGCTGAGGTACCCTCCCTGAGCCCAGGGACAGAAGATAGAGCACAGAGAGACTCCTGCTTTTCCCAGCTCCCAGCTCTGGAGCTAGGTTGGCCTGGGAAGAAGTCTGAGGAAGGGGACCCCAGAGAAAGGAGAGGATGTGGCACAGAGTTGGGTGGAGGACACATGGGGTTGGGGTCTTCTGAGGCAAACGAATTCAATGGGCCTGTGTTACCCTTATCTGTGTACAGATCCACCTCCACGGTGGGGTTGCCCCTGGAGTCCAGGATTTCCCGGGCAAAGATTTTCTGCATGGCCATGGCTGCAGGACAAGAGGTGTGAGTGAGTGTGGACAGTTGATCCCTTAAGGAACCAGAAATCCCTTGCCCTTTAAGAGTCTTCCCCACTCCAAGAAGGCAGGTGCTAGAGCTAAAAATACCCCACAAAAAGGTCACAGACCAAAGAGGCAGGCACAGCCCCCTCCCCCATGCAGAACAGCTCCTATTCCACCCTCCCATCTTAAGAATCCAGCGGCCTCTCCTTTATAACTCCCTGAGCCCCCACCTCCCCAAAGCTGCACTTGTGCCTTCTCCTTCCACCTTTCTGGTCACGCAGTCTATTCTCCATGGCCTCCTGGTCCTCAAACCCTTTTGGGTTCTCATTTTTCTGCTCCCAAATCCTTGTGGGTCCCCAATTCCCTACCTGCCCTTCCATATCCATCCCTGCTGCCTCTCCTCACAGCCTCCTTTCCCGAGATCCTTGGGTGCTCCCACAGCGTGCCCCATCCTGCTTGCTCCACCCAGCCAGTCTTCTTCAAGCACCCCCAGTCCCAGGAGGAAAAAAGCTAAAATCTCCCCCCACCCTTCTTCAAGCCAGCACCATGCACACCTTTTGCCCCCTCCACCCGCTGGGGCTGGAAGATTCACCAGACCTGGGATGTCTTCGGTGGGGGCTTGGATGGAGCTCCGAGTCTAGGTGGCAGCTGGGACAGTGTCAGCTCACCCTGTCTCAGCCTGGGC
Source organism: Microcebus murinus (assembly GCF_040939455.1). NCBI lineage: Eukaryota > Metazoa > Chordata > Mammalia > Primates > Cheirogaleidae > Microcebus > Microcebus murinus. The sequence goes on along the minus strand of NC_134121.1, from coordinate 15,089,381 downwards.
ATTTATCTGCTAGCCACCCTGTCCCCAGTGAGCCCCGCCTCTCTCTCTCCATCCAACCCCCTCTACACTGGGCTGGCAGCCAAGAGCCCACTACAGCCTAAAAGCAGAAGCCTTTGGCCCCCTCACCAAAGGTCGATGAACCCCCCACACTTTCTCTGTCCTCCAATAAAGGTCTCCACTTTTAATTCTACCCTTTGAGAGGGGCAGGAAGGAGCTTCAGATGGGGGGGGCTGTCCCCCCTCCCCTTTTGCAAAGGTTGAAGAGGAAGGAGTGCCCTTTAGGAAAGGCCAGGGGTAACCTGAGCCCTGCAGGGCTGGGGAGGGGGCCTGGAAGAGGGGCTGCAGGATTGACATCCACACAGGCTCAGCTCACCCGGCGGGCCTCTGCCCTCAGTGTGGGGCGGGGCGGGGAATCTGGAAAGCTCTGAGGTCTAAACCTGAAGCCCCCACGCAAACAGCGAGAGGGTCTCACCTCTCAGGATCCTCATAATGGCCATTCCCGGGGCCACCCCATCCAGCCCTCTCCCGGCCAGCGCGGGGGGTGAGTGAGGGCACTGGGAGACGAATTTAGACCGGCCCTCTGAGCTGGCGCGGCGCCCGACTGATAACCGCTGGGACAGCACTTGTCGCCCAGCGGGGAGACAGTCGGTCAGGAGCCCTGTTCCCCACAGCCTGTGGGCGCTTCGGGGCGCGGCCCCAGCCCATCAATGAATGGCGTTGAATCAGGATTGGAAAAAAAAAATGAATGGACGGAAGGAGGGATGGCTCTTTGTGAGCGTCCGAGCGCCAGGGGCCTGCGGGGCGGTCGGCCCGCTTGTGGCGCCGCAGGGAACTGGGTCTCTACACTCGGCAGCTCTCTGCCTTGGCGGGTTTGGGGGCAGTGCGAAGTCTGCCCCGAGTCCTGCCGCAGCCCCGGCGGGCTGACCCGAGGCAGGGGGTCACGGGGCGCCTCGGCTTCTCGCCCGGGACTCGGAGGCCCCTCGCGCCGGCGCCGGAGCGGCCCGCGCTGGGTGACTCACCCCGGTGGCCCTGTCCCCAGCTCTCCTCCCCGCCCCGCCTGCCCTGCGCAGTGTCTCCCAGCCCCCACCCCAGGAGCACTACCGGGTCCCCACCCCCGTCTTCCAGCGTGCCCTTCCCCCTTATCGCTGGCCGCTCCCTCCCGGGATTTTTCCACCCTGGGGTGGGGGTGCGGCAGGCCAGAGGTCAGGAGACGGCGCGCGGGGAGCGCCGCCACGTGCCAGAGAGAGGCCCCGCCCGAGCCCGCCAGTGACTCAGACGCGCGGCTGTCGAGGAACACGGGCTCGGGGGGCGTCGGGGGCCCCGGGTTTCGGAGTGGACGCCAGGTATGCACGCCTTGCTCCGGAGGATGAGACAGAACGAAGCCCCTTCCCGCCCGGGAGGCGCTGCCTGACCCCGGCGCCCCCACGCGGGAGGGACCGGAAGCAGCCAAGCCCCTCAGAGCATAGGAGTCTGCAGGGGGCTGGTCTCCTAAGCCCACCTGCCACACCCCTTCCCGATGGGCGCCCAGCGAACTAACCGCACTCAAGTACTTAGCACAGATTTTACTGGAAAATAAGAAAAAAACCAACGAGCTCAAAGTAGAAGGGATTTTCCCCTTTTGATAAGTTGTCAATCTTGGAACTTTAGTACTTTTCCGCCTTGAAAAATGGCCCCGCCCGTCTCGTCCCGCGCCCGCTCTCAGTGACCTCTGCAGAGACGGGCCAAGGGGCACAGCCGGTGACCCAAACTGCTGGCCTGGGACGGGTGGGGCTGGGACGTGGAATGAGGCCGTGGGCTGGAGAAGATCCAGAGTAGGCATAATCTCCTGGAGTGGGGATGGGCCCGAATGAACCCAACCTGTGCGACCCCGGCCAGACGCTGTGGACAGCAGAGCTCCGGTGGGTTCTTTCAGCTCTGAGAATGACTCGGGTATTTTGTCAAATTCCCCTTTGCTTTCTTGAATAAGTAAAGTTAAGGATGGAGAGGCGGCAGCACGCACGCCTTCGCCCCCGCCCCTTCCGTCAGGCAGGAGACACGTCCTAGGGCTCGCCTTCCTTCCCAGGGCGGTCTGAGTCGGTCGAGCCCGACGCGCGCCCGTGCAGCCTGCGCCGGCCCCAAACGCCCCACGCGCTCTCCCTCCCGGCCCGGGCGCAGGCGCGGGCGCACGCGCCGCCGCCGCCCGCCGGTCCTTCCCTCCAGCGGAGGTGGGGGGAAGGAGGAGTCGTTCTGTTTAACCCTGGGTTCCCCGAACTCTTTAATTTGCTAAATTTGCAGCTTGCTAATTCTTCCTCCTTTTTCTTTCCTTCCTTCCTCTGGCTCACTACCTTCCCCTGTACCAAAGTCGGGTTTATGTTCACTGAGAACTGGAGCAGGCCCTAACCTTAGCCTCTCTTCCGCCACCCCCCATCCTTTTACATTGCTTTCCATCGAACTCTGCAAATTTTTCTATAGGGGGAGGGATTTTTAAAATTGCATTTGCAAAGTTCGGTGTCTGGGCAGGCGAGGGGGTAGGGAGGGAATGGGGAGCAGGCCCCGCCCCTACCGCCCTTTGCAAATAAAAATCGGGGGGGAGGAGCAGGAAGTGGCGGTGCGAGGGTTGCTGCACAGCTAGCAGAGCCGCGGTCCGGACGGCAGCGCGTGCCCCGAGCTCTCCGCCTCCCCCCGCCCGCCAGCCCGAGGCAGCCCGAGCCCAGCCCGTGGGCCCAGCAGCAGCGCCGAGAGCAGCCCCAGTAGCAGCGCCATGGCCGGGTGGAACGCCTACATCGACAACCTCATGGCGGACGGGAACTGTCAGGACGCGGCCATCGTGGGCTACAAGGACTCGCCCTCCGTCTGGGCCGCCGTCCCCGGGAAAACCTTCGTCAACATCACGGTACTGCGAGGCCTGGCGGTCCGGGGCACTGGTCAGGCTTGGACCCTTTGGGAGGGACTTGGGTGTGGGCGGGCGCGGTCTAGGGAGGGCAGCGAAAGGCCCTGATCAGGTCCTTGCCCTGGAAGCGGCGTGAATGGCGGCTGCACGTGAGCGGGTCCGTTCATTGCCCCTCAAGTCCTACGCCCCAGGCGGCGGCGCCCATCCCGCCCGCCGCCCCGCTTCCCGCGACGGGGCGTTACATCCGGGGCACAGGGCGGGGAGGGGCGCGCCGCCCGGTGCGGCGGCCCACTTCCGCCTCCTCCAGGGCGGGGCGGGTACGCGCTGCAAATTTTAACTGGGGATTGTGCTCGAGCCAGGTCTTGGGGACCCTCGGACCCCCTGTTCCCCTTCCGGCCGCCAGCTTGCGCCCCCTCCATCATTGTTCCCCCTTATGCGCGAGGGAGCCCCAGGCGCGTGGCCTTGGTCTCATGCCCGTCTTCTGTGGGCTCCCTGCCCCTCCCAGCTCCGTTAGAGAGGGCGAGGCCGCCACACATCCCCCTAACTCGGCACGTTGGACTCAACATTCCTATGAGGCCAATCCCGGAAGTCCCCTCGCCCTCCCTTCCCGCCATCTGGCGGGGCCTGGAGCAGGGGAACTTTGTGAGAAGTTCTAAGATAGTGTAAGTGAAGGAATAAGGGATGACTACTGCTGTCCCCACCACCACCTCCCCTGTCCACACTGCCCGGAAGTGGGGAGGGGGAGCGGAAGTTCAAAAGGGGGGAAAGGGGGTTTCCGGGCGGGAGGGGACCGGATGTGGGGGCTTGGGGTGTAAGGGGGGGAAGAAAGGTTCCCTGAGGTATCTAGACCCAAGAGCTGGCTTGCAGGTTCTAGCCCCTGTTCCCCTTCAAAAGTTTTCCAACTTTCCCAGAAAGCCCCCAGGGGTCTGCTTCCTCATCTTTGGGCATAGATACCTGGACCTAAACTCGAGGTTACTTGGAGACCCAGGCGTCCGGGCCCCTAACAACTCCTGCAGAACCTTTGACCAAATAAGGGCAAAGTTGCTTCTCCTGCTTTGCCCGCCCCCTCCCTTCCCCTGTCCGCTTCTGCTTTTCCTGAAGGAGAGTTCTGAGACTCCCCACTCCTTACTGACTTTTGGCCCCCTTTATTTCCTGGGTTGACTTTCCCTGTTATACCCCGAGATCTCTACTTCTTCAGAGGAGTATGTCATCCTTTCCACCGTGGTCCCATTTTCTAGGTTTGGGGATCATTATCTTCTTCTGGACTAACTTCACAAAGTCCTAAGTGTCTCAAGTTTCATTGATGTATACAGGCATATGGCATACATCTCTCCCTGCTGGGTGCTCTATTTCCTGGAGAAGTGGAAGGCAGGTGGGTCCTTAGAGAACAAGGTGGGACTGTTGGTGTACTGACTCACTTGCTGGGTGCCTGGTTCCTCTTTCAGCCAGCTGAGGTTGGTGTCCTGGTTGGCAAAGACCGGTCAAGTTTTTTTGTGAATGGGCTGACACTTGGGGGCCAGAAATGTTCTGTGATCCGGGACTCACTGCTGCAGGATGGGGAATTTACTATGGATCTTCGTACCAAGAGCACCGGTGGAGCTCCCACCTTCAACATCACTGTCACCATGACTGCCAAGAGTGAGTTTCTGAGTCTTATCTTTTCTGTGGCTCTGAGATCCCTACTCTTTCCGTTATTTGGGTTCTTTTTGTGTGTGTTCCCCAATGTGAAGAATCAGACCAGCATTCTACACCCAGCCTGCTGTGTGCTGGGACCTTGGGTAGTCCCTCCAGTTGTCTTAGTTCCTCATGTTGTAATATAAAGTATTGAACTGCATTACCTCTTGAGTTCCTTCCTGCCTTGAGCCTTTGCAGATTAGAAACTTGTTTTCTTGGAGTAGGTATTGTTAAGGTTTTAAGTCAGCATTTAGCTCTCTTCTTTTGAGGTCTTTTGTTAAAACTTGGAGGTGGCAGGCTTATCCACAGCCATTTCTAGCCTGAACACACATGAGTCAGCAGTCTATGAGCCTTTGACCCCTAAATTTTAGTCTGTTCCTCTCCAGCCTTTAAGCTTGATTTTCCCCTTTTGAAAAGCCCTATTGTTTCAGGGTGACTGACAGCCTGCCTGTGTGTGGGGGGTTGGGAGGCATGAGGTTGGGTTACAGCCCCCAGGGCTGGACAGCTGCTGAACAGCTGGCAGGGGGTGAAATTGTGACACCTGGGTCCTAGCCTCCTTTCTCTTTCTCCAGCGCTAGTCCTGTTGATGGGCAAAGAAGGTGTCCACGGCGGTTTGATCAACAAGAAATGTTATGAAATGGCCTCCCACCTGCGGCGTTCCCAGTACTGACCTCATCTGTTCCTCTCCCCCACCACTCCCCACAGCTTTTGCACCCCTCTCCTTCCCATACACACATACACCATTTTTATTTTTTGGGCCATTACCCCATACCCCTTATTGCTGCCAAAACCACATGGGCTGGGGGCCGGGGCTGGATGGACAGACACCTCCCCCTACCCATACCCCTCCTGTGTGTGGTTGGAAAACTTTTTTGTTTTTTGGGGGTTTTTTTCTGAATAAAAAAGATTCTACTAACAAGGTGCAGTGTGATTTGAGCTTGGGTGTCAGACTGGGGGACAGGCACTGTGACTTGACTCCTTTATCCTGGCTTGGGGTTGGGAGCAGGAGGGCTGAGGCGCACTACAAAGTACAGGAATTTTGAGCTGTTTGCCTCCATGTCCAAGACTAAGCACCTGCTTCAGACCCATGTGGCCAGTTAGCCCAGCCTCTCCATAGTGGTGTTTGCAGGCTTAGGTCCTCAAGTGTACTAGTCAAATTTGAGTAATGGAATAGAGCCATCCAGACCAGAGAATGGGTCCAGGCCTGCGGGCAAGGCAGGGCCAGTTGAGTCATCCTCTGTGGGTGGGGCTCCCCCTCTCTGAGTCACAGCAAACGACTGCTGGGGCTGTCCCCATAACTACAGGTTAGTCTCCCCTGCCCCTTTATGGCAAAATAGGGGTGATTCCCCCAAAACTAAGTTTACCTGTGTGAGAATGATCTCACCCTTCCTTGGTCCACAAAACCAATTTTATTAACCCAAGAAGTAAAGATCCAGTCCCTTTGCTCCCCCCACCCCTCAAGTGCCCTCAAAATGTTAGGGCTGGGTTAAGGGAGAAACCTGGGATGGAAATGTCCCCTATCCCTCAACTTAGAAGACTAGAGGAAGAGGATGTGTGCAAATAGGTCACCAGAGGTGTGTGTGTGGAGGGTATTACACCAGGATGGCAGGGGAAAGGGAAGAGGAAGAGGAGGAAGGAGAGGATGGGGGATCTGTTGAAGGCCCAGGAAAAACAAGGGGGGCTGGGGCTAGGGAACCAAAGGAGGTGGGAAGAGTGGGGCTGGAGCCTAGGAGTGGGGTCCGTTCTGAGGCAGGGTGGTCCCTTGGCTCCCCTTCCTCATCACCCTCCTCTTGCCCCTGAATTTCTTCCTCCTCCTCATCCCCAGGACCCCGATGAACAGGCTGCTTGCAGATAGGGCAGGTCTTCCGAGTCTGAGTGAGCCAAGGGTCTACACAGCGGCTGTGATAGGCTGCGGAGAGGAATGAGGTGAATGAAGCACCTGGAGCCTGCCGGTGGCACAGGGGCATGGGCACAGGCAGCAAGGGCCTCACCATGAGCACAGGGGAGTACCCGCAGCTTGTCCCCATCCTCATACTCATCCAAGCAGATGGCACAGACATCATACTGGTCCCCTGAAGGAGAAGGAAAATAATTTAATCCACCACTGAGCCATGCTGAACCATAGCCCCCAAGAACTCACTCTGGCAGGCCTGTGGTACAGCTAAGTCTTGCAAAAATTCTTTTCCCTGGTCTACAGAGCCAGTGGAAGAGTTAAGACAAGGAGGTAGGATAAGGCCAGGGCAGAACATGGAAGAATTTGGAGCTACAGGGGACAAGCAAAGAGAAGTAGAGGTAAGAAGGGAAGTGGGTTTTTGGGGAGGTGTGAGGGTGGAGAGAGGGAAGGGGAGGAGCGGAAGTGGGGGGGCAGGGCTTCTGCTACAGCCTTATATGGGCACTGAAGGCTCCAGGGCCTAAAGACCCAGCCCCTCTTCACCTGTTTTTTCCTTTTCTGACTGAAGCCTCCCCACTCTTTCCATTTTTCTACTTTCTCCACTTTCCTTATAAGCAAGGTCTGTCTGTCCCCCCATCATTTCCCCCAACTATTTCACTTAACAATCTTTGCTTTCTTTTTTTGAGACAGAGTCTCGCTCTGTTGCCCGAGCTAGAGTGCTGTGGTGTCAGCCTAGCTCACAGCAACCTCAAACTCCTGGGCTCAAGGGATCCTACTGCCGCAGCCTCCCGAGTAGCTGGGACTTACAGGCACACGCCACCATGCCTGGCTAATTTTTTTTCCCTATATGTATTAGTTGGTCAATTAATTTCTTTCTACTTATAGTAGAGACGGGGTCTTGCTCAGGCTGGTTTCGAACTCCTGACCTCAAGCAATCCACCCGCCTCAGCCTTCCAGAGTGCGATTATAGGCGTGAGCTCACTCTGTTGCCTGGGCTAGAATGCCGTGGCATCAGCCTAGCTCACAGCAACCTCAAACTCCTGGGCTCAAGCAATCCTTCTGCCTCAGCCTCCTGAGTAGCTGGGACTACAGGCATATGCCAACATGCCCAGCTAATTTTTTCTATATATTTCTAGGTGGCCAATTACTTTGTTTCTATTTTTAGTAGAGACGGGGTCTCGCTCTGGGTCAGGCTGGTTTCGAACTCCTGACCTTGAGCAATCCGCCTGCCTTGGCCTCCCAGAATGCTAGGATTACAGGCATGAGCCACTGCGCCTGGCCACATCTTTGTTTTCTATCTCCTGTATTCCAGCTCTTCTGTCAGTGTATTTGTGGGTACACAGAGAATAAATAATGGCTTTTCAGGCAGATATCTTCTCACTGCTAGCTTGCCCACCCCTTATCTTCTGGGCTCAAACTCCTTCAGAACCAGGTAAGCTGTGGAAAAGGCCCTCCTCTCCCCTAAGCCCCTCACCCTTCTGATAGTCATGCGTAGGAATCTGCTTCAGTTGTTCTTTGGTAAGTCGATTCCGCTGGAGCCGTTTCCGGTGCTGGATACAGCGAACTATCTGGGGAAAGCGGGAGTGGATAGATCAGGCTTAGGAAGTAACACTGAACAATCTAGGACAAACCACCCCCACCTCCCAACTCTAGATCCAGTCTGGCCTTATAGGCCCCAGGTCTTCCCATCATGCTCCCTGAGCTACTCACCATCACTGCTCCCATGGCCAAAACCAGTAGTCCCACTATCCCTGTGAAAGGGATGAGGTAATAGCCCAAGGGGAAGCTATTGTCTGGAACCAGAAGCACCCGAGCCCTGGGAAAGGAAGACCAGTCTCACAGGGGCAAAAAGGCAAAGGCACAAAGGAAGAGGGTCAAAATAACTGGCTCTGGACAAGGCCCATGGGTGGGGAAGGGAGTGGGAAGAAAGTCAGGAGTCAAGGAAAGAAGGAAGGACCTGAGACTGAATGGATGGGGCAGTGTGGCTTGAGCTCCAAGTTGGCATGGAACTGTTGAAGGATGAGTGGCAGGGAGGGACATGTCCTACCCCTTCTCGTAGACGAAGAGGGTACGCAGGTACTCAGAGCTCCTCTCCCCAATAAACACAGATGGGATCCAAATCTGCTGCTGTATTTCCTCTGTAGGGATCAGGGTATTACTCCAGGGACTCAACCTTCCAATCCTCAAATCCTTTGTAAACCCTGGCATTTGGCACTTTTGCCCCATCCTACCCAAAAGATTGGCTTCTTTTCCCTAAGGCTTCAACCCTCCCACCATCTCTCAGTCTAAGCTCTACTGAAAACCCAGCTGTTTAGATCTCCCAACCTTACCACTATTCCACACCATGTTCAGAAGTTCATTGGAATTCACATTGTGTACTATAGCTGCACCATACCCAGCCTTCTGGGCATTTAGGACCTAGGGAGACAAGGCATAGGATAAGGAGCCACCATGGGCCTTGCCCCTCTTCATTCCTGTGGTGCCTTTTTTCACCCTCAGCTTCCCAGCTCCCACTCCATATTCAGCAACCTTGAGGTCAAAGTTGCAGTCGAATCTTCGAAGCAGTGCAATAAAGACTGACCCATTGACCGGGGCTGGGGGTGGTGGGGCAATGGGGCTGCAGGCATTGTCTGGGTGAGCCTCCACAAGGAACCCCTGGGGAAGAGAAGCAAACTGATAGATTTCTTGTCCCTAGGTTCTGCTCTCCACAGGGCCCACCAAGCACACTGGTCTCACATGTTGCATTCTCTATCCTCACTTCCTTCTCATTCCTGGGGTCTGAGCATCACACCCAAGTCAGAAGTCTACCTCCCTTAGCCTCCTGAAAATGCAATTACATCAAACATCTCTTCCCCAGACCCTCCCCTTAACTGTCTCCCTGTCCCAGATGGGCTAACCTGTACCCTGTACTTCAGGCTAATTCAATTCTGCCTTCCAGTTCCCCACCGACTGTAATTCAGTTCTCTACCCATCCTTGTCACTTTCTCTCAAGTTGTTTCACACTCCCCTTTCCAGTATACACTACTCATACAGAACACGCTCCCCCATCTTCAATCTTCCAGTTACCCATCTCACAAACAACTCTACTGCTACCTATGACCCAACTGAGTTCTTGCTATGTGGCAGTCATTGTGATGAAGTACCACAAAATTATATAATTTAATCCTCACAATAACCCTAAGATAACTTCTATTGTCCCATTTTACAGTAAAACAAATTAAAGCTCATAGAGATAATTAACTTGCTCAAGGTCATAAGAACTAATAACTGGCTCCTGACACCCTACTGATAAGCACTAACTTGGTCGTGCCTTTTATCTTTCTCAGTCCACTTTCTGTCTCCCTGATATGCTGCAAGTTCCAGGGGTGGACACTTTGACTTCTCCCTCAAGATTCTGGATTCTACACTAAACATGCTCGTGCACTTGGTTCCTAACTTAACTCTTCCTACCATCAGCTTCACCCAGGACAAGGCTCCCAACCCCTACTCAGAATTGAGGATTCTGTGAAATAGAAACAAAGAGAAGGAAATCACCTGGAGTCCCTCCTGGCTCAGGGTAGCCCCAAATAGAGCTGGGAGGTCTGCAAAGTCCATGCTGGCATTGTGGTCCGAGGTCTGCGGACAAAAAAGCGTGTTCCCCTTGAGCCTGCAACCCCTCCTTTCAGCGCCCTCCCCTACCCGCCCCTCAGACTCACCGCTCGAATGAGCCCTCGAATGGGGGCCGCTCCCCACAGAACAGTGGCCACAACCACAGGAAGCGGGAAGGCCGCAGGGTGCATGGCAGCGGGAGGGGAGAGGCTAAGAAGGCCGCGTCTTGGTAGCAGGAGCAGAAGCGGGAGTTCTGCGCCCTCCTGCTCCTCCTTTAGGATCCCAGGGGTCCAACCACCCCCAGGTCCCACTTCCCAGCTACATGGGGGCGCCAGAGAAGAAATCCCAATTCGGGAGGTGAGATATCTATGCCGCTCAGTGGAGCTGGGAGGGAAACACTAAATGTATCCTTTCCTGGTATAGAGATAAAACAGGGAAAGGGACGGAGACCAACACAGGTGACAGAAAAACTTCTGGAAGGGTGGGGGAGCTCAAAGAGGTGGGACTTCCGGCCAGGTAGTCCGTCTTCCTATCCCCTAGAAAAGGGGTTCCGGTAAAGAAAGTCAGGCCGCTTCCAGCATTGGACGCTCGAAATGGACTTCCGGTCCTAAAAGGCTGGTTAAAAGAAAGGTTAGAAGTGGAGGGAGTGCCTGTGGAGTTGGAGGGAGCACCAACGCCTCAGAAGATGCCCTAATCGTCCCCACTTTAGTGCCCAAGATCTTGGGGTTGCCCTGTTTACAAACCTTTCCTCCCTCTGGCTGCCGCCGCCGTACCTCCAAGTCTCGCGAGACTGCTCACCACCTCCGCCCCAACCCCCGGCAGCCGAAATCTTGCTATATCTATCGCGAGAGATCTAACTTTGGCCAGTCTGACTCTCCCGATCTCGCGAGATCTTCAAACAAACTCTTCTCTCTTTTCCCGCGATTGCAATCCGGTAAAAAGTGCGTCTGTACTCCGGTTTCCTAAATCAGTCACACCCCTTCCCGCATGCATCCGTCAAGCTCCTCCTTCAGCTCCACCTTATTCCCGGCCGGCCTTGCGCTGCGCGCCTGCGCTCGCTCCAGCTTCCAGCTGGTGCCGGACCTGAGAGCTGGAGGGGTGTGCGCGCGCGCCTTCGCCCTGTTGCACGCGCGGTGTCACCTTGGGCGCGAGCGGGGCCGCGCGCGCACGGGACCTGGAGCCAGGGGCCATTGAGTGGCGATGGCGGTGACAGCTAGTCCCGGGGCCGGCGGGGTAGACGGGAAGCCCCGTACCTCCCCTAAGTCCGTCAAGTTCCTGTTCGGGGGCCTGGCCGGGTAAGCTCAGGCCCCAGGGATGGGAAAGGAGGAGGAAGGGATGGGAGCAAGGAACCGGGCCCGGTTTATCTCTGGGTCTTTTGCAGTGACCTGAGCCGGCACGGGGTCAGCGCGATCCCTAGTGTTTTGTGAGGTCCCTGATGGGCTGCCAAGAGCCCATTGTAGGGCCGGCCCCTGCTGGACTGCATGCAGGGTCATTGCACAACCCCCGCCAGCCCACTTGAGTTTCCCAGCCCATTGCTTAGCTCTGTTTGGCTGTATGGGGTTCCGGGTCATTGGATGGCTCCTGCAGGACTACTCGGAGTCTCAGGTCGTGGATGCACCCCCTCTTTCCTTTCCTGCGTCGGACTGCATGCGGTCCCGGGTTAATTCTTGACTCATGGAGCTACTCGGAGCACTTTCATTGCATGGCCCCTACTGGACTTTTGGACTTTACAGACTCATTGCTCTTGGTACACACACAGACTCTTCTACACATGCTCACCAGCTTCCTGAATCCTTAATTGCATGACCGTTGTAACTCTTTGCTGGCAGTCTCTAGTGGGCATTGGTAGATCTGGGAAACCTGGCCCTTGACTCCACCCCTTCTTCCCCCAGGATGGGAGCTACAGTTTTTGTGCAGCCTCTGGACCTGGTGAAGAACCGGATGCAGCTGAGTGGTGAAGGAGCCAAGACTCGGGAGTACAAAACTAGTTTCCATGCCCTCACCAGCATCCTGAAGGCAGAAGGCCTGGGGGGCATTTACACCGGGTACTGGGGCCTCAGGATGGGGGGTAGGGTGTGGGTTGGCAGCTCCAGACCTTGGTCTGACATACCACTTTGCTTCCCAGGCTATCAGCTGGCCTGCTGCGCCAGGCCACCTACACCACTACTCGCCTTGGCATTTATACTGTGCTGTTTGAGCGCCTGACTGGGGCTGATGGTACACCCCCTGGCTTTCTGATGAAGGCTCTGATTGGCATGACCGCAGGTGCAACTGGTGCTTTTGTGGGAACACCAGCCGAGGTGGCTCTTATTCGCATGACTGCTGATGGCCGGTGAGTTCCAGGTCTGAGCCTTCCCCAGCCCCATTCCCTGTAATCCAGGACGAAAAGACCAGTTTCTTATTCTAGATCTAGAACAGAGCATTTGCCTGTTCTGGTCTCCCTTTCTTTGCTCCTGTGGGCAGGGTGGGCTCTCCTGATCTTGGTCTTTCTCTGACTTCCCACCAGGCTTCCAGCTGACCAGCGCCGTGGCTACAAAAACGTGTTTAATGCCCTGATTCGAATTGCCCGGGAAGAGGGCGTCCCCACACTGTGGCGGGTGAGTGAAGCTGAGTGGTGAAGGATGTGGGGTGTGGGGGTCAGGTCTCAGGCATTTCTGATTCTTCTCTCACTCCGCTACCTCCAGGGCTGCATCCCTACCATGGCTCGGGCTGTCGTCGTCAATGCTGCCCAGCTGGCCTCCTACTCCCAATCGAAGCAGTTCTTGCTGGACTCAGGTGAGACCCAGAGCTGGGCTCTCAGCTTCCAGCCTGGCCTGGGCCACCTCTGAGCTGACTGCCACCCTCACTTCACCCCCCAGGCTACTTCTCTGACAACATCTTGTGCCACTTCTGCGCCAGCATGATCAGCGGCCTCGTCACCACTGCCGCCTCCATGCCTGTGGACATTGCTAAGACGCGGTGAGTGTGCATGCCTGGGCCTGGGGGGCAGTGGGGGAGCCCCCTTCTCTCTCACATCCCTACCTCCTCTCTTTCAGGATCCAGAACATGCGAATGATTGATGGGAAGCCAGAATACAAGAATGGGCTGGTGAGGAAGCGAGGTTGGGCCTGGGTGGGAGTGTTGGGTGCCCTGGGAGGGCTGTGAAGGTAGCTGGATAAGGGGAACAGAGCTGTAGAGGCCAGGTCCTAGCCCCCACACCCCGCCTGCCTGTCTGTCTAGGATGTGCTGTTGAAGGTTGTCCGCTACGAGGGCTTCTTCAGCCTGTGGAAGGGCTTCACACCGTACTATGCCCGCCTGGGCCCCCACACTGTCCTCACCTTCATCTTCTTGGAGCAGATGAACAAGGTCTACAAGCGTCTCTTTCTCAGCGGCTGAGGTGGCCTGGAGCCAGTGTGCCAGGGCTGCCACTCGGCCGCTGCTCCCACAGTCACTATACCCCAGGCGCCTGGACTCTGCTGGCCTGGGCCCCTCTATTTATTTCCCCTCCACAGTGTGGTCTCCTCCTTTGCGGTAAAGGACTTTGGTCTCTTCTGCCCCCTGTTCCAGCTTGCCCTGCTTGCCCTGATCCTATGAGCACTCACTCTGCTGGCTGTTCCTTGGAGGGGAGCTGAGAACTCCCTGAGGATTTCTGGCCTCCTCTTGGGTGTTAGTTTCAGGGCACACAGCACAAGAGAAGATCTCCCTTCTCAGTGGAGAAACCAAGGCAGAGGTGAGGGGACAGGAGAGAGCAGAAACTAACAAGATGGTCAAAGGGTCTGAAGTGGAAAGACATGGCCCTTCCTCCCCCTCATTGAGGACTTAATAAATTGGATTGATGATACTACCCCCAATCTGGAGAGTTGTGGGGTTTAGGAGGGGAGGAGACTGGACAAAGAAGCTGGTGCCCTTGGAGAACAGGAACTGGAGTTTTTAAGAAAAATTATTAAAGAAAAAGCACCCGCCGATTTTTGTGCAAATGCTGTGTAAATCCATCCTGCCACAGCAGCTGACAGGGCCAGGAAACCCCGGCCTCCAGGCCCTGTGTGTTGCTTTCTAGCCGCTTGCCCAAGAATGCAGCAGACACACAAATCATCTCACATAATCCCCAGGAAAAGCCCGGGGGGTCTGGTGACTGCTTCTGCAGCCTAAAGGTGGGGGGAGGGGAATAAAGAACTTCTGTGAAGGGAAGTGAGACCTTTGTGGGCTGGAGCCAGGCCTGAAGCCTGGAGGCTTGAGAAAAAGGAGGGTGTTGGCCAGAGACTGAATCTGGGTGCTAGGCTGGGGAGAGTGACTACCTTGTCCTTTGTTTAGAGGGAGATGTTTGGTTCCTAGGCCTGGCCCTTAAGGACCCTAAAAACTTCCTGGAGTATACACGGGCATGGGAAGGTCAAACAGAGGAGTGCTGGGCAGCATGCAGCCAGAGAGCATTGTGCCGTGCCAGGCCAGAGGACAGGCAGGCAGCAGGTGGGAGCTGTCGCCTTGGCAGAGCCTTGTCAACAGAAGAGGTGGAGCTCAGCACCCTGGCACCCTTGCTGCTGCCTTCCTTCTTGCCCCTGCATGCACACCATGTCCTGGGCCTTGTCCTTAAGGAGTTCCTGCTCTAAAGGGGAAGATTATGCAGGAACAGTTGGGAAGTCGAGTATAGCAATAGACCACTGCAGGCTACCTGAGAGCACCCAGCCCAGCCTAGGAGACACCTACCCAGCGGTTGGGGACAGGTGGGGACTGCACTCCTAGCTAGAGTGAGGGCAAAGGCTTGGAGAACTTTGATGGGGAGCAGGTGATCCACGAGAAGTTGGCAATAGTTGCAGCGAGGATTGCGACGTGTCTGCTGTGAGAGGGGAAGCCGAACTGTTAGATGGGGTCAGTGCATGGAACTGACCAAGCTCAGAAGTGACTGCTAAGCTCAGGAGTTTGTCCTCTACTTGGGGAGGAATTCAAAGCAGGGAGAGATGCAGTCAGATTTTCAGGTTAGGCAGATCCTTCAGTACCATCAGGAGGAGAGGGGTCTCCATGGAGCTAGAAAAGCCCAGCCTTCTCTCCCATTCCCTGGGCCCCTAGCCCTGGTTTGGGTCGGAGACAAGGCAGGAGAGGAAGCCTCACCCATGTGGTTAGGGGATGGCAGACCCTGTGGAAGCAGGGGAGAGAAGTGGGTTCCATTTGCCTGTGTTCTAGCTTGAGGGCAGGAAACCCAAGACTGTTCAGTCAAACCCTCTGAGATGGCACACACTGCTGGGTCCACACCCTCATCCTCCTGACCTGGGCAGTGAGGAGAGTTGCACTTCCAAGGTGGGACCCTTTGCCCTTAGTACCGCAGGCTGCAGCAAGGTAGGCCTCAATAGTGTCCCTAAACTCCAGGGAGACTTAAGGTTCTTGAATTGGACCTGATGCTTGGGGTGGCCTGGTGGGTAGCCAACCCTGGAGGACAGAAGGAGGTGCCCCAGGCTGGGGAGGTTTATTGGGTGAGTAGCTGTGACCAGGGTGGGGGCACCTGGGGCCTTGGGAATCCTCATGACAGGTGCCCCAGCCACTCTTTCCCTCTCCAAAGAAACTAAATTTTCTTTTTAAAATTATTTTTTATTATACAAATAATATACAATGATGATGGAAAACTAGAAAATGCTAAACAGAGAAAAAGAAAAGAAAACCACCCATATTTATAACACCCAGAGACAATCGAGTGCTCACAACCTGACACATGGCTCCCTGAATTGTCTTCTGTGCTCAGATGCATGTGGGAGCCACGCTCTGCTCTGCTTATTTGCTTTTCCTAAAAACTCTTCCCAAACACAGTGGTGACAGCCATGTGATCTGGCAACACCCTGTGCAGCATAGAGAGCTTTGTCCTATGAGCCACCCAACTCCTCCATCTCTCGGCCCTTCCTGATTTGCTGGCTCTGAGGTTGTGTGTGCAGTGTGAAGATGGCCCCATGACCCCGTGCTCCTCACCCACCCCCCACCCCCACCCCCAGCTAGATCCCAACAGGACAGCCCATCAGAGCCTCTTGAGGTCCCCAAACCTCCCACCCTCAGAGGCTGTGGCCAGAGTACCGAATGCCCACTGTGCCCAGCAGGTCCTGACCACGACCCTGACTCAGAGCTGAGGGCCGCCGTCCTGCTACCAGAGGCCCCACACGGCCATTAGGCCGGATCCACAGGAAGAGGCTGGAGCGGAAAGTGGGCAGTGAGCCTCGAAGGAAGAGCAGCCAGGCCCGGGGCACCATCACTTGCCTTCCCCTCTGCAACTCCAGATGTGTGGTTTGCGTGGCTGTGGCCAAAGCAGCACCCAGGCCGTTGTCCAGGGCCTGTGGTTTCACGCGCTGGAGCCAGGTCAGCAGCAGGATGAGCACCACACAGGCAAACAGGAGCCAGAGGACACCCAAGACATAGAAGCCCAGGGAGAGGAGGCAGCAAAAGTCAGGGTTAAGAAAAGGGCCATTTCTGGAGCTATCTAAATTCCCTTGAGCCACCCCATGGTGGACAGATTCAGGGATGATAGTTACGATGGGTTCTAAGGTAGTAGAGAATGAGGTGGGTTCTATGGTAGTTAAGAATATGATGGGGTTTGGGGCTGTGGAGGGCTCTGGGGTGGTGGTCAGGGCTGCGGTGGGCTCTGGGCTGGTGGTCAAGGTTGTGGTGGCCTCTGGGGTGGTTGGGGGTGTGGAGGGCTCTGGGGTGGTTGGGGGTGTGGAGGGCTCTGGGCTGGTCGGGGGTGTGGAGGGCTCTGGGGTGGTTGGGGCTGTGGAGGGCTCTGGGCTGGTCATCGGGGCTGTGGAGAGCTCTGGGGTGGTCGGGGCTGTGGAGGGCTCTGGGGTGGTCGGGGCTGTGGAGGGCTCTGGGAGGGAGGGGGTTATGGTGGGTTTACTAGTGGGTTTTGGAGTTTGGGAGAATGCGATGGATGTCGTGGTAGTTGGGAATGTGGTGGAATCTGGGATCCATCTGGTTGGGAATGCAGTCTGGGTCTCAGTGGATTCTTGTACTGGATGCAAGGAAGACATTTGGCTGTCTATAGAAGCAGTAGACTGTGAGTAGAGTAGGCCCCAGTGGGTTACATGGGCTGTGGTGACCACAGTCCTTGTGGTATGCACCTTACCACCCTCAGTGTTCTCTTCTGTATAGTAATCGTAGTCCATGGCATCCGCATCACCAAGGGTGGGGCAGTCCTTCCCTGGGAACTTCTCGATGGGTACCTTGCCTGCATCAGAACACTTCACACTGGCCACATCGGGGGTCATGGCCTTGACATCCATACCCTCCTTCCATAAGTAGACATTCTGGGCATTGTTCTTCAGCCAGCCACGGAAATAGAGGATCTCACAGTTGCAGTGCCAGGGGTTGTCGTGGAGAAAAGCAAACGGCAGAAGGAGGGTCCCAAAGAAGCCCTTCGGTATCGTGCTCAGTGAGTTCCCTTGGAGGTAGAGAGTGTCCAGGTCCTCCAACCCATCCAGGAGCCCAGAGGGCAGCTCTTCCAACCCGTTGTTAGCTAGATTGAGCTTCTTCAGGTGGGGTGTGGGTGCCAGGAGTCCTGGAGGCAGAGTCTTTAGCTTATTGTCACGCAGGTAGAGCTCATGGAGTTGGCTCAGGCCATCCAGGGCACCTGGAGACAACGAGGTCAGCTGGTTGAAGGAGACGTCCAGGGACCTGAGAGCAGGCAGTGCTGGCCCGAGCCGGGGTAGGCTTTGCAGCTTATTGTGGGATATATCCAGGGTCTCCAGCAGTGGCAGCTTCTCATCCGTCTGCAGCTTGGCCAGCTCGCACTGACGTAGGTGCAGCTGAGTGAGGCGAGGGAAAGACACCAGGGATGCCGTGGAGAAGGTGTGCAAGGGGTTCTCACCCAGTTGGAGGATGGCTGTGTCTTTTGGCAGGTCTGGAGGCAATGCTGTCAGCTGCTTGTTATCACAGTTCACTTCTACTTGGCTGGTCACTTTGGTGACCTCACAGGGGTGCAAGGGGTTTGGCAGCAGGAGCAGCAAGAGCAGGAGAGGCATGGGGACCTGTGGGCAAGTGGGCCTTGAGTGGACACCCCAGCAGTCCCCAGCGGCATTCCCTCAGCCCCCAGTACCCCATAGCTTCCCTTCCAGAAACTCAGCTGCCACAGTTCTGTCCTCCCTGCTCCCCTCTTCCACCCTCGCCCCCAGAGCCCAGACTGCCAGCTCCAGGTCCTCAGCTCTCATCCCTCCCCCAGCCCCAGCCCCAGCCCCAGCCCCAGCCCTGGCTTACAGGCAGGTGCAGAAAGACCTCCGAAGGCACAGAGCTGCTTACAGGGTGTGACTGGTCCTTCTCTCTTCCAGCCCCAGGGAGGGTTTGGCCAGGGGCAGGAAGGGGTTGGAGATGGGGAGGAAACGCCAGCCTGATAGGGACTCCTGTGAGCCGGGGAACAGTGTCCCCTGGGACATAGGCCCTTATCACCTCCCTCCACAGCTTCCCCCAGGCACTCCCTTTGCCCTACTCTCTCCGCTTCCCTTCCACAGACTCCTCCAACCACCACCCCCTCCATCTTTTGAGAACCTCTCCAGATGCCACCTCTCTTCCCCTTCCAGCTGTGTTCTTAGAGTTGCCTAATTTTCATTCTCTCCCGCCCCACCTCCCTCTGCCTTCTCACTCCACGCTAGGCTGATTTCTCCACCCCACTACTCCCTTGACTTGGCTCTCGCCACGGTCACTGGTGCCTTCCATTCCTCTGCGTGCACTGGACACTTCTCCATGGTGACCCCACTGGATTCCTGCCAACTGCTTACCCATGGCTGCTCCCTCCTTGGGATTCTCCCTTTGGCTTTTTGGCTTCTGTGACATATGACCTTGTAATTTTCTTGGTTTCCCTGTTACCTGTCTGGTTGGTCCTTCTCAATCTCCTTCATGGATACCTCTTCTTCCACCCTTCCTGAGCAGTTAACTTGCCCCATGGTTTGTTCTTTGGCTCTTCTCTTATACTACGCAACCACCCAAGATTGTCCTTATTCACTCCCTTGCCAACACACCTATACCTTCCACCACCTCTACCCCAGTGATTCTCAAATCTGTATCTCTAGTCCAGACCTGGACCTCCAGTCCAGACCCCTGAGACCCAAACACATGTGCCCACTGCCTTTTGGACTTCTCTACTTGGATGTCCCATAGGCACTAAAACATATGTTCAAAATTGAGCTCATCATCTCTCTCCAAATAGCCTCTCCTCCTGTGTTTGTTCATCCTGGTGAATGGTACCCTTGTCTACTCATTGACCTAACCATTCAGTCAATACAAACGAGGTCCCTGATAGCCACCTCTAACTCCTCCCAGCCTTCATCCCCACATCCCCACATCCAAGCCCATCACCAAGTTCTGTAGATTTTTATCTCCATTTTCCCTCTATCTACTCTCCATGCCCAATGCCACCACTCGTGGTCCTGGGCACCATCATTCTCCCTGCTGCATCCCTGCATCAGCCACCTTAATGGTGTCCCAACTCTCTGATTTCCCTTTTTCTGTCCATTCTCCACCAGTGTGGTCTTTCAGAGATGCAAATTTGCTCATACCCTTCTGCTTCCCAGTGGCTCCTTACAGATCTCCGGAGGAAGTCTAAAGTCCCTAGCATGGCCTACAGGACCCTGTGAGATCTGGCCCTTGCGTGCCTCTCCAGCCTCACCTTTTACCATTCTACCCTCTTTCTTTTCTTCTTTTTTTTTTTTTTTTTTGGAGACAGAGTCTTACTCTGTTGTGTGGGCTAGAGTGCTGTGGTGTCAGCCTACCCCACAGCAACCTCAAACTCCTGAGCTCAAGCAATCCTCCTGCCTCAGCCTCCCAAGTAGCTGGGACTACAGACATGTGTCACCATGCCCAGCTAATTTTTTTCTATATATTTTTAGTAGTCCAGCCAATTTCTTTCTATTTTTTTTTTTTTATTAGAGACGGGGTCTCACTCTTGCTTAGGCTGTTCTGGAACTCCTGAGCTCAAACAGTTCACCCACCTGGGCCTCCCAGAGTGCTAGGATTACAGGCGTGAGCCACCACAGCCGGCCCCCTCTTTCTTGATCATTCTCTTTCCTGTACCTGAACTTTCCACTCACCCCTTTTCAACCCTTCTGCCTAACTCTTACTTATCTGGCAAGTTCCAGCTCAGAGTTTCTTCCTCTGGAAAGTCTTTTCTGACTTCCCAAGACTGGGTAAGGTGTCTATTTCAGAAAGTCAACCACCCCATGTGTTGGTCCACTGTCCCTTCTAATGATGAAAATGCACCCTTTACTGTTCCCCAGAAGGAGCACCATGCACCTGCCTGAGTCTGCCCCTCTCTGCTTACAATGGGTGACCAGATACTTGAGCCAGTTAATTCATAGACTGGAGATATATATATATATATATATATATATATATATATATATATATATATATATATATGTATAAAGAGAGAGAGAGAGAGAGAGAGAGAGAGAGAGAGAGAGAGAGAGAGAGAGATGGGGTCTTGCTCTTGCTCAGGCTCGTCTCAAATTCCTTAGCCTCCCACCTCAGCCTCCCAGAGTGCTAGGATTACAGGCGTGAGCCACTGTGGCCGGCCTTAGACTTGCTATTTATATAATTTTCCAGCTGCAAAAAGTATTGGAAAATGTTGAAAAAATAAGGCAGTTAGTATGAGAAAGTGAGGTGGAAGATTGCCTAGAGAGAAGCAATGATGGTAAGGACCCCAAAGCTGTTGATTTTTACTGCATTAGTATCAGAATTTTTAATTGTCAGCAACGGAAAGTGCTCTGGCTAAATAGGCTGCAAAGGAATTCATTAAAATGAATTCTTACTTCACACACTTCACAGACTTCTCAGAACTAGACATGGAGCTATGCAGCCAGGAACAGAGCCCAGACCCAGGCTGCAGAACCAGTCTGGTGAGCAAAACACTGCTCCTGCTGCAAGACCAGGGCACTGAAGCTTGCACTGCTGAGCCAGAAGGTCTGTGTTGCCACAGCCTCCCTTGCTGCGGAGGAGAAATCCCATACCATCCCTATTCCTTTGTGATACTAACTCCTAATTCAAAGTCTGAGTGAGTCTGATTGGTCATGGGCTGTGACTTAGCTGCAAGGGAGTCGGGGAAAAGCAAGTATCTGGCATTTTCAGCTTCTGTAATAGTATGCATGCTCTGCTTCTCCAAACATCCCTAAGTGGAAGAATTTTTCAAACATGGAAAAGCGACTCATATGCTTTGGCATCTACTGAAGAGATCGTGTGTTTTACTTTCTTCAGATGTCAATGTCTTGAATTACGTGTATTAATGTATTTTTCAAATTTTGCATCATTGAATGCTTGGAATTAAACCTACTTGGTCATTATGAATTATTCTTTTAATATGATTCTGGGTTGATTTGCTCACATTTTATTTAGAACTTCTACAGCTAAGTTAGAAAATAGGAGTGGTCTGTAGATTTCTTTTGGGGATCTTTGTTTTTTTGTTGGCTTGTTTGTTTTGTGATTGGGGTTATGCTAGCCTTGTAAAATAAGTTAGAAAACTTGGTATTCTCTGGAACAGTTATAGATCATAGGGATTTTCTGTTCTAAATCGTTGGTGGAATTCACCTATAAACCCATCTGGATCTGATGCCATTTGGGAGATAGCTTTTTGAATACCTTTCAAATCCCTAATTACTGATCTGTTGAGATTTATATTAATATGTCTTGAGTCCATTTTGGCAATTTATTTATTTATTTATTTATTTATTTTTTTTTTGAGACAGAGTCTCGCTTTCTTGCCTAGGCTAGAGTGAGTGCCGTGGCGTCAGCCTCGCTCACAGCAACCTCACACTCCTGGGCTCAAGCGATCCTCCTGCCTCAGCCTCCCGAGTAGCTGGGACTACAGGCACAAGCCACCATGCCCGGCTGATTTATATATATATATATATATATATATATATATATATATATATATATATTAGTTGGCCAATTAATTTCTTTCTATTTTTATGGTAGAGACGGGGTCTCGCTCAGGCTGGTTTTGAACTCCTGACCTTGAGCAATCCGCCCGCCTCGGCCTCCCAGAGTGCTAGGATTACAGGCGTGAGCCACCGCGCCCGGCCATTTTGGCAATTTATAATTTATTTTTCATTTTTTTCTCATATATTCTTTATTGAGGTTTAATTAATGTGAAATAAAATGCACAGATGTACATTTAGATGTACAGTTCTCAGTGTTTTGATGAATTTATTCCCTCAGGTAACTCCCGCCCTAATTAAGACATGAAACATTTCCATCACCCCAATAAATTTGTTTTGTGCCTCTACTTAATTCTTTCCACATGAGCAGCCACTAATCTTTTTCCTGCTCTAGGAATTCATATAAATGGAATTGTATAGTATGTAGCCTTTTGTGTCTTTTTGTAACACACAATGTTTCTGAAATCCATCCATGTTGTTGTGTCTGTCTACGTCTAGTGTTCTCTTGAATGGGAATTGTTACATGTGACCTTTTACATCTGGTGTCTCTCCCTACTTTGTAGAATTGACCAGCCAAAAAACATTAGGATCGAAGCATGGCTAACCAACCCAGATTCCAAAATGAGTTAATAGAGGCAGTAGATGTTAGAATCTTTGCAGCAGCCAAAGTGGACTATTCTGTGGCCAAGGAAGACATCCACAGGGACTTTAACATTGGGGTATAAGCTGAGTTGGTATGAGGGTGCCTGGTGATCTGCATAAATGAGGGCTACAGGATAGGTGGCGGTAGGGGATCTGGGTTGTGTGTCCGCATTTCTCTGTCTGGACTGGTCTTGACCCCACCCTCAGGTATCTGTGGCTGTTGAGCTGCTTGTTTTTGCTGAATATTCTTGTGTTTTGCTTTCTTGAATTTTGCCCTGTTGTTCTTGAACCAAACCTGCAGTACTGTTGGATGCATGTTAATTTTTGAGGCCATCTCTTTCTGAAGGCTGGGGTTTGGGTTTGGGTTCTCATTAAACAGGATGTTCAAAGCTTCCAGTTGCTTCTCAGTGAGCATGGTTCGTTTTCTATGTGAAAGCATCTGGTGCGTGCCTTGATGAAGCTCCTCCGAATCTGACATCTTCCGATCCAGATGTGCACCTCTGATCAGATCCACTGATAAGAACTCTATTTCAGGGCCGGGCGCGGTGGCTCACGCCTGTAATCCTAGCACTCTGGGAGGCTGAGGCGGGCGGATTGCTCGAGGTCAGGAGTTCAAAACCAGCCTGAGCAAGAGCGAGACCCCGTCTCTACTATAAATAGAAAGAAATTATTTGGCTAACTAATATATAGAAAAAATTAGCCGAGCATGGTGGCACATGCCTGTAGTCCCAGCTACTCAGGAGGCTGAGGCAGGAGGACTGTTTGAGCCCAGGAGTTTGAGGTTGCTGTGAGCTAGGCTGATGGCACGGCACTCTAGCCCAGGCAACAGAGTGAGACTCTGACTCAAAAAAAAAAAAAAAAAAGAATATTGTTCAAATGATATTGATTAAAAAAAAAAAAAGAAGAAGAAAAAAGAAAGATTATATTTTCAATTATTATTTTTAAGTGGAGAAGCTGACAAAGATATTTTTAAAATTTCAGGAGTTTATTGCAATTAAACTTTATTTTGAGATCACTATAAATTCACATGCATTTGCAAGAAATTGTACAGAGAGATCCCATGTTCTCTTTACCCAGTCTCCCTCAACAGTACCATCTTGAAAAACTGTAGTACAACATCACAACCAGAAAATTGACACTGAGGAGATACAGAACACTTTTATCATCACAGGAATCCCTCATATTGCTCATTTATAGCTACACACACTTCCTTCCCTTCCCTGCCCTTCCTTTCCCCTGGCAACCACTTATCTGTTATCTATGTCTATAATTTTGTCATTTCAAGAATGTTATATAAATGGAATCATACAGCATGCAAACTTTAGGAATTGGCTTTTTTCACTCAGCATAATTCTCGGGAGATTCATCCAGGTTGCTGTATATATCAGTAGTTCGTTTCTTTTTATTGCTGGGTAGTAATTCTTTAGTATGGATTTACTGCAATTTGTTTAACCATTCACCAATCAAAGGACATCTGGGCTGAGTCCAGTTATTGGCTATTACAAAGAAAGCTGCTATAGGCCGGGCGCGGTGGCTCACACCTATAGTCCTAGCACTCTGGGAGGCCTTGGTGGGCAGATTGCTCCAGGTCAGGAGTTCGAAACCAGCCTGAGCAAGAGCGAGACCCCGTCTCTAATATAAATAGAAAGAAATCAATTGCCCAACTAAAATATATAGAAAAAATTAGCTGGGCATGGTGGCGCATGCCTGTAGTCCCAGCTACTTGGGGGGCTGAGGCAGAAGGATCACTTAAGCCCAGGAGTTTGAGGTTGCTGTGAGCTAGGCTGATGCCACAGCACTCACTCTAGCCTGGGCAACAAAGTGAGACTCTGTCTCAAAAAAAAAAACTAAAGTAAATAAACAAAGAAAGAAACAAAGCTGCTATAAAGATCAGTGAATGTATTTTTGTGTGAACATAGGTTCTCATTTCTCTGGGATAAATGCCTACAATTATAATTTCTGGATCATATAGTAGTCAGTCACATGTTTACTTTAAGAAACTGACAAACATTTCCAGAGTGGGGGTGTAACATTTTACCTTCCCACCAGCAATGTATGAGTGACCCAGTTTCTCTCCATCCTTGTCAGCATGTGGTGTTGTCAATATTTTAGTAATTCTGATAGATGTGTAGTGATGTCTCATTGTGGTTTTAATTTGCAGTTCCCTAAATGGGTGATAATGCTGAAAGGGTTTTTTTTTCTTGTGCTTATTTGCCCTTTCTATATCATTTTTAGTAAGATGTCTTTTCATGTTTTTTGCCTGTGTTCTAATTTGATTGTTTATTTTTACTGTTGATTTTTGGAGACTTATTTACATATCCTAGATATTAGTTCTTTATTGGATATGTGGTTTGCAAATATATTCTCCCAGTTCTTTTCATCCTCTTAGTGGATTTTTTGCAAAGCAAAAGTTTTAAATTTTGACAAAATTCAACTTACCAATTTTTCTCTTATGGATTATGTTTTCGGTGTCAATGCTAAGAACGCTGTCTAGCCCTACATCTCCAACATTTTCTCCAATGCTTTTTTAGAAAAGCTTTATCATTTTATATTTTACATTTAAAATCAAGGTTCTTTTTTTCCTGGTCTATGAATTTTCAGTTGCTCTAGCAGCACTTGTTGTAAAGACTATCTTCCCTCCATTGAATTGCTTTCACACCTTTGTCAAAAATCAGTTGGTCATAATTGTGTGAGTCTGTTTCTGGGTTCTCCATTCTGTTCCATTGGTTTATGTGTCTATCCCTCCACCAATACGATATAGTAGGTCGGGTGCAGTGGTTCATGCCTGTAATCCTAGCACTATGGGAGGCCTAGGTGGGAGGATCGCTTGAGATTAGGAGTTTGGGACCAGCCTGAGCAAGAGCAAGACCCCATCACTACTAAAACTAGAAAAATTAGCCAGGCCTGGAGGTACATCCCTGTAATCCCAGCTACTTGGGATCCTGAGCCCAGGAGTTTGAGGTTTCTGTGAGCTAGGATGACGCCACAGCACTCTAGCCCAGGAGACAGAATGAGACTCTGTCTCAAAAAAACAAAACAAAACAAGGATATTTTTGTTGGGTATAGGATTCTGGGTTGAAAGTTCTTTTCTTTCAGCTCTTGAAAAATATTGTGCCACTTCCTCTGGCTTCCATGGTTTTTGGCAAGAAATCCACTGTGATTTGAATTGTTTTCTCCCTAGAGGCAAGGTGTCATTTTTCTCTGACTGCTTTTAAGATTTTTAGTTTTTTTTTTTGTTTTGTTTTGTTTTTTTTTTTTTTGAGACAGAGTCTCCCTTTGTTGTCCAGGCTAGAGTGAGTGCCATGGCATCAGCCTAGCTCACAGCAACCTCAAACTCCTGGGCTCGAGCGATCCTTCTGCCTCAGCCTCCCGAGTAGCTGGGACTACAGGCATGCGCCACCATGCCCGGCTAATTTTTTTATATATATATCAGTTGGCCAATTAATTTCTTTCTATTTATAGTAGAGACAGGGTCTCGCTCTTGCTCAGGCTGGTTTTGAACTCCTGACCTTGAGCAATCCGCCCGCCTCGGCCTCCCAAGAGCTAGGATTACAGGCGTGAGCCACAGCGCCCGGCCTGTTTTGTTTTTTTTGAGACAGAGTCTCATTTTGTTGCCCTGGCTAGAGTGCTGTGGCGTCAGCCTAGCTCACAGCAACCTCAAACTCCTGGGCTCAAGTGATCCTCCTGCCTCAGCCTCCCATGTAGCTGGGACTACAGGCATGCACCACCATGCCCGGCTAATTTTTTGTATATATATTTTTAGTTGGTCAATTAATTTCTTTCTATTTTTAGTAGAGACAGGGTCTCGCTCAGGCTGGTTTCGAACTTCCGACCTCCAGCAATCCGCCCGCCTCGGCCTCCCAGAGTGCTAGGATTACAGGCGTGAGCCACCACGCCCAGCCAGATTTTTAGTTTTTAAAAATATAATTATGATGTGTCTTGGCATGGCTTTTTGGTTTATCCTCTTTGAGGTTTGCTCAGCTTCTTGCATGTGTAGGTTTTCAGCCATTATATCTTTGAGTACTTTTTCAGCACCACCCTTTCTCCTCTGTTTCTGAGAATCTGATGACACAAATGGTAGAATTTTGTTATTGTCCCATAGGTCCCTGAGCCTCTATATTTTTTTTCAAGTCTATTTTCTCTCTGTTGTTCAGATGGGTTGATTTCTATTGTATCTTCCAGTTCATTGATTCTTTTCTCTGTTCCCTGTGTTCTGTTGTTAAGCCCATTCAGTGAGCATTAATTTCAGTTATTATATTTTTCAGCTTTAAAATTTCCATTTGTGGGCCGGGCGCGGTGGCTCACGCCTGTAATCCTAGCACTCTGGGAGGCCGAGGCGGGCGGATTGCTCAAGGTCAGGAGTTCAAAACCAGCCTGAGCGAGACCCCGTCTCTACCATAAAAATAGAAAGAAATTAATTGGCCAACTAATATATATAATATAAAAATCAGCCGGGCATGGTGGCTCGTGCCTGTAGTCCCAGCTACTCGGGAGGCTGAGGCAGGAGGATTGCTTGAGCCCAGGAGTTTGAGGTTGCTGTGAGCTAGGCTGACGCCATGGTACTCACTCTAGCCTAGGCAAGAAAGCGAGACTCTGTCTCAAAAAAAAAAAAAAAAAAAAAAAATTTCCTTTTGTGGGCCGGGCGCGGTGGCTCACGCCTGTAATCCTAGCTCTCTGGGAGGCCGAGGCGGGCGGATTGCTCCAGGTCAGGAGTTCAAAACCAGCCTGAGCAACAGCGAGACCCCGTCTCTACTATAAATAGAAAGAAATTCATTGGCCAACTGATATATATATATAAAATTAGCCGGGCATGGTGGCCCATGCCTGTAGTCCCAGCTACTCGGGAGGCTGAGGCAGAAGGATCACTCGAGCCCAGGAGTTTGAGGTTGCTGTGAGCTAGGCTGACGACACGGCACTCACTCTAGCCTGGACAACAAAGCGAGACTCTGTCTCAAAAAAAAAAAAAAAAATTCCATTTGTGGCCAGGTGTGGTGGCTCATGCCTGTAATTCTAGCACTTTGGGAGGCCAAGGCAGGCTGGTTTTGAACTCCTGACCTAGAGCGATCCAGCCGCCTCGGCCTCCCAGAGTGCTAGGATTACAGGCGTGAGCCACCGGGCCCAGCCTCAATTTGTTCTTTGTTTCTCCACAAGTTTACTATGTTTCAAAGCTATGTTATTAGATGCACAAATGGATACAACTATTGGTTAGTATTGGTTTTCTGGGTGCTGTAACATATTATCCCAAACTGAGTGACTTGGAAAAACAGAAATTTATTCTTGCACAGTTCTGGAGGCCAGAAATCTGAAATCAAGGTGTCCCCGTGGCCAGGCTTCCTCTGAAGACTCTCGGAGAGAATTCTTCCTTGCCTCTTCCGGCTTCTGGCAGCTGCCAGCTCTCCTATGCTTTCCTTGGCGTGTGGCGTTATCATTCCAATCTCTGCTTCTCCACACAGCTTTCCCTCCTGTGTCTGCTCCTCTTCTGTCTCTTGTAACACTTGCCATTGGACTTAGGGCCCACTTGGGTAACCCAGGATGATCTCCTCATCTCAAGATCCTTAACTTCATTATATCGCAAAGACCCTTTCCCCAAATAACGTGACATTCACAGGCTTCAGGGATTGGGACATGGACACACTTTGGAGGATAGGGGAGATTATTCAGCCCATTACAACTACTATAGCTTTTGGTGTATTATACCTTTCATAAGGATGAAATATCCGCCCTGGTCCCTTTTAGTGCTTTCTCTGTTGAATTATATTTTGTTTGGCATTAATATTGCTATATTTGCTTTCTTTATGTTAGTATTTTTATGCTATCACTTTTTTTATTCTCTTGTTTTCTAGCTTTTTACCAATTTGTTTTTGGTGTCTGTCTTGCAAACAGCATATAGCTGGATTATTTTGTAACCCAATCCGAGCATATGTCTCTTTAATAGGTGAGTTCAGCCTAATGCACTATGTCTTTCTCACATATGTTTGAGCTAATTCCTATCATTTTATTCTTTTTTCTCTGTTTTTTCTTTTATCTGGTTGATGAAGTTTATTTTCCCCAAATGTTTGGAAGATGTATATTCTATTTATATTCTCCTTTAAAAAAATTTTTTTTAAGACTGGGCGTCTTGCTCTGTCACCCAGGTTGGAGTGCAATGGCAAGATCATAGCTCACTGCAGCTTCAAACTCCTGGCCTCAAGGCAATCCTCCCTCCTCAGCCTCCCAGAGGGCTGGGATTACAGGTTGAGCTGCCACACCCAGCCCTGTTTATACTCTTCTAATGATGACTTTTAAACCTTTAAAAACTTTTTATTGAATGATAATATATATATGCAGAAAAATACACACCATAAACTGAACACACCCATGTAACCAGTACCCAGATCAAGAAATAGAACATGGCCGGGCGCGGTGGCTCACGCCTGTAATCCTAGCACTCTGGGAGGCCGAGGCGGGCGGATTGCTCAAGGTCAGGAGTTCAAAACCAGCCTGAGCGAGACCCCGTCTCTACCATAAAAATAGAAAGAAATTAATTGGCCAACTAATATATATAATATAAAATCAGCCGGGCATGGTGGCTCGTGCCTGTAGTCCCAGCTACTCGGGAGGCTGAGGCAGGAGGATTGCTTGAGCCCAGGAGTCTGAGGTTGCTGTGAGTGAGGCTGACGCCACGGCACTCACTATAGCCTGGGCAAGAAAGCGAGACTCTGTCTCAAAAAAAAAAAAAAAAAGAAAAGAAATAGAACATTAGCAGGAACCAGAAACTCCCCGTGTACCTAACTAGTCATTGCCCTCCAAGGGACTGTCCTTACATTTTAATATGGGATTCATTCACTCATGTACTTTTTTTTTTTTTGAGACAGAGTCTCACTTTGTTGTCCAGGCTAGAGTGAGTGCTGTGGCATCAGCCTAGCTCACAGCAACCTCAAACTCCTGGGCTCAAGCGATCCTACTGCCTCAGCCTCCTGAGTAGCTGGGACTACAGGCATACATCACCATGCCTGGCTAATTTTTTTTATATATTAGTTGGCCAATTAATTTCTTTCTATTTATAGTAGAGACGGGGGTCTCGCTCTTGCTCAGGCTGGTTTTGAACTCCTGACCTGGAGCAATCTGCCCGCCTTGGCCTCCCAGAGTGCAAGGATTACAGCTGTGAGCCACTGCGCCACACCCATTCATTTACTTTTAACATAACATTTAAAGGCAATTTCCCATAAAAAAAACTAGAACAAGTCACTACCACTTGCCCTCCAAATAAGATGAGATTCTTAGAATGTATTTGGTTTTCTACCCCTCCTCCCCACCCACCACCACTTTATCTCCAGTGGGATATCATCAGGGATTTAAATTCTAGGTTACTACTTCCATTTCATTTATTTCTTTTTTTTATTTCAAAATATTAAGGGGGTACAAGTGTTTCATGGATATCTTGTATAATGCTTAAGTCAGAGTTTTTAGTGTGCCCATCACCAGAATAGTGTTCATTGTACCCAATAGGTAAGTTTTTACCCTACACCCGCCCTCCCACGTTCCCCCCTTCTTGGTTCTCGTGTCCTTTATAGCACTTTGTGCCCATGTGTAGCCATCTGTTAGCTCCCACTTATTAGTGAGAACATATGGTGTTTGCTTTTCCATTCCTGAGATACTTCACTTAGGCTAATGGTCTCCAGTTCCCTCCAAGTTGTTGCAAATAACATTATTTCATTCCTTTTTATGGCTGAGTAGTACTTCATGGTGTATATACAGCACATTTTCTTTATCCGTTCCTGAATTGATGGGCACTTAGGTGGATTCTGTTTCTTTGCAACTGCGAATTGTGCTGCAACAATTTCCATTTTAAAACATCAATTAGCCGGGCGTGGTGGCTCACGCCTGTAATCCTAGCACTTTGGGAGGCCGAGGCGGGTGGATTGCTCAAGATCAGGAGTTCGAAACCAGCCTGAGCAAGACCCCGTCTCTACCAAAAATAGAAATAAATTAATTGACCAACTAAAAATATATATACAAAAAAAAAAATTAGCCGGGCATGGTGGCGCATGCCTGTAGTCCCAGCTACTCGGGAGGCTGAGGCAGTAGGATCGCTGAGTCCCGGAGATTGAGGTTGCTGTGAGCCAGGCTGATGCCACGGCACTCACTCTAGCCTGGGCAACAAAGTGAGACTCTGTCTCAAAAAAAAAACAACAACAACAACAACAAAATCAATTAAAACTTTCTTAGGCTTACTAGTGAGTTAGCTGGTTTCTTTGCTCTCTGTTGCTCCAGGAATCGCACATCTTCGTCTGGGATTCTGGGATGACATTTGTCACTCCTTTCAGCTGCTCAGAACCCAAACACTTTCCTATGTTTCAGACCTCCCACATCGTAAGCAAGATCCTGCCTTTCATCAGACAATGAGAAAGTACCAGAC
Source organism: Microcebus murinus (assembly GCF_040939455.1). Lineage (NCBI taxonomy): Eukaryota > Metazoa > Chordata > Mammalia > Primates > Cheirogaleidae > Microcebus > Microcebus murinus. The sequence goes on along the minus strand of NC_134121.1, from coordinate 15,058,450 downwards.
ACATGGATCTCCTGTAGCAGACATCTCTCCTGGGCCCCTCCAGTCAGCTTTCCTGCCTGCCCTGGGGGCCCCACTAATTTCCTTCAGGGGATGGGAAGTGGCAAGCCCACCTGGTCTCTACCTGCAGGTGGGGACTACTTCTAATAGCAGCTACCATTCAACACTATGTTTTTGACATACACCCATATCGATGTGCGCATAGCTATAGTTCATTCATTCCCACTGCTGCACTGGATTTAGTTTGTATGACATTTTCCCCTTTCTGCTGTTTATAAACATTTGCATTGTTTCCACATTTCTTTTCATTACAAATAATACTGTTGTCAAAAGTCTTCTACATGTATCCTATTGGACATGTGCAAGAATTTCTTTAGGGCAATGGATACCCATGCCCGTCCCTCCCCTCAGACAGTTAAGTCAGAAACTGTGCTTTGGGTGAGACCTAGACACTAGTATTTTTTATATGTTTTTGTTTTTATATAATTTAAAGCTTACATAAAAAAATATAAGAATAGTGCTGGGTGCCGTGGCTCACGCCTATAATCCTAGCACTCTGGGAGGCTGAGGCGGGTGTATTGCCCAAGGTCAGAAGTTTGAAACCAGCCTGAGTAAGAGCAAGGCCCCATCTCGACTAAAAAAATAGAAAGAAATTAATCGGACAACTAAAAATATATAGAAAAAATTAGCCGGGCATGGTGGCGCATGCCTGTAGTCCCAGCTACTCAGGAGGCTGAGGCAGAGGATCCCTTGAGCCCAGGAGTTTGAGATTGCTGTGAGCTAGGCTGATGCCACCACAGCACTCTAGCCTGGGCAACAAAGTGAGACTCTGTCTCAGAAAAACAAAAACAACCCAAGAATAGTACAAAGGACTCCTGCATGCCCTTTGCCCAGATTCACTGTTTCTGAACATTTTTTCTCATTTTCTTTCTTTCTTTTTTTTTATTCTTTTTTTTTGAGACAGTCTCGCTTTATTGCCCAGGCTAGAGTGAGTGCCCTGGCATCAGCCTAGCTCACAGCAACCTCAAACTCCTGGGCTCAAGCGATTCTCCTGCCTCAGCCTCCCAAGTAGCTGGGACTACAGGCATGTGCCACCATGCCCAGCTAATTTTTTCTATATATATTAGTTGGCCTATTAATTTCTTTCTATTTATAGTAGAGATGGGGTCTCGCTCTTGCTCAGGCTGGTTTTGAACTCCTGACCTGGAGCAATCTGCCCACCTCGGCCTCCCAGAGCTCATTTGCTTTATAAATCTTTCTCTTGTTTTTCTTAAAGCATTTGAGAGTACTTTGGATACATTATGTCTCTTTACCACTAAATATTTCACTGTGTGTTTCCTAAAACAAAGACATTTCCTTACACAACTGTAGTACAGTTATTAATTTCAGGAAATTTAATATTGATACAGTACTATTATCTAATCCACAGTTCATAAACCCATTTTGCCAATTGTCCTAAAATGTCTTTTTTTTCATTATTTTATTATTTTATTTTTATTTTTTAGACAGAGTCTCACTTTGTTGCCCAGACTAGAGTGAGTGCCATGGTGTCAGCCTAGCTCACAGCAACCTCAAACTCCTGGGCTCAAGTGATCTTACTGCCTCAGCCTCCCAAGTAGCTGGGACTACAGGCATGTGCCACCATGCCCGGCTCATTTTTTCTATATATATTAGTTGGCCAATTAATTTCTTTCTATTTATAGTAGAGACTGGGTCACGCTCTTGCTCAGGCTGGTTTCAAACTCCTGACCTGGAGCAATCCGCCCGCCTCGGCCTCCCAGAGAGCTAGGCTAAAATGTCTTGATAGCTGGGTTTTTTTCCGCTGTCTGAGATCCAATCCAAGAACATAGCTTTTTTTTTTTTTTTTTTGAGACTCTGTCACCCAGGCTAGAGTGCCATGGCGTCAGCCTAGCTCGCAGCAACTCAAACTCCTAGGCTCAAGCAATCCTCCTGCCTCAGCCTCCCTGGTAGCTGGGACTACAGACACATGCCACCATGCCCAACAAATTTTTTCTATTTTTAGCTATTTGGCTAATTTCTTTCTATTTATAATAGAGACGGGGTCCTGCTCTTGCTCAGGCTAGTCTCGAACTTCTGACCTCGAACGATCCTCCCGCCTCGGCCTCCCAGAGTGCTAGGATTACAGGCAAGAGCCACCATGCCCGGCCCTGGACCATAGCTCTTTAATTTTCTTTGGTTCCTTAACCTGTCTTTATTTTTTTATGGCTTAGACATTTTTGAAAACTATAGTCCAGTAATTATGTAGAATGTCTCTCAATTTGTCTGCTGTTTCCACAAGATAGGATTTGCCTTACATTTTTCTGGCAGGACTATTATGTAAGTGATGTTGTATCTTTCTTGGAGCATTGTATCAGGAAACATATCAATTTGGTCCATTACTGGTGATGTTAATGGTCACTTGGTTAAGGTGGAATCCACCTCATTTCTCCACTGTCAAGATTCTATTTTTCCTTTTGTGACTAAGAAGCACTTTTGTGGGGAGATACTTTGATACTATGTGAATATCCTGTCCCTAATCAAACTTTGGCCGATAGGTAGCGGCATGATTGATGATTCTTGCCTGAATCAATTACTAGGATGATGATTAAAAAACTGTCTTTCTTTTTTAGGTGATTCAAGTTTATTCCTTTTTCCTTATAACCAAAAGTTCCAAACTAAAACAAAATTTAGAATCAGAAGTGGGGTTTTAGCCAGGCATAGTGGTGCACACCTGTAGTCCCAGCTATTAGGGAGGTTGAGGCGAAAGGATTGCTTGAGCCCAGGAGTTCGAATGTTTCTATCCAGTATTTACATGGCAAAGCCACCACTTAAGCTGTCACCTTGGGTCTCTTGGATTCTAAACATGGGTGCTCTGTCAGTGAGGCTTTGGTGGATTGGTGGCTCCAGTTCTGGATCAACTGCAGGAGGGAAATTGTACTTTGAGCTCTTTAGACTGGATTAGTTACTGTATTATAAATTCCTACTGCACCTTGCCAAAGCTATTGTGATACTTTGTTTTAATGTCTGTCTGTCGCTCTAGATGGGAGACTTTGGGACAGCAGGCATTCAGAAACATAGCCCATGATCCAAGGGGTGGAAGCTGCTCCATGGATCGAAAGAGGATTGAAAACATTAAATAAGATACCTTAAAGATACATTAAATAAGATACGGGCTTCTCTTTATGTGTCTCACTTTTATAAGCTTTCCTCTAATGTCTTGTTATTACAGTCTTACAATGATCCTGCCAAAATACTACTTTTACATTTATTGAGAAGATGCTACTTTTATTTATTTATTTTTTATTTATTTTATTTTTTTTTTTGAGACAGAGTCTCACTTTGTTGCCCAGGCTAGAGTGAGTGCCGTGGCGTCAGCCTGGCTCACAGCAACGTCAATCTCCGGGGCTCAGAGATCCTACTCCCTCAGCCTCCCGAGTAGCTGGGACTACAGGCATGCGCCACCATGCCCGGCTAATTTTTTTGTATATATATATTTTTAGTTGGTCAATTAATTTATTTCTATTTTTGGTAGAGACGGGGTCTCGCTCAGGCTGGTTTCGAACTCCTGACCTTGAGCAATCCACCCGCCTCGGCCTCCCAAAGTGCTAGGATTACAGGTGTGAGCCACCACGCCCGGCTGATGCTACTTTTAGAAGATAAGCTACCCCTGCTCTGTTGCTCAGCAACGCCAGTCCAGGATGTTTCTGCAGGGATCACAGTATTGTGTGCCTTGTTCACTGTGGTAGCTCCAGTGCCTGACATGGTGCCTAATAAATATTTCTCAAGTGAGTGAAACAATGTAAGCAGAGTAGGCAAACAATAGTGGGAAAGGGGCTGTGTGATGTCTTTGGTTAAGCAAAAATTTTTAATTTTAATGTATTCAAAGCCATCAATGTGGTACTGTTTAGTAAGTGACAAATAAAACAATGAAACTGAATGGAGAGTGCAGAAACAGCCCACGTACATATGGAAGCTTGATACAGGATAAAGTAGCATGACATCAGTGGGCAAAGGTTCGATTAGCCGGTAGAGTGAGTCGTTGCCTCACTCTATGGAGAAAAAAGAAATAAAGCTGTATCCCTACCTTGCACCATATGCAAAAGTAAAGTCCAGATGAATTAAAGACTCTCAAATAAAAGGCAAACCCATAAAGCTAACAGGAGAAACATTGTGTTTATTGTTGTTTGTTTTCTGTGGCTTTTGTGATATGTTTTAAGATCTGCAAGGTGATTCCTTCCTCTTTTCTTTTTCAAAACTGACATGGCTATGCATGGACCCATATACATTTTAGAATAAGTTTGTCAAGTCCTTAAACATTTAATTTATAGATTACTTAAGGGAGCACTGACATCTTTGCAATATTAAGTTGAACCATCCAAACAAATATCTATTTATACTTTTATGTTGTCCTTTAACAGTTTCAGAGTTTTCTCCACAAACGTTTACAATATCCTTTATTACTTTAGTATCCATTCAAATATCCAACAGCTGCAAGGAGAGATATTTGATTACCACTTCACCTCTAGCTATTCTTTGAAACTGCTTCTTTCTGCTTTGGTTTATTGATACTGCCTCCTTTTTTGTATGTATAAAGTAGCACTTCTCTTTTTTTTGAGACAGAGTCTCACTCTGTTGCCCAGGCTAGAGTGCTGCTGTGACGTCAGCCTAGCTCACAGCTACCTCAAACTCCTGGGCTCAAGCGATCCTCCTGCCTCAGCCTCCCAAGTAGCTGGGACTACAGGCATGTGCCACCATGCCCGGCTACTTTCTTTTTTCCATATATATTTTTAATTGGCCAATTAATTTCTTTCTATTTATATATTTTTTTTTTGGACGAGGTTCTGGGGCCCCAAGAGCGGGGCCCCGGAAGTCGCCCACTTTCTATTTATAGTAGAGATGGGGTCTCGCTCTTGCTCAGGCTGGTTTCGAACTACTGACCTTGAGCGATCTGCCTTTGCCTGCCTCAGCCTCCCAGAGAGCTAGGATTACAGGCGTGAGCCACCACGCCTGGCCAGCACTTCTTTTTAACAAACAAATGGATAACATATATCACACAATTGCCTATATGCATCCAATTAAAGAGAAAAATAAAATAAAATAAAAATAAAGAAAAAAATAAACAAATGTATAATAAGCCCAGCCTTGGTATAAAACAAAAAGAATTTCCTTTTTCAGATTTTTGCTCAATAAAGCCTCTCATCATCATTAGATGCTGGGAATAAAGAAATCATAATCAAATATGGGAATATGCTTTCTCTATATTTAGACCAGATCAGGAAAATTAATGTAACTTTGATCATATTCTATTTAGACCATATCAGGAAAATTAATGTAACTTTGATCATATTCTTTTTTTTTTTTTTTTTTTTGAGATAGAGTCTCACTTTGTTGCCCAGGCTAGAGTGAGTGGTGTGGCATCAGCCTAGCTCACAGCAACCTCAAACTCCTGGGCTCAAGCAATCCTTCTGCCTCAGCCTCCTGAGTAGCTGGGACTACAGGCATGCGCCACCATGCCCAGCTAATTTTTTTTCTATATATATTAGTTGGCCAATTAATTTCTTTCTATTTATAGTAGAGACGGGGTCTCGCTCTGCTCAGGCTGGTTTCGAACTCCTGACCTTGAGCAATCCGCCCGCCTCAGCCTCCCAGAGTGCTAGGATTACAGGGGTGAGCTACCATGCCTGTCCTTTAATAGACTTTAAAGTTTTTGTTTGCTTGTTTGTTTTTTAGAGAGGTAGTCTTGCTGTGTTGCCCAGGCTAGTCTCAAACTACTGGCCTCAAGAGATCCTTGCTTCAGCCTCCTCAGTAGCTGGAATTACAGGCAGAAACTGCCTTCTCCACTTACTTTTTTTATTCTAGTGACCGGACTGGAGCACCATGGCGGGGCCCGGCCTCCACTTACTTTTTTTTTTTTTTTTTGAGACAGAGTCTCGCTTTGTTGCCCAGGCTAGAGTGAGTGCCGTGGCATCAGCCTAGCTCACAGCAACCTCAAACTCCTGGGCTCAAGCGATCCTCCTGCCTCAGCCTCCTGAGTAGCTGGGACTACAGGCATGCGCCACCATGCCCGGCTAATTTTTTATATATATATTAGTTGGCCAATTAATTTCTTTCTATTTATAGTAGAGATGGGGTCTCGCTCTTGCTCAGGCTGGTTTCGAACTCCTGACCTCAAGCAATCCGCCCGCCTCGGCCTCCCAGAGTGCTAGGATTATAGGCGTGAGCCACCGCGCCCGGCCTCACTTACTTTTAATATTAATAATATGAATAAGTATTGGTAGCAAGAGTATGAAGTTGGCGAGCCTGTAGTCCCAGCTACTCCCTTGAGCCCAAGTGTTCAAGGCCAGGCGGGCAATATTGGGAAACCTGTCTCCTTAAAAAAAAAAAAAAGTCAGTAAGAGTTTAGGAGGATGAACCACTGGACCTCACATCATTTTATAATTCCTTCTTGCATCTTTTGTGTTTGGGGATTCCTACCTCATCAAGCTGTTTAGGAAGTGGGAGTTCTTAGCAGCTTTTTCTCTGACTCTGAATCCTTTTCTCCTAGACTTTCAGGATCAGCCGGATCCTCGAGGTGGTGTTTATAGTCGTGTCACCTTCTCCACCACCATCTTCTCACTTCTCACTTGGCTTCTCTGCAGCCGAGCCCTCAACCTCATGGAAACTTCCCGTGAATTCTGCTGATATGGAGACTCCCCTTCCCATCCATTCTCTTGTCTTCTTCCTCTTCTGAAGTAAGAAGTTGATTTGAGATCTTTTCTAACAAGGTGACCAGTATGACTTTCTTTCCTGTACTGGTAAGTCCCAAGGACTTTTGTTTTCTTTCTTCTTCACCCAAGTTGGTAAAGAGATTGCCACCACGTGGGGAGGGGACACTTCGCCCTGGGCCTGAGGACTCCCTGGCTGCCTTCAGCATCACCATGCCCCTCTCTCTTTGAAGTTATGAACTTCCATCATTTTTGTTCATCTCTTTCCTGGGTGCCAGCCACCCTTCCGGCGGGCTGTTTCCCTCCAGAACCAGGACTTCCTCTCTTCCCCGGGGAGGTTTCTCATACTTGACAACAGTGCGTGTATTGATACATTTGCTGCTCTCTAGATTTGCGTTTTGAGGAAGGAACCAGCAGCCCAGGTTGTTCACCATGTTGTCAGTTTTTTATGGCTTTCTATGAGCACTTTATATTTTATTATTTTTTTAAGGGATGGGATCTCGCAACTATGTAGTCAAGGCTGGTCTCCTGGATTCAAGTAATCCCTCTGTCTTAGCCTCCGGAGTAGATGAGACTACAGGTGCTCGCCACTGCCCCCAGCCCTATAAGGACTTTATATTTGCGGTCCCCAACCCCCTGGCCAAGGACCGGTGTCATATGTTAGGAATTAAGCTGCACAGCAGGAGGTGAGCAGCAGTGAGGCAGTGAAGCTTCCTCTGTATTTACAGCCATTCCCTGCCTGAGCCCCGCCTCCTGTCAAATCAGTGGTGGCATTAGCGTCTCATAGGAGTGCTAACCCTACTGTGCGCTGCGCATCCAAGAGATCCAGGTTGTGCGCTCCTTGTGAGAACCTACTGTCTGATGATCTGGGGTGGGGCTGAGGCGGTGATGCTAGCGCTGGGGAGTGGTTGCAAATGCAGATTGTCATTAGCAGAGAGGTTTGACTACACAATAAATGTAATGAGCTTGAATTATCCCAAAACCATCCCTCTGCCCCTCAGTCCGGGGAAATATTGTCTTCCATAAAACCAGTCCCTGGTGCCAAAATGGTTGGGGACCGCTGCTTTACATAATAAATAAAGGAGGTAAGCCATTGGTTGCAGATATTTTTTTCCCAGCTTGCCATTTGCTTATCTTTGGCTTTATATTTTTGGCCCTTCAGAAATTTTATATATTTTTTTCTTTTTCTTTATGGTCTCTGATTTGGGGCTCTAGGGAAGGGAAGAAAGGCTTTCTTATCTCCGGAGATAATGAATAAGCACATTGATCCTTGTTTTGCTCTAGAAATTCTTTGGCTTCATTTTACATTCAAATATTTGGTCCTCCCCTAAAAGCATTTCTACTAAAAAAAAATAATACAAAGATGTAGAAAATAAAAAAAAATTAAAGAAAATTTTTTTTTTTTTTTTTTTAGACAGAGTCTCACTTTTGTTGCCCAGGCTAGAGTGAGTGCCGTGGCATCAGCCTAGTTCACAGCAACCTCAAACTCCTGGGCTCAAACGATCCTCCTGCCTCAGCCTCCCAAGTAGCTGGGGCTACAGGCATGTGCCACCATGGCCGGCTAGTTTTTTTTTTTTGTATATATATTTTTAGTTGGTCAATTAATTTCTTTCTATTTTTAGTAGAGATGGGGTCTCGCTCAGGATGGTTTCGAACTCCCAACCTCGAGCAATCCGCTCGCCTCGGCCTCCCAGAGTGCTAGGATTACAGGCGTGAGCCACCGCGCCCGGCCTAAAGAAAAATTTAAAAAATAAAGCAAATATTTGGTCCACCCAGTGGAAGTAGAGAGATGAGGGTTTGCTTACTATTTTTATGATTGGTTTTCCAGTTGTCCCAACAGTATTTATTTAAGCATTATTTTCTACATTAATGTAATATTTTATCTCCATTGTATAGCCAATTCTTATATACTGGAATAACTATTGTTTTGTTCCATTTATATAAAGAGGCAGTTTTCCAAAAAAATAAATATATATGGTTAGTACATCTGTTCTAAAAAAAAAAAAAAAACTCAATCACTCTCATCAAGATGTGTAAATCAAAATAATGAGAAGGCAGTTTTCACCTATCCTTTGGCAAAATTAAACAGTTTGACAATACTCTGTCCTGGGGAATGAGGAAACAGGCAATCTCATACTCTGTGGGTGTGAATGTGAGTGAGTGCACGCTTTTTGAGAACAGTTTGGCAAAAGGTGTCCAGGTTTTTTTGTTTTTTTTTTTTAAATGCATGAACTCTTTGTCCCAGCAATTTTATTGCTATGAATTTACACTATGGATATATTTGCAAAAATATGCCGAAGTGAAATACATAAATATGTTCACTGTTGTAGAGTATGTAATAGCAAAACCCCAAATGGTTGCCATCTGAAATGTCTGTGTGTTGGGAAGAGGATAAATTAGCTCAGGTGCCTTCATGCAATGGAATACTATGTAACAGTTAAAAAGAATGAGGAAGATTTGTTGCCTGATATGGGCCAATCTCTACAATATATTAAGTGAGAATAAGTTGGAGAACAGTAAACACAATCTGATGCTTTTTGTACACACACACACACACACACACTAGATCTCAGTCTAGAAGGATTTACAAAAAGCTATTAATCTTTGGGGAGAGGGACTGGCTGGAAAGAGGAAAGCTTTTAATTTTCATTGTGTCTTCCTGCACTCTTTAATTTTTCTAGGGATAGCAAGTATTACTTTTTTATTGTCAGAAGGATTTTTCTGGGTATTGTGTTATGGGACATTTTTTATTGTCTTTATGCTATTTTCTCTCCTAAAAATCCTAATATTTTTAAGCCAAGAAAAGGTTTTTCTTTTTCTTTCATTCTTTTTTTTTTTTTTTTTTGGTTTTGTTTTGAGACAGTCTTGTGCCGTTGCCCCAGCTAGGGTGCAGTAGTGTGATCATAGCTCACTGCAACCTCAAACTCCTGGGCTCAAGCAATCCTCCTGCCTCTTCCCTCCTACCCTCCCGAGTAGCTGGGACTACAGACGTGCGCCACCACACCCAGCTAATTTTTCTATTTTTGTAGAGATGGGGGTCTCGCTCTTGCTCAGGCTGGTCTCAAACTCCTGAGCTAAAGTGATTCCCTGGCCTTGGCCTCCCAGAGTGCTAGGATTACAGGCGTGAGCCACTGTGTCCAGCCAAAAGGGGGATATATTTGAAAGATGCTGAGGTACATCATTCAGTCAAAGGATGTGCCGGGCAACTAGCCCGTAGAAGGAATCGAGCACAGCTGGATCTCCGGAATTTCTGGGACCAGGTCTGGAATGCTGAAGGCCCTTTCTTGCCTCTACTTGTCTTTGCGTATCAACTGCATTCTCTCTCACTCCACATAAAAGGCAAGGAATGAATATGGCTGCCTCATGCATCTAAATTTCTTATCTTGTGGTAGCAGAGAGAGACTGCCTTCCTGAGTTCCTGCTTGAGAAAATTCCTGGGAAGGACTTTCTATGGCCTGGCTTGGTGTCCTCCTCAAGACCAGTCAACTCTGGCCAGAGGGCAGGGTCTCTAAGTACCTGGTAGGTCCTATGGGGCCACATGACTGGAGAACAGTTCTCAGTAGGAGGGAAGGTGCTGGAAGATAAAGCACTCATTCCTTCATTCATTCTTTCGTTCATTTGTTCACTATTTATCAAGCATCTATTATGTGCCAGGCTGTGCACTATGTGCCTTGAATGTAGACCAGCAAAGTTTTAGCAGTCAGCTTGGGTTCCTGTGAGAGAGGCAGTCTAGAAATTAGTGACTACTATACCTCCCTGTCCTGGCTCGGCCAAACCCACTTCTGTTCACGAAAGGAAGAGCAGCTCTTTGTGTCGAAGGCAGAGGGGGCCCTCAGCAGGCCAGCCTGGGGATATCTCCACCGCGAGGGTGGAAGGCTAAGACTCAGCAGCCTGGCAGCCTGGCCGCTGGGGGCGGCTGCAGCTGTTCCGACGTGCTAGCCAAGAGCCAGTAGGTGAAGGGAGTGGCTTCCTGTTGAGCCGAGCTCTTTGGGTCGCGCCTGTATGTCAAGGCGTCCCCAGAAAAAAATTTGTCAGGCAGCCTGCTAAGGTTCTGTGGAATTTCCATTATAAAAGTACAAAACCCAGGCCTGCCTGCCTGACTCCGCCAACGGGGCAGGAAGCCTCAGCCTCCCAGGCATCCTCACTGTGGGCAAACCCGACCCAGAAAAGATGGTGTCTCAGCCCAGCTCCCAGCACTGGCGGGGGCCGGGTGGGGGTGGGTAAAGCCCCTCCTGGAGACTCCTGGGGGAAGGATTACTGATGTGCTGGCTCTGCAGGAGAATCCCGTGGGGTCCACTGGTCTGGGCGAGACCTCCACCCGCAGGTTACATCTCCAGCCAGGGGCTCCGCAGCAAGGTGCTCACCTGTAGACTGTGATCCGTGCCTGGGACCATGGAGGGATGAGGGTTTCTACTCGCTCTACCCCCCACCCCGAACTTCTTCATGCAGGTTGTTGGTCCAAATGTAGTTTTGCCCACTGCTGCATTTTTGCATGTGGTGGTGGTGGTGGGAGTGTGATGGATTCTTTATACATGATGTCCTGATGTGGTTTAAGTGAGGATTTACTAGCACTCTGGGAGGCCGAGGCAGGCGGATTGCTTGAGGTCAGGAGTTCGAAACCAGCCTGAGCAAGAGTGAGACCCCCGTCTCTACTATAAATAGAAACAAATTAATTGGCCAATTAATATATAGAGAAAAAATTAGCCGGGCAGGGTGGTGCAGGCCTGTAGTCCCAGCTACTCGGGAGGCTGAGGCAGGAGGATCGCTTGAGCCCAGGAGTTTGAGGTTGCTGTGAGCTAGGCTGACACCATGGCACTCACTCTAGCCTGGGCAACAAAGTGAGACTCTGTCTCAAAAAAAAGTGAAGATTTAGCCCATCATTTGGAGAATGAATGGAAATCACATCTGGGCAAGACTGTACTTAAACTAGAAGACCCTGGACTCTGTGTTAGAGTTTTTTTGAAGGGCCCCTGCCACAATCACTTTTGGAAGCAAGATTTCAAGTTTCAATCCTGCTGGGGAAGACATGGTGAATTTTCAGCTGTAGCAGTGAGCATGGGATCATGACGGGGTGTCCTGGGAAGTAATTACGTAGGAGGTGGGCTGGGTTGGTAGGGGATGGTAGGCACCGGACATGTGGCCAGTCATAGGGCCTGCCACACCCCACCACCCTTGGTAAATGGGACAGTCTCAGGCCAACCCCATGACCCTTCAGTGTTTGCACCCCCAGCCTTCATGGCATGGGGCAGGTAGCGATGGGAGCAAAGCACATTGGGTGCATCTGCAGAGAGAAGGCAAGAAGTCCATTTGGGGCAAACATCATGGTAAAATGAAGCAGAAATGACACAGTCAAAAGAGGACACACAAAGTAGAGAGAACAGGCATGCTGGCCGGTAGTGAGAGGGCAAAAGAGCAGCAGATACAGGAGAGGTGGGGGCAGCTGGTCCCCAGGACGGCCCTGGACATTGGTCCGGCATGTGCCAGTCCATATGGAAGATTCCAGGAGACCTCTCTTTCCTGAAGACAGATCTGAGTGGATCTGATTCCCCTGCCTGTAGCTTCCACAGCTCCTGTGTTCTAATCTTTTCCCAGTTCTGGTGTCACTGGCTGTTTATGGGTCTTCCTTATTAGATAACTCCTTGAGGCCCATCTTGTTCATCTCTGTAACCACAGCACCTGGCCTGTGAGGGGAACCTTGTTGGTGCTCATTAATGTTTGAATAAACATTTGTGTTTATCACAACTCTTGACCCAGTGGCTGTGGAATGAGTAGCAGCAAAGATTTGAGAGTCAATCCATGTACCAGCCACGTGCAAGGAGGTGAGCTGGGTCAAAGAGATCCTTTCTGGGGGTCTGGACTGGAAGACATGAGATGACAAGGCAGCTGGCAGTGGAAGCAGAGCCTTCAAGGACGTGTGGGAAATGGACAAGGAGCTACGTGGACACTCTGGTCTTTGGTGTTCTCACTAGTAACATGGAGATGATTACGTGGCACCTCACAGGTAAAGACAGGAGACCCCAAACTGATGCACATGTTTTGTGAAAAATGTGTAAAATGAACACAGGTGTACATGATCGATATAGTTGATTGATAAAGCTCATGAATTATTGCCAACTTACGTGTGTGACCTTGGACTTCACCTTAGAGTCCTCTTTCATGCATTCAGGACAATGATAATTGCTTTGCTGGATTGGTGTGAGGAAGTGAAGTGTAAGGCATAAAAAGTGCTTAGTCCAGCCCTTCCTACCCCATGAGTAACACCTGGGTAGCTTCCTAAAAATACAGATTCCAGTCTGAGCAACACCGTAAGACCCTGTCTACTCGGGAGGCAAAGGCAGGAGGATCACTTGAGCCCAGGAGTTTGAAGTTGCAGTGAGCTATGATCACGCCAATGCACTCTAGCCCACATGACAGAGCAAGACCCTGTCTCCAAAACAAAAAAACACCCGATTCCTAGCACTCCGTCTCCCTAAATCCGGATTCTTTGGGGATGGAGCCTAGGAATCTCCATTTTAAGTAAGGACTCAAAGTGATTGATTAGAGTGATTCAAGAAGACTTTGAGAAACACTGAAAGGGTCAATGGGGGGAGATGGTCAATGTGTTTTGGGCAGTGGGGTGTGGAAGATAGTATTGTCATATGTGGCCACAGGGTGGCAGCAGGGAGCAGCATGGAGAAACAAGTGTGCCAGGTGTACACACCTAGAGGGGCCGACAGGCAGATGTGGGGATCAGGTGGTGGAAGGAGGTGAGCCCTGTACTAAGTGTGGTGTCGTTTGCCAGGCGGAGTCTGCAGGCTAATCCCCTGTGGCCACCTGTCTTATTCCCAGGTCTTTATAGAGACTGCTTCTTGCCAAACTCTGCCAACGGGAACGGCATTACTGTGACTTGGCCGGGCTGCGGCTAGTGACAGTGTGTATTCCACATGGGTGAGTATGGGACGCAAGGGGTGTGTCACATCCCCAGATATGTTCATCAGGCAAAGCCCTTTCCACAGGCAACTTACTCAAAGGACACCAGTGCATGTTGAAAGCAGTGTCCCCATTCCCCGCTGCCGGGCTTGTGGTCCCAGGTGCTATTAAAGGCCTGCTTTTCTCATGAGGATCAAGTCTGTGGCTGGGGAGCTGGCTGAAGCCCAGGCAAAGGATGCTGGGATGGGGTGGGGGCAGGGGACAGGGAACTCAGGATAGGGCAGCTGCCCCTTGAAGCAGCCAAAATGTCCCCAGTTGCAGCGGAGGTGGGTAGAGGATTAGGTGACAGTCCCCTAACCCAGCCCGGAACTAACACCCTCCTCCCCCTCACACATGCACCCTGGCCTGCCCCTCCAAGCCTGCCAAAGCTCAGAATAACCCTGAGAACCAGACAGCAGGATGGCGGGGGTTCTGCCTGGTGCCCTGCTCCTCTTGGGGCTCCTTGGTACGGACAGGGGTCAGGGGAAGCGAGTAAACACACAGACAGTGACATAAGGGGACAAGGAGAGCAAAGACAGATCAAGGCGTAATCTGGGACAAGATATTTGGTCCCCAGGACAATATGGTTGGTTCAGGAGACAGACACAGAAAAATACACAGCCTCAGAGCCCGGTGCAGTCCCAGAGGAGGGGCGCTCCAGCCCCTTCAGCTCCAACGTCCCTTCCTTCTCGACCCTATCCCAGGCAGCGGCCAGGGGAAGAATGAGGAGCTGCGTCTTTATCACCATCTCTTCGACAACTATGACCCAGAAAGCAGGCCAGTGAGGGGGCCTGAGGACACTGTCACCATCACCCTGAAGGTCACCCTGACGAACCTCATCTCACTGGTAAGATCTCCCACCCTCACCCCAAGCCTAAAATCCCACTTCTGGCCCCAGTCACTGAGCTCTGTCCTCAAGCTTCCTTCCCGCAGTGAAATCCCACTTCAGTCATCCCAATCTCCCCTCTGCAGAATGAGAAAGAGGAGACTCTCACGACTAGCGTCTGGATTGGAATCGTGAGTCAAAGCTGGGGAACAGTGTGAGGTCCCGCCCAGGGGACCCCTTTCGCCCGGACCTCTCCGGGGTAGCATCAGGTGGGAGATGCAGGGCGACACCTCCTTCCACCCCCGCCCCTTAGGATTGGCAAGATTATCGCCTCAACTACAGCAGGGACGACTTTGGGGGCATAGATATCCTGCGGGTCCCTTCGGAGCTCGTATGGCTACCGCAGATCGTGCTGGAAAACAAGTGAGGACCAGGCTGGACGCCAGGCTGGAGGGAAGCGGCCCGGGGGGCTGGGCTGGACCTGGTTGGGGCAGCAGGTGCTTGGAGGAGGTGCGGGCCCGTGCAAAAGCTCGGTTTCCCCGAGCCCACAGTATCGACGGCCAGTTCGACGTGGCCTACTACGCCAACGCGCTGGTCTACGAGGGCGGCGCCGTGACCTGGCTGCCCCCGGCCATCTACCGCAGTACCTGCACCGTGGAGGTCACCTACTTCCCCTTCGACTGGCAGAACTGCTCGCTCATTTTCCGGTGGGAAGAGTTACCCAGAGGCCTGGACGGTTGTGGGAGGGACCCGGGGCGGGGGCGGGGCCAGATGGGAAAAGCGGCATCCCTGGGGCGGGGCTTCGCGCTGGAGGCGGGGCTTCGCGCTGGAGGCGGAGCCAGGCCTGGGAACGGGTTCCAGGCAGGGGTGGAAAGAGGCGTGCAGGCTGCGCCTGGGTAAAGGCGTGACGCCTCATTACCCGGCAAGGTCCACGCTTCCAGGGCTGGGCTTGAGGCTGGGGCCCAGGTCCGAGCTTCTGGGGTGGGGCCCGGGCCCCGGCTCCGCAGCTCTCAGACGTACAATGCCAAAGAGGTGGAGTTCACCTTTGCCGTGGACGACAATGGAGAGCCCATCAACAAGATCGACATCGACACTGCAGCCTTTACTGGTGAAGCCCCCTGCTGCTCCTAAAAACCCGCTTTTAGATGGGGTCCAGAGAGGGGAATTTCAGAGTGGGATTGCTCCAGACCAACGATACGGGGATTGACTTTGGCAACCGGGCTTTTTTAGCTTGCCCCTTTCCTGAAATCATTCTCGACTGTCACTCTAGTCCTCCCTTCTCGCTCGAGGTCTTTCCATACCCTCACCAGGAATGCCCTTTTCTGCCCCCGCCCCTCCACATTGAGGGCCCGTGGCCCAGGCAGGCCACCCTGGCCCAGACTGCCGCAGCCCAGAGCTACAGGTGTGCGCGGTCGGGTGTGCGGCCAGAAAGCGGCGCAGGGCGCCACCTCCGGGGCGGGCTGACCGCGCTTCCCCCTTCCCTCCCGCAGAGAACGGCGAGTGGGCCATTGACTTCTGCCCCGGCGTGATCCGCCACCACGACCGTAGCTCTGCGGACATCCCCGGGGAAACCGACGTCATCTACTCGCTCATCATCCGCCGGAAGCCTCTCTTCTACATCATTAACATCATCGTGCCCTGCGTGCTCATCTCGGGCCTCGTGCTGCTCGCCTACTTCCTGCCGGCGCAGGGTGAGGGGCCGCCCCAACCCCAAGCCGGGCTCGTTCCCGGAGGCGGGCCCGCTCTCACTGGGCGCTCCCTCCAGCCGGCGGCCAGAAGTGCACTGTCTCCATCAACGTCCTGCTCGCCCAGACCGTCTTCTTGTTCCTGATAGCCCAGAAAATCCCAGAGACGTCCCTGAGCGTGCCGCTGCTGGGCAGGTGAGGGCGCTGTGGGTCCCGGCTGCCACGCGCGGGGGCGTGGCCAGTGTGGAGGGCGGGGCCAAAGGGGTTGCCCGCGGAGGGGCGCCGCCGAAACCAAACGACTCTAGGAACAGCTCGGGCTGTCTCGTCCCCTCCTGGGCTTTATTTGGACGCGGGGTGGGACTGGGAGGGTGATGGGTCTTCCGGTCCCCCGTCCTCTGCGCTGTTGCTGGACGCCACCTCGAGGTCTCCCGAGTTTTTCTGTTGGCGGGCGGTCCGGCTCAGCCCCTCCCAGCCTCGCTGCCTCTGGCCCCCGCAACAAACCCCCCATCCTGAGCTCACCTGTTCCCCGGGGATTCCGAGGCCCAGCTGCCGTCGCCACTGCTGCAGGAATGAGGCAGACCCCTGCAGGCCCCGTCCACACAGGCACAGCCTCGCCCCCTGGACGAGGAGCCGGGCGCTGGCGCCCGCCGAAGCCCCAGCGTGCAGAGCCCCCTGCCCGGCGGCCTGGGCTACCCGGGCCAGCGCTCTACCCGGATCCCCGGCGTCTGGGGCTGGGCCCGGGCTGCCGTCGTCGCCGTCCAGTCGCCGCGCCTTCTGCTGCAGCCACAGGGCTGAGATCTGCATTGGGGGTACAGGGGTTAGTGGAAGTTCGGAGGTTCCTGCTCCCCCTGCCCTAGCCCCCCTCCTGGTCTCCTTCTCTGCCCGTCCCACCTCTAATAAGGTGGCGCCAAAGCTCACGATGCTGGCCGCGGCTTCTCTTAGCACCAGCCCCAAGGTGGGCTTCGGGGCAGGCAACTTCCCCGACTCCTTCGGCTGCCGGGGCTCCAGGGCCCTCAGCTCTCCGAACCTCTGCTCCAGATACTCATGGGCTGCGGCCACGGAGAGTTCCAGGGAAGACAGGAGCGGGGGCTGGAGAGCCACCTGGAGGAGGAGCGGGGGCAGTGGAGCCATCAGGTCACAGGGCAGGGGGCACGGCGCAGGGAGGAGGAGGAGCGCTGGAGACCTACCCAGAGGGTCTCGCGGGGCCGCCCTTGCGCGGGGCCGTTGGCGGAGTCTCACCTCGGTGGAGCTGTGGAAGTGGTAGACCCACAGCAGGGTGTCCAGGGAGCTGGGGGTCCCCTTCATGGCCGCCACGGGTGGTAGGACGGGCAGGAGGGCCAGGGGGCGCGTCTGGCCTCGCCAAGGGTCAGCAGATGGGGGCGACCCCAGCCCTGGCGGAGGTGTGTCTGTGAGCTCAGACGACGGGTGGCGCCCTCTGTGGCGGGCGGAGTGGGGAGCTGTGACGTCACGCTCTCGGGGCTACGCAGGTACCTTATCTTCGTCATGGTGGTTGCCACGCTCATTGTCATGAATTGCGTCATCGTGCTCAACGTGTCTCTGCGGACGCCCACCACGCACGCCATGTCCTCGCGGCTGCGCCACGTAAGCGCGGGGCGGGGCGGCCCTGGGGGTGGGGGCGGGGCTTCGAGCTAATCCCCGCCCCGACCCCAGGTTTTCTTGGAGCTGCTGCCCCGGGTCCTGGGCTCCGGGTCGCCCCCAGAGGAACCCCGGGCCGCCTCGCCCCCAAGGCGGGCGTCATCAGTGGGTTTATTGCTCCGCGCGGAGGAGCTGATACTGAAAAAGCCGCGGAGCGAACTCGTGTTTGAGGGGCAGAGACACCGCCACGGGACCAGGGCCGGTGAGCACAGTGGATGCAATGGGCCAACAGGGGCAGCTGCAGCGGGGGAGGCTCCTACTGACCCATCCTCGGTGTTGCCCCTGCCAGCTGCCCTCTGCCAGAGCCTGGGCGCCGCTGCCCCAGAGATCCGCTGCTGTGTGGATGCCGTGAACTTCGTGGCCGAGAGCATGCGAGACCAGGAGGCCGCCGGCGAGGTGGGCACTGCAGAGGCCCCCACGCTCCTGGGCCTGCTGCTGGCTCTTGCAGCTGCCCTTTTATGGACTCAGTTTGTGCTATCCCTTCCCCAGGAGGTGTCCAACTGGGTGCGCATGGGGAAGGCCCTTGACAACATCTGCTTCTGGGCCGCCCTGGTGCTCTTCAGCGTGGGCTCCAGCCTCATCTTCCTTGGGGGCTACTTCAACCAAGTGCCGGATCTCCCCTACCCACCCTGTATCCAACCTGAGCCCGCACCTTCAATTTCTCCACCCATTTCCAGTAGGAAATAGACTCTGAAAAAAGCTGCTGCCACCACCGTATTATGATCCTTTCCCACTGCTGATAAATTTGTATGTTGTGAACTTCCCAAGAGCAATGGTGTGTGCTCATGTGCATACGTCTGGCCCTAGGCCAGAGGTAAACAGTGGCCCTAGGCCCAGGGGTCAACAGGAGAGGGCAGATGGTGCAGGTGGGCTCTTGGGTAACAATCCTAGAAAGCAAGGATTGCCCTCCTCAGACACAGCCCTGCCCCCAGGTGACTCTGGAGCCCGTCGGCTTCTAAGCTACTTTGTCCATTAGATAGCCAGAGAGGACAGACCTCTTTGCAGGGCTTGCACACAGGGAGGCTGGAGCCAAGAAGCCCTGTCGTCCTCTGGCTTGGCCCTGCTGGAGTGAGTGGGGACCAAATACCCTTGATGCAGGTGGTCTTCAGGCCCAGAGTTTAGGGCTGAGGATGCCCTGGCCCTCCTGAAGTCATTTCTTATAGGTTTTCTTGGTCCAGCACTGCCCACCCCACTCCACCCCCATAAGACTCACTCACTGCAGATCCCACCCTGCCCTGCCCCTTTCCTCCCACTCTGCAGGTTCTCTCTGGCTAGTATCCAGGATTGTAAGAGAAAATAATACAATAGGGTCTGAAAGGGTAGGAGCTGGTTGAATTGTCTTTATTAACAAACGGGATATCCAAGGCCACTACATTGAGGAGGGGTGAGGGAGGGAGGAAAAGGGCTACTTGCTGCTCACACTATATACAGATGCAAGCAAGAGGGGGTGGAGGACGAGAGCATCCTGCTTCCTCACTCCACCAGGGAAGGGCAGAGGCAAAGAGGAGGGGAGGGGCTTGGGAAGGGGGGAATGTTTTGGCTGGCGGGGTCCCCCCTCCATTCCCTGGGGTTTGGGGGGAGGGGAATCATTAAAGTGCTTTCAGAAAATGAAGAAATGGTCCCTGCCCCTGGAGTGGCTGGTGACCCCCCAAAGACCTAGGGCCCAGTGACCCCCCCCAGGGTCTGGTACATTCAAGGGGGGAGCCGGCTCCCCTGACGTGCAAATAAAGGGGTCCAGGGCCCTGCCCAGTCAGCAGCAGTGGGGTAGGGGGTCCAAGCCCCCAGCACTCTCCTCCTCTTAAGTGGAGAAAAGGGGGGAGGGGCTAGGCCCACTCGATTCCTGGTAAGGGAAAGCTGTGTCCCTCCCCAGAAGTTGGGGACAGGCACAGTTTTGGGGAGAGAACATGTTGGGGGGAGAGGATGGTCACGTGATCACAAAAGCATTGGGGGTCAGAGGTCACGTTCCCAGCAGGCTCCAGTGAATCAAACCAGTAAAAGCAAAAGCCCAGGGAGGGGAAAGAGGGGCGGCCCGGGAAGTTGGCTGTGGGGGGAGAGCTGGGTCCAGTGTGGGACAGCCCCAGCCCAGGGCCCCGTCACCAGTTCATGATGCAGTTACGGTTCAGAGTCATGAAGTAAACTTGGCTGCTGCCCCCAGAGCGGACCGAGGCAAAAAACACCTGGGTAGGGTGTGAGAAGAAGTCAGTGAGGGTTGGGCTCTCAATTAACCGGGCAAGGGAAACTGGGACAGAGGGAGTAGGGGATAGAGAGAGAGAAACTGTAGAATGACCCTCAGAGTGCCTGCCTCATCCCTGTGAAAGGCTGAAATGTTGGGGAAGAGAGGACACACTACCACACCCCTGGGGTGAAGGCATCTGCAGAGTTCTCAGGAACTGAAGGCAGGGAAGGGCAGAGGGGTGACTGCACACTGCACCCCCTTTCAGGAAGATACCACCACCACGCCCTCGCCCCAACCCTGCCCCGGGGCCTCGGGTCATAGGAGCCAGCACAGCACAGGGGCCCTTTCAAAAGGGAAAGAGCCTCCCACCTTGTCATTCCGCTCACACAGGAACTTGAGTCTCTGGGCTCGTTTGTGCATGAAGACCCCGTCCAGGTGGCCTGTCTCCACAGAGCGGATCTCAATGGCTTTCTCACCCCAGCCCATTATCTGGTTGGAGCAGATGTAGGCTGTGGGGAGAAGCAGTTGAGGGCTGAGGGGCTGCAGCCCAGCCCCTCTCCCAGGATGCGCTCCTGGGCCACCTCAGGGGCACGTGGGTCCGTGGCGGCACATCACTCACCCACAGAGGTGGGCATCTCTCCCCACTGCAGCACCACGTCTTTGATGATCCGCCCGTACGTGTTGACGTAGACGCCCTCGTCCTCGTAGCACAGCAGCATCTCCATGCCGTCGGTGTTGGGGAGGAAGATGATGGCATGGGGCGTGATCTGGCTCTGGATCTGGGCAGGAGAAGGTGGGCTGGAGTCCCCTCATCTGGTGCCGAGACTGGGGGGCCCCACCCTCCCTGCAGCCCTGCCCAGCTCACATGCACAGGGATGTAGATGTCATAGCTGTTCCCCGAGTCAACGTCCACTGCGTGAAAGCCAGCACTGGAGCCGTAGATGACCTTGAGCCGCTGCCCCTCCTCTACCGTCAGGTCGACCAGCAGAGGGCGGTGAGGGAGGTCAGCAAAGGACTGCAGAGGAGAGAAGGGCTCAGCGGGGACAGGGAGAGGAGCTGAACCTTGGGGCAGGGCTGGCAGGCTGAGGCTGGGATTACCTTGAAGGCCATGAATTTGTGGTAGGGTTTGGGGGCCCAGGCGTAGACTTCCACGGAGTTCTTCAGGGCAATGACCAGGAACTTAATACGCTCATATTTCACTGGGGACAGGAGAGAAGGAGGATGCAAAAGCTGCCCTTCTCGGGCTGCCAGCCCCTCCTGATGGTCATCACCACACTGCCCCATCCCAGGCCCCAAGTCTCTGGCTTCAAGGCTTTCTTAGCTATTCGGCCCAGGACTGCTTTCTCCTCTCATGAACCAGCAAGCCCTGGCCACCCTTTTGTGGCGTCCTCACCGACTCGGTAGTGCCCGCAGCCCTCCATGTCCCCCACGGTGGTCCAGCCCTGCTTCTTCTCCACTTCCGGGTCATTGTGCAGAATCTTGTTCCGAAGCCATGACAGGTAATACACCCGCAGTTTGTTTCTTTTCCCTGAGGGACAGACAGACAGACAGACACACACACACACACTCTCATCTTCATCAGAGGCCCAGCTGTTGCCTTCTGGCCATCCTGTCCGCATACCACAGGGGTGAGACAGTGTGGCCCCCCACTGCCCAGCTCCTGGACCAAGGCTGCCCTCCTCCCAGGGGGAGATGGTGACACAATGCCAAGGAGCCGAGCCCCTCCCTGCCCCGCACGCTCCGTTCGTGTACCTGAGATGGTGATGAGCAGGTTGAGCCCCTCCAGCACATCCATCTGCTGGAAGCGTCGTCGCCCAATGAGTCCGTACACCTTGCCCTGCCCGCTCCGGTCCAGCAGCATCAGCCCGTTCTCCGTGCCCACCAGCAGGTTGACCCCTGCAACAGGAGCCCTTTGGCAGGTCAGAGGCCAAGCCAGGCCTTCACCTGACCAGGAGGGTGGGCGTGCGCCAGACCCCTCTCACTGTCCCAGCCCCAGCTTACCCCAAAGGGCTGCACAGAGGATCTCGGAATTGAATCGCTTCTTGTACTTGCGAATCTCAGGGGTTTCACTGTGGGCCCGGGTGTTGGTGGGGTTCACATTGACCACAGAGCCCTTCCGCACGTCGTACTGTAGCTGATCGAGCCGAGTACCCTCTCCACCCACTAGGGCTGCCAGGAGGAAGAGGAGGAGGGAGGATAGGCTGCAGCCCTCTTACCCGTGTCTCTCTTTACCCCCATCCCCCTCCATCTGGCCTTCGATCTGAGTAGTCTCAGAACACTCAGAAGAGAGGGGAAAGACAGAGAACAGAGGAGGTGCAAGGAAGATACAACAGAGCACTGGACTCCAAGTCAAAGGTCTGGCTCAAGACCTAGTTCTGTCAGTTATTAGTCTTGAATCTTTGCCCAGGTCCCTTGGCCTCTCTGAGCATTTTTCCACTTTTGCCGAGGGATCTCACAAGCCCTTCCTCGCCTCTGTGCCAGGGCAGGTGCTAAGGCCCACAGGAGAGGGGCTGTGCCTGCACTTTGTAAAGCTATGTCCTCAGAGGAACACGTGCTCCCCCTCCAGGCTGCCTCTGGATCCCAGCCCCACAGCACATCTGTCCTCCCAGCCTCACCTGTGATGGGGATGGTGTCCCCACTGCCTCCAGGCTGGTAGATCCCTAGATCCACAAACATCGTGAACGAGCTCTTGACTGGGGCCTTTACTAGCCCACGGGACTGGTACTGTAGGGAGGGCAGCAGTCAGGCAAATCAACGTGACCCCAGCCCGTGGCCCTGCCCTGCTCTTGTCCCCAGGCCCCAGCTCCCCCACTGGAACCCATGGCCGTGCAGCTCAAGGTGCTCTGCCCCCCCCCACAGGGGCCCAGCACCCCGATCCCCTGCACACTGCTGGCTCTTCTCCCCCCATGGATCTGCCTCCAGCCCACTCACATCGCCGCCTCCATCCTTTGAGGGTGGGCTTTGACCTTTGTTGTTCTCGGTGGGCGAGTGGCTGGGCTGGACCACGTCAGGCAGGTTTGGGTAACCATTGCTGTCAGCGTGCAGCAGGCTCCGCTCCTCTTCAGGGGTCTACAGGACAAAGGGCAGGCTCAGCGCTCGGGCTGAGGAGGGCACACCGCAGGCACGGGGCAGGGGAGGGGAGGCCCACTCACACGCTGGACCACCATGGTGCCGCCCCCATATGGGGGCTGGGTCCCGGGGATCTCCTCGACGTCGTGGACCACCATGGTGCTAACGCTGTCTGTGTCGCCATCGCTGCTGTGGGAGAGAGGAAGGTGAGGGCCCTCCAGGTCCTGCCCGCCACACGAGTGCCACAGGAGGCAGATGACAGCCAGAGACTAAGGCTTCAGCCTCTATTCAAAACGTGACCTGCTCAGCCCTCACCGAGCAGCCCCGCCCTGCTCCACTGTGAGGTGTGGCCTGCATGGGGCGCAGGCCGGGTTGGCACGGGGCAGACAGGCACCTGAAAAGGTGTGCTCCACAACAGGACGGCGGGAGACAGGACACCAGCACCCTCACCCCATTCTCTGGAGAATGGGAGCTACTTTCTTCCAGACTTGCCCACGGCCCCGTCCCCCCTCCTCTGCCCACATCCTTCCTCTCACTAGGCCCCGAGCAGGAGGGCCCCGTCCCCAGGACGCTGCCATACCGGCCCCCAGGGGTGTCTCTGCTCCCCTCTGATGGCTCGCCATCGCCTTCCTCCTCCTCCTCTTCACTGCTCTCCACTTCCTCACTGGACGACGAGTAGTCCATGGCCTTCTTGGGAGGCCGGGGGGCCTCATCCAGGGTCCGCTCTTTCAGCAACACGAAATCCTGCAGGGAAGGAGATGCGTGAGGGAGGGCAGAAGGCGGGCTCAGGTGGGGGCGGTACGAAGGAGAGGAAACCAGGCAGGGTAGCAGGAGAGGGCTCCCACCAGCAGGCCCCACCTCACTAACCTCACCGATCGCTCGCTTATAGCTCTGGCAGGGGCCGCGGGGCAAGAAAGGCAGCCGGAGAGGCAGGAGAGAGGTTGGAAAGGTTAGTGGTGTGAGCAGTGCCAGCCCTGCCAGCCCCACAGTCCTTCTCAGCAGATTAGTGGGGGCCCTGCCCCTGCCTCCCAGGGGCTCTGGAAGCTCCAAGTCCTGCCCCTAAGCCCTGAACCAGCATAAGGCAGGGCCACGCCTGCCACAAGGGGACTCACTGCGGGCCGGCCTGGCCGTGAGCGGTGGTCATCAGGCTTGGCTTTGTTCCCAGGGGACAGCACTGGGGAGCTGTCCAGTTTGGAGGAGGCTGGACAAAGTAGGGAGGGAGAAGGGAGGTCACTGATACCTGGACAGGGGATGGTCTCAAGCCCACACCTGAGTTGACCTTCCCTTGATCCTGAACCCCAAGCTCAGTGCCATGTTCCATGCCCTCCCAGCTCCTCCCTGGCCCTGCACCTGCAGGGTGCAAGTCCTGGTCCAAAGCCACCAAAGGCAGGGTCCATCCTGATCAAGACCACAGCCAGGCACAGAGTGGGCTGCCCCAGCCCTGGCTCACGTACCTCCCACACGGTTTCGCTCCAGCGAGCCAGCCTGGGGGAGGTGCCCGTGAGAGGCCGGGAGGACACTGTCCGAGCGCTCCCAGCCAGGGTCACTCCTCCTGAGGTCGGGGTTACTGTGGGGGGGCAAAGCCAAGGTTAGGGGACAGGTGCTCCCCTCCCAGGGGCATCACGCTGCACTGCAGAAGGAGCCATCACCAGGGAAGCAGGTGGCAGAAGTGAGAGGTGGGCCTGAGTGGGGAACACCCCATTACCTAGAGGCGTTGGGCGGGCCAGGGGGCTGAGCAGGGGGCCCTGGAGGCTTGGGGGTGCCCCGCTCTGCCCGCCTTTGCAGATAGATTTGCCAGGCGGAGTTGCTGCGAGGTCTGTGGAGCGAGCACAGGGACGCGGGGGGGGGGGCACGGGGGGCTGCGGTGATTGGGTTGGGGCTTGCCCACCGCTAAGTGAGTAACCTGGTACAGTACCCCATACCCCGCCAGACTCCCTAGGCTGCCCCCGGACCCCACCCAGGCGTTACCTTGCCCGGACAGCCTGGGCTGGCCGGGACCCTCCGGCCCCACTGGTGTTAAGGGCAGTGGCGATAGATGAGGTCCTCTGAGGTACCTGAGGGGAGGAGGAAAGAGAGAGGTCAGCGTGCCATGTGTCAGCACTGTGCCGGGCACTCCCTGCACCTCTAGAGGTATAATCCCCCATATTTATGGATGAGCAAATTGAGGTTCAGAGAAGTTAATGAACACGTCACGGGTCATGAAGCTGGGAAATGGCAGAGCTGGGACCCTAACCCAGAGAGCCTGCCCCGTAGCGCTCCTGACACGCCCTGGGCCTTCTTCCATCCCTCACTGCCCGTGGGAATCCGGGCACCCCCATCCACTGCTGGGCACCCCTGCAGGGCAGGCACTATGCAGACACCTTAGCTTTTTCCTCCCTTCCCAATCTGAACGCTGTCTCCACCTTCCCTGCCCCTCCACTCTCCTTCCTTGTCCTCCTGTTACTACCGTGTTTCCATGAAAATAAGACAGGGTCTTATATTTATTTTTCCTCAAGAAGACACCCCTAGGGATTATTTTCAGGGGATGTGGTATTTTTTTTTAAGTACGGTACAACAATCTACATTATTCAAATAGAGTTAAGTTGTCTTTTTTTGGAACATCATCATAACTCTCCAAACCCCGAATTCCATCCTGAATTTCTTGTGACTCTATTTCCTTTAGAACCATTGGCCCCAATCTTTCATGTCGAGGAATAGAGCTCTCATGGGGCAGATGAGAAGGGCTGCTCGTCTTCTTTACTGCTCCGAAATGAGATGCACGGGTTGCACAGATACGCTGCGTAGCCACGCCCATCACTAGGTCTTATTTTCGGGGTAGGGCTTATACTGCGCAAATGCTTAGAAATCCTGCTAGGGCTTATTTTATGGGTAGGTCTTATTTTCGAGGAAACACGGTATTAATATTTCTCCATTTTTTCCTGGTCCCTCAGGGCTGTTCTTACCTTGGGTGGGGCCTCACTGTCTGGCCGGACCCAGGCTGGGGGGTTCGGGCTGGGACCAGGCCCTTCAGAGGTGGGGTCTGAATTCTGGCGGATGACAGCTCCCCGGGCACTGGGCGTGGCAGTGGGTGTGGGGATGGCAGGATCAGGGTCGTGGGAGGCTGGGAAGGCAGCCAGGTTTCGGGTGGGCTGGTCCTGCAGGGACTGGGATCGGGGTACAGGTGCTGCATATGGCTTCAGTGGGACCCGGTGTGCTACCAGGCTCTGCAGGGAGAGACCAGGGAGGGTGGGCTGCCCGCTCCATGGCACATCCCCACCTGCAAGTCGGGGTCTGGGCTGGGAGGGAGAATTACTTGCCCCTTCCTCCATCCAAGGACAAGGGATTCCTAGAGCCCAAGAACAGGTAGGACGAAAGAACAAACACATGCAGCAGCAAGCAGGTGACTATCTCTGCCCACGTATCCTGTGGTCCCCAGTCCTGGCTAAGAACTGAGTGAATGTGCGTGTGTGTACGTGGACGCACACAAGTACCTGTGCTTTGAGTGAAGCTCCCTATGCCTATGAGTTAAGACGGGAATGGGGAGACACTCACCTTGTGCGGTCCCTCCTGGGGCTCCACGGGCCTCTGCATAGGAGGAGTTTGGGAAAGAGGTCCTGGGGGGCCAGGGGAGGCTTGGGGGATGGAGGGCTCAGGCCCTGCGCTGCTTGGCTTGGTCTTGGCCAAGGGAGAGTTCTGCTGCTTGTTCATCCTCGTTCTCTCTTCTACCTGTGATGCAAAGGGATGCCAAGCAGGCCAGTTCTTGCCTCCCTGTTGTCAGAATTTAGGTCCCCGCCTGCCCCAACCACACCAGCCCTGCAGCCTGTGCCGTGTGCTGCTTTCGCCTTCTCGGGGCCTGATACTGTGGAACAACAGCTTCTTGCAACTCGCCGGGACTCGGGCAGTGGATTGGGAAGACGGAGTGTTGGCAAAGGAGGCAGTGAGTACCTCTCGGGCCCAGGCTGGCTTGTCGGCGGGATTAATGCCCCGACCGTAATGATACAGGGGCTTCCTATCCCCGGGCAGGATCTGCTGCTGCTGCTGTTTCTGAAGCTGCTGCTGCTGCTGCTGCTGCTGCAGGGACTTGAGGTAGGCATGCTCCTGCTGCAGCTGCCTCTGCAGACGTTCTGACTGCCGCTGCTCCTCCAGCTGCTTCCGCTTGTATTCCTGGGCCCAAGGGTAGGGAGAGAGGGTTCAGCAGGGTGTGGCCCTGGGAGTCAGAGCAGGCATGCCCTTTCTTTTCTCCAACTGCCTAGAGAGATGTCTTCCCTTGATGGGCTTGGGTGAATCCCTTCCCTTGACGTGTTCCCATCCCATTCCAGCAAAGCAGCTCTGGAAAGCATCTTCCCAGAGGATGGCGAGGGACCCCGTTACCAGCAGCAGGGCCTGTTCCTGGAGCAGCTGTTGCTGAAGGATCTCGAGCTGTCGCTGCTCCTCCTCTAGCCTGTGACGAATATATTCCTGGGGGACGGGGGTGGGTGGGGGGCAGAGGGCAGGGAGAGAGGAAGAGGCGGAGGAGGGGGGCAGCAGCAGCGAGTTGGAGTTGGAAGAGGGTAGGGGAGCAGGGGAGAGTAAGAGAGGGGGTGGGATGAACCCCAAGGGGGCAATGCGGCCCATGGGGAAGCCCAGGAGGAAGGAGGGTGGGGCCGTGAGGGAAGGGCAGAGACGGAATGAGGCACAGAGACAGGAGGGCGGGAGCCAGGGTAGGGGTTGAAGGGTGGGAGAAAACAGAGAGAAAGAGTGAAGCTAGAAAAGATAGGAGGAATCTGGGAGTGGGGAGAGAAGGGGAGGGCACTGGGCAGCAGGGGAGGCAGGCAGCAGGAGCGGGCGGGCGGTGGCAGCGTGGCCGGAGTGCTGAGTGTGCGGTGCGGGGCTGTGCCGGGTACCTGCTCGCGCTCCGCCTGCCGCCGCTCCTCCTCCCGCCGCAGGGCCTGCATGTCCTCCAGCCGCCGCTGCTGCTCCTTCTCCTGCAGCTTCCGCTGCTCCCGCTCGCGCCGCTGTTGCTGTGGGGAGAGGCAGGTGGGCTTAGTGACTGTCCCAGGCGCTGAGACTGCACAGCCCCGGAGGGGGGCCTCCGTGGGCAGTGAGGGCAGCTCTCCTTGCTCCCTAGGGAGGGTGGCGAGAGAGGACGGCTTCAACTTGGTTTCTGCAAATACACCCACCCCAACAAGAGAGCCCACAGGCAGCTGGGGACGAGAGAGGTTGCCAGGTGACTGCTGCCCTTGGAGTGGGCTGAATGAGACAACACCTTCCCCTACTCACACTCCCACAGACCACAAAACCAAGGGTCAACAACAAACCCACCAACACTTGTGGCCCCAAATCCACCTCTGCTTAAGTCCGAATAGAGTGGGCTGTAGTGATAGTCTTTGGCCACAAGAGGGCACCAGACACCTGCCTGCTGCACAGCCTTTGGATTTAAGGAAACTTAAAAAAGACATCGTGGCCCCTTCCTTGTCAGCCATCGGTGCCCAGGGTGCACTTTATTTTCACCATATTTCTGACCAAAGAGTCTGCCCTCTAACAACAACAACAAGCCCTGCGGGGGCCTTACATTTGAAGGAACTTGCACCTATTTCTGTGAAGTTGCTGGTGGCAGGCCTTCTCCAGGAAATGCCTAGTTAGACATGACTATTACTCTGCTGTCTGAACACTGTATTTATTTTTTTAAAAAAGCTCACACAAGGCTCTTCTGAAGTAGGCTCTCTTGCAAATTATTCTTTGTTCAACAAAGATAGGGGCCTACTTTGGGGAGCAGCAGATGGACAGTGTGGATGCTGGGGTCTAGTGCCTTATTATTCAGACAAATTTTTTGTTAAGTCCAGCTCATGAACTTTCAAAATCATGTAATTGTTTCAATAAAAATACCATAATTTAAAGCCATTTAATAAAAACAATCAATACCTATCCTTCCCTACCATGCCCTCCTACAAAATAAACTTTAAATATATATATCTGTATACATATATATATTTTTAACTGGTGATATTTAAAAAAGAAAAACACACTTATTTAAAATAAGATTCTGAATTAATTGAAATGACTTTCTTCCACCCACCTCTAATTAGTCCAAACTGACAAGACTGTACTTTACCAAAATCTGAGCCAAAATCACCAAAAGTAAAAGCAGGGTGTTTAAAAGGATCTTTCTCGCATGCAGGCCAGACAGCTGCTTGATGGAGCCAGACGCACAGGTGCACTGAAGCGTCTGCGCACAGATTCCCCGGCTACGGGGACCACAGGCAAGGGAGCTGGAGCAATGCGAGTGGAGGTTTATACGCAGAAACCAAGACAGGGACAGTCTTGTGATGGGGAATGGAAATGCCTCTGCTCTCAAGGGATGCTGATGGCACAACCACGCACACAGCTGGGTGGCCAACCAGGGCCTGGGGAACCGACCCCCGGATAACAGAGGCCTTTCCATAAAAGCCTGAAAGACAGCTCGCTCCCTGTCTCCCCGGGGCCCTGATGGGACCAGCGATGGGCCAGGTCAGCAGGAAGCTGCGCCAGCCCTGGGCCCAGGCCCTTCCAGGACAGCCCCACCTCCTCCACACGCCGCCGCTCCTCCTTCTGCTCCTCTATGCGTCGCTGCCGCTGGTGCAGCAGGTGTTTGATGTGTGCCTCAGGGTCTCGCTGCTGCTGCTGCTGCAGTTGCTGCTGCTGCTGCTTTAAAGCCTCTGAGTTGCTCTTATTCTCCTGCTGCAGCCGGAGAAACTCCCGGCGCAGAGTTGACTCCCCCGGCACGTTCATGATGGAGCTGGGTCAGAGTGGCACAATGAAGCGTGGGGTCAGAGCCCTGCTGGTTCCCAGTCTCATCCCTGGGGCACCCACCTCAGTGGGTGTTGTAACTGGACCAGTCTGCCCCTGGCCACTCCCAGGTGGCTGGAGATTTATCCTCCCTCTGCCCAGTCGTCGGCCTGCCCTCTTTTGATATTCTTGCCCGCACCCCACCTTCAGCCCTGAATCACCCTCTCCCCACCTCTGGCTCATTCATCTACCCCACTTTTTAGCACTCGGGGATTTGGTTTATACGGGTTTGTTGCTACCCCTCTGTGCCCACCACCCAGACTGAGAGTCCCCAGAGCTGAGGACCAGTGCTGTCCCCTCAGACAGTGAGTGATGGCCCTCACCCTCCCACCTTTGTCTCCTAAGCCCACCTTGGCTCTCCTTCCTCCCCGTGGCTGTCGTCTTCCTCCTCACTGCCGCTGTACTCATACTCTGTCTCCTCTGCAGGGGGGAGATCAAGGCTGTTTCTTCACCCAGTGCCCGAGACCCCACCCCGGGCTAGAGAAACCTTAGCTGGGGATAACCAATAGGGTCCATCTGGATGACCAAGTGTGAGGGTCACCACCCACCTCCTTAGAGCAATTGGAAGACAGTGGGTCTCAGGTTTGGGCCTGGACAGAGACTGGGACTCAATCCCATGGGAGGAGGGATGCGGCAGCACAATGCACGCACTTACAGACATGCGCTCAATATGGAGCTTCTGTGAAGATGTGAAAAGGCGGCTCTCACCGGGAAGGCCGACTGGGGGTTGGAAGTGTAGGAAAGGAGATCTCCTTGTGCAGGGATAGGTGGGAACCAGAGAACTCAGGGGAGCCACGTGGGGCAGGGCTAGAGGAGGGGGCCTGGCCAAAGTGTCTCCTAAGACTGCCCACTGACCTTTCTCGCCCCGCTTCTTCCGGGACCGGTCGATGTGGTCCTTGAGCTGGATGCGGACCTGCCGCTCCGTGGGCTGGTCTCGGATGAAGGGAAACTTCAGCAGCTGCTCTGTCGGTGGGCGGCTCAGGTAAGTCTTGATGAGACACGTGTCGATGAAGTCAATGAACTTCTTAGACCTGTAAACAGTGGTGGCTCACACTGGGAGGGCCCCCCTCAGAAGGGGGCTTGCAGGAGGAAGGGTGGATCATTCGTCCAAAAGCCACCTCAACTTCCCTCCTGTCTTCGCCATATCCCAACACCAGTCACCACCCCCAGCCCCCCGGCACCTCTTCTATGGTGCAGATCCAAGCCTGAACACAGACGGCATTAAGGTGAGAGTGGCCTTGTCCAGAGGCCTTCCGTCCCAGAGACCAAACTCTCAGAGACCTACCATTTCTTGGACTTGAGCCTGGGTGGAGGGTTCCGAGGGATGAGGAAGAGGGCTCGCATGGGGTGCATGTCACACAGAGCTGGGCACAGAAGAGACGCCATCAGCCCTGTTCACCACGCTGAGAGCCAAAGGGCCCCTCCTCAACAGGACCTCCCTGCAGCTGCTCTCTGGGCCCCCCTTCTCTCCCATCCTACCCCAGCAGACTCGGCACTTACGGGGGGCTCCCTCTGCCATCTCGATGGCTGTGATTCCTAGAGACCAAATGTCACTCTACAAAGGGGAGAGAAGGGACAGGTGAATATTTCCAACAACTCTGCCCAGTAACCTCTCTTCACCCAGCATCCCTGGCTTCTCCGAGACCCCTTGCTGGGCCACACCTGTTTCTGAGGCCCCCTCTTCCCACCCTGCACTGTCCTCCAGCTCACCCCGTCTTCCCACCCACACTTTCCTTGCCATTAAATGCTCCCCAACCCCATTGGCTAACAGGCACTAGACCTCCCTTTGTTCCCCAGCCTGCTCAAGCCCCGCCGTCTCCCTCTTGCTAACTGCCCTCGGCGGTCCCCATGCTCTGACTTTCCACTTCATACCCTGTAATCGTAGGTGGCGTCAGGGTTCTCATCACAGGCGATGACCTCAGGGGCCATCCAGTAGGGGGTCCCAATGAAAGTGTTCCGCCTGCCCACCGTGCGGTCCAGCTGAGCACTCACCCCAAAATCCACTGTGAGGATGTGGAGCAGGGTCAGTGCGGGAGTCACGCTGGCCCTGGCCTCATGCTACTGCATGAATGCGCACGCCTCACCTGAGGCAGCTGAGGTCCTGCCCCACCCAGACACCCCCGCATCCTCTTCTACCCCATTAACATCCTGAAGAACCTGATCCAGTCTTCCTATATCTTGGAGAAAAACCAAGGGGCAGCATCCCAGGCAGGAGGGGTCATCAGATCCCACCTCCCCAGAAGGACCTGCACAGCACCTGGAGCACAACAGGTGGCAGGTACAGATCCTGCGGGATTTTCAGCAGGAGAAAGGACATCCCGGGGGAGGAGAAGGGAAAGGGAAGGGAGGAGACCTCCGCAGAAGGCAGGTAGTTGGACTTGAGCCACCAGAGGGGAAAAGGGGCCCTTTATTCTCTGTCCCGTTGGCCTCAGAAGGAACCAGCGCACCTAGCTTGACCTCGGCATTCTCTGTCAGCAGCACGTTCTGCCCCTTAATGTCTCGATGGATCACCTTGTGGGCATGGAGATGGGCCAGCCCCTGGGACGGAAGAGTAGGGAAAATTAGCTGCGGTGTGGAGGGAGTGGGAAAGAGCAAGGAGGTGGGAGTGGGTTGAGAGGAGCAGGAGTGTCAGTCTGGACAGGGCTGGGACGAAGGAGCAGTCCCTTCCCACCTGGAGCCCAGGTCCAGGCTGAGCTGTCTTGGGGGAGCTTCCTCCAGCAGAACAGGGTTACAAGTGAACCCCCAGCAGATACAGGGTTACAAGCAGAGAGGTAGCAGAGCTTGAAAAGAGAGGGGCTTGTTTCCTCCAACAGCCTGAGAATTCCCAAAGTTGGGACCCTGTCTCCACCCGTTGCCCCATCAACCTTGCTGCTCCCTCCAGAGAGCAGCTGCATCTCCTCCCAGGTGCAGCGAGGGGCTCTGCCCGAGGAAAAGCTTCGGCCAGTGCAGCCCAGGACCAGGACATGGGGAGACGGGGAGGGGCCGGAGCTCACCCGGAGGATCTCCCTGCAGATGTAGGCAATGCAGTCCTCCTTCAGGGCGTTCCCCTTTGTGTTCTTCACCAGGTCGGTCACAGAACCAGCACCACAGAACTCCATCACCAGCTACAGCCCCAGGAAGGTACCGGAAGGGAAAGTATCAGTCAGGCAAGGCCTCCCTATCGCCTCACTAGACGCCTGGAGGAGGAGCAGAGGCCTTGGGGCTAGACCTGGCATGAGCTGGGGAGCAGGGGCCACACGAGCCCTCACAAAGGCCACAGGACCTCTGAGATCCAGAGAGAAAGGAAAAGGAGGTACAGCAGGGGAAGAACTGGCAGGGTCTAGAGTGTGAGTCCAAGGAAGCCCTGAAATTGTAGACAAAATGATGTGGGTATGTGCATTCTCCTTGAGGAAAGTCTAATGCTTTCACCAGATTCTCAGTGGGACCCGAAACCCCAAAATGTTAAGAACTATTGCTCTGTATCAAGGGCCAGCAAATGACAGCCACCCAAAGGCCTGCTTTTGTACGGCCAGCAGGCTGAGAGTGGTTTTTACATTTTCAAATGGTTGGAAAAAAATCAAAAGAAGAATCATATTTCATGACACATGAAAATGATACAAAATTCAAATTTTAGTGACCTAAGTAAAAATTTGGGGATACAGCCAAAGTCTTTCGTTTATGTATTGTCTATTGCTGCTTTCATGGAACAACAGCAGAATGGAGTAGTTCTGACAGAGCAAATATGTCCTGCAAAGCCTAAAATATTTACTACCTGGCCCTTCACAGAATAAGTTTGCCAATCCCTGACTCAGAGGCAAGAAAGGGACAAAGAATCAGCACTTCTCCAGGCCTGCTAGAGACAAACAGAGCATGGAGTCTAGACAGCTGCAGACCTGGGCAGGCCTTGGGAGAAACCACTCAAGCACAGAGAGTGATAAGGCCAGGAGGGGAGGAGAGCTAAGGTTTGCAGCTCTAGAGAAGAGCTGTTGAGACCCAGAGGCTGGGGCCAAATGGGAAGATGGCTCCAGCCAGTCTCTCCGAAAATCAGCAAGCCTGCCCAAGTTTTCACTAAAGCCACACATCCAATGCAGGAAAAAGCCGGAGGGGACATATATTTGCATATGCAATAGAGTAATTTGTATGTGCCTGCTCTTTGGACAACACAGCACAGTGGGAGGAGGGGAGGACTGTGCCCAATACATCCAGAAGAGGGCGCCCGCTCACTGGCGCCTACCCTCTAGCCCTCAAAGATCTCCCACTGCACACACCCCGCAGGTAAACCCACCTGTTATTCGTGTGTGTGTGTGTGTGTGTGTGTGTGTGTGTGTGTGTGTGTGTGTGTCCCCCAAAAGCCTAAGGGCCTTGGAGGCTGGGACCATGGCTCGTGTTTATCTGTGTGGGGTATACAGAAAGCGCTTAATAAGTACTTGTTGTTTGCCATGAGATCCTAAACTCCTGACAGCCACTGCCACCCTCCCTGCAGCTCTCTCTCCTCTGGCTGGGCTCAGTACCACAAAGGGTGAGGCTGGGAGAATCTGCTGGCACCAAGGCCCAGGCTAGGGAGGGGAATGACTCTTATGAACATTTTGGGCCAGGAGGAATTCAGGGGAGGCCCAAAAGAGCTACAGCAGGCCCTGCTTTGAATAAGCATCAGAACGGTGTGCACTGCAGGGAGGGGGTCTGGCAGGAAAAGGGTCTGGGCACTGACAGACATAGAACTCGGAGGAATCCTCCGAGTTCCTCAGGAGCAGCCTGGACACAGGGAAGTGTGGAGAGGGCAGACGGGGCATCTCTCACCCAGAGCTGGTCGTCATTCCCAGGGGGGCTCTTCTTGATGAAGGCTCCATAGTAGGTGGCAATGTTTCGGTGGTGAGAATACTTTTTCAACATGTTGATCTCCTGCTTGATCTCTTCCTCCTCGTCCTAGGTGAATGGCAGGAGCTGAGCCCTTAGGCTCCCCCCACACCCCCCTTCCCAATGCTCCCTCTCTCTCCACCCAGCTCCGCTCCCTACCTCTGTGACATCCATGACCTTGATGGCAGCCAGCTGCCCAGTCTTGACATGCCGACCCTGCAGGACAGAGAGCCGAGCACAGAGGGATCTCAGGGGGCAACACACAGAGGGCTTGATTCTGGGAGAGGCCTCGTCTTTTGGTCATTTCCTATCTTAGGAAGTGCCCATCACTGTGGCTAGACACCTTGGTCTATGTGCTGGCCACAGGAGGGGACCGAGGGAAAGTTCCTGAGCCATCATGGCTAACAGAAAAATGACCTCAGCTGGGCTTCCCAGCTATAAGCTCAATAAAGATGAACAGGATACATTAAAAACTTTCTGCTTCCATAAAAAACTTCCATAAAAATTCAAGAGAGGCCGGGTGGTAGCTCATGCCTATAATCCTAGCACTCTGGGAGGCTGAGGTGGGAGAATCACTTGAGATCAGGAATTCAAGACTAGCCTGAGCAAGAGTGAGACCCTGTCTCTACCAAAAGTAGAAAAAATTAGCTGGGCATCGTGGCGCGTGCCTGTAGTCCCGGCTACACAGGAGGCTGAGGCAGGAGGATCGCTCGAGCCCAAGAGTTTGAGGTTGCAGTGAGCTATATGATGCCACCACTGCACTCTACCCAGTGCGACAGAGTGAGAGTGTCAACAAAACAAAACAAAAACACAAAACAAAAAAATCTCAAGAGAGACAAGTGAGGAAAAGGGTCTGGGCACTGGCAGGAAAAGGGTCTGGGCACTGACAGACCTAGAACAATTATGTTCTGTACCAGAACAATTATGTTCTGTTCCAGCCCCCTCGGCTTGGACTTTCTACAGCATGAAAGTCAGAGTGGGGAGTAAAAGATACTTCTCCATCCTGATGGAGGCTGGAGGGACAGAGGAGGGGCACGGGGACTTCTGCCTCTCTCTCATCTCCTAAGCAAGACAAAAACACCGAGCGCTGTAGACAGGAGGCCTCTCCCACAATCAACCCTACCCCCAAAGCCTTTTATTGTTGCCAATATGGGAAGAATAGAGACAGAGCCGAGATTTTAGGGAACTCGGAGAAACAGAGGAGCCGCTGACAGTCCTAATGAGAAGAAGCTTCCACTTCTTGAGTGTGTCCCTGCCATTCCCCACTCCCCCACCATCCTTCTGCAATTCCTAGCAGGAGCCATCTAAGGCATAGACAGGAAAGTCCAAGCCTTCCTGGGGAAAGCAAGCTGAGGGAAGTCAGCCCCTTGTGGGGGGGGACCTGGGTTTTGCCAGCCCATGGATTATTTTTATCCTCAGCAGCTATTCAAGACCCCAAGCCCAGAGAAGCAGGAGCACACAGAGCTACTATTTCCATGGTAACAACTAGGCAAGAGATGGGGGGGAGTGCCTGTTTCCCCAAAGCTCACAAGGGAAGGAGGGTAGCAGAAAAGCGAGTGTCCCTGGTGATCCAGGAAACACAGGGCCACAGAGACGCAGGGGACTTGTGAAGATAACAAGCACTGTGTCTGGAGATGGAGAGGCAGGCTGTGTGTTCTAGGGGGCCTCCACCTCAGGGGCAGCACCCACTTCGAACATCCCCACTCCCTGTTGTGGTCACTTCCCCCCATCCAAGTGTGAGCAGTGGTAAGGCCACGTGACAGGGCTGGGCCAGGGTAAAAGCTATAATCAGTGGCCGAAAAAATGTCACTTCTGTGGAGTAGAGAGGCAGTCTTAAAAGCAGAAAGCCTGAGCTCTGGCTCCAGCTCTGCTGCAGGCCAGTCGCAGGAGCTCAAGAAAGCCACTCTCCTCTGCAGAAGGTCCCACCACCACGCGAGTCTCACCTTGTACACCTGTCCGTAGGTTCCATTGCCGACCACTTCCACCAGCTCAAAGATCCCAGCAGGGTCCTGCGGGGAGAGGGTGGGAGGGAGACAGAAAGAATAAGGCATCAGGACTTCGGAAAAGGATTATGAAGCTGGAGGGGAGAAGAGACGTGTTCAGTCAGTATACGAGAGCGAACACTAGTGTATTAGGAGGGGGCTTGCAGTAGGAACCCCGGTGGCCAGCTGCTTTTTACCTACATTGGTTCAGAGTTAATGCTCTATGGGAAAAGTTGGAAGGAGGTGAGTAAACATAGAAGTCAGAGCCCAGATGGCTCTTCGAAGACATGTTTTAAACTTGCTGATAAACTGTGTGTCTGTATGCTCATCTGCAAAGTGAGGATTCCCCAGCACCTGCCTCTGTGGTTCATGTAAATTTTAAGTGAGGAAGTGACCATAAAATGCTTAATGGTACCTGGCACAGAGCAAGTGCTCGATAAAAGTTAATTACCATTATTATTATTTTTTTAAAAGCAGAGATGAGGAAAGCTAGCAAGGAACAGGAACTTAAGAGCCACCATCCTTATGTCCTTCTCTGCCCTTCCCAATCCTCCTGAGATTGAGGGCTTTCAGGCCAAGGTTTGGGGGCAGCAGGGACCTCCAGGGAGGGAGAGACCAAGTGATGGTGAGAGAGGGCCTCTGGGAGAGCAGAGGAGAAGGGAGAACTTTACGTTCCTACTGAGCCAAGCAGTGCCAGGAGGAAAGGCCCTGAAGGGCTTGAACAAAGCCTCTAAAGAGGCTCATCCTCCCACTGGGCCACGAGCAGGCAGGCCTGGCCTCAGTAACACAGCTGCTGTCAGGAAGCCACCCACACCCTCCTGGCGAAACTTTTTTTTTTTTTTGAGAAAGACAAGTTGGGAGGTAGAGTTGCAAGCTGGAGAGAGGCATGGCCCCAGTACTGTCCACGCTCCTGCACCTCTTACAGAGTGACAGTTCTGGCATTTCATAGGGCTGGCCCCCTCCCCCCCAACTGCTGGGACAGAGAACAGAGGCAGAAAGTGACGAAGGCACTTAGGAATAAACTCTCCAGGCCTCTGTACTGATAATCCTAAAGGCATATCTAAAATCCCTTTCTCCCTGATGCTGAAAACCAATACAGGATTTCTGGGCACAGGAGAAACCCACAACCAAAAACCCCCACAAACAAGCCAAAAAACTTCCTTCGTTCACTGAAGTAAAAGCACATAGAAGGTGACTTGGGAATGTTGGAGACCAAGGAGACACTAGCCCAAGGCTTTTTAAGAACATCTTCACTGAGCACGGCCTGCCCATTTCTCAGAAAGGAACTGGAGGACGGGAAACGTACCCCGGCTCCCTGTACACGCCTTGTCTGAGCATGTATCACAGTGCTCTGTGATTGTACACTGACTTGTCTGCAAATGCCCTGGAGAAAGGGACCGAGCCCTCTTTGCTCATCAAGTACGTCCAGCACCTCACCCAGGCTGGGTGCACAGCAGCTTAAGAGCGCATCCCAACCTGCTCGGAAGGCAGACTCGGCAGACTGAAGAGAGGTTCCCTCTGTGTGCGCCCGGAAGAGGCCTGGGCTGACCAGACCAAGAACTTTGTGGGTTTATGTTCAATTATTCATCTCCAGCTGAAGCTACTAAAAAAAATCTTCAATAGGCCTAAAAAAACCAGTAGGACCCACAGGAAAGGGCGGCATTGTCACTGCAGGCGGGGCTAATAAAAGGCCTGTCTGAACCTGAGAGCTGCAAGGAGGCTGGAAGAATTCATCTTGTCTATGTGCAATTCTAGACTGAGAAGCTCAAAGACAACAGAGTTCCCTGAAGATCTCCCCAAAAGAAGACCTCATCCATTCTGGGGACTCTTAACTCAGACTGTTGGAAAGTCTTTTCTTGGATCTAACTTTAGTTCATTCTGAGATGGAGGGTAGACAGAAAAGGGATTTATGGCCATGACTTTGGTCCATCTTCTGGATGCTTCCTAAACTACAAGGGAAAACATGATGAGCCTATTAGAGTCATAATGATCTGCCACTATCAACTCAAATCACTACAAATACATTTTCATTCTGTAACCTTAACTCCCAGTCTGTCTCCTTCCTACATGCTTGGGAGGGATGAGAGCATCATCTTTGAGGTCAGGCACACTGGGTTCATATACCGACATCTCATGGGTTTCAAGCCCACTTCCTGACCACACCTCCTTAAAGGGCGATTCGGGGAATCACTCTGTGGTCATGGTACCTCACACCCTCCGCAGACGATGCCACACACAGGCCCCACCCTGCTCTACTCTGCAGCAGCACCATTTCCCCATCGAACTCCTGCCTCTGCATCACCCCTGTGCTCGTCCTCCTTCCTTCTCCCATCACAGCCACCCTGTCCTTTCCACCTTCAAAATGCACCTGCTCCACCTCTCCTTCTGAGTACCAGAAACCACTGGCTCAGCCCAATCCCTCTGTCTCCTTCCTAGAGTTCCCACCTCATCACATCTTCCTTCTGCTGCCACTGCTTGATTGGACCCTCCTACAAACATGCTTTCTCCTGGCCAAGAAGCTGCATGGCTCCTGATGCTTAGAGAACAGAGTCCGAACTCCTCAGCCTGATATTTAAACTTGCCCCAGCATTAACCAACCAATAAATACCTTCTGAGTGCATGCCTCCATTTGCCCTATAACAGGGTCCGCTGTAATAAGGGACTATCTATCAAGCAATCTCATTGTGTTTCATCCATCTCTTAAGTATCTACTGAGAGCTAACTATGTGACAACTCCTGAACTAGACACAGTGGGGAGCTCAATGATGAATGAGAAACAAATAACCTTATCATTTTATGGATAGGTCAAGTACCCAAATATGGATATGCAGGAGTGTATGATTATACATCATAAGAACAACTGAAAGCACTAAAGCCATTAAGAAACTGCTCGGTATGGTGGAAAGAACATTGGAGAGTGGTTTTCTAGTGAGAACTTTGGCATTAGTTGTGTGTCCCTGAGCAAATATTTAACTGTTTGGGGCCTCATTTTTCTCCCACAAGCTGAGAGGAAGCTGGATTGGGTAAAACATCCATTCTATAGTTTCAGGGGACAGAATGACATTCTGGGTGGGAATCTCAGGCAGGCTCCCTGGAGGAGATGGTGTTGGAGCTGGTAAGTTTCTACCTGGTGATAGAAATTTAAGAGTGAAGAAGGCCATGCCCTACTGAGGGGCAGCTGTTTGGGTTTAGATGTTGAGTTGGAGATGCTGGGTGGTGCACAGGAGTACATGTCTATCAGGCAGTCAGAAGTAAGGATCTGGAGATCAAACTGAGAGACATTCATGAGTGTGAGTGGTGGAGACACAGACAAGATATTCAGGGAGAGTGCACAGAGAAAGCAGAAAAAAGAAGCCAAGGTCAGCCTCTGAAGGGTGGCCATATGCCACATGTTAGAGGGCAAGAGAACAGACATCAAAGGAGGAGATGGTCACAAAGGCCATCCTTCAGGAAGGACAAGGTGATGGTGGCCTCAAATGCTGCAGAGTGATCAGAGGGCACTGAAACAATACCACTGGCCTTAGCACCTAGGAACCCACTGGAACCTTTGTGGGAACTGCAGTTAGGAGAGCAGAGGGCAGACAGCAGGGGCTTGGGGGAGACAGGGGTGTGATGAGGAAGAGGAGGCTTTGGGGGAAGCACCCTCGCTGGAGAAGTCTAACCTTGAGAGGAAGTGGGGAAATCAGATGATGGCCAGAGGAGACAGCAGGGTCAGACAAAGGGGTTTTCAAAATAGGGAAGATCTTTTACTCCTGTGAAGGGGAAGAAGCCAAAACGGAAGGAGGATGTCCGAGGAACTGATTTTTTTAATAATATATATGTATATGTGTATATGTTTTTATTTCATAGAATATAAACTATGTCTTCCACTGGTTTACAGTAGTGATAAAATACAATAGGGCCTATTTCTATTATACACATATCCGAGAATTCAGAATGCCTAGAGATATGTAACACTGTTCCAATGTGACTTGTGCATTGATCTGGCACAAATATGGGCCCTTCAAATACTGTGTCTTTGTTCTTGGTCACCCTCAAAGAGCCGCCTCCAGAGGGAGGTGCTGGGCCCCTGGGGAGCCACGGACGGTCCTGGCACAGCTTTGTAGTACAGTGTTGTAGGCCTTCTCCGGCTCTTCCTCATGGAGCTCAAATTCTTTGTCCTCAGCAGTCTGGTTCTTGTCCAGCCAGCTGCTAGAAGATGGAAAGGGATGGAAACAAGGGCACAGGTAAATAAAGACAGGAGGGAGAGAGGAGGACAGGAAGAGATGGAAACAGTGGTCTGTTGAGGTAAACAGGAAGGAAGATGAAGGAATGTAATAAAATACTCAATGACCTTGACTTTGATGATTAAGTCAGAGGGAAGATCATCTAATAAGTAGGAGTGGGGTCTGAATGAAGTGGCAAACGTTGGGAACAGACGCTATACGGGGTGCTTTATGGTGGTGGCTCTCAAACTACAGGGTACCTAAGACTCACCTGGGAAGCAGACTCCTAGGATCTGCCTCCAGAGAGAGATTCTGATTTAGCAGCACAGTTCTGTGGTGAGGAGCAGGAATCTTTTTATTTACCAGATATCCTGGGTGATTATAATGCTGAGGGTCAGTGGACGGACCCACTTTGAGCAACTGCTCTGGAGAGTTACTAGGCAGGTGAAGGGCAGGTGTAGGACTACCCAGGAGCACTGGGCATCTGCGTGAAGTCCAGCAGCCTGAGAGCGGCAGGCTGACAAGCGCTACTGGCCAACCAGCTCTGGGTGATCGACTACTACTCTTCCCTAAGGCAGTTCTATAACACTTCTGTGCTCACTGACTCCTTTCCCAGGCACACGACTCATGTCCATTTTTTTCTACATTCATGTGACCAACTCTGCTTAAAAATGACCTCTCTCCAGTCAGCCAGGCCAAAGCTTCACTGTTTTTCAGGAATTATCCCCTAGCTACTCTAGTCCATCACAAGCTATCTTACTCATAAATTTCCACCTCAATTTTACATATTAATCTCATCCTCATCATGAGTTTAAGTTTTTTAAGAATAGGACCAAGTAGATATATTTTTTAAAATAATCTAACGACAAGACAAGAATGTCCACTCTTGCCACTTCTATTCAACATTGTATTGGAGGTGCTGGCTAGGGCAATTAGGCAAGAAAAACAAATAAAAGACACATG
Organism: Microcebus murinus; assembly: GCF_040939455.1. Taxonomy (NCBI): domain Eukaryota; kingdom Metazoa; phylum Chordata; class Mammalia; order Primates; family Cheirogaleidae; genus Microcebus; species Microcebus murinus. The sequence continues at coordinate 15,016,623 of NC_134121.1, read as the reverse complement.
GTTTAGAGACGAAGGATTTCTATCTCTATGTGTACATAATATGATCTTTTTTTTTTTTTTTTTTTGAAACAGAGTCTCGCTTTGTTGCCCAGGCTAAAATGAGTGCTGTGGCGTCAGCCTAGCTCACAGCAACCTCAAACTCCTAGGCTCAAGCAATCCTGCTGCCTCAGCCTCCCGAGTAGCTGGGACTACAGGCATGCACCACCATGCCCGGCTAGTTTTTTCTATATATATTAGTTGGCCAATTAATTTCTTTCCATTTATAGTAGAGACAGGGTCTCGCCCTTGCTCAGGCTGGTTTTGAACTCCTGACCTCGAGCAATCCTCTCACCTCGGCCTCCCAGAGTGCTAGGATTATAGGTGTGAGCCACCTCGCCCGGCCCATAACATGATCTTGAATGTAGAAAATCCTAAGAAATCCACTAAAAATCTATTAGAATAAATGAGTTCAGCAAGGTTGCAGGACACAAGATCAACATACAAAAAATCTACTATATTTCTATACACTATAGTGAATAACCCAAAAGTGAAATTAAGAAAACAATTCCTAGCCAGGCGCGGTGGCTCATGCCTGTAATCCTAGCACTCTGGGAGGCCGAGGCGGGCAGATCATTTGAGCTCAGGAGTTTGAGACTAGCCTGAGCAAGAGTGAGACCCTGTCTCTACTAAAAATAGAAAAAATTAGTCGGGTATGGTGGTGCATGCCTGTAGTCCCAGCTACTTGGGAGGCTGAGGCAGAAGGATCACTTGAGCCCAGGAGTTTTAGGTTGCCATGAGCTACGAAGACACCATGGCACTCTAGATGGGGCAACAGAGTGAGACTCTGTCCAAGAAAGAAAGAGAGAGAGAGAGAAAGAAAACAATTCCTACTGCAATAGCATCAAAAAGAATAAGTTTAACCAAAGAAGTGTTAGACTTGTAAACTGAAAACTACAAAACAATGTTGAAAGAAATTAAAGACCTAAGTAAATGGAAAGCTATCCCACATTCATGGATCAGAAATAATATTGTTAAGATCTACAGAGTCAATGCACTTCTATCAAAATCCCAGCTGGCTCTTTTGCAGAAATTGACAAGCATATTCTAAAAATCATACGGAAATACAAGGGACCCAGAAGAGACAAACAATCTTGAAACAAGAACATTGGAAGACTCATACTTCCCAATTTCAACACTTACTACAAAGCTACAGTAATCTAGTGTGACAACAGCATAATAATGGACATATAAGGCCGGGCATGGTGGCTCATGCCTGTAATCCTAGCACTCTGGGAGGCCGAGGCAGGAGGATTGCTCAAGGTCAGGAGTTCGAAACCAGCCTGAGTGAGACCCCATCTCTACTAAAAATAGAAAGAAAATAATTGGCCAACTAAAAATATATATACAAAAAATTAGCCGGGCATGGTGGCGCATGCCTGTAGTCCCAGCTACTCAGGAGGCTGAGGCAGTAGGATCGCTTGAGCCCAGGAGATTGAGGTTGCTGTGAGCGAGGCTGATACCACGGCACTCACTCTAGCGTGGGCAGCAAAGTGAGACTCTGTCTCAATAAATAAATAAATAAATAAATAAATAAATAAATAAATAAAGGACATATAGATCAAAGGAATAAAACTGAGAATCTAAAAATAAACCCTTACTTTTATGGTCAATTGATTTTCAACAAGAGTATAAAGATCATTCACAAATGGTGCTGGAATAACTGAATATCCAACAAGCAAAAAAAAAAAAATGAAGTTAGATCTCTACCTCATACCATATACAAAAACTACCTCAAAATGAATCATAGATGTAAAAATATAAGAGCTAAAACCATAAAAATCTTAAAAGAAAACATGAATATTTGCTTATGGTAGTTCTCAAGAAAAAAAAAAGAAAAATTAAAATAAAGAAAAGAAAAAATTGAAAAAAAAAAACACATGAGTAAACCTTTCTGACCTTGGATTAGATAATGGTTTCTTTTTTTTTTTTTTTTTTTTGAGACAGAGTCTCACTTTGTTGTCCAGGCTAGAGTGAGTGCCGTGGCGTCAGCCTAGCTCACAGCAACCTCAAACTCCTGGGCTCGAGTGATCCTTCTGCCTCAGCCTCCCGAGTAGCTGGGACTACAGGCATGCGCCACTATGCCCGGCTAATTTTTTTTTTTTATATATATATCAGTTGGCCAATTAATTTCTTTCTGTTTATAGTAGAGACGGGGTCTCGCTCTTGCTCAGGCTGGTTTTGAACTCCTGACCTTGAGCAATCCGCCCGCCTCGGCCTCCCAAGAGCTAGGATTACAGGCGTGAGCCACAGCGCCCGGCCTAGATAATGGTTTCTATTTTTTTTTTTTATTTTTTATTTTTTTTTTTTTTTTTTGAGACAGAGTCTCACTTTGTTGCCCAGGCTAGAGTGAGTGCCGTGGCGTCAGCCTGGCTCACAGCAACCTCAATCTCCGGGGCTCAGCGATCCTACTGCCTCAGCCTCCCGAGTAGCTGGGACTACAGGCATGCGCCACCATGCCCGGCTAATTTTTTGTATATATATTTTTAGTTGGTCAATTAATTTATTTCTATTTTTGGTAGAGACGGGGTCTCGCTCAGGCTGGTTTCGAACTCCTGACCTTGAGCAATCCGCCCGCCTCGGCCTCCCAAAGTGCTAGGATTACAGGCGTGAGCCACCACGCCCGGCCTAGATAATGGTTTCTTACATGTGACATCCAAAGTGGAAGCAACAGGGCGTGCGTGGTGGCTGACACTTGTAATCCTAGCACTCTGAGAGGTCCAGGCAGGTAGATAGCTCAAGGTCAGGAGTTCGAAACCAGCCTGAGCAAGAGCGAGACCCTGTCTCTACTATAAGTAGAAAGAAATTAATTGGCCAACTAAAAATATATAGAAAAAATTAGGCCGGGCGCGGTGGCTCATGCCTAGTAATCTTAGCACTCTGGGAGGCAGAGGCGGGCAGATTGCTCGAGGTCAGGAGTTCGAAACCAGCCTGAGCAAGAGTGAGACCCTGTCTCTACTATAAATAGAAAGAAATAAATTGGCCAACTGATATATATAGAAAAAATTAGCCGGGCATGGTGGCGCATGCCTGTAGTCCCAGCTACTCGGGAGGCTGAGGCAGAAGACTGCTAGAGACCAGGAGTTTGAGGTTGCTGTGAGCTAGGCTGACGCCAAGGCACTCTAGCCTGGCAACAGAGTGAGACTCTGTCTCAAAAAAAAAAAAAAAAAAAAAAAGCAACAAAAAGAAAAAAATTGATAAATTAGACCTCATCAAAATTTAATACTTTTGTGCTTCAAAATACACCATCAAGAAGGTAAAACAACTGTAATCCTAGCACTCTGGGAGGCCAAGGCGGGCAGATTGCTCACGGTCAGGAGTTCAAAACCAGCCTGAGCAAGAGCGAGATCCTGTCTCTACTATAAATAGAAAGAAATTAATTGGCCAACTAATATATATAGAAAAAATTAGCCGGGCATGGTGGCGAATGCCTGTAGTCCCAGCTACTCGGGAGGCTGAGGCAGGAGGATTGCTTGAGCCCAGGAGTTTAAGGTTGCTGTGAGCTAGGCTGATGCCACGGCCCTCATTCTAGCCTGGGCAACAAAGCAATACTCTGTCAAAAAAAAAAAAAAAAGAGAAAAGAAAGAGAAAAGAAAAGAAAAGAAAAGAAAAGAAAAGAAAAGAAAAGAAAAGAAAAGAAAAGAAAAGAAAAGAAAAGAAAAGAAAAGAAAAGAAAAGAAAGGAAAACAACAACCCACAGAATGGGAGAGAACATTTGCAAATTATGTATCTGATAAGGGACTTGTATGTGGAATATAAAAAGGATTCCTACAATTCAACAATAAAAAGACAAATAATCCAATTAAAAATGGGCAAAGAATGTGAATAGATATTTCTTCCAAGAAGATATATATACAGTGGCTGGCCAGGCATGGTGCATCATGCCTGTAATCCTAGCACTTTGGGGAGCCAAGGCAGGAAGAGTGCTTGAGGCCAGGAGTTGGAGGCTGCAGTGAGCTATGATGACATCACTACATTCCAGCCTTGGTGAAAGAGTGAGACCTATCTCTATAAAAGTAAAAAAATAAAAATAAAATAAAAGGATATATACAGTGGCCAATAAGCACATGAGAAGATGTTCAACATCATTAGACATTAGGGGAATACAAATTAAAACCACAATGAGATACCACTTCACTTCCACTAGAACAGCTAGAATCAAAAGATAGGACAATAATGAGGGTCGACAAGACTGTGGAGAAACTGGAATCCTGATACACTGCTGATAGGAAGGTAAAATGGCGCAGCAACTTTGGAAAACAGTTAGGCAGTTCCTTAAATGCTAAACAGAGTTAGTACATGACCCAACAAGTCCACTCCTAGGTAGACACTCAAGAGAATGAAAAACTTACGTCCACATAACAATCTGTACATGAATGTTCACAGCAGGAAGATTCATAGTAGCCAAGAGTAGAAATGACCCAAATGCCCATCAACTAATAAATAGATAAATGTGGTGTATCTACACAATGAAGTACTATCGGCAATATAAAGGAATGAAGTGCTGCTAGATGTTACAACATGATAGAAGCTAGTCATAAAAGGCCACATAGCACGTGGCTCCATTTATGTGCAATGTCCAGAATAGGCAAATCCGCAGACACAGAAAGTAGATTAGAGATTGCCAGGGACTAGGTGGAGGGGGGAATGGGTTATGACTGGTAATGGGTACTAGGTTTTATTTGGAGATGATGAAAATGTTCTGAAATTGGGGTGATGGTTGCACAAGTCTGTGAATTTACTAAAAATCACTTTAAAATACTTTAAAAGGCCAAATTGTATGGTATGTGAATTACGTCTCAATAAAGATATTATTAAAAATAATAATCCTTCAACATCACGAATCATGAGGGAAATGCAAATCAAAACCACAATGAGATATCATCTCATTCCACTTAAATGGCTATTAGCAAAAAGCAAAAAAATAACAGATGCTGGCAAGAATGAAGAGAAATGGGAACTCTAGTACATACTGTTGGTGGGAATGTAAATTAGTATAGCCATTATGGAACAGTATGGAGGTTCCTCAGAAAACTAAAAATGGAACTACCATATGATCAAGGAATCCCACTGCTGGGTAAGTACTCCAAAGAAAGGAAATCAATATATCAAGAAGATATTTGGGCTGGGCGCGGTGGCTCACGCCTGTAATCCTAGCACTCTGGGAGGCCGAGGCGGGCGGATTGCTCGAGGTCAGGAGTTCGAAACCAGCCTGAGCAAGAGTGAGACCCCGTCTCTACTATAAATAGAAAGAAATTAATTGGCCAACTAATATATATAGAAAAAATTAGCTGGGCATGGTGGCGCATGCCTGTAGTCCCAGCTACTTGGGAGGCTGAGGCAGGATTGTTTGAGCCCAGAAATTTGAGGTTGCTGTGAGCTAGGCTGATGCCACAGCAGTCACTCTAGCCTGGGCAACAAAGTGAGACTCTGTCTCAAAAAAAAAAAAAAAAAAAGAAGATATCTGTACTCTCATGTTTATTTATTTTTTCAATAAAGCCCTTTGTAAAGCATGATGGCATTCCCACGTTTATTGCAGCACTATTCACAACAGCCAAAGTATGAACTCAACCTAAATGGCCATCAATGAATGAATGGATAAAGAAAATATGGTGTATATATATGATGGAATATTATTCAGCCATAAAAAAGAATAAAATCCTGTCATTTGAAGCCACATGAATGAGCCTGGAGGAGACTATGTTAACCCTTTCCACTCGGATGTCGAGTGTGGATAATGTGGAGTGGATAATGAGAAAAAAGCAAGCGAGTGCAAAGGGTTAAGTGAAATAAGCCAGACACAGAAGGGCAAATATTGCATGTACTCTCTCGTATGTGAGAGCTAGAAAGAGTTGGTCTCAAGAAGGTAGAGATTATTCAGCAGGCTGAGGCAAGAGGATGACTTAAGCCCAGGAGTTCAAGGTTGCACTGAGCTATGATTGCTCCACTGACATCAGCCTGGACAATAGAGTAAGACCCTGACTCTAAAAAAAATTAATTAATTAAAATAAGAAGGTGGAGAGTAGAATGGTGGTTGCCAGGGTCTGAGAAGGGTAGCGGGCAAGGAAAGGTCGGTCAATAGGTACATAAACACAGTTGCATAGAAGGAATAGATTCTAGCATTCCATAGCACAGTAGAGTGACCACAGTTATCAATAGTTTATTGTATATTTCAAAATAGCTAGGGGAGATGTGGAATATTCTTAACACAAAGAGATGAAACATGTTTGCAGAGATAGATATCACAATTACCCTGATTTGATCATTACACATTGAATACATGTATCAAAATTACATATATCCCATAAATATGAATAATTATGTATCACTTTTTTTTTTTTTTGAGACAGAGTCTCGCTTTGTCGTCTAGGCTAGAGTGAGTGCCGTGGCGTCAGCCTAGCTCACAGCAACCTCAAACTCCTGGGCTCAAGCGATCCTTCTGCCTCAGCCTCCCGAGTAGCTGGAACTACAGGCATGCACCACTATGCCGGCTAATTTTTTCCATATGTATTAGTTGGCCAATTAATTTCTTTCTATTTATAGTAGAGATGGGATCTCGCTCTTGCTCAGGCTGGTTTCGAACTCCTGACCTCGAGCAATCCACCCACCTCGCCCTCCCAGAGGGCTAGGATTACAGGTTTGAGCCACCGCGCGTGGCCGATGTATCACTTTTAATAAAACATTAAAAAATAATCATAAGAGCACTTACCACAGTACTCAATAAACTATTGTTGATTAATGACAGCTTCACTCTAAGAAAGCTACCCTAATAACATGAAAGGAAACCTATAAAATGTTTCTGGACTAATAACATATGAAAGAGACAAACATGGAAAATAATAAAATACAATAACTCATATGACTAAGAGTCAGATCAATTTGGTTTATTTATTTATTTATTGCCTCTGCTGCTAGCAGGCTGTGTGTTTTGGGGGCAAGTCACTTAAATTCTTTGAGTTCCTGTTCAACAAGATAAGGAAACTTTCCAATTCAAACTCTATGACTCCAAATTCTCAGGTCCACACTCCATGAAGCTGCCAACCTAATGACTATTTATTTATTCCTTCCTTATTGTGTGCCAGAAACTGTGCTGGGCTGGGGAATAGAACAGCAAATAAAATGGGGCAGTCACAGCCATGCTGCTGTTTACATTCTGATGGGAGAGGCAGGCATTAAATAACTCTACAATTAATTGTTTAATTATAGCTGTGGCAAGTCTTAAGTGGTACAGAGAAGTATAGGGCGCCAAGAGAACACACGCTTGACCAAGTCTGGGGAATCAGGGAAAGGCTCTTCTGAAGACATATGTAAGGGGCAGTCTAAAAGCCGTCTCAGCACCCTCCTGTGAACAACGAGTGCCATTGTGTGTCCCTTCCCTCTGGCCCTATCTTTACTATCTTAGGAGACATACCATATCGGTGTCTCAGAGATCACTCCCATTGCCCACTCTCCCACAGCCCCTTAATAATTACAATAGCTAGAAATTGTTTTTATCATTTTCTTTGCTCCTGGTACTGCCGAGCACTTTGGAAGTATAATCTCACAATAAACTTTGAGGCAGATACTACTGTCAAACTCATTTCACAAGGGAAGGAAATATACAGCAATTACATGACTTGCCCAGGGTTACACACAGCTTGGAAGTGGTGGAGCCAAGATTTGGCCTAAGAAACTTGACTCCAAGGCCTGCAGTGTGCTCTGCCAGACTCATAGCTCCTGTTACCTGAGGGATCACATTTTCAACTATTTGATCCCCTTTCTTGCCCCAGCAAGAACCCAAGAGATGGGGTCCTGACCCAAGGCAGCCAGTCCAAGACTGAAGGGAAAAGAGGACCCAGGGCACATATCCCCTTCAGCCATTCCAACTAAGCGGGAAGATGCCAGACAGTGAGTACATGGAGGGGCAGGGGTGGAGAGGCCATTATCTCAGGTAAAGGAAAGAGGAGCCTTTAGGGAGCAGAGAGGTCCAGACTATTGACAGAGAACACAGCAGACACGGAGGAGAGGGGATGAGAGCTGCAGAGGAGACAAAGCGTGAGAGTGACTGACTGACTCCAGCCATCCCCTAGTATTACCATGAATCCAGAACCATCTATGGTTCTAGTTCCAAGGAACTATCTATGCTGTAGTTCCGGTGCCCAGATTCCTACAAGAATCTTGACCTTAAATAAAAAAATAATATTGATAGCCAGACACTGTGCTAAGTGTTTTACACATACCAACCAATTCAATCCTCACATAACCCCATGAGGTAGGTAACTATTATTCTTCTTTTGATTCACAGTCTCACTTTGTTGCCCGGGCTAGAGTGCCGTGGCATCAGCCTAGCTCACAGCAACCTCAAACTCCTGGGCTCAAGCGATCCTTCTGCCTCAGCCTCCCGAGTAGCTGGGACTACAGGCATGCGCCACCATGCACGGCTAGTTTTTTCTATATATATTAGTTGGCCAATTAATTTCTTTCTATTTATAGTAGAGACGGGGGTCTCGCTCTTGCTCAGGCTGGTTTCGAACTCCTGACCTCGAGCAATCTGCCCACCGCGGCCTCCCAGAGTGCTAGGATTACAGGCGTGAGCCACCGAGTCCGGCTGGTAACTATTATTCTTCTCACTTTACAGATGAGGAAACTGAGGCTCAGTGAAGGAAAGTAACTGACAGAGCCAGGATTTGAATGCATGTAGCCGGCTCCTGAGTCTGTGCTACAACTATTCCTTTATTTAACTAGCTAGAGCAGGTTCCTTGCAGTCAAGCAAGCCAGACCACAACATCACTACTTGACTTTTCAAGTGATTATGTTTCATCTCCCCAAGTAGAGCAGAAGCTCTTTAAGAGGGGCAGAAACCATGTCTAGGTGGTACCTGGGTAATACATAGCATAAGAGTTATGCAGTCTTGGACTGAGATGGGTGCCTGAATGAAAACAGCAGTATTTTTCTAAATCTGTTACATACACAAAACTACTCTTGTTGCACAGTGAACATGTGGGGTAACAGTCTGTGGCTGCTTTCTTTCACTCACTAAGCTTTTCTTATCTTCCCATATTTTACATATATTAAAATTTTATGAAGCCTGTTGTCGATGGAGAAGCTTTGGAAGGCATCATAAGTGTTGGGCGCGGTGGCTCATGCCTGTAATCCTAGCACTCTGGGAGGCTGAGGCGGGTAGATCGCTCAAGGTCAGAAGTTCAAAACCAGCCTGAGCAAGAGTGAGACCCCGTCTCTACTAAAAATAGAAACAAATTAATTGGCCAACTAAGAATATGCAAAAAATTATTTATAATTTTAAAAATTAGGCCGGGCGCTGTGGCTCACGCCTGTAATCCTAGCTCTTGGGAGGCCGAGGCGGGCGGATTGCTCAAGGTCAGGAGTTCAAAACCAGCCTGAGCAAGAGCGAGACCCCGTCTCTACTATAAATAGAAAGAAATTAATTGGCCAACTGATATATATATAAAAAATTAGCCGGGCATGGTGGCGCATGCCTGTAGTCCCAGCTACCCGGGAGGCTGAGGCAGAAGGATCACTCGAGCCCAGGAGTTTGAGGTTGCTGTGAGCTAGGCTGACGCCACGGCACTCACTCTAGCCTGGGCAACAAAGTGAGACTCTGTCTCAAAAAAAAAAAAAAAAAAAAAATTAGCCAGGCATGGTGGCGCATGCCTGAAGTCCCAGCTACTTGGGAGGCTAAGGCAGGAGAATCACTTGAGCCCAGGAGTTTGAGGTTGCTGTGAGCTAGGTTGATGCCAAGGCACTCTAGCCAGAGTGCCAGACTTTGACTCAAAAAAAAAAAAAAGTCAGAGATGTTACCTGGCACTGTGCTCTGCACCACATGATGTCGTTTACAATGTATAATTACTCCTGTTGTTTTTTTCAGACGTGAAGAGACAACAGTGATGTTAACTGTAAAAACTCTCTTGCAGACGTAACTCCACATACCCCATGTGCAATACGAGACCACGTCTCGCACGCACATCTAGTCCCAACCAGCATGTAGTCAGCGACGTGCAGCTCCTTTGGGACCTTATCCTCGCCTCGCTCAGGAACTGCCTGTCATCTGTTCCCCTGTTTCCCTTGAAGCTCTGGGTATGTTTCCAAGTATATACGAGGTACTCAAATGCTCATCAATTTAATATTTAAATGCTAGATGGAGCAAGGTAGAGATCAAGGGCTTGGTCAGGGAACCTTTTTGGAAGAAGATGAGGCTCATGGGCTGGAGGGAGAGAAGAGGCACAAAGCTGGGCACGGGGAGAGGAATCCTGCGACCTGGGCGGGTAAGGGACAGGAGGGCATGAGCTATCCCCTCAGACTCTGCTCCTGTCTCAAATCCCCCTTTAATTGTTTCAAGTGTGTGAGTCCCCCAAGTGACAGCCCCCCCAACTTCCTGAAGGCACTGCCTTATGCTTCAGAATCTCCCAGCATTTGGGGCCTGACTGGTGCTGAACAAGGATTAGGCACAGCGCCTTGATCCCTCCCTAGATACTGACTTACACCCTCACTATGGACTCTGCTCCCTAGAAGTGACCAGGGGAGAACCAGGCACAAACCAGACTTGAGTACTTTCTTCCTTGCTGTTGGCCCTCAAGGGATCCTTGGACTTTTTCCATAGTCACACTAGGAAAAAGAAAAAGCTCTATCCCTGATGCCTGGGGCCCATCAATTAACATTTTCCTTTCCCTTCCTTGAACTAAGAAGTCATTTGAATGCAATAGTAAAACAGATTAAGATTAGAAACAAAGGCTTTGCCTATTTCCAAGAGAAAATGCAAGTGGGTTTATGGATACATTGTTTTCAGACTACCAAAACAGTCTGGGCTAGAGGCTGGGATAGGGTGGGGATGGAGGCTCAGTGCCCAGGAGCGAAGGTTGTAGGACCAGGGTAAGAAAGGAGGAGAAAACCCCACGACACCCTCACAATGAGCATGTGGAAACCTGGAAATGCATGGGAGAGGGCTGGAGTCATAGTGGACTCTGGGTTGAAAGGAGTGGATGATAGAATGAACAAAAGGAGGCAAGCACCTGAGGTTTGGGGTAAAATTTCCTGAAAGTGGCCCAGAGTTGATAGGTTGGAACTCTAGTTGCCAGTCCTCATTCCAGTAACAATAACTCCTCTAACAACATGCCCCTTCCCTTCGTACTCGATTGCCCGTCTCCAGATGGTGAAGGTAATACCTGCTATGTTGGCTTTCATGTAGATGAAATCCCTTGAGGGGTAAAGTTTTTTTAAACAAATGCAAACTGTTTTATCAATATTAGCCAGCATCTTTATTAAATGCCTGACAAAGGACACCTTCTTAAAGCCTGGCTCTGCCTTCTGGGCACTTATAAATCAGACACCAACATAAAGAAAAGAGAATTAACATCCTAAGCTGCATATGCTAAAATATAAAGGGTAAGATTGCTTGTGAAGCAACTGCAGGAGAAGCAGATAGGTTAGGAAAATGTATCCCCCATTTTTTTTTTTGCTGACTCATGAGTCTTATAGAATTGCAGAGCTGGAAGGGTACATTAAACATTCCAGGAGATTCTAGGAAGCTGCTAGATGGTAGAAAGAACTGGGACCACAAAGCCTGGGGAACAAATGAAAGTCCTTGGGCAAGAAACATAAAAAAGCCAGTGGTAACAAGGGAAGGACTGGTCTCTCCTGTGCTTCGAGCCCAGCAATGATTATTCATTCAGATATGCCCCGGCAGGTCCTGCTGCTGCAGCCAGGCAAGGTGCCATCCTACCCCAGATGGAGGAACAGTGCCAGGAGGCGCGGCTGCCCTGCGTGTGGGGGGATAGGAGGATGAGGCAAAGTAAGCCAACTGCCAGGCTGAGACCAGACTGGAGTTGGGGGGACCCTCCTATCCTGGGAAAGACCCCTCCTCTCCCATCTCACACTTACAAAAGGCAGACTTCCTCTTATTACCAGCCACACAAGGACCACACATAAGATGAGAGAGACTCAGAGAAACCTGTGACAGAGAAAAAATGGGGAAAGGGAGAGAAAAGAACTAGGGGGGCCACTAGGGAAAGAATGGGAACTTGTGGTCTAAAGAAGGAACCAAGAAGAGTTGGCATAATAAAGTCCCAAGCCAAACAACTCCCTTGCCCTGGAGGAGCAGGGCTGCCAAGGCCTTGGAGCCTCTATTTATCTGGTACCATTTCAGAGGAGAGTGAGCCTGGGCTGGGCGCAGAGGCCCTCCCTCCCTCCCAGATGAAAACAATGGGCCTGTTTCCTGAGCTCTTCCTGTAATCCAGAAGGGCCCACACAAAGAGGAAGAGGGGGGCAAAGGCAGGCCAGTATCAAGGGACAGCTTGGGGGAGGGGGCTCCAACCTCCCCTCAACTTACCAGCTCTCTCAAAGCCACCCCTACACACTAACAATCTGAGTACTAAAACAGTGACTGCCATGCAAATGCAGCTTTAAAACCCATCCCTTAGTCCCATTACCAACCAGATTACTAACCCTAAACCCCTTCCACAGGGTGGGGGTAAAGGATTTCCAACAAGGACTCAAGTCCCACAAGGATGCAGGCCTTACCCAGTACTGGCAGAGATGTGGAAGGACGGGGTGGAGTCTTAGATATCCTTCGATTAGATGTAAGTAGCTAAAGGATATGTGTGTGTATTGCACACGCACACACACAAAAAGAAGGGAGTGTGTGTGAGGGAAAGACAGAACGTGAGTGTGTGTGTAAGAGAGAGAAGATGGGAGTGGGGATAGGGAAATGGCAGGAAAAGATCATATCCTCCTTCCTACCCAAGCAGGGATACCAGCACAGCCCCCAAGAACCCACAGGGAAAGTAGATAGCAGATGCAGGCTTTTCTCAACAGGAGGTGGCCCTCCTAGGCCTGAGGATGTCTCCATCTGCCCCAAAGCCAAGCAGGAGACAGATTAAATACTCCTGTGGTGAGAAAGGAAGGAGCAGAGGGGACCATCAGAGCACCTTTTCATTGAGCCAATAAACCCAAAGAAAGAGAAAAGAGGTTGAAACCCTCATCAATTCCCTATTGTCGGCCTGGTGCTGTAGCTAACACCTGTAATCCTAGCACTCTGGGAGGCTGAGGCGGGAGGATTGCTCAAGGTCAGGAGTTTGAAACCAGCTGGAGCAATATGGAGACTCCGTCTCTACTAAAAATAGAAACAAATTAATTGGCCGCCTAAAAATATATAGAAAAAATTAGCTGGGCATGGTAGTGTGTGCCTGTAGTCCCAGCTACTTGGGAGGCTGAGGCAGGAGGATCAGTTGAGCCCAGGAGTTTGAGGTTGCTGTGAGCCAGGTTGATGCCATGGCACCCTAGCCTGGGAAACAGAGTGAGACTCTGACTCAAAAAAAAAAAAAATTCCCTATTGTCCATCACATCCCATAATAAATTGGACTCTCTTTTTTTTTTTTTTTTTTGAGACAGAGTCTCACTTTGTTGCCCAGGCTAGAGTGAGTGCCGTGGCGTCAGCCTAGCTCACAGCAACCTCAATCTCCGGGGCTCAGCGATCCTCCTGCCTCAGCCTCCGGAGTAGCTGGGACTACAGGCATGCGCCACCATGCCCAGCTAATTTTTTGTATATATATTTTTAGTTGGTCAATTAATTTCTTTCTATTTTTGGTAGAGACGGGGTCTTGCTCTTGCTCAGGCTGGTTTCGAACTCCTGACCTTGAGCAATCCGCCCACCTCGGCCTCCCAAAGTGCTAGGATTGATTACAGGCGTGAGCCACCACGCCCGGCCTAAATTGGACTCTCTAATAAAGCCTCCAACAAACTTTTCCCCAGCTTTCCTTACTCTCTAAAACTGACTCCATCAGATCCTTTCATTCTGATTCCACACTGAGAAGTACTAGTCCTGTTTATCGACTGCTATCCATGTTTTGAAGTGTTTTTACAGGAATGAAGCACAGAAGGGGAAGAAATCAAGCAGATTCTACGAGTAGAGGGGAGGGAAAGAAACCAGGGAAGATATTCATGTACGGGGAGGAGGGGGAGTTTATGACTCGCTCCTCCTGAGTCTCTACGCCAGAAGGATGTGTGAACACGCACACACAGACCTGCAGATACACGCAGAGGCAGAAACGAGTTAGGACATGACACATCCATGAACACAAATACCATTCTCATCAGAAACCCGTCAGAGCAGAGGAGTTGGGAATTATTCCCCTCCTCCTTCCACAGGTTGATTTTGCCACCTCAGTGTCTAGGTTCCCCACAGATCTGGCTGCCTCAGACAGGGCCCTGGGCTGGTGGCCTGATCCAGCCTAGAGGCCTCCAGAGATGGAGAGGCCTATAGAAGGTGGGTAGCTGACACACGGAGGGAGCTAGATGAGGTGCTGGGGTGCAGAGCAGAGGAAGGCAGGCAGTGGGGGAGAGAGGGAAGAAGAAGGGACCAGCATTGAGCAGCCTTGCACTGGTTCTAAAATGGCCACAGGCGAGGCAAGGGACAGATGGTCCTTTTCTGATGCTGAGCCAGGGAAGTGGGGAAAGGGAAAAGGAAAAAATAAATACCACCACAGCCAGAAATTTAAAAATAAACTGAACAACCTAAAAGATAAACAGCTTTCTTCTGAGTTTCCGCCTGCCTCTAGAACCTTCTAAGGGAAAATAGAGAGCTGCAGGCCTGGAAGGGCAGCCCCAGCCTTGGGTCTGAAGACTGTTAGAGGTCATACTAGCCACCCCAAACCCCAGCCAGAGGACCCTGCAAAGTCTTATAGGCAGCTGAGGTAGTATCTAGCCTTTACCTCCCCCATGCTCCTTCCCAAGTCTCACCTGAGGTAAGTGTAAAGCTGTAGCTTTTAAAATGTTACACATTGTCAGAGTGATTCCGTCTCCCTCCTCACCAGTCAGTTTCTGTCCACGGTCAGCAGAGGCAACTGTGTCCCCTCACGGCTGCTGCCCCCCTGCCACCACCCAGCTGCTCAGCACTTTAGTCTACAGGGTGCTTTCACAGCAGTCATTATCACAGTTGCACCTCAAACCCCCAGGGAAGCTGGGCAGGAATTATTACCCCATTCCACAGATGAGAAGACCAAGGCTCTGACAAGTGACATGTTTGTCAAGGTGAAGCTAGAACTCAAGCCTGTTTAGCCTTGTGTGGCACACCCCTCACTGCCCCCCAACCCCAAGCTTTGTTCCCTAGATTCCATTATGCCATCTGTGGGCCAGAGAGATTCTTCCTCAGGCTTAGATGTGACTGCCTTACAGCTGATTGTCCCAAGTGTGATTCACCTGGAGCCTTACCAATTCACCTTGGTGCCCTTTCGTTTCTTGCTGGTGTGGGAGCCAGGCAGAGGGACAGGAGCCCTGCACTCACTGGATTCTCTTGGTTCTTCTAATATGCCACACCCTTTCTCATCCTTCCAAGTTCACTGCTCCCCTCCTCTTTAGCTGGATGCCTCATGCCCACCCCTCCAAACCTCAGCTTAGACATCAACACCTCCAGGAAGTGCCCCTGAGTATCCTGGGCTCCCACAATAACCTGTACTGACCCTTTCATGACACCAATTACATTTTCGTGATTGATTCTCTAATTGTCTTAAGTTATTAAAGGTGAGGGTACCACTCAATACCTGTCTGTGGAATGAATGAATATACAATTGAAAGTTGGTGTTACCTAGAAAAACCTTCTTCATTCCTTAATGCAGTGGTTCCTCCTTTTTTTTTGAGGCAGAATCTCACTCTGTCAACCAAGGTAGAGTGGCGTCATCATAGTTCACAGCAACCTCAAACTCACGGGCTTAAGCAATCCTCCTGCTTCAGCCTCCCAAGTAGCTGGGACTATAGGCAAGTACTACCACGCTCGGCTAATTTTTTCTCTTTTTAGTAGAGATAGGGTCTCACTCTAGCTCAGGTTGGTCTTGAACTGAGTTCAAGCAATCCTCCAACCCCAGCCTCCAAGAGTGTTAGGATTACAGGTGTGAGCCACCAGGCCTGGCCTGATGCAGGTTTCTAACGCTAGTTTTGGATTATCTCCATCCTTCCAAAATGATCCCTGAATATTCACTTACGTGCAATGCTTTAAGGGCAGCTACTAAAAGTGAATCTTCATTTTTGTCATATGAATCAGCACCCCATAATTTATACGCTTGATAAATATGTTTTACCAGAAAGTGGACTTTCTTAAAGCAGGGGAACTCCTATATAATCAGCAAAAACCAAACAGGAAGACTAACAAGGGCCCAAAGGCCATAACAGGCAACAGGGCAAGAAGAGATGAAGGGAACACTTCCTGGAGAAGAGAGTTCAGCATTTTGGAAAGGAGACAGAAATGAGCAGAGGCTGGGTTGGGTGAGAAGAGCAGAAGGTGGCCCAACTCAGTTAGAAGACAGCTTATAGGAAGGTTTGAAGGTATAAGAGGATAACTCAGGGTAGGTTTTCTTAGCTGAAGCAGAAAGGAAGCCAGGAGTGTGGTGAGACGGACTGAAATGGTTACTGTTTAGTGCACTAAGAATCAGAAGACCTGAGCATTGGCTCTGATTCTTGTTTTTTGTTTTTTTTTTTTTTTTTTTTTGAGACAGAGTCTCACTCTGTTGCCCAGTTAAAGTACAGTGGTGTCATCACAGCCCATAGCAACCTCAAACTCCTGAGCTTAAGCGAGCCTCCTGCCTCAACCTCCCAAGTAGCTGGGACTACAGGCACATGCCACCGTGACCAACTAATTTTTCTATTTTTTTGTAGAGATGGGGGTCTCACTTGTATTCAGGCTGGTCTTAAACTACTGGCCTCAAGTGATCCTCCTACCTTGGCCTCCAAGAGTGCTAGGATTACAGGCAGGACCCACCATCCCTGGCCTGATTCTTTTATGTAATCAAGGCAAATCAATAAATCACTTAACTTCTTGGAGCCTCTTTTCCTTACCTGCCCAATCCCATCTGCCAAGAATTCATGGATGTAAAAACATTTTGAAATCCATAAAGTGCTACAGATTTGCACAGAGTCATTATGAAGAAATTGTCTCCCACAGAGCAAGGAAAAAGTGTGGCAAAAGGTGATTTACCAAGACTGTTGGTGTTACTGGGATTTAGAGTGAGGAGTGGCAGCTCAGGAGAGAAGAAACAAGATTTAAAAAAAAAAAGAAAGAAAAAAAGAGTACAGTTGAGAGGAGGGAGGTCCCTGGGAAGCAGACACCCAGAAAGCAAGGAGGGGCACAGTGTACAAGCAGGAAAGGAGAACCAGGCCCATCCAAGCTCACGGAGGAGGACAGCGCTGGTAATCACGGGCTGGGTAATGATAAGGCTTCTCACTGCTGGTTTTCAACTGTAGCACAAACAAATCATTTTACCTCATTGCCAGCCTCCTTCTGTGGGAGTCAAGTGTCCGCAAATCCAAGGGAAGAGATTGGGGAAGTTTCATGATCAAGAAAACCTGTGACTTGTCTTACCCCTACATGGCTTCTAATTCCAGAAGACCAATGAGATGTCATGAGAGAGAACTTGGGAGATATGCTGTGAAAGACAGGGGACAGAAAGAGAGACTCTGGAAGGAGGGGTAGAGGGTGCAAATCTGAGTCAGCGCTAGGAAGAGCAGGTGGAGGGTGGGGCCAGCAGGGAGGGGAAGAAGGACTGTCTGAATCACACACACTCTGAAAGGAAGACCAGGGTTACGCTCCAAAGGGTGGGGACCAAATCTTCTCCAGCTCCACCAAGGACCAACCCAGAATAAATTACAGTTGAAGGGATATAGGTGAGACCAGCAGCATGGAGCAAACAAGTTCACCCAGCTTTTCACCAGGCCTGTTTCTCCTCTTTCTCCTAAGAAATCTTCCCTGACTCTTTTCATGCCAACTCTAGGACCCAATGAACCAGTTAAAGCATTCATTCAACACTGAGTGTGTCTGCTGTATACCAGGCACTGCTAGATACTAGAAAGTGGCAATGAACAAAACAGAAATGGTCCCTTTCCTCATGGAGCTCACAGTCTAGTCAAGGATCCAGACATTAAACACATACTTACACAACACCTGTGAAAGACTCTAAGAAAGTGTGGAGTGCTATAAGAAATACTCAAGGGAGATCATGATGAGGAAGACTACTAGGAAGTGATGTTTAAGTCCAGACCTAAGGGACAAGCAAGAATTAACCTCCAAAAGGGCAGGGCTGGGGAGGGCCCAAGGCTCTAAGCCAGAAGAGTCTTTGATATCCAGGTGAGGCCGTGTGCGGAGCCAAGCCCTTAAACCACCCAGCCCTGACTCTGTGCCTTCCACAAAACTCTTCATTTTTGTGCAAGTGTCTAGTCTCTCACATCCCAACAAAGCCCAGTATCCCCATCAGAACACCCCAAGGGTGAGCCACAGGGTTCCCCCTAGGCTGAGTGCTTCCTATGGGTGGGTCTGGAGCTTTTGCACAAAGCACTGCAGGGTTAATGTGACTGCCCAGAGATCGCTGGAATTCCTGACTCAGGGGGCAGGACAAACAGGAGTTTCATGTTTCGATACAAGATTTTGAAGTCACTCTTTCTTCCAGTGATGCTGGGAGACTGTAAGGCAATAGTAGAAGGCTCTAGGACAGGGATAGGGGAGCCAGGCTCACAGAATTCCAGGCCTATACCTGGGGCTCAGTGACTCACAGACAGCCATTAAGATTGAAATCAATAGGCTGGGTGGTTTTCTCTTTCTTAAACTAAACACTAAGTTAGGAAGAGAGGAATGCTAACAGAACCCCAGGAGACACCCTCTCTGGGCACTTTCTTCAATAAGAGCAGTCGGGCAGCTACCACCTATCTAATGAGCATTTACCAGACTAAGCACTTTACATCACTTGTTTAATCCTCTCAATATCCCTGTTAGGTGAGCCTCCTTTTACAAAGGATGAAAATGAGGCACAGGGGTTTTAATTACTTGAGAAAGATCACACAATAGGTGACAGAGCTAGAATATGAATCCAAGTCTGTCTCCAGGGCCTCAGCAGCCAGTGATGGTGGGGAAGGCCCCACCTACTCCAGGTCCCTCCCTGATTTCAAAACCCAAGAGAAAATTCCCTATCTTCCCATGTTAATCCTCACTTGGTTCGGACAACTCTTCCTCCTCAGCATTAACAGATTCAGGAAACAGTCTTGGAAGTGTACATATTTTGAAGGTCATACTTCAAATAGTCCTTCAGACCTTTTTCTGAACTTTTCCTTTATTTTGTGTCCTTCCCACAGACGCTTGGCCCCATGCTCACACTCCAATATCGCACCAACCCTGAGATCTCCACCCAGTAGGACTGATGTTTCCCAGACCAGCTCTGAGACACCACTGTCCCACCCTGGCCAGCACCCCACCCCCCATCATTTCTCTCAACTCCTCCTTTGCCCAGCTTAACACAAAATCACGTCATACGTGCATCTTTCCTTATATGTAGAACATCGCAAATCACATATGATCTATTCATATGTATAAGTCAGTGTGTGAACAGTGTACCACATAGTAGGCACTCAAAACTTTTTAGGAAGGAAGGTAGGAAAGAAGGACTCCTGTGCCTGGGATCTTAGTGATCATCTGGTCCTGCAGTTCTCAGCAGGAAACCTGCATCAGCTCACCTGGGACAGCACACACACCAGGGCCCCACCCTGGATCAACTGAATCACCTCCCGGGCAGAGCCTGGATATGTGTAGGTCTAAAAGGCTACTCAGGTGATTCTGATTGAGGGGAACTTCTACTATAAAGCCACTGAGTTCCTATCCCCTCGTTTTATGGGTGAGGAAACCAAGTCCCTGAGAGATGTAAGATGGAAATGGAACTCAAACTAAAACCAGATCTCCCAGCCCCCAATGCCATGTTCACTCCATGGATCATGTTGCCTCAAAGCAGCTACCAAAGCTGAACAGCCCCTGGCATCAGCAGGCCTTCAACTGACAACTCTCTAGAGACGGTCAATTTTACCCACCTGAGGAGGTTATGAGGTTTGGGCAGGGAATCTGGGTAACAGCAGGGACATTCATTTCACTTGTGACACACGCCTAATCTGTAAAGACTGCACTTGAGACCCTAAACTGACGGATCTCACGTGAGCTCGTCGTTTCTGGTGAGGACTGGGCAGTACAGCAGAGTGATTAAGCACAGGAGTATGGGAAGTCAGCTCCAACTAGCTCTGAGACCTTGGCCTACTGCTGGCAACTTTCAAAATGTAAGATGGCCCACAGATGCTTTGCTTTACAGCACTTACATCACTTTTTACTTTTTTTTTTTGAGACAGGGTCTGCTCTGTTGCTGGGCCTAGAGTGCAGTGGCGTGATCATATCATGGCCCACTGCAACCTCAAATTCACGTGCTCAAGCAATCCTGCCTCAGCCTCCCAAGTAGTTGGGATTATAGGCATACATCACCACACCCAGCTAATTTTTTAATTTTTTTGTAGAGATGGGGGTCTCACTATTGCCAAGGCTGGTACCTTTTACTTTTATTAGTGATGGTGATGATAACAATATATAGGCATAATGCCAGACTATAGGATAACACCAAAGACGTTAATGTTCTTAGGATTCAGCAAGTGGAACATTCTTTCATTTAAACTTTGAGAACCAGGTTGGGTAGACTAGCCCAGACCAAAGGAAACAACTGACACCAATTCATACCTCCCTCAATCTAAGGGAAAAAAGTAGACTTTAGATTGCAGTGAGAGGAATTCTGGTGAGAAGGACCATTCAGTATTGGGTAGCCCTGGAAGGTAATGTTAAATACCTGTAGCTTCCTCTCAGGTTGTGAACAGAAGACAGAGGACCTCATGAGTCCTCAAGCTTTCCCTCAATCCTTGGAAACTGACACTATTTTGAGGAAATGCAGAGGTTTCTTTTTCTTTTCTTTTTTCTTTTTTTTTTTTGGAGACAGAGTCTCACTCTATTGCCCTGGCTAGAGTGCCATGGCTTCAGCATAGCTCACAGCAACCTCAAACTCCTGGGCTCAAGCGATCCTTCTGCCTCAGCCTCCAGAGTAGCTGGGACTACAGACATGCGCCACCATGCCCGGCTAATTTTTCCTATATATTTTTAGTCGGCCAATTAATTTGTTTCTATTTTTAGTAGAGACGGGGTCTTGATCTTGCGCAGGCTGGTTTCGAATTCCTGACCTTGAGCAATCCACCCACCTCGGCCTCCCAGAGTGCTAGGATTATAGATGCGAGCCACGGCATCAGAACAGTGTACCCTAAGATACTACCCCAAACTTGCCAGCTAGAGGCCTCTGTGGTCTGGATTTTGATCTCTAAGATAGGGGCTCTCCTACATTCCCTCTTCCTAGGTCACCTGAATACCAAACCTGTCTCTCTCTCCTTTTTCCCTCTTCCCCTGTGAAGGTCAATGAAGAAAATACAAATGGTGTGGATGAGGGAAACTGAGGAGGCCAGGCAGGCCATCAAACTGGTCACCTCTGTTCTAAAATATCCAACTCAGCTAGCTATAGTAGCATGCACCTGTACAGTCCCAGCTACTCAGGAGGCTGAGGTAGGAAGATCACTTGAGCCCAAGAGTTCAAGGCTGCAGTAAGCTATGAATTTGCCTGTGAATAGCCACTGCAGTCCAGCCTGGGCAACAAAATGAAATCCCATCTCTCTTTTTTTTTGAGACAGAGTCTTGCTATGTTGCCCAGGCTAGAGTGCCGTGGCATCAGCATAGCTCACAACAACTTCAAACTCCTGGGCTCAAGCAATCCTGCTGCCTCAGCCTCCCGAGTAGCTGGGGACTATAGGCATGAGCTACCATGCCCAGCTAATTTTTTCTATATATATTTTTAGTTGGCCAATTAATTTTTTTCTATTTTTAGTAGAGATGGGGTCTCGCCCTTGCTCAGGCTGGTTCCGAACTCCTAACCTTGAGCCATCTGCCTGCCTTGGCCTCCCAGAGTGCTAGGATTACAGGCATGAGCCACCAGGCTCGGCCTGAGACCCTATCTCTTTAAAAAAAGAAAACTCCAATTCAGTTCTAGGTCATGCTTTGGTCTGTCCAGGGGTGTAGACATCACAGAGGGATATAGAGCCTGACCTGGCTCTAAGCTGTCCAGACCTAGAGGTCCAGGAGGGTGACCCCCCTCCCTTTAACACATGTACCCCTCACATGCAGGTATGAATGCAGAAAGGCTGTTAATTTTTATTGTCTTCATCCCCTAAATGACCTCCTTTCCAACTTCTTCTAGCACCTGCCCACCAGCCCCCTAGGATGAAATCAAGTAAGAGGCTGAAAACAAGCAAGATGATACATATAAGCACAAGAGAACTAGAAAGCAACTCATAGCTGGAGGATGGCAAAAGGAGCTGAATACGGAAGAGAAACCCTAACTTCTCTTGCCCAATTCTCTTGTGATTCCAGGCAGCCATTTCATTTAAAGTCCCTTTCAGAGGCCAATCATCTTGCATTAGAGCCAGGAGGGAGGGGTGTGTTCTAGGTTGGCTGATGACACATGGAATTCTGAGAGGTTCGCCTCACCTGACTTGACGTAGTACCTGCTACGTCAGACCCTCTGCTCAACTCGGCACACACAAAAAAGGATGAGATGCAGAGTGGTGGGCACCAGGGGCTGGGGGAGGAGTGAAGGGGAAGTCAGCGTTTAATGGGTACAGAGTTTCAGTTGAGGAGGATAAAAAAGTTCTGGAGATGGATGGTGATGACGGTTGCACAACCACGTGAAGTTACTTGATGTCACAGAACCGTAACTTAAAAATGGTTAAAATGGTAAGTCTTATGTACATTTATCCACAATAAAAAAAATTTTTAAAGGGTAGGGGGAAGATAAGACAGCCTTCCTCTCCTCCTTTGGAAGATCAGGCTTTCTTTTGAATTATTCAACTCTCTTTCCTCCAGACTAAATCTTCTGAATTCTTTTGCATGTCCTTCCTTTCTTGTCATCAGAGTGCTCTGCTCAGCAGCCGAACATTCAGAAATCCTTATCAGTTCTATGCACAAGCCCCATGGAGCTTTGTACTCCCAGTATGTGCCCACCAATGACAGCCCACTAGCAGTTTCCAAAGGCTTGGACTGAAGTTACCTACTTTCTCTTACCTCAAAAAAAGTCCAAGGTATAGAATGAAACCTGTCTACTATCAAGACATAGATCTAGGCCCGGCGCTCACGCCTGTAATCCTAGCACTCTGGCAGGCTGAGGCGGGCAGATTGCTTGACGTCAGGAGCTCAAAACCAGCCTGAGCAAGAGCAAGACCCTGTCTCTACTATAAATAAAAACAAATTAATTGGCCAACTAATATATATAGAAAAAATTAGCCGGGCATGGTGGCACATGCCTGTAGTCCCAGCTACTCGAGAGGCTGAGGCAGAAGGATCGCTTGAGCCCAGGAGTTTGAGGTTGCTGTGAGCTAGGCTGACGCCACCGCACTCACTCTAGCCTGGGCAACGAAGTGAGACTCTGTCTCAAAAAAAAGAAAGAAAGAAAAAAAAAAAGACATAGATCTAGACCATGTGCTCCTGGAGGGCGCAGCTATTTTTCATATAGGCTGTCTCCAATCCATGAAACAGGCCGTATTCTACAAGTCATCAAATACTTTACCAGGAAACATTATGGATGATGTTATAGCCCTCAGCCAACCCAAGAAGCCTGTTTACCGCAGGTTACAGAAATTACACATTTATAATTAAAACAAGCAGAAAACAATACCAGTTGCACATAGTCTAGTATGCTAGCTAAAGACTGCCCTCCTGCCCTATCCTCATATATACTTTGTCACTTGGGAGCAGATGGGTGAACACTGGTTCTGGAGGGAATCAAACTTGAGTCTGAATCAGGGCTCTGCCACTTACTGGCTGTCCAACTTTAGGCAAGTTACTTAACTTCCTAACTTTAGGCATGTTAACTTCTCTAAGTTTTGGTTTCTTCATCTTGAAAATGAGGAAAATACACTATACCTCAAAGGGTTACTGTGAGGGATAATGAGATTACATAAGGAAAGAACCTATTACATAGTAAGTTTTCTTTTTTTTGTTTTGTTTTTGAGACAGAGTCTCACTCTGTTGCCTGGGCTAGAGTGCCATGGCATCAGCCTAACTCACAGCAACCTCAAACTCCTGGGCTCAAGCGATCCTCCTGACTCAGCCTCCCAAGTTGGGACTATAGGCACATTCCACAACGCCCGGCTAATTTTTCTAGTTTTTTTTAGTAGAGACGGGGTCTCATTCTTGCTCAGGCTGATTTCAAACTCCTGACCTCAAGTGATCCTCCTGCCTTGGCCTCCCAGCCAGGGTGCTAGGATTACAGGCATGAGCCACCATGCCCAGCCATGCATAGTAAGTTTTCATTACTGTTCTTATTCCAGCCCCCAAACTTGCCTTCTGAAATGAATCCACGTTATAATAGAAATGACTTCTATCAGAGCAATCTTTGTTCCAAACCAAAGACAGAAAAAAGAAGGGCTTACTAGAGGTCTAGAAGGATAGAGAACCAACCAGCTCTGATCCACATAGCGATGTTCCTCCTGCCCTACTGACAGGTAGTTCCACAGTGATGAAAGGCCTTGCCAAGGTCAGAGGGACCCTCTCCAGCTTCTCCGCACCTTAACTAGACGAGGCCAGGGGCCTATCAAGTTCTGCTCTCCTGACTCAAATTTGGAGTCAGTGAGACGTGAATAGCACCTCGGCTGTGCACCTTTGGCGTGTCCTCCTTAGCTGCTCTGCTCCTAGCCACTGCCCACCCCCAGTGGATACACTTGGGCAAGGTGTCTTCTACCTTCTGGTCACTCCCCTGCAACATGAGTAATGACATTCATTCTCCACACCTCTGTCTTTAAAAGGACAACTGTGGGATGAAAACACCCAAGAGAAGAGACAAATGTGCTGGCCCCTCTCTCAAACCCCGCATGTACATGCCTATATCTGCCTCATGCTGCTTACAGGCATTGGAGTGCCCTATCCAATTGTTTTCTTAAAGACTCTTCCCAGAGTCACTGTGAATTAAAGACCAAGTACTGCATGCTTCAGCTACTTTCTTATAAATGTGCCTTGAAAGAAAGTGGGTGGGTGGTGAAAAGAGAACATGAAAATCTTCCTTACAGTCTGGCTGGGAGCCTACCCATTTTACCTTCGGAGGTATGCTGGCAGACAAATAAAAGCTGTTAGAAGAGATATGTGCCATGCACAAAAGTAATTTAGAGCCTACATTCCTCTCTCCATCCAGAAAGAAGTAAACAAGGGGGATTGGGAACTACCTCCTATTTTATGGGGGAAGCCTGTCTAGTCCCTCTCCCGGCCTCTCTCCCATGTCCATAACAAATTCCCGGGAGGCACTACTGGCAATCCAGATGGAAAAATCTTTAGTGCACTGTCCCAGACATTGCAGGACAGTTGCCATCCCTGATACCCAGTGTGCTAAATGCCATCAGTACTCGCCAGACATTATGACAGTTGAGCCTCCCCCCCCAACATTTCTCAACACCCCCTGGAGGGCGGTGCACCCTGGTTGAAAACCACTAAGTCGGTGGCTGAACTGGTTTGTATCCCATTGGGCCCAGCATACACTAGGCATCCTGTATTGCTAGGGGACTGATTCTAGCAGGAAAGGACCCATCACAGAAATACTTAGATCTATGTGCTCAGCATTTTTATTGGCACAGCGAGGGATCAATAGAAAATATGGATCACAGTCCCTATACATAAGGAAGTGGCAGGAAAAATTATAGACTGTAAGACATTATTCAATATAAGGCAATAGATAATCAAATGCTAAATGGTAACGTCTGTGAGAAATTGAATCAGGCGATCAGTGAGGGCTGGCATGGTCAGGGGAGGCTTTGTGGAAAAAAACCCAGAAGTTGAGGTGGCTCTTAAAGGAGGTGGAATTTTCTTCACCCAGCTCTACTGATTCTCAGGCTGTCCCTGCAAGTGGCTCTTAAAGGAGGTGGAATTTTCTTCACCCAGCTCTACTGATTCTCAGGCTGTCCCTGCAAGGACCGCTAGTCATGGAAAACTCCTCTAAACCTGTGGCTCCAGGAGCAATTCAGCAATCCAGGCCTTTCAAATCACACCCTCAGATGACTCCTGGCAGAAAAGCATTTGAGAAATTTCCCAATCCCCCTCAGAAGACCGGCCAATATCAAGCCTGCATGCAGGAAGCCTTCTCATCCCAAAGGCAAGGTGGAAGTACCCAAGACAGAACCAAAAAGCATTCACTGCCACATGCACATACAGAGTCACAGACTCTGAATGATGGGGCTTCCCAGCTGTGACTACAGAAACTCCCCACCTCACCTGTCACCTTTGGCCCTGAAAGAGTCTCCTGCTGTGGGGACATGAACTCCTCAGATGAGTCTTCTTGCCTCCTTCCTTACCAAACATCAACGTTTTTCTTGGGCAAATGGCCCCTACTCCCTCCATTCATCTCTCTCCAGCCACTCAGGCTCCTCCCACAGGCTGTGCCACCAAACACTTCTCACAGCCCACCCCACCATCTTCTACGTTGCCGTCCTCCTGACATTCAAGCTGCTCCTGGAGTCTGGCTCCTCCAAGAAGCCTAAGACTTGTGGCTTCCCCAACCCGTTTCATTTCAAACATGCAAAATCAGTAACACTCCCCCTACACACCCCACTCATATTTTACTTGTATACAATGTAAATTGAGAATCTTAATCTATTTATATAGAGGATCTATCTAATGTTAGAAAGAATCCCACTTCCCACAGACCACAAGAGCTAAGCCCAGGGTTGGGCCTACTTGCTCTTACTTCTGTGAGACTTACCTTCCTTCCAAACCCTAGCCACCATGTAGGTTAATAACATCTAGTGGTACACTATTCTCCCTCATACACCCGCCCTCTGCTCAGCCACATGTGAGTCCACAGACCCTCCCCACAAATAAGTAAAACTGAGGGTTATCTGAGTCATATACCCTTTCCATATACATGTCCTTATCTTTTAAAACAAACTATTTTTCCCCTCCCACAGGAAGGTTCAGAAGAAATCCCTCTGGAAGTTAAGCCTGGAGTTTCCACCCCATCCTCAGGCTCCTGGCCCTTGGTTGTTGACTAAATGCTCCAACCTAAAAATGGCCCCATTCCAGAGTCTCCCAATTCTGGCCATTACCAAACCCTACCTGCTGGTTCACCTCGATCTATTCTTTCTGCAACAACGCCAGCTTGGCTTTCTGACATATAATTTATGTCTCTCTCAATCAACCAACCAAATATTTTTGTCTTATAAAAAGCAAAAGTAACATGTGCTCATGGCATGTTATAGTTTTCTGCTACAGTCCTTATCGTGGGTTGCAATTATATATATATACACATACATATGTATATGAATGATTATTTTGTTAATGTCTCTCCTCTCCAATAAACTGTAGGAGAACTGTATCTGTCTTGTTCACCACTGTGTCCTCTGTACCTAGTTCTAAATCTTTCCTCAAACAGAACATGAAATCCTACCCACAGTTAGCAGGTACATCCGCAGGCTATCTGGCCACTGAACAAAATCTCCAGGGGCTCCCTTGGGTCACCTTCTTCTCTGCCCCCTCTACCATTCCCCACCCTTAGTAAGAACAAAGAGCCTCAAGAACCTTTTCAACTACCCTCTAGAGCAGCGGTCCCCGGCCTTTTTAGCACCAGGGACTGGTTTCATGGGAGACAATTTTTCTACAGACAGAGGGTTGTGGGGTGGAGTGTCATGGTAAGGGGGAGGTGGTATGGCGCTCAGACGGTGATAACACAGCCCGTTTCCTAACAGACCATGGACTGGTACTGGGCCTTGCCCCAGGGATTGGGGACCATAGCTCTAGAGGAACTTCCCATAGATGGTAGAAGCCCAGACTCAAGGACTGGTTGGTTGGGAGGAGAATGGCAAGAAGAACTGGACAGAGGAGAGAATGAATGTGAACTGTGGACAAGGTCTAAATCTTCTACCAAGTAATGTTTTTGTATTTTTCTGTATTCCGTGGGTATTCAAGAAATACTGTCAGAGTTGACTTATTAACCCAATTACTTTTCGTTCTATTTCTTCAAACTAGGGAGGAAAAGACTGAGAGGGATAGTAGTATAAAGTGGATGCTGAAGGGAGCGGGAACTGAACATCAGATTTCAAGAGGAATGTTCAAGGGGAATGGCTTCACACCTAGTTTCTTGACAACAGACAACAGCATAACAGAAAATGAGTGTAATTCATGGCAATCAGATTTAACAAAAACATCCCAACCTTCAGGGTTCTAAAATATTGAGGAAAGCAATAGCAGTGAAGAAAAAGAAAGCATGAGTTTGCAAAGGCATTTCTTAGGTGGATGCTCCCAGAGTTCTGGCTAAATGGCTTTGTACAGTATTAAGCACAATATTACCTTCTTCCTGTAGTATCATGTGACCTTGAGGCTGCAGGTTCCCCAACCCTGACACAGACTGACAACCTTTGGTGACTGACTTACAGGAAAAGATATTATTGATAATTTTCTCTGATTCAACTTTGCCTGGTGACAGAAAGATTAGGTGGACAGACTCTTTTTGTTTGTTTGTTTTGAGACAGAGTCTCGCTTTGTTGCCCAGGCTAGAGTGAGTGCCGTGGCGTCAGCCTAGCTCACAGCAACCTCAAACTCCTAGGCTCAAGCAATCCTGCTGCCTCAGCCTCCCGAGTAGCTAGGACTACAGACATGCACTACACCATGCCAGGCTGATTTTTTTTTTTTTTT
Source organism: Microcebus murinus (assembly GCF_040939455.1). Lineage (NCBI taxonomy): Eukaryota > Metazoa > Chordata > Mammalia > Primates > Cheirogaleidae > Microcebus > Microcebus murinus. Next base: position 14,988,050 of record NC_134121.1, on the reverse strand, counting down.
TTGAGACAGAGTCTCACTTTGTTGCCCAGGCTAGAGTGAGTGCCGTGGTGTCAGCCTAGCTCACAGCAACCTCAAACTCCTGGGCTCGAGTGATCCTTCTGCCTCAGCCTCCCGAGTAGCTGGGACCACAGGCATGCGCCACCATGCCTGGCTAATTTTTTATATATATATCAGTTGGCCAATTAATTTCTTTCTATTTATAGTAGAGACAGGGTCTCGCTCTTGCTCAGGCTGGTTTTGAACTCCTGACCTTGAGCAATCCGCCCGCCTCGGCCTCCCAGAGAGCTAGGATTACAGGCGTGAGCCACCGCGCCCGGCCTTGATTTTTTCTATATATATTAGTTGGCCAATTAATTTCTTTGCATTGACAGTAGAGATGGGGTTTCGCACTCCTGACCTCGAGCAATCTGCCTGCCTCAGCCTTCCAGAGTGCTAGGATTACAGGCATGAGCCACCGCGCCCAGCCAAGTGGGTAGACTCTTAGATGGCTTCTGAGGTGCACAGTCCGAAACTGTTTTATGTTTCTCGGTTGAGAGGTTACTGTTTTCCTTATTTATAGACCTATGCCAGAATGCAGTCTTATCAAGAGCAGTTGCACAGTTCCTGCCATCTTGTACCCTAAATGACAAACAAGGATGCTCTACATTTCCAAGCATAGGTACACAGTTCAAAGTTGAGAGGAATGGAGGCCAGATTTAAAATCAGCGTTTTTTTGTTTTTTTTGTTTTTCTATATAGCATAGTGTTAACTGAGCTCTTGGGACAAGAGGATGGAGGTGGACCAGCTGGCTCTTGCTGATATTCTTACTGTTACCTTAACTGCCAAAACCTCACTTTACCAAAGAACCTCCCTCCAAGTATATCACTAAGGACTATGGCAATCTGTCCTATCCCATAGCATAAAAGATGGGGGCGTCTCACACCTTGTTTGGGGAATGGCTTAACACCTAGTTTCAGCAAAGTTCTCTGTAAGCTCTCTTTTATCATTTTGCCAAAGCAGCATGTCACTTCACTGCAAATGCCACAAGCTACCCAAATGGCCCCAGCTCCCACTTGCAGTTCTCCAGGAAAAAAAGTCACTACATAATGCCCTTACTTCTGCATTATGGAGGAGGTCAGTCTTCCCATTCCCCTGCCTAAGGCATCTGTCGTCAACATTTGGACAGCTAGCACATCAGAACACAGCAGCAGTCCCACGTTGCTCAGCAGCTTAGAAATGCATGCCCAGAACTGCCAGCTTTCCAAGTGGTGCTGGCTCCATAGCCACATGAAGAGAGGAGGAAGGCGAGGAGACTTCTCCAAAGAACAGACACAACACAAAATATCATTTGAAAAAGAACATCTCTGTCAGCAGTTACCACCTAGCAACAAGTCCTTCTTGAATACGCTCCATATTATTTCAAGACAGCAACACGAAGCACAGCTCCATAGTTTCAAGGACACTGCAGTCTAAAACTTCCAGCTAGTCTGACAGTAAAAAGAAGCTGTTTGATTTATGAAGTGGGTCAACCAAAAGGAGCAATGCAAAAGGAAAGTAGTCAGCCTGGGGTATGCCCCTCCTTGTCCCAACCACTTCCACTGATACTTATCCTTCGTGAGAAGCCAAGAGTTCCAAGTCAGAAGATTCTTCTGGAATATAACCAAGCTTGGACACAGAGACAAGGTTTGAAACAAAAGGCCCACATTTTTCTCTTGGATGATCCTAACTTTACTTCAAGGGCATCACTCAGATGGAGGCTTCCAGAACCCTGTTTACTACCAGACAAGGTCTGATTCCAAAAACAGCTTGGAAAAGAAATATTCTTACGAGTATGTATATAAAAGAGGGGCAAGAGGAAGCCTAAAAAGACTTACATTTATTGAATACTTTCTCTAAGCAAGTATTGTGCTAAGAGCTTTCACTTACAAACTTATTCAACAAACATCTGAGGCCCCATTATGTACAAAGACACTGCAATGGGCACTAGGAATACAAAAATGAACAAAACAGTTAAATTCTTGGCTTTCACTGAACTTACATTCTAGTTGGTGTTGACAGAAATAAATATATATGTCAGCTGGTGATAAATACTATGAAGAAAAGATAAAGCAGACTAAGAGAATGCTACATAAAATTTTATATAAAAATAAAGTAAGGGTCGGGTGCAGAGGCTCACATCTATAATTCTAACACTCTGGGAGGTCAAGGTGGGAGAATCACTGGAGCTCAGGAGTTCAAGACCAGCCTGAGTCCTGAGCAAGAGTGAGACACCTTCTCTACTGAAAATAGAAAAAATAGCCGGGCATGATGGTGCATGCCTGTAGTCCCTGCTACTCAGGAGGTTGAGGCAGGAGGATTGCTTGAGCCAGGAGTTTGAAGTTGCTGTGAGCTAGGTTGATGCCACAGCACTCTAGCCCCAGCGACAGAGTGAGATTCTGTCTCAAAATAAATAAATAAAGCAAGCAAGGGATATTTGCTATTTTAGATACAGCTGTCCTGGAAGGCTTCTCTGATTGCAATTTGATAACAAACGCAATAAGGGCTACCACATACATGATCACTATTTGCCCAGAACTGAACTAAGCACTTAATGTATAGTTCATTTAATGTAATGTAATGTTCATTTAATCCTTAGGAACTCTGAGTTCAGTACTACTGTCATACCCAATATATAGGAGAAAATGGAGCTTAGAGAGGTAAGACTCTTAGCAGAATCTGCAGTAATGAGAGCAAGGCCAAGGTTACACGGTGAGGAAGCCAGGACTTGAACTCAGGAATACAACTCCAAACCCCATGCTGCTTCTCACCATGCCATAGTTTCATGCTGGTAGAGAAAAGCCTCAAAAAGGTCAGGAGTGGTTGTGGCCACAAAGCGGGCAGGTTCACATGGCTAAGAGATTGATGTAATTCAATCTTCCCTAATATCAGACTATTACTCTCATCACCAGCTGAAAACCAAGCCTTATCCTGAAACAACAGAAAGACACTTTGGACTCTTTAAGGCCAGCTAATAAATGCTGAATATAGTTTTCTCCCATCCTCCTCCCCAGCCTGCAATACAAGATGGTTTAGTAAAGGGAAACATCATTTCTCACTGGAAAACAGACAGGAACAGAACAAAAGATGACTGAGCTAGTGCTTGACAGTGCCACAGCAGCCCTCTGAGACGGAGTGGAGGGGATAGGCGCCGAGAAAAGGTCAGCAGCAAGGAGAAAGCGGGCCCTCTCTAGCCCATTTCAAAGAAAGTACTTCTCTCTCAAGCCCTGGAGTACTGAGGTGGAAGCAGGGGACACAGAAAGATTTCTTAAGAAGCATAAGGCAGGACAGACAGAAGTACTGGGAGCAGGTCACCCAGCTTCCTGAGTGGGGGAGGAGGAGGAGGAGAATAAGGCAGGAGGCAATTGAAGATGGATACTAACATTGCTTCAAGCTGAGAAGTCCAGAAGGGAAACACCATATCCAAGGACAGAGAGTATTTACAGAATTGCTGGAAATCCCAGGTTGAGGGTCCAGGCCAAACTACCAGAAGAGACTAAAAGAAAAGAGAAGCCCAAGCAGAGTTCCACAACGTTCAAACCAAAGGTCATGGTTTAGACCCATGCATTTTTTTATTGTATTTCAGTCAACACAGACACAGGAACCTGTAACCAGAGTTAATCAAAAACCAAGGTAGGAAGGGAAGGTGAGGGTTCATCCCAGAGTGGAGCACATTAAGGGACTTTACTCAGAGTTTGTTATATATATATACATATTTTTTTTATTTCAGCATATTATGGGGGTACAGATTTTAAGGTTTCAATAAATGCCCTTTCCCCCCTTTACTCAGAGTTTGGATGTCCATCTTATATCCCAACCGACTTGAGCAGCCCAGTTTAAGCCCTGGCTATGCTGACCTTAAGAATCTCCCTCCTAAAGCCTTCAGACCCTCTGCTCATCAACACACACACAGAAATTCAATGCCTAGTCTCCTTCCCTAGCCTCTTATCACCTTATCTCCAGCAAGCCAGGTCTCATAGCCCAACATTGCACCAAACAAATTATGACCTGAATGGCAAGAAAAAACTGTGTCACCTAGAGAAACCCAATTAACAACATGACTCTGCTCTCTCTCTGCAATTCCCCTCTCCCCTCCAGTCTTATCCGGGGCACCTGTGTGGCTGACCGCCTTTTCCCGCTATTGGCCATGTTCCCTGGCTAACTCAAAAGCCAGAAGACAATTTGAACGGAGGCCTCCAGAAAAGCTGACCTAGAGCTGGGAAATCCTGCTCTCCCCATATCTTGGCCTGTTGAGAACTGGAAGGGCACAGGATTAAAACACTACCTGGGTGATGGTCTGGAGTGTTCACCTTGAAATCACTAAGTTGCCCCTTAAGCCAAAGCTCCCTGCTGAAGAAAAACACACAAATGCTGTGAAAGCTCCTAAACCAGAGCATGTAAGTGCCCCAAGAGGGACAATAAATGGGTATTTGGAAGAAATTCCTGCTGCAGTAGTTTCCTCTCAACCCCTTTCCTAATCAGCCCCTCCCCTGAGTGATCTCCATTGTTTCCACCCCTCAGCTAACATACACATACCCACTGCTTTTCCAAACCTCCCGCCGGACCACATGCCTGACCACATGCAGCGTGTGTTTTGTGTGTATACATATACAAACATCCTCTTCCGAGTCCGTGCTAGAGTTTTGAATAGAATAAATGCTTCCCCTCCTCCCCCAGTGCACTTGTCTACCCTCCCAGCCCCACACTGCTGCAGAGTTGGTAATGTAATATTCAGGGACCCTGAGACCGGAAATGCCAGGTTCTAGACTGCTGCACTTGAAACAGGAGAGAAAGGTTAGGAAAAACCAAACGTGGGATTGAGGGTGACAGCAGGAGGGGTGGGGTGGGGTGGGGAGATTGAAATTCCGACCAGGGAAGGGATACAATTCAAGGGTGGGCGAGGAAGAGAAAGAGGGATGAGGGGGAGGCTGTCAAGACAGTTACAAAGTCAAAATTCCAGGAGCCAAGAAAGAGGGGGAGGAAGGAGATGGAAGTAAGGGCAAAGGTGGAAACTGGGCCAGGAGGAGGTGAGGAGCCACAGCAAAGATTTTTGCAGGCGATGGTGGGGGAGGGCCCAAGTTTAGGGAAGCCAGAAGGTGTGCCTCAAACACCTCGGAGAAGGGAGTCCCGAACCCCAGAGTAAAGGTAGGGGTGGCAGGGAAGTGTGGGGGCGGGGCACCACAGGGTGGGGACCGAACTGCCTCCCAGAATCTGCAGCGAGTGGAGAGAGAAGGGGAGCAGAGGGCGGGCGCCCAGCAGCGCCGGGAGCCCAGGAAAGGGGCATGGGTTGCGGAGGGGAACCAGGCTGGTGGAAGGGGTGCCCAGGGAGCACGTGAGGCGTGCAGCCACCCCGCTCCTTCCCCTGCGGCGGGGACGGGAACCGGGGCGAGGCTGGGGGGCGGCGCGCTCACCCGCAGGGCGGACAGGTCGATGTCGTCCAGGCTGCGGGCGGGGGCTGGGTCGCCCATGGCCTCCGCGGGGAACGGGGCCCCGGGGCCGTTCACGCTCCGGTTCGATTATTCCACTGCCGCCGTCGCCGCTTCTCCCCCATCGGGGACCCTGGGGGCGGACTCCACCGCGCCTCCCCCGGAGACCTGGGAGGAGGAGGGCCGACGGGAGGACCGACCCACCGCCTGACAGGAGCTATCGCCCCGGAGCCTGCAACCCGAGCCTCCCGACTCTCCTGCGCAGGCGCAGAGCGGCGATACACAGGGAGGGTGGAAGAGGGAACGTGACGTGAGCGCGCCGGGTCCCCCTCCCCCTAGGCGCCGACACCTGCGCGCAGGCGCAGAACAGACGGCGAAAGGCGCGCGCGAGGACCAAGCGACCGCGCGAGCCTGGCGTGAAAGTAGTGGGCGGCGGCCGAGGCGGCTGCGGAGCGCGCCCACCAGCTGGCGCGCGTGCGCACACGCGTTTCCTTCCCCTTGCCTGTTTTTTGCCCTGTCTCTCTCCTATTTCCTTCTTGGATCTCCTTTGACGCCTTTCCTTCTCTTTCCCTCCTTCTTTCGTGTGCCCAGCTGCCAATCAAGCCACCCACCTCTCTATTTGCGGGGGAAGGGAGGCGGGACCCAACCCCCTCTATTACTAGGGGAGTTGTTATGGTAACTCCCCACGCGAGGGCTGGGTGGCCTCCAGATAGGACGGGCTGTCCACCCACCCAATTGCCATGGCAACAGTGGAGCCGCTGAAGGAGTGGCCTCCCTGTGAAAACTTGGCTAGAGAAACCACGTGGGCGTGGGGGTGCGGTGGAAGGGGGGGTACTGGCTGCCTCAGGAATGCCCTTTACTCACTCCCTTCCCTAGCTGGAATGGGGAGTACTGAGGAGGGGACCTCAGATCTCTGGTTAGGGAATCCCACCGCAGACTGTAATCACTGCACCTCTCTTAACAAAGTGTTCTGCACAAAGGAACTGTTTCAACAATTATTTGTTGACCGATCCCTGGAATGGTGCATGGGGGAAGGGGCAACAGAGGGGAAGAGGAGAAATCTGTGTTCAATCCCTTCAAATCTTGCTTGGGTCACCTTAGATCTAGTCGTGTTGGCACAGCCCCCCTAGCCATTAGCCTCTGTGGAGGCTGGGTAATGCTGTGTAAGAACAGGAAGTCATGTTCTGCCCCACATGCTGTGCGGTCGCACATGCTGTGCGACCTCCAGCAAATTGTTTTGCTTCCCTGGGCTTTTCTTTTACTGTGAAGTTGAGGAGGAAGACTGTATAACCCTCAAGATCTCTTCCAGCACCAACAGTATCTGAAAGACTCCACCACCAGCTTTTATCAGAGTTTGACTGATAGGTCCTTGGAAAAAAGCTGAACACCCTCCCTTCTGGACCTTTCTTAGCATCTGGATGCACATTCAATCTTGCTCTCCTTCCTGCCAATTCATTTTCCTCACCATTGTCCTAACCAAGTCACAATCCCCACTTTACTCCATTAGATATCCTACTTGGCCTTCCTACCCAACCCCCTCAAGTCAATTCTTCATATCCAGAATGATTTTCCTAAAATCCAAATTTGATGTCACTCTCCTGTTTGTCAACGGAAAATAACTCAAATTCTGTAAAATAATTTAAAGAGGTTTATTCTGAGCCAAATTTGAGGACCATGGCCCAGAGGCATGCTCAAGAATACTCACACAAGTAGACTCCGTTGGGTTACAGTTTGGTTTTACACATTTCAGAGACAGGAACTACTCCTAAGTCAATACACGGAAGGTATACATTGGTTTGGCTCCAAAAGGTGGGACATCTCAAGGGAGGGGGACCTTCAGGTTATAGGTGGGTTTAAAGACTCTTTGATGTGTTATAATTGGTAAAAAAAATGAAGCTTTGTCTAAAGCCTTAGAATGTTTTAAGTGAAGATAAGGAAGTCTGTTAATCAGAGATAAGCCACAGGCCAAATATCCAGACTCAAGTGATTTGTTATGTAAATTGAGGACCTGTAGATTTGTCTTGCATAGCCTTAGGCCTGTTAATGAGTTAGAGGGTAGCTACAAAAAGGGAGGAGGGCAAGATGAGCAGTGTCTGACCACCCTTCCCATGGCCAAGTCAGCTTTTTGGTATTTCTAGGGTCCTCTTGGCTAAGAGGGGGTCCATTCAGTCATCTGGGGGAGCTTAAGATGTTATTATAGCTCACACTCCTTAAAGGCAGGAATGATGTTGGTTTTGTTCGAAACAGGGCCTGGCACCCACTAGAAAATCAGTTAATGAAGGCATCTGTTGTCTAGGTAGGCACAGTATTAGCTCAAGGTTAAGATCTTGGGATAGTAGGAAAAGCATGGAATTTGAAATTAGGGCTTCAGGCAAATCATTAACCTCTCTGAGGCTCAATTCTATCATTTGTAAAACAGAGATAATATGGAGGTTAGGATAAAATAAAATTATGTATGTAAAGCACTTAGCATATACTGGGTCCTCAGTAAATTTACTAATGCTTGACTCATAGAGTGTTTAATAGATACATACTAAATGAGTGAATTGCAAATCAAGATCACAAGGGTGGGATAAATGGCCACCCAAGTCCCAAGAGGCAATATAATCTCAGGGGTGGGGAGGAAAGAGAACAAGACTGGCCGGGCTGATAATTATTGAAGCTAGAGTAAGGATATGTGGAAATACATGGAGACAGGAGAGTTCATTCTCTCTCTCTCTCTCTCTCTATATATATATATGTATATATACATATATATATATATAAGTTGTCCATAATAAAAACTTAAGAAAAGACAATGTGGTAGAGGGAGCTCTGGACCATGCTCTAAGAGAAGTAAAAATATTAAAAATAAGACATAAAAGAGAAAAACTTAAAAAAAGAAAATAAGACAAATTATAGGATCCCTGGAGGCATAGGCACAGTGACCCTCAGGGCCTCCCATCAACCCTGGGAGACTGGACTCTTTCCATTCTGGATCTAGAGCCAACTGTTCAGATTCTAAGCCCTCTGCTTTGTCCCCCTGCACTGTGGTTGGCCTCCATTCAAGAAACTGCAGGAAGAGGGAGGGAAAGGCAGATGGACAGTGTGGGGCAGAAGCTCCCCTATCCCCTGGCCCAGCCTGGGGCAGCTGCTGCCTCTACCCCACTCCTTTAATGAGGTAATGGTCCCCCTAGGGAAAAGGCAGTTAGTACTGACAATGAGGCTAATTAACAAATTAGTACCAGAGAGAGGAGAGATGTGGTATATGTGGGTGGGGGATTTCTTGCATGGAAGTGGCTTCTTGAGAGGACTGAGGGCTGGAGTTAAAAGGAGAGAACAGGACAGGGCAACAAAATTCCCTCTCTTCACATCCTCACCTACCCCGCACACCCCGCTTCCGGGAAGGCTTCCTAAAGTCCTCCCTCTCCTCCTGTTGGTTTCTCCTGCTTCTGTGGTCAATTCTGAGACTACAGGAGTGAGGCTGGGAGAATGAACGACAAGAGTCAGGACCTGTGCTAAACTCTTTTCTAATTGTGAAATATTTTGGACTTGCAAAAAGTTATGCATGTGTGTGGGGTGTATATGTAAATCCATATACTTAATCATTCAGCTTAAGAAACGCAAGTTACCAACTGAGTTGAAGTTCTCTCTGTGTACCCCTCCTGGAAGGTAACTATCCTCGATTCAGTGCGTGTGCTATGCACCTTCATAGACTGTGTCAGTTATTCTGTCTCTTCCATCTGGAGCAGTGCTGTCCAATAGAACTCTGAGCAGTGATAGAAACAGCCACTAGCAACAAGTGGCTCCTGACCACTTGAAATGTGAGTATGAGTGAGGGACTAAATTTTTAATTCTCATTTCAATGTATTTAAATTGGAACAGCCAAATGTGGCTAGTGGCTACTATACTGGACAGTCGAAACTCCAGAACATAAGTGCCACAATGTTGAGCCTGGCAAGCAACAGGTACTCAGTAAACATTTGAGTCAATGACTGAGTCTTTTCAGCAAGCCAGTCATGTAAACATTATTCCCATTTCCCTGAGACCACCAAGGCCCAGAGAAGTGATGTGACTTAACAAGGTCACCTAGATTCCAACTGACAAGTCTGCGATTTGGGCCTAGTTCTCCTTAACCTCAATCCTATACCCTTAACCACTCCCAAAGGGACTTCCCAAAGCCTCCACCAGGGCTATCCTTTGAAGGAGAGGTGGCCTTTCCAGGCCCTTCTCATTGCACACCTCCCTCATCTGCAGCTGCAAGGTCAGCTCGGCATTTGTCCAGGCGCCCTGGTTTGGCCCTGCTCTTCCTTCTCCCAGGTAGCACTGTATGACCACCTCTCAGGAGCCAGGTGGCCCAGCTCCCAGAGCCACAGACAAGTAGAACAGAGATGGGGACAGGAGAAAGAAGAAAGGAGTGGGGTGGAGATAAGGTGAAGGCGACTAGTGCCCTGTGTAGGCAGGGAGGGGAGGCTGAGACCAGCACTCAGTTCCTTCAAGGAACAGGCACGGACCTTTTCTATACTTTTATTTATGAAATGCTTACCAAACGGATACAGAGTTAGTGTCTGTCAGCGGGTTGGTACAGGGAGTTAGTGTGCCCCCCTTCCCATCTCTAGTGGAGGCTGAAGCCAAAAGTGGCTTCATCCTTCCCTCCACCTTGGCAGTACTAGGCTAGGAGAGGCCCTGGGGCAGGGAGGGGGTTTAGGGGCAGGAGGAGGAAGGGGAGATGGGGAAGGCCTAGGGCAGAGTCCACTCCTCCTGGAATAAGAGGCTTGACCCTGATCACCCTGGCAGGAGTTGTGCTTCTCCTCTGTGGTAGTGGTTTGAACTGGGCAGCAGGGAGGATGAAATTCCTTTGGACTCTCTCCTGCCACCCCAGCCCTGCGTTGGGAGTGCCCTCTTTGGCTCCTTCTCAAGTCAAGGTCTTCTGTGACTTCTTCTCTAGTCCCCTTCAGGGATGCCTGTCTCCCCAGAGGGCACTGCCCTCTGACCTCAGGGTTAAGGTAAGGGAGCCAGATCTGGTGGACCCCAGCAGCTGGTGACCTCTCCTCATCTGGAGCCTCAGCTATGTCCACACTTCTAGGGGTATCATGCCCTCCTTACTGCCCAGGGGGGGCAGCAAAGACTCATCCTCTAGGAACTTGAGGGGGAAGTGTACCAGATGGCCCTGGATGTGGGTGAGCTCAGACCGGGCCAAGGGAGGGCTGACTGTGGCCAGGGGCTCCACAGTCACATACTCTCGGAGTGTCCGCAGGGAACGTGTGGCATTGGACGGCAGGCAGCGGAAGATCTGTGGGCAAGGGGGCACAGAAGCCAGTAAGGCTTGGGGAGACTCGCCCAAAAAGCCAAGCCCAGCTGGGCTCCCCCATCCCCACACCATCTCTGACACCCCCACACCGCCCCCGGCCACTGAATCCCTTGGCAGCAAATGCCCCCCAGACTCTCATCCCCCTTCTAAGAATGACTGTGTGGAGGGGCTTCGCTCCATCCCACCCTGAGCAGGATAATCTGTAAATTCCCCCAGGCCATCCCCACTGAGCTCGCACCTGCTCATAGATATTGGCATTTCTCTCAGCTGTCTCTTGCCACAGCTGGAAGAAGTCATCACAGACAGGGTCTCGGAGATCCAGGTCTGGCCGGGCATCTGCCCCAAGAATCACACTGAGGGAGACAGGGGTCCCAGCAGGGCCAGGTTAATCCCACAAAAACCTGAGTACCAGAAGTTATATTGTCCCTACTCAAGTAATCAAAATAAATGTAATATAAAAGAGTAAAATAAGTATAAAGGAGTCCAACAGACTTTGATGCTCAAAAAAAAATTAATTTTTAATTTTTTTTTTTTTGAGACAGAATCTCACTGTCACCCTGGGTAGAATGCAGTGGCATCAGCCTAGCTCACTGCAACCTCAAACCCCTGGGCTCCAGCAATCCTCCCACCTCAGCCTCCTGAGTAGCTGGGACTACAGGCACATGCCATTGACACCAGCTAATATTTTCTATTTTTAGTAGAGACAGAGTCTCACTATTGTTCAGGCTGGTTTTGAACTCCTGACCTCAAGGGATCCTCCCACCTCAGCCTCCCAGAGTGCTAGGATTACAGGCGTGACCCACTGTACTGGGCCCCGGACTATTTTTTTTTTTTTGAGACAGAGTCTCACTTTGTTGCCCAGGCTAGAGTGAGTGCCGTGGCGTCAGCCTGGCTCACAGCAACCTCAATCTCCAGGGCTCAGCGATCCTACTGCCTCAGCCTCCCGAGTAGCTGGGACTACAGGCATGCGCCACCATGCCCGGCTAATTTTTTGTATATATATATTTTTAGTTGGTCAATTAATTTATTTCTCTTTTTGGTAGAGACGGGGTCTCGCTCAGGCTGGTTTCGAACTCCTGACCTTGAGCAATCCGCCCGCCTCAGCCTCCCAAAGTGCTAGGATTACAGGCGTGAGCCACCACGCCCGGCCTATTTTTTATTTTTTAAATATTTTTTTCTCATTTTTTTGGTGTTCCTGCCTTGTTCACCCCCTAAGCTGGATGTCTGCCTATTGGGAATCCAGTACTACTTCTAAGCAGCCATCACGTCTGGCTCAAAAGGCAGACCCCCCCAATTGCCCCCCACCTGTGGCACCCCTCCCAGGCTCTACCTGAAGCAGTGTTTCCGTAAACTCGAGGCAAACCTGCCCGCCTGATACTCTGCCCCATCCATGAGGGATGGTTCCATCTCTGTGTCCTCAATCAGCACAGCCAGCTCACTGTCCCGCTTTCCCAATAAGCTCCGGTCATTGATATTTGCAGAACCTGGGGTCATGGGGGGCATACTATGTCTGTCTCGGCCCAGGGGAACCACCCCCATGCCCCATCACCTTTAGCAGGGCACTGGCCTGAGGGCAACACCCTCTTTCACCTCCACCCCCAGGGGAAACTCAGCCTGCAGACCCTGTCATCCTGTCATCCCACTCCCTCATCCCCCTGTCCCTCTCCACCCTCCTCTCACTGCCAGGGGCCCAGATCCGGCTCTGACCAATGATGACTGTCCGATCATCCGCAATAAGCAACTTGCTGTGGATGTAGATGAGCTCTGAGACTGGGTGCCCGCCCAGCTCTCCGTGAGTGCGAAGCCCGCAGATGGAAATATAGTCCCGCCACGCGGTCCCCACTGCGCAGGAGAGAGATGGGATAGGAGAGAGGGGAGTAGGGTCAAGGTACCCCCTGTGTGCAGATGGGGGCCTGTCCCACCTCTCTTCTCACTTCAGGAGGCCTTCCTAGAGTCTGGTCTATATGATTCTCCCTGCAGTGAAAGGCCACCTGTGGTCTGAGTAGCCTTGGAGGCACACAAGGATGACAGCCTCCTTCCCCACATTCCCAGGCCTACAGCTCCCCAATCTCCCTCTCCCCAGGGCCCAGGGCTTGAACCCCCAGTTCCTGGCACTCACTGGCTGCTTTGAGGCGATGGAGGATGGAATACTCCCCACGGCACAGGCTCCTGAGAGAAGAAAAAAAAAGGGTGAGGACGGAGAGGGAGGAAGAGGTCAGGAGAGACATGGCCCTCAAAGGTCCAGCAGGGAGGAGAGATCAGGACAGAGTCAGGAAGGGGCACAGGGGGTGGACATTGAGAGGCAGAGTCTGGCAAGGGGTCTGTACCTGTAAGTAAAGTGCAGAATGGCCTGGATGGAGTTGCCACCACCTGTGGAGATGTCACCCTCAAAGCCTGGGAGCAAGGGCAAAAGCACGTAGACTCGGAAACACTGCCCCTGTCTGGGGAGAGGCTGGAGTCAGAGGTGTGACCGGTCCCTCGACCCCCACCCCCTCCAGTGGGGCTTGAGCCACACTCACGGCCCCCACCTTCCGGACAGTCCACCTTACTTGTGGGCCTTCAGGATTCTGTCCACGATCTCATCGCCCACCTTGTTCAGAACCGTCCGCCCATCTGAGCAGCTAATGAAGAACTGATTCTATGGCAGGGACCAGAGACAGATATCAGCAGACACACCCAGCCCCTGCCCTCAGCTCCCAGCCCTGTCCCTGCTCCCAGGCTCCAGGCATCTGCTCCTGTTCCAGCCCAGCTACGGCCCCACTGACTTCCCAGGCCTCTCTCTTGGGACATCCCATCCATTCTCTCCTTCTGCCCTCACCCAGCCAGACCTCAATGTAGAGGAAGTGCTGGCTCTCTCTGATGGTGTGCAGGTAGGCATTGAGGATGGAGTTCTCCAAAGTTCCCGCTGACCAGCGATCCACTGACCGCAAGACCTAGAGGGACAGTGAATAGGAAGTGGTTCCAGTCCCAGGAGAGGAGGAGTCTGGGGGACTTGCGCATCAGGGAGAGTAAGCTGGGGCGCTGGGTTGAAGGGAAGGGCGGTGCTGGCTGAAGTGGGGAGCCTCACCTGCACAGTGGTGCACTGTCCCCCTGGGAGCGTGAAGGGGAGCTGGTTTGCAGTGCTGGTGGACTTGGGCAGCAGGTAGGGGTACATAGGTATCTTGTACTTGGCCTTGGTGGTCTGAGGTGGAGGCATGGCAGAGTCAGCAGGAGGTGGCAAGCTGACCCTGCCTCCCTCCCCTACTTCCAGCCCCCACTGGAGGGGTGAGCACCTTGGTGAAGTTCCAGCGCTGGATGAAGTGCCGGGAGAGGTCCCGGGCAGGCAGGCCATGGACAATCACCCCAACATCCCGCCATGGCATCCGGGGTGTAGTATCCCTGTCAATGAAATCTGGGGGTCGCAGGATAGTCAGGGGAGTGGCCAGAGCTGGTCTCTCGGGGACACTTAGGGCAGGGAGGAGGAGGAGACTGCTGGAGGCAAGGCTGCACTCCCCTTGGCCCCTCTTGTTCCATCCTCAGTCCCAGCCCCAACTTCTGCCCCCGCTCCCAGCTTTTGGGGGCTTTGGAAGAGAGGGGCTCACCTTCAAAGGGCTTGTCCAGCTGCACCCAGTCCTTGGTGATAAGATTGCTGTAGTCCTTGCCCAGCCAGAAGAATTGGTTGTGAGAGAGGTCTGGGGTGGCCAGAGAGTCTGGGCACGGGGTGGGAGGCTGTAGGGGGAACATACCCAAGCCAGGGGCAAGGGGAGGTCATGGGGCCAGCCAGGGCCAAGGCCAAGAGAAGATAGGAGCACTGAAAGAGTGTGAGAGAGACAGAGACAGTGAGAATGACAGAGACAGTTTCATTCCTCAGCCCTCCCCAATGACTGCGTTGGACATCCAATATCCTTAGATGGCACTGGGGTGTAGCATTTTCTAAGTGAGTTCTTGCAGTCCCAGAAAGGTTAAGGAACGCTGAGGTGGGCATGCCTGCAATGACTGGAGGGGGAAGGCTGGAGCTGGGAAGGGGTGTGGATTTGGGTTATCTGAGTTTGGGGGCGCTCAGGAAGGCCTCCGGGGAGCTACCTGTGAGGCGGCTGACTCAGAGGAGTCCCCGAGGTCAGTCAGTCGGTAGTGCAGGTCATCCCAGCGGCCATAGGCAAGGTCCAGCCCGCCCAGGAAGGCCACTACTTGGTCTACCACCAGGAGCTTCTCATGATGGGCCCACAGCGTCACCTGGTCTGGGTGGCGCATCACCTGGAGCAGGTATGGACATGTTCATGGGGGGGTTCAGGTGCGGGAAGACAGAAGAGGCAATGGGAGGGAGAACAAGAAGATGGAAGGATGAGACCTTCCGGGAGAGAGAGGGCTGGGGGCTGGGAACATGTGGTGAGGAGGGTTCTAGTGTGGGAAGTGTCTCCAAGGTCAGACAGTCACCTTTATGTTGGGGTGCAGCAGCATCAGAGTTCTCTTGCTATAGCCACTGTTGATGCCCAAGGCTAATTCCACTTCCTTAAATAGCAGTATGGACACACGGACACCCTCCTCCTGGTGGTGAGTGAGGAATCAGATCCTTGGAGAACAGCCCCTTTCCACCCTCCCAAACCCCTCCCCATGCTCGGGATTCCTGTATGTCCCTCCACCCTGCCTGGGAGGCTCTGCCACATACACACTGCTTTGCTGCGTGCAGCAAACTTAGATTGAATGTCATCGGTCTGCTCGCCCACTCATCCACCCATGCATCTAGCCACATACCCCACATTATCTCTCCATCCATCTCCCAACCGTTTACTCATCCCCTCCTCTACTACCTATCATTCACCCATCCATCTACCCTCACCCTCCTGTCCCTCCACTTTTCCAACTCATATTCTCCCATCCATCTCCCTTTCTATCCTCTATCCATCCACTTGCCGCCCACCATCCTTCATCTGTGCATCCTTCCTCCCATCCATCAACATCCACAGAGGCCCGCTGCGTGGCAGGCACTGTGCCTTGGACTGCAACTAGTGATGTTAATTAGTCCAGTGAGAGAGTAGACATGGGCACTCCCGGGTAACACAGTAAAGTGCTCCGCGTACTGGGAGAGAAATCCCTGCCAGGCGGAGGGGAGCATGAAGAGGAAGGTATCAGCACTCCTCAGGGAAGACGGAGAGGGAGGAGGTGATGTCTGACAGGCACAGGGCCAGGACGGGCACTCGCCCTCCCTTAACACCTTAGGTTCCCTCCCTTCTCCCACGCTGCAGCCCTTCTAATCAACCGCCACCCACAGACAACCCCGAGCCCCCTCCAGCCTGACCACTCTCCTCACCGCCTTCCTCTTGAGCATAATGTCCAGTCTCCAGTCGTCTGAGTGGGCCGGACGCTTCAGGTAAACCTCAGGACTCAACCTGGGATTCGGAGCGGGGTATTCAGGGCAAGCTACACCCCCAGACAACCGGCCTCGCCTCCCCCTCTCCTCCCATCTGCTGATGGGCCCCAGCCCCAATCCTGTCCCTTCCTCCGTGAGCCCCTCCCCACTCACCACCAGTCTGTGATGAAAATCTCCTCTCGAGCTTGCAGGATGGCATCTGCCACAGCAGCAAAGTAACCTGCCCCATTCACAAACCTGGGGGGAGCCCAAGCCAAGGAGGTCAGGGGAGCCAGAAGCCAGAAAGCTCTGGAGAGTGAAGACCGGAGGACAGCCATGGGTCAGAGGTGACAGCAGGGTCAAAGATCAGGAATGATCAGAGAGGACAGATGGGATTGGATATATCAAAATGGGGACGGCCATTATGAGCTAAATCAAAATAAAAACTACAAAAGACGCAATAAATTAAAGACACTGAAGATTGAGAGAACTAACACATCACATAAAGGGAACACCAACAAATCAATAAGAAAAAGACATAGCCAACTGAAAAATGAGCAAAGAATAAGAACTGACAGTTCACAGAGGAAATTAAAATGGTCAATCAGGGGAAATGATGTTCTGTTTCGCTGATAAACAAGGACACTGAAACTAAAATGAAATAACATTTTTTAAAAAATCTACCAGATTATCAAAATTAAAATCACTGGTAACATTCAATATTAACATATGGGGAAGGAAGTATTCTCACAGACCATGGGAATATATATTGATTATTTAGACCTTTCAGAAGATAATTTGACACTGTCTATCAAAATATTAAATGCACATACCCTTTAATACCATTAAATACAGTAATTTTTTTTCATTTTTTTTTTCTTTTTTGGTAGAAAGGGAGGGGAAGGGAAGGAGTCCATAGTAATTCTGTTTTTAGAAATTCACCCTATAAAATGCTTAGACAAAGATTGTATTTACTGCAGCATTGTAAGAGTGAAAAATGGGAAATAACCTAAATATCTAATCTCTAACACATGTGTTAACTGAAAAAAAAAGGCATGGAAGAGGGTATGTGATCTCATTTACATCAAAACAAAAACATGTGCATGTGTATATAAAAATATGCATGAAAAGATCTAGGTCCTAGGTTCTAGGAGGATAGATATCAAACTACTGCCAGCTTTACTTTCATGAAGAGAAATGGAGTTGTCAAGAGGGGGTACAGGGAAAGAGTAGGGGGGTACATGGCTGTGTGATGAATGGGAACTTTAATTTTCTACTTAATGTGTTACTGTATTATTTTAATTTTTTATAACTAACAATTTAGTATGGTGGTTAAGAGCACAGTCTTTTTTTTTTTTTTTCTTACGAGACAGGGTCTCGCTCTGTTGCCCAGGCTGGATTGCAGTAGCTTAATCATAGCTTACTGCAACCTAGTACTCCTGGGCTCAAATGATCTTCCCATCTCAGCCTTCCAAGTAGCTGTGAGTACAGCCACACACCACCATGGCTGGCTTTTTAAATTTTTTTTTGTAGAGACAGGGTCTCACTCTTGTTCAAACTGGTCTCAGACTCAAGAGATGCTCTTGTGCACTCTGGGAGGCCAAGGTGGGTGGATCGCTCGAGGTCAGGAGTTCAAAACCAGCCTGAGCGAGAGCAAGACCCCGTCTCTACTATAAATAGAAAGAAATTAATTGGCCAACTAAATATATATATATATATATATATATATATATATATATATATATATATATAATTATCCAGGCATGGTGGTGCATGCCTATAGTCCCAGCTACTCGGGAGGCTGAGGCAGGAGGATTGCTTGAGCCCAGGAGTTTGAGGTTGCTGTGAGCTAAGTTGATGCCATGGCACTCTAGCCTGGGTAACAAAAGTGAGACTCTGTCTCAAAAAAAAAAAAAAAAATCCTCTTGCCTTGGCCTCCCAAAGCTCTGGGATGACAGGTGTGAGCCACCATGCCCAGTCAAGGTTATATAAGGTATATAACCTCGGGCAAGTTCCTTAACCTCCCATTGCCCATTTTCTCATCTGTAAAGTGGAGATAACTACTGTACCTGCCCAGTAGAACTGTTATGAGCATCAAATAGGTTAATACATGCAAAACACTTTGTTCCTGGCACATAGTAAATGCTACATAAATATTAGCTATTATTACTTCTTATGTTTAAAAATATATATATTGGCCGGGCACAGTGGCTCACGCCTATAATCCTAACACTCTGGGAGGCCAAGGCAGGTGGATTGCTCGAGGTCAGGAATTCGAAACCAGCCTGAGCAAGAGCGAGACCCCATCTCTACTAAAATAGAAAGAAGTTAATTGGCCAACTAAAAATATATAGAAAATATCAGCCAGGCATGGTGGCGCATGCCTGTAGTCCCAGCTACTCGGGAGGCTGAGCCACCAGGATCTCTTGAGCCCAGGAGTTTGAGGTTGCTGTGAGCTAGGCTGATGCCACAGCACTCACTCTAGCCCGGGCAACATAGTGAGACTCTGTCTCAAAATAAATAAATAAATAATATAATAAAATAAAATATATATATATCAACAGCACCACTGAGAAAAAATTCCTTCCATGACTCCCTCTGCCTATGATAAAGTTCAACCCCCTCAGCTTAGCCCACTAATCAGGGTGCTGCCAACTCCCAGACCCTCCTCTGAGTGCTCCTCCTCACTCTGCAACAACAGTCAGTCCTGGTGGTGCCCAAACACGCCAGGCTATTCCTATATTCTCTGCCTAGACTGTTCTCCATTTTCTTTATCTTGCTAAGGCAAACCTCAGGGTTACCTTCTCCTGGACACCTGTCCTGACAGCCTCACACTGGGGTAGCTGCCCCACCTCTGTGCTCATTACCCTGTGTCTGTCACCAGTATGGCAAGTCCATATTGTCTCATTACAAGATCACCCCCTTCCCTAAACCAGAGGAGCTCGTGTCTATTGCCAGCACTTATTCTAGCCACATAGTACCTGCTCAGAAAATGTTTATTAAATGAGGAATAAAGGAGAGATTTGAGATCATAAGGAACAGAGGGTCAGTGTGGTAAAGGGGGTAAATGGGGCACTCTCAGAAGAGGTCAAAAGTCAGAGTAGATTACTGAATTTGGGGGTCAGAAAGGTCAGAGGGAAACCAGAGAGATCAACATGGTTAAAGAGGTCAGGAATCAGGGAGATTAGAGAAGTCACGGGGGGGGGGGGGGGGGGGGGTCACTGAAGTCAGAAGGGGTCAGAGGACATAAAAGAGAGGATCAAGGATTCAGAGAATATCAAGGGGCCAAGAAGTTCCACAGACAAGCTCAGAAGGGATGTCAGTGTCTCACCACCGGGCTAAGGTCCCAGGCCTGGGCGGGGCGTAGCTGTCATGCCGGTGTAGTTGCAGGAAGTCTCTGCCTGGGCCCTGTGCCAGCTCAGTGATCTCCTGGCCCCACCACCGTGCCTGCCGGTAGCTGCTGCACTTGAGAATCAGGGACCTGGGCAGGAACAATAAGAAGGACCACTAATCCTCACCCTCCACACTGTGGCCTTGCCAAGAGACTCCACCCTTCTTTCCACTTCCTCCCTTAGTCCCTAACCACAGCTCCACAGGGACAGGGCAAATACCTCTGCCTCATTCACAGTTGGATCCCCAGCAACTAGTATTGTCACTCAGGTTTGTGGAATGAACAAATGAAAGAATGGAATTTCCTTTTCTTTTATATTGGGAGCTCCACCCCCAGGCTTCTACTAACCCCCTTTCTCTGGGTCCAGACCTAAGAGCAGTCTCAAGCAACTGGCTGGCCCCGCTCCCAGGTTCAAAACTATGGCCATGGCCAAGGGGGTGGAAAAGTGTTCCTCTCTCCTGTGGTCTCTGCTATTCAACTCCCCTCAGGGCCGTGGTCTGGGTGGTCTGGCTCTCCACGCCCCAGGTGTCTCTCACGCCAGGGAGGCCTTACCTGTGGGAGGTGTCGATCCGCACCCCATACCGTGTCTCTGTGCTCCTTTTCCCCACCTGCACCTCGAAGCCAGGGTCAAAGAGCTGAACAAATGAGATGGTGCCAGTCTCGAGGCACATGTACAGCAGGAAGGAGTCCTTCACCACCAGCCACCTGGAGCAGAAGGGCTCCATGCGTTCCTCCCTGCCCTTGCCATCTCCTTCGTCACCCACCCACTGCCCAGCTGCTCAGCCCCAGCCCTCACCTCTTGGACCAGCGATAACAGACTTGGTCTCGGCCACAGCAGGTGAGGCCAGGAACACGGTGGCCGCCTGAGCGCTTCCGGATCACCCCCTCCCTGTGGGGACAATTGGGACAAGGTGCTGGATGAGGACTCCAGAGCCCCGGCCCACCCTGCACTGCTTGCCCCATTCTCAGGCAGGGAGAAATCGAGAGTGATGTCTACAGACACCTGGGTGAAGGGTGTCAGACACTCACAGTCCTTTGGTGCCCAGGTCTGGAATAAAGGACAGCTGACTGACTTCCAGGAACTCTGTCTGCAGAGGAAGACAAAACCTCAGAGGAGAGACCTGGCTTTCAGCTACTGGCCCTCTGCCCCCCTGAGGGTCAGACTCTCCTGCTCCACCTCCAAAGACCCAGGCATCCAGTCCCTGGACCTTACCATGGCATGGTAGTTGCGGTAGAAAGACATGGTCAAGAGGCGGTTGAGGTAATTCTCCAGGTATTTCTGAAGTTGGGATGGGAGAGAGGGAGACACAGATGGGACCAGAGCCATTTCACACCAAACGCCTTCCCAGAGGACACGGTGTCTGGTCCCACCTGTTTGCTGGCTGCATGTCTGGTGGAGCCCTCAGGACCTGATCGGGGCAGAGAAGGCATGTCCCTGTTGGCTGCCTCTCTGGTGGGAGAATAGGGAACGGCAAAGCTGTGGAAAGGATGGAGTGAGGGTCAGGGAAAGGCTGGGAGGCTGGGAGCTTGGGTCCCGAAGCACTGGAGATGTGGTCTTGGAGGAGGCCTAGAGGCTGGCGGAGAGAAGGTCCCCTACTTTGGAAATGGAGACAAGAGAAGGGGGAGGCTGCCAAGGGCATTTTGGGCATCCAGCCCAGCTGAGATATTGGCACAGAACCATGGACAGGGAGAGCTGAGCAGGGAAAGTCTCCTAGTAACCAGGGTCAAGGGAAGGGGGCCCAGTGGCCAGAGTCGGGGGAAGGAAAGTGCCTGGGGCAGGAAGGTTGTGGCTGAGGGGGAGACAGGCAGAAAGGAGAGTGAGTGGCACCTGCCCTTCACAGGAAGCAGTCTGGTCCCCCTCACCGAGCCAGAGGGAGCAGACTCATCAAGACTTTGTGTCTCATGAGGTCCCGATGCAGGTCCTGGAAATGACGGAACTTTTTCTTGGTTGTCCAGGTAAAGTCGCCATGAGTCAAGCGGACAGAATACAGAGTGCAGGTTCCCACCTGGGAGTGTGAGGAACTGCGTTGATGTCCCCTGGTTGGGCCCCTGCCCCCCACTCTGGCCAGCCCTCCCTTTCCCTCCTCTCTGGTGCCAGCCAGCCACCTTGGATCCACTGGTGTATCTTTCAGTGCCCACCACCTGGGCTGTGACAGGAACACCAGTGGCGAACACCAACGGGTGCGCTTTCAGAGGTTTAAGGTCATAGATCGCCAGAAAGGGGTGCATCCTGTCAGCTGGGGGGAAAGAAAGCCCATGAGCGTTGAGTCCAGGAGGCTCCATCCTCTCCCTCCCCTCCCGAGGGCCATCTGTACTCCCTGTGTACCTGGGTCCTCTCCCTCCTTCAGAGTGTCCACCTCATCCGACTCCATCTGTAACTGGCTGGAGTCCAGGTCATCCCCGGACGGGAAGAGGTTCTCAGGGGACTCCATCCTAGGAGCATGCGGAAGCCTCAGCGGAGTGGTGTGTCCTGCAGAACCTGCACCCAATCCTAACCCCGACACGTCCTCCATCTCCCACAGGTCCTCATCCTCCCCTCCCGCCTCGCTCCCACTGACTCCTAACCTCTCTCTGTTTGCAGCCCCACCTGTCTGCAAGGCCCCGCTGACACCCCTCTAATCTCTA
This sequence comes from Microcebus murinus, assembly GCF_040939455.1. Taxonomy (NCBI): domain Eukaryota; kingdom Metazoa; phylum Chordata; class Mammalia; order Primates; family Cheirogaleidae; genus Microcebus; species Microcebus murinus. The sequence continues at coordinate 14,965,977 of NC_134121.1, read as the reverse complement.
TCCCTTACCTCAGTCCTTCATCCAGAGTCCCTCAGTCCTGGCCCCTGGCCCGTAAGCAGAGCCCGGGGGACACCAAGCCAGGCCGGGATGGCCCCGAGCTGGGGCCGCGCCGAAGCCGGGGGTGGTCGAGAGGGGGCGGGGCTGCCAGGGCTCCGGCCGGGCCGGGCGCGCTGGGAGCTGGGGTCCAGGCGGGAATGAGGAAGTTACGCGCTCCGGCCCGGGCGAGAAAACCCGAAATCTGAGCGTGCGGCTGAGTCAGGCGGCCTCGCGGCCCCAGCCGGTTCCCGTCCCCGCCCGATTTCCGGGGCCCGGGACCTCGGCGGCGCCCCTGGCCGGCCCCCTCGCCCTGGCAGCTGGAGCCGGAGCCCGCGCGGGCTCCGGAGCAAGGGAGCAGAGCGGAGCGCAGCCCGAGCCCACACCCCAGCGGGCTGGGGCGGGGCGAGGCCGGGCGAGGCCGGGGCTCAGGGCCTGCCCTCGGGGGCGGGACGGCCCCCCGGCCTCACCTCCGCGGGATTCTCGTCTGTCCTGTCCCGCCCCCGCCGCCCGCGGCCCGCCCGGCGTCCCGCCCGCAGCCCTTGGCCGGGGGCGCCCCCCGCCCCGCGGGGCTCGCGGCCCGCTCAGTGCGTCTGGCCGGCGGGTCCGCCGTCTGTCTGTCCGTGGTCAGTCCCGCGCGGTCGGGCCGAGCGTGCCTTTCCGCCGCCGGGTCTGCGCTCGGCGCTGCGCACGGACGCGCCTCCGCAGCCCCGACCTGCCGAGGCCCCTTCCCCGGGCGGCCACGAAGCACATCGGGCCTAGCGCTGAGAGCGCTAGTTCGAGCGAGGAATGAGGGAATAAAAGGCCCGAAGGATGATGACTACAGATTCATTAATGTATGAAGGCTTGCATTCTTTCATTCATTCACCAAACGTTAATTGCGCACTTACTCCGTGTCAGACACTGAGCCCATGTAGTAAATAAGAGAGACACACGGAACCTGCTCTCCTGGAATTTACAACCCAGGGGGGAACGAAATTATTTCAGTTACTAAAAGACATTTCAATCTTTTTTTAAAAAGCAGACTTTTTTTTCTCTCTAGTTTTGTCTATCGTGGGTAAAGCTCCTATAAACATTCCTATATAATAAGTCTTGCTGTGGATATATGTGTTCATTTCTCTTGAGTAAATAGCGAAGAGTGGAGCTGTCGGCTCATGTAAGTGTATGTTTAACTTGTCAGAAACTGCCACGCCGTTTTTCAAAATGATTATTCCATTGTACAGTTCCAAAATCAATGTATGGTAGTTCCAGTTATTCCACAGCATGGCCAAGGTTTGATATTGTCAATCTTTAGTGTTGGCCATTCTAATAGGTGTTTTTTGGTACATCATTGCCATTTTATTTGCATTTCTCTGGAGATTAATGTTGACCATGTTTCATGTGCTAATTGGCCATTGCTATATCTTCTTTTAGAAAGTGTTCAAGTCTTTGTCCTGATATACACTAGAAAAATCGAGGCAAATAAAAAAAATAAATAAAAGTAAAAGAATGTGTTCAAGTCTTGCTTTTTTTTTTTTTTTTTTTTTTGAGACAGAGTCTCGCTTTGTTGCACAGGCTAGAGTGAGTGCCCTGGCATCAGCCTAACTCACAGCAACCTCAAACTCCTGGGCTCAAGCAATCCTTCTGCCTCAGCCTCCCGAGTAGCTGGGACTACAGGCATGCGCCACCACGCCCGGCTAATTTTATATATATATATTAGTTGGCCAATTAATTTCTTTCTATTTTATAGTAGAGACGGGGTCTTGCTCTTGCTCAGGCTGGTTTCGAACTCCTGACCTCAGAGATCCGCCTGCCTTGGCCTCCCAGAGTGCTTGGATTACAGGAGTGATCCACCACGCCCGGCCTGAATTGTATATTTTAAAAGGGTGAACTTTATGATATGTGAATTATATGTCAATGAATCTATTTTAAAACCACAAATAAAATTATTAATAAAATGTTAATACATACATACAAGATGGATGAATTTCAAAACCATTATGCTGAAAGAAGCTAGACACAAAGGAGAAATACAATAAGATTCCATTTATATAAAGTTCTAAAACAGACAAAACCAGTCCATAGTGATGGAAATCAGATCAGTAGTTGCCTGTGGCAGGGTGTGGGGAATAGATTGCTGGTAAAGGGCACACAAGGAACATTCCAGAGTGATGATAGGACTTGTGATTGCATAGGTGTATACACTTGCCAATACTCATGGAAGGGTACATTAAGATGTGTGCATGAAATTGTATGTATATTTTTACTTCAGTAAAGTTCATTTAAAGAATAAAAACCAAATGTTTCTGTCTAAGTCAGGCAGTCCAGCAGAATCAACAGTGCATCCTAATATTTCCCACATGGTGGCACCCTTAGGGAAGTACGATAGAGCATTTGCACAGCTTTACTTGAGGGTACTTAGAGCCTTTGGCTAGGGTGCTTTCTGGACCTGAGGCTCCCAGCCTGGGCTCTGGCCACCCCAGACCTGGCTGAGGGCATCCATGACTATGGACATGCTTGGGAAGTTCACTGGGAAGAGCGCGGACTCTGGGGTCAGATTGACTCAGTGTGAGCATTCTGAGGGGGTCATGGTTTCTGTTTGGATGATAACTGTGTGATTTTGAGCAGATATCTTGCAGTGCCTCCCTTTCCTCATTTGTAAAATCATGGTAGTAATAACAGTTACCTCAAAAGATCACTGATATGATTCAATGATATGAGATAACATGTCATAGCATAATTAATCAATTACAACTATCTTCATAATGGGAGAAGAGCTATCAGACCATTTAATGTGAGCATAAACATTTCCTTGGTTAGTAAAGTTTCTCATCTTATAAACATATTCTTTAGGCCGGGCGTGGTGGCTCATGCCTTTAATCCTAGCATTCTGGGAGGCCCACGCGGCAAGATTGCTCAAGGTCAGGAGTTTGAGACCAGTCTGAGCAAGAGTGAGACCCTGTCTCTACTAAAAATAGAAAGAAACTAATTGGCCAACTAAAAATATATAGAAAAAATTAGCCGGGCATGGTGGCACGTGACTGTAGTCCCAGCTACTTGGGAGGCTGAGGCAGGAGGATCGCTTGAACCCAGGAGTTTGAGGTTGCTGTGAGCTAGGCTGATGCCATGGCACCCTAGCCTGGGCAACAGAGTGAGACTCTGTCTCAAAACAAAAACAAAAACATATTCTTTAAAACTTTACATCTTGGGCACTTCAATTCTCATTCTAAAAGACAAACAAATCTCCAGCAGTGTCAGTCTGGCACCAAGTTGTCAGGTATTCCTGTGCTGAATTTTCACTGTATCTGTCTGTCACAGCACCTCTGTGTCTGTCTCTGCCATGCCACCCGTCCCAATCTTCTGCTTCTCCATGGGGACCAGAGAGAACCTCCCAATTAAGGGGGTATAAAAGAATAGGTGTTTGAATGGGAAGATCCCCCCACCTCTTCTCTCCTCCCTCCTCTCCCTCTTCCATCCCCTGGCGCCTATAATCACCAGGCGGTCTGAGGCTAAGTGGTAGTTTTGCCCATGGTGGGGGGACTTGGAAACCACACCCCTCCCCCTGGGGCCCTCCTGGCCATTCCTAGCAACTCGGTCTCCTCCACCGTTGAGATGGGTCTGAAGGGGGCTTGGTGTTTCCCATGGTGTGGGTGCCGGAGACAGCGGGGGACTGAAAGAGGCACAGGTACGGGATGTTCTTACGGAAAGGGGGCTGTCAGGCAGATAGACAACTGCACTGGGGAGAAAGATAAATGCTCAAACCAGCAAAGGGAAAGAAAGGATCATCTTTCTCCCTGGGGGATGGGAGCTGGAATACTCAAGTCTTCACAGGACTGGCTAAGTACTTCATAGGGCCCAGTGCAAAATGAAAAAGTGGGGCCCCTTGCTAAAAATGTAAGAATTTCGAGATGGTGAAAGCAGAGCACTAGGTGGGGTGTGGTGGCTCATGCCTATAATCCTAGCACTCTGGGAGGCCGAGGCAGGAGGATTGCTTAGGTCAGGAGATGGAGACCAGACTCAGCAAGAACGAGACCTTGTCTCTACTAACAGTAGAGAAATTAGCCAGACAATGAAAAATAGAGAAAATTAGCCAGGCGTGGTGGCTTGCGCCTGTAGTCCCAGCTACTTGGGAGGTTGAGGCAGGAAAATCACATGAACCCAGGAGTTTGAGGTTGCTGGGAGCTAGGCTGACCCTTCTGAATAGGGGGGACTGTGTGCAACTGCACAGGTTGCCTGCCTGAGAGCCAACCCTCCTTGCTGGGCAACATCCCTTCTCCCTTTCCCTCTCCCTGCTGCTGCCACCAGCACTCCCACCACCCCAGGCGTCTTCCCTAGCTTCCTTCTTCCTCGGCTCTGAGTAGGGGGATGAGGGAGAATTGAACCCTAACCCACAACTTCCTTCTTCTTCCTTGGATCCCTCCCTTTTAGGCCTGGATCTTGCTGCCCCTCCAGATCCCAGCCCAGCTACAGCCCCCACTGTAGCTGAGGGGGGGTTACCCTTGGCAGACGCTGGTGCCTACTTCAGCAGGAAAGCCCGCCTTTCCTTCCGCCACCAGCTGCATGACATAGCATCGGCCAATGACTCCACGATGTGAAGGGGACAACCAAGGGCTGAAACTCCAAGAAGGCTTGGCAACCCTCCTTCCCCCATTTCTGTGATCCCAGTGTCTGGCTCCCCAAGTACCTTATAACTCTCTCATTAAATGCTTTCAGAGCTGCCAAGTGTTGTATGTGTGTGTGTGTGTGTGGGGGGAGTTGGGGAATAGATTGAGGGGGTGTAAGGTGCTAGTATTGGGTTATGGGGCTGAGATGGGAAGTGTTGCATGGGGTGGGAGTGGCAACACAGGAATGGTGAATACCAGGCAGCTGATCTAATGCAGAGCCCAGGTGTGGCTAGGAGGAAAGTAAGAGTTTGCTGAAGTCAAGCTTCAGGGTTGACTGCAGTGAGAAGAGTTTGGGGAGGCTGGGGCTAGGCAAGATGGCAGACGGGGTTAGGAAGCATATTCATTCAATAAATATCGAATGCCCACACCCTGCCAGGCATTGAGGATGTATCAGTGAACCAAGAAGAAAGAATTTTGTCTTTTCACTGAGTTTTATAGAAGGGGGAGGGAGATAATATAAAAGCAAACAAATAAGCATGATAATGTGAGATAGTAATAAGTGCTGCTCTGAAGAAAACTAAACAAGGTAATGTGAGAGTGGTACAGGGAAGGGTGACGTTGCTTTAATTTCAGGTGGTCAGGAAAGGCCTTTCTGATGAGGTGACATTTGAGCTGAGACCTGAATGATGAGTAGCCATGTGAAAGCCAGGGGATGGTGTCAGCATAGGTCCACCAGTTCTAAAAAATGTACTGCTCTGGTGCAGGATGTTCATACTGGGGGAGGCTGTGCATTTGTGGGGACAGGGGGACATATGGGAAATCTCTGTGCCTTCCACTAAATTTTGCTGTGAACCTAAAACTGCTCTAAAAAATAAAGTTAATTTAAAAAAAAATCATGGAAGAACAGCCCCAGTCTGAAAATATAGCAAGTGTAAGTGCAAAATCCCAAAGATTCTAGGAAATAGAAAAAAAAAAAAAAAAAACCAGTGACCAGAGTGTTAAGATTAGGGAAACTGTTAGGTCTTCTAACCTAGGCCATGATAGGGAGCAAAAATATTATTCTAGGTGGAATGGCAAGACATTGAAGAATGTTAAGCAGGGTAACATGGCCTCACACAAGGAACACTTTGGTTGCTGTATGGGAAAACGTATATAAAGGCAAATGTGCAAGCAGCAAGGCCATTGAGGAGGTTGCTGTCATCTTCCAAGCAAGATATGATGTTGGCTTGGATAAAGACAGTGGTATGGAGATGGTGAGAGGTAGATGGATTCTAAATATACCTTCAGAAAGTTTTTAGGACGTACTATCCTGATTGAATGTGGAGTACAAGGCAAAAGAGGAATCAAAGATGATGCCTTGCCAGGCGTGGTGGCTCACGCCTGTAATCCTAGCACTCTGGGAGGCCGAGGTGGGCGGATTGCTCGAGGTCAGGAGTTCGAAACCAGCCTGAGCAAGACCCTGTCTCTACTAAAAATAGAAAGAAATTAATTGACCAACTAAAAAATATATATATATATACAAAATATTAGCCAGGCATGGTGGTGCATGCCTGTAGTCCCAGCTACTTGGGAGGCTGAGGCAGGAGGATCACTTGAGCCAGGAGATTGAGGTTGCTGTGAGCTAGACTGACGCCATGGCACTCACTCTAGCCAGGGCAACAAAAGTGAGACTCTGTCTCAAAAAAAAAAAAAAAAAAAAAAAAAGATGATGCCTTGAGATAGGACTGAGGGAACAAGTTTTGGCACAAAAATAAAAAGTTCTGCTTATTTAAGTTGGAGGTACACATGTTTGGGGGCAGAGATCCTTTTCTGCTCTTCTTGATTTTTTTTTTTTTTTTTTTGAGACAGAGTCTCACTTTGTTGTCCAGGCTAGAGTGAGTGCCGTGGCGTCAGCCTAGCTCACAGCAACCTCAAACTCCTGGGCTTGAGTGATCCTTCTGCCTCAGCCTCCCGAGTAGCTGGGACTACAGGCATGCGCCACCATGCCCGGCTAATTTTTTATATACATATCAGTTGGCCAATTAATTTCTTTCTATTTATAGTAGAGACGGGGTCTCGCTCTTGCTCAGGCTGGTTTTGAACTCCTGACCTTGAGCAATCCGCCCGCCTCGGCCTCCCAAGAGCTAGGATTACAGGCGTGAGCCACAGCACCCGGCCTGCTCTTCTTGATTTAATCCAGGAGATTTAATCCAGGAGTTCTCTACCTCCTAAGGAAGCCTCTCTCCTACCCTCTGAAACCTCTAGGGTAGGATTATATTCTACAAGGTTTTCAAATGTGGCTCCCACAGTTCCCTGATCCATAGAGTGAAGAAAATAAAACCGGGGCTGAGACTGGATCATCATCAGTGAGTACCACTGAGCTCCTTTAGGTGCCTGGCTTGAGAGAAGACAACTTCAGAGGGGCCAGACAGCCTCCCATCCAAGGGGCTGAGGACTGACTTTCTTACTATTACATCCTCCATGGGAACGGCAGTTTACAGAGCTAGCCAAAAGCACTCCTAGTGGCTTCTCTCTGCCACCCAACATTCACCTTAATTCCATTTGCAGACAAGGCCCACCTTTCTCTCAAAAGCCAAGGAAGTCACACTGCTGCTCTGACCACAGATGAGGTGACAGAGGTTAAATGTGCAGAGAGAGGACCATGAGGCTGGGTTGGAGAAGAGTCCTTTAGTCACTCATGGTGACTGGCAAGAAGCAGGCTGAGGGGAGGTTCTTCTATATCAGTCATAATCCTGAGTTCCACCTTAGGCTTGAAAGGGAGAGATGTTGGTAGCCTCACATCAACCACATTCTGGTGGCTCAAGGAGCTGGATATGGCGGGAAAAGAAGTTTGTAGGAAGGTGGTCTGGAGAAGAGGTTTGAAAACCACCCACATAAAGGCTTAGTGAGGAATGAAGCATTCAAAAACTCCCTTCATCTCCTCTCCAACTTTCTCTGAGCTCAGTGTGCAATGGTCTGTATAGACAGGAGTGGGCCAAATAAATTCATGCTTGAGGTGAAGAAAAGAACTCTAAAGCACAGATTCTTTTTGACAAACTTTATTAAATCTTGTGTTGGTATGGGGTATCTCTTACTGCCTTCTACAATCCCGGGATTCAAGGGGGTGGTAAAGTGGCAATAGTGAATTTGGGTATCTGGTCTCCCAAAAGTACCTGCCGCTCTACCCCTGACTCTGCAATGGCTGCCAGGCGGATCACCCCTCCACTGGAGCCATCCCGCTCCATGGCCAAAGCGAGAGCTGTGGATAAAAGGAAAAAGGTGGATTCATAGTCAGATGCTAAGATCACTGGAAGGCCTGGCTTGGGGTGGGGGTGAGGAGGTGGGGTTTGAAGCTCAGCAGCCCAGAATCATACATTCTTACCATTGGCAGTGAATTGCAGACACTCTTCCTTGGTCATGCCTTCCCGGTAGGTAGCATCAACATAGCCATAGATATAGGAGCTCCCGGAGCCGCCAATGGCAAACGACTGCCGTACCATCATACCCCCCATGGGTACTGAATACACCTACCAGACAGAGAGAGAATAGTCATTTGTTGTACCTTCCCTCCAACACATGTATATTCATCTTTCTTTTTTATTTTGAGACAGAGTCTCACTTTGTTGCCAAGACTAGAGTGAGTGCCGTGGCGTCAGCCTAGCTCATAGCAACCTCAAATTCCTGGGCTCAAGCAATCCTCCTGCCTCAGCCTCTCGAGTAGCTGGGACTACAGGCATGCGCCACTATGCCCAGCTAATTTTTTCTATCTATATTAGTTGGCCCATTAATTTCTTTCTATTTATAGTAGAGACAGGGTCTCGCTCTTGCTCAGGCTGGTTTCGAACTCCTGAGCTCGAGCAATAGATCTGCCTCTGCCTCCCAGAGAGCTATGATTACAGGCGTGAGCCACCGCGCCTGGCCTATATTCACCTTTCCATTGTGGCACTGGTCTGGGGAGAGTTAGTAGTAAGAGTAAGTGATGTAGAGACTGGAAAGCGAAATAGAAAAAGGATGAGGAGAGAGGATGGAAGGCACGGTTCCAGTTCTTAGGCAGGGGGTAGGGGGAGGAGAAGAGGGTCTGACCTGCCCTCCTTCTTGAGGATCCCAGCCAGCAACAATAATTCCCGCCATCAGGTCTTCCCGGTATCGGTAACACATCTCTTTAAAGAGGCTGGCTGCTGTGTGCACCAGTGGAGGCTCATTCAGTTCAATGCTAGATGGTGAGAGGAGTCACAGAGAAAGAAGTGTCAGGACCTGGGAGACAGGCCATTTAGCTTCTCAGGTCCAATTGCCTTCAGATATGTGTTCCTCCCCTACCCCATAGCACCTGTGGAAGCCAAGCTGGTAAGTGACAGCATCAGCTACAGCTTGGGTATCAGCTGCTGAGCCTGAGCGGCAGCAGAAAATTCGATCATGAATAGGAGTCAGCTTGTCAGTCACTCGATTGGCGATGTATGACCTGCAGGATGGCAGAATAGTGATGGAAAGACCCCACCTGCCTCCCACCTCCATCCCATCACTATCCACTTCCTTAGGGCCTAGGGATAGGAATTCCAGTATTGCCTATTTGTTCTCATCCAAACTGAAACAGGCAGGATGGAGAACAGACAGACTTTTGCAAGGATTTCACCAAATGGTGAGCGGAACTAGAAGTAGAGTAGAAGCTGGGACAAATCTTTATCTCTAGAAAGAGAAGAAACATCCCTTCCCATAGTGGTCTGTGTTGGATAAGGGTGGGCCGGCAGGCAGGGAGGGAAAGGAAACCTGGGAAGACGTTCCACGATCAGTCCTGAGCTCACCCAGTGGTTGTTCTGGAGTCCGCCCCCAATACCACGCCCCCGTCAAATTGCACGGCCATGATAGTGGTCTGGGAAAAGGGAGAAAGGAGTGAGTTTGGGTCTTTCCACATTCTCCAGCATACACAAACCCCAAAGATCCCTCTACTCAGTTTCCAGAATACGAAATTCGTGCGCCGCCGACCCACTTTCAAATCTTATAGGGGCCTCAACACCCTCAGAATACCAGAATCCCAACCCTCAAATCCCAAAAGACTCATCCCGTCCTTAAGCCCAGGGGCTTCACTCGCCCCCCAGGCTTCCAGAATTCCACGTTTCAGGACACCCTCCCACTCCGAACGTACCACACCACCCCAGCATCCTCTGGACACCTCTCCGGGTCTCGAGCACAACACAGTCCACCTCCCCGCCATCACTCCCACCAAATCTCTCAACCCTACTCAGATTTTTATCGTTCCATCGCGTAAGGCTTTGAGCACATGTAATGAACTCCGACTCCTTCCTCACCCCCGTTGAGACTTCACGGTTTTCCCAGTCTGGAGTGATGGCCTCCGGCCCCCAGGCCGGTGCCGGCCCCACTCCCCGAGCTGCTACCAAGGCGGCCGCCATCTTCCTCCTCCGGTGCTGCCTCAAAGCAACTGTCGTAAAGCGCTCTGTCACTCTCTTTAGCTGCGCGCTGAGGTCTTGTTGGAGTGAAGCTACGCCGCGGTTGACGGCAGAAGGGAAAAGAAACAAGTACAGTACGGCGTAGGTACGGTTCTTTTGCGACAGTGAGCACTTGTCGGCAGTGTGGCAAGCAACAACAAAAAAGTCTGAAGAGAACATTCCTGTTGGCCTGCTCTGTACTGATTTTATTGGAGTTGCAGTTCAAAGGGCCCACAAGATAGACTTGAGGGTCTCTGAGTTAGAATGATTACACTATGTTTTCATTTCTGTTGGGTATATACGCTAGCAGTGGAATTGCTGCGTTCTGTGGTAACTGTTTAACATTTTGAGGCATCCACAAATGTTTTCCATGGCAGCAGCACCATTTTACATTCTCACCAGCCACATATGAGGGTTCTGATTTCTCCACATCCTCACCAACACTTGTAACTGTGCATCATTTTGATTATAGCCATTCTAGTGGGTGTGAAGTGGCATCTTAAGGTTTTGATTTGTATTTCCCTAATGATTAAGTGATGCTGAGCATATTTCTGTGTGCGAATTGCCACTTATATATATATTCTTTGGAACAATGTCTATTCAACTTCTTTTTAAATTAGGTATTATTTTATTTTCTAGAGAAGGAGGTCTCACTTTGTTGCCCAGGAGTGCAGTGGCATTCACAGGATGGATGATGACCATAGCGCACTACAGCCTCCAACTCCTGAGCTTAAGCCATTCTCCCTTGTAGCTGGTACTACAGGTGTGCGTCACTCTTTCTTGCCCAGCTCTCATTGTCTTTTTATTGAGTTGTAAGAGTTTTGTTTTTTGGTTTTTTTTTGTGACAAGTTTAGGTGGAGCAGTTAAATGTAAGAGTTCTTTTTATATTTGGGATGCTAGAAACTTATTAGTTATATGATTTGCAAATATTGCTCTCCCAATGGATTATCTTCACTTTTTTTATTGGTGTCCTTTGAAGTACAAATTTTTATTTATTATTTATTTATTTTATTATTATTATTATTATTTTTTGAGACAGAGTCTCACTTTGTTGCCCAGGCTAGAGTGAGTGCGGTGGCATCAGCCTAGCTCACAGCAAACTCAAACTCCTAGGCTCAAGCAATCCTCCTGCCTCAGCCCCCCGATTAGCTGGGACTACAGGCATGCACCACCATGCCCAGCTAATTTTTTCTATATATATTAGTTGGCCAATTAATTTGTTTCTATTTATAACAGAAACGGGGTCTCACTCTTGCTCAGGCTGGTTTCAAACTGCTGACCTCAAGCAATCCGCCCACCTCGGCCTCCCAGAGTGCTAGGATTACAGGCGTGAGCCACCGTGCCCGGCCAGATTTTTAATTTTGACGAAGTGCAATGTATCTGTTTTCCTTTGGCTATTTGTGCTATTGAAGTTCATATCCAAAAAACCATTGCCTTAATCCAAGACCAGAAAGATTTATACTTTTTTTTTAGAAGAGTTTTATAGTGTTACCTCTTACATTTGTAAGTCTCTTATCCATTTTTTTTTTTTTTTTTTTTTTTTTTTTTGAGACAGAGTCTCACTTTGTTGCCCAGGCTAGAGTGAGTGCCATGGCGTCAGCCTGGCTCACAGCAACCTCAATCTCCGGGGCTCAGCGATCCTACTGCCTCAGCCTCCCGAGTAGCTGGGACTACAGGCATGCGCCACCATGCCCAGCTAATTTTTTGTATATATATTTTTAGTTGGTCAATTAATTTATTTCTATTTTTGGTAGAGACGGGGTCTCGCTCAGGCTGGTTTCGAACTCCTGACCTTCAGCAATCCGCCCGCCTCGGCCTCCCAAAGTGCTAGGATTACAGGCGTGAGCCACCACGCCCGGCCTCTCTTATCCATTTTGAGTTAATTTTTATGTGTGATGTGAATGAGTCCAAATTCATTCTTTTGCATGTGCATAGCCATTTGTTCCAGTACCATTTATTGAAAAGACTATTCTCCCCCCATTGAATGATCTTGGCAGCCTTGTCAAAAATCAGTTGGCCACATATATATGGGTTTATTTCTGTAATTTGTTTTATTCCAATAATCTATATATCTATCCTTATGCTAGCATCACACTGTCTTGCTTACTGTAGCATTTTGTATGTTTTAAAAATGAGGTGGCCAAGCGTGGTGGCCTACACCTGTAATCCTAGCACTCTGGGATGCCAAGGCGGGAGGATTGCTCAAGGTCAGGAGTTCGAGACCAGCCTGAGCAAGAGCGAGACCTCCTCACAACTAAAAAAATAGAAAGAAATTAGCCAAACAACTAAAAATTAAAAAAAAAAATAGCCAAGCATGGTGGCACATGCCTGTAGTCTCAGCTACTCAGGAGGCTGAGGCAGGAGGATCGCTTGAGCCCAGGAGTTTAAGGTTGCTGTGAGCTAGGCTGACACCACCGTACTCTAGCCCTGGGTGACAGAGTGAGACTCTATCTAAAAATAAAAAAATAAATAAAATAAAGTGTACAATTCAGTGTCATTTAGTATATTTACAATGTTGTGCAATCATAACCACTGTCTAGTTACTTTTCTTTTCCTTTTTTTTTGAGACAGAGTCTGGCTTTCTTGCCCAGGCTAGAGTGAGTGCTGTGCCGTCAGCCTAGCTCACAGCAACCGGCAACCTCAAACTCCTGGGCTCAAGCAATCCTGCTGCCTCAGCCTCCTGAGTAGCTGGGACTACAGTCATGTGCCACCATGCCCGGCTAATTTTTTCCATATATATTAAATGGCCGATTAATTTCTTTCTATTTATAGTAGAGACAGAGTCTTAATCTTGCTCAGGCTGGTTTTGAACTCCTGACCTCAAGCAATCCACCTGTCTTGGCATTGCGGAATGCTAGGATTACAGGTGTGAACCACTGCACCTGGCCTACTTTCTTTTTTTTTTTTTGAGACAGAGTTTCATTTCACTTTGTTGCCCGGGCTAGAGTGCTGTGGTATCAGCCTAGCTCACAGCAACCTCAAACTCCTGGGCTCAAGTAATCCTACTGCCTCAGCTTCCCAAGTAGCTGGGACTACAGGCATGTGCCAGTATGCCCGGTTAATTTTTTCTATACATATTAGTTGGCCGATTAATTTCTTTCTATTTATAGTAGAGATGGGGTCTCGCTCTTGCTCAGGCTGGTTTCAGACTCCTGACCTTGAGTAATCCTTCCCACCTCGGCCTCCCAGTGTCTAGTTTCTGAAAGTAATAATTTCTAAAATCAGGAAGTGTGAATCTTCCAACTTTGTTCTTCCTTTTCAAGATTGTTTTGGCTATTCTGGGTCCCTTGCATCTCCCTATAAATTTTAGGATTAGCAACTCATGAACATGTGATATTTTTCCATTTATTTAGGTCTTCTTTATATTTTTTCTATATATATTTTTAGTTGACCAATTAATTTCTTTCTATTTTTAGTAGAGATAGGATCTTGCTTTTGCTCAGGCTGGTCTTGAACTCCTGACCTCAAGTGATCCTTCCGCCTGGGCCTTCCAGAGTGCTAGGATTATATGTGTGAGCCACCGCGTCCGGCCAAGCCCAGGAGTTTGAGTTTGCTGTGAGCTAGGCTGATGCCATGGCACTCTAGCCCAGGCAACAGAGTGAGACTTTGTCTCAAAAAAAAAAAAAAAAAAAAAGAAGGGGCCTTGCTTTGTTGTCCAAGGTGAAGTGCAGTTTAGTGGCCCGATGATAGTTCACTGCAGCCTTAAACTCCTGAGCTCAAGTGATCCTGCTGCCTCAGCCTCCCAAGTAGCTGGGTCTACAGGCATGTGCCACCATGCCCAGCTCATTTTTTAGTAGAGATAAGGTCTCATTATATTGCTCAGGCTGGTCTTGAACTCCTGGCCCCAAGTGATCCTCCAACCTTGGCCTACCAAAGTGCTGGGATTACAGACATAAACTACCATGCCTGGCCAGCTGTGGGTTTTTCATAGATACCCTTTATCAGGTTGAGGAAGTTCTCTTTTATTCCTAGTTTGTTTATTGTTTTTATTAAGAATGAATTTTGGATTTTGTCATATATTTTCCTGAGTTTATTGAGATGATAGTGTTTTTTTCTTTTATTCTATGAATATGATGTATTACATTGCTTTTCATATGTTCAACCAATTTAGTATTCCTGACATAAATCCTACTTGGTCATGGTACACAGTCCTTTTTATATACAATTTGCTAATATTTTTTGAGGATTTTTTGCATCTATCTTCATAAAATATATTGGTCTTTTTGTTTGTTTCTCATGAGATCTTTGGCATTGGTATCATGGTAATACTGGCCTGATAGAATGAGTTAGGAGGTATTACCTCCTCTTCTGTTTTTGCAAGAGTTTATAAAGGATCTCATTCATTCTTTAAATATTTGGTAAAATTCATCAGTGATGTCATCTTGTCCTTGGCTTTTTTTGTATGGGAAGTTTTTCTTTAAATATTAACTCAAGCTCTTCCTTTGTTATAGCTCTAGTCAGATTTTCTAATGATTCTTTTTTTTTTTTTTTTTTTTGTTCTGGTCAAGTGGAACAGTGGGAGTGGAGAAGGAACAAAGGATGTAACTGGTTGTGATCAATTAGTTGTAAACACTAATTATTCTTAAATCAATTTCTTTTTGAAATTTCAATAGAGTTTTATTTTGAAAGCAAATAATCAATTTTGCTAGTTTATGTCTTTCTAGGAATTTGTCCATTTTATCTAAGTTATCATATTTGTTGGCCTACAATTGTTTATAATGTTTATTATAATCCTTTTATTTCTGTAAGGTCAGTAGTAATGTCCCCTTTTTTCTTGTCTTTTCTTTCTTTTTGAGACACAGTCTTGCTCTGTTGCCTGTGCTAGAGTGCAGTGGCATCATCAAAGCTCACTGCAACCTCAAACCCCTAAGCTCAAGTGATTCTCCTGCCTCAGCCTCCAGAGTAGCTGGGACTACATGCACATGCCACCACACTGGGCTAATTTTTAAATTTTTTGTAGAGATGGGGTCTGGCTATGTTGTCCAGGCTAGTCTCAAACTCATGGGCTCAAGCAATCCTCCTGCCTTGGCCTCCCAAAATGCTAGGATTATAGACATGAGCTACTACACCCAGTCCCCTCTTTCTTTCTTGATTTTATTTATTTGAATCTTCTCTTTTTTCCCTTAGTCTGTCTAGCTAAAGCTTGTCAATTTTGTTGATCTTTTCAAAGAATCAACTTTTGGTTTCATCGATTTTTCTCTATTGTTTTTCTATTCTCTGTGTGGTTTATCTCTAATCTTTATTAATTTCCTTTCTTCTCTTTTCTTTAGTTTAGTTGCTCTTCTTTTTGTAGCTTAAGGAGGGAAGCCATTTGTGTATTTGAGGGAAAACCATTCTGGACAGAGGAATGGCAAGTGTAAATATCCTGAGGCAGGAGCATGTCTGGCATGCTCAGTGATTACTGAGAAGGTCAATTTGGCTAGAGCAGATAATGTAGGATCCTTACAAAGCATTCTCACTAAAAAATATGATCCATACAATCTGCTTAAACTTTAAAAAAATTTAGTCTGAGTGCAATAAGAAGTCATTGGAAGATTTTTTTTTTTTTTTTTTGAGACAGAGTCTCACTCTGTTGCCCAGGCTAGAGTGCCATAGCGTCAGCCTAGCTCAGAGCAACCTCAAACTCCTGGGCTCAAGCGATCCTCCTGCCTCAGGCTCCCAAGTAGCTGGGACTACAGGCATGCGCCACCATGCCAGGCTAATTTTTTCTATATATATTAGTTGGGCAATAAATTTGTTTCTATTTTTAGTAGAGACAGGGGTCTCACTCTTGCTCAGGCTGGTTTCGAACTCCTGACCTTGAGTGATTCACCCGCCTCGGCCTCCTAGAGTGCTAGGATTACAAGCGTGCTAGGATTACAAGCGTGGCCCATTTGAAGATTTTGAGCAGGGAAATGACATGATATCACATACACTTTAAAGGTTCATTTTGACTGCTTTATTGAAAATACATTATGGGGAGGGAGGGGGGCATGGGCAATATAAGTAACCTTAACACTTGTACCCCCATAATACGCTAAAAAAATACATTATATGAAGGGAAGGAATGGGCAGAGAGACAATTAGGAAGCTATTACAATAGTCTAGCTGATATATTAGGTGGGCTTGGACAAGGCTAAGAGGAGTGGAGAAAGTGGGAAATGGTTAGGTTTTCAGAGATTGAATGTCAGTGTGATAAAAGAGAAACAGAAGAGTCAAGATGAAAAAGTTTTTGTTCTAAGGACGTGGAAGAATGGAGTTGTCATTTACGGAGCCAGCAAAGACAACGGAAGTGAGCTCTTTGGGGGTAGGAGGTATTAGAAACTTAGCTTTGAACATGTTACGCTTGCTATGTCTAGTTGGCATCCAAGTGGAACTGCTGACTAGGCAGTTGTATATGTAGGATTCTGGAATCCAGGAGAAAGTGGATTGGAGTTATGATTTGGGAATTATCAGTGTATGAAATGGTCAAGCTCTTTCATGTTCATTATTGTTATGGGAGTGGCCAAGGGATCATTAAATAAACATACTCTATCTGAGCACCTGCTCGGTGTGAGGCATGACGCATAGGTTTTAGGGTTGGGTAATTTAAGGGAGAGGTTGCCATTTATTAATATTTACAGAAACAGGGGACAGAGGAGGTGGTGCAGTTCTGGGGGGAAGTTGGCAGGATCTATGTTGCACATGTTGCATTTGCAGTGTCTGCAAGTGTCCAGGAAAGAGTTGACTGTGTAGGGGTGGAGCTCAGGGGACAGGTCTGGGCTGGAGACTTGGGAGTGGCTGAGATAGGCCAGGGGTAGCATGAGTCTCTCGGCAGCTGGGAACAGGGATGACACATCTTCCCATATTCGTTTTATTTCCCTTAAGCGCCTGCTGTCATCACACAAAACGCTCTTAAGTCGACAGCTGCCAAATAACACTTTTTATTCCTCACAGCTCCTCCCATCTTTCTGAGACTGAGGACAGAGGGAGGAACTCAAGATCATGCCCCGCCGGGGGCGGGCCTCAGCCGTGGTGGCGTCACTAGAGAGGCGGGATATCTAGGCCGCCAGCCTGGAGCCTGGGCGTCGCTGGCCCTGCCCCTGGGCGCTCCCTTCCCGGCCGGTCCCCTGCAGCCGTCCTCCTCAGGCCAGCTGCAGCAGGCCGAGCTCGGCCAGCATGCCTTGGGTGCGGTTGTAGACATCCTCCAGGGTGCCGGCGGCCTGGGCCAGCGCGGTCCGCGCCTCCGCCTCCGTGGTTCCTGGACACGACAGCTCGAGCAGGCGGCCGCGACCCGGGAAGGCGAGGAAGGCGAGGCGGGCAGCATGACGGATGAGCCAGGGGTGGTGCGGGGCCAGGGCCGTGCGGTAGGCGTCGCTGCACTGCGCGCCGGCGTCCGGGCCTCCGAGCGCCCCGGTCGCCACCCGGTGGAGGCAGAGCTGGGACCAGCGCAGCGCGCGGTGCAGCAAGAGCAGCGTGCGTGAGCCCGAGGGCCGGGCCGAGTCCCGGGGGACGGCCCCGGGCCGCCGCAGCAGGCCGGCCCGCCGCTCCCACGCCACCATGGCCGCCAACGAAGTGTAGTGCTCTGCGTCTGGGCCGCGCAGCCGAGCCTCGAGGGCCGTCACCTTGGTGGAGGCCTCGCTTGTGGCGAAGGTGAAGATGGAGCCCAAGGGAGTTAGGAGCCTGTGTGTTTGGTGGTGGGATGGGAGAGACCATTTGGGAGAGGCCGACGGAACCACAAGGAGGAGGGGACTGGCTTGCGGGAGGGAGACCACTCACTTGACTAGTTCCCTCCATCCTGCCAAGTACTGCGACAACTCCACATCCCCTGCGGGGTTCAGACTGGCTCGGAATGGCCTCATCATGCGGCCCAGCATCCCCTGAGGTTCCAGACAGGAAGGCTCTTTCCACCGTTGGGGCACCTGGGCTCCCAACTCTTGCTGGCCCTGGGGGGTAGACAGGAGAGGAAGGGGGCGGGGAGCAGAGCCTCTAGGCTGCCGGACCTACTAGCTAGCAGCATAGTCGGACTCTGAAGAAATTGTTCCTAAGGTCTAGTTGGTGTCCTTCCTGCGGTACCCTCAGCTTCGGATGGGAGAGGGAAGAGGAGGGGGAGTACCGCCCTTCCCCAGATGCTCAGCCTGGCTCCACGTCCCCCCTTTCAGGGTTCCATCTGAAGCTCCCACGCCTAGCCTTGCCCTGAACGTACCTGGAAAGGTGGCGGTCCCTCGGGAATGCAGGCTTGTGCCCAGGATCCGCAGCCCAAGAGGGCGCCTGAGGAGAGGCGGATCATTGAGCACCTGAGAAGCAGGGCTTGGACTACTGAGTTCCTCCGGGGAGCAGCTGAGGGAAGGGGACACTCACCCAGGATCCGAGCACTGAGATAAAGAAGCAGCAGCAGGAAGATAGTGATAGGAACTGAGTGGCGGAAACAGTGCTGCCGGGCCAGGGGACGCCCGGCGACCCCCATGGCTGCGGCTGGGACCACCAGCCCCTGGCCAGTCTGGGTCCCTCTGTCTCCAGGAGGGGAGAGAAGCCTGTGGTGCCCTGAGGCTCAAAGGGTTAATAATTAACCTCCTGGGGCCCCCCCTTCCCTGTGCCCTTTGCCCTAGAGGGCAGCTACCCTGCGTGTGAGGGACCAGATTAAGGGAATTTGGGGGATTCTGTGGTGGCAATGACAGGTCTCTGTATTTCCCTTCCCTGTAGAGCCGGCTATAGTAAGGGCAGCTTGGGTATTGGGAAGAGAGGCAGGGATCAGAACCAGCTCCCTTAACTGAGCAATGGTGTGGGCCCTAAGTTAACTCTGGCCTTGAGTTCCCCCCCATTGTAAACTGAAGATAATAATAGGTGCTTTGCAAGCCTGGAATGAGGATTAAATGACAATGTATGTGAAAACACTGTGAATGAAAAGGCTGACCACAATTGCCCTATAAATCTTACTTATTAAACTTCAAGCACTGGGGGACCTCCAGGATCCAGGGAACACCCACTTCCAAATTCCCATATCCCTGGGGTGCTTTGTCTTGATTTGGATACATGACCTCTCAATCATCTACTTTAGGCTTTATCCTTTTACATTTTTGTGGTTTAATTTTTTAAACTCCAGATTGGCTCCTCAATCATTCATTATTATACCAACCTATAACTACTGCCACAAGCCAGGCCCTGTACTACACCTCAAGAATACAGAAGTGCCTTCAGCCAGGCATGGTGACTCATGTCTGTAATCCTACCACTTTGAGAGGCTGACCTGGAGGATCACTTGAGCCCGGGAGTTTGAGGTTGCAGTGCACCACACTCTAACCAGGGTGACAAAGTGAGACACTGTCTCAAAAAAAAAAAAAAAAAAAAAATGCCTTCACAGAGCTCAAGGTCCATTGGGAGAGAATTTATCATCTGTCTTCCCTCCTGGAATGTGAGGTCTCATGAAGACACTGGCCTTGTCTTTCTTGGTTCCTTACAGCACTTAGAATATTGCTTAAGCCAAAACACATTATTGATAAATAAACATGTACTGAATGTATTGAATCAAAGGAATGTGTATGAGGGGCAGGTAAATCAAAGGTGGTGGCCCTGTCAATTTTAGCCAGTTTTTTTTGGTTTTTTTGTTTTGCAAATTAGGAGTCCACCTAGTGGTCATGCGGGGAAGGCATTCTGGGAAAAGATACAAGGGTACAGAAAGCAATGGAAGAAACAGCATCATCTGGGGTTTTTTTTGAGACAGAGTCTCACTCTGTTGCCTGGGCTAGAGTGCCATGGTGTCAGCCTAGCTCACAGCAACCTCAAACTCATGGGCTCAAGCAATCCTGCCTCAGTCTCATGAGTAGCTGGGACTATAGGCATGTGCCACCATGTCCAACTAATTTTTTTTTTTATTTTTTTATTTTTTTTGAGACAGTCTCACTTTGTTGCCCAGGCTAGAGTAAGTGCCGTGGCATCAGCCTAGCTCACAGCAACCTCAAATTTCTGGGCTCAAACAATCCTGCCTCAGCCTCCCAAGTAGCTGGGACTACAGGCATACGCCACCATGCCCGCCTAATTTTTTCTATATATATTAGTTGGCCAATTAATTTATTTCTATTTGTAGTAGAGATGGGGTCTCACTCTTGCTCAGGCTGGTTTTGAAATCCTGACCTAGAGGGATCCTCCCGCCTCAGCCTCCCAGAGTGCTAGGTGGCTAATTATATATATATATATATATATATATATATATATATATATATATCTTAGTTGTCCAGCTAGTTTCTTTCTATATTTTTAGTAGAGACAGGGTCTCGTATTTGCTCAGGGTGGTCTCGAACTCCTGAGCTCAAACCACCTGAGCTCATCCACCTGCTTCGGCATTCCAGAGTGCTAGGATTACAGGCGTCAGCCATCACACCCAGTCAGCATTATCTGTCTTTTTTTTTTTTTTTTGAGACAGAGTCTTACTTTGTTGCCCAGGCTAGAGTGAGTGCCGTGGCATCAGCCTAGCTCACAGCAACCTCAAACTCCTGGGCTCAAGCAATCCTGCTGCCTCAGCCTCCTGAGTAGCTGGGATTACAGGTATGTGCCACCATGCCCGCCTAATTTTTTCTCTATATATTAGTTGGCCAATTAATTTCTTGTTTTATTTATAGTAGAGACAGGGTTTCACTCTTGCTCAGGCTGGTTTCAAACTCCTGACCTCGAGCAATCAGCCTGCCTCGGCCTCCCAGAGTTCCAGGATTACAGGCGTGAGCCACCGCGCCTGGCCAGCATTATCTGTTCTTAAGAATTCTTAGTCCCCTGTCCCTGAACTTCTTAGAATTGTTTCTTTCTCTCTGTGCAAATTTTCTTCTGGGGGTGGGAAGACCCTCCAGATTCTCTAGGAGTCAGGGCCCCAATCTCTATGAAGACCCTTCTCAGCTCCTACAGTTCATGGATTCAGGCCCTATTCCCACTCTGATGCCTCTTTACATACTGGAGGTCCCTTGCTTCTGACCAGTCCTGTCCCTGGAGGGGATCCCGTGAGATCACTTCTATTCCTAGTCCTGGTCTCTGCTCCCAGAGCTGGAATGTTTCCAGGCTTGTTGGCTGTAACCTCGGGCAAGTCGCTTGTCATTTCTGAGCCCCCAGTTCCCTCAACTACAAAATAGGAAGGGTGATTCTCACCTCCTAAAATTGTGCGGATTAAATAAAACACGGCTGTGAAGCGCTAACCACAATTCGTGGCTATAGTAAACCTCAGTAGGTGAAAGTTATTTGAATTCACCTGCCTTCACTGCCCCTCCTCCCCTAGCACTTGGAGCCTAGGCCTCCTCGAGCAGGAAGTGGAGTCTGCGGGGTTCCAGCGGCGGATTAGTTTTGGGTGTCACTTAATCCGAGAGGTCCTTCCGCAATCGGAGCCCTCGTAGGAGCCGAACTGATATACACCTGCTTAACAGGCCTGGTTCCCAGCCGCTGAAGGATGGAGCGGGGCGCGGGAGCCAAGCTGCTGCTGCTGCTGTGGGCGACTTGCAGCAGATTTGCACAGCCAGATGGCCCAAGCGGTTATACGTCAGTAATCGAGGTGACCAACGGGGGTCCCTGGGGAGAATGGGCCTGGCCTGAGATGTGTCCTGTCGGATTCTTCGCCAGCGGCTTTTCGATCAAGGTGGGGGCTCAGGCCTAGGGCCTGGAGGGGGCAGAGGTGCGCGGCCCCCCCAACCCAAGGATGGCAGTCCCCTGACTCCTCCTCACCACCCAGGTGGAGCCCCCCCAAGGCATCCCTGGCGACGACACAGCTCTGAACGGGATCCGGCTGCACTGCGCGCGCGGGAATGCCCAGCGCAACACGCATGTGGTGGAGTCCCAGTCTGGAAGGTGGGGACCAGGGGTCAAGGATCCCCTAGGGTGACGGTGTGTCCTTTATCCCCTGTCACACGCCCCCCCTCCTGGCAGGCAGGCTCTTCCAGAGCTACAGGGCAGTTTAGACCTGGGTTTGGGGGACGGGTGTGAATGGAAGACCTCTCCCCCCCGCACGCCCCCAGCATCTGGTGGCCAGATCCAACCCTCGGGGTCTTGTAGCACCTGGCTTGGAAAGTCCCAAGGGCCGGATCGGTCTGGCGGTGGGTGGGGGGCGCCCACAAATCGATCTATCGCGTCTTCCTTTTTCTTGCAGGTGGGGCACGTGGAGTGAGCCGCTGTGGTGTCCCGGCGGCGGCTTCCTAGTGGCCTTCTCGCTTCGCGTGGAGATACCCGCGACCCCCGGGGACAACACAGCAGCGAACAACGTGCGCTTCCGCTGCTCAGACGGCACGGAGCTGGAGGGGCCTGGGCTGAACTGGGGAGAGTTTGGAGACTGGAGCGACGCCTGCCCGAAAGGCTCATGCGGCCTGCAGACCAAGATCGAGTCCCCTAGAGGCCTCCGCGATGACACAGCGCTGAACGACGTGCGCTTGTTCTGCTGCCACAGTTGACTCCGCCGGCCGCCGCCGCCCTCTCCCCTGCCCAGAGGCTAGTCCCGCGTCCCACGTCCCGCTATTAAAGCTCCTCGGTCTTGGCTTTGGTCTTGCCTGTTTTTTTTTTTTTTTTTTTTTTTTTTTTTTTTGAGACAGAGTCTCACTTTGTTGTCCAGGCTAGAGTGAGTGCCGTGGCGTCAGCCTAGCTCACAGCAACCTCAATCTCCTGGGCTTGAGTGATCCTTCTGCCTCAGCCTCCCGAGTAGCTGGGACTACAGGCATGCGCCACCATGCCCGGCTAATTTTTTTTTTATATATATATCAGTTGGCCAATTAATTTCTTTCTATTTATAGTAGAGACGGGTCTCGCTCTTGCTCAGGCTGGTTTTGAACTCCTGACCTCGAGCAATCCGCCCGCCTCGGCCTCCCAAGAGCTAGGATTACAGGCGTGAGCCACAGCGCCCGGCCGGTCTTGCCTGTTTTAAGGATGGGAAACTGCGTCTCCTTTTTCCCTCCTATCTAGCATTGGGCGAGGCCTACATTCGGGTTTGGTCTCAGGGGTCCGTAGTCCAGAAAAATGCAGTTAAACACAGACTTTTTCAGACAGGTGAAGGAGGTCTCTGGCTTTCTGAGCCCACCTGCAGATACCCCGCCCCCAGTAAGGGCCCAGGTTGTCGCCTTTCTGAACCTCCAGTGACCTCAGATTAAGAAAATTCTACCAAATTAAGATGTGGCAAGGCTCTAAGGTTTCCTTTTCTAGAGTTTAAAAGGTTAAAGTGTCTTTTACATAATTGCCCTTATTTTCTCCTCCCAAACCCAAACAGTGGCTTTTATAAATACTGATTCCCTTTTAGTACCTTTGTGCTTGCTGTTCTCTTTGCCTGGAACCCTCCAGGTATCCAGGTGGTTAGCGAACCTACTAGCTGTCAGCTCAAATTTCGCTTTCTCAGACTTCACCTATCATAAAAACTAGTCCCTCCATTAGTCAACCTCTGTCCCATTACCAACTTTTTTTTTTTTTTTTTTTTTGAGACAGAGTCTCACTTTGTTGCCCAGGCTAGAGTGAGTGCCATGGTGTCAGCATAGCTCACAGCAATCTCAAACTCCTGGCTCAAGCGATCCTCCTGGGCTCAAGCGATCCTCCCAGCCTCCCAAGTAGCTGGGACTACAGGCATGTGCCACCATGCCCGGCTAATTTTTTCTATATATTTTTAGTTGACCAATTAATTTCTTTGTGTTTTTAGTAGAGACAGGGACTCACTCTTGGTCAGGCTGGTTTCAAACTCCTGACCTTGAGCAATCCGCCTGCCTCGGCCTCCCAGAGTGCTAGGATTACAGGCGTGAGCCACCGCGTCCGGCCCAATTACCAACTTTTTAAAAGAATTTTGTTTTGTGTGTGGTTTGGGTGTTTCTTTTTGTGTGTGTTTAAGACAGGGTCTGTTCTGTTGCCTGGGTTAGAGTGCAGGGGAATGATCAGAGCCCATTTACAGCCTCAAACTTCAAGGCTCCTGTGAAGTGCTAGAATTACAGGCTGTGAGCTATCACAGGCCTCCCTTGTTTGTTTTTTTTAAGAGACAGGCCCTCAGCCAGGAGTGCTGGCTCACACCTGTAATCCTAGCACTCTAGGAGGCGGAGGTGGGGAGATTGCTCGAGGTCAGGAGTTCAAAACCAGCCTGAGCAAGAGTGAGACCCCATCCCTACTATAAATAGAAAGAAATTAATTGGCCAACTAATATATATAGAAAAATTAGGCAGGCATGGTGGCACATGCCTGTAGTCCCAGCTACTCAGGAGGCTAAGGCAGCAGGATTGCTTGAGCCCAGGAGTTTGAGGTTGCTGTAAGCTAGGCTGATGCCATGACACTCACTCTAGCCTGGGCAACAAAGTGAGATTCTGTCTCAAAAAAAAAAAAAAAAAAAAAAAAAGAGACAGAGCCTCACTCTGTTGCCCAGTTTGGAGTGCAGTGGCTCAATCATAGCTCACTGCAGCGTCAAACTCTTGGGCTCAAGCAATCCTACTGCCTCAGCCTCCCAAGTAGATGGGACTACAGCTACACGCCACCACTCCTGGTTAATGTTTTTAAAATTGAGAGGGCATCTGGCTACATTGACCAGGCTGGGCTTGAACTCCTGGTCTTAAGTGATCCTCCCACCTCAGCCTCCCAAGTGATGGAATTACAGGCTGAGCCACCTTATCCAGCCTACCAATGAGTTTTTAAAAAGTGCTTATTATTACCAATTGAAATAATCTTTTGCCTCTTTAATAAATTGCCCATCTTTCACCCTGGAATGTTAAATTCTTTGAGAGCCCAGAACTCATCTATCTTGTTTACCACTGTATTTCCAGTGCAACCCCTAATAGCTCAGTATCTATTTGTTAAGATAATAATAAGCAGGTATAGGGATCCCAAACCTGAGATCCCCACGCCTAGGTGTATCTGGAAGCCCTTGCAGACTCCTCCTTGCATAGGGAACAATCTGAGGCATGAAAGAGAGCTCAGAGAAGTTTATTCAAGTGAATCAGGACATGGGGGTGCCAGGCGGGTGTCCACAAACAAACCAGCAGGTGTAATCGGATGGTCAGTGGAGTCTCAGTGAGGGGCACCCTGTGGAAGAGAGAAAGTGAGGACACAGCCAGGAGCAAGCAGGTTCCTTCTACAACTCCGCCCCACGCCATCCTACCTCCTTTCTCCTGCAATCGCCACAGAAGACACCAATGGTTGCGTTCACCAGTTGTATCCCACACAGCACGATTTCTAGGCACGAGGCGGCCACCAGCAAGGAGAATAGTGTCACATTCCAGGGGACCACGTGAGGCGGCTGCTCACACAAATCCCATTGAGTCCGGTTGAGCAAGTAAGCACCTCTGTGGGTGGGACAGGGTCACGTGAGAGGAGGTCGTCCCCCATGCCACCCACCACTCACACGTGGAGGGCATTTGCAAAGGGCTCAGCTGGCCCACGTGCAGGGAGCTCTCTCGAAGCCCAGTCCTGCCCAGGTTTCCCGGCAGGAAGGACGGGTGGGAAGAGGCAGAGAATGGAAGGCACGAATACAGGCGAAACCTTACGAGGTATCTTCCAAGTGGTAGCTCCACTTGCCGTTCATCAAGCATTTGGGTCCAATTCGGAGCCCGGCTCCCGACACCGAGAGGCAGTACAGGGCACCAAGCACCCCGAATGCCGAGGAGAAGACCGAGCGGAGCATCTGGATGCGTGTGGAAGGAGAGGTGAGTAAGGGCAGCAACCTCCCCGCTTGTCCCACCACGCCTGGCCTTGTCCCCCACATCACCGCGCTCTTCTTGAGTCAGGTTTAAAATACATTTCCCATCAAACCCCGGGCTTGGAGTTAGGCTAACTCTAGGAGCCAGCGGCCAGAGAGGTTCATGGGGGTTGTAGTCCCCTCTGGCCAGGCACATGGAGACCTAGGGTTTGCGGGTGCGAGGGAGGGGTGAAGCGGAGCCTGGGGCTCTGCGGACGAGCTCGTGTAGCCAGGAGTTCTGTACAGGGTGCTATGGCTCTGCGAGGACAGGTTCAGAGACCGAGTCCTGACTTCCTTCTTAATTTGGATCTTACCCTGCAGCGATTTCCACAGCAGCCTGCGCCGCAACAGCCCTTGCCCCCGGCGCGAACAGCTGCAATTCCCGGACATAGTACCTGCGGAGCAAGAGTCAGTGTGATAACTGGATCCCACAGCCTGCACCTCCCACCCCGCCCCCCTATCCACAATGCCTTGCTTGCATCAATGTCTACCTCTTCGGGGAGGCTGCTGCGAGGCCCTCAACCCTTTGGACCATAGGGAGACCTTATCGCCACTTCTCCTGGAACTGCCCGGCTTTGCGCAAATAATATATCATTATTTACGTGCCTACCTTATCTCCGTCCAGATTGTAGTTTACTGGAGGGTAGAGTCCAATATCATTATATTCTTTGGCACGTAGTAGGTGCCCAACTGAATGGGAGTCAGGAGGCCTGAGTTTTAAGGCCAACCCTGCACTACTTCACACTCTATGAATTGATTCATCTCTCTGAGTCTCAGTTGTGTGCTCTGTAAAATGGGTCTGCAGAGGTACCTTGCAGAGCTGTTCTTACGATTTAATGAGATAACAAGCTGACTAGGTATCAAGACTGGCTCAGAGTAAATGCTCAATAACTACAGATTCTCTTAGCTGCACCCTTACCCTTGTTGATTCTTCTTTAAATGTTTGGTAGAATTCACTAGTGAAGTCACCTGGTCTTGGGATTTCTTTTTTTCTCAATCACCTTATTAGTTATAGGTATGTTCAGATTTTCTGTTTCTTCTCAAGTCATTTTAGGTAATTTGTGTGCATCTAGAGATTCATCTATTTCATCTAAGTTATCCACTTAGTTGGGGTCCAATTGTTCATAGTGTTATCTTATGATCCTATTTATTTCTGTAAGATTAGTTACAGGAAGAGATAGTGGTATTGGAGTGTCTGGTGAATTGGGATTACGGTAGAGCATGGAAGAGTTATGCTAGTGGATGCTGTGGCGTTCAGTGTAGGATATCCTGAGATTCAGCTCCAGGTCTTTTTGTTCTCCTTGGAGCCTTCCTGACAAAGCCCATTCCCTCTCAGGGAATTAGCTGTTTACCCTCTGCCAATAGTCGCCTCCAAAATTGATGCCTCCAGATCCAAATCTGCCTGAAGGATATGGTCACTTGAATGTCTTGGTTTTTACTCAAATTCAGCCAGTTTCATACTGACCTCACACTATTCCCCAAACCCACCTCCCTTTGACTTTCTTGTCTCCATCAGTGGAAAAAGTCACCCAGGCTAGAAAACTTTAATCCTCTACCCAGCCAGACCTCAAGTCTTCTTGACTTTTTCCTTAAGTGGCTCCTGAATCTGTCAGGTTTTTTTTTCCTTCTTTCCCACGTTCAATCCCTAATCACCTCCCAGGAGGATGATGTTCTAAGCCTCCTTACTAGAGTCCTGTAGCTCTTGCCCCATGCCACCCCACAATCCAGCCTAGGTGGATTAACACAGATTAGCAGATTAAACACAGCTTTAAACTGGTCTCTTTTCAGCTGGAATCCTTTAGGATCTGTTCACAGAGGAGCCCATTAAGACTGAACTCTAGCAAGACATTCGAGGCTCCTCGCTCTGGCTCCGGCCTGATCTTTGTCTTCATTTTACCAGGCCAGGTTCTTTGCCCATCTCCTGTCTCTGGAATCCCACAGCTGTCTTCCTCTTTGCTTCCCCACGTGTCTTGTCTGGCACATACCATACAAGCCAGCATTTTGCTCTTCTCTAGGGAAGGTGCTGAGAGTTTTAGTTCTATTATCTCAGTCACAACCTCAGAGAAACACCTGCTGAGTTGAGCTGGCTTTCCCACTGGACATTCTCCTCTATTTCTGTCTCATGGTAGGGCCAGGCCCAGGCCCAGTGCTGACCCCTTTCTTACCCTCACTGGTGAGATCACTCACTGAGAGTCTCCTGGATCCAAATACATCTAGAATTGCCTTTTGAAGTTACCAATTTTGAATGACCTACTTCTTTGAGATTTTTACTCTTTTGGTTAAAGTGTTTGCTTCCCTTTGTGGTCTGAGCTTCTTTGTCTTGCTCACTGCCATCTAATTGTCTTTTCTTTTCTTTTTGAGACAGAGTCTCACTTTCTTGCCCAGGCTACAGTGAGTGCCATGGCGTCAGCCTAGCTCACAGCAACGTCTCAAACTCCTGGGCTCAAGGGATCCTCCTGCTTCAGCCTCCTAAGTAGCTGGGACTATATATATATTAGTTGGCCAATTAATTTCTTTCTATTTATAGTAGAGACGAGGTCTTGCTCTTGCTGGTTTTGAACTCCTGACCTCGAGCAATCCACCCCCCTTGGCCTCCCAGAGTGCTAGGATTACAGGCTTGAGCCACCACGACTGGCCTAATTGTCTTAATGAAAAGAGAAGTGTCATTGTGGCTGCAGGAGGAAACACTGAGTTTATAGCTTGAATCTGCTCACTTTTCTCCATCTCCACGGCCACTGGCCTGGTCCAAGCCACACTCATCTCTCCCGGACAACTGCAGTGACCTCAGTCTGGTCTTTCTGTATCTATTGTTGACTTCCTGTCCATTTTCCACACAAAGGCCAGAGGGGCCTTCTTCAGTCCAGTGGGGTGTGGAACAACCAGAACTCTCATAATGTGCTGATGGAAATGAAATTGGTACAAGAACTACAGAAAAGCATTTGGCAATATCTATTAGCACTGATTATTTGCACACCTTAAGAATCAGCAATTTTACTCCTAGGCATATATCCAACAGAAATGCACACATATGTTTACCTAAAGACATCTACAGGAATGTTTATGACAGCATCATTTGCAATAAAGCCAAAGTGGGTACTATCCAAATGTCCTTCAACAGAATGTTTAAATAAATTGAGATATTCACACAATAGAATACATAAGAAATGATTTTTAAAAAACCTACAGCACTACAGCTACGCCTGCTAACATGGATGTCTCTCACAAACATATTATTGAGTTTGAGACACAAAAGAACACATACTGTATAACTCCATTCATATAAAGTACTAACTAGGCCAAACGAGTCTATAGATAGAAGGCAGAATAGTCATTACTCTTGGTGGGGGGAGTGAGTGGTGAGAGGCACTGTCTGGGATTCTGGTAATGATCTATTTATTGATCTGCGTTCAGGGTACGTGGGTGTGTTTACTTTGTAAAAATTCATTCAGCCGTTTACTAAGGATCTGGGCACTTGTTTGTATGACAAATAAAAAGTTTTAAAATGTAAAAAAAGAAAATGTGTGAAAAAAGTCCTTCAATAGTTTTCTGTCACACTTATAGTAAAAATTCAAATTACTCACTGCAGCTTTCAAGCATGTACACAGTCTAGCTTCTGTCCTCGTCAGACGTCCCACTAAACCTCAGCTGCTTTGGCCACTTGTCCAGTCCTTGGAGATGTGGTGCCTGTTCCTGCCTTAGGCTTTGTACTTCCAAGTCTCCGAGTTTGCAATGCTCACACCTTATTTTTGTCAGTTGGGTCTCAGTTCAGACATCACCTCATGGAGGCCTTCCCCAAAAATCCTATAAAAAGTGGTCCCCCCACCTAGCCTAGGAACTCTTTATGATAGCAACCTGCTTTGTTTTTTGATGTTACCTACGTACCTGAAACCATCTCTCTTATTTATTTACTTCATTCATTTAGTGACAGTTAAGTGCCAGGCACTAGTCCAGGCACCAGGCACATAGTAGCCAAAAAAGCAGGCAGTCCTGGCTCTCACGGGGCTTGGGGTCTTGCTTCCTTGATACTGGTTGCCTCACCAACAGGAACGCAAGCTTCCGGGAGAGCAGGGACCTTGTCTGTGTCCCCATGGCATAGGGTGGTGCTTCTTGAGAGTGACTCTGGACACAGAGGTGGGGGAAGGCAGCTGTGAATGAGTGTGTGAGGAGGGCAGCCTTGGAGATCTCCCCTGAAGTGGGCTGGTTCGATTGGGCAGAGGAGTGTGGGCAGGGGTGGAGGTGGTTTAGGCTGGAGAAAGGGGTGCAGTGTGACACTGGGTAAAGGAGTGTGACATCTCAGAGACAGTTGCATTTTGAGGGATGGAGTAGAATCCAACAGCCATGAATCCACACAGGAGGAGGAGGAGAAGGAGAGGAGAAAAAACATCAGAGGGTAAGAGAGGATTGTAGGTTAAAGGAAAGGTCTGGCCATTTAGCTAACAGAGGCATGACCATCGAAAGGGATGAAGGTGAGATCTTTCCTAGAGAATGTCATTAGTCAACTGTCCTGAGAAGTGGAAACCTGTGCTGGGCAGATATTTTGTTTTCATACCATAAAGATATTAAACTAGGTTGGCCATTCAAAAGTTCCCCTAACTGGGGAGGCAGTTGGAGGATGGGGGTTAGGAAGTCTGAAAATCAGTCTCCTCTTCCTCCACTTCTCCTGACAGATCCTAGTCTCCAGGAGAACTTGTGGGCACGTTCTCTGCCATATTACCCTAGGCTCCGAGTTTACCCCTAGCACCCAGCACAGAGTGGGCATCCGGAAACGTGGGCTGAGAGTGAACAGATGCTGAGGTGGGGGAGGGTGACACTGAGTTACTAGGTAGAACGACTAATCTGTGATGTCACTCCCTGGCTTCAGACATTTTCACTGCACTCGACCTACCATGCCTATTATTATTCTGCCCTGATGACATCTCACACAACCAGCTGCTCCTTCTGCCTGGACCCTTGTAGTGAGGTGTCCCCAGCATCTGCTCAACAGTGGGGATGGGGAGCGACAGGTAGGACATGCTCCCTACCCAGTCAGGAAGCTCTGTAGAGCAGTGAGGCTTCCTTCCTTCCCGTTTCCTTCAGGCATTCAGCTCAAGACCCTAGGCAAAGCGTCCCTAGCGTGTTGGGAACAATTGGGTGGGCTTCCTGTCCCCACCAAGCCATTGCCATCCCTTCCCAGGCAACCATCCTTTCCCCCCTCTCTCTCTCCCTGTCCCTCCTGTTCAGAGCCCCTTAGAGCGGCATCGAGTCCCCAGCCCCCAGCCTTCTCACCATCAGTCCCCCGCCGATGAAGCCCGCCATGAGCCAGACTTGCAAGCTGAGGTGGCCATTGGTCCAGGTGGTCTCTCCGTTAGGCACCAGCAGGAGGGCATTGGCCACGATGCAGACCAGGGAGAGGGGGATGAGGGAGAGCCCCACGCAGCGGGCACACTTTCCCGTGCACATGCTACAGCACTGGGAAGGACAGGTGGCGAGTGAAAGTGCTGGAGGTTCCCAGGTCCACAGGAAAACAAGCCCGGAGCAGGAGCAAAGGTCAGGGAAGAGGAGTGGCAGAAACTGGCTGGATCACAGTGATAAGGGAGAGAGGCACCCGAGGAAAGCAGAGGTGCTGCAGCCCTGAGGTGCAGTGGGGGAGGCGGTGGTAGGCGGAGATGGGGGAGCTTGACACGCAGAGGAAGTTGCCTGGGGTTAGTGTCTTGCCCTTTCTTCTGCACACACCTCTCCACAGCCCCTCTGTTGGTTCCTTAACTGCTCTGTGAGGTAGCCAGGCCCCTTGATGTTTCTGAGTCTCAGCTGCCTCATCTGTCTAAAGGGAATAGTGATGCCACTTGCCTCATGGGGGGTCGTGAGGATCAGATGGGGGCACCATGAGAAGTACTTTGTAAACTAGGAAGCACAAAGCAGATGTATGGTGGCCTCATCCTTTTTATTGGTTCCACAGGGAGAGTTC
Organism: Microcebus murinus; assembly: GCF_040939455.1. Classification (NCBI taxonomy): domain Eukaryota; kingdom Metazoa; phylum Chordata; class Mammalia; order Primates; family Cheirogaleidae; genus Microcebus; species Microcebus murinus. Next base: position 14,934,384 of record NC_134121.1, on the reverse strand, counting down.
CTCCTAGAAAGAAACGAAAAAGATGACAGTGGGCTTTCATCGTCCTTTCATTGCTTTTTGTCAGTATCTGACTATTGACCCTTCCTCCTGTTGAGGCCATACTTGTTTCTGAGGGAGGGGGGTGCTCGAGACTGAGGCCTTACTGATGAATTAGAGCATTCTAATTCTCTGGCCTCCATGTTTGATTCAGCTGTGGCCATGTGATCCAAGCCAGTCCGGTGCGAATCAATTTCTGGGTTTTTTTGGTTAGCATTCTGAGGTCAGAGAAGTTCTGCTTTTGTTGGAGTGCTGAATCAACAAAAAGAAGTTATTACTCAATTATTGTATACATGTCCGAGTTGTTTCTGTGTGTGAAGACCAACAGAATTGCATTTCTGAGAATGCTTGGATTTGGAAATAACCCTGTGTCTCCTTCTTCTCGTTTTTGGGGAAGTCATCTTAACTCACCAGGAGATGAAGTAAAATAAAAACTCCCAAATGGAGAAGTCGTTGCTTAAGTCTAAATATTTTTTTTTTTTTTGAGACTAAGTCTTGCTCTGTTACTCCGGCTAGAGTGCCATGGTATCAGCCTATCTCACAACAACCTCAAACTCCTCTCCACAGACCCTCTGTTGGTCCCTTAACTGCTTTGTGACTTGGCTCAAGCAATCCTTCTGCCTCAGCCTCCCGAGTAGCTGGGACTGCAGGCATGCACCACCATGCCTGGCTAATTTTTCTATATATTTTTAGTTTCCAATTAATTTCTTTCTATTTTTAGTAAAGATGGGGTCTTGCTCTTGCTCAGGCTGGCTTTGAACTCCTGACCTTGAGCGATCCGCCTGCCTCGCCTCTCAGAGTGCTAGGATTACAAGTGTGAGCCACTGCGCCTGGCAAAGTCTAAATCATTTCTATAAATCTTGTCACAAAACTAGGTGTAAGTTTCAAAAATCTTTTAAAGAGAAAATATGGAATATAAATTCTAAAAATGATATTAGGCTGGGCATGGTGGCTCACGAGTCTGATCCCAGCACAAAGAATAAAAAATAAAAAAATTAGCCGGGTGTGGTGGCACACACCAAAACTATAGTCCCAGCTACTTGGGAGGCTGAAGGAGGAGGATTGGTTGAGTCCAGGAATTTGAGATTACAATGAACTATGATTGGGGTGGCCACTGTACTCCAGTCTAGGCAACAGAGTAAGATCTTCTCTCGGCCGGGCGCAGTGGCTCACGCCTGTAATCCTAGCACTCTGGGAAGCTAAGGTGGGTGGATCGCTCAAGGTCAGGAGTTCGAAACCAGCCTGAGCGAGACCCCGTCTCCACTAAAAATAGAAAGAAATTAATTGGACAACTAAAAATATATATACAAAATATTAGCTGGGCATGGTGGTGCATGCCTGTAGTCCCAGCTACTCGGGAGGCTGAGGCAGGAGGATCCCTTGAGCCCAGGAGATTGAGGTTGCTGTGAGCTAGGCTGACGCCACGGCACTCATTAGCCTGAGCAACAAAGTGAGACTCTGTCTCAAAAATAATAATAATAATAAAAAATAAAAAGATCTTGTCTCAATACAAGATAAATAAATAAATAAAAATAAACATGATATTAACAGTATTAAAGATCTCAATCATTTATTGCCTGCCATGCCCTAGGTCCATTTTAAGGAACTATATTAAGTAACAGAAAACTCAACTCTCCTGAAAGAGACAGGGAAATTACTGGTTTAGGCAATCAAAACATCCAATGTAGTAGTGCTCTGTTTTTGTTTGTTTCTTTCTTTCTTTGTGTTTTTTTTTTTGAGACAGAGTCTCACTCTGTTGCCCAGGCAAGAATGAGTGCCGTGGCGTCAGCCTAGCTCACAGCAACCTCAAACTCCTGGGCTCAAGCAATCCTGCTGCCTCAGCCTCCTGAGTAGCTGGGACTACAGGCATGTGCCACCATGCCCGGCTAATTTTTCTATATATATTAGTTAGCCAATTAATTTCTTTCTATTTATAGTAGAGACGGGATCTCGCTCTTGCTCAGGATGGTTTTGAACTCCTGACCTCTAGCAATCCACCTGCCTCAGCCTCCCAGAGTGCTAGGATTATAGGCATGAGCCACCGGCCTGGCTGTTTTTGTTTTTTTGAGACAGAGTCTCACTCTTGTTGCCCTGGCGAGAGTGCTGTGGCATCAGTCTAGCTCACAGCAACCTCAAACTCCTGGGCTCAAGCCATCCTCCTGCCTCAGCCTCCTGAGTAGCTGGGACTACAGGCATGCACCACCATGCCTGGCTAATTTTTTCTATATATTTTTAGTTGTTTGGCTAATTTCTTTCTATTTTTAGTAGAGACAGGGTGTCTCTCTTGCTTAGGCTGGTCTCGAACTCCTGAGCTCAAATGATCCACCTACCTCGGCCTCCCAGAGTGCTAGGATTACAGGCGTGAGCCACCCACCACGCCTGGCCTGTTTTTTAAATCTATAAATGACCACTTTATTTTTATATTGAGCTAATATTGAGCTGCACTTGAATTCACATTCTTTTTTTTGTTTGTTTTTCTTTTTGAGACAGAGTCTCGCTTTGTTCTCCAGGCTAGAGAGTGCTGTGGCATCAGCCTAGCTCACAGCAACCTCAAACTCCTGGGCTCAAGCAATCCTTCTGCCTCAGCCTCTGGAGTAGCTGGTACACTATAGGCATGCACCACCATGCTTGGCTAATTGTTTCTATATATATTAGTTGGCCAATTAATTTCTTTCTATTTTTAGTTGACTAGTTAATTTTTTTTCTATTTTTAGTAGAGATGGGGTCTCGCTCTTGCTCAGGCTGGTCTTTTTTTTTTTTCTTTTTTTCTTTTTTTCTTTTTTTGAGACAAAGTCTCACTTTGTTGCCCAGGCTAGAGTGAGTGCCGTGGTGTCAGCCTAGCTCACAGCAACCTCAAACTCTTGGGCTCAAGCAATCCTCCTGCCTCAGCCTCCCGAGTAGCTGAGGCACGTGTCACCATGCCCGGCTAATTTTTTCTATGTATATTAGTTGGCCAATTATTTTCTTTCTATTTATAGTAGAGACGGGGTCTCACTCTTGCTCAGGCTGGTTTTGAACTCCTGACCTTGAGCTATCCTCCCACCTCAGCCTCCCAGAGTGCTAGGATTACAGGTGTGAGCCTGAATTCACATTCTTAGCAAAACAATTGCCTGAGTGCACACACACACTCCATACACACCATTATAGGATAGCCCTTTATTCTTCATCTTCCTTCTCCTTCCCCTCCTCCTCATCTTCTTCCTCCTCTTCATCTTCTGGTTCATTCTTCTTCTTTGAGCCTGTTAGCCTGCCAGGGCCCTTCTCTACTACTTCACTTTTGCCCTTGGCATGGTATGCAGCAATCTCCTTTTCATATTTCTCCTTTAGCCTATTTGCCTTCTGTTCATATGGTTGTTTATCTTTCGCTGACTGTTCAGACCACATTTCACCTAATTTTTTTGCAGTATCCCCAGTGGTTAGGTCTGGGTGTTCACTTTTGATCTTGAAGTTCAAGATGTCATCACTGTTCTTGTATTGTTTCTCTACCATTCTCCCTGTTTCTTTTTGGTTTTGGCTTCCTCCTTAAGATGGACCCACCTCCTGCTGGTGGTATTAGTTGCTGCAGTTCCAGACCTCATGTCTTTATACCATCAGGAGGAAGAGAATCTCTTCCCATAGTTTTCTTTTCTTTTTTTTTTGGTTTGTTTATTTATTTATTTTTTTGAGACAGAGTCTCACTTTGTTGCCCAGGCTGGAGTGAGTGCTATGGCATCAGCCTAGCTCACAGCAACCTCAATCTCCTGGGCTCAAGCGATCCTCCTGCCTCAGCCTCCCAAGTAGCTGGGACTACAGGCATGTGCCACCATGCCTGGCTAATTTTTTCTATATATTTTTTTAGTTGGTCAATTAATTTCTTTCTATTTTTAGTAGAGACGGGGTCTCGCTCAGGCTGGTGTCGAACTCCTGACCTCCAGCAATCCACCCACCTTGGCCTCCCAGAGTGCTAGGATTACAGGCGTGAGCCACCACACCCGGTCCATAGTTTTCCATGAGGATAAAAGAAGCTTCTTTCCCCATGTACCCCAGAGAACTTCTCCTTGGCTTAGATTGGGTTCTGTGCCTGTTCCTCAGCCAGCTCACTGTGTCCAGGAAGTAGAACTTGCTAATTAACTTAAGTCACTCAGGGATTACTCTAGAACAGGAGGAGTTGTCAGTTCCTTTTAAACCACCAGGATGGGAAATTAGGGGCACTAATAGGAAGGAGGAAGGATGGAATAAATGATGGGGAGGGAATCTGTCTAACCTCCCTGATCCCATACTCTCTGGCCATAGCTCAGAAGACAACAGGTGTGTGCCTGAGCAAGTGAATGGCAGAGCTTGTGAGTTAGCCCCATTCTTCTGTTTCTAAGTAGTAGCAGGCTTTTTAGCTGGGAACATGGGGACTCAGTTAAAAACTATATTGTCAGGCCGGGCGCGGTGGCTCACGCCTGTAATCCCAGCACTCTGGGAGGCCGAGGCAGGTGGATTGCTCGAGGTCAGGAGTTCGAAACCAGCCTGAGCAAGAGTGAGACCCCGTCTCTACCATAAATAGAAAGAAATTAATTGGCCAACTGATATATATAGAAAAAATTAGCCGGGCATAGTGGCGCATGCCCGGCTAATTGGGAGGCTGAGGCAGGAGGATTGCTTGAGCCCAGGAGTTTGAGGTTGTTTTGAGCTAGGCTGACACCACGGCACTCACTCTAGCCTGGGCAACAAAGTGAGACTCTGTCTCAAAAAAAAACAAATAAATAAATACTATATTGTCCAGCCTCTTTTGCAACTAACTGTGACCATGTGACTAAGTTATGACCTATGAGAGGGTGCAGAGATGGTATGTTCAGCTTTGGTAGCAAACTTCAGGGAATGAGCATGCCTTCCCCTCCCCTCCTGGACCACAGGCCAGGAGTTGAGCCACTTTAACTCTGCTGATGAAGACAACCCCTACATATGGTGAAACAAGAAGGGAAGGTTCTGGGCCCTTTGGACAGCCCTGAGGAGCAGGAGCACCCTTACAGCCAGGGATCACCCTCTTCCTTACTTTTTTGTGGATTTTTTTTTTTTTTTGAGACAAAGTCTCACTCTGTCGCCTGGGCTAGAGTGCCCTGGTGTCAGGCTAACTCGCAGCAACCTCAAACTTCTGGGCTCAAGTGATCCTCCTGCCTCAGCCTCCCTCCCGGGTAGCTGGGACTATAGGCATGCACCACCATGCCCGGCTAATTTTTTTCTATTTTTAGTTGTTTGGCTAATTTCTTTCTATTTATAGTAGAGATGGGGTCTCGCTCTTGTTCAGGCTGGTCTCAAACTCCTGGGCCTCAAGCAGTCCTCCCGCCTCAGCCTCCCAGAGTGCTAGGATTACAGGAGTGAGCCAGCACGCCCGGCCTTCCCTACTATTTCGTGAGCAAGAAATATACTTCTATCCTGGGAGCCCCGGGTCACCTCCTCAGCGGCCCGGCCGGCGCCAGTGGCGGGAAGGCAGCTAGCGGGCGGGTCAGCGCACTGGCTGCGGCCGGGTGGGGGCGGGGGGCTGGCGACAAGCAGGAAGCTGCGGACCCGCCAGCGTGGGCGGCTGGCGGAACCCGGGCACCGGGAGGCGGCGGCGCAGCAGGTCGCATGGGGCTGCCCCTCCTGGCTCAGCGTTGTGGACCGAGCCTGCTGAGCGACAGGGAGCTGTTAAAAAAAAAAAAAAAAAAAAAACGAGCTCTTTCCACTCCTGTAGTAGAAAAATGTGCGGTATCTTCTGCATTGTCATCATCATCATCCAAGAAGAAGCAAGCAAAGCTAGAACACGGAGGATCGTCAGGCGCTAAACGAAATTCTTTTTTTTTTTTTTTTTTTTTTTTTTTTGAGACAGAGTCTCACTTTGTTGCCCAGGCTAGAGTGAGTGCCATGGCGTCAGCCTAGCTCACAGCAACCTCAAACTCCTGGGCTTGAGTGATCCTTCTGCCTCAGCCTCCCGAGTAGCTGGGACTACAGGCATGCGCCACCATGCCCGGCTAATTTTTTATGTATATATCAGTTGGCCAATTAATTTCTTTCTATTTATAGTAGAGACGGGGTCTCGCTCTTGCTCAGGCTGGTTTTGAACTCCTGACCTTGAGCAATCCGCCCGCCTCGGCCTCCCAAGAGCTAGGATTACAGGCGTGAGCCACAGCGCCCGGCCTTAAACGAAATTCTGATTAGAACAATGGATCATTTAACTGGAAAGCTCTATCGGGAAGCTCTGGTTATAAGTTTTGTTGTTCTTGCTGAGATTGTGAGTTACATGCAGGCATGCGAGGAGATAACATATCCTCCGACTTTAGAGGAAATCTGGGACGAAACCCAACATTTAGATATTGGGCTCGAGCAGAAACAATGGCAGCAGTAATGACTGAGGCATTAGCCAACAATCTGGAAATTGAAGTATTTAATAATAGGTGGGAAGTATGCTTTTCAAGCCCAAGTACAACTTGAAAGAAAAGACGGCCCTACTTAGGCTCTTAAACATGACCAGACAGCATTAGGAGGGATTCTTTTAGAAGACAAAGAAGAAGGACTGCTCAATTCCCACAAAGTTGTCAAGGCTTTAGGGGACCAGATACTGTTTTTAAATTGTCCTGATAAAAAGAAAACACAGTAATCAAGACGGCTGGTATTGGTTAAAGAACAGACAAATGGGTCAATTGAACAGAATAGAGAGTCTAGAAATAGACCCACACAAATATAATCTATTGATTTTTTTTATTTTTTAAAGACCATCCTTATTTCTGAGTCTACTGATTTTTGGCAAAGGAGCAAAGGCAATACAATGGAGAAAAAGATGGGGTTTTTCAACAAATGGTGCTGGAACAACTGGACAGCAGCATTTGAAAGGAAAAGTGAATCTAGGCACGGACCTTACACACTTCATAAAAATTAACTCAAAATAAATCATGTACCTAAATGTAAAATGCAAAAACTGTAAAACTCCTAGAGATAACATAGGAGAAAATCTAAATGAGCTTTGGCTTGGCAATGACTTCCATGATCCATGAAAGAAATAATCGATAAGCTGGACCTCATTAAAACTAAAAGCACAGGCTCTGTGAAAGATAAGCCACAGCCTGGGAGAAAATATTTGCAAAAGACAAATGAGATAAAGAACTGTTATCCAAAATATACAAATAACTCTTAAAACAATAAGAAAATAAATAAACCAATTAGAAAATGGGCCAAAGACCTGAACAGACACAAAGAAGATACACATACAGATGGCAAATAAGCATATGTCATCGACATCATATGTCATTAGGGAACTGCAAATTAAAAGAACAATGAGATATCACTACATATCTTTTAGAACAGTAAAAATCCAGAACACTGATAACATCAAATACTGGTAAGAAGAATGTGGAACAACAAGAACTCTCATTTATTCCTGGCGACAGCGCAAAATGGTACAGCCACTTTGGAAGAAAGTTTGACAGTTTCTTATAAAACTAAACTGTTACCATACAATCCAGCGATCTCACTCCTTAGTATTTATACCCAAATGACTTGAAAACTAGTGTTCACACAAAAACCTGCACGCAGATGTTTAGAGCAACCTTATTCATGTTGCCAAAACTTGGAAGCAACCAAGATGTCCTTCAGTAGGTGAATGGATAAACTGTTACATCCAGACGATGGAATATTACTCAGTGCTAAAAAGAAACGCACTATCAAACTGTGAAAAGACACAGAGAACCTTATAGACATATTACTAAGTGAAAGAAGCCAATCTGAAAAGGCTACATACTGTACGATTCCAACTATCTGGCGTTCTGGAAAAGGCGAAACTCAGGAGATAGTCAAAAGGTCAGTGGTTGCCAGGGGTTGGTGGGAGGAGGGAGGAATGAAGAAGTTGAACACAGATAATTTTTTCGGGGCAGTAGCTCTGTATGATACTATAATGGTAGATATATGTCATTATGTATTTGTCCAAACCTACAGAATGTACAACACTCGGAGTGAACCCGAATGTAAACTATGGACTTTGGCTAATGATGTGTCAATGTGGGTTCATTGATTGTAACAAATGTACTTCTAGTGCAGGATGCGGGTAGTGGGAGAGGCTGTGTGCAGGGTGAGGGGGAAAGGATATAAGGGAACTGTCTGTACTGTTGGCTTAATTTTGCTGTGAACTTAAAACTGCTCTAAAAAATAAAGTCTATTTTTATAAGTCTTCATAAAGATTATATTGTGTTTTAAAATGGAAACAAAAAGGTAATGATATATTTAGAAAATCATGGAAACAAAGTAGCAGAGTGAAAATTTGATGTTACTGAAAGTGTCAGTTCTGTTGACACTATCTGGTGAAACAGGAACATGCCAGCAGCCTAGAAGAAAATCTTAAAGAGACAATAGTGGGGCCTAGCGTGGTGGCTCAGGCCTGTAATCCTAGCACTCTGGGAGGCTGAGGCCAGCACATTGCTCAAGGTCAGGAGTTCAAAACCAGCCTGAGCAAGAGCAAGACCCCGGTCTCTACCACAAATAGAAAGAAATTAATTGGCCAACTAAACATATATATATAAATTAGCTGGGCATGGTGGCGCATGCCTGTAGTCCCAGCTACTCGGGAGGCTGAGGCAGTAGGATTGCTTGAGCCCAGGAGTTTGAGGTGGCTGTGAGCTAGGCTGATGCCATGACATTCACTCTAGCCTGGGCAACAAAGTGAGACCCTGTCTCAAAAAAAAATTAGCTTTAGTAAAGAAATTAGCTGGACAACTACAAAAAAAATCTATAGGTATCTATCTATATAGAATTAGCCAGGCATGGTGGTGCACATCTGTAGTCCCAGCTACTTGGGAGGCTGAGGCAGGAGGATCACTTGAGCCCAGGAGTTTGAGGTTGCTGTGAGCTAGACATGCCATGGCACTCCAGCCTGGGCAATAGAGTGAGACTCTGTCTCAAAAACAAAAAAAAAAAACACACAAAAAAAACACACACACTTAGACCTGGGCAGGAGGGTCTACCATTTGGCTCTCTGCTTAGTTCAGCGCTTCTCTAACTTCATACAGATCTCCTGGGCATCTTGTGAAAATGCAGATTCTGATTCAGTAGGTCTAGGGTGGGATCAGCATCTCTAACAAGCTCCCGGGTGTTGCTGATGCTGATGCTGCTGTTCCAGGGGCCACCCTATGGGTAGCAAGGCTGTGGAGGGCCCTGCTTATCACAGATACTTAAACACAAACCCCCTTTTCATTTTTAGCCTTGTAAGAAAGTTTTTGAAAGTTCAATAACCAAGTGAGGCCGGGCACTCTGGAGGCCGAGGCGGGAAGATTGCTCAAGGTCAGGAGTTCGAAACCAGCCCGAGCAAGAGCGAGACCCCGTTTCTACTATAAATAGAAAGAAATTAATTGGCCAACTGATATATATAGAAAAAATTAGCCGGGCATGGTGGCGCATGCCTGTAGTCCCAGCTACTCAGGAGGCTGAGGCAGCAGGATCGCTTGAGCCCAGGAGTTTAAGGTTGCTGTGAGCTAGGCTGATGTCACAGCACTCACTCTAGCCCGGGCAACAAAGGGAGACTCTGTCTCAAAAATAAAATAAAATAAAATAACCAACTGAGCAAATGGGAATTATGGAAGAGAAATGTGTGAGTTCAAGTGGAAGTGAGCTGAGAGCCTGCATGTGTGTGTTGGTGGGTTCTGTAAAGTGCACAGGAGTCTGGGCCCAGAGCAGCCCTGTCCAACCTGCCCCAGCAGTTCTGCTGTAACGCTCAGGCTTGCAGGTGGCAGTCCAGGAAAGAGTTTGGCTCCTCTAGCCTCTGGATCGTGAGGACTGTCCCAGGTGAGCAGGCTAAGGGTGTGAATGTGGGCCAGGCCCTGGCATAGCTTGTGTTATACATCTAAATCTTTAGACTTACCTGGCCGGGCACTGTGGCTCATGCCTGTAACCCCAACACTTTGGGAGGCTGAGGTGGGAGGATCGCTTGAGGCCAGCTATTTGAGACAAGCCTGGACAACATAGCAAGACCCTGTCTCTACGAAAAATTAAAAAAGTAGCTGGGCATGGTGGTGTACACCTGTAGTCTCAGCTACTTGGGAGACAGGAGGATCACTTGAGCCCAGCAGTTTGAGGTTGTAGTGAGCTATGGTGACACCACTGCTCTTTAGTCTGGGCAACTGAGAGACACTCTGTCTCCGAACTAAGTAAATGAATGAATGAATGAATGAATGAATATTTAGACTTACCATATGTGAGCCTTCATTTGTACTGTTCTCCTGGACCTTAGAAATTAGCAGTGGGCCTGCAGGATATAATAATAATAACATAATAACAGTTAACCTTTGAACATTAGAACTCATGGAAAATAAGAAAAAAAAATTATAAATAAAAAATAACAGTTAACTTGTATGCCAGACTATGTTCTAAGTTACATATATTAACTCCCATAATTCTCATAACACACCTCTGAGGAATTAGAGCTATGGTCATCACTCCTGCAGATAAGGAGACAGGGGATTTTGCAGTTTGGTTCCAGCATCTGTGCTCTTGACCACAGTGCTCGGTCGCCACCACCCAGATAAGGGAGCCTCTTGGAGGAAGCCTGAAGGACAGAAGAGGCAGCCATGTGACAAGCGGGAGGAAGAGCACAGTCAGGGTTGAGGGAACAGGCAAAGTTCATCTCAGGGGAGGAGAAGACCTTGCATTAAGGAACCAAAAAAAGTTCAGTTTACTGAACTTCCAAAGATTAGGATGGGGAAGAATGGTCCAAGATGAGGCCAGAAAGATAGTCAGGGTCTAGGTCACGTTGGGCCTTGTGCAGAGTTTAGAAGCCATTGGAGGGTTTTACACTGGGACTATGGGGATGTACCACCATGCCCAGCTACTTTTTAAAAAGTTTTTTAGAGATGGGATCTCACTATGTTGCCCAGTCTCATCTCAAACTCCCAACCTCAAGCAATCCCATCTTGGCCTCCCAACGTGCTAGGATTATGTGCATGAGCCGCCACACCCTGCTGAATTTAGATCTTTCAGTAGAAACCCTGCAATTGTAGCCCCTTGGCATTTTTCTCCTCTTTCTTCTCACAGCTGAGACCCCTGGAGACCAGGGACGGGAGTTCAATGTCCCTCTCACCCTCTATTATGTGTCTTTGGTGAATAGACACTGAGGTATGAAACAAAAATGCATTTGGCTGTAATATTTGCAAGACCCAAGGAGGTACTGGGAACAGATTCTTTTCATAGGAAGGAAAGGATGATGTTTTCTGGGAAAAGGCTCTGACTCATCAGGGATTAGGAGAGAACTGTGGACAGAGGTGGAGCCTTAGGAATGAGGAGGTGTCAGTGAGTTATCTACAAATTAGTCCTCATCTTGAGTGCAGTGTCAGGAGCGAGGTTGCTAAAGCAGAAGCTCCACCTGAGGTCTGTCTTCTTAACACCAGGAGAAATGTTCTAAATGTTGTAGTAAAGACAACCCCTTATGACATAGTGTATATTTATTTCAGGGGAGGCTAGCAAGGCAGAATCCGAACAGGGAATCAGCTCACTGTCATTTAACAGGCATCACTACATCCTTATTAGGGACCATTGAGTGGCAGCCTGGCTGGAACACATTATGCTCTATCCCCTCCCCCTCCATGGGTTTCTCCCTAAAGGGTCTTCCCTTTGGGAAGAAGGGAAGGGGCTTGCCACCTGGGTCCCCCTTTTCCTTGAGTTATTTTGAGTAGTGTATTAGTTTGCTAGGGCTGCCATAACAAAATACCACAGACTGAGTGGCTTAAACAACAGAGATTTATTGTCTCACAGTTCTGGAGGCTAGCAGTCCAAGATCAAGGTGTCAACAGGGTTGATTTTCTTTGAGGCCTCTCTCCTTGGCTTGCCAGTCTCCTGTGTCTTCACATGGTCTATCCCTTGTGTGTGTCTGGGTCCGAATGTCCTCTTTTTATAAGGACATTCATCATATTTAACTTAATTAGCTCTTTAATGACTCTGTCGCCAAATACAGTCACATTCTGAGGTCCTGGGGGTCAGGACTTCAGCATATTGTCAACAGAAAAGAAGCAAACTCTGGGCCGGCGCGGTGGCTCACGCCTGTAATCCTAGCACTCTGGGAGGCCGAGGCGGGTGGATTGTTCGAGGTCAGGAGTTCGAAACCAGCCTCTGAGCAAGAGCGAGACCCCGTCTCTACTATAAATAGAAAGAAATTAATTGGCCAACTAATATATATGTGTAGAAAATATTAACCGGGCATGGGTGGAGCATGCCTGTAGTCTCAGCTACTCAGGAAGCTGAGGCAGAAGGATTGCTTGAGCCCAGGAGTTTGAGGTTGCTGTGAGCTAAGCTGACGCCATGGCACTCACTCTAGCCTGGGCAACAAAGCGAGACTCTGTGTCAAAACAAAACAAAACAAAACAAAACAAAACAAAACAAAACAAAACAAAAAGAAGCCAAACTCTGTAAAATAATTTAAAGAAGTTTATTCTGAGCTAAATTTGAGGACCACGGCCTGGAGCCACGTCCAATAAGCCTTGAGCAAGTGGACTCACTGTGGTTGGGTTACAGTTTGATCTTGGACACTTCAGGGAGAATTACAGGTAAAGTCCTGAATCAATAGGTGGAAGGCATACATTGGTTTGTCCTGAAGAGGTTGGTGGGGGGGACTTACAGGTTATAGGTGGATTTAAAGACTCTTTGACTTGTAATTGGTTAAAGGAATGAGGCTTTGTTTAAAGGTTTGGAATGTTTTAAGGTAAGGAAGTCTGTTAATCAGAGACAGCTTTGTAATGAGCTACAAAGGGTATCTACAAGAAGGGAGGGGGCATGATGAGACTTATCTGACCTCCCTTCTCATGGCCAGTAACTCAGTTTTAGAGTATCCCAATGGCCAAGAGGGGGTCCATTCAGTCAAGGGGGGGGCGAAGCTTAAGATTTTATTTTAGTTCACAATTCTTCCCTTTTGGCCAAGATCTACCAGAAGTGAGATCTATAGCCAAACTCTTATTTTGTCCCATCTGTTGCTGGGGTGGTGTGGCTACCTGCCCCGGGTCCATCCAGGCCCTCGGTGGGATCCTTGTGGCCAAGAGCACTGAATAGCCAAAAGGGCTTACAGCCAATTAAATGCTTTAGGCTAGATGGGACAGGCACTCATCAACCTTTTAAAACCTAGTCAACATAAGGGTAAAACTCAAAATGTCAAAAGCCAAGTCTATCCTCATGACAACAGCTTTCTCCCAGAACCAAAAGAAACAAAAAAAAGAAAAAGAAAAAACGAAAAGAAATAATAATAATAAAAAAAGGCAAGGCTACAAAATTAATTCATCTATAAGTATTGAGCTATTATATTCTTGGACTTAGTTGTAGACTTGCAGCAAACATAAGCATTGTTAACCATTCAGGCTAAGGAATTTAGGGACTTTTGTTGCATCACAATATTTTAGTCTCTTTAGTAATTTGTCCTAAGGTGACTGATAAATTACTTGTTGTATCTCCTTTTGTATAAACCCCAAAACTGAGAACAATTATACTCAGGAAGTTCTAAGTCTATGGGAAGCAGGAAATTTTTAATGATTGAGATGGCTATCTGTACCACACGGCCGGAAAGGCAAAGTCTCTCATTTCATATTTGTTTAGGCCTCTGTGCACCCATCCTTGATCTGGAGGGAATAAAGTAATTCTGTCCCTTGGAATCAGCCCTTACAATCTCACATCCCCCTCTTCCGCAATAGTCCCTGGGCCTAGAGGGAGGATGTTTTCAGTCTTAGTCACAGGGCGTTGGCAGTGAATAACAAACAGGTTGGGCTCCCCCCTTTTTTTCCCTACCACCTCTCCTCTCTGGATTCAATCCTTTTAAATCCCAGAGATATATAGGAAACTTCCTATTTACTTAAAACTTGTCATGACTCTGGGAAACAAAGCAAGAGAATCAGTAATGTTTTAAATAAAAAGTCATAAAAATATTTTAGTCCTTTCCATGACACTTTTCTTAAAGAAGTAAATCTTGTACTGTAGCTGATTATAAACTATTGTTTAAGAAGAATCAGGGGCCGGGCGCTGTGGCTCACGCCTGTAATCCTAGCTCTTGGGAGGCCGAGACGGGCGGATTGCTCAAGGTCAGGAGTTCAAAACCAGCCTGAGCAAGAGCGAGACCCCGTCTCTACTATAAATAGAAAGAAATCAATTGGCCAACTGATATATATATATAAAAAAAATTAGCCGGGCATGGTGGCGCATGCCTGTAGTCCCAGCTACTCGGGAGGCTGAGGCAGAAGGATCACTCGAGCCCAGGAGTTTGAGGTTGCTGTGAGCTAGGCTGACGCCACGGCACTCACTCTAGCCTGGACAACAAAGCGAGACTCTGTCTCAAAAAAAAAAAAAAAGAAGAAGAAGAATCAGGCCAGGTGCGGTGGCTCACGCCTGCAATCCTAGCACTCTGGGAGGCTGAGGCAGGTGGATCGCTCAAAGTTAGGAGTTCGAAACCAGCCTGAGCAAGAGTAAGACCCTATCTCTACTAAAAAAAATAGAAAGAAATTAATTGGCCAACTAAAAATATATAGAAAAATTAGCTGGGCATGGTGGCACATGCCAGTAGTCCCAGCTACTCGGGAGGCTGAGGCAGGAGGATCACTTGAGCCCAGGAGTTTGAGGTTGCTGTCGGCTAGGATGATGCCACGGCACTCTAGCCCAGGCAACAGAGTGAAACTCTGTCTCAAAAAAAAAAAAAAAAATCCTGGCCGGGTGCGGTGGCTCACACCTGTAATCCTAGCACTCTGGAAGGCTAGGACCAACTAAAAATATATATACAAAAAAAGTTAGCCGGGTATGGTGACGCATGCCTGTAGTCCCAGCGGCTCAGGAGGCTGAGGCAGGAGGATTGCTTGAGCCCAGGAGTTTGAGGTTGCTGTGAGCTAGGCTGACGCTATGGCATTCACTCTAGCCTGGGCAACAAAGTGAGACTCTGTCTCAAAAGAATATTTTTTTGTATATGTATACAAAAAACATCCACATTTTGATTCCACCTTTAAATAACCTCTGAATTAGACAAAATTACATATATATGTAATAAGAGCACATTTTGCACTTCTTTTGTAATTTTTGTTATTAAAAACATATCTTGGCCGGGCGAGGTGTCTCACGCCTGTAATCCTAACACTCTGGGAGGCCAAGGCGGGCGGATTGCTCCAGGTCAGGAGTTTAAAACCAGCCTGAGCAAGAGAGAGACCCCGTCTCTACTCTAAATAGGAAGAAATTAATTGGCCAACTAATATATATAGAAAAACTGAGCTGGGCATGGTGGCGCATGCCTATAGTCTCAGCTACTCGGGAGGCTGAGGCAGGAGGATTGCTTGAGCCCAGCAGTTTGAGGTTGCTGTGAGCTAGGCTGATGCCAGGACACTCACTCTAGCCTGGGCAACAAAGTGAGACTCTGTCTTAAAAAAAAAAAAAATCCACATTTTGATTCAACCTTTAAATAACCTGTGAATTAGACAGAATTACATATGTATGTAATAAGAGCACATTTTGCACTTCTTTTGTAATTTTTGTTATTAAAAACATATCTTGCCTCTGCCTGTGGGTGCTGCGGGGAAGCATCCTTACAGTCCCTCTTCCCACTGCCGGCATGTCTAAGTCAGTCTCCTAAAGAACCCGCATAGCTGCGGGGAGCTCTTCATCCGAGGGTTGAGCTTTGAAACGACCGATGAGAGTCTGAGGAGCCATTTGGAGCAATGGGGATCGCTCACAGACTGTCTGGTAATGAGAAATGCCAACACCCAGGGCTCCAGGGCTTGGGGTTTGTCACATACGCCACTGGGGAGGAGGCCGATGCGGGAATGAATGCAAGGCCACACAAGGTGGGTGGAAGAGTCGTGGAACCAAAGAGAGCTGTCTCCAGAGAAGATTCTCAAAGACCGGGTGCCCACTTAACTGTGAAAAAGATCTTTGTTGGTGACATTAAAGAAGACACTGAAGAACATCACCTAAGAGACTATTTTGAACAGTAGGGGAAAATTGAAGTGATTGAAATTATGGCTGACAGAGGCAGTGGCAAGAAGAGGGGCTTTGCATTGGTAACGTTTGATGACCGTGATTCTGTGGATAAGATTGTCATTCAGAAATATCGTACTGTGAGTGGCCACAGCCGTGAAGTAAGGAAATCCCTGTCGAAGCAAGAGATGGCTAGTGCTCCATCCAGCCAAAGAGGTCGGAGTGGTTCTGGAAACTTTGGTGGCAGTCGTGGAGGAGGTTTTGGTGGGAATGACAACTTTGGAGGAAACTTCAGTGGTTGAGGTGGCTTTGGTGACAGCCGTGGTGCTGGTGGATATGGTGGCAGTGGAGATGGGTACAATGGATTTGGTAATGATGGAAGCAATTTTGGAGGTTTTGGAAGCTATAATGATTTTGGCAATTACAACAATCAGTCTTCAAATTTTGGACCCATGAAGGGAGGAAATTTTGGAGGTAGAAGCTCTGGCCCCTATGCTGGTGGAGGCCAATACTTTGCCAAACCACGAAACCAAGGTAGCTATGGTGGTTCCAGTAGCAGCAGTAGCTATGGGAGTGGCAGAAGGTTTTAATTATTTCCAGGAAACAAAGCTTAGTAGGAGAACCAAGGAAGTGAAAGGGAAGCTACAGGTTACAACAGATTTGTGAACTCAGCCAAGCGCAGTGGTGGCAGGGCCTAGCTGCTACAAAGAAAACATGTTCTAGACAATAGTCATGTGTATGGCAAAAAACTGGAAGGACTGTAGCTGTGACTAATTGTATATCAGGTTATTTTAGTTTCTGTTCTGTGGAAAGTGTAAAGCATTTCAACAAAGGGTTTTATTTAATGCAGATTTGTTTTCACCCATGCTGTTGATTACCAAATGTAATAGTCTGATCATCACACTGAATAAATGTGTCTTTTGTTTCTTTAAATGTGCTGTGTAAAGTTAGTCTACTCTGAAGCCATTTTGGTAAACTTCCCCAAAAGTGTGAAGATAGAATTCCTTCAGAGTGGTGCGAGATTCTATTTGAAATTCATTTACAACTCACTTGGGTGGAGAAGCTATTGTCTTCAGAAACCTTGGTGTAGTTGCACTGATGGTTACTTGTTGTGACCTGAAGTTCATCATTAAAAGGGGTCATCCAAGGAAAATCATGGAATTATTGGTTATAAAGATGATTGTTGGCATATCCTATGCAATATATCTAAATTGAATAATGGTACCACATAAAGTTATAGATGGGAATGAAGCTTGTGTAACCACCATGATCATGTGTAATCAATAAATGATTTAATTATCTTGAAAAAAATAAAATAAAAACATATCTTATTCTTTGGTACACTTTATATATATAAACTCACATGCACTGCCTAGTATTCTTATTTATTTATTTATTTATTTATTTATTTATTTATTTATTTATTTTGAGATGGAGTATCACTCTGTTGCCTGGGCTAGAGTGCCCTGGCATCAGCCTAGCTCACAGCAACCTCAAAATCCTGGGCTCAAGGGATCCTCCTGCCTCAATCTCCCGAGTAGCTGGGACTACAGGCATGTTCCACCATGTCTAATTTTTGGCTAATTTTTTTTTCCATATATTTTTAGTTGGCCAATTAATTTCTTGCTCGGGCTGGTTTCAAACTCCTGACCTTGAGCGATCCACAGCCCTCAGCCTCCCAGAGTGCTAGGATTACAAGTGTGAGCCACCACGCCAGGCCTAGAATTCTTATTTTTAGTAACTTTAAATTGTAGTGAAAACTTAAGCATGAAGTCATGAACTGTCTGTCATAAAACACTTGTCACTGCAAAACAAGATCACAGATTACTATAAAATTAATTCAGCCGAACTGATAATTCAAAGGTTTTATAAAGCAAAAGTCTTACTCCTTTATAGAGGGCAGACTCAGTTTCCCAAACAATCATAAGACCTAATATAGACAAACTGAGATGCAAATTAGTGAGGAGGCAACTTGAATGTCTCTCTTTCTCTCTCTTTCCTCCCTCTTTTTACAGTTTATTCAAAAGGCAAACAAAAAATCTTTTGTTATTCCAATTAATCATGTGAAAATCTTGTTCAAAAGAGACAACCAAATTTTACTTTTGCATTACTGTATTAATGGTAAAGCCAATTTTAATAAAATGTTATAAGGCCGAGCGTGGTGGCTCAAGCCTGTAATCCTAGCACTCTGGGAGGCCGAGGCGCGTGGATTGCTCGAGGTCAGGAGTTTGAAACCAGCCTGAGCAAGAGCGAGACCCTGTCTCTACTATAAATAGAAAGAAATTAATTGGCCAGCTAATATATAAAGAAAAAAATTAGCTGGGCATGGTGGCACATGCCTGTAGTCCCAGCTACTTGGGAGGCTGAGGCAGCAGGATTGCTTGAGCTCAGGAGTTTGAGGTTGCTGTGAGCTAGGCTGACACAATGGCACTCACTCTAGCCTGGGCAACAAAGTAAGACTCTGTCTCAAAACAAACCAAAAAACCAAAAAAAGAAAAATCCATCTAACTTTAATCCATTTGACTGTAAGTTAAGATTTTTATAAACATTTTAGAACCTTCAGTTTTTAAATTTTTATGTCCTGTTAGTATTAGTCATCATTTATTTAATTTAAAAGTTTTTAAAACTTATAAATTAGGCAAAATTGTCTTTTTTATAACAACTATTTGTATGTCTTTTTTTTTTTTTGAGACAGTCTCACTCTTTCCCTGGGGTAGAGTGCTTTGGCGTCAGCGTAGCTCACAGCAACCTCAAACTCCTGGGCTCAAGCAATCCTCCTGCCTCAGCCTCCCGAGTAGCTGGGCTTATAGACATGGGCCACCATGCCCGGCTAATTTTTTCTATATATTTTTAGTTGGCCAATTAATTTCTTTCTATTTATAGTAGAGACTGGGTCTCACTCTTGCTCAGGCTGGTTTTTTGTTTTTTTGTTTTTTTTGAGACAGAGTCTTGCTTTGTTGCCCAGGCTAGAGTGATCACTCTTGCTCGGCTGGTTTTTAACTCCTGACCTTGGGTGATCCTCCTGCCTCGGCCACCCAGAGTGCTAGGATTACAGGCCTCAGCCACCAGGCCTGGCCTTATTTGTATGTCTTTATGACCCTTTTTTATTAAAAAAAAACAACTTATTTTTCATATAGAATTGTTCCTCTTCTATCTAGTAGTTTTAATTACACATGTTTTTTTCTTTTTTTTTGAGACAGAGTCTCACTCTGTTGTCTGGGCTAGTGTGCCGTGGCGTCAGCCTAGCTCACAGCAACCTCCAATTTCTGGGCTCAAGTAATCCTCCTGCCTCAGCCTCCTGAGTAGCTGGGACTATAGGCATGCGCCACCATGCCCGGCTAATTTTTTCTATTTTTGGTAGAGATGGGGGTCTGGCTCTTGCTCAGGCTGGTCTCGAACTCTTGAGCTCAAAGGATCTGCCTACCTTGGCCTCCCAGAGTGCTAGTATTACAGGCGTGACCCACAGCGCCCAGCCTTAATTACACATATTAATTGCAATATCAACTCTTAGAAATACTCAGGAAGTTAAAGTAACTTTGTACTGTTATCAGTCCCCAATTTTATTATGTTAGCACTGCTAAATATAAAAATAAGATATCAAGGTATATAAACCTAACCCTTTGCTCTCGGATGTTGAGTGAGGATAATGTCGAGTGGATAATGAGAAAAAAGCAATCAAGTGCAAAGGGTTAAATTATGTTTATTTTATTTTATTGAGACAGAGTCTTGCTTTGTTGCCCAGGCTAGAGTGAGTGCGGTGACGTCAGCCTAGCTCACACCAACCTCAAACTCCTGGGCTCAAGCAATCCTCCTGCCTCAGCCTCCTCAGTGGCTGGGACTATAGGCACAAGCCACCATGCCCGGCTAATTTTTTGTTTCTATTTTTAGTTGACTAGTTAATTTTTTTTCTATTTTTAGTAGAGATGGGGTCTTGCTCTTGCTCAGGGTGTTCTTCTTTTTTTTCTTTTTTTCTCTTTTTTTTGAGACAGAGTCTCACTTTGTTGCCCAGGCTAGAGTGGGTGCCGTGGCGTCAGCCTAGCTCACAGCAACGTCTCAAACTCTTGGGCTCAAGCGATCCTGCTGCCTCAGCCTCCTGAGTAGCTGGGACTACAGGCATGAGCCACCATGCTTGGCTAATTGTTTCTATGTATATTAGTTGGCCAATTAATTTCTTTATTATTTATAGTAGAGACAGGGCTGGGGGGGGGATCTCGCTCTTGCTCAGGCTGGTTTCAAACTCCTGACCTCGAGCAATCCGCCTGCCTCGGCCTCCCAGAGTGCTAGGATTACAGGCGTGAGCCACCGTGCCTGGCAGATTCATTCAAGTTTTGAAGCATTGGTTGTGCCACGTGCGGTAGGGCATCGTCGTGGAGAAGAATTGGGCCCTTTCTGCTGACCAATGCTGGCTGCAGGCATTACAGTTTTTGGTGTATTTCATCGATTTGCTGAGCATACTTCTTAGATATAATTGTTTCTCTGGGATTCAGAAAGCTGCTGTGGATTGGACAGGCAGCAGACCACCAAACAGTGACCATGACCTTTTTTGGTGTAAGTTTGGCTTTGGGAAGTGCTTCTCTCGGTCCAACCACTGAGCTGGTTGTCACCGATTGTCATATAAAATGCACTCTAGCCTGGGCAACAGAGCAAGACTCCGTCTCAAAAAAAAAAAAAAATCCACTGGCATTTGCTTTTTGTCTAACATCATTTCCATAGTCTAAAATAAATATAAAATAAACAGGAAGTAATAAGTCATTAGCAAAAATCATAAAGCGAGAAATACACATTAAAATGATATATAACATAACCACATTTATTTAAGAATGTATTACAATATCAAATGGCAAATTTCGCCGGGCATGGTGGCTCACACCTGTAATCCTAGCACTCTGGGAGGCCGAGACTGACGGATTGCTCAAGGTCATGAGTTCAAAACCAGCCTGAGCAAGAGTGAGACCCATCTTTACTAAAAATAGAAAGAAATTAATTGGCCAAGTAAAACTATATAGAAAAAATTAGCCGGGCATGGTGGCGCATGCCTGTAGTCCCAGCTACTCGGGAGGCTAAGGCAGAAGGATGGTTTGAGCCCAGACGTTTGAGGTTGCTGTGAGCTAGGCTGATGCCACAGCACTCTAGCCTGGGCAACAGAGTGAGACTGTGTCTCAATAAATAAATAAATAAGGCAAGTTTCAACAATGCCAAAACCACGATTCCTTTTGTACCAATCCAATATCTAGATTCAGTTTGGCCTCTCTGGGTGTGCATTCCTTCTTTCTGGGTGTAGGGCAGGGGGATTTCTGGAATAGGGGTTTTACAGTAAAACAAAGTAGGTCAGATAATAACTTTATGGCCAGCTTTTATGTAGAATAATTTTAGATTTTATGGCTAGCTTTCAGAACAAGGAATTCTGTCTTTTATGACCTGCCTTCGGGAAAAGGGATATTGGTTTCTATGCCTAGCCTCAAGAAGAATTGAAACGAGGAAGGCGGGCAAAGCAAAGTCAGAGAACTTTTGCTTCTGAGGCCTTCATTTTAGGGTAGTTTTCTGAATCCCGTCGACATGAGATCACCTGACTGTAGACAAGAAAAGAACCCTTCACCATCAATCCTTAGCATCTCAAACAATGACACAAAGTGGTAATAAGTTTTTTTACAGGAGGATCAAGATTAAGCTGTTTTAAAAGCAATTGAAATAGGCCAGGCGCAGTGGCTCACGCCTGTAATCCTAGCACTCTGGGAGGCCGAGTCAGGCGGACTGCTCGAGGTCAGGAGTTCGAAACCAGCCTGAGCAAGAGCGAGACCCCCGTCTCTACTATAAATAGAAAGAAATTAATTAATTGGCCAACTAAAGATATATAGAAAAAATTAGCTGGGCATGGTAGCGCATGCCTATAGTTCCAGCTACTCAGGAGGCTGAGGCAGCAGGATTGCTTGAGCCCAGGAGTTTGAGGTTGCTGTGAGCTAGGCTGACGCCACGGCACTCACTCTAGCCTGGGCAACAGAGCAAGACTCTATCTCAAAAAAAAAAAAAAAAGATGACAAGAAAGGAAGGGAAATTACCTTTAACTTTTGAAACTTTTGAATTTCATTATTATGTGTTGCTTATTCAAAATAACAAATGCGTAATGAAATTAAACCATATCATATAGATAATGTCCTATTAAATAGTCATTTTATGCTGATATAGGGTATATTTATGATTATATAGCAGTCATAAACCTTCAGGCACTAAGTCATATTGTACTGAAAGCTATAAAGCCAAAATACTTAGAAAGACACTGGGAAACTTCTGGAAATAAAATTGTAGTTGGAAACTGCAACATACTCACCAGTCTTTGCAAGATAAAATATACAAAAGGACAAAGGTACAGAGAAACTAAATGGTGATAAGGTTGATTGATTAATTACTCTTTCATTCAATAAATATTTATTGAATTCTATGACGTACACCATGCCCTTTTCTGGATACCAGGAAGATATCAGCAGTAAATACATCATCAGTGAATTTCTGTCCTCTTGGAGCTAGTATTTGAGTGATATTCATTTAACTTTTGTATTTCATAAATGGACAACACACCTTTTTTTAGTGCCAATAAAAACATTTATAAATATTGTAAATATTCCTAAGGAAATACCAATTTCCTAAGCTCCTAAGGAAATACCAATTCCCCCAAATATGAAATGGTGCTGGCCTCATTCTCCAACCACAATGATTGCAGAAATTTACAAATGTTTGAGTAACAAAAACTAACCTCCCAAAACAGTCCTAAATAATTCCTTGATCAACAAGGAAATCCAAATTGCAACTAGATGATTATACACAGACAGTAAGAATGTATCATGGCAAAACTTGAAGAATGGGCATAAATAACAATAATTATTGAGTATTTTATAATGACCAAGGCTTGGTGCTAGCAGCTTCTCATACATTGTCTCATATCATCCTCACAATAAACCTAGCACAGCACCCCTGTTGCAAAGGAGGCACTCACTAAATATTTCCTGAATGAGCATGTGTGGCTCAGAGAGACTAAATAATTTGCCTACGACCACACAGCTGAAAAGGGTCAAGCCTGTCAGACTCCTGGTCCTGTGCTTGTTACTATTGTGCTATGTGATCAACACATTTCTTTTTGTTTGTTTTTGTTTTTTCTTGAGACAGAGTCTCACTCTGTTGCCCAGGCTAGATTGCTGTGGCGTCAGCGTAGCTCACAGCAACCTCAAACTCCTGGGCTCAAGCGATCTTCCTGCCTCAGCCTCCCAAGTAGCTGGGCCTACAGGCATGTGCCACCATGCCCGGTTAATTTTTTCTATATACTTTTAGTTGTCCAGCTAATTTCTTTCTATTTTTAGTAGAGATGGGGTCTCGCTCTTACTCAGTCTGGTCTTGAACTCCTGACCTTGAGCAATCCTCCTGCGTTGGCCTCCCAGAGGCTAGGATTACAGGCGTGAGCCATTGTGCCCGGCCTCAACATGGTTGTTGAAATATGCAGAGGGGAAGAGCTAATGACATTAGCTTGCTTTAAGCAAAACCAGTTTTCTGAGGCTTTTTGCTTGCTTGCTGCTTGTGTCTTTCTCTCTTCCCTCTTTTCTCCTTTTCTTTCTTTCCTACAACAAAGATTTATAGAGTACTTACTTTATACCATATATTGTTCAACATGCTGGGGATTTGGTTGGAAGAGGTAGACAGTAAGTAAACCAATATATGAATTAAATGGATAGACTAGCAGATATTGAGGGCAATTTTAGTTAGTGAGGTCAGGGAAGGTCTGTCTGAGGCTGTGAGGTTCAGGAAAGAAGTGAGATTTGGGGCCGGGCGCTGTGGCTCACGCCTGTAATCCTAGCTCTTGGGAGGCCGAGGCGGGCGGATTGCTCAAGGTCAGGAGTTCAAAACCAGCCTGAGCAAGAGCGAGACCCCGTCTCTACTATAAATAGAAAGAAATTAATTGGCCAACTGATATATACATAAAAAATTAGCCGGGCATGGTGGCGCATGCCTGTAGTCCCAGCTACTCGGGAGGCTGAGGCAGAAGGATCACTCAAGCCCAGGAGTTTGAGGTTGCTGTGAGCCAGGCTGACGCCATGGCACTCACTCTAGCCTGGGCAACAAAGTGAGACTCTGTCTCAAAAAAAAAAAAAAAAAAAAAAAAAAGAAGTGAGATTTGGGAGGAGGAATGTTCCAGCAAAGGTGACAGCAAGTGCGAAGGCCCTGAGGGAGTGAGTTTGGCCTTTGCAGGCACAGCCAAGAATGGCCACGTGGCTGGAGCATGGCGAGTAGGAGGAGAGGAGCTGAGGAGGTGACATAGGGCCCCAACTCTCAACATGGTGAGAGTTTGAGTGCTGTCATGGGTGTCACGGGGAAGCCACTGGAAAGTTTGGAGCAGAGACTGACATAATCTGATTTAGGCTTTCCAGTTGCCCTTTGTTATGAAGAAAATGGCTGCCAGGAGGGCAGTGAGGACGTTATCACGGTAGTGCAGGTGAGGGGCAGTGGTGGCCAGGACCAGCGTGGGGAAGGTAGCGGTGGCGAAGAGGGGTCAGGCTTGGGATTGAGTTTGAGGTGGACGTGCTGGGACCTGACAAGGGGTGCATATGTGGAATGAGGGAAAGAGAGGAGCCATGGCTGAATGGTAAAATTTGGAGCCAGCCATGGCATGGGTCATGCCATTTACCAACATGAGGGATCACAGGGAAGACAGGTGTGTCGGGCGGGGTGAGAAGATGAATGGAGTCAGAACAAAGAGGGTAGAGGGTAGACAAATGGGCATGGTGGGAAGAAAACTAGGAGAGTGTGATGTCCTGGAGGCCAAGACAGGGTTTCAAGGAGGGAGTGACAACTCCGTTAAATGCTGCTAAGAGGGTGAGTGCTGACCATTGGACTTGGCAAGGCTATCAACGAGGGTGCTTTCATTGGAGTGGCTGGGAAGTGAAAGGAGCAAAAAGGATGGCCTGATATGTGAGGAAGGCATTCAACACAAGACACAAAATAGAAAAAAGGAATTTGCAGGGAATAGACATGGTGGGAAAATTAAGAAGTTTTCTTCTGGTTGACTCTCTTTCCTCTTTAAGTGAAGAATTAAGGCGGGGCACGGTGGCTCACACCTATAATCCCAGCTGTGGGAAGATTGATTAAAGCCAGGTATACGAGACTAGCTGGGCAACATAGCCAGACCCTGTCTCTTCAATCAATCAATCAATCAATCAATCAGTAAGCAAAATTAGCCGGGCATGGTGGTGTGTAGCTGTAGTCCCAGCTACTCAGGAGGCTGAGGCAGGAGGATTGCTGAGCCCAGGCGTTCGAGACCCCGGTGAGCTATGATCAAGCTACTTCATTCCACCCTGGGTGACAGAGTGAGACCCTGTCTCAAAAAAAAATTTTTTTTTAAAAAAAGAATTATGATCACGAGTTGAGGACTGAGGGCTGGTAGTGTTACCATTGGAGGAGAGACATCATTTCAGAGAACAGGAGAGAGAATTGAGTAGGGAAACAGAGTTGGATTGGCGGGCAGTGCTGAGAGCCTATGTGTGATTTGTGATTATAAATTTAAAGTGAGCTCAGTCAGCACAGTTGTTTATCCCCAGCCACATAGCTTAGGGAGAGTCTCATCGTCGGTGGAGCTAGGTTTAATCAAGTTTGCAGTTTGGCAAGCAAGTAAGATGCAGAGAGAAGGACAAGGGAGTTAAAAGTGTGTGCAAAGGAAGGATTATAGAAATGGGCAAATTGGATCTAAATTGGGTGAGATGAGATGGAAAGATGTGAAGCGACGGACAGTGGAAATGGGGAACGGTCCGCAGACTAAAGAGCTCAAAGTGTTGAAGGATTGTTGGTGTGAAGGTACCAGAGAAGGGGCTGTAAAAATGAGTGGTT
The DNA here is from genome assembly GCF_040939455.1 of Microcebus murinus. Classification (NCBI taxonomy): domain Eukaryota; kingdom Metazoa; phylum Chordata; class Mammalia; order Primates; family Cheirogaleidae; genus Microcebus; species Microcebus murinus. The sequence goes on along the minus strand of NC_134121.1, from coordinate 14,908,575 downwards.
ATGGGATCCTTGTAAGCAGGAGTTTGGAAAGGGTGCAGTTGGTAATGACAGGGCCTAGGGCTTGACCATGGAAGAAAGTGGCCGAGGTGGGGTGGAGCAAACACTTGTACAAGAGTGCAGAGGACAAGGAATGGAGAGGTGGGGGTGTTGGATGGATTGTCTAGGACCTAGGTGGATGTCTTAGTCCACACAAATAAAGACACGAGTAATGGTGGAGAAGTAAATGGAAGCCAAATGCTTAAGCCTTTGATGAAGTTGGTGGTTGTTGGAAAATGATTGCAACAAGGAGGGGCAATTGCAACAAGGAGTGGTACCTTCTGTTGACATGTGCTTCAAAGAAGCTTTCATTCTGGAGAGAGGAGTAAGTTCTTGGAAAAAACAAGAAACACACCTGCCTCCCCTCCAGGTATGTGGAGTGTGGGAGAAAAAGAAACAACTGCTTCCTAACAGGGTTGCAAGAAAACAATGTCTTTCTTTGGGTGCGAGCCAGGTTTCTATGAGGGCAAGAAAGCAAAGAGAAAACTGAAAGAAGAGGTTGATGATTTGGGGATTTTGTTGATGACATAAGTTTCAGAGGGTCCAGTGAAAGTATCTGGGGCAGGGTGGGGAGGAGGTGGGAAACTGAACCCAAGTGGGGATGAACAGAAGCATTTGAGGATAAGCCAAGGTAATAATGAGTACCCTGGCAAGTGTGGACTTCTGGTGTGCCTACAATAACAGTGATGTAAGGCGTGATATTCTTTTTGCAAAAGGTGAGAAATTAGTTTTAGTCGCAGTCTCTGTCTTGGGATTGGTCTCTCATTTTTGCAATAATAATAATAACAAAACAACATATGACTTATATTGAATACCATGTTGAGAACTTTCCTAAGCATTTACACTTATGAATTGCCTTTGTCCTCACCACAGTCCCATGGATTAGGTGCTGTAACTATCCCTGTCTTACAGGTGAGGAGATAGACACAGAGATGTTGGGTAACTTGCCCAAGATCCCGAAGCCAGTAAGTGGAGGAGTCTTAATTTGAATTTCGGTGGGGAGTAGTGATTTTGCCTGAAGCTCTTGGAGCTCTGTGGGTGTCCCGTAAATCCCTCCATCTATTTCATGGAAAACTTGAGAGCAGTGTTTCTGACTCTGCTTGGCCAGTCATCAGCGTCTGGCATAAGAGAGACTGGCTTCTAAGTAGGAAGGAATCCCATAATAAGACCTTATTATCTGTCCTGGGAAATTGCTTCAATTTCCAGGGGTATGATGGAGAGGTTAAAAGCACATATTCTGGAGCCAGATTGCCTGGGTTTGTTCTCAGGCTCCCCTGCCTGACCTTGGTTAAGTTACTTATCCTCCATATGCCTCAGTGTTCTCATCTGTAAAATGGGGGATAATAACACCTGACTTACCGGTTTGTTGTGTTGTATGAGGACTAAATCAATATATGTAATGTTCTTAGAATATAGTCTGGTCCAGAGTAAGCACTACTTATATTTTCCATGCTAGGTCAGTATTGGATCTCAGAAGAGTTTCTCCAGTGTCTAATTCTGAATCTGCCCACGAGCACCCAGCTAGTAACTAGCAGAGTCCAGGTTCCAAACAGTTTCGTTTAAATCCATATTCATAGCCCACCTGTCAGCAACTGATTGAATATCTAGACAGAACTCAGCAAGGAGACAGAAGAACTCAACATCGTCATCAGCAAACAGGGTGTAATCGATACTTACAGATCACTCCACCCAAGGACAAGAGAATACACATTCTTTTCGAGTACTCGTGGAACAAATGCCAGGATAGACCATAAATCCTGGGCCATAAAACCAACCTCAGTAAACTTAAAAAAACCGAAATCATACAATGTTCTCTGACCACAACGGACTCAAACTAGAAGTAAATAACAGAAAGATGACAGGAAAATCTGCAAACACTTGGCAACTAAACAAAACCCATGGCCAGGGCCAGTGTGGTGGCTCACACCTGTAATCCCAGCACTTTGGGAGGCCAAGGCAAAAGGATCACTTGAGCCCAGGAGTTGGAGACCAGCCCGGGCAACATAACAGGACTCCGTCTTTACCAAAACCAAAACAAAACCAAATTAGCCGGGCATGGTGGCGCATGCCTGTAGTCCCAGCTACTCGGGAGGCTGAGGCAGTAGGATCGCTGAGCCCAGGAGATTGAGGTTGCTGTGAGCCAGGCTGACGCCACGGCACTCACTCTAGCCTGGGCAACAAAGTGAGACTCTGTCTCAAAAAAAAAAAAAAAAAAAAAGAATGATGTTTGGGGTCCACTAAATTGACTTCATCACCCACAAAAAAATCTCAAAACTTGCATTTTGAAAATCTTGCTTTAGACTAGATTTAGCAAACTTTTCCTGTAAAGGGGCTGTTAGTCAATATTTTAGACTTTGCAGACCATAGGGTTTCTGTTGTAAGTACAGTACTCAAAAACTGCCATTTGTATCCTGAAAGTTGCCACAGACAATACATAAAGAAATGGTGGTGGCTCTGTTTCAATATAAATTTATAGGCACTGCAATTGTTTGGTGTTTTTTTTTCTTTTTTTGAGAGAAGCTCTCCCTCTGTCACCCAGGCTGGAGTGCAGTGGTGAGATCATAGCTCACTGTAGCCTCCAGCTCTTGGGTTCAAGCGATCCTCCTGCCTCAGCCTCCCAAGTAGCTGGGACTACTGGCATGTGCCATCATGTCTGGCTAATTTTGTTTTTTAATTATTTTTTTTAAGAGGTTGGGTCTGGCTATGTTGCCCAGGCTGGTTTCAAACTCCTGGTCTCAAGTGAGCCTCCTGCCTTGGCTTCCCAAAGTGCTAGGATTATAGGAGTGAGCCACTTTGCCTGGCTGAACACTGCAATTTGAATTTCAGATAATTTTCTCATCATGAAATCTTACTCTTCTTTCGATTTCTTAGCTTGAAGGCCATGCAAAAACAGACGGTGGGCTGGATTTGGCTGGAGGTGACAATTTACTGACCCTTGCCATGAACTGTCAGCTTTATGGAGGCAGTGACCATTATCTGTTTTTTTTTTACTCATTGCATCTCTATGATCCAACACAAAGCCTGTGTGCATTCTATCAATAGTTGGTAACTAAATAATTAAAGAGTGATTTTTATTTATTTTTTTTGTTTTGTTTTGTTTTTGGGCACCACATTCTTGGGATAAAGAGTGATTTTTACATTAAACATTTTAATTACAAAAGTACTGTGTTCATGGAAGAAAAATGAGCAGTACAGCAAAACAAAACAAATAAACAAATCCTTAGTAATCCTACCAGTTGGAGACAACCATATCCTTTTTTTTTTTTTTTTTTTGAGACAGAGTCTCACTTTGTTGTCTAGGCTAGAGTGAGTGCCGTGGCGTCAGCCTAGCTCACAGCAACCTCAATCTCCTGGGCTCAAGCAATCCTCCTGCCTCAGCCTTCAGAGTAGCTGAGACTACAGGCATGTGCCACCATGCCCAGCTAATTTTTTGTATATATAATTTTAGTTGGTCAATTAATTTCTTTCTATTTTTAGTAGAGATGGGGTCTCACTCTTGCTCGGGCTGGTTTCCAACTCCTGACCTCGAGAGATCCGCCCGCCTTGGCCTCCCAGAGTGCTAGGATTACAGGCGTGAGCCGCCGCGCCCGGCCAACCATATCCTTTTATACTTTTATGTAGTAGATGGCAAGAATGTAGGGAAAGGTTATTTTCTGGCGAAGGGAGAGGTAAAAATTTCCATTTCCCTCAATCCACCAGAGACCTAGGCTACCCCTTTATGGCTGTAGGGAGTAAAGCAGAGAGTAAAGATGAGGAGGGAGGATGGAAAGGATGGGGGTAGAGCAGTCTGATAAGCAGTTAATGAGCACCTACTGTGTGCCAGGTCAGGCCACACCCTAAGGGATAGACGTAGCACCCCTTCTTTCTGGGTTTACAGTTGAAAGGGTCCACAGGAAATTATAAGTGTGATAAAGGTCACCAAAGGAGACATATAAGGTGCTATGAGGGCTTAACAGGGGAGAGGGGTGTCCAACCTCATCTGGGAGTCAGGAAATGCCTCCTTCCCTAAGAAAGTGACACATAGGCTGAGACCTAAGGCTGAGTAGGAAGTAGGTGAGCAAGAAAACAGGAAATCCCATTTACAGCGTAGGGAATGGTGGGAAGTAGCATATGAGATAAGCCTGCAGAGAGATTGACAGGGGCCACATGGAAAGAGCCTTGTCATCTGGATCTCATTACCAGTTTATAGAAGCTAAATGAGTAAATTTAAAAATACCCTGAGAGGCCGGGCGTGGTGGCTCATGCCTGTAATCTTAGCACTCTGAGAGGCTCAGGCGCAAGGATCACTTGAAGGTGGGAGTTCAAGACCAGCTTGACAAGAGAGAGACCCTGTCTCTACTAAAAATAGAAAAATTAGCTGGGAGTGATGGTGCATGCCTGTAGGCCCAGCGCCTCAGGAGGCTGAGGCAGGAGGATCGCTTGAGCCCAGGAGATTAGGTTGCTGTGAGCTAGGCTGATGCCATGGCAGTCAGAAAAAAATAAAAAATATAAATAAATAAATAAATAAAAACACCCTGAAAGAGTGATCAGCCAGCTACAGAATAAGGGACAGTCTACAGGAATAATAATTCAGCTCCTTATGGAATCAGTGGCATGAAAATAAAAAATAAATAAAAGTGAGGGAGGTCTGTTATAAAATAAAAGGGACTTAAGAGACATGTGAACCAAAATAATGTGCAGATCTTATTTACACATTGTTCCTTGATTGGAACAAACCAACTGTAAAAGGCATGTCTGAGATAACCTAAGAAATTGGAATATAAACTTGGCATTATAGGATATTAAGGAATGATTGATTGTTAACTTCATTGGGTGTGATGATGGCACAGCGGTTACATTTTGCAAAAAAAGCCCTTATTAGTTATGGATGCATATAAATGAGATGTCTGGGGTGTACTTTAAAATATTCTGGAAACAACCTAGAGATGGAAATAATAAAATGAACAAAATGTTGATAACTGTTGAGGCTGGGTGATGGGTATATAGAGATTAATTATGCTAAGTCTCTGGGCTTTTGTATATTTGGAGATTTAAATAATAAAATGTTTATAGTGAAAGGGAATGACAGAGAGAGATACTTTATAAACTATACTAAGGACTCTGAACTTGAGTTTTAACTTTTTGTCCTGAAATAATTTTAGATTTATAGATGAGATGCAAAGATAGAGTGTTCTCATATACTGTTCACCACCTTCCTCTAAATTACATCTTCATAACCATGGCATGTTTATCCAAACTAAGAAATCAGCATTGATACAATACTATTAGCTAAACTATAGACTATTTAGATTTCTCCAGTTTTTCCACTGATGTCCTTTCTCTGTTCCCAGATCCAATCCTGGATACTATGTCATATTTAGTTGTCACGTCTCCTTAGTTTCTCCTAATCTGTCACAGCTTCTTGGTCTTTCCTTCCCTTTCATGACTGTGGCACTTTCGAAGAATACTGTCACATATTTTGCAGACTGTTCTACAGTTTGGATCTGTCTGATGTTTTGTCATGATTAGACTGCAGTTGTGGATTTTGGGGAAGAATATCATAGAGGTGATTGTGTTCTTCTCATCACACCATGTGGGGGCACATAATGTCAACAGGGCTTACTACTTATTATTAACTGTGACCCCTTGGTTTAGGTGGTGTCTGCCAGGTTTCTCCACTATTTTCCCCATTCTATACTGTGTGACTCTGAAGTCATCCAGTCCACACTCTAGAGGATTTTAAGAGCTGGGGGAAGTTACTGAAGGGATTTAAGCAAGGGAGAAGTGAGTTTGGATGTCTGTTTTAGGAGGAATACTCTGGGCTGCAAGGTGGAGATGAGATATGGTGGAGTTTGCCACAGGATCGGACACGCATGGACAGATTTGAGCAATTGTAGGAGACCAACTCAGCGGGAGTCTGAGGTAACGGAAAAAGGTGGAGCTGGGTGGGTAGGCCCTTTCACAGGATCCAAACCGCGGGGTCTGTGTGCCTCCTAGGTCCCCTGCCTTCCTAGTGAGAAGACACTCTGCTTCTTGGTATTTCCTTGCCTTAGGGCGGGTCCCTCAGGGTTACTGGGGCTGGAAAATGATTTACCGACCTAGAAATTAGGAGAGGTCTGGGATTACCAAGGAGGGTCAGAATCCCTGACTCTGAGACGCAGAAGGGACCTGTGTCAGAGGGAGTGAACGGGCTGGGGGGTTCGTTCTCTCTAAATCCTCTGTCTCCTCAGTTTATTGCCCCAATTAGGAGCGAGTAACGAAAGGGCCGGTGACTCGGTGGTTTCAAACAAGTAACTTTATTTACCTTTTCATGTTCCGCCAACCAGTCCTCCCCCTCGGCCCGGCGTGTTTCCGTGTTTTCCTATCGGAGGCGATTGGGGAGGGGCGGACGGCCGCACCCGCCGCGCTCATCGCCGCCGGCGGGCCCCCCGCGCGGGTTTCTTTTCCCCCCGGCGCCTCCGGGTGGGCGCGGGAGGGGCGGCGGGAGTCGGGGCGGGGGGCGCGGGCCCGGGCGCCTGGCGGGCCCCGCTCCCCTGCGGAGGCTTGTAGACCAGGTGGAAGATGAAGGCGTTGCAGTACCTGGGGGTGGGAGAGGGGGGCGCAGGCGGTCAGGAGGTGGGTCTGGATTTAGGGCTCGGCCCGCTGGAGGGTAGCTGGGTCTTTTTCTGGGGTGGGGCGAGGAGGTGGGGTGACTGTGAGCCGGACCTAAAGCGGGGTGCGTGGGCGCTTGTCCTGGGCAGCCACCGGGGTGGCGAGACGTGGGGGCAGTTAAGGGTCAGGAAGGGATCAGGGAGCGTCGCGGGCCCTTACCAGGGCATGCAGTTGTCGGCCGCTCTGAGGCGAAATGGGGAGCGGAAGGGGTTGGGCTGGGGAGGGCTGGTGCCCCCGCCGGTGGCCACCGCCATGGTCTGGTCGTCCATGACACAGCCGTACTCGCTGCTCTCGGTGAAGAAGGCCGGCACCCGGAGGGACTGCGGGGGGCGGCGCCTCAGAGACGGCTCCGAGCCGCTCCCCCCACCTGGCCCATCTCGAGCGACCAGGGGGCACACAGTGGGGGAAGCCGAGGCCCCAGGACAGGCTGGGCTGGAGGAGAGGCGCGGGGCGGCAGGGCGGGGCAGGAGGACCTCGGGCACTCCCTGGGTCTGTGCAGCTGACGATGGGCAAGAGGAGCCCCGAGACTTTCAGGAAAGGGGTCTGGGGAGGGTTTGGGCGGGGAGGCGAGAGAAGTCCCCTCTTGCTCCCCATTCCCCACCTGCAACCGGGGCAGAGAGCTCAGCCAAGTGTCCTTGAGACCAAAGCCAGAGTTAAATCCTGGGGACAGAGAGCAGGGAGAAGCTGGCTCCCACTGTCTGCTCCTCTCCTACCTCCCCTACCCCTGAGCCCTAGGCTCTTACCAATAACCAGGTCAGGCTTGGGCCCCTGGAGCAGGTGGTAGGGCCTTGCTGACACCTTGATCTGCAGGTCCCTGCGGCCCCCCTTCTCCTTAGTCCCAGAGTTGAGCCGTGCTGATACCCCGGAACCAGGACGGACAGACACCTCAGGGCCATCCTGAGGGGCCAAGGAGTGGGGGAGCCACTGGAAGTCAGAGCCCTGCAGGATGCACCAGGCAAGATGGAAGGGGGAAAGCAGACAGGCTGGGACAGGCCATGAGAGCACTAGAGGGACCAGGGCTGGAGAGCAGGGCCCCCCTCTGCCCTCACCCTCTGCAGGGTAAAATGCTGCTGGTCGCTCTCGGGGGGCAGGCCATCACCCACAAACTGCAGCTCCAGGGCCACGTGGGGGAGCAGGACCAAGAGCTCCTGAAGGACAGAGAGGAGGACAGATCTGGGTCCTACCTTGTCGTCTACCCCCACACCCACATGCCCAACCCTCGGGCCTGGGGAGACTTACCCAAAACACCATGACAAGGTCAAACTCCTTCCCAGCCTCTACCACGTGTATTTTCAGTGACTGTTTGTTCTGGATGTTGAGCTCAGGGACTGGGTGATAAGCCAGTTCTTTAAGGATGTTGTCCTCCCTACCTCCCTCTCTTGCGCTCCCCCCAACCTTCCCCACCCCAGCCCTCCCCACCCCGGGCCCAGCTCTCCTTACAGGACAGGGGCACCAGGTGGGTGATGACATAGTACACCGTCAGCGGGTAGGTGAGAAGCACAGCCATGGGGGAGTCCAAGCTGAGGCCCCGCCATGTGTAGTAGTCCTGCCATGAGCCTAGGGGGGTGGCGTGGGTTACTGGAGGACCTGGCCCTGGGCCTGGACCCCAAGCCCCTCTAGTCCATTAACCCTTGTTTTCTCAGCCACTCAGGCTTCTGACTCTCCAGTCCTTGTCCCTCCCCCTAGCTCCCCACAGGCCCCTTCTGGCTCACCAAAGATGCCTCTGGGTGGATCTGGGGGCACAGGAGGCATCAGGGCAGGCCCGTCCCCCTGGAGAAGCTGGTAGGGATCTCCTGAGAGGACGAAAGGAAGCAGAGGGGCCTGGGCTCAGGGAGACCCCACCTGACCCATCTCCCTCGTCCTTCCAAAGGAGCTGTATTTCCTGAGAGGGCCCGGGGCTGCAGGAGGAGGAATGGGGGTTTGCCTAGGGATGGGGCTTCTGGGTGGGGTTGGCAGGGGTGACTCCTTTGAGGGCTGGGAAAGGCCTGAAACGGCCCTGGTGGTATGGGTGGGGGTTTGGCGTGTATGTGGAGGGGTTATCTGGGAGCCAGACAACTTTTCCTCCACAGTCCTCCCCTCAAGGGGCCATGCCTGAAGAGATCCCCCACACACCACTGAGAAGAAGGCTGAGGGATGGCATGTTGCCTCGGGGGTGCCCGGGGGTGCCGGGGCCTGGAATCAGCATGCTGAGCTGGGTCCAGTAGCCACGAGTGAGGCCCCGAGAGGCCAGGAAGGCCTCCTTGTTAAAGGTTTCACTGGTCACCTCTGGAGAAGGAAAAGGGGAGGAATTGAGGGCCTAGTGGCTGGGACCCCAGACTTGAGCTCTCCTCAGCCTCCCCTGAGTCTGGTTCTAGTCAGGGAGGGAACCTTGTCTCTGAGTGCGTACAATGCACCACATAATCCTTGTAACAGTTCCATGGGTCTTACATTTGTTAGAATCCCTCTTTTACAGATGAGGAAACTGAGGCTCCAAGAAGTAAAGTGATTTGTTTAAGGTCTCACTGCCAGTTAGTGGTGGAGCTGGGAAGCAAGCCTTTGAGTCCCTAATCCCCAATCTGCTAAACTCGCTCAAGGTCCCAGTCACTCAGTCCTCTGCTTCAGAGACCCTCTCTCCAGCCCCCAACATGGAGTCCCCAGCCCTTATTCCAGGGATCTAGTCTCCAGTTTCAGGCATACAGCCTTCAACCCCAGTAACCTGTTCCCAGGCACCCAGGTCCCAGTCCCAAAGATCTGGTCCCAGTTTCCCCCAACCATTCTAGCCTCCTTATGGTACCTGCAGTGTAGGTAAAAGGCAAGGAAGCTAGTTCCCCTGCTCGCTCCATGAAGGCCGCAAGCCTTGGGCACCAAAATCGGTGGCTCACATCATCTGGGCATCGCCGCCAGTCAGCCCGGAGACAAGCCTCTCCACAGTACAAGACAGCACTACACTGGGGACTGGGGACACAAGGCACCTAGTGTTAATCTAACCTCCCAAGTAGCTAGGACTACAGGTGTGAGTAGCCTCGACACCAAGTAGCTAGGACTACAGGTGTGAGTCACCATGCCTGGCTAATTTTTAAAAATTTTTCGAAGAAATGAAGTCTCACTATGTTGCTCAGGCAGGTCTCAAACTCCTGGGCTCAAGCAATCCTCCTACATCAGCCACCCAAAGAGCTGGGATTATAGGTGCCCAGCCCGTAAATAGCTTGTTTGTTTTTCCCTCTCTATCTTAGCTCCTTGCCCCTCATTTTGTCTGTCTGCTAGGCCCCCCCCACCAGCCTACTTTTTTTCTGTTTGCTTGTCTGTTGGGGTCTTCCTCTCCCTCCAGCTTCGCAGGCTGCTCACCAGGGTGTCAGCTTCACTTCAAAGCTGTGCCTGTGACAAACATGGCACGTTCGAGCCCGAAGGGAAGCAAAGGTGAAGCCTGGTCGGGGACCCCATGTCCGCATTGGGGTCTTGGCTAACTTCACGCCCAGCCTTGGTACTCGGTTCTCCAGCTCTCTGAATAGGAGTGGAGATGGCATCAGGCTGGGGGGCTCAGTAGTAATCCAGGTTCCCAGACTCCCCCACCCTCAGATTCCACATTTCTGTACCGATGCAGCTGGGCGTCTCCCACAGTAAGCTGTCGGGGCTTTCGGGGATCCCCAGAGCCCATGGGGCAGGCCATGCTGTGGCAGAGGAGAGCATAGGCCCGAGAAGCCAAGTTCTCAGTCCCTGAGCCCCTGGTGACAGTCCCTTGGGCTCCATCCATTAGCAGATCAATGCCCAAGATGGTGCCATGCTCATCTGTCACCAGTAAGAGGCAGGACAGGTGCAGGGGTGCAGCCTCTGAGGAAAGAGGGAAAAGTTGGGGTGGGAAGACAGCAGGAGACAAATATGGTCACAGTGAGGGGTTCCAAACTCACATGCCTAACAGGGGCTAGGCTAGGCAAGTAACTTCAGCGAGTACAGGGGACTAGGCAGAGAGGGCATGCTCCATCCCAAGGGGACAGCTGCTGCCTATGACCAGAATGCGCTGCCATGCAGAAATATAGGCCCCCTGTCACAACTTTAGATTCTTCTTTTTCTTTTTTTATATTTATATATTTTTTGAGACAGAGTCTCACTCTGTTGTCCAGGCTAGACTGAGTGCCGTGGCGTCAGCCTAGCTCACAGCAACCTCAAACTCCTGGGCTCAAGCAATCCTCCTGCCTCAGCCTCCAGAATGGCTGGGACTACAGGCATGCGCCACCGTGCCTGGCCAGAACTTTAGATTTTTCTTGAGAATGTGTAAATGCAGATTTTTGAATTATTTTTCTTTCAATGTTTAAATGTTGACTCAAAAAAACAAAAAACATTGAGGGTCAATGAAAACACCTTTTCTGGGCAGATTGGCCTGAAGGCCACCACCCAGAACTCCCCCTGGGTTCTGAGTGGCCTGGGAGGGCTTTGGAAGGGGAGTATGGCTGGGCAGGGGTAGGGCAGCGGCAGCCCTGGGTTCTTACCACTTCTCTGTCCCTTCCTCTTCTCAGGTCCCGTGTCATCCTCCACCCTGTCCTCTCGGCAGCCATCCTCACCACCTCCTGCCTCCTGCTCAGCCTCCTCTGCCTCCCCTGGAGGGTTTGCTTCCAGGGGGGGCTCCTTGATGGTAGGGGCTGGCTCCCCACCCTCCTCGGGTTCTACCTTCTCTGTGCCTGCACCCTTCTTCTCTCCATTCTCTTCTTCTTCATCTTCAGCCTCCTCCTCCCCTTCCTCCCCATCCTCTAGGCTGATGAAGCTGATGTAGGGGCTCAGGTCTCGCAGGTGGAGTGGAGGCTCATCTCCCAGGAGCCGGGCAGCCCCCAGGCCTGGTCCAGGGCCTGGCTCTGCCCCTTGCCCCAGGCTGATGCCCACATTACGGTTGGGCAAGACATGCAGTACCCAAAGGGCAGGGTCCTGGGGCAGCCTTCTGATCTGGGCCTCCAGCTGTCGCCAGTGGCCCTCAAGGCTGGCCCCTGCAGCTCCGCGCTCTGCCACAAACTTTCGGAACCAGCCAAAGAGGAGGGCAGCGAAATCAAGAAACTCATCTCGGTATCCAGACACAAACTCCATGTCTTCAGGGGCACAGGGCCTGGGCCCAGACTGAGCAGAGGAAGAGATATATTGTTAGGGACAGGGTAGTGGTGAGAGTTTGGGGGTGGGGCACAAAATTGGGGAGAGGGGGTTTGAGGGTCACTTGGGGTGGGATCTATAGATGAGTGTTCAGAGCTGAGAATATAGTTTTCAGGGCTGAGGATGGGAGTTCAGGTATGAAAAAGGGGCGGCTGGACCTGAAAGTGTGCGATTAGGGTTGCAGATGAGTATTCAGGGATGAGACGGTATTTGGGGTTTAAAATTTGAGGACTGAAACCCTCAAAAGTAGGGTTTAAATTAAGAATAGAGATGAGGGAGGGCTAATCCTATCGGGAAGGGTTTGGTGAGGAGGGAAGAATTTTGGATCCGCCTGTTGGGTATGGGTAGAAGAGCCAGGGCATCCCTGGGCTTGGAGTAGTTTGGCCGGGAGCCCCGGCGCCCCACTCCTCCGGTACCTGCAGCCGCCACCACTTTTCGAAGGTAAATACCTCGGGGGCTTGGGGGGTGATTCGGTCGTGACGTCAGGGCTGCCCGAGCCCACGGCCAGCTCCTCCGCGGTCACGCCCCCATGGCCTGGGGCGTCCACTGGTGGAGCGAGTCTGGGGCAGGCGTGGCGACTCTCCCTCGGCCATGTGACTGAAGCCAGGGAAGCGAAAGCATCTTGGAGGGGCGAGGCTGTCTAGCCGCTCACTCATACCGGCGACCTGGGCGGGTGGAGGGCACTGGCACTCCTGAGCCGAACCGAATCCGCCCGTGGGGCCCATGGCCCGCCTGCCCCTTCCTCGCCCCGCGTCGCCCGGCAGCCTGGGTTTTCTTTCGGTTTCTTCGAACCTTCCTGGCTGCCCCTTGGACTGAGGGCCGGGCCGGGCGCGGGGGCGCTGGGCCGGGGAGCTCCGCCTCCGGGGTTTCCCCGCGGTGGGCGGCTGGCGGGGCGCGGGCCCGGCCGTACCGACCGCGCACGGTCCGTTCTCCGCGCCGCGAGTGCAGGCAGGACCGCGCCGCCGCCTCGCGCCCCTTCGACGCCCGGGACTGGAGCGGGCGGCCGCCGTCTCCTCCAGAATCTCTGGCGGGCGCGGGGAGAAGCCAAAGCCACGGAGAGCACTCTGGAGCCCATCCGGGAGGCAGACAGGTCGAGGCAGCTCCATTCCCCCAAACTCCGCAAGTCCCGAGATGAGTCGAGGCTGGGGATTCTGGTTCTGCGCGGTCGGACTCCTGCTAGCGCTACAGATTCCGCCAGGTGAGGTGGGGGTGGGTGGGTGAGGGCGCCGCTGGAGGCCGAGACCCCGGAGTCCCCGGGCCAAGGGGATGAGTGGGGCGAGGAGACACTAGGGCTACGGAGTTAAGTGCCGAGCCAGGCGCTGCCAGGGTCTCCTGGGCAGCTGAGACAAGAAGGCCAGCCGCCTGAGGTTGGGGACAGGCTGGGGGACAGACACCTGGGCCCAGGTGGGATTACGGACGTTTTGGGAGTGTGATGTGTGGGTTGAGCCTGACAGACTCTGGGGCCTAGGGGAGAGGCTGCAATGGGGCAGGGGATTGGAGGCTAAGTAACAGCAGCGGGGAGGGGAGGCCCTTGGCTGGGGAACCTCTGCTGACCACCTCTATCCCGTGCAGGTGATGGCAATGAGGGCAGCGTCACTGGAAGTTGTCACTGTGATAGAACATTTTCTTCTGACTCCCCACCAAAGGTTAAATACAGGAATCATCTCCGAAAACAACTGAAAACCTACCACCGTTGTCCTCGATATATCAGGTAGTCTCACCTGTACCTGGGAGGGCAGCTCCTATGCAGTCCCTCCCTGCCAGGTGCCTCCAGGACCCTCTCTAATCAAACCCAAACTCCTTTCAGGAGGACCTTACCCCCCTGCCCCCCTTTTGGGTTCTGTTTGCTCCAGTTTTCACATCTTAAAACACCTTAATTTCTTTGGTCCAAATATCTGGGGATTCCCAGTTCCAGCAGAAATAGCTTTTTCTTCCCGACTTCACATCTTTGGAATGAGGAAACTCCTGGGCAAGGGAAGGAGCCACAGCTGAGACCAGGTTCTTTTTTCCTGTTCTTTGAGACAAAGAGTCTCACTGTGTTGCCCAGACTAAAGTGCCATGGCGTCAGCCTAGCTCACAGCAACCTCAAACTCCTGGACTCAGCAATCCTCCTGCCTCAGCCCCCTGAGTAGCTGGGACTACAGGCATGTGCCACTATGCCCGGCTAATATTTCCTATATATTTTTAGTTGTTCAGCTAATTTCTTTCTATTTTTAGTAGAGATGGGGTCTTGCTCTTGCTCAGGCTGATCTTGAACTCCTGAGCTCAAAGCATCCACCCACCTCGGCCTCGGCCTCCCAGAGTGCTAGGATTACAGGCGTGAGCCACCAAGCCCCGCCTGAGACCAGGTTCTTTTTGTTGTGCAGGTTCCACCTACCTTTCGGGAGTGTGTGTGGGGGCAAGAAAGACCAGTGGGTTGAAGAATTGATGAGCTGCTTTGATCACAAAGGTAAGAGCTTCACCCACCTCTTCAGGCTTTGCCTCCAGGGCTCAGTGGCCTCCACTTCACAATTTTCTTTGCCTCAGCCCTTTCCCCATTGATGTTACACATTCCTACAATGATCTGGCCAAAGTATTTTCATTTCAGACTCTGTTGGCCAAAGGTCATTCACCACTACCTTCATGATTTTTGCCAATCATTCTACCACATGTGCTATTATTATTATTATTATTATTATTTTTGAGACAGAGTCTCACTTTGTTGCCCAGGTTAGAGTGAGTGCCATGGCATCAGCCTGGCTCACAGCCACCTCAAACTCCTGGGCTCAAGCAATCCTACTGCCTCAGCCTCCCAAGTAGCTGGGACTATAGGCATGTGCCACCATGCCCGGCTAATTTTTCTATATATATTAGTTGGCCAATTAATTTCTTTCTATTTATAGTAGAGATGGGGTCTCGCCCTTGCTCAGGATGGTTTTGATCTCCCAACCTTGAGCAATCCACCCGCCTCTGCCTCCCAGAGTGTATTTTTTTTTTTGAGACAGTCTCACTCTGTTGCTCGGGCTAGAGTGCCATTGCGTCAACCTAGCTCACAGCAACCTCAAACTCCTGGGCTCAAGCAATCCTTCTGCCTCAGCCTCCCGAGTAGCTGGGACTACAGGCATGCGCCACCATGCCCGGCTAATTTTTTCTATATATTTTTAGTTGTCCAATTAATTTCTTTCTATTTTTAGTAGAGACTGGGTTTTGCCCTTGCTCAGGCTGGTTTTGAACTCCTGACCTTGAGTGATCCGCCCACCTCGGCCTCCCAGAGATGTGCTATTATTTACTTAATATTTTTTCTTGAAATCAAGGCATTACTTTTGTTTTCTAATATTTTATTATGAAAATTTAGATATAAACAAGTTAAACGAATTATACAGTGAACATCCACATGCCCACTACCTAGATTCTACACTATTTGATATATATTTTTATATAATATTTACATAATAAAACAAAGATATTTTATAGTTTACAATATTGACTTTATAGCATTTTACTATATTTGCTTTAATTCACATCCATCTGTCTATCCCTTTATCCATTATGAATCACCTTATTTTTTGATGCATTTCAAAGTAGGTTACAGGCATCATTGTACTTCATCCCAAAACATTTCAGCATGTATATATCTAGTAGGGGTCAATCTCTTAGTGTTCTTTTTCTTCTTTTGAGGTAAAATTTACATACAATGAAATGAATAAACCCTAAGTGTACACAAACCAGTTTTGAAAAACTTAAATAGCAACTTGTCCTAAGCAATAACATCTGTGAAGTCAAAAGTTTGATGTGCTGGTTGTATTTTTCTCTTAAAATATACAACCATTCAAAGTGTTCTTCCATGCCCTAGCTACAGCTGTCTTGTGTAGCAGCGGTGGTGCCCATACTGCCCTTCAGACTGCTGAGACCTATGTTATTTCATTTAATCCTCCCAGCTACCCTGGCTCTTGGTACTAAAATTATCCTCATTTTATAACTGAAAGATATGAGTCACAGAGAGGATAGAAACACTGGCAAGGTCACACGGCTACTTTGTAGCACAGCCAGGGGTGCAACCGTGGGCTCTCCTGACTTCTCAGTTCAGACCACTGGTCCCAGTGGTTGCATCTTGTGGTTTAATCACTTCCTTGTCCCCTACTGTTCCCCTTTGTTGCTGCCTTCCTCTCCTCACCTTCAGCTGTCCTGTTGATGTTCTCCCTGCCGCAGTGCTCTTTCCTCTGTCAGAGCTCAGAACCCCAAAATATGGCACCTTAGTAATTAAGAAAACTGCAGAAGCAAGAAGCTCACTCCAAGCTTCCCCTGTCTTTCTGTGTGAGAGCTAACCACAAAGGAATTCTCTGGAAGTTAGTCATAACACCCTCATTCCAGAAATGTCCTGCCCTATACTGGAGGCCAAGAAGACTCTAAAACAAACAGGCCTTGCTGTTCCCCCCTTTTGGTCCAATCACACTTTTATGCAACTATTCTTTCTTCATTGAACCTAAGTATAAAAATAGTTTTCCCTGGGTATTTGGGTCTTCATTTCTGAAGGCTGCCATTTCATGTGGCACTTTGATTAAATTTGTTGTGCTTTTCTCTTGTTAATGTTTTTTTGTTATGGGGTGTCAGCCATGACTCTTATGATGGGTGGGGAAAAGATACTACTTTTTCTCCCCTACTCCCCTATCTGCCTCTTCACCTTGTCCCCGATAGCCCTGATTCCTCACTTTTTTTCTTTCCAGAATGTGGACATGCTTACTCGGAGACTCTGGCCCGCCAGAAACATTTACCTCCTCCCAGCACCCATATTTCTGAGCCCTCAGAGGGGGCACCTTCAGACATGCGCACCCCTGCTCAGACGCTCATGCCATCCACTCTGCAGTGTACCCAGCACCCCACCCTTCCACCAGGATCACTGTCCTTGGACGAAGAGCTCCCTCATCCCAATGAAACCACCACTCCCACTGTGGGCCACAGTCTTGGAGTTGGGCATAAGGCTGGGGAGAACCAGAAGCACCTGGAAGAGAATGCTGGTCCTGAAGCTAGGATATCAGCCTTAGTAGCAGTGCCATGCCTCCTGGGCTTCATCTTTATCCTCACTGGAATCCTCGCGTGTGTGCTGTGCAAGAGGAGGAGGCAGTCCTCTCCAGGTAAACTGACCCTCTGAACCCTACCCCCCGCAGGGACTCATAGCTTCCTTGGGAGGATCTTGCCCCTAGTAGCTCAGGTGGCTGGAAACCAGGCCCAGGCACAGAAATATGAAGGTTGCCTGTACCATGGACCACAGGCTGGGAGGGCAGAGTCAGCCAGAGTCCATAGAGTAGAGAGGGAGGGGAGCCACCATGGGCCCAGGGACCAGTGTGCTTGGAACAATAAGATGGCTATTCCATGAGGGTCAGGGTATGAAGATTAAAAAAAAAAAAGATGCAGGCTAGACACTAAGCTAGTGGGAAATGAAGCTGTGGAGGAAGGTGAAGGCCATTCATTCAATTCATAAATCTTTACTAAGCACCTACTGTGTACCAGATCATAGGGTTAATGTCTTAGAGTCTGACTCTCTAGTTCAAGCTATCAATCCCACCACTGCCTTGACCTCAGAGTTCATCTCTCAATTTCTTTATCCTTTTCAGATTTGCAATTTCATTACACAATTGTGGCACCAGATTCCAACGCCTGAGTCAAGAACAGGAGCTTGTGATGGTAGAGACTGTGATTTATTTTTGTAAAAAGTCCTTATGGTTAACCTCTGGCACGAGTAGATGCTCAATACGTATCTCTTAATATTTAGTAAACGACTAACTAGCTGCTGCTCTCTCTTAGAACTCTCATTTTTTAAAAAACTGCTGTATTACAAAATATTCCTTTTATATTGTGTAATGATTGCTTGAACAATTCTCTACGTGTATTTTTTAACTACTAAAATTTATTTTTGTAATGACTGACTCTTCTTTCTGTGGACATTGGCCTCAGACCCTTTATGATTCCAGGCTTCAGTTTTACTAATGGATTCCTCTTGTCCCAAGTTTCTTTTCACACAACATTAGTTGTTCCTCCCCAACCCCAGCCCTCTCCTACTTCCTCCCTGAACCCCACAACGAAAGCCTGGGCTTTCCCAGCCTCCCTCCTTAGTAGCTTCTGTGTTGCTGCCGCCATATACACTGGTTTTACTTCCTGAATCACTTCGTCAGTCATATACCTCAAATGAGAATCTGTTCTTGTTTTTATTATTTTTTATTATTAAAACCCTTACTTCCTATTCCTGTCTCTTCCAATGAAGAAGAATGTATCTTTACTGGGCCAAGTCATCGGGAAGCCCTGGGGCAGGGGCATGAAGTGTATGAAGAAATGGGTTGAGTGTCTGAATCTCCACCTCCTGTCTGGGCCTCTTGCTTATGGAGTGCAGAGGAGGGGCACCCTGCTGCAGAGGCCAGGGAACAGCTGTGGGCAGGCTTGGGCTTTAGTTTCTCCATTCCCACCTTTTGTCCCTTTGTCCTAGCATTCTCTTGATCAGCAGAGCATGTACCTGTCAGCCTGTGGTCCCCATCCTACAGGTTTCCAGGATCTGTCCCACAGTGCAGGTGATGGTTTCCCTCCAAGCTCTTCATCCACCGCCTTGGCCTAGTTTTCTAGCATCTGCTCACAGGTTCGGGCCACATCACTGAGCTTGAGGCGGGCATAGTCCACTCGCTTCAGAGCCATCTGACAGTCCTTCCTTGAAGAGTAGCTGGAGCCCTCATGGGGCTGCCCTGTGGCCACCTACAGGACAGTTAGAGTGATCAATGGAGCATGGGCTCTTTTACCCATACCCTGGCCTGGCATCAAGTCTCTTGTTTCATTTCTTCCCTGAGTTTGAATCTGTTATGCCACCTGGTAGCTGGGTGACATGGGGTGAATCATTTAACTTCTGTTAACCTCATCTTTAAAGTGAGGTGGCAATAACTACTTTCTAGAGTTGTTGCAGGATAAGATAATGTACAGCGTCTTGCACACTGTAAAAATTCGTAATTGTTGGTAGCCCTTGTTACGACTTCAGAATTCAATCCTGTCCCTTTTCTCAGAATGTAAACATCTGCGGCCTCATGCACTTGATGTCAGGCCAAGTTTCCCTGGACAAAGTCCTGTGGCTTTAGCATTACACACCCTCCTCCAGGCACTTCCCTATCTGGCAGCTTATGTAATGCTACCCCTCCTCCACGAGGTAGGCAGGGACGCCTTTAATGTCTTCCTTTTTTTTTTTTTTTTTTTTGGAGACAGCGTCTCACTTTGTTGCCCCGGCTAGAGTGCCGTGGCATCAGCCTAGCTCACAGCAACCTCAAACTCCTGGGCTCAAGCAATCCTGCTGCCTCAGCCTCCCGAGTAGCTGGGACTACAGGCATGCGCCACTATGCCTGGCTAATTTTTTCTATTTTTAGTTGTCCAGCTAATTTCTTTCTATTTTAGTAGAGACGGGGGTCTCGCTCTTGCTCAGGCTGGTCTCGAACTCCTGAGCTCAAACAATCCTCCCGTCTCGGCCAACAGGCGTTAGCCACCGCGCCGGGCTTAATTATTTCCTTTTAAAGGAAGAAACCGGTCCTGGAAGGCCGCCCAACACACTCACCTGGGTGAGGTAGCGGATCTGGGCCGACAGCTCCGCCTCGACGTGCTGCACTGAAGCGGTGAAGGCCGCCGCCTGCCGGTCCAGGAGCCGCTCATTGGTTTTTTCCTTGGACAATTCTAGGATGACAGTACCTGCCATGGCCAAGAGAGGGCGCAGTTGCCAGGCAACTGCCAGCACAGCCCCGCCCCAAGGCCTGCCCCTCACCCGCACCGCTAGTACAGCCCGCCCCAAGGCCTGCCCCTCACATCCCGCACCGCCAGTACGGCCCCGCACCGCCAGCATAGCCCCGCCCTAAGGCCTGCCCCTCATACTCCGCACCGCCAGTACAGCCCCGCACCGTCAGTATAGCCCCGCCCTAAGGCCTGCCCCTCACAGCCCGCAACGTCGCCGCGCATGCTCTTAGGATCCCTCCCAATCCTGCTCCAAGTCTCCGATTCTCGCATGTGCGCGCAACTCGGCCTCGCTATCTCACTGCGGACCTGCATTCTGAAGGATGGCGCCAATTTCCCTTTCAATGTCTTCCAGGGCGCGTAGTCGCTCGTTCGCCAGGCTGTATGTAGCCATCATGCGTCTGAGAATCTTCCACGGGATTTCCCCCTGGAAACGCGAGGATTGGTCCCGGAAGTATCCCTGGGTTTGCGCCTGCGCAGAGGACGCTGTCTAGCGCACACTACAATTCCCAGGATGCTTAGCGCAGCCGCACGCTTCTCGGTCCACCTGGTGAACTACAGCTCCCAGGGAGTCCTGCGCGTGGCCGGATCTGCGCCTACACCGGGCGAGGGTGGGGTACCTGTGGTAAGAGGCGATATGGAAATATCCCGAAGCCTAAAGCCGTTCACGCCTGTCATCCGTCAGTATACTGTCTTGTGGCCTATGTTTAATTCTACGAGAATTTGTTAAGTGTCTGCTGGGTGCTAGGTGACCAGAGTGGGAGTTTTGGGGGCATTCCTTCAGACTGAATAGCCCTGGGCCCTTTGTTCACTCCACCCAAGGAATGCTTGACTTGGTGAGTGTTACGTTAGTCTTCCTAGCGCTTCCCTCTGACCATGAGCCCAGCTGGAACACAGACTACTGATATATTCTCAGATGCTGGCTCCTTCCAGCCCATTTCTCTTTCCCTTTCTGATTACCTTTTATGTGCTGGGCTCCGGGGAATACGAAGATGAATGAGATGGACTCTCACGTGATAATGGAGTAGATGTTTTGTTAGAGCTGTGCCCAGAGTATATGGCAAGGATCACGGAGAAAGGATTATTAGAGGAAGTGCTGCTTAAATTGAAACTTTTTATTTTTTCAGGGAGAGTTTAGCTCTGTCACCCAGGCTGGTATGCAGTGGTGTGGTCATAGCTCAGTGCAGCATTGAACTCCTAGGCTCAAGCAATCCTCCCACTTTAGCCTCTCCAGTAGCTAGGACTACAGGTGCGAACCACCACGCCCAACTAATTTTGAAATTTTTTGTAGAAACAGGATCTTGCTATGTTGCCCGGGCTGGTCTCAAACTCCTGCCTCTGCCTCCCAAAGTTCTGGGATTACAGTCATGAGCTACTGCTCCCAGCGTTTAACTGAATTTTAAATGGTTGACTAGGTGGCTGAGAGGTGGGAGTGGAAAAGGGAAACAGCATATGCAAGAGCGTGGTGCTGTGAGGGACCTAGCGCATTTGAAGTCCAGCAGGGGGCTCAGTTTGGCTAGAGTGCATGGAGTATTGTGGAGGTTAGGTGTGACAGTGGTGAGACTGAAAGGAGAGAGAGATCAGGAAAAAGCTTGCCAGGTAAGTAATTTGGACTTTATTCTGAAGGCATTTGGGAGATTCTGGGATTATAGGTGTGAGCCACTGTGCCCAGCCAGGAGGATTATTTGAAGTCATTAGGCCATCAGATATTTTTCTTGACTCCATATATTAATATGTTGGTGACTAATCTCCTTCAACCCATCAGAATACTGGAGGTTTCTTTGTTGGAGATGGAAAACAGGGTTTTTAGCTTGGATGCCACCTGGGCGTAGCTGAGGGCAAGAGTACTGCATTGAAAACAGAGATTAAGTGAAAGTTTATATACTGAATGGTGGTTTCTGAAACTCTGGTGACGAGGCTTATACTTTCCAGATCACAGACTAGAAGACTTTTCTCTGGAGAATTTGATAGTTAGAGAAAAGACCTAAGGATGTTAACATCAGGGGTTCTCCAACCAAACAGTTGGCCAGATCTCCACATAGTGAAACTCACAGTTGGTAAGTCCCATCTGTGTACATGGAACTTATACTCAACTTCTTAGCATCTCACTCTTAAATATGAGCAGAAAGCAAAAGGTTTCTAGATATTCAAAGAAACTTTCTTTTTTTAAAAATTTATTTTTTAATTTAAGCGGGGAGAGGCGGTGAGGGAGCAGTGGCAGCAAGAGCACCCTCCATCACCCCACCACTCCCCTCCTCCGAAGAAACTTCTAACATGAAAGACAGAGACCAAAATAAAACGGAAAAAAAAAAACAAAAAAAACCCCAAAAAACAACTGTCGAAGCTCTTGGATAAAAGATACTGTAAAAAAGAATTGAATCTAAGAAAGCATCCTTGAAAAATCAAACTATGGGGGAAGTAATGAAAAATCTATCACAAGAGTTGATAAGAGAAAGGGTTGAAAGAGAAATTGAGGAACTCTTCCAGCAAGCAAAGCAAAGAAAAGAGATGGCATATAGGAAAGAAAATTAGAGAATCAATCCAGGAGACTTACATTCTAGAAGGAGAGATCACAGAGAAAATGACGGGGGAAGAAAGGACCTATGCTTTCAGATTAAAAGGGCCCATCAAGTGCCCAGGGAAATGAAGGAAAACAGACCTGAGAACACTAGACTCAAAGAAAAAGGCATTGCAAAAGCTTTCATAGAGAAAACAGACCATATGCTAAGAATCAGCAACCAGAATGGCCACTGGGCCTTTTTTTTTTTTTTTTTTTTGAGACAATCTTGCTCTGTTACCCAGGCTAGAGTGCAGTGATCATATAATAGCAAATTGCAACCTCTAACTCCTGAGCTCAAGTGATCCTCTGACTTTAACCTCTTGAGTAGCTAGGACTACAGGTGTGTGCCATCATACCTGGCTAATTTTTAAATTGTTTTTGCAGAAATGGGGTCTGGAATCGTTGCCCAGACTGGTCTTGAACTCCTGGGCTCAAGCAATCTTCTGCTTTGGTCTTCCAAATTGCTGGGATTACAGGTGTGAGCCACTCGGCCTGGCTGGGCCTCTTAATAGTAATGTTCCTCACTAGAAGACAGTAGAGCAATGCCTTCAACATTTTGGAGGAAAGTGATTTCCAATCTAGAATTCTATACTCCAGCTATGTTAGGGTGAAGACCAAAAATGTAATGACTCAACAAAATTTTTTGTCATAAAACAGTTCAGTGTGCTCCACAAATCATACAGGGACCAAGGCTAGCAGTGCAGCTCTGCCATCCTTTAGGGTCTTAAAAGTATGATCTGCAGATTGGCAGTATTGACATTACCTAGAAGCTTGTTAGAAATGCACAATCTCACTTCCCCCCCTGGACCTACTGAATCAATGTATATATTTTTTTGTTTGTTTGGGGTTTTTTTTTTGTTTGTTTGTTTTTTTGAGACAGTCTCACTCTGTTAGGGTAGTCTCACTCTACCCTCAGTAGAGGGCATGGCATCAGCCTAGGTCACAGCAACCTCAAACTCCTGGGCTCAAATGATCCTCTCACCTCAGCCTCCCAAGTAGCTGGGACTACAGGCGCACACCATGACACCCTGCTGATTTTTCTATGTTAGTAGAGATGGGGTTTCGCTCTTGCTCAGGCTGGTTTCAAACTCCAGAGCTCAAGCACTCCTCCTGCCTAGGCCTCCCAGAGTGCTAGGATTGCAGGCGTTAAGTACGGATACTGGGCCAGTGTCTGTGTTTTAAGATCCCCAGGTGATTAGTATGCACAATAAAATTTGAGAAACACTGCTTTAGGGCATTGTCATTTGCATTGTCAAAACTGAGTTGCTGCCATCCCTGGGTTGCAGCTGGCAGGAAGGGGAAAGAGAAAATGTGGAGGAGGTCTGGCTAGGAAGTGGCCTATTTCATTTCTACTCACTTACCATTGAAGAAAACTTAGTTATATGATCTCACCTAATTTGGGGGTTCAGGGAAATCCAGTCCTTACCTAGGCAGCCAGGTATTGTTCTAGTACCATTGAAGAATAGATTTTAGGGGATATCTAGAGTCTCACAAAGCCAAATTCTCAATTATGAACGTAGAGTAAAAGACATTTTGATATGTACAAGGTCTCAAAAATTTTTTATGTGTATGCTTTCTCAGGAATTCATCAGTTAGATCCAGAAGAGGAAGATAGGGGAGCCAGGAACTAAGGCTGACTCATGAGAGGTGAATGGGAACTCCAGGGTTATGGTGAAGGGAAATCCAGGGGACTTGAAGAACAACCAGTTCAGAATGGAGCAGATTAGAAGGATACTGGAGAGATTTAAGAGGTGAACAACTGTTTTGATTTAAATGAATTGAGAGGATATATAGACGTTTGGAGAAGAGTATAGGGCTGATTAGTGATAAATTGAGAGAATAAGCAAATTTTAAAATGACAGTTATTTAGGGAAAATGAAGTTGTACAGGAAGAGAAGGGTAATTATAATATACCATGTGACTCAGCCGTCAATAACACTTGCATAGGCATAATTAAATACTGAATATGGATCTAACCTCAATTGATACAATTCTTTTGGGAGTATAGGGTTTTGGGAGGAGGGAAAGTATTTCATCTTGGGGCTCTGGGGCATAAAAGGGAACTCAGTCTTCACCTTATATATCAGGGAGCTAGTAGACGATGCTAGTAGACGTTTAAAACTAAAATCAATCAAGAAGTAGCAAAATAAGCATGTTAGGGATATGGAGGCAAATGCCAAAAGAAACATCTAAAAGAGGTGAAAATCTCAGGTGGTTTGTGGTCCAAAATAGTAAAAAAAATAAAAAATAAAAAAAAAAAATAAATAAAAGAGGTGAAAGTAATTGTCTCTGGGGAGAAGGAAATTGGAGCGGGGGAAGGGTTCTGGTTTTTATTATAATAGGTCTTGTAGTACTATCCAACTCCTTAAGCTTTGGAAAAAAAAATATATATATAACTTTGAAAACATACATAACTTTGAAAATTAAAAGTAAAGAATGAAAAGCAAGAGAGGAAATAGAAGCCGGGCGTGGTGGCTCACGCCTGTAATCCTAGCACTTTGGGAGGCTGAGGCCGGCGGATTGCTCAAGGTCAGGAGTTCGAAACCAGCCTGAGCGAGACCCCGTCTCTACCAAAAATAGAAATAAATTAATTGACCAACTAAAAATATATATACAAAAAATTAGCCGGGCATGGTGGCGCATGCCTGTAGTCCCAGCTACTCGGGAGGCTGAGGCAGGAGGATCGCTGAGCCCCGGAGATTGAGGTTGCTGTGAGCCAGGCTGACGGCACTCACTCTAGCCTGGGCAACAAAGTGAGACTCTGTTTCAAAAAAAAAAAAAAAAAAAAGAGAGGAAATAGAGATGTACTTTACTATGAAAGAGACCTAAGAGTGGAGGAGTTTTTTCTTTGTTTTTCTCTCTTCCTCCCTTTCCTCCTTTCAATGGAAGAAACTTGTGTGAGGTTTTTTTGTTTGTTTGTTTTTTGTTTGTTTGTTTTTTTTACTATGGAGGAAGAGCCAGGAGAGACAACAGGTTGAAGAGAGGAATGTGGTTTGATGAATCAAGGTCTTGGAGGAGGTGGGAGGAGAGCGATCTGAGCACAGGTGGAGACATTAGCTTTGAACTGGAGAAGGCAGCTTAACCTTGGCTGTGTAGGAGCATTGGTGTAGATGTCAGCGTTTGTCGGTAGGAGGTGGGAAATTGAAATTGTTCATCCCTCATTGCCTAATCTTTGTGAAAAACAGGAGGAGAAGTCACTATGAGCATGAAGAAGGTGGAATATTAGTGAGTAGGATGGGAGCAAGAGAGGGTGGTGACTCAGGACATGGAGAGGGACAAGGGGTGATCAGGTATTCAGGGCCCAATTTAGGTTACAGACCATAAATCTTTAGGGACCCCAAATCCATACCTAGAATGTGTTCAGAAGTATTTGCTGAATGAAGGGGTAAGTGTGGTTGTATGATTTTTCTTTGGCAGTGCACAGCAGCCCCTGTGTTGGAGCAGAGAAGTGGCAGGAGATAGTTGGACAGATCCGAGGTGTGGTTTGAGAACACGATTGTGAAAGGAGGAGAAGTTGAGTGTGCTGATGAGACAGTGGTTGATATGATGAACTTGAACTATAGGCTAGAAAGAAAAGGAAGTATCAAATTGTGGAAAACAGAAGGGCTAAGAGCTTTGTGACAAAAAAAACAAGAAGCCATTAAAAAAAGTAATTATATCTGATCACATTAAAATAAAAGATTTATGTATTATTACAAATACTAGAAGCCAAATGTTTTGGAACTAGACAGAGGTGATGGTTGCACAACATTGTGAATATACCAAATGCCATTGAATTACACATTTTGAAATAAGAAAAAACTAGATACAAATTCAAAAGACATTGATCCAGTAATTCTACTGTTAAGAATTTGTCCTACAGATATACTTCACATGTGCACAAAAACATATTTTCAAGGATAATTATCATAATATTGTTTGAATTAGCAAAATAGTGGATATTGTACATATTTATCAGTAGGAAACTGGTAAAAATAAATGACCTCTAGGTAATGGAAAGCTGTTCTTTAAAAGAATACAGCGGATCTGTATGTAGTGCTTAAGGAATGCTCTCCTAGATACACTATTAAGTGAAAAAAGCAAGATGTAGAAGAATTCATAGTATGCAACTGCCTGTATTTACGATAAGATGGTGAGTACACATATTCACACATGTATGGCTGAAAATGAAGAGTGTCTTTGGAAGGGTAATCACGGAACTGGTGATCATGACTGCCTCTGTGAGAGAGAAATGGAGGGCAGGCGATTGGACAGGAGGGAGCTGCCCTTTACTATTGACTGTTTTATACTGTTTGGATTTTTTTTTTTTTTTCGAGACAGGGTCTTGCTCTGTTGCCCAGGCTAGAGTGCAGTGGCATCATCATAGTTCACTGCAGCCTCGAACTCCTGAGCTCGAGTGATCCTCCTGTTTCGGCCTATAGGCACACTCCACCACGCCTGGCTAATTTTTCTGTTTTTTGTAGAGACAGGGTCTGCTCAGGCTGGTCTCAAGCAATCCTCCCCCTTTGGCCTCCCAAAGTGCTAGGATTACAGGTGTGAGCCACCATGCCCAGCCTGTTTAGATTTTTTTTAAAACCATGTACATGTATCATCTTCTAAAAACCATTAAAAACATAAAAAGCTAAAAAAAAAAAAAAGCATTGTTTCTCAAAGTGAGTGCTAATTAAAAAATCTAGGTTCATGTATTCTTCTTGGGATCTCCTGACTTAGTATCTGGGAAGGTAGAGCCAGACCCTGGATCTTAGGGTGGGGCTGGGGAGCCCCTTGGTGGGGGTCACACCTTCTATCTGGAGCCTGGGAGGCTCCTGGAGGAGGGCTTTGGTGGTTGCCGCTGCCAACTGACTTAATTAATGGAAGTAGCAGCTGCGTGGAGGCCGAACTGAACAGAGATCTGGCTCTATCTGGATCTATCATTCCTTCCAGAGGGTTCTGATTCTCCTGAAAAAGTTTGAGATCCATTGGTTTAGAGGTCAAGGAATAGGTATGTGGGAGTCAGAGGGATGTTGGAGATGAATGTTTTAGAGGAGATAGTTCTTCCACATGATAAAAGTCCAGGGTATGCAGGGGAGGCAGCTACTGTGTCGGGGTAAGCAAGGTCATTCTGGCAGCACTTTAAGCCTGTGGATAAGTAATGATCTAATTAGATGTCATGAGCTGTAACATAGACTAATGGCCTGTGTGAGCTGCCTCCATCTGCCTTACCAGCCTCATCTGGAACTACTTCCCTCTGGCTGTGTCTGTCCTAGTCCTGGCCTCTTTCAGCCCCTAAAATGAGCTTTGTTCCTTACCACCTTCACATATGACGTTGCCATTGCCCAGAATGCTCATGCCTGCCTGGTCCTCTATTTCCTCTTCATCTTTCAGTTCTCTGCTTAAAGATCACTTCCTCCAGGGAAATCTTACCCCCAAATCCAGCCTAGGTCAGAACTCCCTATGGTGCATTCTCACAGCTCCTGTACCTTTCCTTTGAAGCATAGATATTGTGATGAAATAATCAGGGAATGATTTAATGTTTGTTTTGGTTCTACTGCTATGTCCCTACACCATGCCTGGTATGTAGTAGGGACTCAAATCAACAGTGTTCATGGGGCCTGGCGCAGTGTATCATGCCTGTCTCTGGGAGGCAGAGGCAGTCGGATTGCTTAAGGTCAGGAGTTCGAAACCAGCCTGAGCAAGAGTGAGACCCTGTCTCTACTAAAAATAGAAACAAATTAATTGGTCAACTAAGACTATATAGAAAAAATTAGCCGGGCATGGTGGCGCATGCCTCTAGTCCCAGCTACTCAGGAGGCTGAGGCAGAAGGATCTCTTGAGTCCAGGAGTTTGAGGTTGCTGTGAGCTAGGCTGACACCAGCCATGGCACTCTAGCCCGGGCAACAGACTGAGACTCTGTCTCTAAAATAAAATTAAAAAAAATAAAAATAAAATAAAATAAAAAGAGTGTTCATGGAATGAATAAAGGAGCCTTAAGAGAAAAATCAGAGAAAGGTTGGACTACAGCAGTGGGAGTGGGCGATGCAGGTGAGAAATGTCCCTGGTGTGTTGCTAACTCCCTCTAGCCCAGCCTGAGGCTTGGGCCAAGCCTCAGGGAGTCCCTGCTGAACGCCACAGGAGCAGTACTAGGATGCAGGCCCCAGGACTCTGGCTCACAGCAGCATGACTTTCTGGGCTTCCCAAGGCCTCGGCTTCTGTATTAGAATATAAGTTCAAGACACCACAGAGATGGCGTGTGGCTTCTATTTGGCAAGGCCTGCAGTTGCAGTTCCACTGATCCCAGGAATGGACTGCTTGAGCAATGGTAAGGAGCAATGGAAATGAACACAACCCGGTCACACTGTGGTCATGTGTGTCAGCCGCAACAGGGAAGAGCCTGCCCTGCCCAGGTCTCGTGAGCATCTCATCTACAGGGAAGTTAGTTATTATTTCCCCTGTAAATGACCAAGTTTACTTAGTGGCTTTACCAAGGTGTACCCTTGAATTTGGACTGACCAAATCAAGTTTTGATGTTTACCTTGAATCACAGGCACAGCACAGTCATTCAGTAAACATTTATCAATAGCCAGTGTGGCAAGTGCTTTTTGAGTCCTCATGCACAGCTCATAGAACCATGAATGAGCACACTATACACTCTAAATGCTCCAGAGAACACGTACACACTCATGCCTATTAAAAGGTTTATTTTCTTCTTTATGCTCAGAAACAAAGCAACAGCCTTGCCCCCCCAAGGGTCTTATCGAATGGGAGGCAGAGAGAGTGACAGGAGGGGGTGTTGGTGTGAGGTTGAATGTGGTAGTTCTTTCTCCCCCTTTCCCTACTACCACTTCTCTTTTCAGTGTCCCCTCCAAAAAATTTAGGGATGAACACAGCTTGCCACCCGCTGGGGGGCTGGAGAAGCAGAGCTGTAGTCAAAAAATTAATGCCCACTTTCAGCAAGAGACCGGTCCAGTGCGTATGTTGGGATGGGGGAGAGGGAGCGAAGGGGTTGGTTGAGGAAGCTGCCGGATGGAGGGGAGGGGAAGAGAGGCTGGGACACCTCCCCTCAGTGACAGTGGGGATCTTGGTCCTGCCCCTACCTCTCCCAGTACCATCCACTCCCTTCTTCCAGCCCCCCTTCCTAGCAGAATTGATCATCGTAGTCGTCATCCTTCATCCCCTTCAGCCGAAGCCGGGCAAAGTCCTCAAACACAATGTCGTCGTCTGTGGCATAGCTTGGTGGTGGAAAGGAGGGGGGTGAGGTGGGGGCTTCTGACCCTTTTTTCAGCCTCCCACTCCCTGCCTCCCCACCACCAGGGACAGAGGTGTTTGCAAGAAAGGATAAACAAGGGCAGCAACAGGCAGCCTCACAAGGCTGAGGCATCTCGGTGGTGATGCTTCAACCACCCTTCCCCCCAGAGAAGAAAACAGGAGGTATGAGGGCTGATTTGAATGTTGTGGGAATCTCTGTCCAAAGAGGTCAAAGCAGGGGAATGAGTTTCTTACTTGGTATCAAATTCAATGAGGTTGGTATCCACGGGGACATCTGTTTCTGGAGCGGCTGAGGGGAAGAGAGAGGCTGGGTGGGTAGGTGCTGGAAAGACCAGTTTTTCTCCTCTTGCCCTGCTTCAGACCCTCCTCTCAGGGCCCTGGGGTGGGTGGCATGCTCACCTGTCTGGGGTCTGGGGAGGGTGATGTGGTCATGGGGCTTGGGGTGCATAAGAACGAAAGGCAGCTCCACCGAGACATCCCTGGGGAGAGGGAGAGGCGGCATGAAGAGGACGATGACACCAGGCCAGAGAGAACCAACTGTGACCCCAACCCGGGCTCCTCCATGGAACTCACCCGCCTCGAGACACCACCAGCTTCACCTTGACCCTGTAGGACACCAGGATTCCCAGCACTTCCTTGTTGGCACCCTCCTTCACGCTGCAATTGGGGGTGGGGGGAGTTGGACCAGGGCCCACTGCCTTGTCACCTAGCCCACCTGGGGCTCCCATCAGGATTCTGAACGGAACTATACTGGCCTGCAGGGCTCCAGCAGCGTGGGCTGTGCGGTCACCATGGTAAAGTACGCCACAGCGTTCGCATGCTCAGAGCCCTCCTGTGGCCTTGTCTCTACCAGTGAAAGCTGACCTCCTCCTCTTCTCACAGCCTTGCACTGTCTTGCTCTCCCTTAGACCCTGACCTCACCTCCCACGCCTCTCCTTGTACACAGTTCAACCTCACCACACTGGCCTCCAGGCCTGCTGCGTGTGGTTGTGCAGTGAGAACCCTGCACAAAGGCACCGCTGGAGGTGAAATCCAGCTCTTTGTGAAGCTGCAGAGCTCCGGGGCTGCTGCCTGAGGGCACAATGGCACTACTTCCCTCTGGGTCCTTACTCAAAATTCACCTCTGTATTACGCCATCCCTAGCTACCCTACATACCATGCTCCCACCCCGCACTTTATATCTCCCTTCTCTGCCTTGCTTTTCTCCTTCATACTTGTCACTAAACATGCTGTATATCTGACCACTGATCAGATTTGTCTGTCCTCCCTTTCCCAGGATGTAAGAGTTCTTTTCATCTCTTCTGTTCACTGATCTATCCCTGACACCTAGGACAGAGCCTGGCACACAGGCAGCACTGAATGAATGTCTGTCCCCAGGCCTGCAGGGAACCCCCTCCCGTGCCCCCTCACATGGTACTGGAAGCCAGGTTGGTGTCCTCGTGCTTGAGCTTCCCGTCCAGGGCAAGACCACGCTTCTCCCGGTTGTCACTGAGCAGTGGGGTTATGGTGTACACCTTACAGAACGTGGAACTGGGAGATACCTGGTCACTGGCGGATAGGAATAAAAGAATAAGACTTAGGCCAGGCATGGTGGCTCACGCCTATAATCCTAGCACTCTGGGAGGCTGAGGCAGGCAGATTGCTTAAGGTCAGGAGTTTGAAACCAGCCTGAGCAAGCGCTAGACCCCGTCTCTACCATAAATGGAAAGAAATTAATTGGCCAACTCAAAATATATAGAAAAAATTAGCTGGGCATGGTGGCACATGCCTGTGGTCCCAGCTACTCGGAAAGCTGAAGCAGAAGGATTGCTTGAGCCCAGGAGTCTGAGGTTGCTGTGAGCTAGGCTGACGCCATGGTACTCTAGCTCAGGCAACAGAGTGAGACTCTGTCTCAAAAAAAAAGACTTAGAGGGGCCAGGCTGGGTAAGGGGGCAGCATCTCCCTCCCTCACTAGTCCTTTTCTCCTTGGGCAAAGGTCACGGGAGTAGGTTTTGGCTAAACCTGCTCAGGAAAATAAACAGCGCAGAGCTACCTGGCTGTGGAGGGAACGTCCTTTTAAGTGCAGATGGTTCGGGAAGAATTCTACCTTCCACCTTGCTTCTCCTGTCCTACTCTTCTCCCCTAAGATTGGGACCCGAGTCTGTTCTGATACTCACTCTTGTTCGATCTGAGCCACGGGACACTTGTACTGGGCAGTGCTGAAGAGGCAGATGTCAGCGTACTGTCTCACTGTGGGGCGGGGTGAAGTCAAGCAGCTCTGGATGGAGCGCAGACCAGCACCAGGCCACAGCTCCAGACCACATGGCATGGGCCCCAGGCCCAGCTCCCCAACCCCCACCCCTCTGACACATGGCCCTCTCCAAAGCAGTAAACATGGGGGTCCCACATATCTTTCTGGAACAACCTAAATTCTTTGAGCCCTGGTGGGTCTCCTGCACTGGGATGTGGCCTAGGCTGAGATCACACCAGAAGCCACTTGTGCAGCAACTCCCTCCCCCACGACCCCCTTCCAACCCCCACCTCCTACCAGAGACTTTGATCTTCTTGACGGTCTTGGTGGAGTTGTTGGTGACGTGGACATTGACACTGAGGGGCTCCCCATGGTAATACAGCTTTTGAGGGGAGGGGGTCATGTGAGTTGGATCTGTTTTTTCACTGGTCCCATTATTAGTGTGTCCCCCAACACATACTGTTCTGCCCTTCCCTCTAAACCCAAGCCCATAGGAACTCTCCACACCCAGCCAAGGCAACCTCCTTTGAAAACACCATCTTTACATGTGGCTTCACCCCTCTCCCCAGGGTCTGGCCTGTATTGTGGCACCCGTGTCACCCTCTCACACTCCACCTCCTTGTCCAGGGAAGCCTCAAGGTGCAGGGACCGGTCAGACATGAGGAAGTGGCGCGTGGTTTCAGCTGAAGGCTGGGGGCCAGGTTTCTCTGGGGCAAACTGCACCTTTCGGATCACCAGTCGCACAGAGTTCCTGGGGCAGGGGTGAGGGGGAGGAGGAGTGAGTTCCCAGACCTCCAAATCTCTGCTTCCACCTCCCACAGGGGCCTGGGGCTTCTGGAAGTGGGTGAGGAATTGTTACACCGTAGAGGAGGTTGCTTCCCTCACCTTTTGTGACTTTTCTCTTCTAGTGATTTGGCACAGAAGGCTCGAATCTCAAAATCTACACCACAGGCCTTGGGAGGGGAAGAAAAGGCCATGTGTCATCCACAGTCCCTGCCACTACTAACACTCCCCTTCCTTCCTCCCCTCTTCCCTTGTCTTGGGCACAGACTCTTGCCCCATTATGGTCTGAGGAGTGCGAGGACTGAGTTTTCTTCCTCTGCCTTCCCAAAGCCCAGCCCCTGGCAGAGGCTTGATCATGGCAATGCAAGGGAAGCCCCCATACCCAGGTACATGCAGGTCAACAGATGAGGTAGTGTCACATGTGTACAGTGGCCATATCATACATACCCCACTGCCAGGGAGGACAAGGCCCTACCCTCAGCCCCAACCTGGCTTCTCGACAGTTCACCCTATGGCTCAGCTGTGCTCCCAGGCTCCTACCAGGCCCTGTTCTGCTAGTACCTTCCCTGTGTCCTCTGGTCCTGGCTGCAGTGTGACGGAGCAGGGCAGATTCTGGGGTATCTGTGGCAGAGAAAAGGGGAGACTTCAGTGCCTCCACAAAGCCCCCAGATCTTCCTCCCAATCTCAAGAGGCTGAAGATAGGACCCCTGAGGATGAGAAAGGAAGATGGAAGGGGCCCCAGGGAGGAGGATCTAGGGTCCCTGCCTCGCTGTTTCTTCCAGATATGCTCTTAACAGGTACCTCACCCACCCCTCCAAACACAGCCCCCGACCCCTTGCCCTGCAGAGGGCAGGGGGCATACTCACTGTGAAAAAAAAGGGGTGGGCATGCTGACCCAGCTTCCTCAGCAGCCGGTCCTGCAGGCGTGTGGGGGGCCGGGGCGGGTTGGGCATTGGGGGGAAGGCCTGGTAGGTGGCGATGAACAGGTCTTTGCGGAAGGACAGGCCCAGCACATCCAGGTCTTCACGGCCATAGCGGAAGGCGCAGGTGAGGGTCACAAACACTAGCAAAGGAGGGCAAGGTGGGGTGGTCAGGAGCCCCCCTTCCCCAGTCCCCTCACCACCTGGCAGCCACTGCTCCTCCCTCAGCAGCACAAGATTTGTTCGAATACTATTCCTGGCTCCCGCCTCAGCCCTCCGTCTCTCTGGGGCACCCTCCAGTGCCAGCCCATTCCACTTCTCTACCTCCTACCTCCCCTCGGGGCCAGTACCTTTGCGGTCCTTCAAGTAGTCAGGGTCCACAAGCACCACACCATCTAGGAAGGGACACACAGGTTCATCTCCTGAAAGGGGCTCTCCCCCATTCCCGGGCCCAGGAAACTCTCCCCCTCTTAGAGGATGAACTTTTTGGGAAAACTTACCTACAGGATCCACTTTGTCCAGGTGATCTACAAAGTCCCGTTTGCCCAAGTACACGGTGAGCTGAGGATGTCAAGGGGTCACAGGGAAGATTCGGGGGGGGGGGAATGGTGACAAAGCATCAGAGCCCTCAAGAGGGGCCACCCTGCCCGGGGATCCCAGGCTGGGCTACTAGAAAAGAAGTTCTCCAGTCTTCCTCCCAGTAGTGTTGGGAAGTGAGGGTGGTGGGCTTTCCCAGAATACCTGACCTTTAGGCTTTTAGCTGCTCCCTAATCTTTTCACACCTCTGCCCACAACAGTCATGGGTGTGTGTGTGTGTGTGTGTGTGTGTGAGAGAGAGAGACAGAGAGAGAGAGAGAGTGAGAGAGAGAGTGTGTGTTGAGGGTCCTCAGGGAGGACTCAGCCCAACCAGCCAGTTAGAGAGCAGCTGTCAGCCTCACTAGGTCCCTTAAGGGGCTCTGGGATAAACAGGCCATGGCCTGAGGGTTGTTCACTTTCCCCAGCGCCAGACACCTTGGGTTAGCTCCTAAGGGAGCTACAGGCACAGGGCTGGCTTCTGGCCTACTCCCCTTTGGTCTTGCTTAGGGACATGGGCCTGCCCCAACCCAACCCTGTGGCTGCCTCAGGCAGAGCAGCCACTGCGGCAAGGGGCTTCAGGAGGGAAGGAAGTCAGCTCTTAGCTGTCACAGGAAGTGGGGAGCTAGGGCCTGGGGATTGTCTACGGGCAGGCTGGGCTTTGTTAGGGCCCAGGGAGGGTCAAACGGACAAGCACCATGGGAGACTTACCTTGCAGTTAGGGCTGGACTTCTTGAAGACCCTAACAAAACAGAAAGGGAAACCCCACTGCCTTCCTCAGACTCAGCAGGGACCCCACACTAAGACCTTATCCCTCCCCTGTCTGAGAAGCAGAGCTTACCCAGGGTTCCTGCCTAGAGGGTTTGGGGTTTTGCCCAGCTCTACCCCATCCCACTTCTTCTCAGACCGTCCTTAATATTTCCAACACGGCAGCTAGGGCAAATGCTCCTCTC
This sequence comes from Microcebus murinus, assembly GCF_040939455.1. Classification (NCBI taxonomy): domain Eukaryota; kingdom Metazoa; phylum Chordata; class Mammalia; order Primates; family Cheirogaleidae; genus Microcebus; species Microcebus murinus. The sequence continues at coordinate 14,873,808 of NC_134121.1, read as the reverse complement.
TTGTCCTTGGTCCACCCTCTCTAGTCCCCCTCCCTCCACAGTAATGGCCGGGGGTTGCCCCAGGAACCACGCCGTCTCTTCCCAGAGGACCTCCCCAAGAGGGGACCTGAATGGGCAGGTTGCAGCAGTGTCTGGGTTAGACCTAACCATCTTTCCATCTGCTCTGTAGCTCCAACGACAGCTGGAGTACATGGAAGAGCAATGGCCCTGGCCTTTGCCCCTAAAATGGTTTCTACCATAGGCACTACCCAAGTTTGACCCTACTTCATTATCCTCCAACTGTCCCCATCTGTGACCTCAGCAGCTTAAAGCCTACTCATCTTTCAAGGCCCAGCCTTTAGAAAGCAGACTCAGCCCAGACCCGGTTCACTCCTTGGTTGGGGTTTTTGTCACACCCTGTTTATGGTTTATTTGTGGTGTGATAGCATGCAAGGGCAGTTAGCTGTGTGTCTCTGTCTCTCTACTTAGACTGGTCGCCTCAGAGGCTTTATTCATTTAGGTACCCCCAGCACAGTGCCAGCCATGTGATGAAGATGACAGTGCCAGCTAGCTAACATTATTGGGTGACTCTGTGCCCAGCACTGTTCCAAGTGTTTCAAGTGTGTTATTTCATTTAATACTCTAACGACCCAATGATACAGGCCCTAATATCCCTATTTTTACAGGTGAGGAGACTGAGGCACAGAGAGGTCAAGTATTTTGTCCAAGGTCACAGAGAATATAAATGGTGGAACTCACATTTAAACAAAGGCAATCTGGGTCTGAGTCTGTGCTCTTTTCTTTTTTTTGAGACAGAGTCTTGCTTTGTTGCCCAGGCTAGAGTGAGTGCCGTGGCGTCAGCCTAGCTCACAGCAACCTCAAACTCCTGGGCTCAAGCAATCCTCCTGCCTCAGCCTCCCAAGTAGCTGGGACTACAGGCATGAGCCACCATGCCCGGCTAATTTTTTCTATATATATTAGTTGGCCAATTAATTTCTTTCTATTTATAGTAGAGATGGGGTCTTGCTCTTGCTCAGGCTGGTTTCGAACTCCTGACCTCAAGCAATCGGCCCACCTCAGCCCCCCAGAGTGCTAGGATTACAGGCGTGAGCCACCACACCCGGCCTGAGTCCATGCTCTTAATCACCAAACTATTACACTATTGGTCTCTGTAGTTGGCATCAATTGTTTGTTGAATTGAAGGAGATTCACTTTGCAGTTGCTGAAATAATCTAAGCCTAGACTCCACCTGTTGCTGGGAGGGTAGGGAACTATCCGAGGACCCCAGTGCTCTAGCTGATTGTGGGCCTGTTCTCTGAAGTACCAATCCACTCTGTCTCAGCAGTGATCCCTGGAAAGGGTCCCCATATAGTAGAAACAGATATCCTGCCAACTAACTGGCCTATGCCTTCTGCAACTCCACCACTTCAGCTTCTGCTACAACTTCACTTCTCCCTTCTTCCCAGAAGGCCAAGTTGTCCAAAGGTCAGAAGGCAAAGGGTACAGAGGGCCCCAGGTATCCCCAACCAATAAAGGAGAGTAAACACTGATATGGTGGCAGCTAGAATAAACACCCTACCTTTAGTCCCAACTTGGGGGCTGATTGCTATGGCATCATCCAGGCTCTCCCTCCCCTTTGCTTCTGGTTTTCTCTTTGTCCCAGTGTCTCCTCCTATTAGGAGCCCTGGCAGAGTGCTGTGACAGCCACAATCAGTTGGCCAACTGGAGTGTGGCTCTGGAGCAATTGCCCTGGAGCAGCTGCAGGGCACCTGCCCTTTGGATCCTAACCCAGCCACCTCCTGCCAGGCTAGGGAGGAGCAGTGTGCATGTACTGAGAGTGACCAAGGAGGCAGACTGTGGGGATGACCAGGAAGGTGCCCAGTAAGAGGGGTCAGTTGAAGCAGATGTCCCTTCACACTTCCTGCTATTCTCTCCACTTCCTGTGGCCTAGAATTTGATGGGGGTGAGGGGAATTGTGCCAAGTCAGCAGTCCCCCTTTGGTCCATCTGTCCCCCTCCCTGAACTACATAACGGAAATCAGGGGCCTCCCTCAAGTCAGTGACTTCCCCTTTCTCTGGGTTGTTTAACCCCTAATCCAGGACACCAATCCTCCCTCCGATCATCTCTGATTCTTGTCTACTTGATGCTTAGAAACTTGGGTTCTCATACTCTATGAGTTAGAAGTAGTGGAATTGATGTCATGTTTTGCAGAACAAGTGACAGCTCAGGAGCAGGCCCCCATTCCTGATCCCCTCTGGGTTGAGGCATAAAGCCCCAACCTTTTCCTCTATTGCTCCTGCTCCCCTGGGACTCAGGCATTCACCCCCCCTGCCCCTTTGGGGGTGTTGAGTCACAACAGGAAGTGGATTTTGCTAGAGACCAAAAAAAGAGAACTCGGGGTGTCAGTGGAAGGAAGGAGCCTCGATTGCACAGAAAACATCCGGGGAGTGAATGTGGGCCCAGGGCAGATACTGCTTTCCCCCACCCCGGGGCATAAGGTTCAATTTCGTGGAGGGTTGTCACCCACTTTGCTTCCCCAAGATGAAGCTGTTGCTCCTAGCAACCCAAGGGAATGCAGAAGTTTGAAAGAGGAGCCACCCGGCCCTCGGGACAGGTGTGGGCAGCTCCACTGCCTGTAGGGTATTGGACAAGAGGCTTTCCATTGGCTCAGCACGAGTCTAGAGGGGATCCCCCTCCTGGCATCCAGCCACCCATACACGACCCCTTGGGGCCAGCCACCTGCTCCTCCTTCCTCTGTCCCTGCATCGCAGCCTGCACGGGAGAACCAAGTAGTCCGGCCCCCAGATCTCTGCGAGAACCCCGACGCCGGCTTTCTGATCCCCTTCAGGCCTTGCTTTCTGCAGGGGCCCGGGCTTGCGTCCCCCCCATTATCCTCGAGGACCTACTCATGCGGCCCCGAATGGCTGCCCCCTAGGGACCCAGGCGTCCGGCCCCCGGATTCTCTCTCTCCCGTGTCCCTGTCTGGGGACCATCCCAGCACCCGCCCCGAGCCGCCGCCCATGCCCCGCTGCGTGGCCCCACCTCCCTTACCTGGTCCCGGGTTTCTCCCCCATGGTGCGCGCGCCCGCCGCCCGCTCGGCTCGCGGCTCGCTTTGCAGCCTTCTCGCCCGCTGCCAGGTCCCTGCTCCTCCCCGCACCACTGCGCACGCGCACCCTCCGCTCTTTCTCCTCTTCCCCCTCCGCTCCCGGCCCCCTCCTCGGTCCTGGGGAACCGCGGCCAGATGCGTCAGCCGGCTCGCGCGCGCCGCGGCGCTGCCGCCCTCTCCTCGCAGACACGCGCTGCGGCTGGCTCCGCCCCCACCCTCGCGCGCCGGCCCTCCCCGGCCGGCCTCCCTGCGCGCCGTCCCTGCTCCTGCTCTTCCCGCCCATCTCCCGCCCCTCCACGACCCCTTAGAAGCTGATTGGGCCCCCTTGAACGGAGGCGCCTGCCTTCCAGGAGATTGAAGCCCTCCCGGCGGCCAGAAACCTGCGGGGGTCTCCTCCCCTTTGTTTGCCTTCTCGGTGGCTGTGTGGGCAAAGGGGGCGGTGGAGGGGGGTGGGATGAGCTCAGACACGGTCGCGGGGAGCAGGATGAGGGGATGCACACGTGGGGGAGCGGTTCCAGTTGCGTGATGTTTGCTCCAGCGCGCGCTGCTCCTCTGCTCACCTCAGAGCATGCAGCCGTCTTCGGCCCGCCCTCCCGCCTCTTTCTTGTGGAGTCTCGGCTCCCCCTGGTGTCTGCCTTTGATCGCCCTTTTCTAATTTCTCTGACTCTGCATCGCCTTCACCCACCCATCCCAGCTAACATCCGCCCACTCACCCACCCATCCATCCATCCATCCATCTGTCCATCCATCCATGCATGCCTATTTTGTGCTAGTCACTATGCCAAGCAGTGGGGACACACATGAATTACCATGGCCCCTGCTTTCCTTGTATAGTCGAAGAGACTCTTAAACAGGTATTATGATCCCAGGAATGCTGTAATAGAGGTATGACTCAGAAGACAAAGCCATTAACAGCGCTTGGCGAGGGTTGGGGTGGAGGGAGTGCAGGCTGTCCAGAGAAGGGAACATTTGAGGACACTCTTTTTGAAGGATAGACAGGAGTCGAGAAAGGGCATTCGAAAGAGAAAGAAAGGCAAGGCACAGCCCGTTCTGAAGTGTTGGTGGGGTTAGACGGCAGGAGAGATAAGACTGGAACAGGTTGTGGAGGATTTTTGTAGAGCTGGTGAAGGAATGAGACTGAGGAGGGCCCTGCAAAAGGACACGTGGAACCAGTCATGGTTTTTTAAGCAGAGGGGTGGCATGATGAGATTTCTCTTTTTGGAAGATAATTCTGGGCAATGTGGAGGGTGGAGGGAGTGGGGCAAGACTGCTATAAACTAGCCAAGGGAAAATGATGAATGCTAGAGTGGAAGGGATGGGAGGGGTCAGACTGAGGACTCATTTCTGGGGTAAAATTGGCTGGACTTGGGCAAGTCTAGCCAATGGATGACTGATATTATTGGACTTATGAAGCTAAGGTATTTCTCCTTCCATCTCTTTTCCCATGCTCTCCCTATCTTCCCCAAATGGAATAACTTCACACCTCTCCCTCCACTTTTCCATGCAACAAAAAATAGTGTACTCAAGTAGTTCCTAAGATCATCTTTAGGTTCAAACATAGGCCTTGCTTATCAACTGCCACCTCCCCACCCCTCAGTTTTTATTTTTATTTATTTTTATTTTTTTATTTATATATATTTTTGAGATAGAGTCTTGGTTTTGTTGCCCAGGCTAGAGTGAGTGCCATGGAGTCAGCCTAGCTCACAGCAACCTCAAACTCCTGGGCTCAAGCAATCCTACTGCCTTAGCCCCCCGAGTAGCTAGGACTACAGGCATGTGCCACCATGCCCAGCTAATTTTTTCTGTATATATTAGTTGGCCAATTAATTTCTTTCTATTTATAGTAGAGACGGGGTCTCGCTCTTGCTCAGGCTGATTTCCAACTCCTGACCTCGAGCAATCTGCCCGCCTCAGCCTCTCAGAGTACTAGGATTATAGGCATGAGCCACTGGGCCCGGCCCCCACCCCTCAGTTTTATCACCACCTTCTAAGCTCACTCTTCAGTTTTTTTTCAAGCTTTAGATCATTTCTTTTAGACTCATGAATCACTTTTACCAAATTTGACCTTCATCAAAGGGTCATGACAAAAAGGTAATGAGATCTGTATCTAAAGTCTGATGAGACTGAAAGGTAGTGGTCTGCACGACATGAAATCTACTGTATTAAAAGATACTACTAGCCGGGCGCAGTGGCTCACGCCTGTAATCCTAGCTCTCTGGGAGGCTGAGGCGGGCGGATTGCTCGAGGTCAGGAGTTCGAAACCAGCCTGAGCAAGAGCGAGACCCTGTCTCTATTATAAATACAAAGAAATTAATTGGCCAACTAATATATATAGAAAAAATTAGCCGGGCATGGTGGCGCATGCCTGTAGTCCCAGCTACTTGGGGAGGCTGAGGCAGGAGGATCGCTTGAGCCCAGGAGTTTGAGGTTGCTGTGAGCTAGGCTGACGCCATGGCACTCACTCTAGCCTGGGCAAAAAAGCGAGACTCTGTCTCAAAAAAAAAAAAAAAAAAAAGATACTACTAAAAGGCTGGGCAGAGGGGCTTATACCTGTATCCTAGCACTCTTGGAGGCAGAGGTGGGAGGATCACTTGAGTGCAGGAGTTCAAGGGCAGCCTGAGCAAGAGCAAGACCCCGTCTCTGCAAAAATAGAAAAATTAGCTGGGCGTGGTGGTGGGCGCCTGTAGTCCTAGCTATTCGGGAGGCTGAGGCAGGTGGATCACTAGAGTCCAGGAGTTTGAGGTCGCAGAGAGCTATGATGACAACATTGCACTCTAGTAAAACAAACAAACAAACAAACAAACAGACAGACAAAAACCCTGACATTAAAAAAACAACAAATATTCAGTACCAGAGGACATAAAAACAAAACAAAACAATAAATAACAAATAAAAAGACAAAATGATAGAAACCCCTTGCAACACGTATAACAGACAAGAATAATTTCCAATATCTACAAAGAGTTCCTACAAATTAATAAAACGAAGACCAACAACCAAATATAACAATGGGTAAAGGACATGAAAATATAATTAATAAAGAATGAATATAAATGTATACTAAACACATGAAAATTATTCCATTTTACTAATGATCAGGGAAAACAAGTTAAAATAATGACACATTTTTCATCATTCAGATTGCCAAAATTTAAAAAGATAAAGTTAGAATTGGTGTATAAGGTGGTGTATAAGGTATAGGGCACTATCCTATGTAGTTGGCAGAGGTGTCAATCAACGCAACCTTTCTAGGGGTATTTTGCCAGTTCCTACCAAAATTTAAAACAGGCATTCACTTTTATCCAGTATACATTAGTTTATGTACTCAATAAATATTTACTGGGCACCTTTTATGTACCAGGCCATTATTCTAGGTGAGGGGAATAAAATAGTGAAGGAGAAAAGAGCTCTCTCATGGAGTTTGTGTTTTAGACAGAAGAGATAATCAATGAATACAAACGTAAATAAGTTTCTGATAATGATATGAGTTATAAAAAATAATCAGGGTAATGTGATAGAGGCTGATGGGGGTTGGAGTGGGGGGTACTTCAAAAGAAGCCCTCTCTATGGATGGTGAGATGGTGCCAGTTACATAGAATCAAAGGACAATTTCTCCAGCAGACTCGGCAGAATGTGCAAAGGTCCTGAAGTGGGAATGGGTGTCACTGGAGGATAGAAAGAAGGCTAGTTTGGCTCAAGAATAGGGTAGAGAGGGCACGCGGTACTCGTGGCATGTGCTGAGGTCAGGAAAATGGGTATGGGTCAGATCACGTGGATTCTAGTAGGCCTAAGTGAAGAGATGGGATTTCATTCTCATCACATTTGGGAACCACAGAAGGGTTTTAAGCAGGAAGTTATAAGAACTGTTTTACATTTGAAAAGACTACTCTGGTTGCTGTCTGGTTGTGGAGAAGAAACTACAGGGGACCAAGAGGGAAGCAAAAGCAATGTAGAAGCCTTTGTAAACTGCTATTGTAAAAGACCAGGTGAGAGAATGGTGATTTGGACCAGAGTGGCACTGGAGATGGAGCAAAATTAATCCTATTGGGTTAATGTATTTTGGAGATGGAGCAAAATTAATCCTATTGGGTTAATGTATTTTGGAGGCAGAATGCCGGAACTTGAAGGATTACATAGAGCAGTAAGAAGAAAAATGATGACTCTTGGATTTGAATCCAATAATCACACAAAGACAGAGGTGTTAGGGTGTTCACTACAGTGTTTGTATTAGTGAAAAACTAGGGCAGCCATTTATTCAGTAACAGAATTGTTGAACCACGGCGTGCCCATTTCACTGTACCATTAGACTATCTCCTGGAGCTGTCATGAGGATTTAAAAAAAAGTAGTGTAAATAAGTCTACAATATATACTGAATGAAAAAAGCCAAGTGCAGCCCTCTACTTTGACAAACTATGCCTTTACGTGCTTGTGCATAGACTAGTATTAGGAAAGTACACACGTTACTGGGGGCGGGGCGGGGGGAGAAGAAGCAGGTTTTTGTTTTTACTTTATGCCTTTCCGTTTTGTTTGAATTTGTTTTTGCAAGGTGCGCATATTGTATAATTTTTGAAGTTGCAGTTCCCTCGTGGATATTACTGATCAGTCAGAAAGTGTCCTGAGACCACGTTGGCTCAAGGGAAAATCTTTCGGACGCTGGCGCCTTTTGTCCGGACCACGTGTATCTCAAACACCACGGAACCGCCTCCGACCCGCCCTCAGCCCGTCCCACCCGCGATCCCGCAACACCCCAGGAACTGATGGCCAGTCGTACCCGGCGCATGCTCCTTCCCGACCTGAGCCGGAGAGTCCAACCGCCTTTCCCCCAGTGCGCAGGACCACAGACCCCCTCCTCACGCCCCCTCCCCACCAAGCGTCCGTCGCGGTGTGTTTGCGTCATCGCGCCACGCCGCCACTAGAGCCCGGGGGAAGATGGCGGCGGCCGTTCTTAGTGGGCCCTCTGCGGGCTCCGCGGCTGGGGTTCCCGGCGGGACCGGGGGTCTCTCGGCAGTGAGCTCGGGCCCGCGTCTCCGCCTGCTGCTGCTGGAGAGCGTTTCTGGGTTGCTACAGCCACGAACGGGGTCCACCGTTGCTCCCGTGCATCCCCCGATCCGCTCGACCCCACATTTGCCCGGGCTCATGTGCCTATTGCGGCTGCATGGGACGGTGGGCGGGGCCCAGGTGAGTCAATGGACCCTGTGCGGGCGGCCCTGTGGGAAGGTTGGTCCCGCACCTGTGCACCGGCATTATGGTGCACTGCAGCTGCCGTATGGAGGTTGAGGGAGAAGAACTGAGGGCAGAAAGGGCATCCAGGTGTCAGTCCACACGAGATTCACGTATTTCTCCTTTAAACGCCGTGAGTTTCTCTAGGGGAAAAAGGGGCCTTATTTCTCTGTTGCTAGGCTGTTGGTAGGCACACAGGAATGGATTAGATTCCAGGCCCGGTCATTAACTAGGGTATGACCTAAAGCCTCTTTTTCCTCTGGAGATACCTGTTTTGGGGATTGTTTGACAGAGTTCATGGTCATATTCAACAATAGAAATTTACTGAGCTCTTACTCTAGGTCAGATACTGTTCTATGCATTCCAATTACAGACGCAATGGCGATGAACAAACATGATGAGAATTGAGTAACAGAGGGCCTCCCTAACCTAATCCGGAGAATTGCAGAAATTTCCCAAAGGAACTGGGGTTTAAACTGAGACCCTAAGGATGAATAGGGGTTGGGTAGGGAAAAAAGTGGGAGAGGCGTTTCAGTCAAAGGAAGACTCATATGGGAAGGCCCTGTGGTAGAATGGAACTGAAAAAAAGAGGTTTATTTCTGGGGCTCAGATGTGGAGGGGCAGAGAGTGGGTAGAAATGAGGCCTGTGAGGTGAGTAGACAGTGGTCCAATTGGGCAGAGCTTTGTAGGTTGTGTTAGAGGGATCTTTTGGATTATTGTAAGAGCAGAATCTAACATCCATTTAGTTCTGCAAACTAGAAACCTAATTGTCATCCTGAACATTCCCACACACCTCCATAAACAGTCTATTAAGTCCTCTTGATTTTAACCTGAGAAGCTTTCAGATCTGTTCACGCCTTTCTGTCTCTTTCCCATTGCCATCATCCTAATTTGAACCCCATCATCTTGCCCAGGTGAGGGCATTGATTCTAAGAACACATGTGTCTAGTCTATGGTAGTTGCTCTTTTAATTATCTCCTACCCTCTTTCTGCTATGAACCCTCAAATTCTACCCATCTTTCAAGACCCATATACATGAAGTCTTCCTTTTCCACCCCTTCATTCATGGGACCTTTCCAGTTTTGTGCTTCCTTCCAGGAAGAGGGTTGGCACAGCCTGCTGGGTAGTTCAATAATCTTGGCCCCAGATGTATTAGTTTGTTAGTCTTCCTTATCACTCTTCATTTGTTAGTCTTCCTCATAGTTAAGGGTAACAAAACTATGTCTCTGGTATCTGACCTCAGTTTCAGAGGCAGGAGCTGATTATGTATTTTCTCTAAATCCCCTTCTAATTCATGTGGCTCTCTTTCCTCAGTTATATAAACATGGTGGTTTTTTTCTGTTTACTCTGTCTCAAAACAGATGCAGAAATGTCTTCTTTCATATTTGTGATATATTATCTATCCTGCCTATGACTGTGTGATTAATCATCTCTTTCAAGACTTCTCCCTCCGTGCAACCTACATGAACTTATTTCTTGCTTATTTTCCCTGAATGTCTAAAGTGTAGTAGAATTTAGAGTAAAGAAGTTAAGAGTGATGTGGGAAACTACGGTTCCTCCTTAATACTTTCTGTACCACATTTTTGGGTACATCCTGCCTTGAATTTTTTTCTACTATGTCTCTTCTTTTGGATCCTCAATACATGGGACCATGTCAAGGGTTTCCCTGGCTTGCCCGTAGATTTTCATTCAACAAACATTGATTATCTGTTATATTTTAGGTACTGTTCCTCATCTCTGGGCAGATAAATAAGCCCTGTTCCTTTCCCTCAGAATTTCTAGTCAGGATGAGAAATGAGGATAAATAGGCCCAGAGCTTGAGAGAAAGATCTATTGTTTGATCCACCCATCTACCAACTCGGCTTTTCCACAGGTGCCACAAATTCAGTAGTTTCAAAACGGAATAGTCTAGCACAGTGCCCAATTTCTATTATAGCTTGAATTATAACAAGTCTTCTAACTGGTCTCCTTGCCTTCATTCTTGCCCTCTTTAATGCATTCCCCTGACGGTAGTTGAAGTTTACAGTAAAATTCTGGTCCTGTTTGCAGCCTTTTAAAATCCTTTAGTATCTCGGCTTTCTTGCCTCAGGGCCTTTGTACTTAATGTTCTGTTGGAATCCCTCCCTTTGCTGCCTCACCCCCCCAAATTTCATTTTCTTTGTCACTGCCTCTGGGAAATATTTCCTACTTATGATTAACAGCTCATTAGTATCTGTTTCATGTGTACGTACAACTTCTCTCTTCCACATGCAACTAGTATTTGTGTATGTAATTTAAAAAAACTTATATAAAATTTCAGACATACACAATTTTTTTTTTTTTTTTGAGACAGAGTCTCACTTTGTTGCCCAGGCTAGAGTGAGTGTCGTGCCATGTCAGCCTAGCTCACAGCAACCTCAAACTCCTGGGCTCAAGCAGTCCTCCTGCCTTAGCCTCCCAAGTAGCTGGGACTACAGGCATGTGCCACCATGCCCGGCTAATTTTTTTTTTTTTGTGTGTATATATATATATATATATATATATATATATATATATTAGTTGGCCAATTAATTTCTTTCTATTTATAGTAGAGATGGGGTCTTGCTCTTGCTCAGGCTGGTTTCGAACTCCTGACCTCGAGCAATCCACCTGCCTTGGCCTCCCAGAGTGCTAGGATTACAGGCATGAGCCACTGTGCTGGCCCCTACACAATATTTTGAACCACCCCACCCTATTCTGTCCCCATCATCAAAATTTAACAGTGAACATTTGCCAATCTTACTTCATTCCTCAACTCTGCCTTTTTCTTAAATTTTTTCCTGCTGGAGCATTTTAAAGCAAATTCCAGATATATCGTTTCTTCAATATGTTCTTTAAAATAATTTTTTTTTTCTGACAAATACCATTCAGGGCTGTGTGTGGTGGCTCATGCCAGTAATCCTAGCATTCTGGGAGGCCAAGGCAGGAGGATCACTTGAGCTTAGGAGTTCGAGACCAGCCTGAGCAAGAGTGAGGCCCTGTCTCAACTACAAATAGAAAAAAATTAGCCTGGCGTGTGCTTGTAGTCCCAGCTACTCAGGAGGCTGAGGCAGGAGGATCACTTGAGCCCAGGAGTTTGAGGTTGCTGTGAGCTAGGCCGACGCCACAGCATTCTAGCCTGGGCAACAAAGCGAGACTCTGTCTCAAAAAAAAAAAAAAAATAAATGCCATTCTGAAATAGCTATATGTTCTTTGAAGGACAGAGGCAGTTCTGTCTTATATCCCCAGGGCTTAGTACTGTCCTTTTCTCTAGCCAGTAGCTAATTATCTTTTTAAATATATCAGTAAGATTATAGTATTCTGCTTGAAACTGTACAGTAACTTATTGCATGAGGCTGTACATAGTGTGTCCTCAGTTTACCTCTTGACCTCATCTCCTTTGATTCCCTGCTTGTCTGGACTGTACTCTAGGCACCCAGGCTTATCTCATTTGTAGAGCATGCTAAGGCCGTTGCTTCTCAGTTCCTTCGCTCTTTGCTGAGCAACTCAAGGGGAGGTGAGCTACTTTTCATTTGTGTCTCAACATAAATGCCACCATTTTAGAGGACTCTGTCTTAAAATAGTCCCTTCCCTTCCACATTCTCTCACATTACTGTTGTTTCTTTCCTAGCATTTATCACTATTTTTTTCTCTTTTCTTTCATTTATCACTATTTGAAAGAAATTACATACTATCTTTCATGTTCTCTCTTCCCTTCTTACCCAGTTTAAATCCCATGGTTCATTATATAATCACTTCCTTACCCGTCTCTCCCTTCATTGTACTTGCTTAGTAATACCCTGTCCATAATACCCACCCCCCCCAATTTCATTTTCTTTGTCACTGCCTCTGGGAAATATTTCCTGACTACTTATTCTGCAGGCACAGAATACCAGCTGTATTCTGTGCCTGCACCTGTATAGCTCAGTACAGTTGGAGAAAAACATACATCCCTGCTGATTGCTTTCATTTTAAATTCATGGCCATTATCATCTCAAACGGACCTTTCGTGTTGCCTAGCAATCTTGTTACATTTCCACTTTCCTAGACAACTTTTTTGTACCTTCTTCTTTTTAAACCTTCCATAACTTTTCTCCATCCTCATTCTTAGCTGATGACCTTCTCATTATACTGGGAAAGTAGAAACAGATGGATGGGAATTTCCACAGGCTCCTGCCACCATATCTACCAGCTTACTTGCATCTGTGCCTATATGCTCTGCCTTCCCTCCCATTACCAGGGATGAGCTGTCCATGCTCTTATGTAAGGCGAACCCTCTCATGGATTAGACCCATCCTTTCTCCATTTGCACAAGTAGAGTCATGTGCCACATGACCATGTTTCAGTCAGTGCTGAACAGCATATGTAATGGTGGTCCCATAAGATTATAATGGAGCTGAAAAATTCCTGTTGCATAATGATATAATAACTATTTCGAAGTTGTAGTGCAATACATCACTCACATGTTTGTGATCATGCCGGTGCAATCAAACCTGTTGCACTGCCAGTTGTATAAAAGTATAGCACATACAATTATGTACATACAATTAAGTACATAATACTTGATAATAACTATGTTATTGATTTATGTATTTACTATTATTATTTTAGTGTGTATTCCTACTTACAAAGGAAAAAAGTTAACTGCTGTAAAATGGCCTCAGGGCCAGGTGCAGTGGCTCACACCTGTAATCCTAGCACTTTGGGAGGCCAAGGTGGGGGGAGTGTCACTTGAGGCCAGGAGTTTGACACCAGCCTGAGCAACATAGTGAGACCCTGTCTCTACAAAAAAATAGAAAAATTAGCTGGGTGTGGTGACATGTGCCTATAGTCCCAGTTACTTGGGAGGATGAGGCAGGAGGATTGCTCGAGCTCAGGTGTTTGGAGTTGCAGTGAGCTATGATGATGCCACTACACTCTAGCCCAGGTGACAGAGCAAGATCCTGTCTCAAAAACAACGAAAAAACATAAAAACCAAACCAGTTTCAGGCAGATCCTTCAGGAGGTATTCCAGAAGAAGGCATTGTTATCATAGGAGTTGACAGCTCCATGAGTGTTATTTCTCCTGAAGTCCTTCCAGTGGGACAAGACATGGAGGTGGAAGACAGTGATATTGTTGATCCTGATCCTGTGTAGGCCTAGGCTATTGTGTGTATTTGTGTCTTATGTTTTTTTTTTTCCATTTTTTTAAGTTGGCTTGAAAATGTGTCATAGGTTTAAACAGTTTAAGAAAATTAAAAGCAGGAAAAAACTTTATAGAATAAGGATATAAAGAAAAAAAATATATTATCTTTCAGTTATTTAATTAGGTTCTTTGTAAAAATTTAGAATACCAATTTGTGAGGATAAATTCCATTTGTCAGGGCAAACAGAGATTGAAGATAGCCCTGGAGCTGAGGAATTGCCTTGATTTTTGGTAAAATTTGGGAGTCCACAGCTTTCTGATCCACTTTGCACTGTTCTGTAATCTCATGTTTTTCCTTTTCTGTGTCGAGGATCTCACCTCCTGGTGTCTGGGCTTCCGCAGCTGCTGCTGCTTGAAGCAAGCATCAGTGAGATGTTTAGGGATTTTCACATTGCTGATATCAATTTTTGTGGAGGTGGCGATGACAAATTTCTGTGTGTCCTTCGCAGAGGAACTCGATTGAGGGACAGAGGTCCAGTCACAAGTAATAAAAGCCCAGTTGCTTCAGGAAAACCACCCTTTTGCCTCTGTGGCGTCCGGTGAGGATGATGAGGTTGGTCCCGGGAGTGATGCTAGCTCACAATCTTCTCACGCGTTGGCAAGAGTTTTTTGCTGTGGCTCAACAGCTTTCGAGGCACATCTTTGGTTGGATAGTATCTAGGCATTTTGCGAAGTTTAACCACCTGAGTGCCACCATTCTCGTCACCACTAACCGGTTTTGTAACAGTGGCGAGGACTTTCTCCTTTTTCTTTTCAACCTTGGATTTAGCCACTGAGTATTTCCTCTTGTACATGACCTTTCTAGAAAAGTACATGGCAGATCGGGAATATCTGCCGATTCCTCTGACGAGAACAGGATTTCGGCTGCAATGGGGCTTCCCTTTCTTAACCTTTTTATCCTTGAGGTTAGCCTTTTTCACTTTGCCACCGGCATCAGCTTTCTTGGCTTCAGGTTTCTTCTCTGTATTATCCGGCTTCTTCTCAACTTTTTCACCCCCCATCTTGCAAGATGGGTAAAAGACAAGAAAATATTTTTGTACAATGTGTGGTTTTTTGGGTTTTTTTTTGAGACAGAATCTCACTTTGTTGCCCAGGCTACTAGAGTGAGTGCTGTGGCATCAGCCTAGCTCACAGCAACCTCAAACTCTTGGGCTCAAGTGATCCTACTGCCTCAGCCTCCCAAGTAGCTGGGACTACAGGCATGCGCCACCATGCCCGGCTAATTTTTTCTATATATATTAATTGGCCAATTAATTTCATTCTATTTATAGTAGAGACGGGGCCTCGCTCTTGCTCAGGCTGGTTTCAAACTCCTGATCTAGAGCAATCCGCCCTCCTCGGCCTCCCAGAGAGCTAGGATTACAGGTGTGAGCCACCACGCCCGGCCTGCTTTATTCTTCCTTATAATAGTACTTAGCATCATCTGACATACTATATATTTACTTCTTCATCAGTTTATTTTCTGTTTCTTCTAACTAGAAAATAAGCCACCCAGCACCTCAAACAATGTCTCATATGAAGTATGTGTTAAATAAATATTGAATAAATGAATATTTTCCTCCATAAGAGGAGGAACCTTATTTATTTTATTCAGCTCTGAATTCCTTCACCCACCTGACCCAATGCATACTATGTGTTTGTTGAAAGAATCAGTGATGCTTACCATTAGGGAGATGCAGGTGCAACAAGAGGAGGCTGACTGTCCAGGTGATGGAGAGGTTACTTATGGGAGGGTTGATGAAATATCTTTCATGAGCTTCTGGAATGTGAGAGAAGGGGAGGATTGGAAGGACTCTGATTAGCTCTGTGCTGGCATTCTTACAGCTCTGAGAAGGCGGGGAACAGAGGAGGAGGATTTGTTTGGGGGCGAAGGAGGAAGGATAATGTTATCAGATGAGTTCAGAGTTCATTCAGCAAGCATTTATGGAAGTTTCCTCTGTGCTAGGTTCTGTCTGGGGATACAGAGTTGTAACAGATCCATCCTTGAAGTCTGATAGTGGGATGAGTTGGACTGTTCTCTATTTAGCACTACTTTTCTTGGGTGGGGCGTAGAGTAAGGGGTCAGGCAAGATACAACTTGAGGAAAGGCTGAGAGACAGGCTAGGCTGCTTTTGTGTTACCTACAAGAAAAAAGGGTGAAGGCCTAAGGCCCCTAGAGGGAAGGCCTTTTGGCTTCAGAGGAGGTGTGACTTCAGAAAGGCTTCATAGCACTAGGATAGGGAAGGGCTTGGAGAAATTCTGCATCTTTTAACATCCCATACCTGACTCATTTCCTTGTGTTCCTTCCTCCAGAACCTCTCAGCTGTTGGGGCATTGGTGAGTCTTAGTAATGCACGTCTTGGTTCCATCAAAACTCGGTAAGTCTTGAACCCTGTTTTTTCTCCATGGGGATATTCCTTTAGGAAGTAGCCTGTATATACATCTGTCCAGCCATTATCTCTGTTCCACAGATTCAAGAGATTTCTCCATTCTCAAGAGGGTGGAGAGTTTCATTTTTTTTTTTTTTTTTTTTTTTGAGACAGAGTCTCGCTTTGTTGTCCAGGCTAGAGTGAGTGCCGTGGCGTCAGCCTAGCTCACAGCAACCTCAAACTCCTGGGCTCGAGTGATCCTTCTGCCTCAGCCTCCCAAGTAGCTGGGACTACAGGCATGCGCCACCATGCCCGGCTAATTTTTTATATATATGTATCAGTTGGCCAATTAATTTCTTTCTATTTATAGTAGAGACGGGGTCTCGCTCTTGCTCAGACTGGTTTTGAACTCCTGACCTTGAGCAATCCGCCCACCTCGGCCTCCCAAGAGCTAGGATTACAGGCGTGAGCCACAGCGCCCGGCCTGAGAGTTTCATTCTTTTCATGAATTCATTTGAGTCAAACCCCACCTTTTCCAGGCCCCAAGTTTCTTATTTCCCACCTGAGATTACTTTTGCTCCCTTCTGTCCTTGCTGCCTCCACCTCACTCCAAGTTCTCCAAGTATTGCAGAAGTTAGAAACCACAGTGGATGTGGGGCAGTCTTACCATAGCCCAGTGAGAATAAAAGAATAGTCAGTGGCTTTATCTGAAGTCTAGCCTGTCTTCACTTGTCATCATTCTCTTCTTTATTGTAAGGTTTGAGGGCCTATGTCTGCTGTCCCTGCTGGTAGGGGAGAGCCCCACAGAGATATTCCAGCAGCACTGTGTCTCGTGGCTGCGGAGTATTCAGCAGGTGTTGCAGGTAAGGATTCAGATACTGCCCTGCATTCCTCCCCTACTTTCACCTTATTCTTCCTGGGTGTGGTATGTTCTTTGAGGTTTAGACATATAGTTCTGAGGACAGAATAGTTAGAAACAATTCCCTGATGCTGGAGAGGACAACTTTGAATAGAAACATCTTTGTAAACTTTTTGATATTTTTATCTACTGGGTTATTAAATATTTATTTATTTATTTTTGAGACAGTCTCGCTTTGTTGCCCAGGCTAGAGTGAGTGCCGTGGTGTCAGCCTAGCTCACAGCAGCCTCAAACTCCTGGGCTCAAGCAATCCTTCTGCCTCAAGCCTCCCAAGTAGCTGGGACTACAGGCATGCGCCACCATGCCCAGCTAATTTTTTCTATATATATTAGTTGGCCAATTAACTTCTATTTATAGTAGAGACAGGGTCTCGCTATTGCTCAGGCTGGTTTCGAACTCCTGACCTTAAGCAATCCGCCCACCTCGGCCTCCCAGAGTGCTAGGATTATAGGTGTGAGCCACCGCACCCGGCCGGGTTATATTAATAATTCATCTGACCTTTTACACATTGTAACCTCTGACAATTTTACTTCATTAGCTTTTCTAATGAGTGACATCTCTAAACTTCTTTTTTCTAGGTGTTCGATTTTGTTTTTTTGGGGGCCTACTCCTTTGTTCTTCTTTTAACATTGTAATCCCCCCCCCCCCCCCCCCCCGTCTTTATATCCTTTCATGACGTCTCCATGTTTTCAACAAGCATTTTGTGAGCACATATGGCAGGCTGTGGCTAAGCTCTGGGGAGACAGTAATATGTACTTAGACCTTACTTTCATGGTACCTAGAGTCTAGTCCTTTTTTTTTTTTTTGGAGACAGAGTCTCAATCTTTGTCGCCCAGGGGTAGAGTGCTGTGGCATCAGCCTAGCTCACAGCAACCTCAAACTCCTGAGCTTAAGCAATCCTCCTGCCTCAGCCTCCCGAGTAGCTCGGACTACAGGCATGTGCCACCATGCCTGGCTAATTTTTTCTATATATTTTTAGTTGGCCAATTAATTTCTTTCTATTTTTAGTAGAGATGGGGTCTCGCTCTTGCTCAGAGCTGGTTTCAAACTCCTGATCTTTAGCAATCCTCCCACCTCGGCCTCCCAGAGAGCTAGGATTACAGGCATGAGAGCCTAGCACTTTTTTAATGAAGTAAATGTTTACAGATAGCAAGTATGTTTTAGGCTTTGTGAACCACATATAGTTTCTGCTGCATATTGTTTTTTTCCCTTTAAAAATGTAAAAACTATTTTTAGGTTGTGGGCTATGCAGAAACAGTCACACACAGACCATATTTTGCTAATCCCTATTCTAGTAGAAGACACTTTAATTGAATAAGTGTGCAAATGAATGGAATGATGAACTGAGGTAGGTGCTATGGAGGTAAAGACTGCAGTTCTCTAAGAACATGTAATGAGACTCTGACCCTATCTGGGGTGGTGTGGGTACTGGTGATCAGGGCCAGAGGTCCAGGGAGGGCTTTTTTTTTTTTTTTGAGACAGAGTCTCACTGTGTTGCCCAGGGCTAGAGTGCCTTGGTGTTAGCCTAGCTCACAGCAACCTCAAACTCCTGGCTTAAGCAATCCTCCTGCCTCAGCTTCCCAAGTAGCTGGGACTACAGGCAGGCGCCACCATACCTGGCTAATTTTTTCTATTTTTGGTGGAGATGGGGTCTCATTCTTGCTCAGGTTGGTCTCTAACTCCTGAGCTCAAGCAGTCCTTCTGCCTTGGCCTCCCAGAGTGTTAGGATTACAGCCATGAGCCACCACACCTGGCCGCTTTTTTTTTTTTTTTTTAACTGATCAGAAGTTAATTGGGCTAAGAAATTGTTCTAAGTGTGCAAAAGGCCTCAGAGAAGAGGAGCTTGGCCTGTTTGAAGAATTCTCAGCTTGCAGGTATGGCTGGAATTGATGAGATATAGCTGAGGAGATAAGTAGATGGGGGGCCAAGCCATGTATGGCCTTGTAGGCCGTGCTAAGGATTTTGGTTTTTATTCTTGAAACAGTGGCAATTCATGGAAGGTTTTAAGTAGGGGTGAGGAGTTGGTGGTGGTAGTGACGGTGACATGATCAAATTTTCATTTGAAAATATTGCTCTGGGCTGGGCGTGGTGGCTCACGCCTGTAATCCTAGCACTCTGGGAGGCCCAGGCGGGTGGATTGCTCAAGGTCAGGAGTTAAAACCAGCTTGAGCAAGAGCGAGACCCCGTCTCTACTAAAAATAGAAATTAATTGGCCAACTAAAAATATATGGAAAAAATTAGCCAGACATGGTGCCGCCTGCCTGTAGTCCCAGCTACTCGGGAGGCTGAGGCAGGAGGATCACTTGAGCCCAGGAGTTTGAGGTTGACGCCATGGCACTCTAGCTCCGGCAACACAGTGAAACTCTGTCTTAAAAAAAAAAGAAAATATCACTCTGGTTGCTTTGTGGAGAAAGCATTAGAAAGAAGCAGATGGAAGCAGAAAGACCATGTAGAAGACTAATAAAGTAATCTAGGAGAATGTTCACAGTAGCTTGGCCCAGGATGGTGGCAGTAGAACTGACGAGGAGATAGGTCTGAGACAGATTTAGTGGCAAAGTGGACAGGTCTAGATTAGTGCTAGATTAGTGTTAGGGAGAGGACCTGTCCAGGATGACTCCTGGATTCCTGGACATTGGAGGTCAGCAAGGCTTGGAAGAAAATACCATAGGTGTGGCCTTGGGCTTTCAGTAGAAAGTAAGGATCCCCCTGATCTGGCATCAGTGGAGATGGCCAGGTGTCTCAGTGGCTTTGAGGGTTCAGTGGGTAGGGACTTTAGTTGGCATGTTTTACAAGGGGGAAGAGTCTTCAGTATTTAGATGGCAGTTGAAGCTGCGGATGAGATTATCAAAATGGGTCCTTTTATGGACTGGATTTTAAGGCACACCACATTTAATGGTTAAGTAGAGGAGGATGAGTTTACAAAGGAGACACAGCAGCAGAAAGGAGATAACCAGGTTTGTGGGTTGGATAAAATCCAAGGGAAGAGTACTTCAGGGAAGGGGGGAAGAGTCATTTCGATTTATGCCCTTTTTTTGTTGTTGTTGTTGACAATGTCAAAAAAAGTGTTTATGCCCTTTTGAGGTGGAACAAGATGCAGACTGATAATTGTCTGTCAGATTAGCTAGCTGCTCAAGGGTTGCAAGACTAGTGAAAGTGTTTTTGGTGGAGCAGTTGACCTGAGGCCAGGCTGGCTTGGGACAAGAAGTGAGTGGGAGAAGGCAAATGGAAGTAGGGAAGATATGCAGTTCTTTCAAGATGTTTGGCTCTAACTATAAGGGAGAAATTGGGCAATTGCTAGGATTTGGCAGGTGAAGTATGGACTGAAGAAAAGATTTTCTAAGATGGGAGAGACTTGAGCTGTATAAATGCCAGTGGGAAGAATCCATTTGACAGAGTCTGGTTGGAAATACAGGAGAGACAAAGCTAGTTGATGGGTAAGGTTCCGAGAAGAAGGGAGGGAGAGGGTAGTTTCTAAAGCACAGTGGAGAGATGGTCATTGGGTGGGAGGATTACCACCTCTGGTGTGGTGAGAGGAGGGAAGGAGAGGGTGGATGAGGATGAAGATGAGGTTTTCAGGTTTGTGGGTGGAAAGTGAAAGTTATTCCATTTTAGGGCTTCAGTTTTCTCTGTGAAATTATAGGCAAGGTTAAACAGAGGTGACAATGGTGGGAGAAGTTGGGATTTGGAAATTTGAGAAGATTTTCCTAATGGAGAAACTTAGCTATAGAGAAATACAGTAGGATTACTGGACAGTATTGAGGGCCTGTGTGTAGTTGGTGGGTCCACCTAATTCCTACTTTCTTAGTAAGTAATTCTCTGTTTTGTTGATACATGGCTGTCTCTGATCTGGCAGGAGATACATGCTGAATGCTTATTTCATAGATACATGTTAATTTTCCAAGGAAGTCCTGCCAAATCCAAATCATTTTTTCTCTATGAGTTCCAGGGTAGGTTGAGCCAGTGAGGAGCAAGCTTGGAGATATGGGGCAGTTTTGGTGTGACTGAGGATCATTTTTCAGTCTTAAAAAAGTGTTCTTCTCTCGTCCCAGGAGGGAAATATAGCATGGGAGAATCAAAGAGCTCTTGTGATCTTCTAGTTAGATCTTTAAAATGTGGCTTTGTTATCCTCTTTTCTGCAAACAAATTCCTAGGACGTCAGATACCCTTAATACTAAAATGTAAACATACGTCCTTTCTGGAGATGAATATGTTACTCTTGGATACTTCATGTCTCTCACGTCCTGTTTTCCTACAGATAATGGATTTGATGGTAATATTGACATTAACTGTGGTGTTTCTCAGAAGTCCCATGTTATGCCTCCTGCCCCTCCTTGGTGACAGTCAAGGTGAGGCTGGAAGCAAGGGCTGTTGTTACTTTTTAGTCCCAGGACCCGCCCCCCACGATGGAGTTGGCTGTGGCTGTCCTGAGGGACCTGCTCCGATATGCAGCCCAGCTTCCTGCACTGTTCCGGGACATCTCCATGAACCACCTCCCTGGCCTTCTCACGTCCCTTCTGGGCCTCAGACCAGAGGTGAGACGCCTCCCTAGGTCCTTGTCGGTGGATTAAAGGATGTGGTGGGAAGTGATCAGGGAATAGGATTCAAGAAGTGAGAAGAGGGAGGAGCCCAGAAAAAGTGATTGTATGGAGAAGGGTCCTTCCAGAGTGGTGGGGTGAGATGGGGGATATGGGGGTATTGGGCTCTTGGCCTCTTGTTCCTTATTTTCTGTTTTTCCCACAGTGTGAGCAATCAGCATTAGAGGGAATGAAGGCTTGTATGACTTATTTTCCTCGGGCTTGTGGTTCTCTCAAAGTAAGTATTCATAGAAAGTCCTCTCCCCATCAACATAAGCTTTGATAGCTCTCTTACTGCACATTCCAGTCCTGAGATTTCTAAATGCCTCTTTTCTGATTGTCCTTTAAAATTACCTATCTCCGCAACTATAATTATACCACCTTGTAGCAGTTGTCTCATTTAATCCTCACATATAAAGAAGTTGGAAGTAGGCCGGGCGCTGTGGCTCACGCCTGTAATCCTAGCTCTTGGGAGGCCGAGGCGGGCGGATTGCTCAAGGTCAGGAGTTCAAAACCAGCCTGAGCAAGAGCGAGACCCCGTCTCTACTATAAATAGAAAGAAATTAATTGGCCAACTGATATATATATAAAAAATTAGCCGGGCATGGTGGCGCATGCCTGTAGTCCCAGCTACCCGGGAGGCTGAGGCAGAAGGATCACTCGAGCCCAGGAGTTTGAGGTTGCTGTGAGCTAGGCTGACGCCATGGCACTCACTCTAGCCTGGGCAACAAAGCGAGACTCTGTCTCAAAAAAAAAAAAAAAAAAGAAGTTGGAAGTGAGTAACTTGGCTAAGATGGGCAGGGATGGAACCTGTATCTGTCTGTTGCCCAGGCTCTTAACCATGGACTCCCTCCTCCTTCTGCCCTGCCCATTTTTCTATCATCCTGTCCCTAAAGCTCTTGTAATTTCCTCTAGGAAGCTTTCCTGACTTACCACTTTCCTAGGACAATTCTTCCAAATTTCTTTTTGCTTATATTCCTGACTAAACTCTATCACTTCCCTACCCTTTCCCCCAAGTTGTTATGATTCATACAAGGTGACTGTATAACAGAGCCCTACTAGGTCAGACAGGTGGGTCAGGGTGTCCATGGGTCAGGTGAGGGAAGAGGTCAGGGAAAGCATTGCAGTTGTAATTTCAAGGTGAAACAGTAACAAATATGAATGGTTTGCAAATTCTACCAGTGTAGTAATAGTTAAAGGGCCATTTGTAATTAGCACATTTGTTATTTGCAGTGTACTTAGATGCCAGCTATACCTAGGAATAAGTAGGTGTTCCCCTATGGATTAAATGTTCTCTCTTATTTTGTTATACTCACCATTGGCCTGACAAACCATTGGGTACCCTGTTACTCAGATGGAAGCACAAATCTCTAGACAGCTGGAATTGGTGGCAAATTAGTAATTTTTTGGGGTAACTCATGTGGTTAACTCTATCGGCCAACAGTATTATCAATTAAGGAGGAGTTTGCTATTCAAATTGTTTTAAAAGTAAGATTACATGGTTCTATGACAAATCAAGAAGGTAAGCTCTTGAAGGGAAAGGGAACTGGTGTTTAATAAGTACCCACTATGTGCCGGGCACTCTGCTGAGTGTCTAAGATGTATTATTTTATCATTGTAATTATTTTGTGGAGTTGGTATCACTCCATTTTACAGAGGAGGAAACTAGCTCAGAGGAATTTAAGTGACAAACCAAGATTATATATCTGGTAGTTATTAAAAAAAAGGGCAGATAGGTTTCAATACAAATGTTAGCTCTAACAGTCATTAGTTGCTGTATACATCTCTGGCTTGAGAAGGATTGTGAGTCGGAGCTCCATGGGCACGAGTGCTATAATCAGAGAGTATAGTCTTGCTGTGGCTTTAGTAACTGGTTTCTTGAAGTATCTGAAAAGTCCCAGAGCAGGTGATATTTCTCAGTAAGCATGAGGTCATGTCCTTGCTGCTGCTTTGTTTTCATGAGTGCCATTAATCACAGCTAATAGGCTGGGCGAGGTGGCTCACGCCTGTAATCCTAGCACTCTGGGAGGCTGATGCAGGCGGATCACTCGAGGTCAGGAGTTTGAAAGCAACCTGAGCAAGAGCGAGACCCCGTCTCTACTATAAATAGAAAGAAATTAATTGACCAACTAATATATATAGAAAAAATTAGCCGGGCATGGTGGCGCATGTGAGGCTGAGGCAGCAGGATTGCTTGAGCCCAGGAGTTTGAGGTTGCTGTGAGCTAGGCTGACTCCACGACACTCACTCTAGCCTGGGCAACAAAGTGAGACTCTATCTAAAAAAAAAAAAAAAAAATTTGGCTAGGCAGGAGATAGGACTTGTCAAGAAGGTATTTGGAATAACTCATGGGTTAAATATTCCTCTGTCACTTTTCTACCTCTTCCCTCAAGTTGTCATGACCCATACAAGGTGACTGTACAATAGAGCCTTGCTAGGTCAGACAGGCAGCTCAGAGTGTCTGTGGGTCAGGTGAGTTAGGGGGTCAGGGAAATGGATTATAGTAAAGATTAGTAAAGCTTTGTTACTAAAGTTTTACTAAGTTTAGTAAAAACTGCCTATCTTGCAAAATGTTCTGTAAGTTAACTTCTCAAATTACACAGGCACGCGGTTTGTCCCTGATTAAAAGTTTGTTTAGTTTTTCTGCGAATATTTTAGTTCAGCTGTTTGCTATTATATGTATATATTTACATGCATCCTCGCATGAAAGAGGAGGGGAAATTGAGTGTTAAGTACAGGGTAGGAATTTGAGTAGTTGTGGAGACTAAAATACTAAGTATTCCTCTGCTGTTGCTTCTTAATTTTCAGTGTGAGTAGTCAGGAATTTATAATGCACAACCTTTTGTCAGACAATGTAGTTTTTGCAGTTAGGGGATGCATTTTGAGTACCTTTTCCAAACCAAACAACAAACATTTACGTGTTATTCCAGGGTATTTCTGCCTTTATTTTCCTAAGAATAAAGTGTTTTCTGGGCTTGGTCTTTTGCCTACACCTCAAATAAGAATCTGTTTTATGCAAAGGCCCCAGGGGTAGTTTGTACTTGGAAAATCTTACAGGCCAGTACTTGGGAAACTGATAATTGCCATTTGAAATGTTTATCTGTTCTCTGTTCTATTCCCCATATGCTCTGGGGCAGTTGCAGTCTCCAAGTTCAGGGTTACTCCTCTCAAATGATGTGACTCAAGCATTCTGAGTCCATGAAGTCAATCTCTGCAGAGACTACCTCATTGTCCCCTCCTTGCCAAATTAATTAGTAGTTCCTTGGAATGGGCAGGAAGACTAACCCCACTCTTTAGAGATACCCAGGATATGCCGAGTATGTATGTGCACGTGTGTGTGCACACATGGGCGTGTTTTTAGTGAAACGTTCAAAGTGAGCCATTAATTTGGTTTGCTTTGTGGGTCAGCAGGGCAGACCTTGTGGTCAGAGCCATGGCACTTCACTGTAGGCTCCTTTGTTGCAGTCACATAAGGAGACTTCTGTTGGCCTCAGCCTAGCTTTTTGACCCAGAGTGTCAGGGAAAGCGTAAGCAGTATGTTGGTCAAAAGGGTCGAGTGCCACTGTACTTGGGGCTTTGGCAGCTCTCTAAGAACTATCATCCTTGGAGAAGTCAGGGAATCAGTAGACCTTGGGTGGTTACTCTTCTTTGGTTTGAGTGTTCTGTAACCCTACTACGTCAGACGTAGTGTTCTCCAGGTCCCAGGGGAACTGGTTCTAGATCCTCTCTCCTACTTGGCATCAGCTATAGCAGTTGTTGTCTCATGGTCAATAAGAACCCTGGAGCATAACGTGCAACACTAAATGTGGTTCTTGCCGCAGGGTGGATGGGAGAGAGTCCTTGGATGGTTGGTTTCTGAACAACACTCGGACAGAGGCTTCTGCTCCTAGTTTCCTCCCTAAGGTCCCCCTGTGCCTGTTGTCACTACTCATTTGTCTCCCAGAAGTTCATCTTTGTGCACATGATGTCCCTGCTTCCTAGATAAAGTCTATGCTCCCTTGCCCGGGATTTAAGGCCTCAGTCTGCTTCTCCATTGGCATCTTCTGATTCTGGAGCTTTCCTTGGTGTTTCCCGCTGTCTGGCTGTATTATCTGGATTTTCCCCTTCTAAGCCTGCTCAGTCTCACCCTCCTTAGACTCAGTGTCATTCTCTTGACCCTCTCTCTGTCCCCCTCTTTGTACAGTGCCGGAGGCAGCTCCAGCTTCTTGTTTTCCATTCACCTGTTCTGTCTGTGTAACTCTTACATCCCTCTGAAAGTGGAAGTCCTGTCTCTTCCCTTTCTATATCTCTAGTGCAGTATTCTTAATCTTTTTTGTGCCATGGACCCCTTGTCAGAATAATAGTCTTAAATTTATGAAATAAAATGCATGAAATTACAAGGAAAACCAATTCTGTTGAAATATATTTATCAAAATAGCTGTAAAAATTGTGATAGAGTAGTATGTGCTTCTTTTTTTTTTTTTTTTTTTTTTAAATTTTTTTTTTTTTTTTTTTTTTTTTTTTTTTTTTTTTTTTTTTTTGAGACAGAGTCTTGCTTTCTTGCCCAGGCTAGAGTGAGTGCCGTGGCGTCAGCCCAGCTCACAGCAACCTCAAACTCCTGGGCTCAAGCAATCCTCCTGCCTCAGCCTCCCGAGTAGCTGGGACTACAGGCACGAGCCACCATGCCCGGCTGATTTTTTTATATTATATATATTAGTTGGCCAATTAATCTCTTTCCATTTTTATGGTAGAGACGGGGTCTCGCTCAGGCTGGTTTTGAACTCCTGACCTTGAGCAATCCGCCCGCCTCGGCCTCCCAGAGTGCTAGGATTACAGGCGTGAGCCACCGCGCCCGGCCAGTATGTGCTTCTTTATGAACATGTTAACTAATAAGATCTAGAGGTAGGTCTTATAACTACCATAATTTCATATTAGCAATGCATATGAATGATATTTCGAGTTATGTGAAATGAAAGTGAATGAACTCTATTAGTGACAGTCACAGATACTGCTGATACTAGTATGGCTATTTGCATTTATAAAATTGAAGGAAACACTACATTTCACTAATAGATTAGTGAAAATAATGATGTCATTTTTTTTCCCCATCTGTGTTCATAGGCCCATTAGAGTCTATCCCTGAGTAAATAGTGGCCCTCAGGTCACTGCTGCTCTAGCACCTTCACATAGCAGGCAGACAAAATGTTTGCTGACTGACAGACAGGTCTCTTCTTTGAGACTTGTTGCCTTAGTTGTGCTCCATCAGCTTGTCCTTCTCTTTTGACTTTGTCCTGTCCTCATACCTCTGGGTATTGCCTCAACTTCCAATTTGGACCCTTTTTCTGTGTCTAAGCTGGTAGAGTTGGAGGGTGGAGATTGTTTTTCAGTACTCTGTTCTTTTGGCTTAAGGAAGATGACTATTATTTTGCAAAAACTGGCAGGAGGGAGCCCAGTTGTTTGTGGGGGAGGGACAAGATCCCTTTTCCCCAAACAGGAGGCAAAGGACCAGAGCTGACATTAAGGATGTTTTTGGACCACGAAAATATGTTCGGTATGTCAGTGCCCAATAGAGTGCTTTGTTTCCTGTGTTTGTAGGAAAGAAAAAGACTTAGGCTTCAAGTCTAATGCTAGTAATGGACAAGGTGTACATCTCTGGCTCTGGGAACTGGCTCAAGCCTCTTTCTTTTTTTCCCCCTCCATCCAGGGCAAGCTGGCGTCATTTTTCCTGTCTAGGGTGGATTCCTTGGTCCCTGAGCTCCAGCAGGTACAGGGAAAGGAGGGAGGTGGAAAGCCTGGGGACCTGAGGCTGGAGCGGCTCTTTACTGCTCCTTCTTAGTGTTCTGTGTTACTGTTTTTAAACCATGTTCCTGCTTTCCTCCCTGTTAGCATACTTCAACTTTTGCCTTCATGTGCCCATCTGGGTCCTTCCACCTCATTGCCCCTCCTCGTGTTTCCCTCAGAGCCCTCTTTTATCTCCATCTCTTTTGGGTGTTCGTGGGGTTGGGGGTTCTCTGGCTGGCCTAGATTCCTATCTGACCAGGTTTCTGTCCTTTCTTCTGCAGTTGGCCTGTGAGTGTTATTCCAGGTTGCCCTCTCTAGGGTCTGGCTTTTCCCAGGGACTGAAGCACACTGAGAGCTGGGAGCAGGAGCTGCATAGCCTGCTGGCCTCACTGCACAGCCTGCTGGGGGCCCTGTACGAAGGAGCAGAGACCGGTAGGGGCCATGACTAGTAGTCAGGGGGACAGTGGTTGGAGAGCTGGGCAGGAGGGAACAGGAGGGGGCCCAGAGAGGTGAGGCAGTTAGTTTCTAGGCAGTTTGGATTAGAATTTAGGCAAGTCATCCAACACAAATGAAAAGGGAGGGGATGAAAAAAACACACAGTGTGTAAGGTGGTTTTGTTTCTGCCCAGCTCCTGTGCAGAACGAAGGCCCTGGAGTGGAGACACTGCTTTCCTCCTCAGAAGAAGGTGATACCCATGTTCTTCTCCGGCTTAGGCAGAGGTTTTCAGGACTAGCCCGCTGCCTGGGGCTAATGCTCAGGTGTGTGTGGGGGTGGGAGAGAGTGGGGCCCGGAGCAGTAGGGGTTGAGGTGGGAGTGTTCTCTCCATTACAAAGAGGGAGATTGAGGTGCATGTGGAGTCACACGGGGAGCCTGCTCTGAGAGTCCCCCTGCTCTGATTCTCTTTAGCTCTGAATTTGGGGCTCCCGTGTCCGTCCCCGTGCAGGAAATCCTGGATCTCATCTGCCGAACCCTCAGCGTCAGTGGCAAGAATATTGTAAGCGGTGTTTGTCCTCTGTTCACAGCCCTTGCTCAAGACCCTGGGCAACCAGGAAAGCACTGTGGGACCTGAAGTTGTCCCAGACGGTTCCCTGCTTTCATCCAAATACCAGTACTCCCTGTGCATCCCCAGCACGTGTGCGCGCTGTCACAGTGGGTTTGCCCACACGTATTGGGACCACTTGCAGCAAATCTTCCCTAGGGGAAGGTGAATTTGGGAGTCCGCAGAGTCATTACTGAGATGCTCAGCCAGCCCTTCCTTACCCTCTATCCAGGGTCTATTTTATTTATTTTTATTTTTATTTTTATTTTTATTTTTTTTGAGACAGAGTCTCACTTTGTTGCCCAGGCTAGAGTGAGTGCCGTGGCATCAGCCTAGCTCACAGCAACCTCAAACTCCTGGGCTCAAGCAATCCTTCTGCCTCAGCCTCCCAAGTAGCTGGGGCAACAGGCATCACCACCATGCCCGGCTAATTTTTTCTATATATATTAGTTGGCCAATTAATTTCTTTCTATTTATAGTAGAGACGGGGTCTTGCTCTTGCTCAGGCTGGTTTCAAACTCCTGACCTCAAGCAATCCACCTGCCTCGGCCTCCCAGAGAGCTAGGATTACAGGTGTGAGCCACTGCGCCTGGCCCAGGGTCTATTTTAGAGAATGGGGATTTGATTTTATTGGGAGAGCTGGGGTCAGAGGCTGGGTTCCTTACCTATGTGTACATATGTATGTACTCTGTCTGTAGTTCTGTCTCTCACTTTCTTCCCCCACTCCTTATTTTTGCTGTGTTTTTCTCCAGAGCTTGCTTGGAGATGGTCCCCTGAGGTTGCTGCTACTGCCCTCTATCCACCTTGAAGCCTTGGACCTGCTCTCTGCACTCATCCTTGCGTGAGTGGGATTGGGCAGGATGGGGTAAAGGGATGGGACATGCTGGAAACGGAGGTCACCATTCTGTCTCTGCCCCCAGGTGTAGAGGCCGGCTCTTGCGCTTTGGGGTCTTGATCAGCCGCCTACTTCCCCAGGTCCTCAATGCCTGGAGCATTGGTAGGGATTCCCTCTCTCCAGGCCAGGAGAAGCCTTACAGGTGACCATCCAGGAAGGGAATAAAGAGGGGATGGGTTGGGGATGCAGGTAGGCTGGGTGTTTTGGCACGTTGCCTCTCTGTTATAACTTGCCCTCTTTGTTCACACCACAGCACCATTCGGACCAAGGTATATGCTGTATTAGAGCTGTGGGTGAAGGTTTGTGGGGCCTCGGCTGGAGTGCTTCAGGGGGGAGCCTCTGGAGAGGCCCTGCTCACCCACCTGCTCAGTGACATCTCCCCTCCAGCTGATGCCCTTAAGGTGAGTGAGGCCTTGGCTCCTTCCCAGGACTCTGATCCTGTGCCCTTTGTCCAGATGTGCCTCCTCAGCAGACACTGTCTCCTGACTCTGTCCGGCCTTCCTGTTTGCCTGCGTATGTGATTTATATTTCCCTTTGCCATCAGCTGCGCAGCCCGCGTGGGAGCCCTGATGGGGGTTTGCAAACTGGGAAGCCCAGTGCCCCCAAGAAGCTAAAGCTGGATGTAGGGGAGGCTATGGCCCCACCCAGCCACCGGAAAGGGGATAGCAATGCCAACAGCGACGTGTGTGTAGCTGCACTGAGAGGTGGGTGAGGCCTGCGCCCTGGATTCTCTGGGCTCTGGGATAGCCCCAAGCAAAAGCCCCAAACCAGCTGGCGAAGGGGAGGGTGTATATAAAATGCAGAGCCAGCTTAGAGTCTACAGCGATGCCAGGAGAAGGAATAGAAGCAGCCATGCATCTACTGTGGCTGTAGGTGGAATCTTGGGTCCTGCTGTTAGACTGGGGGTTCTGGTAGTTGCCACTGTCCCTCCAAGGTCTCAGTTCTATCTCATTTATTCAACAGGTAGTTTGCATATCCACTCTGTATGTCAGGTAGTTCTAGTACTTGGGGGAAAAAATCCCTCCTCTGGAGCTTACATTCTCCCCAGGGCAGGCTGCATGGTGGAGCTTCCTGCTTCCAGTGCAACTGCTCATCTATCAACAAAAGATACTGTGCAGTTAATGGGTGACTTTCCTTTGGGTCCCTTATATTTCACTGCCTGCCACCCACCCCATATGAAGGGGAGTGCCAACTCTCCCCAGATATATAAATATACATTTATAACATTTTACCTATATTGTCTCATTTAAATACTGTCAGCAGCCCTGTGTAGTAGATGTGCTTTTATGATTCCCATTTTATGATTGAGAAAGCACACTTAGAGAAGTTAAATGACTTGCCCAAGGTAGGCAGGCCGTAGCAGAGCCAATGTTCACCTTGGGCTGTTTTCTTTAGAAGCTTTTGCTCTTAATCCTGTTGGGAGCCTGCCTCTTACACACCCCTTTTCTTCCCCAGGCCTCAGCCGGACCATCCTCATGTGTGGGCCTCTCATCAAGGAGGAGACTCACAGGGTTAGTAGAGCCTGGTCCCCATGGAGAGTGGGGAGGGGGCCGCCACTCTGTACACGTAGGAGTGTGTGCCCCAGAGGTGGCATTCAAACCTGGGAGTGTGCCCTAGAGAAGGGTTGGGTAGTCTTGGCGATGTTTCTAGGTGTGCTCTGTGTCCTTTTCAGAGACTGCATGATCTGGTCCTGCCCCTGGTCATGGGTGTCCAGCAGTGTGAAGCCCTAGGCACCTCCCCGTACACCAGCTCCTGCTGCCGCCGTGAACTCTACCGCCTGCTGTTGGCACTGCTGCTGGCACCTGCTCCTCGCTGCCCACCTCCTCTTGCCTGTGCCCTGCAAGCTTTCTCCCTTGGCCAGCAAGAGGACAGCCTTGAGGTAACTGCTTACTGGGGCTGAGCCCCTCTTTAGTTCCTGGATTCTCTCGTTTCTCATGCTGGTGGGCTCGCTCTCTCTCTCTGGTCCCATGGGACCTTGTATTCCTGATGCTCACACTTGACCTTTCTTTTTTCCTCAGGTCTCCTCTTTCTGCTCAGAAGCACTGGTGACCTGTGCTGCTCTGACCCACCCCCGGGTTCCTCCCCTGCAGTCCATGGGCCCCACCTGCCCTACACCTGCCCCAGTTCCCCCTCCTGAGGCCCCATCTCCCTTCAGGGCCGCACCCTTCCATCCGCCAGGCCCTATGCCCTCAGTAGGCCCCATGCCCTCGGCAGGCCCAATGCCCTCGGCAGGCCCCATGCCCTCCACGGGACCCATGCCCTCAGCAGGCCCCGTGCCCCCAGCACGCCCTGGACCTCCAGCCACAGCCAACCACCTAGGTCTCCCTGTCCCAGGCTTGGTGTCTGTGCCCCCCCGGCTCCTTCCCGGCCCTGAGAACCACCGGGCAGGCTCAAATGAGGATCCCGTCCTTGCCCCTAGTGGGACTCCACCACCTACTATACCGCCAGATGAAACTTTTGGGGGGAGAGTGCCCAGACCAGCCTTTGTCCACTATGATAAGGAGGAGGCCTCTGATGTGGAGATCTCCTTGGAAAGCGACTCTGATGACAGCGTGGTGATCGTGCCTGAGGGGCTGCCGCCCCTGCCACCCCCACCCCCCTCAGGCACCACACCTCCCCCTGTAGCCCCTTCTGGGCCACCAACAGCCTCTCCTCCTGTGCCAGCCAAGGAGGAGCCTGAGGAGCTTCCTGCACCCCCGGGGCCTCTCCCACCGCCCCCGCCTCCGCCCCCACCTGTTCCTGGTCCTGTGACACTCCCACCACCCCAGTTGGTCCCTGAAGGGACTCCGGGTGGGGGAGGACCCCCGGCCCTGGAGGAAGATTTGACAGTTATTAATATCAACAGCAGTGATGAGGAGGAAGAAGAAGAGGAAGAAGAAGAGGAGGAGGAGGAGGAAGAGGAGGAGGAGGAAGAAGACTTTGAGGAAGAAGAAGAGGATGAAGAAGAATATTTTGAAGAGGAAGAAGAGGAGGAAGAAGAGTTTGAGGAAGAATTTGAGGAAGAAGAAGGTGAGTTAGAGGAAGAAGAGGAGGAGGAGGAGGACGAGGAAGAAGAAGAGTTGGAAGAGGTAGAAGAGTTGGAGTTTGGCTCAGCAGGAGGAGAGGTAGAAGAAGGTGGACCTCCACCCCCAACCCTGCCTCCAGCTCTGCCCCCGCCAGAGTCCCCCAAGGCGCAGCCTGAGCCACAGCCAGAGCCAGAACCGGGGCTGCTGTTGGAAGTGGAGGAGCCAGGGGCAGAGGAGGAGCATGAGGCTGAGACAGCCCCCACCCTGGCTCTGGAAGTACTCCCCTCCCAGGGTGAGGTGGAGAGGGAAGGGGGAAGCCCTGCAGCAGGGCCCCCTCCTCAGGAGCTCGTTGAAGAAGAGCCTTCTGCTCCCCCAACCCTGCTGGAAGAGGGGACTGAGGGTGGGGCTGACAAGGTGCCACCCCCACCAGAGACACCTGCAGAAGAAGAGATGGAGACAGAGGCTGAGGCCACAGCTCTCCAGGAAAAGGTGAGAGAGTCAGGCATGGAGGGCACCTCTTGGGTGGGAAGGTGGTGCTGGTGGGAGAAGGGGAAGGGGTGTGGCCCAGCCTAAACCATTCCATGTATGTATGTGTGACCGTTTTGAATCTTATGTCTTTGTCCCTAAAAGGAACAGGATGACACAGCTGCTATGCTGGCCGATTTCATCGATTGTCCCCCTGATGACGAAAAGCCACCGCCTACCACAGAGCCTGACTCCTAGCCCTCTTCTGCACCCCCACTCCTTGTTTCCAATAAAGTTATGTCCCTAGACAGCGACTGTTGCTTCTGCCTTTTGCCACAACTGGGTCCCAGCCAGAAGCTCAAGTGTCTCCTGGGCTTTTCAGGGTATCCATAATATTCCCCAAATGTCTCTGTAGCCACCCTGTTGTCTCCATTGTCCAGAGGAGGAACTGTTGACTTACAGGGTTAACGGACTGTCCTGTCGCTGAGCAAGGTAGTGTGAGAATTTTACAATTCTTGCCTGGTGCTAAATATGTGGGGGCTTGCATGTATGGTTAAGACTGCAAGGAGTTAAAAAACAGCCCTGTTTTTGAGTTTGTATTCCAGGGGTGGGAAATGTATGGGGAATTTATAGGATTAAATTTCCTAGTGAGGAAACCTGTGTAAACACACACACATCACACACACACACACACACACACACACACATCTGGAAGAACAGGGTGAGTGAGTCCAATTGAAGATTAGAAAATCATGAAAAGGTGTAGAGGGTTTAGTCATTGAATTCTGCAAAATCTGAACCTTGGGCATCCTAAATTAAAGGGGCTTCCAAAGTGGGTTTGGGGAATGAGTTCTGTTCCAGGGCTGATCCTTCCAGTGAAGACACCCCGGCTCTCCCTAGTACTTCCCTGGCAGAAATTTGATAAGCTCACCTCAGGCTTTCCTACATACTGTTGTGATCTTGAGCTTTCCCAGCAAGTGTCTGGTTCCTTTAAGCACTGATCCTATGGGCCTTGCTGGGGTGCATGTATGAGCACGAACCTAGAGGTGTGTCTGTGAGGGTACCAACATTTATGGGCTTGAAATAGGGGCCCCGTGTCTGTTGAATTATGAACATAAGTAAAGTGCTTTGGAAATGCAGAAAAGGCAGTCATTTTCCCCAACTTTACCTTAAAGAGCCTCTTTGAGGAAGTGGCATTTGAGCTAATTTTTGGAAAGTTACATCTGTACACTTTTTTTTTTTGAGACAGGGTCTCTGTCACCCAGGCTAGAGTGCAGTGATATCATCATAGCTCACTGCAACCTCAAACTCCTGGGCTTAAGTGATCCTCCTTCAACCTCCTGAGTGGCTGGGACTAGGCGGGAGCCACCACACCTGGCTAATTTTTCTATTTTTAGTAGAGATGGGGGTCTCATTCAGGCTGGTCTCAAACTCCTGACCTGGAGTGATCCTCCCTGCTCAGCCTCCCAGAGTATTAGGATTACTGGCATGAGCTATAAATGTCTTATAGCCATTTGTTTATTTTCTTCTCTGAGTCAAGTTCAAGAGAAGTTTTTTTTAGGTGGAGAAGGCCTTAAGGCTTAAGGATCCCTGTGAATTCAAGGGTGCAGAAGAATGAGAACTGCAATAGTGATATTTCAAGAAGGAAAAGAACCTGATTTCTGGAAACTATAAGGTGAAGTTAGCCTTGACCCTGAGGAAGAAAACAGAACAGACATTTTTCGAATTTAAATGGTATTCTGAATTGATAACATGTTCACCTGGTACAAAAGGTTTGTTGGAAAGTCATCTCACCTGTTTTCTACACCTAGATTTTCTACTTAGAGCAGCAAGTATGATCAGTTTTTATATATTCTTCCAAGATTATATGTATATATGTATGAAAATTCTTCCTTTTGTACACAATGGTAGTATATTATCACTTAAGAGAAATCACTTAATTTCACTGTTATGGGGATTTTTTTTTTTTTTGATTTTTTTTTTTATTTTGGCATATTATGGGGGTACAGATTTTAAGGTTTCAATAAATGCCCATTTCCCCCCGGGATTTTTAAATTCAGCAAATACTGAGTACTAATTATGTATTAGGCACTGTCTTCTCTCTTTCTCTCTGTCTCCACACATATACATATATATATATAGAGAGAGAGAGAGAGAGAAATAATTATAGCTCCATAAGGGGTTGATGATACTGAGAAAGTGGGGATGACAAGGTGCCCTTTACCCAGTTTCCCCCATGGTTACATCTTAGGTGATTATAGTGCAATATCAAAACCAGGAATTTGCTCAGGGTAGTGATAGGCATGGTTTTACAAGCTGGAGATAGAGCAGTGAACAAAATGAGACAAATCCTTGCCCTGCAATTATGGGATTTATATTCCAAATATGTGTGGGATGGAGGTAGATGATAAACAAGATCAATTAGTATATTGGATGGTGAAGAGTGTAATGGGAAAATAAAGCAAGGAAAGGGGGATGTCTGTGTTGGTGTGTTTTTCAACATCATAGGATGAAAATTTCAAACATTCAGAGAGATTGGAAGAATTATAGAACAACCACATGTCTACCATGTTACTATGTCTCTGCATGTGTGTATTTATGCAATTTTAAGTATAGTGGTCAAGGAAGCTATTGCTGAAAAGATGATGTTGAATAAAGGCCTTAAGGAGTTGAGAGAGCTATGCAGAGTTCTGGGGGAAGAGTTTTCCAGGCAGAGGGCACAGCAAATATAAAGATCTTGAAGCATGGCTGGGCGCGGTGGCTCACGGCTGTAATCCTAGCTCTCTGGGAGGCCGAGGCAGGCAGATCGTTTGAATTCAGGAGTTCGAAACCAACCTGAGCAAGAGCGAGACCCCGTCTCTACTATAAATAGAAATTAATTGGCCAACTAATATATATAGGAAAAATTAGCCGGGCATGGTGGCACATGCCTGTAGTCCCAGCTACTTGTGAGGCTGAGGCAGTAGGATCTCTTGAGCCCAGGAGTTCGAGGTTGCTGTGAGCTAGGCTGATGCTACGGCACTCACTCTAGCCTGGGCAACAAAGTGAGACTCTGTCTCAAAAAAAAAAAAAAAAAGATCCTGAAACAGGAGCATTCTTGGTGTGTTCAAGAAAAGCAGGGAGACCAGAGAGGCTGAAAAAAGGGAGATGACGTGGAGAGATACCAGGGTGGAAGTAGGAATGGTTGGATGGCGCAGTGCTGTGGGGTCTATGGCCTCTACTCAGTGAGGTGGAAAGCCACTGGAGGGTTGTAAACAGAGGATTGACAGTGTAATTTATGTTTCAATAGGATCCAACTGACTGCTCCTGGCGACTAGACAAAAGGGAGTAAGGGTGGTAGGAGAGACACCAGTTAAGAGGCTAATTTAGCCAGGAGAGATGATGCCTTCCACCAAGGTGGTAGAGAAGTGGTTAGATTCTAGATAATTTTTTTTTTTTTTTTTTTTTTTTAGACAGAGTCTCACTCTGTTACCCAGGCTAGAATGCCATGGTGTCAGCCTAGCTCACAGCAACCTCAAACTCCTGGGCTAAAGCAATCCTTCTGCTTCAGCCTCTCAAGTAGCTGGGACTACAGGCATGCGCCACTATGCCCGGCTTATATTTTTCTATATAAGTTGGTGAATTAATTTCTTTATAGTAGAGATGGGGTCTCGCTCTTGCTCAGGCTGGTTTCAAACTCCTGACCTCAAGCAGTCCACCTGCCTCAGGCTCCCAGAGTGCTAGGATTACAGGCATGAGCCAGGATTACTGCGCCTGGCCCTGGCCAATTAATTAATTTCTATTTTTAGTAGAGATGGAGTCTTGCTCTTGCTCAGGCTGGTTTCGAACTCCTGACCTTGAGTGATCCACGTGCCTCTGCCTCCCAGAGTGCTAGGATTACAGGTGTGAGCCACCACGTCTGGCTGGATTCTAGATAATTTTTGAAGGTGCAATTGGCAGAATTTGAAGATCATTCCATTTCAGTTCATACAGAGCTTCCTCATTCTCTTTTTGGCAGCTGCCTAGAATCTTATACTTTAATTTTTTTTGATTGATGAATATTTAGCTGTCTTTTACTGCCACAAAACAGTCACATACATGTATATAAATGGCATATGTATGTGTCATTTTTCACGTGAGTATTTTTAGGATAAATTCCTAGAAGTAGAAATGATGATTCGTTTCTTGGTGGTTGTATCAATTTTTGTTCCCACTAGAATATGGTATTTCTCCAAACCAAAGTGTGATAACAGACTTCGTGATCTTTGCCAACATGTTAAATGGAATTGGCACATCAGTGTGTTTTAAATTTCTCTTATGAGAGAGTTTGAGTCTCTTTGCATATTGTTTAAGGTCTCTTTGAATTTCCTTTTCTGTGAAATGTTCATATCCTTTGCCTATTAAATTGTTGATATTTTTCTTATTTCATAGCTCTTTATATATTAGGAAAATAAGCCCTTCGTCTATAATAAGAGTTGTATTTTTTAGTAGTTTGTTTTTGTCTTTTGACTACTTATAGTGGTTTTTTTTTGCCATGCTGAAAATTTTTATTTTTATTAGTTTAATTTATCATTATTTATTTATTTTTCTTTTTCCTTTTTTTTTTTTCCTTTTAGGCAAAAGCCTACAGCACCTGGTATTCCCAGGCAGTCTCCCATCCAAGTACTAACCATGCCTGACCCTGCTTAGCTTCTGAGATGTGTCATTCTTTTATAGCTCCTGAGTTTGGGATGATATATTTTTAAAATATCTTAGAAGATTATTGGAAGAGTCTCACATTGTATCCTAATATTTTTGTGGTATTTCATAATACTTTCATGGTTTCAGTTTTTACATGGAAAGCTTCCATCCATTTGGAATTTATCTTAGTGTAAGGCATGAGGTACAAATCCAAATTTATTATTTTGTCCAAATGTCATTTGGTAAAAAAATCCATCTTTTCATGATTTGAAACACCACTTTTATTATATTCTAAATTCCTACATGTATTTGGATCTATTTCTTGACCTTGTATGTTCTCTTCCATTGATCTGCCTGTGTGCACACATATTTATTGTACCTTTATGATATGTTCCAATGTCTGGTAGGAAGAGTTATTAAGGTATATTTTGGCTTGATTGTCTTAGGGAAAAAAATATTTGGTAGGGGCCAAATGAGTCTGTAATTCAGAACAGGGCCTATTGGACCAGTCCTTATGGAATTCTGGATTGGCAGCTGGGGAAATATGGACAGCATATTTTCTTCAGCAAGCTCTTCAATAGTCATTCACAGTGTGCATGTGTATGGGGTATAGAATGTTGACTGACTATTAGGATAGTTAATTAAATTATTCAAGAAGTTAAAGATCAGGCCGAGCGCAGTGGCTCACGCCTGTAATCCTAGCACTCTGGGAGGCCGAGGCGGGCGGATTGCTCGAGGTCAGGAGTTCGAAACCAGCCTGAGCAAGAGTGAGACCCCGTCTCTACTATAAATAGAAAGAAATTAATCGGCCAACTAATATATATATATATATAAAAATTAGCCGGGCATGGTGGCGCATGCCTGTAGTCCCAGCTACTCAGGAGGCTGAGGCGGAAGGATTACTTGAGCCCAGGAGTTTGAGGTTGCTGTGAGCTAGGCTGACTCCACGGCACTCACTATAACCTGGGCAACAAGCGAGACTCTGTCTCAAAAAAAAAAAAAAAAAAAAAAAAGAAGTTAAAGATCATACCATAAGGTTAACAGATCCTAGTTATCCTGGAAAATGTTTCTTGAGGTATGCTCTAGACTTTGCTCAAAATCATTGTATGCCAGGCACAGTGGCATACGCCTGAAATCCCAGCTACTGTGGAGTTTAAGGTGGGAGGATTGCTTGATCCTGGAAGGATTGCTTGAGCCCAGGAGGTTGAGGCCAGCCTGGGCAACAGGCTGTCTCTTGAAAAAAAGTAAGTAGATTGGATGTAGCTCTGTCTCTTGAAAAAAAGTAAGTAGCTTGGATGTAGATCTGTTTATTAAATTTGTGTGGAGCTGGATGCAGTGGCTTATGCCTGTAATCCTAGCACTCTGGGAGGCTGATGCAGGAGGATTTGTTGAGATCAGGAGTTCAAGACCAGCCTGAACAAGAGTGAGACCCTGTCTCTACCAAAATAGAAAAATTAGCTGGGCATGGTGGCGTGCACCTATAGTCCCAGCTACTCAGGAGGCTGAGGCAGGAGGATCACTTTGGCCCAGGAGTTTGAGATTACAGTGAGCTATAATGATGCCACTGCACTGTAGCCAGGGAGACAGAGTGAGAATCTATCTTTAAAAAAAAATTGCGTGGGACACAAAGTTGGAAGAGTAGCGTATATTTGGAATTGTCTGATAAATAAGGATTTTTAAAAAGTTGTATGGTGGAATTTCACAGGATCAGACCGTGGTTCTGTCTTTGGGCTCCTTAGTTGTGTGAGTGCGGGAGAAAGATGTGACTGAGCAGAAGTAGCGGAATCCAGAGGTGGGTGGAGGGCTTAAAGGAGCCTTCCTGCCTTAGTTCACAGGAGTGGGTGATGTACTAAGGGAGCACAGAGATGTGGTAGGATGGGTTTGTGGGGTCAGGTGACGGAGGGCCTCAAAAGCTGTGCTCGGGAGTTTGGGCTTTCTTTTTAAGTTGCAGGGATTCCTTCAAAGTTTATCCTTGAGGAGGGAGGTGACTTAATCTATTTTTGATAAGCTTTGGCAGCCATGGAGGAGACTTAGAGCCTGAGAGGGCTGGGGAACCTGCCAGGTTGGGGCCATATGTGGCCTTATGGATCCTTGAGTGCAGCCTTTGGACTGAATCCAAATTTTACATAACAAATGCTTTTAATAAAGGAATTTGTTCTATGAAGTTTGGATTTGGTCAAGGGGCCGCAGTTGGGCATCCAGAGGGCCACATGTGGCCTTGAGGCTGCAGGTTCCCCACCCCTGGGTGGAGTCTGGTGAAGTCCAACTTTAGGCAGCAGCCATGAGTTGGGATAGGAAGGCTGAGCTGCTCTGGCATGTCACAGTGCCATTTGGCCATTCATCCTGGACTCGGCTGCCACATAGTCACGGTGCTTCAGTTTCTGGTACTCTTGCCAAAGGCTGGTGGGGCTGAGGAGTCTCCCAGTCCTTTTGTTTTTTCCCAGAAATAGCTGGTAGCCCAGGCTGCGCCTTTAGCCTTCTGTTGTCATTCTCAGTAAGATTTGTCAGTGTCCTTACTGCTTACCCTCCCCTAGAGATGGGGCTTTGGGAGATTAGGTAGCTGGGAACTATAGATAATCCTCCAAATGAAGGGCCTATAGCCAAGATAGGAGTGGTTTGGGGGTTGGAGGACAAGGGAGATGACTTAAGCTTTATTGAGTGCTTATGGTGCACAAGCAGGGTACTAGGCATTGGAGAAAGTATGTTATATAAGATGCCTCTCCAAAGGAATTCACAATCTAATGATAATGTAGAACATTTTGAGTGAACGGTTACCCCTGGAGTAACAAGCAGCAGGATATGTGGGGCTTGGAGTTCAGGAGAAGGTTCAGGGCTGAGAATTTGGGAGGGGACACGTCTCCCAAGGAGGATGATTGGAGTGAAAAGAGAGTGTGGAACCCAGATGACACCACATTTTAGGGGCAAGAGGAGCCCCTTCAAGGAGTGTGAAGAGGACCTGGAGAGGGCCGTGTCCCAGAAAAGACAAAAAGAGCTTCAAACAGGAGGGAGAAAACATCAGTGTTGTTGAGAAATGTCCATTGGATCTGTCAACACTTGGCCTCAGGGTGAGTAGTCTCAGAGGGTGTTGGGGTAGAACTCAATGGGGATGTTGGGAGGTGAGATGAGGGGAAGAGCAAGATTGTGGGTATAAAGGGAAGGGGAGAAGATGGCGCAGTGAGCATGCTGGCTATGCTTTGCTGCCGCACCCAC